>NC_134253.1:12303622-13548940 GCF_965152275.1 Natator depressus
TGTAAAAGCTAAGTAACTGTTGATTAAGAAAATGAGAGGGCTATGCTATATGATTAGCATCTTTCTTTGGCAAAGTAAAAGAAGATATTTTTCCCCAAAAGAGAAAGCGTATTGGAAAAGTTTGGAAAGTTACATCTACAAGTCACCTATCTGAAAAAAAAAAACAAACCCATCCAGGGTTACACACAAATAATCCATATGTATATTTGTGCGTGTGTGTTTCCCCCTCAAGAATACCACTGACAGATAGAAATAAGGAGAAGAAAAAGGAGAAAAAATAATTAGAGAAAAGGTGCTGAGACATTAGAAGTGAATCTTCAGATATTGTGTGTTGTGTTATTATAAAAGAATTCCTGAGTCCATGTTGTGTTGACATTATAGGGGGGGGGAGCTGTTTTGTGGTGAGGAAAGTATAATGATAAGACCACTATGGCTGTTTTTGGCTGGTCAAAATGTCAGGGTACATTATTTTTCTTAAACCGGGTTCAGATTTTTGGTACAGAAAGGGCATATTTTTCTTGTATTGTTACATTTCTGTGTTTGTGTCCTACTCTAACTTTATGCTTAACAGTTCCATAACAATCTTTCTGTGCAAGCAATACATTTCGATTGTAGAAATAGAAATGTCCCTTCTACCCTAGGAGAGACATCTAATCTTGATACGGTAGCTCAGATCAGACAAAAAAAGCACGTGCAAACAAGTAAATGTATAGTCCTAAGCCAACAGTTTTAAAAGGTATCGTTTTTCTTTTTCTGCGGTATTAAATATGATATTTTTAAGTGTGGAAAGGGCATAATGGCTCTGGATTTGATTCAAAGCAGTATTGCATGAAGAATGACTATTTTCACAATCCTTATGGGTTGGACAGCTAGGTTGGACCAGGTTTGAAAAATTTAATATGCAAGTCGTAAAAAACAAACTAATAAAAATATCCTTCGTGGTACTGTAAATTAATATTTCAACAGGGAAAAGGCTGATTATTGCTCGTTTTAAGTGTAATTATTTGACATTAGTGCTGTGATAATTGAATGATTTAAAGGATTCATTATATATATATATATACCATTTCGCCTTTTCTGTATTAACAATTTGCAGATGTTTATCCCTTTCTTCTAACAGCATGTACAAGAAAAAATATCTATTCTGTAGATATTAAGATTGATTTTATACCAAAGACTACATCCCTGTAGAGAGATAGAAGCCTGAAGTTAATAAACGTTTAGCAACACAACTCCAGAAATGCAATAAAAGTTAAAACCTCCCCTACTGTTTTTTTTAATTATGATATTAGATCAGAAGGCACGAGGTTGGGAATTTATTGGCTTTAACAATTTTGTGTAAATTTTCCTTTTTTTATGTAAAAAACATGGGTAGTCAAAAAGACACCACGCTGTTCGCGTTCATCTCACGTCATATAATTTTGTTTGCTTTGTTGCTAGACATGCACACACTTTCTGATGCTGTTGTTATCAGGGTAAAATATTAGCAATATTACTATATGCTCGATACTATCATTTTTCTTGCCTGTGTTTATATAATGCTCTTTCCCCAGCAGGTGTAATTTTAGAACTGAAGGCTTTGTCTGTGTCTCTACGGGTTCCTATGTATTTTATTCTTTGCTGCTTCTGGTGATTTTGTTGTGCTTTAAGAAAATACCGCCTGGAGAAGGAAAATATATTTAGAAGTTAGTAGGAGCTTGTAAATTCGTAACAGGGAGGCTAGGGTTTGGTTATAGGCTCCTCCATTTTGCTGCAATTCAAGAAGTGCAGATATATATATTTTAATCCCTCCTTGTTTCAGTTAGCCGTTTGCCTCGCCTGAGCTTGGGAAATTGCATTGAAAGCTTAGCTTTCCCTAAGATACGTGCCTGTGGTATGTATGAAAAATCAACTGGAGCGGCTGTCTAGAATTTTCTAAATACTACCAAATCCCTCTGTTGAAGGCTGTTATGCTAGGTGTCTTGGATTCTCACACAGTCACCATGTTATTTAATCAGCTCTTGGGATGTGCAGATGATCTTTACAAATGATTAACAGAATCAAATCAAGTGTGAGTGTGTGAGCAGGGTAGTGGTGGTGGTGGGGAATATGTGGTGTTTGATTTATTTTTAAAGAAAGTTCACTCTGTTGTAGACCAAGACAGGTTAAGAGGTAGGTTGGTATGGTCAAGGCAGGTATAATTAAACAAGGCCCAGAGCTCCTGTGGTTTATGTTCAGATGCAAGCCATCGCCTTCAGCTGAAACACCCCCTTTTTAATAAATAGAGTGAAGTTATTGTCCGGTTTGTGTGCATGATTGTCATCGTAACACCTTGGATTTTCCTTCAGTCTAGCTGGAGTGCAACTGTGCCGCCTAAACCATAGAATTTGCAGACAAAAGTTGCCGCTTGGAACTATAGTTATTTATGCTAATTACAGGGTGTCTGACAGAAACATAATAAATGTAGAGGGAGACGTATAGAAATATGTTTCTTCAGGCAGTATACAGTTTTACTCTTTGGGTTCAGGCTTGTTTTCCTGCTGTTCTTTTAATTTACTTCTTTCTGAAATGTTTCCCCCTCCCCTTTTGTTGACCTGTACTTCATATCACACCCCAAACCAAGATAACCTAATATGCCTTGGAGATTAGCACTTAGTGTAATTTAAATATCCCCCCCCCCCCCATTGCTCTGGACAAGCTTCCATCTGTGAATGTTTTTAATGGGATTCGTCTAGTGGAAACCTGAAATTTTGGAAGGACACCATAACACAGTTAAATAAATTGTCCTGGGCTTTAATTGCACGTCGGAATTTATTGTCTATTATCCCCACCTTCTGACACTAAGGAGTCTGGAATCCAAAGTCATAACTTCTAACAAAATTCTTAGCAACAAAGTGGTGTGTGTGGGTGAGCAGGAGCACTTACACAGGTAAAAACTCCTCTAGAGTAATTTCTAATCTGAATGTTCATTTTATTTACCTGTTCCCCTTTCCTCCCTTCATTTTGGGTTCAATTTAAATATTATGTCCATATAAAGGTACCTTTCGGCAAGTCTCATCAGTAATATATTGTTTTGAAAATCCTTTCTGTCCAACATCTTAAAAAACCCCGAAGAAATATGATATGAAAGTAGCTAAAGAAATCTGGAAAACAAAACAACAGCCAGCTGCATTGCTATGGGATCCACCAGTAATAGTTTGCTGAAATTGGCCTTTCCTTTTCATTGACTGGCTTTAAAAAGGTAAACATGAAAAATAAAAGACATGTAGGAGATCAGGAGATATTTTCTACTGACTTCAGACAGTCTGCTCTACATTCATGCAATCCAACCCATTGTATACTTTTTTTTTTCATAAGAGAAAGGGGGAGGGTGTAAAAGAACAAAAGAAAGAAAGAAAAAAATTGGGGAGGCAGAGGAGAGGCGAAAGGAACGAAGGACAAGGAAAAAACATAACAAGAGAAAGAGATGCGGGGTGGGGGATGAACTTTATTCTGCTTAGGGATTAAAATCAAAGCGATAGTCACTGCTGGTGTGTAAATTTGTGCTGTCTGTATGGTTAGTTTCGTTTTGTTTATGAAGAGATAACACAGCACGGCTTCAGATTGCTTCGATGCAGGGTGTGTGTGTGTGTGTGTGTGCGCGCGCGCGCGCGCGCGCAGGGAAAAGTAGATTATTAATACGAACTTGACAGTGTTAATTGAACCAAGTGGAAGCGGGGAATGCGTTTTTGGAGTCGCTGTTTGTCTGCCTGTCAAGGGTAGAGTGTTGTCTGCTAATCCCAAGACCCTCACTGGAGTTTGTCGATCAAACCCCTTCTTGAATGTCTTCCTCTGGTAGCCACAGAGAGTTGCTATTGCTGTTTATAAAGAGCACTGCTTTCATCTTCCACACAGCTTCAGGGTGCAAATCCGTACAGCTGCACGGGAGCCCCTGTGTGGAGAGCTGCCTAGTGTTCTTCAGGCCTTGAATTGCCACAAGGAGGTGGTGGGATTTATTTATTTATTTATTTATTTACTTCCAATTGCTGTGGGACTCCAAACTAGCCTTTGATACCGCTAGTTTGTAAAGTTTTTGTTTTTGTTTCTGTTTTTTTTTTAATCGCAGTATCACAGAGCTGAAAAGACACGGCACTAGGCTTTTTTTGCATCTCCTTGAAATCAGAGAAAGATTATCAAAGCGAAACTACAAAACTGAGGGAATAAGGGTCTGCAGTTATGTGCAATCAAAACAGAGAAAGAATGGATTTCTGAAAACTGCACAAGCTTATCTGATTCACACACACACACAGAGAGACACACGACCAAAGTCACTGGAAATAATTTCGCTCCAAGAGGTGTCAAAACTAAATGTGTCAAGACGGTGATCAACAAAATAAACAATGGCGTTTGCTCTTTTAACGTCACAGTTACAAATCCCCCCCTATTTGATATTGTTTATATTTTGCAGTGATGTGTTGGTTTTGTTAAATGCAAAGAAGTTTTTGCTTTCAGAATAATGGGGAGTGGAGGAGGAAGAGATATTAGCCTACATGAGAAATGATCGTTCAGCATCATTTCAGTAGAGGTAATCTTCCATTAAACAAGTAGCGAGATCTTTATGGAAACAGGATCATATCTGCTCAGAGTCTAGCTAGACCGTTCACAAATGTTGCAAGATAACCTTGCTGGTATTGATTGTGTAGCAAACCAGATTTTAATTCTAACGTTCACCTCCGGTTGGAAAGACTACTCCCTAAAATAAGTATATTTCAAAATATGTATTTATTTGCCCTGCATTGCTACTCGACTTTATTCATGAAACCTTACGCTTATCCACGTAGAAGGTTTGATGGAGACAGAAACATAAATGAACATTATTTTACTTCCCTGCAGACTCAGAGTTTTGTTATGCAATTACACAGCTAAATGTTCTGATAATATTATGCTAAGCCCTGTTTTTATTTTACTTTAAGATGAGCTGCCTCTCTCTTGTTTGAACTGGGTAATTTCTCAAAGCATGCTGCTCCTTGGATGAAATAGGCTGGTATTGCAAACGTTATGATTATTAAAAAAAAAAAAACCCTTTGCAGCCCTATTGAGAGTAAACAATTCTATTTAATGAAAGTTTCCGCGTAAATAAAAGAAATCTTGGCCAGCAATGTTTTCCTTTGTGTAACATCAAAAATGCACCATTCACAACTAAATTAGTGACCTTGTCTGCTTGTGTTAAGGTTACAAGAACTGGTTTTACTTATTTAAACCCTGTGTTTTTATAATCCTTGCTCTTTATGTATTTCATATCTTGTATATTTTGTCATTTTTCCCTATAATTTTTTTCACCAGTCCTCCTTTGCACTCACTGTTCTTCTCTATCTGTTCCTCTGTATATAAAGCCCCCCCGCCACTTTCTGCATATATGTCCAAAGACAACCATTCTTTTGTAAGGCTCCATTTACAATAATTCATCCATGTACCAAAGACAAGATTCCTTTACACCTCCACGTTTTTACATCACAGCATCTTAGCAATCTTCTATAGTGAGTATTTAACAAAAATGGAAATAGAGAAAGAATGATGAGTATAATTTTCCCCTCATGAACAGAAAAACAACCGTCACTAGAGACTTTTGATTGACAAATAAATTGAACTCAATAGAGGCCAAAGGGGACATTATACTCCTGTAGGAATATTTCCCTTTAAGGACTCACATAAAACATAGGATCTAAAACGGAATGAGAATAAATTCTGAGAGAGAACGAGATGATGACTTCAGATTTCACAGGCTCTGTCCGAATTTGGATTTTCATACACACACAGACATCAATTTCTATTTAAAGTAGTCCCTTGATAGAATTAAATACATTTCTAACAGAAACTAGGACAGACTCGTGCATATTTATTAAGAACTTTGGAATTAAGGTGCAGTCTTACTCTTTTCTCAGCTGAAACATGGGCTGTAAGTTTCTAGGGGCTGGGGGCTTTTTTAGCAACATCACATATTAATGCATATTTAGGCACGTATCTGTAGCCATCTGCTTTTTCTTCATGCTCGAATTTCCTATGTTACATACTGGGGGGGGGGGAAAGCATTCATGTCATGTGTGTTCAGGGGACTTACATACACTGTCCATAATGTATGTCACTGGTGCATACTGCATCACTAACGGGCATATGCCCCTGTCTTTCTCTCTTTCTCTATCTCTCCTTGTCTATCTGTCTCGCTCTGCGAGAAACCACCATAACCTTCTGAGCCTCCACTTTTCTTGTTCTTGCACAATTTTGAGCATTCACCTTCATCCTACTCCAGTTACTATGAAATTCGAAGTTATGAATTGCCCTTCACAGCACGAGATAATCCACATTTTTTTAAGATAGGTTATTCTGTGTAGGTTATTCTTTTCCTCCTCTTCCAGAGAAATCCACTAACTCCATTCTTCCAGAATCCAATGGGCGTGATCTATTTACCTACCTGCCTTTCTCTACGAAGGGAAGGTTATTTCTTTCAAAATTCAGCCCGAATGTTAAGAATTAAAAACAAAAATCAGAACCCAAGCTATTTCAATCGATTTGGCAAAAAAAAAAGTTTCCTTACATTAAAATAATAATACTAATCAGTGTCAAGTGTACATTGTTGCTTGCTGTAAATATTCAGAAGGTTTCCCCTTTCCCAGCTACGCCTTATAGCTGAAACTCACTTCTCCAGTTTTATTTAATGAAAGACACATTTATGAACAATCAAATGATCCTCGTAAAAATTTTATTGAAGGACATAAAAACATCCATGGCTACTAGCCGAATAATTCAGAGAGGGTCTGCAAAAGCTGTCTTTTTTGGGGAGGGGGGTGGTGGTGGTGTTATTATTTCCCACTCATGTTTTACAAGCTTATCCTTTCCACTCCACGAGACAGTTATTAAAAAATAGATATGCATGATGTGACCAACAGATTTCTTGCCCTAAAGCAGGCTTGACGACTGTACTTCCCTGTAACAGATGACAAAAAGTCCATTTATTTTTATGCTAAAAGAGCCTAAAATCAGATCCTTCCTTGGGTGATACTGAAGTATGATGGGAAGCATACCTCTATTACACTTTGAACCAGTCCCTTTTTACTGATATTCAATTTAATGTATCCACTATGGAATACAAGCTGCAGAAGGAAAGGACAGACAGAGACAAATTACGTCAAGAAATAGTGCCTGGGATACCTTACACACATACCTTATAGGCTCACTAGCAGGGCAGCTTTTTATGCCAGACATAGCCACCTCTGGCTAATGAAATGCAAGAGGCATTGCTTCTAATGTCTGCATTATTTCAAGAGTTTTATGAAAAGCCAGGTCGCATAGTCTCTATTAAAAAAAAAAAAAAAAAAAAAAAAGACCTGCGGATTGATCCACACTGTATTTTTGGGTAAATACAATCACGTGAGATCTGAGAGCCAATAGCAAACTGGGAAAGGCTGAAAAAATAATTACCTGCCCTGATTGTTCTATGAGAAGATAAAAAGTACACATACAGTTCATACAATAATCTTATGAATGTAAAAGAGGGGGGAACATGTCGGCTTCTGGTCCCATAAGCAACTATTATGTAGATTCCTTGATAAGTCATGAAAATGAAGAGCTCTTGGCATCAAGGTTCCCAGCCACTGGCTCTCACCCTGCAGCAGCTAGACCTTCAGGATTAGTACCGGACTGTGCCGATTTTCCATCCTGCAGTTTTGCCCCTAAACCGGCCGTTTTTACTACTTCATGGGCTCCCGTGCATTCTCAGTCTTCTGTGGTTTACCATCCGTATACCCACCAGCCTCACATTGGGGCTGACACCAGGTATATGCGCACTTGGTTGGAACCCATCTCAGGCGCGGTGTCCTTCCCTGGCTTCCCACCCAGCAGCAGGCATTACGGGCTCAAGCCGGACGCTTTCCCCGGCCGAAGGGCGGAATGTGGCCCGGTGGACGGGCGTAGTTATCCGGATTACATGTACGGATCCCCGGGTGATCTCAGAGACCGAACTCCGCAGACTATACCCTCTCCGGAATCGGAGGCAGTCGCTTCGAGCAAACACAAAGAAGAAAAGAACGAATTAGACCCTAGTAAGTTGAAGTCATTCTTGTTTACAACCGGGGAGGCATTACAGCCTCTAGTACAGTACTCAATAAAATGAAATTACCTTAGAGGGCCCTGTCCTAAAACTCCAGATATACAGGAAGACCCGGGTTTAAAAATCCCCCTAGTCTAATCTCAGGACAAAGTAGTTTCATTTTCATTTTATTTAAAAAAGAGAGTGTGGGGGGGAATCTATTTGTTTCTTTGGTCAAATATTCATAACCCAGCCTCCCCACCAAAGCTCCTGCCTCTCAGATATTTCCCCTTTCAGTCAAGAAGAGTCCCTTCTAGCTGAGAGTTGATTCAGTGATTTGGGTGTGGGGGTAGGGGAGAAAAACACCCAGGAATAAACAGAGAGAGGTATATACGTGTCTTTAAAAATACCCACCTATGTAATTATTCATAAAATACTCCCAACATGTGGGAATAAAAGGAAAGGTGGTTGCCCTGAGAAAAGTGTTAAGGAGTGTGGATTATGGGAGGTAAAGGCAGAAAGAATCTATGGGGTGATAAAGGCGAAAAGCAGCTTTAGGCAGGATATTGGACTGAACACTTGAAAAAAAGCCCATCTTCTTTAGTGCAAAAAACTTGAGCACTGTGGGGGATCTGATTAGCCCCTTGCACCATTACAGATGTAACCGGTCTTTTCCACTCTAAAATGTTCATCTCAGAATGACCATATGTCTCTGAAATGCAGACAATTGCTTCTGACAGTATAGTGTGTGCATAGAGGCAATGCACAGAGAGCAAAATAAAGTGTGATTTCAAATCTGGTGGAACTAGAATAAACGTCCAGTTGTGTCTGTGTGAGTGTGTATGCCTGTACACACAAACATGCGCACATACACACACACACACACACACACACACACGCATGCCATGTGTTTATTAAGACTTCTGGCCTAACAATCTGATGAAATGGTGATTTATAAATTATAAATGGTGAGTCTGTGGGTGTCGGTGTATCCCCATATGTATCACTATATGTATGCATACATAGGGATAAGTATCCATATATGACTATATAAAGTAGATCTGTGATAAAACAAGTAGTAGGATCAGGGAAAACATTCTCCTTTGCTGGTAGATGGCTCTATAAAACGCCTACAGTTGGATCAAGGAGATGATTCTAAAGATAAAACAGTGTAATTTTTTCGTTCTAACAAAGTAGGGATGATGGGGCAGCAAAGAGAAAGGTCTTTTAGGCTTGAAGACTGTATTTTTGGAGACAATGGATTTATTCTGTGGCATCCTCCAGATATTAAAAAAAAATAAGCTAGTCATTCTAGGACTAGTATGGTTATAGAGAATGTATTGGAGAGCAGAGGTTGTAAAGAGAGTTTATGGGCCTATAAAATGGTGGGAATTTTTACTTTTTATGACTATGTTCTTAGATTACTCCTGCTAGGGGATGATTATTATTTTAAACCCATTGCTACGGTTTTATTTACTGAAACTTTTATCTGAGAGCAATAGTAAAAGGAAAGGAAATGGCCCCCTTCCAAAAATAAACACATTAATGCCTTCTGAGGGTTACTTTAAAATATTTACCTGCTAATTTCCTAATTAAACACGTTTATTTTGGAAAAATAATAATCTGGGTGTGAGGAGAGGGAAAGCCAGCTGTTGAAATTAATGATTTTTTTTTTTAAAAAAAACTTCTTTCCCAGGCAATCCCGTCGCAAATTGGATTCACGCACGTTCCACAAGGAAGAAAAGATGTCCTTATACAAAGTATCAGACCCTGGAACTGGAAAAAGAGTTTTTATTCAATATGTACCTCACACGGGACCGGAGGTACGAAGTAGCCAGAGTTCTTAATCTCACTGAACGCCAAGTCAAAATCTGGTTTCAGAACAGGAGAATGAAAATGAAGAAAATGAATAAAGAAAAAACCGATAAAGAACAGCAGTAAAGTTGGCAAAGTCAAATCAATGCAAGAGAAAGGAGGAGAGGGGAGGGAGGAAGGGAAAGCTGTTTCTTTGGTTCGAAATGTTTCTGACTTTGAATGTGCTGATCAGTGTTTAGATTTAGTTAAACACAGCCAAGCGTTTGGGAGCACCATGCTTTTATAAAATGCAACTAAAATAAAATGATTTTTTTTTGTCCTTTTCGGGAAAACAAAACAGAAAAGTACTTGAATTTTTTTTAATTTTTTTTTTAGTATTTTATTTCGTAAGTTAAACTTATCCAGTGTTTTATTTTTTTAATTTCATGACTTTGTGAGTGCATATTTTGTACAAAAGAAAATGAGAAAAAAAGGCTCAAAAGTGTTCTGTCATAGTGTTGGTCTGGTGTACTTATTTGTGTATTTTATTCCTGTCTCAGACCCGTTCTGTAATATTGCTATGTTTGCTATAGTAGAACAGCTCTATGTAAATATATACTTAACGTTACAAAAAAAGAAGGAAAAAAAAAACAAAACCTTATCATGCAGGTGTCTTTTATTTAAACTCCACTTGAGAAACAGCCAGAGTTTATTTTGCAATGGTATTCAAAGCTGTGTTGGGATTCTTAAAGGAGACACCCTCCTTGCACCAGTGAATTTAGCACTGATAAAATCGCAGTCTGTTGAAATGGAATTTGAAATATACCTTATTACAGGAAGCAAATGAAGATGGGTGGAAAGAAAGGACGCTGTTTCCGCTCACAACATTTTGTATTTAATAGTATAATCATAAAATGCGTTTAGGTAAGGGTTATACGTGCCATAAATTTTTAGGTTTGGATAATTAATTGTAGTAATTTATGACCAGGCAATCGAAGTATATGTAAAAGATTAAATATGTATGCTGGGAAAGGGCGCTTGCGGCAACATTCCTCTGTCTGACATCCGCCTATATAGCAACTGCTCTGCATTATCAATGGGATGCCAAGACTTGTAGGTTTCTTCAGCTCCTTGCACCTCAGAGGACGTTACGTTGCAAAGTAAAATATAATCGATTGGGGAGGAATGTTTAAAAAAAAGCAAGAAAAAAGAAAACAAGAAAATGTGTGTGGGGAGAGAAATTTTCCGTCTCAATGAAATAGGTTTGTTTTTTTTCTCACCCTCCCGCCTCCCTTTCTTTCTGTACAGAGGTCTGGATTGTCTGCTGTGGTAGGTAGAGACCAATTCCACCAGTCTAAAATGGGTAGGAAGTTTCTGTTGTTGTCGTGGTTTGTGACCATTTTAAGTGGCCCAGATGGGCGAGAACAGGCTGTCACAATGCATTTTTAGCTTGAGGTATAAATTGATGGGTGCTCAGAGGCTGCTCAGTGAGAGACAAGAGGCGGAGAGAAAGTATAAAAATGATCAGCGACGGATGCTTAATCATCAAAACTTGTTATAAGGTGCCTTTCTTTAATGAAATGAGGAGAGCAGGGTTCTAATCTTTCTAATCAAAATCAGAGCGAGGTAGTAGGACATGCTTGTCGCCTTGGCTTCTCAGCCTTCTCCGAAATAAAAAACCTGGAAGTCATTACCCACTGATCTTTATAAAATATTGCCCTTTAATATTTCTTTCTTAACGTTTTGAGGTTTCTCCCCCCTTTACTGATTTGTACTCTCTCTTTTATGGCATCGTGGGTTTTTTTCTTTTCTTTTTTTTAAGGTGGTATGGTATGGGTCAGTCTGAGCATCATCCTGGCACCAGAGGAAGCTCAAAGCTCAGTTCATTCAGAGCCTAAGTCCCCTGCTTTTTATGTTTGAAACGTCTTAAGGAGCCCACTGAAATGTGCAGGTTAAAAAGCATTTTAGCAGGGCCAAGAATAATGGGCAAAAACAAAACAAAACAAAAAACCAACAACAACAACCAAAACTGAATCCAACCCAACCCAGAATAGTCCTGTCATTTCGTGTATTTTTCTCTTTCTTCTCCCCTTCTAAATCCGTCCGCGTGAACTCCATTAAAAAACAACCACAACAGCAAAAACACTGTTCGGATTTCAAAATGGATTGGCCACCTCATATCTGCAATGGAGAAAGTTCACCCCTTTTATTCGAAAAGTTCTCACTTTGGATGGGACTTTTCAATTAGCTTCGGGCCCCCCTCTCTGGTGGCTATGTAATGAAACGCTTTTATTAACGTTGAAAAGAAATGATCCATGCGTCTCAGGTCTGAACCCCCCCATTCAACCAGATCTCATTTTCTAAGAGACCATAGGTCGCTTACCCTCCCCCAGCCCATCCTGCAGTCTTTACTCCCGCACAAGTCCCATTGGAGCTTATGGGCACGAAGGGATATGGCCCCTTTTGTCTCCGTCGAGGGTTTTCTTTTGTTGGTGATGGGCTGTTTTGTTTTAAATCCTGCTGCAGTTACAGTTCATGTGCAAGGCTCTTAACTGCAGAGTTGCCCCATAATTTTAAGTGTCATTTGGCTGCTGGTTGATAGTGGGGAATAATAACTGAGCAGGCATTGAAATGATCTGCAATTGGAGAGCCTTAATCTTTCGATAAGAAAAAGAAAAGATGCAACGTGACTTTCAAAAGAGAGAGAGAGAGAGAGAAAGAGAGAGAGAGAGAGAGAGAGAGAGAGAGAGGGATGCACATTTTCAGAACCTTGCGGTGAGTATTGCTGGTCATGAATGTAACAATAATACTCAAATGGAGGATCTTCCTTGGGCATATGGTTTGCATCTCTGTGTATATATTTTCCTGCTTCGTTTAAAAATGGCCCTTTTGTAAAGCACACAAAAAAGACAGGATACTACAGCTGTGAAAGCTGTCCATAGGTACATTTCCGCAGGGAAAAAAAAAGCCAGTTTTACAACTCTGTTTGTCTCACTGTTATGTGTGCTGAATAGAATTGAACAAAACAGGACCACAGAACTGGCTAGACGTCTGGGTTTAATTGTTTTATGGTTTAAATAAGGTGGGTGCTTTTCTCTTTGAAACCGGATTATTGGAATGTTTTGTCTACAGACTACAAACAACAGACCCCCTTGGCTCAGGGGGGAAAAATACCACCCTAAATTAAAACTGATAAAAGCACTGAAGGTTGAAGGAGAGATGGTACGCTGTTGCGTTTGTTTGTCAGTATGTACACACGTCGTGCTTTTTTATGCGTTCCTTAGCAGAAAAAGAAGAAACAGAAATAATCTGTGCAAAAGTACTGCCTTCTTGTCTATGAAGAAACAATCACTATCTCATTTTATTTCTAAGGCGTCATATCAAGCTCTCTGGCAAATCAGTAACTCGTGTAATTATTGGTTATAAAATGCCTCCTGATAAGCTCAGAATACTCATAGCCACTTCACAGTTTAGTAAATCATACAGTTTTCTTTGGCTTTCTTTTAGATTTAGTCTGATTTAGATGCTTGAAGAAACCGCTCCTTTCCCTTTTTGACAGAGGGGATCTCTCTCTCTCTCTCGAGTAAAGAAAACGCAAGATGGCGCTGTTGTTCAATATTAGAAGTCTTTTGGCCCATTAAAGTTACAACGCATCCTATTACACCTTTAGGCCTCTAAAAGGTTGTAAGAAAAACAAATCAAAACAAATATGTATAAATTCCCTCACCTATGACTTGTAAATTAGCATATAATGTGTATCGGAAAAGTAAACACATTAGAAACTGTCAAGATGGTAGCACTGCTCTGAGTCTTAGGTAAAATAGTCTTTCAATAAATAGATTTTTTTAAAAAAAAAATCGGTTAATTATATCTGATGAGACACAGAGCCCCTCAGTACAGCAGCAACCAGTAAATATATAAAATGCTTGCGGAGAAAGCTGTTTTGTTGAAGTCTTTTTCTTTATTAGAGCCAACACAAGTTACACCTTTTCAAGAATATGTTTCTGAAAAGAAAAAAAAAAAAATGAAGCCGTAACATTTTTTTGGCAGTAAGATCAGAACATTAAAAATAACTCACACCCATGACAAATACAGTAAAAAATAGATAGAATCCTACAATACAGACAAATTTATAAAGCTACATTCCGAAGCGTGGAGGCACACACACACACACACACACACACACACACACACCACACACAAAAAACTGTAGACAAAGAACAGCACTTTCCCTGGACCGTAAATGTCAAGATATTTTAAAGAAGCACTGAGAGTTGCACATAACTGATTTAATGAGAGTGCTTTTTGCATGGACCTTGAAGGTAAACATTTATTGTTAAGACCTCATACGGCGCAATAAATAGTCTGCATTATTTACTGTATCTTTAGGTATCACACAAATGCACATGCGGCTAAAAATGTAGCTAATGTTTCAGTCACATCATTTAATTTCAGGAAGAGACTATCTGAATTCTCAGTCATCAAATATAAATCCACCGCCATGTACAGATTGTTTAGTTGTTGGGTATTTAAAAGTAGGAATTACGTTGATCATATCCCTGTAAAATGGTCACATTGACTATCAGCTGCTAATTAAGGCGTTTATATCCCCAGGTGCTTATTTCCCCCTTTAAATTGTTTTTAGGGGTTTAATGAGACATAACATTTTCTCATGTAAAATTCGACATGCTAATTCTACCCTGTTTATAATTATTTTTAATTTGTGAGTAATATTTGCTCACAGTACACGTATCTTTTCATTTCAGTAAAAACCTAAGACATGGTTGGAAAATTGCTCTCCATATATATATGTGTGTGTGTGTATGTGTATTGGAAAAAAAAACCACTACAAATCCCAATTTCTGAAGCTTTTGAAAGAGAAAATACAATCATTTGTTTTATTTGGGGACACCTAATAGACATGGGAAAGGGTTGTTTTGTTTTCTCCCTCCTGAAAAGATGTCTACTTAAAAAAAAGAACACACCTCAATGACAGTCTCGCCAGATATTTTAACTAGTTCATGCCACTAAAATGAAGAATTGGAACCCTGGAAATATCTTCCTAAGTTTGGGTTAAAATGTATTTCACTCTTCCACACTTCAGAACAGTTGGCATTTCTTAGGTCTTTTCTGAAATTAATTAACTTGCATTTTCAGAAAGAACATGGGGGAAAATTTGAAGCAATCGCTGGAAATATTTGAAGGGAAAACGCTGACAGTTAATATCACTCCGTAATTTATAGATGTGACTTTGATTTTTTTTCACTTTTAAAAAGCTGCAGAACAGCACAGGAAAGATTAATTTGCAGCCCTTTTTCCCCTCAAAATTTTAAGAGGAAGACCGCTGGCTTATGCTATATTTAATGGTCTGAGTTCCTTAATGCTGTCATAAAATGAAGTGTCTCAAGTGAAAGGTTTCAATGAATGGTCATTCACAGTGAAGAGAAACTAGAGGGGGAAATAGGTGCTTTAGCAGCATCTGTAAAATTAAAACATGGAAACAACTGTCTGTGATTTAGAAACATGTCGATTTTTAAAGGCAACCCTAACCACACACAGACACACAGATACACACGCAGAGATACCCATACAAAAGAGAGTTCATACTTTGTCCCATTTTCCCTCTCTTTCTTCAAAAGTAGCTTTCTTAAATGCATTGTTTACTTTATTTCCTTGAAATGATGCTTTCCTGTTATTTTCAGCGCTGGGTTTTCAATGGTTGGTCCAAAAGGAAGAGGAGAAAAAAAAAATCCCAGACTCTTCATTCATTTATTTATTTATTTTTAAAATAGGACAACAATAACCAACCAATCAAACCAATTGTCTCCTATAGGGGCAGCTTCTCTTTTTGTTGTGTTTGTTTGTTTGTTCCATTTCGATTTTTCAACAACAACAACAAACAACAACAACAAAAATCGGAAGAAGGGATGCCACGAGCTGAATAGGCTGCCGACTCATAACCCCACAGGCGTAGAGTCAGAAGAGAAGAGACGAAAACCTCACTGTAAATGCGTAACCAACACTCAGTTGGTTTCCTGTTTGTCTTTAAACCCCATCAAAATATCGCCACGAAAATAATATTTCTATTGACACCGAATTGGTCTGGCTGGCGTTTCTTTTACCTGTTGAGGTTACCTAAATTGACCTCGCTGGCGCATGTATTTGCTGAGATAAGTGAAGAGGCTCGCTTGCAAAAAATCACCTAAGGATATTAATGCGCACCTTTCATAACCCTCCTTCATTCATTAGATATGTTTTTCCCCCTTCCCTTCTGAAGGCTGGTTTTTCCACGTACCCTTCACCCCCTTCAAGACCCCCCAAATCCTTGTCATTTTCTTTCTAGCCTGTCTTGGTGTGGAAGAGTGATGAGTACAAATCGCGTGTGAAAGCGCCACACCATCGGGATTTTGAGGAATTTGCCTATGGTGTTAAAGGGAAGGAGCAACTTACAGACAAACTGAGAGAGAGCTCTACCTACCGACAGATACAAGAGAAGTCAAGAGCATTAAGAGGCATAAAGCAGCCGTATACACACTCAGGCACTATGAAACGTCTTTGAGAGCTCATTAAAAAAAAAAAAAAAAAAAAAAAGCCACAAAACTCAGGACTTTATACAGTCCAGGGAGAGCCTAGCACTAATCTCTTAGAATTAAAGACTTTTTTTTTTCATGCGAAAGTCATGAGTTCCTACTTTGTAAATCCTCTTTTTTCCAAGTACAAAGGCGGTGAATCGCTGGAACCAACTTACTACGACTGCAGATTTCCACAAAGTGTAAGCAGGAGCCATGCTCTGGTTTATGGTCCGGGCGCTACCGCTCCCAGCTTCCAACACCCTTCACACCATGTCCAAGAGTTTTTCCACCACGGAACCTCCAGCATCTCTAACTCTGGATACCAGCAAAACCCATGCGCCTTGGCGTGTCACGGAGACGCGTCTAAATTCTATGGATATGAAGCTCTACCAAGGCAGTCGCTTTATGGTGCCCAGCAAGAGGCGACCGTTGTACAATATCCTGACTGTAAATCGTCTTCCAACAGTAACTCTAGCGAGGGACAAGGCCATTTAAATCAAAATTCGTCTCCCAGTCTCATGTTCCCATGGATGAGACCACACGGTTAGGACATTTTTTTACTCTCCTCCTTTAACTGTTTTTCTTTATTTTATATCTTTATATCTATATATCTATATATCTATATATCTATATATATCTATATATCTATATATATATATATATATGAAAAAAGATAGGCATGGCTGTAAAGTCTGAAAGAAATGAGCAATTTTTAATAATATTTCTTCTTCCTAGGAAGTCCTTTGAAATCAGACAAGCCAGCAGTTACTAGAGAGACAGCAAGGTGATAATACTGTGCAAAGGTTTTAAATCACAATAAAGTAAAACTTGTTTTTTATTGCTTGCCTTGAGGATAGGCAATAAGATACAGCTCCCACGAGGTTATTTGCATCTTGATAATACACTGCTCTTTAAAATGTCATATAGCCTTTCTTAACCGCTTGGAGACTTAGGCTAAAAGGTAGGAACTTGCATAAGGGAATTATTCATACTTTACATACGTATGTTTATATATATATGTATATGTGTGTGTGTGTGTGTGTGTGTGTAAAGCATTACACATATATATGTATATATGTAAAGTATTACTCTCTCTATATCAATATATAGCTAGATCTATATATCTAGCTAGATCTATCTATCTCTATATATAATTAAATAAAAGTTAAACTTAAAGGGGAACTTAGTTCAGAGCTGGGTGGGGTGGAGGGAACATTCTACTGTCCTGGACAGGAAAAGATAAAGGGAGAAAGGAAAATGGACTTAACAGAACTTTGTTTGATGAAGTAAACTGCAACCATTCCTCATTTGCACAGAATCCTAAATACTTCAAAGTACAAGTTTCTCTCCCCTAGCCTCCAGGTTGTATATAATACTTGTTAATTCAAAACATATGAAGATTAGACTACCGAGTGCTAATTTTAAAGGACAATCTAAGTAATAAAGTTTCCCCCAGCCCCCAAGAAGACCCACTTGCCTTGTAAAAGCTTATAGGCTTTGGCCCAGAAAAGGCTTAAATTAGACATAAAGTGAGAAAACGTTATTTATCAAAGCTTTGATTTACAGGTAAACACATGTCATAATTTCGAGCTATAAGATATTTTAGCAAATCTATGATTTTTTCTCACCGAGTAAGTACTATGGAGAAGGGAGAGTAAGGAGTCAGATTCAGATACATAAGCCCTTATTCTGTTATTGTTGTAAATGTCTATTTATGTAGCTGTTTTCAATACACTTCCTGTGTATGTATATACATATACATATGTACTCATCTCTATATGTGTATACACACACACACATTGATAATACAATCACACAAGGGAGAGGTAACTTATCCAACAAAAATGCAGGTCCTTAGGGCTCAAAAATATTAGGAAGCTGTGAACATATATTTAGTGAGCTACATTTGCAAAAGGAAACCACAGTTAGACATTTTGCAGAAGAGGAGTGGGCTGGGAGAGGTTGGATTAGTAATAATAATATAGTTAAAAAAATTAAATAGCTAGTTTCATTTGATTTAACACCACAGCTAAAATCCATCAAATATTAGGAAGCTGGGAGGATATATTTTATGAATTACTTTTGCAAAGGGAAACAAGAGGTGGATATTTTGCAGAGGAAGGGTCTGGGATGGGAGGGAGCATGGTTAGGGTTTATTATTGTTACTACTACTATTATTATTGTTGTTATGAAAAATAAACAGTTTGTTTTATTTCGGTTTAATACCACGAGAGGCTGCAGGCATAGAGAAGGGAAGACCACCAGTGTCTCTAGGAAAGATCAGGCAAGGAGTTAAAAAAAAAAAAAGCACAAGGAGAGATCTAACAAGTTATGTTGTTTGTGTTCTATAGCTCCCGGAAGGCGCAGTGGCAGGCAGACTTACAGCCGGTATCAGACCCTGGAGCTAGAAAAAGAGTTCCTCTTCAACCCTTATTTGACACGGAAGCGGCGGATTGAGGTCTCTCACGCCCTGGGACTGACGGAGAGGCAAGTGAAGATATGGTTCCAAAACAGGAGAATGAAATGGAAAAAAGAAAACAACAAAGACAAGCTCCCGGGGGCCAGGGACGAAGAGAAAACCGAGGAAGAAGGGAATGAAGAAGAGGAAAAAGAAGAGGAGGAAAAAGAAGAAAGCAAGGACTGATTTCTCAGCTCCTTGAAGTCTCGTTTTATGGCAGATGATAAATCGAGATGTTTACGACGGTCATTTGCTTTTATAGAGTATAGAATGGAGAGCCTCACACAGCAGTAACTACCTGTCAAAGAGTTCTAGCCTTTTTTATTGTCATAGAACAACTTCCCCTACTTTTTTCTATATATATATATATATATATATATAGCGGCATTTTTGGTTTCATAAATATATAGTTGGCTTTACTTCAACAACAGGAGGGGGGAAAAACAACACAAAACAATCATTGAAGCAAATGCCACATCTCCAAACAGTAGATTCTCCCCTACTCCCACTTCTATCTGTCTAGATAAAGATATATAGATAGATATATAAATGTATGCATCTTATGTATTCGTTTTAATAGGTTTGAATAGTATTTCTTCTCTACCTTGGTTTTCCCCATTCATGACCCAAGGGGAAGTATGATATTGCTTTCTGCTAGTCTTAGCTTTTTAAAAATATCTATATATCTACGTATCTTCAGTGCTAATACCCAGTTATCATTTAACTTTTAGCTGCCTGTCTGAATTGGAAGATTGGAGGATGACCATAGGTGATACCACGCACATATTAGCTATATATGAATATATCTGTATGTAGATAATACCTATACGCCTATGTCTCGGTAGGCCAGAACATGAAGGCTAAGAGCCTAACATTTCATGATTTATATAGGCACTGTTTACCATTTCACTGTGTGAGCACTCGAAATTCTTAATATACTACCTAAAGGGAAACCTGCAATAATAATCAAATCTATTATCAACAAGGGGCTTACATATCCTAAATTTTACTTGGTCAGAATTTATTAAAGGAAAAGAGCGAGCGAGCTGCGTTTTGCCCTGATGCAAGCTACTAAGTAGCATAAAATAAAATGATAATAATAAATAAAACTTGTAATGTACTTTTCACTACCTATAGAAGGAGTCATGCTTTCAAAGTATTTGTAACGCGGTTTTGTTGTATTTGTTGCTGCTTATTTTCTTGGAAAAAAAATTTCCCAACAACTGAAACTGCCTAGTTGAGAACGCACAGTATTGTATTATTTTATTGTGCTTATAAAGTAGTGTAGAACTAAATTGCACTGAATGTATAGTTATCTATTTGTCTTGACTTATCTGTTAATGCAACATGCTCGAAAAAAAAAGTCATTTGTTTTATGTAAAAGCATAGTTCTGCGTGTTCAAACTCTGAATGTAGCAATTTCTGCCAGAAGCCAATTTCTGGACACCGTGGATTTGTATTGTATACGTGAGACATTACGTAAATAAATAAATAATAATAATTAAAAAAAGATTTTAAAAGGTCTGAGTTGCGTAAATTGTTATGCATTTATTTAAAACCATTCATCCACACACACACACACGCAGTTAGGAGATGCCAATGAGTCCCAAGTAATATTTCATAGATTCAAGTTACTGGTCGCCATGCTAGCATAGTTCAAAACCAAGAGCCATCTTTAAGTTGCAAGGAAATCAGGATGTCTGACTCTTGGCACAACTACAATAAATGTGGGTAATTAGACATGGTGAATAAGCCAGGGGGCAAATAAAACCTGGTATTATCATTACCAATGCAGTATTGTTTACTGATATGTAGTCTTAGTGTTTTTTTAAAACTCCATTTTCAAATTGCAAGCTTCCAGAAATATTCATTGTTAAAATTCTTCTCTTGGTATGAAACATGCCTACGCATGTCCACCTTCCTTGGGGTGGATTTGGGGGGGGGGGGCAGAGACAGAGGGAGGGGGGAGAGAGAGAGCAATGTATTAAATGTAAATATCTTTATTTTACTTTCCTCACCTGGGAACTTCTACTGAGAGGTCTCAAACGTGTAACATTCTGGTCTTCCATAGCTCTAAAGTGCAGCAAACCCGTCACTCTTTCTTTCTTTGCTCAAAATGAGGTTACAGTAACCCAGAAGATTCAGAATTTCTCATGTCATATGTATGTGCAATTTGCTACTTGCAAGCGATCGTTATAAAGCGATTGAGAGATTGGAAAGAGATTATGTATACATTAAAAAGTGCCTTAACTACGTTGTAGAGATATTCACAAGCCATACTTGGACTATATGAGAATATAGTTAACTAAGTGAAACTCTCATAAGCATCTTACCAAGAAAACTGTCATGAAAGCAATGAATAGCTTTTTTCAGATACAAAATCAGAAATTCTTTTTATGAATCAATACATAAATCCCAGTTATCGCTCTTGCACCTGAAGATCTCTAAGTGACACGACACTGAATCTCTTCCAATAAAACCTGAATGTGATGGCTTCAGTTCTTCCCTTTGTAAAATAGGAATATTATAAATATGCCCCCCACCGTCATTTTGTTAAACCATATATGCTGATCTTGTAAATATTTATTTTTTTCTTTTCTGTTGATAAATGGACTACATCATATAGGAGTAGTGGATATAAAAGTGGCGGGTTGTTTACAATGAAAGTATAGATAAGAAAGCACAAGATTCCTAAGATACATCCTGATGCCCTGAACTATGTCTGGAGAAGAGACTGGGGTTGGGACATTCTTAACCCAAAACACCAAGCTTAAAGGATTTAAATGCCTCAAATAATTGAAAATGTTGGATACTGCTCAGGAAGAGTATACAACAAGGAAGAACTAGTTTATAACATATTAAATCGATACTGATATGTATATCCATACAACCCCACAACCCCACAATTCCCACACCCCCACACACATAATGCAAGTGCATATGCAAGATGACGGTGTATAAGTGTAATTCTAGATTTCTAGTACCGTTTATATGTGTGTGCATATACAAATGCTCAAACACACACACAATGCATATGTATATGGAATATGAATGTGTGTATGTTTCATTCTAGAAACCTAGTGAAGCTTGTATGTCGTGCATGTATTCACGTTCAAAACACAAACACAAACAATGCCTATGCATATGGAACATGGATGTGTGTATGTCTCATTCTAGAATTCTAATGCAGATTGTATGTGTGCCTATTATTCATGTTCAAAATACAAGCACAAAATGTATGTGCATATGCAATAAGAATGTGTCTATGTAGAATTCTAGTGCAGATGGGGGGGATAGGAATATCTATCTATCTATCTATCTATCTATCTATCTATCGAATTCTAAGTATACTCTCCTCCACTCCCGAATTCTAGAATTATACACAAGCACACACACACTTCTATGTTATTGCACATTCTAGAGTGGACATATATGCTCATGCACTCATTTTCTCCACGAAAGGGCTAAAAATAATAAGGATCACCGTAGAGTTTTCCATTTCGAATGTAGACACTTAAGGTAAACTGTTTTATTAGGCATAGAATAGGCTGGTTTATCTTAGCAGAGGTATAATCTTCAGGGTTATTCATCTGCCATTTACAACACCGAAGTTTTCTTCCTCTTGCTTCAATAAAATGGATCTATGCTCTTCACACCTTCCACAGCAATGTTAAGGAGCCTTTGCAGACAGCAGCTTGCGCTATTACTGAACTTTTTTTGTTTTGTTTTGTTTAAGGTCTTGTCGAACCCATACTCTTCTTAGAGAGGTTCAAAGAAGAAAGATAACTTATCAAAGTGTTCTGTTCAAAATTTTTTAAAAAGTTGAATGCGCAGTCTATCCATCATATTTAAATCCACATCTCTAGGTAGTTTTATATGAACGAATACCACATAGCGACACTCATCTCTCAAACGGTTAGGAGTTAAATTATTGAAACCACAAGTGAAGCAGTAACTTTTGGGGTGGATGTTTATGCTGTCTAGTCAACACAACAAAGTCGCATCTTCAGTTGACATCCGGTTATTTTTGTAATCACTCCACCATTTCAAGAGAAAAAGAGAAAAGAGGATTTTATGGGGTAAAGTAATTTGAAAGAAGATACGCCGTTCACAAAGTGGCTTATTCAGAAACGATCATTGCTTCAGTATTACTGAAATTAGTCTCATCTACCCGCCTGAAGTGAGAAATATCCTATTTCACGCTTTTTATTAGCCAATCAAATTTCCTTCGGATCTCCATTTGTGATTTGTGAAAAATGTAATTCCTTAAAAAACTGAGTTTGAGCATATTGCTCATTTTGCCTTAATTTATTATTCTAATCATAGCAGCAGCTACACGACATTGCAGCCATTAGGCTAAAAAATTCGTTTAGATTTTATACTCGAAATGGGCACAGATTATATTTTAGAGGCAACGAATTTCTCGGGCATTTATTTTATTTTATTTTATTTTTATTTTTTGCACTGCATGCAGATAGGCTGGAGGATGGGCTGAAAAAGACGAGGATGAACACGGAAAGTTTGAAAAACAAAACTTGGAAAGAAATGAATCCTTCCACATTTTCTAGCTGTTATATTCCCCTCCCCCTTCCTAGATTTGATCCTCTTGTTACCTTTTCCAAAGGGGTGGGGAGGGAAAATTATTTCTCGAATATTTAATTCAAGGAAAGAAGCGACAGGCTATTTTCCTAGACAAGGCTGTTGGATAAAGGGAATGAGAATTAAATACTGAAGTCATGGGCCCTAATGTTTCAAGTGCGGGGAAAAACGTGTCGGACAGGTTACCTCTGACTTGCAGGGCTAAAATTTCCTGTTCACTATATGGATTCTATTCTCTGGTTTACTCGTTGGAAAATGAGGAGTCCATTGTGTTCTTTGAGCTGTTGTGGTGGTTGCTTCCCCCTCGTAACTTTTAACTACCTGTTATAAAATTTATTGGTGGTTTGTAAAGTGAATAAAGTAATTTCCCTTCCATCCGGTTGTATTACAACCTTTGTGTTGTTCGGATAGACAGACAGACAGACAGACACACTTAGCCCCCACCCCACCCCCGAAAAAAGCAAGCAAACCAGAAGTACCTGCAGAATTGAACTCTGGAAATAGGGGAGCATGGTATGAAAATGCCTGACAAATGACTGAGTTCAGTTATTGCGACAAAGTGTATTTTTCCTCCCAAAGCTTTCTGCCATGCCTGGCCCTGAAGCTAAGAGTTGGGATTGTAAAATGTTTCAACAAGGGGAGAGAGGGGAGAAAGTGTAGCATTTAATCTAAACTAGCAGATCTGGTCTTTGCGGTTGTCTATTTGCAGACTTGTGGACGTCTCCACAGGATCAAAGCAGGCCTGTACCCGACCAAAAAAAAAATCTCTCTGACTCCAAATCAATATTTTCAAGTGTTTGCACAGGCCCCAACTAAAAACTCAAAGAAACATAATATCGCCTGCTATATAATTCCTGCCCGTCCTGTCGCATGATTCAGCGAAAGGACCAGACTCTGAGATGTTTCCTTGAGAACTAGTATTAGCTGAGATTTCCAGTCACAGAGTGATTTAAAAAAAAATCCCTCCATGAAACAGTAAAATTGGATCCGACGCTGTTAATTTAAAAAAATCACACCAACATTTAGGGTAAAAATGTGGGAGTTTATGGGTAAATACCGCATCAGCTGCTCAAGTTTTGACTATTATTTGGAGAACTTCACTCCAAATCTTAATATCCCAGGACAGGATATGGAGATTGGCTCAAGCCAAAGAGCAAAATTATAATTTAGAAAACCAAAGGAGGGTTGAGGATCGCAAATTTGTGTTGAGCTTGCTAGTGAAAGTGGACACACCCTTTCCTAAGAATATTGTGTTGCCGAGAGATGTTACTACACGGTTTAATTAGGTTAGCTCGAGGAGCTTGCGGACACAATAGTGTTATTTAGCTTTCCCTACTTCCTGAAAATTAACACGGTTTTATAATGTTATTATTTTTAAACCTTCCAGTTCACCCCCTTTTCTTCCTGCCTCTTTAAAGTCCATCCTTCCTCCATGTTGATCTCTCTAAGTAGCCCAATTAATTAACCATAATAAAAATAAAAACCATTATATTGTGAAGGCCATATCTCCCTGGTCAAACAAAAAAGGCTTCACATTAAGACAGGCACTAATGCTAAGAAATTAAAATCTAGTACGGACGCGCGCGTGTGTGTATATATATGTATGTCTTATATGTATTTATATATACCCAGTATTAATTTGCTTGCTTTAAATGGGAGGAGGGGTGAAGAGAGGAGAAAAAATTACTAATATTAAAAAAAGAATTGTATAAACATGGCGACAGACGAGAGCATTTGCACTCGTCACAAAAATGCAACGCATTCCTGGTTGTTTGCAGAAAATTTACAGCTAAGCAATAAAAGTTTACGACTGAATCACAAGTTGGATTGGCCACAGGAAGTCATGTGGACTCCATCCATGAACGTGAACTTTTTATTGTGGTTTCTCTTATGACTCTTTCACAGTAGTCCTCCCTTTAACAGTCCAAGCAGTGCCAGGGATAGGATGGTATTTTTCCCCCACCTAATTATTAGCGTTATTATTATTTTTTTTAAAATCTAGATTTTTTTCCCTCCTTGGGGTTGGAATTGTTGGTTGCTTTGGGCATTTTGGGAATAATGAGTTTACTGCTGCGTCTTGTTGCCGCCTCCTATTCTCCACCCCTAGGGGCAAAACGCAATACATTGCCTTTGGAGGATGCAATGATGAGGGGCACAAGGAGTTGTAAATACCTTTTTTTTTTAAGAGAAAAAAATAGATGCCTTCCCAAGCTTCCCCCCAGCCCCTGTCTAACCAGAGAAGAACTATTTTGCTTTTGTTTTCCATCTTTTTTTTTTTTTAAATCTTTCTGTGGAGCTGAGCTGCAGCGTCAGTGGAACAGAAAGAGAGAGAGAGAGAAAGAGAGAGAGAGAGAGAGAGAAAGAGTGGGAGAGGGGGAGACAGGCAACATTGGTAAGTGTTCCCTTATTGGCTAAAATGTGTAACTAATGATCCATAGCAATGGGTGTTAAAGATAATGATGCATCGTTTTGCGAGCGAGGGGTAGGCGAGGGGTGTAGCTTGGGTATGACAGAAGATGGCCAGGATCGGCACAAATGTAGTTAATTCGGTGAAAAAAGGGTTTACGGGTGGTGATGTCACATTGGTGGGGAGCTGGTTTGCTGGAGACAGACAGAGATGCGTGCTGCAGTCTGCCTTTCCATTGACAATGGTGCAGTGTGAACAGGGGTGGTGCTGTGCTGGGGAAGGGGTGGAGGGGGGAGAGACTTACTGAAAGGCCTAAGAAAGCATCTGATCTACTGGTTAAACGAGAGGAAACCGAGAGGGCTCGGTTGGAACCTTGGCGGGGGGGGAGGGGGGAAGAGAAGAGCGAACCCGGAAGCGACATTTTCCATGAAAATGAAAAATAATCCCAGTCCAAACTTTTAATAAGAGGCAATCATTGACTATCTAGCGCACATGCGCAGTGTAGGCAGCCAGCCGCATCCAGGAAGCGCAGGAGCAAAGCTTTTTAGTGCCATTTTTAATGAGCAATTACGGGTTTGCTTCTATTTGTGTGCATCAGCCACCGGCTGGCTGGCCCAGCCCCCACGGGTTTCAACAAATGATTGAAATGGAGGCGGGGGGAGGGGGGGGGGAGTTGCCGCCTGCCCCCCTCAGAGTTTTTATTTTTAAGTACTTTTTAAATTTCGAAATCGTCCTTTATTCACAAACTCCGCCTTCTGGTCCAAATATTCTTTAAAAACATCATTACGGGCATTACATTCTAGTCGCTCGTCCCAGAAGGAACAATTTCAAATATTTCCTTCCACCCTCTGTTTTGTATAGTAATAACTTTCTTCTGGGATATTTTTATATTGGTTTTTATGTTGTCATGTTGTTGTTACTATTATAACATTGTTTAAAATTATGCTGATCTTTACATTTTATGCGGTCTTCAATTTCTCGCCTGTCTTTTAATTTCTCGGAATATTTTTTGTTCAGTTACAACATATACAATTTAAATTATAATCTCTTTCCCTATGTTTCCCCTTCTTTCCCCTTCTCTCTCTCTCTCTCTCTCTCTCCATTCATTTGTTCACTCGTTCCAGAGAGAACAATATATGAGATGTGTATTGGTTTAATTTGAGAATGTATGTAATGTATTAGCTTAATTTCCTCGAAAGTATATATCTCTTTTCTCTCCTGACATGACAGCCCCTCATGGAAAAAGCATCTCTAGATTTGTAATAGAAATTCCTGTTGGTAGAAGTTACAGTACAAAACAATGTACCTAAATAACAACATGAAGTAAAAGATAAACCAGACATTGTTGTGACTAAGGGTGGGATGGGGGAGGGGTGACAAAGACAATTCTTGCTTCCTGGCTCATTATAAATTACTACTGTTCCCCCTCCCCCCATATTAATACAGTATGTGGGAAAAGGCATCTAGAAAGGAGTCTGTGTTAAAGTTGATGCGATTGATTCGTAAACCGTGCCACTAGTGAAATATTTAGCGTTTTCTGCCCTTGAATAATAAACAAATAAATAAATAAGTAAATAAACAAACAAATAAATAAATCGCCTCTTCTGTATTTCAGTCTCTCAGGAGACTACATGGGGGTTTATTATCTAACGTGATAAGTGTTTTGGAAGTTACCGGGGATGATTCTTAATTTGATTTCTATGTTTCTATGTGTGATATATATTGCAATTTAAAAAAAAATAACATGTTTTTATCCTACTATCCTTCTAAAATTCATTTATCTATGCCCTGCATTTTATTCTGAAAATTATCTTCTTCTTTTGGTCTATTTAAACGACAACACCCCCGCCACCAAAATACTTTCGCTCTTGGGTAAACGCAAAGAGGTATTTTAAATTTTTTTAAAAATGTTTCCCAGAGGCAATTTCTGCGACATACCTTTCGGAGACGTTTTTGTAAAAGGAAGAATAAATTGGATTATACTGAATTAAGTTGTTTTTTGTTTTGTTTTGTTTTTTAAAAGTAAGAGATACAATTTTGTCTTCGGTTTGTTCACTGAAAACACATTGTGTCAGCCGTTGGTCTGCAATCCCTATAGTCATAAAGACACTTTCTGAGCAAACAATGACTGTTTATTGGAACCAGGTCATTACAGAAATAGTATCTTTTAGGGGTTCCAGACTAAATACATCTGCATTCTTCTCTTGAGTTGTGGTTAATGGGAACAAAAATCTGTTCCCTTTCCTTCGATATATTATTGCAGGAATTGCATTTACTGTTTACAATAACCACTGTCAGCTCTGAAAGGCCTGGAATTGGGTATACAAAACAATTTTTGATGTATTGATTTTCTACTTAGGCTGACGGATTGTCATCGTTCATATACTGGCAATGCTGAGAAACATTTTAGTACGTATTGAAGGAATAACGTAATGATTTATATTCTCTGAGTTTTACAGACTAAAACAGAGGAAATAAATTGCTTCTTTTATCTATACCATCGGTACGCAGGAGGGATTATAATAAAATAACCACGTGTTATTGACATATACTTGCAGAAAAATAACAGCTTTATATATATATATATATATATATAGCTTGTATAAAAGTGTATATATAAATATATATATATATATATGTATAAATATATATATATGTATATATATATAGCTGATATAGCTTGTATAAAAGTGTAGGATTCTACCACATTATTGAAATGCAAATTATGTTGTCGTAAATGTTCATATTTTAATTGTATTATAAATATATCAAATATGAGCATTTAGGCTCTAGCCTAAATATAATGAATAAGAATATTTGGGATAACATAATTTATATTTTAATGGGAAGACTTCACATTCTTAAACTATATATGTATATATTTTATCATCATTTTATCTAAGGATAGGATTATGATAAATCTTATTTTTATATATTTTATCTTATCGGT
This sequence comes from Natator depressus, assembly GCF_965152275.1. Lineage (NCBI taxonomy): Eukaryota > Metazoa > Chordata > Testudines > Cheloniidae > Natator > Natator depressus. The sequence goes on from NC_134253.1 coordinate 12,332,444, forward strand.
AAAATATGTAAAGATAAAATTATGACCTACATATAAAGATTATGCTAAAAGGGTGTGGATATGTGTGTGTGTGTTGTTATGCAACGCTACAATGCTAAAAATACGTTTTTATTATACCATTATAAACATACAAGTACAGTAATACTTCTAAAACAATTTACAAACTTTTGAAAATGGTAGCAACTGGGGGGAGGGAAGACGACGAATCAATGTAGCCCACACTTTATCCAGAAATAGTACGTGATATACAAATATATTATAAATTAACATTTGTGTTCAGTGTAAATTGTACCTGCGGTAATGTTAACTTCGATTTTCAAAGGGGTTTGTATCTGGGTCATTACTACACGAATACATATTATTTTTCACTATATTTTTGTTTTTTCTAAATTCTGTCCAGCAAATGCTTTTGAGAAAGAAATATTTGAGGTTAGTCATTTAAGATCTCTTTGCAGCAGACAAAATTAAAACTTTAGTGAATGTATATATATCATGTATAAAATGTATAAAAATCATGATTTTTCTCTAATTATTTTATTTCCCAACATTCACTAAAGTTTATATATATATATATATTTAAAATGCATAATACTGAAGTATCAAGGAATACCTGTTCTTATCGGAGGAAAGTTAGATCTCTTGTTACTAGCTCTACTAAAAATAAATTAAAATAAAATAAAATCTCTTTCAGATTTCAGTTTAAACCTATGAATTTAAGGTTTGATCACAGAAGACCTTGCTACATTTAAGCAGTTCAGAGCTTTGGGAAACAAAGTGATGCTAAACAATGTATCTCTGTAGATAATGTGTCCACTTTATAGTTAAATAAAATACAATGCGGATATAGCTCCAATAAGTTTCTAGACTGAAAAGTAGGTCAATAGATTAAAGCTAATATTATTGCAAGTATATATGAGAAATATCGTTGTCAAAGTGTATGTACAAGCCGAGAAAGAACTTTAGACATCTCAGTACGTATTCAATTATCCACAGAAACCAGAAGAAAATAGCTGACAAGCAAGAATCTCAAAGAGTAAAAGGTAAACGGGTGTTTAAATTCATATGAATCTGAGATTACATACAGTGTTTCCAGTTTCTGGTTTTGTTTTTGTTTGTCGCATGTGGACACACCTTTCTGGAAAAGTCTAAGCAAGAATCTGGTTCGGTTTGGTCAGATTTAAGAATGTTGATTTCCCAGGGGCAAAAACTAACCCAAACCCCATGTATATTTCTAGCGTCGAAATAATATGCGTTTCCTAGATCTATGTTGTACAATTGCTATTGTTTCCACAGGTAGAGAATTTCTTTCCTCCTTTCATTCTGAGCGAGTGTTTAAATATCTGCACGTTTTGTTTACTTGTTTTGTATACTGCCACCAAGTGACAGAAACTTGCAAACCAGAAATTTTGCAATTTGGTGCCTTTTTGTGGGGGTGGGGAGGTGGGGTGAGGTGGGGAGGAGTGGGCAAAATACCCTTACTTGACTACTTGCAAAATGCTGGACTACAATAAAGGCCGGATTTGCAAGGAAGTTTTAGTACCTTAAAAGAGTCAGCAATGTCTCTCGCCCCACCTCCCCTGGAACGTCCATAAACGGCCCCCTATTAAGGTATTAGCTGAACAGTACTTCAAAAAGTTTGGCCTCTAAAACCTATTTGAAATTCCTCCGATGCACTTTATACCCATTCACTAGAAGTTTTCTTTTTTTCTTTCTTTTTTTAAAGCCCCTTTCGTTCCGTATTCCCGTGTTTTAAATCATTCCAATGTACGTGAACTCATAAAAATAGATAAGGCATGTCAACTTGGGAACGATATTTCCCCTCTTGAAAATATGAGTGTATTTAAGCAAATCCTGGAATATTAAATTGTAGCTCGATTAAAGACAATGTAAATGTATAAATTCAACAAAGTGCACAGAGGTTGTCTCCAAATATATAGTTTAATTCTGTCTAAGTGATCGCCTCTGAAAAAGCATCATTAAGGCAACTAATATTGTTTCCTGAATTATTATTTTTTACTTGCGACCTAAGATTAAATTTCTGCTTTAGAATCTGCGAACAATAAAATATAAAGCTGCCTATAGTTAATGACAACAATTTTTCATTGTTGAGTTATCCTTCCAGAACGCAATAAAATTGTATTCCTTTTATTTTTAATCCTTACACTGAGCATAAATAGTTGTGTATCTATATTTCTCTATCTATAGATATAGATACTCTTAATAATTTTAGCTACTAACCATTGCCCGCGTCAACTCAGTGACGTCATAAATGCAGCTATCTTGAATGTAAGAAAAAGAAAAAAAGAAAAAAACCCACCCAAAACATGATAGCAGGGAATATTTTCACGCAGCCAGACAGAATAACCAAGCTAAACCATAGTTCTCTGAAATGCACAGGGTGTTAGGAGTTTGCAGTGGTACCTGGTTTTAACATGTAAGGCATGACATACATGCGATGCAGTCTGATGCACTCATTCGTCAAACTAGATAGTGGCTGAGAAATAAATTTTCCTTGATCAAATGGAATATGAAACTATTGTCCGTACTTTTGTAAAAGAGATTATAAGGGGTTTTTTTTTGTTTTTTTTGGTTGTTTTTTTTTTTTTTGGCAATTACACAATGTAACCCTCAATTATTTTACACATATCAACATTTTGGGGTTTCCCCAGCACTGAGAATGAATTTGTTAATCTCTAAAGTGCCACAAGTCCTCCTTTTCTCTTTATTCATAAGTGCATTTAATTAGCAAACATTTGACGTAATGTTACATTGAAAATTGGATTATATCCATGCATTACTCATCATTACATAGCATGTGAAGGTGCTGACGCTAAGTTTAGCAGCAACATTGTTACTTGGCAATTTAAGACAAAGAGAAGTTCCATTTCTGCGGAGAGGTTTCGATTCTGGCTTCTTGTGTTGGGGTGCTTTGGGTCATCAATAAATCTGGTAAGGCAAAAATAAATAAATCCACATATTAGAAATTGTAATTCAGGCATAATAACCGTCGATTTCAGTTGCAATAAGAATTCAAATGAACATAAACAAACGCTCAACAATGTTAGAAAGAACTTCAAACCTTGGTAGAAAAAGGGAATAAATTAAATAGTGCAATAGATTAATTTATCTTCTCTCCCCGCCACACCCCCCCCTCCATCTCCCAGTTTCCTGTTTATGAGATATGTGTTTTGACAGTTTCCAGAATTCTGTCTTCTTTTTTTTTTTTTCTGGAAATGCATGCAGTGATTACAGAATGGCGGTTGCAAACCTGAGAAAACTATGCTCCCATGTTATTTTAGAACTATTATTTTTCAGTTTTGAAACTAAAGGCTAAATGTTTTCACATTCAACTTTCTGTGTGTGATGAGGATGAGGCGTCAGGCAGAATCTTTCTTTCTTTCTTTCTTTCTTTCTTTCTTTCTTTCTTTCTTTCTTTCTTTCTTTCTTTCTTTCTTTCTTTCTTTTAAAATAACAGTACATTTACACTTATTTCCATCAGCCATGCAACCCAATTAATAAAATGGCTGGTGCATAGAAAGGAGTCTTCCTTCTAATTATACCAAACTTGGAATGCACTTTATGGTAAATAGTCTTTATAACCTGTCTTTAGAGATATTAGACACACTTGCATACAGGACTGAAGAAATGGGGTTTATATAATAATAAAATAAATAAATAATAATAGTAATAGTAATAATAATAATAATAGTCTCCTAGGAAAGAGGTGGAAAATGAAAAAAGAGAGAGCTCTATTATTGCTAATTATTGTTCTGTGCATCTTTGTCAAGAAGATGCCTTGAAGTGGCAAATAAACCTGCCAAATAGCCTTCCTCTTTCAAAACTATCTGTCTGCAACATTGAAATAAAGTTTAAACAGTCCATCAAGAGCTGAATAGAAAGTATGCAGTAGAAGGATAGATTTCCTCTTCTATTTTAATCAGAAGCTGCCAGACTCTTCGTCCTCAGGTTTAATTACTGCAATATAACTAAGGAAAGAAGAGACTCAAAACAATGCAAAGCATTTCAGGTTGGGAAATAGTGGCCCATGGCGCATATGTGCCAAGTAATCCTCAAATAGATTTTCTTTTTTCTTTCTTTTTTATAAGAGCTATTTACAAGAAAAGCAATATTCGACTAGGAAAGCCCGTGCTATAAAAACAAGAATAAAAAATAAATTAGAAGGCAAGAACTCACGTGCGCAATACATGCCAAGTTAAAAAAAGACCGAGATAACATATATGAGGTAAGATCAGCTAAAATCAGGAAGATATTGAATGACATCACTTGTTTACATCTACCAACTACAAAATATTCAGCTCAGATATAAATACACACCACCACTCACTTTATATAGTTTATATGTTATATATGTGTATGTGTGTATATATGCGTACTGATACATTCATATTCTACATGTATATATAGGTGTGTATGTATAGAAAGAATTTCTAGTTTGACTATACACATTCGTTTTATATAATATATATAGTATATATAATGCAGATATATACATGCATACACAGATATAATATGTTTTCAAAATATAAACTCTTTGTACTCTCTCTCTCTCTCTCTCTCTCACACACACACACACACACACACACACACACACACACACACGGAATTCTAATATGTGTATTGAAAATATAAACACTTTCTCTCTACTCCCACTTATAGAATGCTAAAATGTATATTCATACTGCACAGGAACATCAAGTAAACACTTCTGACCTATATTAACTTTTGGTGCACGTTAAAAGCACCCAGACACAACCTGTATTTATGAAAAAGCAGATTTCTACATCCAGGCAATGCACTGGCTAACAGAGTGTGATTGCTTTTGACTACATTTGTGCTATCAGCCTCAACTGGTCATTCTGACTGTACCAAACAACAAACCCATTCCCTCTTAAAACAAACAAACAGGCGTCTAAATTTGCATTCAGGATCTAAGCAGAATAGGAACCTGACAGTAGCATTTTATTAAGGCTGTAGGGTGTTGGGGGGGGGGGAGATTTGGGTTTGTTTCCTTTCAGTAATTAGTGGGGATAGAAAACACATGTGTTGGGATTGAATTTTTTGAAGCCTTTTTCTAAATCAGTTCATCAATTCGCTAATTATGGCTGGGAGAGAAAAAAATTTCTCCCTATACATATTTTTTCTTTTCCCCCCTGTGAACATCAGAGTGGGGAGAGGGGTAAATGTCTGTGTGTGCGTGGGGGGAGATATGGCTTATGAGAAGTGGATGTTATTTCAGATTTCTGTGGGCTTTTATTTTCTGGGAACAAAGAGCAACTGCTATTAAAGAACTACTCGAAGACTTGTGCATATTTCCACTGCTGTGTAGCAGTTTTAATAAAACATCTGTTCTTGCTTCTGCTGATGAGTTTACATAATTGTTTGCAGACCAATTTAACCAGAAATAGCCCTAGATATTTCCCTGTACATGTTTTCATGCGGGAAAATAATAAATACCTTTTGCAAGTGACATACCTTGATGAAATACTTTCGAGAAATCCCAATACTGGTTAAAATATAAATTGAATAAAAATCTAGTGCATTAAAAACGCTAGACTGAGGAGTGCAATCAGTAGAACATAATCTAATGATGCCTCATTTATATTTGCAGGAGTTTTTCTCCCAAGAACCCTGGTTTTTCAGGAGGGAAAGCATTCTATTTTAAGTTTCTTTACGGCAGCTGTTTACTGTTCACTATAAATCGACCAGACTTTTAAGTCTTGCCCTCTGTTTAGAGAAGTAATAAAACACTTAACTTTCTCCACTCTTAGTCGCACGGTTATCAGACAGGTCTTTAATACAAGAGCCCGGGAGCACCTATACAAAAATTAATCTCTCCAAGCCAAGACTTTCCCAAAACTTTAACAAGACTGGGATTATTATAAATGCATCTTTATAGGTGAAAGAAACCACATGAATCACACCCACATAGAATTATATCTGTATATCTTCCAAGGATTCCTGCTACTTTCAATTTACTCTCCAAGTACATTTGGACCATAAGTAACACATAAGGTAAGGCAACATACCAAGAGGAAGCAAACGACCTCCATTCATTCATGCATGCATGCATGCATTCAGTTTATTGTACATTGCCCCAGTTTCATATCTGGAAGCAGTGCAATCGTTGGTTTCCAAAGTAACCATGGTTTCAAATGAGATTATTCCTATAGGACATATAAGTACATACATATATTTACAGTTATAATCTATATAACATATATGTATCTGTAGACACATGCATCTGCATGTGTATGTGGCTGGGTGTGCAATATGTCAACACCAGGGGGATAGCATATGTAGTTTTTTTGTTCCGTTTTGTTTTGTTTCCATAAATCCCCACGTATAATGGCTGGGGAAGAGGGAGAAGAGTGGGGAGACAAGAAACCAAACTAAACTTCGTTTTTTGGAAAATACCAGTAAATCGTCACATTGGGCATAATTCGTATATCTGTACTAGGCTGGTCACAAGTTGAACACTATAGAGTGGGAGCCAAAGTATGGTCAGCAACAAGGCACATGTGCTAATAACATGGTGTGTACTTCCAGCTATCTTCATTTTGGTCAGAAACTTTATTTTATTTTCCTAGTGACACTCAAGGGAAGCCTTAATGTTATAGAAGATGAATACACGAGCTTTTTTTTTTTTTTTTTTTCTTTTTTCAGTTGTAGTCTCGTTTATGGCTTTATTGCCACCATTGATTACTTTGCTTTGTTACACAGAGGAAAAAGATCATAAAATCCTTTAGCATCCGGGTTCCTGTTATAGCTAGGGGGGAAATATAGCTTTCCCCCTCTTCTTTGTCAACTAAAATGTTTTAGGGGAGACATCGCTAAAAAGGAATTAAGTGTACTGAGTAATAGCAAGAAAACACCTTCAGATGTTCGAATTTTTACCCTGCAACTTTGAAAGCCTGCATCTCACCAGACCACTCTACACAAATCCTAAATTTGAAGAAAAAGGCCAAGGGTTTCCTGGCATAATTGAATTTTTAAATAGCAAGCCACGAGAATGATGAATATACCTTGCAATATTTACAGATCAGCAGGTATGTTTTACATTTAAGGAGCAATTTATGGGACTGGATTGAAATTAAAATTAGATTAGCTGCCTTCATTTCAATTAGTTCTAGGTGCAATTCACCAAGACAAGAGATAATATAATCCTCTTTAATCTAACCAAATATTTGCAAAGGAAGTTTCCTAAATCTGTTGTAAATATCTGAAACCATAAATTTCTGTAAACGTAAACACGAGGTGCTGTCCTCAACCAAGACCTCAAAATGTACTTAAATTGCAAATAGGAAAAGTGTGAGTTTTGTTGCGGTTGCTGTTGAAAATGTAAATATATTCTAACAGTACCAACCAATGAAAATTACAAAGGGAAATATTCAGGACAGGAATGTCAAACTGTACTAAAAGAGAACATCTAACTTCCAGACTAACGTGAATTCGGAATGTTGTCTCTTTTTATTGCAACTTCCTTCCAAATCCATAGTTCAGGAATGTTCTAAAAGCCACATTATCAGTTGAGCAGTCGCCATGTCTTTTTTCTTTTTGCTCGCTTTATGTAATATTTTCTCATAAAGAACACAACCACTTGATTCCATAATATTGACCAATGCTCCATGAGAAAACGAAGAAAGATGGATAATTTATGAATTAATCTTCTGTGGGCACCTGAGATGTATTACTTTGAATTCTGGGCTATTTTGTTATCAGATATCAGGAAACCATAAAAAATTCTGTGCTTCAAAAGCTCAGTGTTGAAAAAAAATAATAAAAGAGAGAGCGAGCGAGAGAGAGAAAGTTAGATTTGGTTGTGAAATTTCAAATTTAATTCAGATGTGTTTTTTCCCTAAGAGCCCCCCCCCTTCAAAATCTCCCCCCACGCACTTAATATTTGCTCTCCTTCTTCTAAGCCATCTTATATTTAGAATTTTCAAGACTTACTTTCAATGCATACTTAGTTTCAACTGGGGAATCAACACAAGCAAAAGCAATTTTTCCCTTTCTTGACATCTAGCTTCCTATTGGCTCAAACCAGGTCAGCTGACTTTGTCATTTTGTCTGTCCTGGAGTAGAGCCTTCCCTATAACAATCTAGTTCAGACTACAAACTGGAGACAGAAATAAATATTAAAGAAATCATACACCCAGGTATAGAGGAAGATATGAATTCCTATTTTACAAACCCATCGTTATCTTGCCATCTAACCAGTGGCCAAGATGTGCTACCCAATGTAGCTCTCAATTCAACGGCTTATGACCCCGTCAGGCATTTTTCTACCTATGGAGCAGCCGTTGCTCAAAACCGGATTTACTCTTCTCCTTTTTATTCACCGCAAGATAATGTTGTGTTTAGTTCCAGCCGAGGACCATATGACTATGGATCTAATGCTTTTTACCAAGAAAAAGACATGCTTTCTAGCTGCAGGCAAAATTCTATGGGACACAATACACAGACTTCAATTGCACAGGATTTTACCAGTGACCAAAACAGGAACACTTCGCAAGAACAAAAAACTAGCATTCAAATATATCCATGGATGCAGCGCATGAACTCCCACAGTGGTAAGTTTTACAGCTTGGAGATATAAATTAAATAAACTGAACCATCTTTACGACTATCTCCCTAGCAGAACAGGCTCAGCTACTTTTTATGGCCCCATAAAAACAATAATATAGCTCCTTCACAGTTGCCGCTACAGGCCTTTTATTTGTTAAGTTGTTGCAAGCAAATATGGCTTGTTATGCTCTTTCTAATTAAAAGACTTCGAGAGTGTAAAATATCTATAATAAAGTGCAGTGAGCTCTGCTTTTGAGTTAAGTACAAAATATTACTTGGGTAAAGTAAGTTTTAATGATAGGTGAGTAAGTACATTTTTTTTATTGGGACGGGAGGATATGTAAAAAGGATCCCTCTCTGTGACAGATTTCTACATAGGAATTTATGAAATTGTGTTGATAACACAAAAGAGGAAGAGTCTATTTCTAGTAATTAAGGCAACACTTTAGGGAGAACCCCTAGTTTTCTTTTCTCCCTCTCTGTCTCTCTCTTTAGTTTTGGGGGGGTGGGGGAAATAATTAAAGCAAGACTCTCCAAAGCTTTGCAAGGAGTAGCATGCCTAGATTAGAAACCATTTGTGCTGCAGGGGCTGAGTGTGTTAACTTGAATCTGAGTAAACAGGAGCTAAGAACTGGGGAGGGGGGGTTGACAATAGGGATGTAGGATGGAGGGGAGGGGGCTAGAAGGGAAATCGATTTTGTGATTTCAGTGATCAAAATAGATATGTCTTCACTAAGGTATATATGTATTACTAATTAGTTTTAGTTTGCTTTGTTTCTGAATCTCTAGGAGTCGGCTATGGAGCGGATCGTAGAAGGGGTCGCCAGATCTATTCCCGCTACCAGACCTTGGAACTGGAAAAGGAATTCCACTTCAATCGCTACTTGACAAGGCGGAGGAGGATTGAGATCGCCAATGCACTTTGCCTAACGGAGCGTCAGATCAAAATCTGGTTCCAGAACAGGAGGATGAAATGGAAAAAAGAAAGTAACTTGAGTTCCACTCTGTCTGGGGGAGGAGGCGCAGGCGCTGGGGCAGCTGCAGATAGCTTGGGTGCAAAGGAAGAGAAGCGAGAAGAGACAGAGGAGGAAAAGCAAAAGGAGTGAAAATTGACGGCTCAGCCCCTCATGCCCCCCCCCACTCCCCACCCCCACCCCTCCCCACATACACGCTATATTTATCACTGGCACAAGTTATATGTTTGGCTACATTAAAAAAAAAAAAGAGCCAAACATGGACATGAAAGACAGACCTTCCCCCACTCTCACGCCCCATTCCCCAATATTCAGTTCAGAACTTGCTCCACAATCCCTTTTAGGTTTTGAGTATAAACCCTCACCTACCCCCCATCTTGCCTATTTATCTAACTTTGAACACAGGTTTCTTCCTAAAAAGAAATTGGCTTGCAGGAGGCGGAACACCCTGTAGTGTTGCCTAGTTGTGTTGGGATGATCCTTGTAAGATGGACTCTATGCAGTTGTTTTATTATTATTATTATCATCACCATCATCCAGAAAACGAGTTTCCCACCATATTGAAAATAATTCCCTGAAATCTCTTTCCACGTAAATATAGCATTTTCAAGAGTAACCTAATTGTATTTAAACAATACCTGGGCTCATCATTGCAAACTGTGACAGTTTATGTGTGAATATTTTTAGCTGTATTTGTGGTATCTGTATTTATATTTATGTTTAGCACTGTAATGTTCAACAGTATAAAGTGAATGGAGGTCTATAGCAGTAGAAAAAAACCCAAACCTTGTGTTACACCCTCTCATGTATAAAGATCATGTCCAGAGGACTATTGTTGAGTATTTAATAAAACTGAATATTATTTTTAAAGTTTACAGACTGGCCTCTGAGATTTAATTGGAGCCCCTCATGTTGATAACAGGGTGTTCGAAAGTTCACTTATTCTCTGTGTGTTTTTCCTAAAAATCAAATTCTTTTATCCTTCCCCTCCACACACACACACCTCCTCCATACTTCTCTCATTCAAAAGTATTCCAAAAGGGGAAGTATACATTTTGCTTTGTCTCCTTTATTTAGTCTTGTTACTGTATTGTTAAAGGGCATCACAAATCTGTGCCATACCTCTCGCTCCCTGATTAAAAAAATGGATTTCCAAAGTTCAAATAGTATTTTTATTGCAATCCTCATCAGGCAATTCACAGGTCACAGAATGTTTGTTGTTGTTATTCAATAAATAAATAAATAAATACATGAATTTGAAATTGCTGATGAACACCCAGCTTTAAGCAGTCACACACTTTTCCAGACTTACTTAGACCATTTCTATAGAAAAGCTGGCACTCAGCAGAGGGTAATTGACAATATCATACTATGAAGTAAACAATGCTAATATTACACTAAGGTATATTGCAGACTTATATAATATGTTACGAAGGCTTGAACACAACTTACATTTTATATCATCTGTGGTATATTCAGTACAAAGGCATTTACCAGTGGTAGGAACATTCTGTATCTAACACATATAGTGGTACGTTAGGGGCATATCTTTCCTGGAAGCCCCACCATACTCTTAGAGTTTGTCTTAAACAACCAGGATTCGGCTGAAATAAAAAGAGCAGGGAGGTTTTATAATCCCATAATTTGCTTATTTTCCACCCCCGCTTGTGTATGTTACTTAAAACGGCATAAGAAAGGAGAGCAAAATATGCATTTACAAAACAATAGTCTTGCTACACAGTAAAGAAAACAGGAAGGTTAAAAAGAAATAAACAAACTTGTTTCCCTGGTCTGAATTTTAATAGAAAAAATAGAAATGATATAATTATGAACTAGAAATTATGTAGTTATATAAATATATGTGTATATATATATATATATGAACTGTCATAACATTTAAAGCAACAAACCTTGAAATAGATTTTAAGGTTGTTATTGTGTGTATATTGCAACAGGCACGTATCCTTGTCTTAAGGCAGTCTAGCAGAAGGAATCATATTTTAATGCAATCATTTAACTAAATACCCTTGAAAGGAGATTTGATTTCTCAGTAAGCATCAAGCACAGGTCTCCCTACTTCTTCAAGCAGTAAACTGCAGTGGTAAAGGTAATAGAAATTGTAAACTTTCGGTCATTACTGTAGATACATGACAGAAGCAGCCCATGCTTAATACTTAAGAGCTTTTTTTCACATATACTGAAGAGAAGGCATTGTATGTGTTTATTTCATTCACCTAAGCCATGAAATATTTATGGGGAGGCAACTTTATGGGATTCCCTGCCACTGAATACATACACTGATATTAACACATAACATAACGCACACAGAGTGATACACAGAGCTAGAGTGTATATATATATATATATATATATATATATATATATATATATGTATATATATATGTATATATATATAATATACAGCTATAAACAGCAGATGTGAATATATATATTCAAATTTGCTGTGTATAGCTGCATATTACAGGAGATTTAGATGATAAATCATATGTGCATTCATATGTACAATGTATACGTATATGCAATATAGACAATGTATGTATACTGTATATATTATATATGTAATGTATTGTCTGTAACATATATTACAGACAATACATTACATATATTATATAGTATATATATATGTGTGTGTGTGTATATATATGCACCAACTGATATATTATTCTAACAAAATAAAATATAGCGACTAACAGTTCACACTAACGCGTTTTGTGCATTAGAAATACTAAAGCGTTTCAGTCTACAGCAAATACACAAACAGATCTATAATAATACAGATGCGCATAGACACACATATGAACCCCCCCTTCCCACCCAAACACAGCTAGGTACGTGTGTTTCTCTAAAGGTGCATATAAACCATACTTTGCTATTATAGCCACATAATATATGCGCACAAAGAAAATAAAGCGAGAACGTATTATGGCATGTATCTAAAGATATTTTGCATCGCTGGCTTTATCCCACACAAATACGTCCATGCCCGCTTCTGAAGCTCTGTCAACACAAAATTAGCCAAATCTTCCATTTCTTAAAAGGCTAAAGACTTTTATATGTTGGCCACTCTACACCCAAGTCCAATGTATACACTGAGGGGGGGCATGGGAAGCCGTATTTCATGAAGCGTTGTACCACAGGCCTAGCACCAGGTGACGCTATAGTCTCGTAGTCTTGGTTTTTACTTGGGGCCTTTAGTTTGCTTTGCCAACATATCAGATACGTTTCACAGGCTTCCATCAATAACCTCCTGGGGTCATCAAGCCAAATTTATGACTGGCCAACACAGTCACGTGATTCTATTTAAACATGCCTTATTTGGGCAGCGCACATAGAATAAAGAAAGAAGAATCTCCACCTATAAATTCTGCACTTTAGAGAACAAAAAACCCCCTGAACTTCAAAGGGCCACAAATCAAGCCTAATCAAAAGGGTGCAAAAAATCCGACATGAGTTCTTACGTAGCCAATTCGTTCTATAAGCAAAGTCAAAATGCTCCTGCCTATACCATGCAAAGTTATGGGAATTATGGATCTCTGTCTGAGGTTCAGTCATCCAGGTATTGCTACAGTGGGCTGGATCTAAGCATCACATTCCCATCCTCTGGTTCTTCCAACTCTCTGAACGGTTTGGACATGTCTTCAAGCCCTAGAACTAACCCCGACCGACCTTCCTGTACAGTCACGGGTTCTTCAGGGCACTCTCTAGCCAGAGACGACCAGACTCCTCTAAACCCAGGAATTTACAGTCAGAAGGCTGGTAACACGGCGTTGGAGGATAGATCTAAGGGCACTGGCGAGATCAAAGCGGAGCCCGTGCAAACTACACAACAAGGAGGGCAACAACTGCAGCAGCAGCAACCACCACAAATATATCCGTGGATGACCAAACTACACATGAGCCATGGTAAACTTTCACTTCTTGATTTTGTTTCACAGGATTTGCCTGGTTTTATAGGCCATACGGGGCAAATAATAAAAAAAAACTAAGGTCGTAAATTTTACGACTAAGGCATCAATTGCTCGTAAAACTGTCCACTAAAAGGCTTAGAGGCTATATACGCCCAAATTTATGACAGCATAATTGGATCATAGAAACAAAACGTGTATAAAAGGCAATATTCCAATTTTTTGGAGGGGGTTTTAAAAATACACATGTTCTTTCAGGCTTCTCTTTAAAAATATTAAACCCAAAAAAACCATATAAAAAGTCATCCTGTCTATATAGACTTGTTTTTCCTCCTTGCACCCTCTCCAGGATAGAAATCCAGCCCATGAAAATATATTCCCCTCTTTTGCACACTTTCTTAATGTTTAACAGGGAACAGGTTCTCTTCTGCTCAGTCTGCATACGTTTGATCTTTACAAACTTTTATCTGAAGGTGTTTATAAAAAGAGAAGCTACATGTTGACCCTGGCCAAACCTTGAAGTCCCAGGCAGATACAATTGTCCTGGGTATAACCAAGGGGACTTATTTATATTCTGTTGTGTTATTATTTATTTTTGAAACATAATTGTTTTGGCTTTTCATGTGGTGTCTTTTATTTTCCAGAAACAGATGGCAAACGTTCCAGAACTAGCTATACTCGCTACCAAACTCTGGAACTAGAAAAAGAATTTCATTTCAACAGATACCTCACACGCCGGAGGCGCATTGAAATTGCCAACAACCTGTGCTTAAACGAAAGGCAAATCAAAATCTGGTTTCAGAACCGGAGAATGAAGTGGAAGAAAGATTCCAAATTGAAAAGCAAAGATTCTCTCTAAGTAGAAGGATGACTCTCTAAAGAGAGAGTCAATAAATATTTACACGAGTTTGGTTGTAATCTACCTTCAGAAAAACTTTTCTTTTTAGGGTGGGGAGGGGGTCGTGTTGCTGAATGGACTGTGTTACATACCCTCACAAATCCATCAGACAAAGGAGTTATCTTATTAGTATGCAAAAACCTGCTCTTCGCTTCATGCAGAACTTAGTGTATAGCTCTTTAGATTGTTACTCAATGTTCTAACCTGTACGTTCTGGGGGGCGGGAGGGACGATCATAATCATGTTGCTCAAAAACAATCCGCAGAGCTAATGGGTTATATTTTATCAGTGCTAGAATAATAACAATAGCAACAACAATAATAAGCTGCCTACGGGAGAAAAAACGCAAAGTAAGTTGTCTAAAGTCACAGAATTTTCCTTAACTGTCTGCTTAATGTTAATAGCAGAAGGGAAAATGCGGATATATTTTACTGTATGTAAATTAACCTCTGTATCCTCGGGTTGTACGTAAAAGACCTGACATCTCCACTGTTACTTTCTGAAGCCTAAAAGAAAAATGTTTACCTTGTACGTGGATTGGATACATCCACAGCTTATTTCATAGATGCACTTGTCCTCAAACATGGCAAAAAAAAAAAACTCTGAGACGAGTTGGTTTTGTTTGTTGGTTTGTTTTGTTCGGACTTAGAATTCATTATTTTTTATTATTTGCATATGAAAAGAAAGGAATGGACTATGAAATAATCGGCCTGAGCAATCATCCGAAATATCTTGTGCAGAAGAGTAAAGCATGTGGGGAAAATGAATTATCTGGACCTAATATTATTGTGTATTTATTTGTTGAGTAATTAATGTAGATTTGCTAAATGCTAAAAGTATATAAAAAAGCAAAAATTTGTACATCTTTGTTTAAATGTAGTCCATTTTAATAACTTGTTTTCAATAATGTACGCCGTATATTTATTGGTTGCAGTTTCATATGTGAAAGACCATGGAACTTATATTTTGTCATATTAAATAAACACTAAATAATACAAACTTTGGCGTGCCAGCTGAGATTAACCCCTTTGTGCTGATTTTCCTTCTTAGAGTTGTATTCAATCCTGCTTCTAGTTTGCTTAAAAATCTCTCTGGAGATAACAAGGGCAGAATGAGGGATCCATTTCTTACTGTACACTTATATGCCTCGACCCAAAGAAGCTTTGAGTTATGTGTGCTTTTCAGTGGTGGGGTCTTCTGATTGTAGAATGCTAGATAGAACCGTCTCTGAATAAAGTGCAGCACTGCTGTTACTTCCAGAATACAAATAATATGGCAGCGTTGGCTTCTTCTAAACCAAGCAAACTCCTTTTAGGCTCTATATTCATTTCCCCCAGCTGACAGATGGCCTCTTCTGCCAGGAATCTAGTTTTCAAAGACTCCCCCAAGTGTATATGTATAGTTCAGAGAAAATACCCTTCCCAAAACAACCCAGTTGACACCTCTAAACAGTCTTTTAAAAGGTTGAGAAGCAACTTAAGAACGCTCAGGCACAACTCCCATTGGTTTAAATGGATGTGTTGCATGAGTTGGGGTCTGTACAGTGATATGTAGGCGCCGTACCTTTTAGTGGCTATAGGCCCTATCCTATTCCCATTGAAATCAATGGTAAAACTACCATTTATTTAAGTGGGAGCAGAATGAGGCCCATATTCGAATAGAGGTTCAGGGTGAAATTCTGACTCCACTGAAACCAATGGCAAAGTTGCTATTGATTTCAGTGGGGCCAGGATTTCACCGGCAAGGTTTAAGGTGGAAGTTTAGAGTAGACTTTTTAACGTGCTCTTTGTAAAAGTTACTTTGTCTTTAGGATGCTACAAGATCTGAGTATAAAATTACATTTTCTTTGGTAGTTAAAAACTTATACAGGAAATCTCGATACTTTAAAAATGTATTTAGAACCACTGTTTTCTAACCCCCTGACTATTGTTATTGTAATTACTATTATTTAACGTGCTTGGCCTAATTTAGTATTCTTGAGGTCTGTTCTATCTATCTATCTATCTATCTATCTATCTATCTATCTATCTATGTCTGTCCATATATATGTATGTGCGCACACACATGCATACAGGCAGACAGATATACATATACACACATATACAAACACTTGCATATATACAATTATATGTGTGTGTGTCTGTATACAAACATATATTTGTCTATTTGTATACATACACACCATACCTACAGACAACACACACTACTAAGGTCATCCTTGATGTGTCTTGAGAGCTATTTACAGTAGAAACAAATGCTTGAAGAAGCCAATAGCTCCATAAAACTTTATAGCATTTCCTTTACACATTTCAAACAATGGAACAATTTCCTGAACCTGGAAACAAAAGTTTCTTTTAGTGGTAGCCTGGAAGTCTTTAAGGGTACAATTAGTAGAGCGTGGTCAAATGTGGAGTGTCTATATGGCGTTCTTATTAAACATGGAGTTAGGACTCTACCTCTTCCTATAGTTTATTTATTATTAGGCAAGTTACAAGTATCAAGCAATGCTTTCAGAAAGGCTGCGACATTTAATTTTACTGTCATTTAACAGTCAATTGAAAATTCCTTTTATTTTTCTGGAAGAACTGTCATTTTTCCGTTCATTGCAGTGAAATACGGCTAAGCAAATCAAAACTAGGTCTGGAAATTTCATTCTGCCTGAACCAGGTTTTGCTTAACGCTCTGGCCCTCTGACCATGTGGGCCTTGGGTAATTACAAATAGAATAATAGAGTCTTTTAACTATTCCTTTTAGGTTTTTATTTTCTACCCATGCTGTGTAAATCTATTGAGAAATTGCTCAAGCACGGAAAATAATTTGGCGTATACTGGTGGCTGTTCACTAACTAAATAGTTCTGTATCTAGTCTTATTCTCCTTTCTCTTAAACACTGTATTTGCTAAATCGTCAAAAACATCTTTCCTTTCTCCTTGATAGGTAAACTGTCAAGAAACAATTAGACTTGACAGGTAAGGGTTAACAAAATCAGATCCATTTTTGCTATATCTAAGGGAGGAGTGGGTTTTGCTGGTTCTGTTTTGTTGCTGTTGCTTCTTTTTTAAACCTAACACATACAACTCCAAACTTTTTCATTGCCATAGTGCGAAGCAGCAGTGTAGTTAGTTATGATTAATTAGGTTAATCCTGACTTTCCCGGGGTGGGGGGGGGGCATGGATTTATTTCAACCCCTCTTTTTTTTTAAAGAGTCATGTTCCAGGACTGATTCATTTTTGATTGTTGTTTTCGCTGCTTTCTTGAGAGGTTTTGTTTTTTCCTGTCTGCCTCTCAATCCTTTCCCAAAGATCGCTGTAAAACCAAGAAGGAAATAAAAAATGACTTACCTTTCCCCTGTCATCCGTGTCAACCCAGTGTGAACTTAAAATGGCCCCAAAAAAACAACCACAGACCAAAGTTCCATTTTTTAAAAAAAATCCTGCATTGTTATTACTATTAACATCATCATTATTATTGAGCAAAGGGCTTTTAGTTTAACTGAGAACATGAGAACATTAGCAGAAATACTCATGGCTTCTATGTGAATTTAGTAGTTTAAAACTTTTGAAGGTTATTTATGTGGATGGCCCTAAGCAAAAGCCCTGAATGGCTCTCAGAGAACACGTGATGTCATTAAACTAAGTTTTATGGTTTGGGGGAGCTGACAAACCCACAATATATTTACATCATATATAATCTTAACTGTCCACCATCGCAGCTGCTAGAGCTGTTTAATGCTGGGACAGTGGGACAAGGCATTTAGTGTGGATTACGGCGTCTCAGACTGCTGTTAGTGAAGGTACATCTTACCAAATGGATCCCAAGCGATCTCAGTAAGTTAATTTTCCCCCCTTCTCTCTCGCTTTCTGGGGGGGAAAAATCCATTGCACCCAGTGAGTCTTATTAAAATAGAGCGTTAAACTCTGATGGGCATGGAATTCTGTAGATACTGTGATGGGGGAGGGCTTTGCTTCTTTTACTATATGACAAACTAGTATGTATGCCGTTTTAAAGTAACATAGAAGGCGTAATAGGCGAGTAGCAGTCAGGAACCTTATCTAGAAGGAATATCAGACACCCCCTCTCTTTCCCCAGGGCTTGTGGAAATTAGATAAGGCCAGAAAGCTCCATATATTACTGGTTAAGCAGAGACATTTCTCCCCCCACCCCTGTCCTACCCCACTCTCTCTGTAGACAATAAAATACTTGAAGAAAGCGAAAGGTGGAGGATCGGGGTTTTTGATTCTCCTCCCCCCTTTGGTTTTAAAACTCTGATCAGATAGTTTTGGTTCCTGCTTGAGTTGTTGGGGCTTTTTTAATCTTTGGGTTTTTTTAAGGACCACAGTATAGAGTTTGCTGTGTGTGTGTGTGTGTGTGTGTGTGTGTGTGTTAAATGTTGCTGGGTGGTGAAGTGCATGCGCATTGCTGGGGGGGGGGAGGTTGAGCTGGAAAGAGATCTGGAAGTCTGACTTCTGTACTCCTTTGATGCTGTTGGCAGGTGTGTGGAGGGAGGCATGAACTCAGAGCTATGCGGGATTGGAACTAGGCCGAAGAATTTGTAAACTCCCTGTCGCAGATAAGGCTACAGAGACGTGGCATTTTTTTTTCTTCAGAAGACTGATATGATCAGATTACACAAAGTGCCATTAATGCAATCTCTGTTTCTCTCTTTTTGTACTCCCCCCTCCACAACCAGGAGATTTTGCTCTTATTCCTTGTGTGTCCTTGGCTTAATGTAACAATATACCTCCAATGGATAGATTTCAAACTCGAGCAATGCAATCGCGAAAGGATCTATCGAAAATGGGGCAGGCCAGAGTCCAAACACCTGTCTGGAGCACTGTTTGAATGCAGAGAAATAGACTGCTGTCCTGGATGGTTTCCCTTCAATATTGTTTGCAACACACCTGGGCAATGGTAGTTTTGGGAATGTAGGGCCGGGCTCATAACTGAAATCTAACCACAAAGACTATATTATATTCAAAGTTAGACATGTCATATTCAGTGAATGGGGAAAAAATTAGGAAATGTAGCAATGACTGGTAAATACGTAAGAATTCCTGTCCCTGATACTGCTTGTGTTGTCTCAACTGTACTTCTAGAGAGCGTCTTGGTTTGTTTATATACCACATTCTCCCTCCCCCGCCCCCAGTCCATACAACTGCCTTCGGAGCGCTGAGCTCTCTGGATCTAAGAGTCAAGAGAAGTGTGCAATCCCAGAAATAACTACTACTTGGCCTGTTTTATTGGAGTCCAACTCGCGATCAAAAGACCCTCCTGTTAAACAGCGAAGTGAAAAGAGGATTTCTCTAGTTCAAAGGAAAAGGAAGGAGGGGTGTGTGTGTGTGTGTGTGTGTGTGTGTGTGTGTAA
Organism: Natator depressus; assembly: GCF_965152275.1. NCBI lineage: Eukaryota > Metazoa > Chordata > Testudines > Cheloniidae > Natator > Natator depressus. The sequence continues at coordinate 12,352,193 of NC_134253.1, forward strand.
TCTGTCTGTGAGGGGGACGGGTGTGTACATGTGAAGATATAAAATGTTTTGTTGCGCTTAAAAGAGACGGTGCAAGGTGAAAGTATAGGGCCAGTATATCCCACGAGCTCAGCTCCCGTTTAGACGCCTAAATGTAGAGTACGTTTCAGAGTAGCAGCCGTGTTAGTCTGTATTCGCAAAAAGAAAAGGAGGACTTGTGGCCCCTTAGAGACTAACACATTTATTTGAGCATCAGCTTTCGTGAGCTACAGCTGAATGCATCCGATGAAGTGAGCTGTAGCTCACGGAAGCTTATGCTCAAATAAATGTGTTAGTCTCTAAGGTGCCACAAGTCCTCCTTTTCTTTTTGTAAATGTAGGATCTGGACTTTCAGAAATGTTCAGTACCCAATAGATCCCTTTGAGAACAATGGAGAATCACACACACGAACAATCTGAGGAAAACTCATTATTCTTAATTGGAGTTTACTGGGAGCTGATCTCTGACCCAAAGAGCCCAATTCTGCATTATCTGCACCCCACAAGGAAACCAGTGGGGTTTTTTTTTGTAGAGTTGAGGAGAAAAGGAGGATCCTGCCCAGTAAGCTTTAGGGTCTTTGTCCTCCAAACTTTCATGAAAAGGGTGTTCCTGGGGAAAATGAGTTTCTCCATGCAAACAGCCTTCATTTTCATTAGGGATTTTAAAATCAGGACTCTCCATATACTGGGGAGGGGGAGAGGGGTAAACTCTGTCCCCTTATGGGAAACCAAGCAGAATTGTGATCATAGGCCCCTGTGCGTATACATAGGCCAGATGCCTTCAAGTAGGTGTTGCTCCTGTTACTTATGGTCTTTATAAGATGCTTCCCAAGCCTTTGGTCTCAAATCCAGGCTCTGATCCCACCCCTACAACTCAGCGACAACTTCCAGGAGATTCAGGCCTAAATACTCCTTGTTACCTAGTTATTTACGTTGGGATAAAGATTCAGCCAGTTTCAATAAACAGCAACACTTGCTGAGTCCCTCAGTAAGGTGCTCAGTTAATTTAACACGCTCATCATGGATCCAGATTCTGTTTCCCTTCACACCAGAGTAAACGATGAATCATTCCAGATTTGCAGTGTGGAGGGCCAGAGCAGAATTCGACTTGGTCCGGCTATTTCTACACCTGTAGACAATCCTTCAGATAGGTGATTCTTTGTATAGGCATAGGTGAAATCCTGACCCCACTGGAAAAATTCCTTTGGCTTGAATGGGGCCAGGTGTGTGCTAAAATAAACCAAATTGTAGTCATTTAGTTAGGGGAAGTTCCCATTGAAGTATATGCTAATTTTGCCTGAACAAAGACCCCGGGTGTAAAATATTTAAGTTTGTATATAAGTAGATACTATGTACATACATGCACCCATAAAGTACACCCTTCATGTGTATCCAGAATGTAAAGTGTCATACAAGAAATATACACAGTGATGTGGTGTATGTATAGAGATCGATACATACTTATTAAATATAGAAGCAACATCGGGCCTAATTCACCCTGCGTGTAACTTCATTGACTTCTGGATAGTTACAACTTGGGACTGATCTCTGTTTTCAACCTTCTGGGATTTTATTATTATTATTAATTATTATTATTATTATTATTTGACCAAATTCTCCATTATGGGCCAATCTTTCAAGAGCCCTGCACCCACATTTGGGGCCAGATTTTCCAAAAGGTCTCCGAAGCCAGCAGCTCCCCAGTGTTTCCATTATGGCTCTTTTCCCTAAGGAGCTGCGTGTCCAGCCTGCACGCCCAGCCATATGTGTATACATCTGCCCCTCCCCCTCTTCTGTGTAATACTGGGTGAGTTCTTGGGCCCCTTAATGGTGCCATGAGTTCCTTCTGGTGCGAGATCGCTCTTCCGAGGAAGAAGGTGAGCTGGGTTTGGCCTCTGCTCTTTGCAACAAAACTTGAGCAGTTGTGACAACTAGGAAGATTCTCAGTGGGATGGGGCAGGGGGAGGACCCAGGACAAAGACATTTTTTGCCCACCCGATCCTTAATTTCTTCCTCTCCAAATAAACCAGTAGATTGAGATCACTTCTGCTGTTCACATTGAACCGGGAGTGACAGCATCGGATTGGTGTGGCACTGTTTTAAGGCTCGGCGCGGAGGAGTAGCAGCCTGGAAAGCGTGGGGGGGGGAAGGGGGGGGGAGAGACAAGAAAAGGAATGCCCTGTTAGCAGAAATAAATCGCAACCGCTTCCCGAGCCTTCATGCCCTTTGCGAAGCAAAAGGCGGCCTCGCTGCGAGGCTAGTAGTCACTAGGCGCGGTGGCTCATAGTTCTAGGTTCTCTGGGGCGAGGCCGGTGGGTTCCATGCTGCAAAGCGCTGAGTGAATCTGGAAGGTGCGGAGCTGTTTCATCGGCAGGTGGCTTCAATGCAAATCTAGGCTCCAGCCCGCACGTGGGTTTCCAGAGGGTTGTTTTTCCTTTTTCTTGCTTGACCTACAACTTGTTCCAGGTTTAATAACAATATAACAATGGGGGTGCTCGAGTGGATAGACTGGAGAGTTAAGGCTTAAACGAACTCAGGCTTCGTGAAGATGGAGATGCATATAAAAACATTCCCCAATTTCTCCATAGATAAAGGTTATTTTAATATGTAGTGTGACCAATCCTCTACTTTGCCAGGGGACACACACAGCCATAACTCCGTGCCTGGACAGAAGCTTTGGCGTTTTGTATCGCAAATCACATTTCTCTTATGAACGAAGAACCCAAGGGTCCAATGAATTCAGAAGTTTCTTCATAAGGAGAAGTGGCTCTTTTCAAAAACAGCCATTTTAGTCGTGATTGAAAAAAACAAGTGCTCTGGATTTCTTGGCGCTCTGTCTCTTCCCTAACTCTGAGTTTCGGGGGGGGGGGGGACCTCTCTCACACAAATAAACTGATACAATTGGTTTTCACCTGGAAATCCTATTCATAAAGCCCATTATTTGTTTGTGCTTCAAGAACAAGATTGATCAGGCCCAAGAGTTGCTAGTTCATTTCATCTTCTCCAATGGGGAAGTTCTTGCCATCTGAAATCGTCAACTTTTAATTTAGGTTTCTCCAGAGCTAAATATTTCTGAAATGTTATGATAAATGCACTGTTTGTGTTTCCATCCCTATGACTCTTCGCTGTATTATTATTTTTTCTTAATGTATATGTGGTTGGCTAACATTTCACCACGAGAAGATGGAAAGTTAGCCTGGAAGATTTGTGTACTTTTATGGCATCCAAAATATCCCAAGGATCCCAGCAGGCATGCGCAAAGTGGAGTCACGTGATTACTGCTCGCCAGTCAAGAAAAGGGGTTTGCACACACCCTAAGATATATTAAAAAACAAACAAAAAAGAATTAAACATCTTTTGATTAGCAGAAGCAAATGTGACATTCAGGCAAGTTCGTCACTATATCAGTCATCTCCCCTTCTCCTCCCAAAAGGTGATACAACATTAGCATGAGCTTGATATTTTACCTAAGGTTGCACCGTTGTGGGAGAGTTTCTTTTCTTGGAACATAAATACAGTCCAAGTTCTGCCACAGATAGAGGGTAAATCACAGTGCTCAACTGTATTCATCTTTGTGTGTTGTCAGTTGGGATATTTGAGATTCAGAGGCATTCTGCTTAATTTGGAATTAAAATTGAGCGAAACCCTACTTCGCTGAAATTACTTTACCTGCAAGATATTTACACGTCGCATTTTAAACTACCTGTTTTGGGAGAGGAGGGGATGCTACTTTAAAATAACAGCGCTTCCTGGCATTTTAGTACCTTAAAATCCTACATTTCGTACTGGGAACATTTTTGTTAAAGGTGAACAAACTAAATACAATAACAATAACCAAGACGACAGAAAACCATGAGTTAGCAACTCCAAGATTGCAGCCACTGCGAGTCAATGTAATTGGGTTACATCCTATTATAACAGTGGGGATATTTTATTATCTATTGTAAGAAACAACCAACATCTGTGCTCGCCTTGAACAAGACTTGCAATTGCGAGAACCTCATTCCACTTTTTTTTTAAAAGGTAGGGTTATAACTTTCTTAGTCACCCTCAGAAGATTGTATATGGAAAGGTTTGCAGTGGGCAGTTGCCAAAGAGATGCCATATTCCAAAAGTAAACATTTATTTGGTCCTTTACAGCCACCATATTTGATGTGCCTTCTAAATAGGATGGCAAAGGGAAGAGAGAGTACGGAGGTTTTACATTAGGGACAGGATCTGATTATTTCCAAGCAATCCTTTGCAAGGCAAATTTAAGGAAATAATATTTTCCAATTGTCCTTTCAATAAAGAATCGAAAGTGCTTTAGTTTCAGTGCCACACCCATAATGAAAAATAACCCTTCAAGACATCTAAAAGCACGTTGCCGAGTATTGCCAAGGGTATCAAAAGTAAATATTTGTATTGAGCACAGTCTAGAATGCTCTGAGCTTTGTTATGGGTACTATGAGATTTAAGACGCTGCATGTCTGACACAGGAAGAAAGTTTTGGTGTGACTTGAAATGTAGATATATTCTTTCAAGAGGGTCTTTCATTGTCTAACTCTTTCTTCGGTTATAGGTTTCATGATTAATTTTTAAAAAGTCAGTGTTGTAGCTGGTAAATTATTGTCATTTCCTCAGCAGATTTGGCTGCTTTGGTTTTTAGCTTACATAACATTTTTTGAAAACTGTTTCCGTTTCAGGATCAATAAAATAGCCATATTCAAAATTTTATTTGCCACCTTCGTACCGTATGAATTAAAAGTTTTTTTTTAAAAAAGGTTAATATTAAACATTCCTCTTTACAAGAAAACCATTGCGCACATTAATTACCCATGTGAGCGGAACCATAATGCCTTCGAACATAAGTTTAGTGTGGTGCTGAATCCAGAAAAATTGGCTAGCTAGAGGTGGAATGAAGAACTCAAAATATCCAGCTAAAATAAGGTACACTCCAAGGGTGAGATTCACTTTGTTTCAGTTCGCTGGTCTCGGTTATTCTCCCAGTGGTTTTTAAACATCATCTCCCCCTTTTCCTCTCTCTTTTAAGAGCCACGGTGCAGAGATCTCTGCCTATGCAGATTGTACTGATGGATTGATTTTATTGATTTAGTATCTGATTCTGAGAGAGCATTCCTGTCAAATGATGTTTTGATCTGGGTTTTCCCGGTCAAGAGTTGAATTCCGAGTTATCGATTTTTTCTTAAACTTGCGATTTCCCTTTTTCCTGGCAGATATGAATGTAGTTTCCCTTATTACCCCTGCACGAATTGGAGATGCCTAACCGCTCACCATATCACTTCTTCATTTAGAAGGAGGAAGCCTTCCCCAGTGCGAATCCCCCTCCCACTTTCGCTTCATTGTTCCACTGATCAAGATTGTTGGTTATTATTTTTTAAATTCCATATTTGTTTTCCTAGCCAAACCAAAAGGCGAGAGGATTTGAGGCAACAAGATAGTTGGATGTACATGAAGAAATGTTATTCCCCACCCCCCACCCCCCTTAGAGTCTTTATTCTGTATCCTATTCATTTTCTCCTCTTCCTTAGTAGATATATCTATATAGACATTATATATATATATAATCATTTCTTGGCACTCAACAGATTTCTCTAATTCATGTCTCAACAACAAAATAATCACATGGGAAGAGAGAGCTGCTACTGTTGACCTTTCTATTTATTTCTGTCCGCGGCAGGATTAGAGTTTGCTTGAGTTTAGGTAACATGAACTGGAGTGTAATCTACAAGGAACTGGAGTCAACTTGAAAGTGCACATAGCTAGAGTTTATAGATGATCCTGTAGGGCATAGCCTGTATGTATCTTTCTTTCTTTAAAAAAATGAAACTTTCTTTTCTGTAGGTTTGGCCATGACAAAATGGAGAGAAACAGCAGTAAGTAATTCTTTCTTTCTTTCTTTCTTTCTTTCTTTCTTTCTTTCTTTCTTTCTTTCTTTCTTTCTTTCTTTCTTTCTTTCTTTCTTTCTTTCTTTCTTTCTTTCTTTCTTTCTTTCAAACAAAAACAAAATCAATGTCCTTGTTTTTTAGACTCACAAACCGTGATTGCATATATTTTGTTTCATCTTTCACAAAAGGGATGGCTGACTAGACTTTTATTACAGGAGGTTTTTTCCTGTCAGGAAGGGAGGGGCGGGGGTTGTAAACGAAGGTAGGTGTCCGTTTTGATCTGTCGCTAATCACAGGAAGTGAGGGGGTCTGTGTCCTTAAGGTTGTAAATTCCACAGATCTGCTTTTACTTACATTCTCAAAGGTACCTCCGTAAAGATTTTTTTTTTTTAAATAATCTCGTGCTATGGTCTGGAAATTGTCTATTATGCCCAATAGTGCTCTGCACTGTTATCGTTAAAAACAAAACAAAACAAAAATAGTTGTATCTTTTGCCTGGAGTCCCAGCCTAATCTGAGGGAAGACATAGTGGAAATATTTGTAGCTGATTTTCTGCTAAGGCAATGAATAAGATCTAAAGACCCCTTGGTACTGGAGATCAATGCACCAAGTAGCTTCCTAAAAAAGGTCTTCAGACCTCCCTCCCCTTGTTAACTATATTTGACCTAAAAATATTGAACGTATTTTGCTTAAACATAGCCCAAAGAGAGGTCAACTGAGCGTCTCCTATGGGGGAGGACAGCTATTTATAATAATAATAATAATTATTATTATTTTATTATAGCTTGTATTGAATATTCCACTAGGTTGATAGGTTTATATAATTAAAGTCAAGCTAGAGGTTAGTTGTTTTTTCCTCCCCTTTTCCTTCTGTTCTATATTGTGTACTTTTGTGGCTGTGATGCATAATATCCAGTAGGAGAAAATAATACTTTACAAAAATGACTAAGATTTGTGATCTAACTAGGCTTCGCAGTAATAAAAATAGAAACACACACACACACACACACCAGCTTTCCTTGGAACTCTAAGAGCTAGAAGGTTGGATACATGCTCAGGAGGCATATAGGCAGAGTAAGACTTTGTGTATGCTTTCTTTATTGCTATATCTGATTAAATACATTTAAGTGAGAAATTAACAGATTATCAAAGAGATCCCTTTTCGACATCCACATAAAAATGGTCTGTGCCTACGTGTGTGTATAATCCGTGCTGAAGGCTAACTTCTTTCTGTACGGTAGCATTCAGTCAATCTCTCTCTCTCCGGCGTGGTGAAAAGTGACTTCTTTCCATAAAATACCATTCAGTCTCTCTCAATGTGTGTGTGTGTGCGTGTGTGTATACACATTGTGCTGGTTTTATAAGACAGTCAGTCAAGGTACGTTGTAAATGAATGATCTAATAGACATTCTCCAATTAAAAACCAAAAGCCCCCGTTATTTTTGCTTCCCTGACACTCTGGCTAGGAATAAAACATTTGACTCTTAAGGAGAGACGGGAGTACTTTACATCTGTCTCTGCTTTTCTTGGGTACCTGTCTCTGTCGAAATTAATTCCCCATAACACTGTGGAGAACAGAAATATAAAGCTTTTTTTTTTTTTTTAAAGTCCAGTCTCAAAGTTGCTGGGTCACGTGCATGCGAAGAAGTGGAGTATGAACAACCCTATATGTTATGTTAGTTTACTACCATGCTGCACTGGCTGATGCACCATCCCTGAACTAATATCTAATTCCTCTTAACTTTTTCCAAATGGATGCTTAAAATAAGATTTTCGGATCTAGGGAGTCTGTTATTATTAGTATTAGCTGGCATTCTGTTCTGCCGTCATTTCATCCCACCTTCCACTTTTTCATGGCGCTAGTCCCAGCTGCTAAACTCTGGATGGAATCCAGACAATCTGTTGCCTTCACAGCCCCGTTGCAATCTCATATGGGTGCATTTCTGGTACCCTAGGTGTTCACCTTTCCCTTTCCCCAGGTCCCCAGGTTTTGGTGTGAAAACACTTTAGCCTTTCCAGGAATTATTCAACGCATCCGAGGCCCAATTGAACGAGCTTAGCCATCTTTTTGCAATAAGGCAGCCGATTTCTTATCAGGTTTGAATTGATGCTAGAGGCCTGGTTCTGTATATCATTCTTGAGATTTCTCTTGTCCAACTACCCGGCTCCTTTTGCTTCTGTAGGCTTGACTAATGACTGCTGCAAACGACAATGCCTGCAGAATTCTAATGGCCAGGATGAGTCGGGCAACATTTACACATCTAAATTTATTTTAAAGTATTTTACAGCAGACCAAGTTAAGTTAAGTTCTGCCTGCTGCTCTGGAGGTGCAGCTACAACCCTCGGAATTACTGAAACTAATAAAGGTTTTATTAAAAGGTTTTGATGGATTCACCTTTGGGATTAACTAAGATAATAGTTTATTACACAGTGAAAGATTAAACTGAAAGTACCCTAGTGAAAAAAATAAACATTATAGATAACAGAAAACTCCTCTTCAATCATTATAGTCCATTGTTGCCATTCTCCACCGCCCAATGAAAGTTTTTTTAAAAAAATTCAAATACCTCATTTGGTAGCGGAAGGCAATTAGAAGGTTTCTCCAGAACTCCATGTATCTTATTCGCTCATTAGAACACACATGGTTCCGGGTTTATACTCTGTATATTTGTATAAAGTGCGGTTGATCGACAGAAAATCGAGATAGATAGGAATATACAAAGATAGGAATCTTATACAGAAGAATAAAGTAATCACACTAGATAATTTTTCTTCATCAGTCCTAAATAACTAATTCCAGTGCCTTACTGAACAGTGTTCATCACCTAAAACAACACTGATACACACAGGCTTGTGTGTCTGTCCCTGTGTGTATATATGGGGGGTAGGGTGAGGGGAGTGTGCATATATTTGTTAGTTGTGTGTGTGTAAACATACACTCACATACAGAGATATGAATAGATACACAAATACTTTAAAACAGTTTTAGATGTGCAATATATAATATTTACCCTTCAAATCATAATATATCTGATACATGATTATAGTATGCATATATATGTACAGTACACTGTATTTGCTTTATATATATGTATATAACAAAACCAGTGTATATATAATATATACAGTGTATATATAATACGTGTGTGTGTGTAAATCCTGTACATTTTGAATATAAAAGCTGTATTCATTAAACTGACTAGGAGAATTGATATCTGTAAGGTTTTAATAACAGCTATTGATTCAAACACTCACCAGTCTCTAACCTATATTGAGGAAATCTTTGTACATCTAATCTAATTAGACACTCTATCACACATATGTATGGTAAGAGCAGTTTGGCCATTTGAAACCCAAGGAGGAAAGGGTGCTCTTTTGCTGCCCTTTGCTTAAAAAGTGTCCAGTGATTACTTCACATCCCCAGAGAAAGCTACCACAGAATTGATTTTAAATTGCAAAGGGTGTCAGTACCGACCAGAAGTGCCTGCAACCTGTGCTTCTTATTTCCCCATAGGCACAGATTCAGAATGAGAATAACCCATCGGACTTTCCTCTTTGCCATTTACACGCCAAATGTTCTATGGCGAATGTCACACGAAGTGTAGCCCCTGTTCAGCTGGATTATTTACTCTTGAGCCAGCTAGGAAGGGAATCCAGCGGAAAGAGAAGGCATTTAGCAGGACTATATGAGGCAGGGAGGTTGTCTCTGCAACACTGAAAATGAACGCACAGTAGGGTTTATCAGAGTTACCCTAAAGTTAGTTGCGGGCCAGGACAACGTAGCAAACTCTTATATTGACCCTTCAACCTTAAGGGAGGTTGGTATGACTTTCTATTCCCCTGCACAATTTAAAATAACTAATATTATCATTCTAACCCACTCTACTGTCTCAGTGGCTAAGCCCAGATCCATTTTCCCTGGGCATCGGCTTTCAAAGTCCTTGTCAGGAGCTAGGTGCTATCACAGACAGAATCAAGCCAAAGAAGTGCATTCTCTGTAATTATTAATATTATCACTCTGGGGGACGATTTCAAGGCTGAATGGGTTAAGCTAGTAAGTGCCACTCAAGAAGAAGCTTTCTAGGATAATACAGAACAAGAGCTGTCTAAAGTTTGTATATATTTTCATACCACACAATAACATCCACCTAACTTCCACTGAACGGTTCTCTCTGCAACTCCCCCCCACCCCCTCCAATCCCCGTAGAAGACCAATGTTTTCTTTACAACTTAACCTATGGTTCAGCAGCATGAGATGAGTCATTACAGGTATTGTTTGTATAGAAAAAGTCAAGGAGAAACCCTATAGCCTATATATATGTCACTTAAAAGGATCCTCCATCAAAGTTTTTTCTCAGTGCTGAAAAGGATAGAGCCGTCAGACTCAGAAAAGATTGTATTCAGAATGTATTGATTATAACTAAAATACATATTTTCAGCCTTTTAAATAGGTTTGAAGAGGCTAAAGGAGAAGAAGGAAGCGATCAGTTGTAGTTATATGGACCATTACAGACAAGCAAATATGGTATAAGAAATAAATTAAACTCTACCGATCGCAGGTTTATTAGTTAATTTGGATTTATTTAAAAAGTTATTCTCTAAGGACCGTCTCTAACAGGTTTGGTTTGCTAGTTCTCAAAGCTGCAACACATATATTTTCTTTTCGAGCTAAATGAAATCACACGAGAAGTTATAAAGAATTGAGACGTAACTCGCTTACCCATGCTGGCTACTTTGATCTATTACAAATAATAATCCTCTTTTAAAACAAACAAACAAAAAAGTAAAAGCATGTTTCCTACCAAGCAGGAAGTTATTTTTAAGCTCCCGTGTAGGTCAAGTCTTGAACAGTTCATGAACTGAGGCTCCAATATAAATAATAATAATTATTATTAATAATAATTAATAACAACAATAATAAAATATATTTGTAATACAGATTCAAATCTCCTCTCAGCTAAAAGGGGGTCTTCGCCAAAACCAGATTTTTAAGGGGGGTTTGGGGGGAGGTGATAAAAAGAAAACCAACAATTTCTCCAGCATAAAAATGAAACATCAAATTAGTTTGCCTCTGGGCTTCATTTTTCCCCTTCTACATTATAACTAGTTATTGAACTAGCTAGAAGATCTAAAGGCCATTTGTGAGGAGACAAATTTCAATGGAGTTCCCCCATCAATAACTCCTTGGCAGTGACCTATTGGATCAAGTCAAACAGTTGAGGTGAAATTCAGGTCACGCTGTCTAACCAATATTAAAATGCGCCCACTTTTTAAAAAGCCACTTTCAACGAGATTTGAAGAAAATTGAATTCCTGGGTGGGTGGGGGGGATAGAGAAAGAGAGAGAGATTGAGAAAACGGTTTGTATATTTTTTTACAAACAAACAACAGGAATTCATCTTTAACATTTTAACATTTTAGAAAGAAGGGGTAAATATTTACATTATTACAGATTCGGAGACTAAAGAGACTAAAAAGGAAAATGTGAAGGCGAGTACTTCTCCTGACATGCTCTGGTTATTAAAATCGTTTTAGGCCGATTCATTACTTTTACTGACAACAGATTTAAGAAAAAATCAATTAAACATTTGCATATTTCTTTGCATAAATTAGACCTGTCTATTTGTATTATGAAGGAACAAAAAGAAAAGGTCTTTTTTGCACTTACTGCTTTCAAGTTGTTAGAAAAATTAAAATTTAATTAATTACATGTCATTGCATAATGTCACAGAGAAACCAACTGTTTTTTTCTGCAAGAAACTATCTGTCTCCCCCTCCGCCCCCAGCATACACACTAATGTAACTTATTGTATAATAATCACCTTAAAATAAATCCTTAAATGCTTTGAAATAAAACTCTACTCAAACATTTATTTCCTGCCTATGAATCTCAAGAAGAGATAGTTCATAGTGTGAGGTTTGTTGTTTTTTTATTATTATTATTAAACACTGAATAACAAAACCCCAGTAGATAGGTACTTCATTTTTCTAGGATGCACAGATTGCTAATGGCTTGAGGTACAGGTTACCAAACGGTCAGTATGGTAATAGCTAAGACAATGAATCCGCAGGGACAATAGTCACTTATTTTTCTTCAGTACTGTCAGAAAGGCGCTTTGTACTCAAAAATGTTCTTGAAATGGTAACCAGATCTATATTTTGCAACCTGATCCCTGGGTAGAGAAGGAAATAAAGACCAGAAATTATTTTTTCGAGGTGCTATATTTCTCTTGGCGTTGTCAGTCCAAAACTGTTTGTCGACATTGTTGGGTTGGCTGGGGAAATTGAGGCGAAAGAGAGAGGGGTGGGAGGGAAGGTTTATAGACAAAAGAGCCAGATTCTTGTACAACTATTCTTCACACGTCAGTGCAGACTTATTTTATGGAGACAAAAATTCTGCCAAACACTTAAAGCAAAAGACACATCTAAAAACTCCACTAAAAACTAAAAAAAGAGAAAAAGTCAGACAAGTGAGGGGGGAAATATATTTGTGCACTGCTTAGAGATAATGTGCAAGAAACTAAAATAGAAGGGGGGAGGGATGAATTTAGATTGACAAGGCAGCAGGGCCAGGCGCTTCTTTAAAGAAAACCTTTTTTTAAAAAAAAAAAAAAATTTGCAATTAAGTCCCAAAGCTGTAAGAATAACAAATCATTGAAATAAAATTGCAGTTCTCCCTTGGCCATCTGGAACACTGAGCCAAAGGCTTTTTTAAGCCTTCGAACTGTAGGTCTGTAACTCATTGGTAGAAATTAGTTTAGGTGACCTTCACTCCTTGGATTTTTGAACTCTTTAGTTGTTTATGATAACCACCAAGTATGTTCTTAGATAACTACCTGTGGATATTTTTTTTAATCCCTCTCATCTGTGGCTTACCGAGATTCATCCTTTAAAAAGACATGCCTAGGTAAAATTAGTTTATTAACTCTACATCTTTATTCAATATCCCCGCAGCCTTGGAATAAAGTTTTTGCATCCGTATGAACAATAAATGTCAAAATCCTGTATGAGTCCAAGGTGTTCGGACAGCATGAGATATAGCTAGTGAAAAGGAACGTATTAGATAGATTTGAATCAATGTTTTGAATACCAGAATACATTTCCATTAATGTCTTTTGCAAACTCTAGATTCTTCCCCCACCCTCCTTGCAACTTTTCTTTAGAGAGATAAGATTCTACTTGCTTATATCAAGAGATGGAACATATCTAATTTTAATAAAGTAGGGCTCATCTTTGTCAAGCCACTGGATAAGCAATTAGGCCATGGGAAAAAATATGCCAATAAAACCAATAAATGTTAGATAATAATGAAAACAGCAAATGAGTTTCCACATGCAACAGTGCCAAAATATATATGGGACTGAGTCTTTGTGTGAGGTAGGACTCGCAATCACAAATATGCAAAGCAAACCATATTTATAAACATCTTAAGCAACATGCTAAGTGAGTGGCCTTTGCATGCTCTCCAACTTTCCTCCAGCCAGAGAGCACTATTCTGAAGTGCAATCCTTTCCCTCCCCACCCTTCAAGCCTCAACACCACAAGTGCCAAATTATACAGTCGTCTATATGTACCCTGTAGAATCGAATTTGTGTGAATATTTGAGAGTCACAAATTCGTCTCTAGGGGAGTATATGGACGATGCCAGAGCCTTGTAAAGTTCTGCTTTCCTTTGATTCCCTTAATTGCAGCTGTTCTAATTAAATCCTCAAATACTGGTTATGTCATTTTAAAAGGTAGTTATTCAAGTGCAAAACAGCCATAGCTTCTGCCAGGACAGCGTGGGGGTGGCTTGTTAAAGGTAGACTGAATAATAATGATGATTGGGAATGAGGATCATAATAATAATAAAATCACATTATTACTTTTCATATAAAGAAGAAATAGCAGAAGTCTGAGCCAACAGCACAAAAAGCCCCAACCATTTCATGTGACTGATTTATGGCGTTTTACAACCCCATAAAAGCTGTAACAACGAGCCAAAAGCCTCCGACACCGCTGGCACGTTTAGTCTAATAAATAAAACATAAACAGTTAACTTTATGTGTCACTTTTATTGTTATCAAGTAAAATATGGCAATGCCCTGCAAGCTATGATTTTCAACTATAATTGTTATCAAGCAGTACAAGGGATTAATCCGACTCCCTCTGCCCCTCTGTTTAGTGCAAGCTATAGATAAAGCCCTTAATTGCAATAACTGCTCTCTCCAAAATATTTACATCGATTTCCAGTTTCTGTACTTGCACAGGGGGTCTATTTGTCCTGACATCTGGGAAAGGGAGCCATTTTTATATATGTTATCTCAACCTTTCCTCCCTCCCTCTATTAAAGCAGCTAGTTAAATGGGTCTTTTCAATGGACGTTACAAGGGAAACTAATTCTCTGGCTGGATGTGGAGCTATGAACCACATTTCTATCTAATCTAATCTAATATCTATCTATCTATCTATCTCACATACATGTATGTTTAATTAAATGTATGTATGTAATATATGTATATTATATGGAGCTTTGGCAGACTGGAAAGGGCAGAATTTTGAATGAGGAAAACAAAGGATAATCAGCCTGTAAAAGCCAGTAGGAATAAAAACACACAAATAGTTTTACAAGGAAAGAATTGTTGCCACTCCAAAAGCATTCCAGCTTTCTGAGTGGGTGGAAAGACTGTGTAGCTATGATCTTTAATACACAAATAGATCCTATCAGTTTCCAAGGAAATGAGATATCTCTTAAGCAAAGGTTGGGAGCATTTAGAAAACTCTAAATTATGGAGCCATGATTTGCATATTCCCTTTTACCTCTCAGGTAACTTGTTTCCTTCCCTTCCCTCCCCACCCCCCATTTAATGATGTGTGTTTAACAATATTTCATTTTGGATGGGGGAAACAAATTTACCAGCAAGGGCACTTAAACTGCCCTGTGTTACTTAGGGGTGGAAAGGGGGGCAGTTTTGTAACCTAGCATTTCTTTAAAGTGAAAAATTCAACATAGTCTGAGCATGTCTTAGTCTGTGCAGGGTAAAGTGATAGTTAATCTGCATAATTATGGCTTGTTCTGTTGTTGATCTGCAAGATCTGGGGGGAAGTTCTACCACGGAGAGATTTCTAAAATCCAGTCTATGGCAGGGTGTGGGGTATTATGAGGAATATTCCCCACATGTCCCCCCCACCCCCTTTACAAAAACCGGTAGGATTTTATTCTTTTATTTTCCCTTACACATTTGTCTTTTTCGGCGGCGGGAGTGGCGGGGGTGGGGGGGAGGAAAGAAAAGGGGGTCGGTTGATCCTTCTCGCCATCCTGACCCCTTTGCTCCTAGTTTTGAGATTACACAAACAACAACAAACAACAACAACAATGCACACACACACGCACATACACACACACAAATTGGATACATTTTGAAAAAGCTTTTGGTTCCTTATCCGGGGACTAGGCTGGCTGGTGTGATTGGACAAGGGAGTCACATGGTGAAAGTAACTTTACGGGGTCGCCAGCTTGTAGGAGGGCTTTATGGAGCAGAAAAACGACAAAGCGAGAAAAATTATTTTCCACTCCAGAAATTAATGATCATGAGCTCCTATTTGATGGACTCTAACTACATCGATCCGAAATTTCCTCCATGCGAGGAATATTCGCAAAATAATTACATCCCAGACCACAGTCCGGAATATTACAGCCGGACAA
Source organism: Natator depressus (assembly GCF_965152275.1). Classification (NCBI taxonomy): domain Eukaryota; kingdom Metazoa; phylum Chordata; order Testudines; family Cheloniidae; genus Natator; species Natator depressus. The sequence goes on from NC_134253.1 coordinate 12,367,782, forward strand.
GGGAGTCCAGCTTTCAGCATCATCACCAAGAACTGTACCCACCACCAAGACCAAACTACCCAGAGCGCCAATACAGCTGTGCCAATATTCAAGCTCCCGGCAACCCAGCCGCGCACCAAAGGGGACATGGGCAAACTCAAGGAGGCCACCACCTCTCAGAGAAACCGCAGCAGCTCTGTGAGCAGACTGCTCTTTCCAGTTCCTCCACCTCTCCTTCCCCAGCCCCTCCAGCCTGCAACCAGCCAAACCCTGAGCATCCTAACAGCACAGCTTCTAAGCAACCTATAGTCTATCCATGGATGAAAAAAATCCACGTCAGTACTGGTAGGCAACTTTTTATTCTCTCCCTCTGCTCTGTCCTTCCTTCCTATTTTCACACCCTGCTCTCGCTCGCTCGCTCGCTCGCTCTCTCGTTTTTTTTTTTTTTCCCCCTATTTCCTTCCCTTCCATGAGAGTCTTTGGGTTAGCACAATTGAGCTGGATTTACGACTCGGAATGGGTAATTACACCCACCATAAATTTTATAGCCAAGCTAGTCTGGGCAGCCTTAGCCATGTGGTTCATTCTGTTATGTATGTGTGAAACTCCTAAAGCTTTGTAAGGGGTACATAAATAATTCAGTCTTTTGAGCCAGGGAAACCCCTTCTTATTAGAATAGAAAGTCTTGGGCTGCCAGAAGTTCTTTATAACCCATTTAGCTGATTACTTTTTCCTGAGCCACTCTAGATTTCCTGTCTCTCTCTCTCTCTCCCCCTCTCTGTTCTGTCTGCTTCTCTCTCTCTCTCTCTCTCTCTCTCTATTCATGCTAATCTTTGCTTTTCCAGTGAATCCCAATTACAATGGAGGCGAGCCCAAACGCTCCAGGACTGCGTATACAAGACAGCAGGTCTTGGAGTTGGAAAAGGAGTTTCACTATAACAGGTACCTGACAAGGCGAAGGCGCATCGAAATAGCTCACTCCTTGTGCCTCTCGGAAAGGCAGATCAAAATCTGGTTTCAGAACAGGCGGATGAAATGGAAAAAAGACCACAGGCTGCCCAATACCAAAGTCAGATCCTCGACTCCATCTAATTCATCGGCGGGCACCATTGGTGCTGGTAACGCTGCCCCCAGCGAGGAACTATCACCGGGTACAGCTCAGGATCAGCGAGCAGAGGATATCACAAGGTTATAAACAATATCACACACACACACACGCAAAATTGACTCTGATTATTTATAGAATCTAATATATATATATATATATTTTGGTTCTTTTCTTGTAGTTTTCCTGTGCGTATAAAAAACAATGAGGTCTTCTGTAAGACCACAGGCTTTAGATGCATGTAACATAGCATGAAGCCAGGTGACCGAGAACCTGCAGGTTTTTTTACGCCATTTCAGGGTTTTATTTATTTTTTAAGGGGCAAGGAAGGGGGAGGGGGGAAGAGGTCAATGTTCCGTTAGATGAATTTAATGAACAAATAAGAATAATCACAAAGAAAAAGAATGTAGGTATTTTGCCCTCTGCGTTACAAATGTACAATGATCTACTGAGGATAAAATGGAGCATTGAAATTCTTTGGTATAAATGTGAAGAAAAAGCTAAAAAAAAATCATCATGATTCAAAAGGGAAAAAAAATCACACAAACCAGGCTGAGCGAGTAATTGGTTTAAATTTTGAGAAGCAAGGGGGGGAAAAGAAAAGGGAAGGATAGTGACATATTTAAAAAAAGAGCAAGGTTTAAACAAAGTCAGTAGCTAGTTTTTTTGTCGTGGTTATTTGTGTTTTTGGACTGATTTTACATGATCATTGTAAACTTGCAATAAAGAGTTTTAGTGTGTATGTGAAAGTCCCAGTGTTCAATAAACCAGTGAGTGTGAATTAGTTTTACTTTAATGTCTGGTGGCTTATTTCACTCTCCACATTCCCCTAGCCCTAAATATATATATATATATATATAATAATCCTGGGATTGTGGCATTAATTCCATGTGCAGGAGTGACTGCTTAAATTAAGTCTAAACAAACATAAAAATAGCTCTGTTTTCTAGATTTTATGACATCACAACTTGGTCAATGTGTTTCAATCTCAGATTCTCCCAGTCAAACATATATATACTTGGGGGTGGGGGGGAGGAGTGAGGGAAGGAATCTTGTTTTGAGAAAGGAACAGTGATGTGTGTTTGGGTTAGAATATCATTCATCTGTCTCTGTTTTCCCCCTATCTAATATAAGGGTTTTCTGATTTTTTCTCTTTCTCTACACTTCTGTTGTTTTGTTGTTGTTGAAAGATTATGTGAACTAGTTCATTCATAAAACCAATAGGTTTCATCTAATCTTCTTCCAAAGACAGTAAAAGGTTTGGCAAAAAGGCATTCTTGCTCTTGGACTTTGAATAAATGATCCAAACGGAGAGTGACATGGATAGTTTAGCAAGAAATTTGTCCCCACAATTGAAGGTTTGTTTACTTTCCCGGAAGGATGAGATAACTGTAAGAAAGAGTTGTGTACAAATGGGGAAGTTATACATAGCTGTTTTCTAGGCCCCAATCTTTTGCAACTTTGCAGCATGCTCCTTTTCAGAACTACTGTCCCAGTCTGAAATAACATAGGGGTGCCAGATTTTCAGGTAGGCCTGTTTAAAGACATTTATTCTTCAAGCATTTAACACTATCCCAATGTCTTGCATTAGGATAGTTAGCCAGGTGATTAGATCTCCTTAACCCTCCCCAGAAGAGAGATTATCTAATCTGAATGAAGGGGATTAGGACAGGGGATCTTTCTGTTACCTTTATTTTTATTTTTATTTCATTTGTTTTTAAATGTTGGTTTTTATTGGCTCTCAAAAACATGTATAGCCTTCCCTTAAACAAATAATGGTCTCAGAACCTATTGTGATAGCTGGTGAGATTGATCCTGAAAGGGGAATATAGATTATGATTACTATTTATAATAGATCGTGTACATGTAAAGCTCATCAGTTCTTTACACTCCTGCTGAGGGACATTAATATCAGAGTGAGAATGGAGAAAAATGTTGCCATTGTAAATAGACATCAAGTCTATAGTTCTCTTTAAACATTTCCACCTCCATGCAGAGGTATGTGTTATGAGTTGGTTGCAATTTTTTCTCTCCCTCTGATTCCTTGCCTGTAACAGACAATCTCACACACTTTACCAGTAAAAACAAACAGAAAAACATGGTATTTAAATTCTTTTTATATACAATAAAGTGAATTAGCTAGCTAATCTGTAACAAAGCATGCTCCAAAGGGGAAAAAGAGCCTTTACTTGAGGTTAGAGACACTGTCTTCAGACACATCCACCATGCATATACATTGTAAAGAAAACAAAGGCTAAAAGTCCTAACCTTGTGATAATGGTGCTGCTACAAAGTTGAACTGGCAGTTCATAGCCAAGCAATTTGTGTGTGTGTGTGTATTCATCAGTGGAAACCTACATGTGCTAGTTCCGCAGACTAAACTGAGGCTGGTGGGGGTGGGCTGGGTGGAAATATTTCTGTTTAAAGTTTGATCCACTTTCTCCCCCCCCCTCCCCTTTTTGCAAAGTGCATCATAACTGGATGAATTACAAAGGGGTATTCTGAGAGGGGACTGGCTCTGAATGGGATGAGACTTTTTTGTTGCGTGTGTGTTCTCTCTCTGAGTGTCTGATGAGGAAGCTAAGGAAACATTAATCACATTTTCAGCTCTATAGTCTGCATATTCAGTAATAATAAAAAAAAAGAATCACATTTAGGTATATGCCTTTGCGTTCTTGTACCTACTTTTCTGCCCCGGTTCTTTGCTCTGAGACTAACTTTACTTTTTCACCTCTTCTCTGCGTTCTGCTGAGTATTATTTAGCATCTTACTTAGCCTTTAGACTTGGCCATGACACAATTCCTGGCGTGGAGGGAGATTATGAATGCATTATATAGCCAGGCAGCAGGGGGAAGAGAAAAAAAATTAATGTTCCTAGCTACAAGCAGCCTGCACCATAGTCTCTTGACGCCTCCATGTTGAGCGCCTGAAAGATACTTTATTGAAGTTCGGGTAAATGGCAAAAATGGGTTCACTGAAAGGACAACTTTTCTATCCCATCAGCTTTATTCTAGCCAGGCAGGCTGACCTCTAAGCCCCCCCTGACCCGGGTAGGTCTCACAACGTGTACCTTCTGTGTCTCTCTACATAGATTTAGCGGCACCACTACTGTTTAGCGTCTTTGTAGATTTTACCATAGTAATGGGGGAGAGATGGGGCAGATTCAATGCGTGTTATCGCATTGTTTTGTCACCAAAATAATCCAAGAGAAAGGAAGAAGGGTGAAGTTACGGCCAAATCTCTCTTCTCACTTCCCGCCTTCCCATGGCTTATTTCCCAACTGGCTACTGCCCTATGACCAGATCAAAGTACCCAACGCCAAGTAAGTAGCTTTGCACTTTAAAAAAACACGGGGGAACTTTGCAAAGCGAGGATTAAAATCAGGAGGCAAATGCAATCGAGCGAGAAGGGAGACAATTTCTGTGTTAGAGGGGAAACAATGGTTTAGTCTGTTTAGGAGTGCAAAATGGTCCAGATATACCATGGCACATATGGATCTGGTACAAGGGGCTGCATTACCCCCACTCCCCATCATCCTGTGTTCGAAGATTAGATGCTCCTTCATTTCAGTGCGCTATGTTCCAGGTTTACCTCGGCACATATAGATTTGTGGGGGTATGTTCCCCCTCAAACTGTGTATTTCACTGTTCGTGATTGGATATTCTCTCTACTTATATTACTGGACTATAAAAGTAACATCATCAACAAAAAATGTTTCCCGAGGATCAAATTAACATCTCAGGTCAGTTTATTTTAACTCGTTTTCTTCCAGTCCAATTTGCTTGAAAATGACACGCTTAGTTTTTTTTGTTTGTTTGTTTCCCCTCACAGCTAGATTTTTGAGGACTAAAATTCTAACATGAGTGAGAAGCAGTTTATAAGGCTTTAACGAGCTATAAAAAAAGACATTATAAAGCCCTTGTATAGAGACCCTTGAAGGGACCTCTGTTAAATGTAGTTCAAGAAACTGTGAAACTTAGTTTCCTGTATTGCCTGTTAAAAACCAACAGCTCCAGAGATGTTTGGGGAGATAACTTCCCACAAACAAGGGCCTTCAGGCGTTAAACCAAGTGCCTTCAGTTTTATGAAAACTTTTCCAGTATATAGATACACATTTTCCCCCCCTTTGCCCAAGGGCTAATCCACAGAAGTGGCATAGTTTAGCTTCCAAGCTCTTCAGTTAACATAATATCCCAGGTCTTTACAGCCACTTGTGTCCTTTATCCCTCACATAGTTCGTCTGCACTGTTAATTGTAATTAAAAGACAAACATTCAGCCAGGGTTAAGTGAATGAGTTACGGGTTTGCAACCATAACTGACAGCACCTCGAACGTGTAACTTACATTTATTGTGGTCTCGTATATCATTATCCAGAGATATAGTTTTATGTGCTTCCTAATCTGTCCTTATGATTTATTTTGATGGGCAAGGTACCAAACCAAACATTTTGGGACTTTAGTGAAAGACTAGTATTTCCTTACAAACAGCCAGCAGCCGTTATGGTAATGATATTAACAGTTTCTGGCAAAAGCCACCCTTGTCTGTTTGTTTGTTTCATTGGCTACAGATTGTCTTCCTACGTGGAAAAGTATTTTCCCAACTCAGCAATAGATAGTTTTGAGTTGAGAGAGAGAGAGAGAGAGAGAGAGAGAGAGAGAGAGAGAGAGGTTGGTTTATTTCTATGTAGGGGGTTCAATATTGCTTTGTAAATTATTCACTTTTCCTAAATTAATTTTTTCCCATTCCTAAATTAAAGTTTCCATTGCTACCTAATCCATCATATGTATTAAATAGATAGATAGATAGATACTTTGCTTTAAAAAAAGAAAGATTTTTTTAAGAACAATCTTTGTATTAAAATCTTTAGCTGTTTCTTGGAGTTCATTTTTTCAGGGATATTTTGATCATTTTATTTTCTTCACTTTTTATCTGTACTACAGCTCTCCCAGCTTCTTCTTTCCTCCTCTGAAGGAGTTATTTGCTGTTCTGGTGTTAAACGTTATACAATGTTCAGTAATATTTTGTCCTTTGTGTAACTCTTTCTGAGGAGCAAACAAGCAACCTATAAATAATTGAGGGGTAGCCAAGAAAAATAACTCTAAATATATATATATATAATGCAATGTATAAGTAATATACATATGTTACTGAGAATGGAAAGAGATTGGTGTTATTAAAATTACTATTTCAAACTTTAGGGCTTTTTCATAAAGTTTAATTCTGATGCGCTCACTGTGACGGCTGTCACTCAATCAATTCTGTTTGTGTCTGTTTAGTCACTCATAAATATCTGTGTTATTACTTTTTCAGCTAAACAGTTTCATTTCTCTGGGGCTCAGATGTTAACTCCCTTCCACCACCACCCCCATCCCCCTCTGAACGGTTATTTATGCCTCATACTTATTGCTTCTCAGGAAAAGTGAAATTATTAAGGACAATATACCTCTGAAAAAAATTAACCTTTACCCCAAAGACAGCCAGCTTCTTTAGGAAATAGAGCAGAATATAAATAAAGTTGAGTCTCACACGACCATTGCAACACAGACAAAAGAGTATGCTCCAGCATGGGATAGAAGAATTAATTTATTACAAGGTATCAAAAATATTTTAAGGTAAATTTTTCCCGATACTTCTTTTTTAAAAGGAAGTATGTTGTTTTAATCATCCTCTTCCCTACACCCAAGCTCACTCCTCCATAGAGTGCTCTCCTCTGCTTATTACTTGTTAACCTCACCGAATCACATCTTAATACATTTATTTTCAATTCATTAAATTATTATTAAGCAGACACTTTAACAGGCTTAAAGTGCTTTGCAGCTTTTGAGTGCAAGTTTCCCTTGAGTAATAGCCTGGCAAATTAAAAGTACACACAGAGAATTAAAAGTACATGCATATACACACAACCACACACACACACACACACACATATGGAGAATTAAAAGTATATGCACACACACACAAATACATACAAAAAGACTTCCACCGGCATATACATGGATAATTAAAAGTAGATGCTTACACTCATATACACACACACACACGTGTTTATGCTCATGTGCACATTTTATATATACATTCATATGTACAAAACCTCACACATATAGAGATAGAATTAAAATGTATTCGACACCCACACCCACACAGCCTGGAAGTTGGTTACCCTCCAGAAATGCTGCGAGACCCAAAAAGTAGAAGCAACCTGCTATCAGGATTGTCCATGAAATTATGGTTATTTTATTTGCAATATCTAGATACAGTGTGGCTTACTTCTGGGGCGTGCATGCAGCAAAACGTCTGTCTGGCTTCTCTGAAATCCCCCAAAACCAGTTCCCCTGAAGTACCTATAAATATTTAAAGAAGACCCAATAAAGTGTTTACTCGCAGGTTTGCTTTGCATTAGCTAGGTCATGACCCCAAGTTTGGACAGCAGGACAAAGGAGCTTTGACTAGGGTCTTGAAGTTTCGTGTTAGGGAACGGCATAATCCCAAAGTTATTGTTTGAACCAGCAGGTTAATTTAGTTGTTTGGCAACAGCTCTGAAGTCTGGACGTATAACTTTATCTAGCCCATGTCTCTAGCCTCATCAAGGACTACTTAGACTCCTCTTTTATTAAAGTATCCAGATTAGATGATTGTTAAAGTGTTACAATTTACTTCCAATTAGAATCCAAGAAAGTTTTTTTTAAAGGGTCTAAACTGCATAATAACAAATAATCCCCTAAAATCCTATGCTAAGGAAGATACCTTTTCTGCACTTTCCAGACTATGGAGGTCCTGGCGGGTAAAAAATTCAATACCTCCACGCGCCATGTTTATTTCAATGCTTAAATACAGCTATCCTGGTTTGTAGAATAATTTCAATAAATTGGGGGACGGAGGAGGCTGAGGGGAAACAAACAAACAAACAAACAAACAAAAATCCGGAAGTCAGTGGCCAACCCCCATTGACCTCGCTGACTCAGACTCAAGTCCTAGGGGTCTCTGGTGCAGAGGCTATACCGCACTAACTCATTTTAATTTAACAATTAAGGTTTGGAAAGAGAATAGTCTGGCTTGATCCTTGGACAGTTTTCCCAACTGTAAGCATGTAAAATAAAGCCTATGGTGTCTATGAGACGATGTTGACTGTAGATAGAGAATTATTCTGCCAGCACCCTGTTTGAAAGAGTGCACTAGCCGCGTTCTTATTGGTTTTTTTAAGCTTTGGTTTAGATTCTTTTCCTTCTTAAAACCAAAGAAACAGATGGTAAAGCTGAATTTAAAGTTGTATAAACTTCACCTCAGTGCTAGAATGCATGGGCCTCTATGGGCACTGAATGTATAAAGTTTGCTCTTGATAACAATATTTATATATTCAGTATACAGAACTGACCCTGGGTGTATATACAGCGAGATAGCTTTGTAAAAGGGGCATGAGCCTGAAATGGGCTAAACATTTTAAGGACTTGGTTTTAAAGAAACCTGACTTCTTCATAGGCATATTTAATAAGGGAAATGTTTATTACAAAAAAAAATGCTGATGATGTGAAGGAAAAAAGGCAAATGAGAAGGTAACCTCCCCCCCCCCATTTGTAAAAACAACAACAACCTCTCAAGTAGTTTATTTCAGATTTTGATTCTCTCTCTTTTCACAAAACTGGAGCTGCTTTCAGGGGAAAGAAACGCAGGTGGAAGAGTGGGACTAGCATTGCTGTATGGGAAGAACATGACCCGTGATTTGTATAGCGATGGCTTGATGCTACTGAGTGGCTTCTTTACCTTGACGATCTGCCTTTTTATGGTGAATGTTTTAATATCAAGTTTACAATATACATCTTGGGTGACATAAATCGACCGATACGTACGCATGTAGTGGCCCCATGCTGGTCATCCTAACCTTTCCTTTCCTCTCCAAGGATTTTCGGAGATTTAGAAAATGCCGCACTGGCTTTGCTGTTACTGTCCGCTCCACCCGTGAAGGAACACAGCATTGCGAAGTGTTTATACTCCCCGGCGCGAAACATCAAGACCTGTAATTTTTTTTAATCTAAACAGTTCTCCTCTCTATCTGGAAACCGTCTTTCTGGGTACGAAGAAACTTTTTTCCTAATATGGGTAGAAAAGTCTTAGAACCAGCAGCATAAAGACTATTGTGAAGATAAACCTCCAGTGTAAGTGTGTGCTTGTCAGAGTGTGCTCGTGTGCCTGCATGTCTGCTGTGTGTGTGTGTGCATGCCTCTCTGTGTTTGTGTGAGTGTATCTTTGTGCGTGTGTGTTTGTGAGTGCCTCTGGGTGTTTAGGAGTGTTTGTGTGACTGAATTTGTGTATCTGTTGTGTGTATATGTCTGTGTGTGTGAGTCTGTGTGTTTTTGTGAGTGCCTCTGGGTGTTTTGGAGTGTTTGTGTGCCTGACTTTGTGTATGTGCTGTGTGTATCTCTCTCTCTCTCTCTCTCTCTGTGTGTGTGTTTGTGAGTGCCTCTGGGTGTTTTGGAGTGTTTGTGTGCCTGACTTTGTGTATGTGCTGTGTGTATCTCTCTCTCTCTCTCTCTCTCTCCCTCTCTCTCTCTGTGTGTGTGTTTGTGAGTGCCTCTGGGTGTTTAGGAGTGTTTGTGTGCCTGACTTTGGGTATGTGCTGTGTATATATGTCTGTCTCTATGTGTGTGTGTGTTTGGGAGTGTGCATGTGTATGTCTGTGTCTATGGGTGTGTGTTTGTGTTTGTAAGTGTGCATTCTGCTTTCGGAGGGCGTCACAGAACAGAGCCAAGGTTTGGCCTGACCATTGTAAAGAGGGAATTCCTTGAAAGACTTCACATGGGTATCTGGCAGAGGCAAGCTGTAAATCCAACTGTTTTATAGCCCTGGCAGCAGATGGTTTAAAGCGCACTTTCCCCCTTTGGATCACTGTTTATCACAGAACTTCTAGGCCTGCAATCTATCGACCTTTTATTCTTGGGGTGGTGAGCTGGTTTGTTTTGGTTTTAGTCTTTCCATTTGATTGCTAACCCTTTTATCAAGTGGCTTCTTTTAAGATCTTTACCCTAAAACAGCCCTTCGTGGTCACTGCGGATGGCGATTAACTCTGGCAAGGGATTGCCTTCTTCTGTCCCTGCTTTCCATATTTGCAAATTAAGTGCTCCTGTGATCCGATCAGACCTTCATTACCAGGGGGAGAGGAGTATTTTGAGGAGGGGGAGGGGAGAGGGACTGGTGTGGGTGCATAAAGTCACATTAGTTTCTGTGGGGTGAGCAACCCTGGCTGACGAGTTATGAAACAGCTTTAAAGTGCTGTGTCGATACCCTCCCTAACCCATCCATCCTCCTTCGGCTAGCCCTCTCTTTTGTTGGCAGAGCTGGGATGAACCCCACCCTTGTAAATAGAATCCATGTGGCCAAAAGAATCCGAGGCGTTTTGCCTTTGGGGTTAATAGGGGAAGGCGGTGGCTGTTTTATGCCCCTATCCTGTCAATCCGTGGCTGGTATGCATGGCAGAACCGTCTCTATTGCTCGCTCTTTTGAAGCTTTAGCATATGCCAGGCATGTTTGGAGAGCAAGGCTTGGAGATAGCTCAGGCTTATTAGGTTAAATCGTGCGTGTGTGTGTGAGAGAGAGAGAGAGAGATTGTGGAGTCAAATTTAATTCCATTGTTTCTTATCACAAGGTTCCTTTGGAAGATCTAGAAAAAGCCCCAACAAGTAACCAACAAACAAAATAATAACACTGTCTTTTCACGTTTATTTCCTTGTAACATATGGGGCTCTTCGGCTTCGCTGTATCCATCACCGCTTCTCTTTCATTCTGATAACTGAGAGCGATTTTCATAACGACTTGCAAGAGGGTTGTAAAGAATGATGGGCGCTCAGCAGAGTCCTCCGGTGAACTGTTGGCAAGTGCCACTTTGCAAGCTGACCCCCCCCGCAGTAAACACGAGGCCCTGCTGTTCGAGTGCAGTTCTCCAAGTTTGCGTGAGCCGTGCGCGCTATATATATATATAGTAAAAAGCAAGACTGTTAGAAACAAATGCCCAATTCATGTAAACAAGGCACTCGTGGCCTCAGTCACCACGACAATTAGAATCCGTAGCGTCTGAACACACACCCTGCTCTCTGGGAGAGGTTGATATGGTTAGTGGGAGTGCTAAAACCCTACGAGGCATACAATATTTATCTTGGTTAACCCTGGTGCTTTTATTAACCTTGGTGCTTCCAAGGACTCTGAGCCCCCCCCCGCCCCCCCACATTAATCGAACTGGACAAGAGTTGTAGATTTCACAGCTGATGTTTCTGTTCAAATACTTGGAAAAGGGGGGGGGGGGAACAACCCAACAACCCGACCTTATAATAATTATAATAAAAGCTTCAAATCTAGCTGGGGTTCTTCTATTGAGAAAATAAACACAAGCAATTATCCTAGTGTTTGCACCTACCCGTTCAAGAGCAAAGTGATTAGATGCGCATTATGAGCACTTTACTCTCATAAAGTTAACTTAAGACAGGTCACTTTCTTCCGAGGAGCAGCCAAGGGAAATGCGAGCGTAGAGAAATCTACGATGGAATCACTTAAAATCTAAAATCTTCGGAGAAAAGGCAAAATGCATGGCCATCTATATGGGCTAAAATACACACACAAAAGAACAGAAGAGACAGCTGTTTTCCTATTAAAATCTGCTGGATGCTCCCCCCCCCCAAAAAAAAAGAAAGAAAAAGAAAAGGGGGGACTGCATTCATTTATATGATTCACTGCTGTTTAAATAATAATGTGGTCTTGGCAAAAAATGGACCCCATTGCCAATTTTCTCTTCTCACCCAGATAGAGCGAAATGATACTATCTCTGTATTTACAGTTCAATGGCTTGAATACTTAATTTAGTCTATTTTTCGGAACACTCCGTGTACCCATAAATCTGCCAGGCTTTCTCTGTTACAATGCCATCAAATAAAGAGGACATTGACTTCCAGAGCAGGTACGGTCCAAATAACTAACAAAGATAATCTATAAAACTGATTTGGAAGGCACGAGATGAGATGAGTTCCTTAAGTCTAATCACTCCGACACTATAAACAAATGGCTAACCTTCGGAAATTAAGTTTGCTTTAATAACCTTTCATAAACAGACTTCTGTCTTGGTGGCTGCAGAAATTATCCTGACTGGGCATTTCACTCAGCACATAATACAGTAGGGACTGGGGAGAGGTTTCCTGCACTCTGTCATTGTATGGGGGGTCCGCATCTGGGCCAAAAGCTTGGCTTTACTTAGGCAAGTAAAACCATTGAAGTCAAGGTTTACTCTTCTTGTGAGCAGGATTTGTGAGCAGGATTTGGCTCCAAATATATATCCATCTGTGAAAGAAAGAAAGAAAGAAAGAAAGAAAGAAAGAAAGAAAGAAAGAAAGAAAGAAAGAAAGAAAGAAAGAAAGAAAGAAAGAAAGAAATTTCCCCATTCAGAAACAAGAAATTCCCTTGTATAGTGTGACTGCTTGTGAATAAAGAGTCATAGGTGGCTGTTACCTTACCCCTTTAACTCTAGACATGATTTCAATCTATTGAGCACCAAAAGAGTAACATATAGCTTTTCCATGAGCAACTCCCTAGGAATTAGATCCAAGCAGCCAGATCCTGGATTCAGCTATGTGCTGAAGTATACCAAACAAAGGGGTGGTTATTTCAAAGGCATGAACATGCATAATGGTCAGATGTTTCCCTTTAGCCCGTGTGTTTTTGTGTATGACTGTGTATGTGTTGGAGATGACTCTCAAAAGCTTGCATCATACAGAATTTAGTCTTGGGAGATGGAAAGAACCCCTTCAATCTGGGGCCCTAAACAGTGGGTGTTCTGCTTAGGATATAGCTTCCTGTTGGTCAGTGGTGATCTGTGAAATGGGTTATTTTTTATTTTAGTCCTGCCAGATCTGCCCTAACCCAAAGGTCTGAACTTAAACACTCCTTGAATGAGGGCCAGCTGAAGATGACACTTGAATGTTGCAACTTCGCTACTGGCATTCTTCCAAAAACAATTTCTTCATCATCTCAAGTTTCAACAAGGCCTCTCTTCTCCCCCACCCCACCCTTAGATAGGAGAGGGTGGGGGTGGAGGGACTCTTCTCTTTGGATGAGATGAGTACTGTCCTAGGAAGAGCCAGAGATGCTGTGGTGAGCTCTTCCCCAGTCCGGGGCTTTGTCCTGCTGAATACATTAAACAAGGGCACCCAGAGGTCATGCACTAGCGGAGCAAGCTCCGTGCTTCCAAACAAGCCCATTTCCACTGGTGTCAGAGCTCACCACTTCAGGATGGGGGAGGTGGGACTGAGGCTGCAGTACAGGCCTCTAAGTACAGTGAGGAGGCAGGGCTGTGGGGTGGTAGATTTTGCCCTCCAGGCTTCAGGGTTGGCATCAAGTGGTAGGTCCTGCATGAAGGCAAATTTGCACTCCTGGCTTAGGTGACGACATCTCCACTGAAGTCAAAGGGAGGTTGCTAGGAATGGCTCAGGTTCAGGTGCTAGAACATTACATTGAAATGGCTATTGGTATTTTCCTGTCCCATACACAGCTTGCCTAGATGCTTCCCACCTCACAACCAGACAACTGTGTCCTCTTTGTTGCATGTAGAACCCTTTATTGCAAACTCTTACAGGGCAAAAGGTCATCTAAGTACTGCAAGATCAGTGTCTAAATGCAGCTGCACACACCTGTGGTTGTGTATAATATGGTGCCTCATAGGTGCCTCAGTGTGTTTGTGTATGGGCATGTGTGTGTTTTGGTACTTGTGTATGTTTTGTGTATAGAATATGTATTTGAGTATGGTGCGTATGTGTGTATGGTATGTTGGTGTCTGTGTGGGTGTTTGTATATGTTATGTATGTATATTTTTGTGTATATGCGTGTTTATGTTTGGTTTATGTATGAGTGTGCCTGTGAGATATATATGTATATGGGTTTATGTATATGTGTGGGGAAGTGTATGTGTGTAAGAACATAAGAATGGCAATACTGGGTCAGACCAAAAGTCCATCTAGCCCAGTATCTTGTCTTCGGACAGCAGTCAATGCCATGTGCTTCAGAGGGAGTGAACAGAAAAGTTAATTATCAAGTGATCCATCCCCTGTCGCCCATTCCCAGCTTCTGGCAAATACAGGCTAAGGACACCAATAGCCATTGATGGACCTATCTTCCATGAATTTATCTAGTTCTTTTTTGAACCCTGTTATAGTCCTAGCCTTCACAACCTCCTCAGGCAAGGAGTTCCACAGGTTGACTGTATGTTGCATGAAGAAATACTTCCTTTTGTTTGTTTTAAACCTGCTGCCTATTAATTTAATTTGGTGACCCCTAGTTCTTGTGTTATAAGAAGTAAATAACTCTTCCTTATTTACTTTTTCCACACCAGTCATGATTTTATAGACCTCTAGCATATCCCCCCTTAGTCATCTCTTTTCCAAGCTGAAAAGTCCCAGTCTTATTAATCTCTCCTCCTATGGAAGCTGTTCCATACCCCCTCATTATTTTGTTGCTCTTTTCTGAACCTTTTCCAACTTTGAGATTCTTTTCTGAGATATATATTTGAGATGTATATTTATTTATGGTCCACGGGTATGAATGTTTGTGCTGGTGTCTGCAAATGGTTTGAGTATGTGTGTGTATTTGTGTTCGATGTATATGTGTAAGCATATGTGTTTTGTAAGTATGTGAATGTGTGTATTTGCTTATGATATATGTGTGCATATTTGTGTTTGTGTGTTCATGAGTATGTGTGCATGGTCTAGATGTGTGTGTCTGGTGAGTGTATGCTTATGGTATGAGTGTGTGAGTGTGTGTGTGTGTGATTGTATTTGTGTAGTGATGAGAGTTTATGTATGGAGGTGTGCGGTAAGTTTAGGCAGGCAATGTGGGAAGCAGGTAAATAATTTTGTCTCCATTTCAAAGTAATGTTTAACACTAAAGTTACCATCTAACTATACATTTCCATAAAGCTCCATTTCTGACATATGCCTTTCCTATGGAATTTATGTCAAAAGAACCCTGAAAGCAAAACTACCTGTATGGGCTGACACACTAGCCAGGCAGGGTGTCAGTTCTCTGTGCATGGGAGAAAAATAATTAACCCAAATCCTAATGAGATTGAACCAAACCGTAAAACTGTATAAACATCCAGACTACTGGGGACAACACCTTTGATCTCTGGGCCCTTTCACTGAAATTTACCATTAACCTCTTTGATGCACTTCTTCAAAGATGTGGTAATTTCGGGGTGAAACCCTGGAGCCATTGAAATCAGTGGGAGTATTTTGCCATTGACTTCAATGGTGCTAGGATTCACCCCCTTATATTTTGCAGATGTTTGGGACCATTAGATTGAAAAGTGCTTATGCAGCCGGTTTGATTAAGGAAAGAGAAAGGCAGCATTCCTCAGCTAATGTAAATCAACATAAATCCAATGGAGCAATGCTGATTTCCAGCGACTCCCATTCTGTATTGAAGACTGGTCGTATAGAATTAGATTTATTTTACTTGAAGTTAAAAAAAAATCCAGAATATCTTTTTATGCCCCCCCCCCACCCCAAGAAATTATTACAGGACAAGGCACGGCTTGTTTGCAGTGTTGTAGCCGTGTTGGCCCCAGGATATGAGAGAGACAAGGTGCGGGAGGTCATATCTTTTATTGGAAGAACTTTTGTTGGTGAAAGAGACAAGCTTTGCAGCTCCACAGAGCTCTTCTTCAGGCTCCGTGGAGCCCGAAAGCCAGTCTCTTCCACCAACAGAAGTAGGTCCAGTAAAAGATATGACTTCACCCACCTTCTCTCACTCAAAACACCATTTGTCCGAGATATTCTATTCACTTATGGATGGGGGAGTTGTTTTTAATGTAGTCAGTATTTGCTGGAATCGTTTGGAAATCAGAGGGGAAGAACAAGTGAATTAATTGAGTCCATCGTGTTGAACGGTGAAACAAAAGACATGCAGACATTTATTGTTATTAATATTGTTTCTGGTGGTGTTGTGCTGGGCACGGTTCAAATCCACAGTGAGAGACCGTTCCAAACAGTTTACAGTCTCAATAGACAAGAGGATAGGAGGGGAAACTGAGGCACGAGACGGTGGTATCACTGGGCTGTTTGGCTGAACAGTGGCTGCAGGATAGAACCCCACATTTCTGTGAAAATAATATCGTTGACCTTGATTCCGCAAAGCGCTGAGGCACTTGCTTAAATCTCATTGATCAAGCACCTGATCAGAATTAAGCACCAGCTTAAGTGTTTTACACCTGCTTAAGGGTAAACCTACACTTATGTTCTTTGTTTTATCAGATCCTTAGAGAGCTAAGGCAGCAGGTAGGTGACATTGCCTTGGCAAACACATTTCAGCTAGGCATGCCTCAAGCCATTTGACCCCCAAAGTCAGCTCATGCTAAGAAAATATCCAGGGTTCTAAAGAATGGATGGGGAAAAAATGAAATACCTGGAAAGCAGGATACATTTTTAACATTCATGTCACAGCATTTACCCCCTCCCTGATACACCTACAGACTGAGCATGGAGAGTGAAAGAAATACAAGGAAAGTAGAAATACTAGGAGGTCGAGAATGCCTGCACTAGAAAGTTACACACCAAAATAACTTAGCAAATGTAGCGTCCCCAGCCAAGCGTTGATCTCTTTAAGAGCTGGAGCCAAGGATGCAGTAAACTTAGATGATAAAAAATTAGTATGTAAAATAACAGAGTGAAATACAATTTCCCCGACTACCACTTTCCTTTCATTACCCTTTGACTGGCTGGGACTTTAAAAGCTGTACCTCACCCATTTTCTTTAACTGCTTCATGATCCAGACCTAATGAATTTGCTTTGCTACCAATAAATCAGAATCAATGTTTTCTCTTCAATGTTGTATTCCTAATTTCTTGGAGAGAGTCACCAAAAAGGTGCGGCTGCCTGAAGTTAGCAAATTAACACGCTATTATTAGCAACCAGCAGACTTTGTAATGTTACAGTGCACCGTGGGTTTTGCAGCTGGAAGGGTTTGCAAATTACAGATGATATTAACTGTTTGCTGGGTCCTGTGAAATGTGGAGCACTGCAAGATTTTTAAACCGTGCTGTCTATATTTGAAGCTGCTAAACAAACAACAGCGATTATTTCCCCCATGGGGACCATAGCAGAGGGGCCGCGGTGCCCTTTGATTAAAAGTAACTTCAGTGGAACAGAATATGGTGATCCTTAGAAATTGCTTCCTGACATTTCCCTGCCTCAGTGGAATCTGATCAATACAGTATGTATGATGAGATTCGTTGATTTCCCACATCTGTTTCCATAGCTGTGTTACAAACGCCATGGATGCTATAGATATGTGTTGTTGTTCTTTGTGTGTGTGAGAGAGACAGAGAAAGAGTGTGTGTGTGTGTGTGTGTGTGTGTGTGAGAGAGAGAGAGAGAGAGAGAGAGAGAGAGAGAGAGATCTACTGGTTATTTTCCCCTCCAAAGGCTAAGTGGGAAGGAACATGCAACATACCATATCAAAGAATGGCATTTGTAATTCTCCTTGTGTGTGGAAACCGAATTTGCTGAGTGTGCATTTTCTTTTCTTTCTTTTTTCCTTCTGTGCCAAAGCTGGTTACTGATGTATCCTCTCCATGACTTCTTGCTGCTTGGCTCCCACTCAGATCCTGCACTGAAGGCATTTATCATTTTACATCACAAGGTGGCTCCTCGATTTAACTTCAGAACCGGTTCTCTAGGGAATATTTAGGGCATATGTAGTGTGTTGCTCTGTGTGTGTGTGTGGGGGGGGACTAGCCACCTTTTTATTTGTTATCTTTATGTAAAATACATGGACAAAAACACCCCACTCCACTGTCCAACATAAACAAATTACTTTTATATTCCCATGAAAACAACTCCCACAGGATCATAATTTCCTGGGACACAGGGGGGGATTTAAAAGAAGGTAAATGCATCCAAAAGAAATAAATTGGGCATCAGATCAGATCTGTTTATGGAAATAAAACAATAACGTTCTGTGACAGCGCAGGTTGGCTGTGAAAATAGGCCCACGAACAAATACAACAACACAACTGTTTATTGGATTGAAAAATGGTCTTTATTGAACACAAGCACGTAAGGAGGGGAGAAAACCGGTTTCCATCGGCTCCAAAACTTTGATCAGTGGCGAGTGGCTGTGAAGGAGGAGATTTTTTGGCAGAATATACACTTCATTTCTTGCAAAGAAATTAGCAGAATTAGCAGGCTATGCAATTTTTATTTTATTTTATTTTTTTACAGTCAAAGATCCCAGCACTCAGCCCTACACATCCTTTACAAGGAGCAGAGCAATGACTTACTAACATAATCTTTGGTTGTGGTGTAGGAATTTACTTTCCAAGTGGGAGGCAGTGGAGGTGAAATTAACCAGGCTTTGAGCGGAGAATTCTGGATCACGTGAGCAGAGAGAGCCCCACCGAGTTCCATCAAGTGCCTTAGGGCAACAAACTCTTGTCCTCTGGTCCAGAGTTCCCCCATGCCCTGTAGTCCAGCTCTTGAGAGGAGAGGGGAGACTTCTCTACTCCGGATGCTCTGAAGCAAGAGACTCTACCTCGCTGGAAGTGTCCGGAGTGCAGAGAAGACTGTGAGGTATTTAAGGCTCTCCAGACAATTGCTCATTCTGTAGTGAGTTATTACGCTGCTGAGCCAAAGGTCATTAGAAAGGATAAGGGCAGCCATAAAACCGGCACAACTCCATGCTTTTCCTATAGAGATTATCATTATTGGCTTATTAATACACGATAATTTTGAATTATACACTGCAATAAATAGGAGAGGGTTGACTTGTGGCTTTAAATATTTTATGAATCTCAAAGCGAACATTTTAAGCAACACCATGTGCCTCCAAATCATTAGAACATCAACTTTCTTTTCTGGTCCATTTTTTTTTGTTTTGTTTTGTTTTGTTTTCTTCAAATAACAAAATAGAAGTGGTTTAAAGAGCAATCGAATGAAAGTTTGCAACATCTGAGAAGGGGGAAATAAGTGTATTTAGGAAGCTCCAAAAATAATTTATTTGGTTATCGCTCCCTGACTGAAATGCTGAAATCAGATATTGTGATGCAGAAGAAAAAAAGAGAGAGAAATCACTCTGTGGTTGCATTCAAAATGCAATTTGCAAGACACTCTGTCATTCCAAAACTCGGAGGCGATTTCAGTGTTAAAGCAACCCTTTGATCACCCACTGCTAGGAGGAACCAAACGAAAATAAATAGATGAGCTGCCCCCTCGCTTTTTAATTCTAAGAATACAAGGAGTAGCGTGTGCCAACGCTAATCACATTTTAAAATAAACACCCCCATTCTGGAATATTTTGGTATGTTTTCCAATTCAATAATATTAAAGATCAGATTTCTAATTTATATATTGCTTTCTGACATTTAAGAGCCCTGGTGATGAAATATATCCTCTCAAATGCCTCCAAGCACCATAACTCTGCCAAAACACAAAGTTCATTCAGGGAAAAACCAATAATAAGAACAATAACAGTAAGTAGAAACTTAAACAATATTTTAAATTCAAGCTCACGTGCATCAATTCTTTAACTCCCCCCCCACACACCTTTCACTGAAATATATTTTAGGGGCCTCACTGAGTAGAAAATAATATCCAGACTGACTTTTATGTGACACAAATAAACTTAACGGTCACGAAAGTATGTTAGTAAAACTGTACATATGCACTCGACAGCGAAGGTAACATTCAGACACGGACTGGCCTGCAGAGATCAAGAAATACAGTGTCTAGCCAACAAAATATTCAGTATGTTTAATGAATTATATGCTTAAATCACATCATTTAGGGGAAAGCGTATTTTTAAAAAATCTTAATTAAAATAGAATTATTTCTTGCACAAATAAATCTGACAGTTAACATACATATTTTCCCCGCACCCGTCCTAACTTCATTTCCCTCAGCCCAAAGTATTTGCGTCAAAATTATTCTTCCAATCGTAAATCTTCTTCTACAGATGAACAGTATATAGAACAGTAAATTTTCTTTAAGTTTGCAATCTTCACTGTACACAACCCTCCCCAGAGCGAATCCTGCACCAAAATACTAGAGATTTAATATATTTTAAAAATACATTCACATAAAAAAATTACCACACTTTCTGGCCTTTTCTCTAGAAACCGATCATATAAAAATACCTTTAGCACAGCAATCATAAATATTGTCCTCTTTTAAAAACAAGCATTTCCTCTTATTTCACCATCTTCTTCCAAGCAATACGCACTCTTTTCGCCGGCACAAGAATAATTTAATCAACAAAGTCGAATCCGAACCTAGGGGGGGAAATAATACAAAGTTAGCTTCTTAGCTCTACTCATGGGACGCAGTATCTTCATTGTTCCTTTGTTAGAGTTTGCATCAGCGCGAGAGGAACATCTCTTTCCCCCCAAAAGAAACTTTTTTTTCCCACCCACTCTCTTTTGCTTGGGCTCTGAATCCAATCATTCTTCATCATCTTGCTGTAGGAGTTGGAACTCTGCTTAGCTTTCTATAGAGTCGTGTGTGTGTATGTGTGTGTGTGTGTGTGTGTGTGTGTTCAGCCGCTGTCCTCTTGACTGTGGCATGGGCAAAGAAATAACACAGACACACAGACACAACCCACAACACGAGTATTTTAGGAAAAGTTGCAGACTTGGTCGGAATCTCTCTCCTATAACCCGGGTTTTTAAAAAGACTCCTTGATGTACTAAGTGATGCAGAGACTAGGGTTTTTTTTTTCCTTCCCCCTCCTTGTTTACAGCTACAGAAGGCAAAAGAGTCATAAATCTTAGGGCAGCCTACAGAGACAAGTACATTTGTATGCATCGTTAGAACTAGCTAATACCTAAACCCATTAGCAGACCGTGTAGAGTTCGAGTTTCCGGTGTACATTAACTTACAGTTAAATTCTGGAGGAAAGGGCATTGTGAATTAACATAAACTATATCCATCATATAGTTTGTCATATTAGATTAGTCAGCCATGGATTTTTGTGTGTGTGCGTGTTAAACTTTTTTTTTTTTTAAGCCTTCCAGCGCTGTGTTAATTTCAGACAAGAGGTTGCCTTTTTTGCATAAATGCCATAAATCATATATCAGGATCTTTTAAAAGAAGTACAGGCACCCCAATTACTGTGCATATTAAACAAGAAATCGCAGTGATGTGGGGGAGAGTGAAATCAAGAAATGTCAATGAGGAGATTGGACCAAGAAAAGAAAGACTGTCTATCTATCTATCTATCTATCTATCTATCTATCTATCTATCTATCTATCTATCTATCTATCTATCTATCTTGGGCCAGTCTCTCTCTCTCTCTCTCTCTCTCTCTCTCTCTCTCTCTCTCTCTCTCTCTCAACAAGAAAGAAAAGTCCTTCATTAACAAGAAGGTGGGGTGGGCGTCAGAAAAGAAATGGATCCTTTAAGGCAACACACACTGAACCTAATGGTGGAAAGGGCCAAATTATGAGACCAACACACAAGCAAAACGGTATATATTTTTTTTTTGTGTAAATTCCTTTCACCGTTAGTCGATGGATTCCATTGCACAAAAAGGACTTTTTTTTCCTGAGATCCATTATGGTGCCTATTTCCTTCCACTAATCAATGCTTTTGTGTCTTCTTTCCACTTGCCCTAGCTCCCCATCTTTGCTCTCATGACGCTGGGTTTGTTCACATATTGCTGCTGACAGCCCCCCCCCCCTTCACCCCCTCCCCACTGCACCATCATAATCTGCACCATAGACATAATGCCATCCCCACCTTTGCTATGAAAAATCCCCACTTGCTTCGCCTATATGGACAGATTCCCCCTCCCTCTTTCTTCCTCCCTCTCTCGTCCCCAGATCCCCCCCCCCCTCCCCGGTTTGGGTTGCACATAGATTATCTGAACTTTTGTTGTTCGCTTTTTCTCCTTCGCCCGTGAAAGCGTTAAAGGTAAGGGACTGGCACTCGCGTCCAACAGCAGGCTTTTGTAAGGATGATTTATTGCCTCAATCTTGGTTCACCCAGAGTTCACATGGATTTGCTGCTGCTGAGGGCTAAAAGATGGTCTCCCTTGACAAGTGTGACTATTGGAAATGCCTCTTTTCTCTCCCTCTCTCGCCCCCTCTCTCTGCTGGGCTTCTAAAGTGTAAAATGGTTTATAATTGAGAATGAAACTGGAGTGGTTTGCGTGTGTGTGTGTTATCCACCATTCTGTGTTTGCCTGAATATCATTGCCAAGCCAACACGATCTGCACGGGAAGTCTGAACCTGTGGCAGATCCCAACTTAAAAAAGAAGAATACCCGCACATATCTTTCTTTCTTTCTTTTTTTTAAATTGGGATCTGTGCCCAATCAAAAGTAGCAGACTTCCCATGCAGGTCGTGTTGGCTTTGCAATGATGATCAGACAAAAGGCTCTTATTGCTTTTAGATGCACACACACACACACTCACTGTAGAAGTTATGGCATCATGTCTGTGTGAGAATGAGATTTCCAACCCTTTTTTGGGGGGGTGGTGGAGGAGGAATTGTTACTAATCTGGACTGTGATGGGGGTTAGTGCGGTTAATCTGGGTGTGATTAGCCTGAGAGCCCTGTATCTCTTTATTTCAGAGGAATTACTATCAGTTAACAACAACAGCAAATCCCCTCTTCTTCCTTCTCCCCCTCCCACTTGGTTTAAAACAAGTAAAATAATTTATTAAATGCATCGAGGTCTTAAACTCCTGCAGACACATCAACCATAGATTACACAACGTGACCTGCCTTCCAATGCTCCTTATCCCCCACACACACCAAAAAGAGGGGAGGGAACAAAGGGAGACCCAATCCCCTTTTATAAAGCACCTCTTTCTACCACCCCCCCTTAATATTTGCAGCGGAAACGTTATTTTTCTATATCGAAATTTGTTTGTACTTTGAACATTTGCCTGTAAAATAACCCTTGTGGTAATACTAATAAGATGGAAATTTTATAGAGAGCTAATCGCTTTTTCTTAATTTATGCTTCAAGGAAATGAGGGGCCTTATCTAAAAACGTTTAAAAATAGAGCCAGCCAGGTGCATGAGCTGTTTGGTGTTTCTAACTATCCCCTTCATCTGTCTCTGTATATCTAGATGGGTATGGGTGATCGTGTTGTGTGTGTAGAGAGAGAAACTATATATAGTATAGACTATATATATGTATGACTCTATGTATCTAGCTGTATTTGGGTGTATACACTACATAGCAGCTATATATAATATAGATCATATATATTTATGTCTCTATATCTAGATATATGTGAGTGAACTTGTGTGATTGTGTTTATTTATAAACATAGACTACTTATAAAGAGTTTTTATATACCTAGCATAGGTTATGTATGTTTATGTCCATATATCTAGATGTGTATGTGTGCTTTTGTGTATGTTTTGTGTGTGCATATAATCACAGGCTATATACAGAGGTATGTATGGGGTAGAGACGGTATATATCTCTATGTATCCAGAGGTATATGCCTGGTTGTATGTATATATATAGTCAGAGACTATGCAGAAAGGCTAGATATACACTATATATCATATATATCTTCATTTTACTCAAAGCCATTTGGAAGCAATTTTATATGTTTGTACTTTTCTAAAACGTTTTTAGTGACTGGCTTAATCTGTCAAAGCTGTGGAAGAATCACTAGAAAGGTGATAGAAATATTTTCAATGATATATAAATGAACAACCCAGACTAGGCTAACTTCTCCTGCTTATTGATGACATCAGTCCTATTCAGGTGAAGTTTTATTACTGGAAAAAATAATGAAGCATTAACGGGATTTCAATATTTTTAATTTGCCTCAGCTAAATCTTTAGCAAAGAGGTTGAATCTGGATTTCTACCGAAATTAATTTTCAGGATTTATTTTTAAAATATTTGATGCTCAACTTGACTTTCTTCATCTGTTAAATTAATCCCTTACTTTGTCCCAAACCCTAATTATATTCACTTCTGATAAATAATTCATGCCTATCTCTTACCTTTGGACTGCCCTGTCTTCAAAACAAGCCCAGATAGGAGTCTTGAAAAATAGAGTTAAATATAATTTAATAGAATCAAAACGGAATGATTTTTCTTAAAGTAGACATGTTTTAACCCGGGATTTAAAAAAGTGAATGAGCTACGTTTCTTTAACAATTATCCAGCCAGAGACGGTTTAGTTAAACTCGCCATAGTGCAAACACCAGAAATGCAAATATTCCTAATAATAAATTTGTAAGGAATCCATAATGGTGGATACATTGATCAGTTCCTTAAACTGTACAGCTAGTCTGGAGTTAGATAATTAAATAAACAAATCACAATAAAACACATTAACTTAGTATGTTTTAACTGATGGTGTCTGAAGAGAAAGACAGAGAGTTGCTAGGTCAAATTCATCGCTAGTGTAACTCCAGTGACTTCAACAGATTTACACCCCAGGGCTCAAAGACTAAATTTAGCTCAGTGTCGTGTAAATCAGCTGGATTTAAATGAAACTTTAAGCAGCTAATGAAATATACCAGAAGCCGAGGAATCACAAGGATATGCTGCAGTGTAAATATGTTTTCAATAAACACAGGGTCCTTACAAATCCGGAATCGTTTAGATGCGACTGGGATGTCTTTTGAATGGGTAATCTGAACTGCAGTCACTACTCTGGCTATTCTCCCAGCCAATCCACCGCCCCCCCCCCCCGCTTTTATTTCCCCTTTTAAATACCCCCATCTGAAGGCTATCGGATGTCCACACCGCACACACTTGCCATTTCTAACGGGCTGACCTAGTTAATGGTTGATGTTGATTAATTTTTATTTATTTATTGGAGTTTGCTTTCAGTTTGGTCGTGGCTCAGTCAAAAATCTAAGGGCTCATTACATCCCCCTGCCTAGCACGCTAGATACTTCTCAGCGCAATTTAAATTTGCGCCCAGGTGAGTTTTCCTGAGGCTTCGTCCCGCAAAGGCCTGAGTGCTTTCGACTCCCCCTGACTTTCCTACGAATTGAAACACTAGACCCTGCCTAGGTTCGAGCCCCTCCTCATCTAGTCCGGGGCCTATTTCTGCCGGTATACGTGAGGGCAGAATTTGGCCTGACTTCAGCCATTCTTTACTTTGCGGGATTTTGTTTTTGCGCTTATGTTTCTATACAACACTCCCGCCGTATTTAAGACTTTAATATATATGTAGGGGGACACCGCCTGTATATAGGTGCACAGTACTCAAGCAGCATCAGCAAGTGATATTACATCACATGCAAACAAACAGACCAGAGCGACTTTCGTCTTGAACTTTTGCTGGGTGGAAAGAAGGAAAAGTTACACACTGGATACATTTCCCAGTCCACTTTGTGGTGGGGGCTGGGGTGCAAAATACTGAACAGAGTGAGATCGCTTTGTAAACAGGACAGCAATCCCACGTGTTCTTTCCACTCAACCTGGGCATTGACATTTTCTCTCGGGACATATGAGAGAGCGGGAGAGAGAGAGAGAGAGCGATATTTCTGATCCTTTGGAAGTCTTCCACCATACAAGGGAGAGAAAAACAGAAGATCTTTACCCTGTTCCTTTCTGAAACAAGGGGCAAATTAAACTGGCAACATTGAAAAGGTGCGGTGTATGTTCAGGAAAGTTTGCAGGACCGTGAAGAGTGTGTGTGTGTGTGTGTGTGTGTGAGCGAGCGAGAGAGAGAGAGAGAGAGAGGGAATAGCTAGAGTCCGCATCCTTAGCAGCCCCAATCAACTTGTTTGTAATTGTATCTGGCATTTTAACTACAGCCTCTTCCCCCGTCATACAGAGATCTGACACTAAACGTCTGATCAATTTAAAACAAACAAGATTTGTGGGGGGATTTCCAGTCATAAATAACCCAAACAGCCGCTCTCGGTTGATTTTACCATCCAGGCTGCTTTGTTAGTTGAGATTGGTTGGTCTGTTCTAGGCACACAGTTAACGATGGAAGGGGTCGATCACTGGCTGGGACACATGTACTTTAGCTGAGGGTCTCCTCCAAAGTTACGAGGAAAGATGCCGCGAAGGCAGAGAAATCATGGCCCCGAGGAAGTCAATGGCAAAACTTTCCTTGGCCTCTTTAGCGCCAGGATTCTACCCGCGCTGCTGAGCTCCGGGAGAGTCGCAGGGACCGCACCCGTCCGTCTCCTGCCCTTTCCGGGATGGGGCCTGCAACTGAGGGTAGAACAGGAGGTGTCTTTGAAACGCCTTTAATGAGACTCCGAGACAACAACAATTATAATTATAATTATTCCTTGTAGTTGCTAATTTCGATTTATCTTCCAGGGCTCTTTTGTATGCCTGTCATTGCCTGTATAAGCTAATGGTTTTGCCAATAGTCCTTGCTTGTCTCTTCCCAAAGAAAATCGTTGGGCTTTAAACAAGAACTCCCGACTGCAAAACTCCCGGACTTTGCCCTAAGAGGAGCGAGGACAGGGGAAGACACTGGAAAACGTCTACGGTTAATTTCCATAAACTACTAAAAATAAAGATGCGATTATAAACACACACATTGCACTGACCAGGGGCCAAGCATTTCTTCAGCAAACGTTATGATGTTTACATGAAACAAGCCATTACACCCAGCACATGCATCAATAGCTTATTTCAAATAAAGACCTACATTGCACCATGACTGCCTCCATCGTGCCACGTAAGCACCCGAGATAATCTGTTGTGTGTTAAACAAGATTTAAGATCTGCTGTCCCCAGGGCAAGGCTTCTCTCTCTCTCCCTCTCTCTCACACACACACACACACCCCACCAATCATGGAGGTGATCAAAAAGGTGCAAAGCCAGAGGACATCATTGGTTGGATCCTCAAGTTATTGTAGGCTGTTTTTTTTAAATTTAAATTAATTTTATTTTTTATCAGCAGGTTTGGGCCCTTTATGCGCAGGATGGCTGGTGAGAGATGTTCTTAAGTGAGCTGGGTATGTTGGTTTAGAACGTTTGCTCTTGAGCTCTAACTCTGGTGGAATCTTCCTCAGAAGAAGCCATTGGAGATCTGCCCATGACTGTGATCCACTGAGTCCCTCTCCTGTACTGAGTTAAAGATATCCAGTCCCCTTTCTTTCCCACCCCAGCAACGAGAAGAAACTGGAGATGCAAAAAGCTGCCCAAGACCATAGACTTTTGGAGGCTGTCTTTCCTAAGGTCCCATTAGCATGGGGTGTCAGTCAGCAGCCTCTCCCATCTCTAAAGGGACACCAGCCTCACTGCTGCCTGAAGCCAGAAACATCCACAACTTCATCAACAAGCCACAGACTTGCCTTGCAGGGCTTCAACAGGAGTCTGGGGCACACGGATGATCATATCTCACAACTAGCCCTCAAGGTTCGAGTTGTCTCCTCTGCCATTCCATGTGGCCTCCCCAAAAAGGCATTCAGAGCAGAAGCTTTCTGGACCAATGTCCAATCCGAACAGTGATGGTACCAGCAGAGCTCACCCCCAAACAGGACACACAACTCCAAGCAAAAAAACCCAACCTACTTCCCGCAGGTATGTTCCATCTGGTCCCAATAAAGGTTTCTTTTTACAGTGTGTGCATTGTAGAGGCAATGGGTTTCTTAGCAACTCCAAATGAGTGGTCACCAATAGCCCTTTGATAGAATTTTAAACAACTGTATAAATACTCATGACTTACTCCAGAGAATTTTGCCCTGCGTGGTTGATGTTTGTTCTCACAAGGTTATGAAAACAATGCCCGGTGCTAGAAATGAATTTTAATCCAATAATCATAAATTCTGCATACTTTCTTGTCCTAATTTCTTGTCCATTGCATTTTGATGCAACTTTGTTTATTTGTTCATTGAGAGACCAACAAAACAGAGAGATAGAGAAGGATGGATGGAGGGGTAGAGGGGATGGTAGGATGGATGGATATAAAATTACCTAGGCAGACATATGAAGAGAGAGAAAGAAAGAGAGATATATGTAAAATGACATGGATAAAAAGATTGATGTAAAGTTACCTAGACCGAGAGAGATTAAATTAGAAAGAAAGAAAGAAAGAAAGAAAGAAAGAAAGAAAGAAAGAAAGAAAACCAGCATATATCACAACTTTGGGTAATAACAACACTTTGAAATTGTCTGCACAGGTTCTATTGGAGCTTGTTAAAAATCCAGACTTTTAGCTGAATTTGGATATTGTCTATCCACTAATGGGACATTTCAAATGATTGCAGCCAGTTTATTGCTTGCAATTATGTTACTGTCAACTGCTTCAAAGTTCAGATGTTGTATGGGGTGTGGGATGGGCGGGGGGGAGGGGAGGCTGCTGCAAGGGCAGGAGCGGATGAGATGGTGTGGCCTTTTATTTTCTAGGTCCCTGCTGAGGGCCAGCACGCTTTATACCAATGACCAGCTGGAGAAAGAATTCCATGTTATCAGGTATCCCTGCTGACCATGGAGTGTGGGATTGGCTCAGCTGCTCAACCTCAAGCTCTGATTCTGAAGGATTCGAAGGATGAAGGACAACAGGAGGGAGGGAACTGAGAACCTGTCCCCTAGCAGCTGGGTGGGTAGGATGTGCCCAGGCGCCAGTCCTACATCAAGGCCCAAGGAGATGTGTGGGTTGACAGCCCGTCTCTGACAGCCCTTGTGCAGCTGTCCTGGAAGTTGGATCCTCCTCTGTCTCTGCAAGGGAAGTGTCATTACGAATCCCCCTAATCTGCAAAGGAGCTGGAGTGAGAAAATTACCTGGAAAACATGCCTGGGGCCAGCTCACTCTTCAGCCACAGCTACGCTATAAACTTGGACCACAGCTGTGCTGCTCAAATTCCCAGTCAATGCTACCTTGGGGCCCTGTAACCCCCATCTCACTTAAACAGACTTAAACACACATCCTGCACTTCAGGGAAGTTCTCCGGAACTGCAGTTCTTGTGCATCTGTGAGGGCTCTCTGCCACGGAAACCAAGCTGGGAAAATTGCTACAGTCCTATTATGTCATTAAAAAACAAAAACCAAAACAAAATAGAAAAAACCTCAAAGTGCAACCAACAGTATCCTTTGATTTCCTCACCCCCTCTATTCCCAATTGCCTCCTGTGTATTAAACTGTACAGAGATCTGTGCATAAGACATCTAGGAACTGGTGTGTGCATATAACCCAGCCAAAAACAGGATAAGTTCTGTGTGAGCTTATAACTTGCTCCATGTATTTTATTAAAGTTGATTTTACTCAGCTGCTTACCAGTGACTTTGTCGGGTACAAAGGTGTCAATAGCTACCCTTTAAATATCCTTACAATCCTTAAACTTCCTCCAAGCCTAGGGCAACATTTTTTGAAAAGCAACTCGTGATTTTATCTACCTCACTTTCTGGGGGATGTATCTTAAAAGGAGTCTGATTTTCAGAAAGAGTTGAGCTCCCATCCTCTGCAAATTAGGCCCCTTTAAGGTGCTTCAAATTAGGCAGCCAGAGATTTTCTCATGAGGGTGGTTTTTCCTTTAACCCCTCACATTCCCCCTACCTGGAAAGAACATAGCTGTGGCACTTCTACTAGCAAGTGGGTTATTGTTTGATAAGCAAATGTAGATGTAAACATGTTTGAACCCACTCAAAATTTGACCCTGCAATAAGTTAGCTTCTCACTGTAATTTACACATTTTTTTTTCTTTTTAAGAGAGATCAGTTGGCTCTTGGCATAGTTTACTGTATTGTTGTGGTATTCAAAATAAAGAGGCCTTTTAAAAACAGTTCTGGGCGGTTTTCTTGGCTTGTCTGGGTTGGTTTTCTCCAGGAACACTGCTCTGTTGTTCTTAAAATCACTTTGCCATCTTGTAGTTTACTAGGGTTGGGCTTCACCCTTCTCTCACCCCCATTAATCACTGAGACAGCACTTACTTCAGTAGGCCCCCAGCCCTTTTCATCTCCCAGTTAGTATGCAGCTCCGGAGCCCTGCCTGCTTGTGCACTTTTTTATAATGGCCCCTGCCTTCCCTTGAAACTCACCCATTCCTCAGGACGGAAGGTTCTCTCCTCTGCTTTGCAGGCATTTGTAGAAAGGTACATTTAGTCTGAGATTTTCAGCAGGGCACTCACAATGGGTCTCCTCTTTTAGTAAGAAAAGCAGTGTGCAGATCCACTTTCTGCCGCACAGAGTTCAGGGCAGGAGCTGGACAAGTCGTGGTTCATTTTATAAGTTGAAATGTAAAGTCTTGCTGGAATTGTTTGGAGACATTGTGAGCATATGGGCTTTGCCGTGCCTTAAAACCAAACAGGGTAACAACAACAGAGCCTGTACAGGTTTGAGTCTCCCGAAAACAATCAGAGGTAGCTTTGCACAAAAAAATGAAAATGTAGCAGAGCAGATAAATGTAAAACACATTGCAGGACGGTTGTTCCCATGGCCTCAGGCAATTATGATAACACAACTTTCAAGTGTATTTTATTGTATCCCACCCCCAAGATGAATTACCCAGCAACTAAATCTCCATATTGTAATTAACTGATAAATATTTAATAATGGTTAGAACTTTATCCATTTGATCTTTCCATCAACAAACTTTAGGAGGTAAACAGGCAAATTGAAGATGACATTTTCTTGCCTTAGAAATTTCAAAGCTTGACTCTCTTTGCAATTTGTTTTTTTAAAATAGAAGAGTCTCTGTTTACAAAGGAAATGTTAATTTAAAGAAACCTATTATGAGAAAAAAAAAAAGCTATGATCTGAAATAACAGCAAGATCTTTGTCAATTGCAGAACAAAGATTGTGTTGTGCAGAATTCTTTTCTTGCTTAGGAGAAGTGTATTATCTTGTGTGTGTGCCTGTGTTGGTGTGAATGGGTTTGTGGGTGTTTGTGTGGAATGTGTCTGTATCTATGAACATGTGTGTATGTGTGGGTCGGTATCTGTGAACATACGTTTATATGAGGATGCGCGTGTGCATGCATGTGTCTGTTTGTATGTGTGTATGAGAATACGTGTGTGTGTGCAAGTGTTTATGTGGGTGTGTGTCTGTGAGCTTAATCTGGCTTCCACTGAAGCCAAATGCAGAGCTCTGATTGACTCCAACAGAAGCAGGAGCAGGCCTTGTGCTTTTAAACCATAAATAAGATTAGCTGAAGTTGCCCGATGCACAGAACTAACGGATTTCAGAATGCCTCATTTGTGGTGTCCCTAAGGAAATGAGCACTCGAAGGCCTTCCTGGAAGTGTGTATCACCCATGCCACCAACCCAGCCCTACTGCAGCCCTGCAGGAAAATGGCTCTGCTGTAAGCGAATTACAACCCCATTCCTGGAATTAAATCAAAACTCAAAGCTAACTCAATTGTACCTAGTGTGGCAGAAAGGTCAAAAGGGATTCTTGCTCCATTTACAATAATTAATGCAGCCCAGCAACCTCTCCCCTCACCCACCCACTAATGGGCAAAGCAACACCCACAGACTGGAAACCAGGTTAGAGAAGGAGTGATGCCACCTCCAGGACCAGCTTCTTCCACCTTTTTAACAGGTGAAGCGGGAGTTGGTTACATATTTCTTGATCTGCAGCTGTGGGCTAAAGCAGCTTGTTGACAGTGGAATGAATGTGTTATAAAAAGGAAGGAGAATGCTCTTGTGAAAGGATCTGTGTGTATTTGTATGTGTGTAGGAGAAGGGCTTTGTAAGAACATCTTTGTGTATGTGTGGGTGTAGAATAAAGTCCTTGTAAGACCATCTCTGTAGGATAAAGCCCTGGTAAGGCAGTCTGTGTCTGTGGGTGTATTTATATTTGTGTATGATAAAGACCTTGTAAAAGGGTTGGGGAGTATTTGTGTGTGTGTGTGTGAGATTAAAGCCCTGTAAGGGAGTCTATCGCTGTTCTACACCCAGTTTTTGCACTGGGGTAACTGGATCAGTAATGTGCTGATAGGAATGCTTCTCAAGCAGCGTAAGTATGTCCACACTAAGGAGTTGCTGCCGTTTAGCTAAAATCAAAGAGTTAAATCAGTGCAAAAACTGGGTGTAGACAAGCCCTCAGGGTATTTGTGTGTGTAGAGAGTTATAAAACCTTACTGAGGCCAGCTGGCCTGGAGGGTACCCTCCCGCAGTATTTTAATGTTTTGTTTGTTAGCATTAACATCAGTTTTAGTATTGCAGTAGCCCCTAGGAGCCCTAGTCATGGATCAGATCCGCATTGTATTAGGCATCGTACATCATAGGCTCCGACTCCATGGGTGCTCCAGGACTCAAGCACATATGGACAAAAAATAAGGGGTGCTCAGCACCCACCAGCCACAGTGGTTCAGGGCTGGCTGCTGATCACCTGCTCAGCGGGCAGGGGGAGGAGGGTGGGGCAGAGAGAAGAGAAGGGGATAGAGCAGGGGACAGTGGGAAGAGGAAGGGGGAGGGAATGAGGAAGGGGAGGGTCTTGGGGGAGGGGATGGAGTGGGGGCGTAAAGAGGCAGAGAGGGCGGGGCCCTGCAGCAGAGCAGGAGGTGGAGCACCCACTGGGAAAACCAAAAACCAGCGCCTGTGCTGTACATTATTGATTAGCTACACTACAGTAGCATCTAGGAAGCTAGTCATGCACCAGGACTCCATGGTGCTAGGTGCTGTACAAAGAAAAAAAAGCTGGTCCCTACCCCCAAAGAATGTATCTGTCATTTTCTGCCCAGGCAAATCACTCATCAAAAATCCCTTCATGACGAAATTCGCCTCCGGACAGGCATGATATAAACATTACCTAGAGCACAGTGATTGAAGAGTCTGTAGAGAAAGGCATGAGTTAAATCAATAGCAGCGATAACTCCTCAGGACCTCCCCCATCCATCCCCAGTTTCATCACAACATACACCTAATATCCATCCCCCCACCACTAAGATTTTTGGCATTACCTCTTCACTTGCAACTACAGAGGAACTAAGGCCCAGATTCTCCAAGGTATTTCGGCGCCTACCTCTCAAGGGGAGAATCTGGGCCTCAGGCCCTGACTCAAGTTAACTTGTCAGCACTTGCTGAAGTCCCCTGGATTTCTGTGGAGTGACTCCCGCTTTTACTCTGGGCTATCTGACAGCAGGTTTTGTTAATCTGGCAACGCAGCACGAGGCGTGTAAATAGAGCTATTTGCTGGATATTATAATTCAAGAGTGGTCAAATTGTTACTTTGTAAATGCTCTCAAGTTATACGCCTGCACAAATGATAGAGGCATCTGAGAATGAGCATCACTTAGGATAATATGCAGCGCAAGAGCAGGTCCATTTAGCATGTCATAAAACCCCCTCGTTTCGTGGAGCGCTGCTGTGGCTCAGAGTTGGACCACGGGAGCTGTGCGAACTCTGATAAGAGCAATAAGAAATAAATAAACAGACAGCCAAGCATTTTATAAAGCCTCCTATTTATTAACATTCGGACCTCAGTTTCCAGTTAAAGACCTCCCTCGGCAGTGCTGTGCAGCCACTTCTGGGGTGCAGCCCCATGTGTCCGGCTTGCCACCTGCCAACGCAAGTGCCTATAAGCAGAGTGGGGCCCTTGGAGTGGATTTCAATGTCGCATTCTAATTCTACTATTACTGTCATAAATCCATTTGTCAAATGCCCTGGGAGACTCCATGGCCGTCAGCCTTGTAATACTTTTTATTGCCAGCCTAATCTTTACAGATCGAATTAAGACTGGGGGACTTTATCAGCGGATCGAGCTAGGTGAAGGGTTATGTGAGTATTTCATTTGTTCTACTATCAAAGGTCCACAGGCCCCTACCCCTGTCTGCTGCCATCAGGGCAAAAAACGCCTATTACTGTGTAATCAAATAGCCTTCAAGAGGCTTGCTCAGTGGGCTGATGTTCTGAATAAAGTAAGATGAATGTGGCATTTTCTCCCCAGTCTGAAGAGCAGGGGCGATAGCCTTGTATCATGATATTAATTCCCTTATTAAATTAAATAACACTAAGGGTTGTGTTGCTTTCATTAAGAATCGTGGGCGAATGAGCTGTCCCTACAGTCTCTCTTTCTCTGTACCATCCTTGTAACGCCGCACTAATTAGCAACAGGCTGGCAGAATGTTTTGCTGCCTCCCTATCCTGCTAATTAATCGCTTTGAGTAATAAATAGACTACTCAGGACCTGAGGCGGGGAAGGTGGGTACCATCAGCTAAGAAAAGAAACTACCAGCCTTGAGTAGCATGGGGCTTGGTTCAGTGCCCAATGAAGCCAGTGGAAGGACTACCAATGACTTCAGTGGGCATCAGGTCAACCCTGTAGGCCCAACACAGGAAATTGCTTAAGAACAAGATCATAGAACATAGGAATTGCCAGAATGGATCAGAGCCAAGGTCCATCTAGTTCAGTATCCCATCTCTAAAAGCATCCAGCACCAGACACCGCAGAGGAAGGTGTAAGATCTCTACGGTAGACAGATGGGTTTCACATAGACCTCATCCTGATCACTAACAGTTAGAGACTGGTTTACACCCTGACGCAGGAGATTCACTATCTCTTCCAACTTTTGTTTTAATTAATTATGGTAACTCTGGATATTCTTGCTAGCCATATAAGTGTCCAATCCCTTTCAAATCTTGCTAAGTTTCTGGCTTCAACAACTTCATGTGGTAGTGAGTTCCACAATCTAATCACACCCTGTCAGTTTTTAGTGTCCCAGCTTTTAATTTAATCAGATGTCCCCTTGTTCTTGTGCTTTGAGACAGGGAACAGAGAAGCTCTGGATCTCCCTTCTCAAATAAATTGGTTAGTCTCTAAGGTGCCACAAGTACTCCTTTTCTTCTCTAGACTGTTCATTATTTTATATACTTTTATCATGTCCCCTCTTTGTTTCCTTTTGAGTCCCAATCTTTTCCCCCTTTATTCACATGAGATTTTTTTTCCAGGCTCTGGGTCATCCTCTTTGCTCTAAACCCCCTCCAATTCTGCAAGGTCAAATCCATCCCTGTTCAGCAATGCACATAAGTCCCAATTTGGAACAGCATCCCTATTCAAGAAGGGCATGTAAGCACATACTGAACTTTAAGCATGTGCTTATGTCTAGGGCTGACTGAACATTCGCTGCCAAAATTTCTTTTATGATGGAAAATTGGGTTTCCAATTAAATTTTCATGGAAAATCTAATTTTTCATGATTTTTTTTTATTTTTCATCAGAAAATAAAAATATTTTTGTCCATAAGTGTGTCACACACACACACACGTGTGAAATTCTTCAGGTTTCACTAAATTTTTTTTTTTTTAGTTGCTGGAAACTAGTAAAATAAAATAGCTCTTGTTTTTTCAGTCAAATATTGACATTTCCACTGGAAATTTCAATGAAAACTGAAAAACATTTTCACCCAAATTTTCTGGAGTGGGGGTGGGGAATCCAGCCAGCTCTAGGTAAGTCCCATGGACTTCAATGGAAGGTGCAGATGCTCATCACCCTAAAACTCATGTCACGTATATAAGTGCTTAAACAGGGATAATTTGCTGATCCCCAAGCACCCAAGTTTGAAAATCTGGGCCTCACAGTTTGTCCCGGTGGGCTAGTTGATAGAGTCAAGTGAGCAGCGATGGGCCCAGACTTTGCAATGCAGCACTGAAAAGCTTTGGGTGAGATTCTCAAAGCTGGACCTGGATACTCAGTTCCTATTAACATTCACAAAGCTTTGGAAAAATCTCAGCCTTTCGTTTATAAATGAAACAGCTTAATGCTATTTGGGTGGGGGCAGTGGGGACAAAATTTGGAGGGAGGACATGCCAAATGTTGCTGAAGCGGTGGCCCATCCAAACTTTCCTCAGTGTTTATTCTTTTCCTGTTAATAAGCAGCTGACATGGACAGAAACTCTGTCAGGAGCTGTGGTTATCTCTTTATCTGTTGCAAACCGATCTCTCAGCAACTTGTCACCGACGCTCCTTTCTTCACACCACGGGCGTGTAGGTGAGGAAAGACGAAGCCAACATTCCTGAAGGGGCTGTGGAGGGAGGTACCTCAGCCCAGGAGACCCGAGGGCTGTGCAATGCCGCCAGGCAGCACAGGCCTCCTTATGACGGGCTCAGCCTGAAACAGAGCCAAAGAGCTGGGAACCGCAGCCAATGCGGCCCTGTGTTCTTCAGCGGTTGCCTTTTGTTCTGAGGCCAACTGCTCACATGGCGGGTTTGTTCTCCAAGGAGAGGGCCAGGTCCTGCTCTAACTTAGGGCTGGTCTACACATGAAACTCTACAGCAGCTCAGCTACGCTGCTGTAGAAATTCAGTGCACACGTTACCTATGCCAATGGGGGGGGGGGGGGCTTCTGCCAACATAAGTAATCCACCTCCCCAAGAGGGTGTAGCTAAGTTGACAGAAGAATTCTTCCATCGACCTAGCACTGTCTCCACAGGGACTTAGGTCATCTTAACTACACTACTCATGGATGTGGATTTTCACATCCCTGAGTGACATAGTTATGCTAGCATAGTTTTCTAGTGTAGACAAGGCCCTAGACTCAGGTGTAAATTCAGAGCCCATATACTGGCATAGGTATTCAAAGGTCAGAAAGGACCTTTGTGATCACCTAATCTGACCTCCTGTATAACACAGGCCAGAGATCTTCCCCAAAGTAATTCCTGGAGCAGATCTGCTAGAAAAACATCCAATCTTGATTTTAAAATAGTCAGTGATGGAGAATCCATCATGACCGTTGGGAAGTTGTTCCAATGGTCAATTACTCTCACCATTAAAAATGTATGCCTTATTTCCAGTATGATTTTGTCTAGCTTCAACTTCCAGCCTTTGGATTGTGTTATATATGTCCGTCGGGGGTGTGGAAACACCACACCTCCTAGTGACACAGCAAGGACGACAAAACCCCCAGGGTAGCTGCAGCTAGGCCAACAGAAAAGTGCTTCTGTCAGCATAGACAGCATCGTTTGGGGAGATGGCGTTCCTCCTTCTTTCAGGTGTATGCTTCATCTGCACTAAGGGGCTATGCTAGCATGTGCTGTGTAGGGTAGATATAGCCTGAGCAACTCTTCCAGAATCAGTGTTACACTGGGTATTATTCCAGTGTAAAGGGCCTGATTGGATCATACTCCCACTGACATCAATAGGTCTGATTCTCATTTATACTAAGGCCCTGTAGCGAGGCGAGGACTCACCAGTGTGGCACCTCCTGCTGGTCATCTCAGGAATTAGCTCTTTCCAGCCCAGAGCACCCTCTGTAGGCCAGTGTCTTGCCTGCCACTGGCCCAGTGTCCCTCCCAGACCCCAGTGCCCTTTACCCTGGGGTTCTGCCCCAGCAGTACCCCCCACACTCTGGGTCTCCCCTCCCAGGGGAACCCCCAACCCTCTAAACCCACCTTGCCTCAGGGGCTACTGCCAGTCATCATCTAGCCCCCGCTCACTGGGGCAGACTGCAGTGTAATGGCCACAATTGGCAAGGGGTTAGGACCTGCTGCCTTTGCCTATCCTCAGGCTGCCCCTCTGCAGCCCCAGTACCTTTTTGGGAGCTCCCCAGCTCCCTTTGCCCTTCCCCAGCACTGCTCTACTTAAGGTACCTTGCTCCCAGGCAGCTAGCCCTTCCCACTCCAGGGCTAGAGTGAGCCTCCTCTAGCCCACAGCCCTCTTATAAGGGCCAGCTGGGCCCTGATTAAGCCAGCCACACCTGTGGTCAGCTACACAGTCAGCTTCCCCCAGCTGTCCTTAATCCCTTTCCCCAGCCATAGCCCTCGCCAGGGCTGCTTTTACTATTGGCTCTCCCAGGGCTGTTTTAACCCCTTCAGGGCCGGAGCGGGGGTGACCACCCCGCTACAGCCCCTTTAAACTGTTAGAGTGGTGTAAAAGTGTCTCAGTCTAAATGAGGATGAGGGTCCAATGAGCGTTGAATGAAGCCTTAAGTAACAGCAGAATTTGGCCCAAAATCTTGAGTTCCATTATTGGGTTCTGTGTTGCCGTTCATCTTCTACAGTCATTTTCACCAGTGCAAACAGAGTGTAAAACCACAGCCCTTCTGCTCTGATTTTACACCCATTTTGCACCGGTGTAAATGTTGGCGTGGGCCAGGGTTGTCAAAGAAGCATCTGACTCTAAATGGGATTTCAGCACCTAATTCTCTGAGGCCCAATTGCCAATCCCAACCACAAACTGGTGGATAAGCAATGGTGAATAAGGCCCCACGGATGTCCAGCAGTATTCATGCTGCCTACCGAAGGGAAATAGTTGTCTTACGGTTTCTGGATCTATTAATCCAGGACAATTGGCTTTTCAGTATGAAATATAAACATGGTCAGGTGCTAATGCTGGTCAGCATGTCCCATAAAGAGAAAGTCAGGGAAATAATAACAATACCTGTCAGCTAGCCCGTTTCATCTGTTGATCTCAAAGTGCTGTATAAATGAGGTCAGTATCATTAACCCCATTTTATAGATGGGGTAACTGAAGTGACTTGCTAGGGTCATCCAATAGACCAGTGATAGAGCTGGGCACAGAACGCAGTACCACTTCAATGCCCTATCCATTAGGACACAATACTACAGTCTTTTCATATTATAAAAGAAACTTTGCCAAACTATTTCTGGATGAGGGTGAAGAAACTTTCATCTCAGTTCCCTGTTGTTCTTGCCCTTGCACCATTTAAAATAGTGAGGAGAGCGTGCAAATGCTAGTGAGCATGGGAGTATTTCACACATACTACACACAGGTGTAAGTGACTTTGCAAGACTCAGACCAATGGAAAATGAGGATCATGTAATCTGATTTCACTTAGAACTGGCCTACACATAAGGTTGCACTAGTTTAATGAAAGGTGTGATTTTAAACTAGTGCCACTTTGCATATGGAAACTTCAATCCGTTTACACCTGGCTTATAGCAGTTTAGCCTGAATTGCACAAAACTAAATGGCTATAACCAGTTTGAAACTGATATGAGTGTCCACAAAGTGTTTAACTACTTCATTTTAAAAACCAATTTAAGACAAATTGATGCAACTCCTGTCTATAGACAATCCATTAGTGGAATATTCATTGGTTCCATCTGTGGAACATTATCTTCATCGGGAAAAAGATGTGTTTTCTACATTGAGTTAGGCCTGGTCTACACTTCAGCATAGCTACATCAGGCAGAAGTGTGATTTTTTAAACTGAATTAGCTATGTCAGTATAAACCCTACTGTAGACACATTTATATTGGCAGGTTTATGTCTCTCAAGCCTGGTCTACACTTAAAAGTTAGGCTGACATAGCTATGAAAAATGTCATGCCCTGTGCAGTGTAGTCAGATCACTCTATCACCCACTGGAGACCCAGCTAGATCAACAGAAGAATTATTCCATCGAACCAGCTACCACCTCTCAAACGGGTGGGCTGACTACAGCGATGGAAACCCCCCGTCCATGGCTGTAACTCTGCCACTGTAGTGCTTCTAGTATAGACATAGGCTTAGGGACCAGTATTGGTGCAAGCTATACCAGCAGAAGTACTCTAAGGCTAGTATAAGTGGTGTCTACACTAGGTCCAGGTCTACACTACAAAGTCAGCATAGCTGTGCCAGACAGGGGTGTGAAAAAACCACACCCCCTAGCCAACATAACTATGCCAGCAAAACCCCCAGTGTAGATGTAGCTAAGCCAATAGACTAGCACTCTATCAGCATAGCTAACGTTATTCGGGGAGGTGGTTTTACTACACCGACAGAATAACTCCTATTGGCATAAGCTGTGTCTACACTAGGAGGCTCTGCCGGTATAGCTATGCCACCAAAACTTTTCTAGTGTAGACAAGGCCTTAGCTATCCAACAAATCAAAGATAGATTTTACCTTGATACAGCTAGTCCAAGTCAATCCTACACCCCCCGACCTGGGGTTTACCTGGCCTACCTACATTGAGTTCAAAATAACAGGGCCTTGTCTCCTGTAGGATTTTATAGCAAGACAGGTATGTCCATGTACTACCCTTCTTTGCAGTCAAGACATACTCTCCATAGCCAACATGCCACCAGCATGAGTTGTAACAACCCTGGGAGGTCTCCCAGGAGACACTTTGCAGAGAGCTCCGTAAGAACATAAGAATGGCCATACTGGGTCAGATCAAAGGTCCATCTAGCCCAGTATCCTGTCTTCTGACAGTGGAAAATGCCAGGTGCCCCATCCATCCCCTGTCACCCATTCCCAGCTTCTGGCAAACAGAGGCTAGGGACACTATCCCTGCCCATCCTGGCTAATAGCCACTGATGGACCTATCCTTCATGAACTTATCTAGTTCTTTTTTTGAAGACAAGATTAAATACAATGATTGGGAGAGGAACTATCCAATTATACTAAGGGCTGGACAACCCAGGAATTCTCTTCCACAACATCTGTGTGTCTCTGCTGTCCTATGGGCTATCAACATCATCCCCTGATCTCTAGGGAAGCAAAGGTATGTCTTTTCTTAAATGCCTAGTATGAAAAATCTTTTAAATTTAGTAGAGAAAGGAATAACAAGAATCAACGGCAGGAAGTCGGAGTCAAACTAATTCAGATGACAAATAAGGCACCATTTTTTACCAGTGAGGGTGATTAACCATTGGAACAAACTCCCAAGGGAAGGGGTGGATTCTCCATCTCTTGATGTCTTCACATCATGACTGGATGCCTTTCTGGAAGAGATGCTTTGCTCAAACACAAGTTATTGGGG
This sequence comes from Natator depressus, assembly GCF_965152275.1. NCBI lineage: Eukaryota > Metazoa > Chordata > Testudines > Cheloniidae > Natator > Natator depressus. The sequence goes on from NC_134253.1 coordinate 12,408,427, forward strand.
CTACATAGAGGAATAACTAGATGAAATTCTCTGGCCTGTGTGATAGAGGAGGTCAGATTGGATGATACTAATGGTTCCTTCTGGCCTTCAACTCTATTGATCTAGCAAAGGCAAAGCTCCCCTTCACTGCAGACTTCAGCATTTAGTTTAGAGGTAAACACAAGTGCAGACCAAAGCTCAGGGGCCTGACTTGGCTCTCAGTTTCACCAGTGTAATTCCAGAGCAACACACATTGAAACAGAGTTGAGTTTGGCCTTGCCAAAACTGGAGGGTTGCCCCAAATTCAGCTACCGTTGGCCAACAATGGCATAGATTCTTCAGCACAAGTGTAGCCTGCCTTGTACAAAACTAAATGGATATAACCAATTTGAAACAGATAGGAGTGTCCACAAAGGGTTTAGCCAACTCATTTTTTAAACTAGTTTATGTGAAACTGGACTGCTCTATGCCATGATTTCCACAGGTGCAGTTAACTCCAATTTCTAATAGCTGTAAACAGGGGTGCTGGAAAAATTTGTATAGTGGGGATGCTGAGAGCCATTGAACCAAACTGTAAACCCTGTAGATGATGGAAACCACTTCAAACACCCTGAGTTCCAGCACCGATGGCTATAAACTGCACTGGAGGAAATAGTAACTGCACCTGTCTACACTAGGGGTTTGCACTGGTGGAGCTACACCAATGGCTGTAATCAGGGCAAATCCCCCAGTATAGAGAAGGCCACACTCCAGATTTACACTCGTGGAACAGAGTAGAATTTGGACCTAAACGCTCAGAAGAAATTGACCTCACTGAGCTGGGCCCTGAAAGGGGGAAATGCCTTCTGCAAATGTATCCCTGAAGTTTCTTTTCTTCCCTCTATTAATCACAGAAGGAAAGGCAGTTCCTTTCCCCTCCAGTAAATATAGCAGAGCCATTAATTCTGTCTGCAGAGCCTTCAGCTCACTCAACTTTCTCTCAGTTTAGCTCCTGCCAGAAACAATAAATAGATGAGCTCAAATTTTCATTCACCATGTCCTAATTCACCAGTCCATCCTTATTCAACAAAGCACTTAAACCCAGGCATGATTTTAAGCATGTGCTTAAAGTTAAGGGTATGCTTGAGTGCTTTGTTAGATTGCAGTACTGACAACCTCAACCATGCAAAAATTTTGAGATTGGCTTAAACATAATGAAATTTATTTTATAATAAATTGGAGGGTTCCTTTGGCTTAGGGCTTTTGAGCATTTAGGGGCCTGGTTTTCAAGCTTTTCTCCACATCCAGGAGGGTGGGAAATTTTTCTGTTGCAATTAAAGTAATGATGCTCATATATTCGCCTGACTCCTGGAGCAGGGGCTATTAAAAAACACCACAAAATATCACAAGACTTATGAGAAAACTGCAAAAGATTGCAACCGGGGTGGATGCAAGCACATGCTTAAATACTTTGCTGAATTTAGGGCACAAGTCACTTTAATGGGACCAAGCTTGGGCCTTGTCTCCATAGAAATGCAACGACTTTCCTTTGTACTGACTTTATTTTCAATTGTGTGCATGATTCCCCTTCTGGGTTTGCATGCCACCAAAATACCTCGGACCAACTCCCACCCCTCCTCCCCATATTTTGCAGATGCAACTGATTCAAGCACACCAGGAAAAGGACTGGATTTCTGAATTAGATGTGACACCGTACTGGCTTTGTATATAATCCTGAGGTTTTCTCCAAATAAGAGCAAAGTATCAACAGTGCCTTCGGTTTCTAAATGTGCTGCTGCCATTGGTTGATGGACAGTTATTGAAGTAACTCAGCAGTGGGATTTTAAATGGTTATAATATGAACCGCTCTCAAGGTAACCATTACTATCTCTTAAAAACATTTTATTACTAGGGCAAATGTATGTTTTAGCAATGCTCAGATGGCTACTTAATGTCATGTTTATCCCAGGCCAGAAGCTCCTTGAAATAAATGAGAGTTTAAGATCCAGTTTCCCTTTTTGTGTAATGGAGCTAAAGTTGTTTAAATCATCGGCTTCCGTATAAACGTTTCACTTTAAAAAGTCGGCCTATTCTTCTCCATTAAAAGTTCATTCATCACAAGTGGGGAAAGGGGAAACTGTGGCAAATATCTTTCGGGAAAGATTGATGGAGATTAAGAACGGTCTCTTTAAATCATGGCTCCATTGCGGCGCTAGCCTCTAGTCCTGAGAATGGGGCAGCGTGCCGTCCCGGCGCTGCAGAAGCAGAATGAGAAGGAGATTGTGACATAGGCTACAACTACCCTGCAAATGAAGGGGTGATCATAGGTATACTCATGTTAGCTTTAATCTAGCTATTGCAAGTAACAGTGGTATTGCAGATGTGGTGGCATGGACTTCAGAGCAGGTTAGCTACCCAAGTACATCCTCAGGGTCCCTGGTGAGCTTATACTGGGGTTGCTAGCCCATGCAGAAGCTGGGCCATCACATCTACACTACTCTTGTTACTAGCAAGTTAAAGCTACTGCGGCTACGCCAAGCCATGTTACAATCACCGTACATTTCACTGCAGACATATCCCCAGAGAGTCACAACCTAGTACCTGATTCCACCCCTACCTGCTCCAGTCTCTATATCCCCTGCCCTATGCCCAGCGGCCGTGCTAATCCCCTGACACACTGGCACAGCTGCTTCTGCTGGTACATGTGGAGGGCACAAAGGGGGGCCTTTCCTGTCCACACCCAGAGGCACAGGAGAGCATAGCAATCCCAAAGCAGCTGCTCTCCTCCACCCTGTGCTGCTCCCACGAAATGGATAGCCAGAGTAGGAGATTAAAGGAGAATTTTACACCTCCTTACTCTACAGGATGGCACGTGAGATGGGCCACAAGCCAGACTTGTTGTTTTTTTTTTTTAAAAAGATCAATTTATTATTTATTTATTTATTCAAATTTGTAAAATAAAATATAGATCGACTGGAATGTGGCTATCTCATAGAAGTCACACTTGTATTAAAGTTCCATTTATAAGCAGGACATAAAGGGTTAACCGATGGTTCATAGCTATCTCAATCAATTGTTATAGTGCCCAGGTTGTTTATAATTAGGCTTGGCACCATTTTTTTTAAAAATAATTTTGACAGATAATGTCAGTGTTTATTTTAAATCATTTTCCCAACTTTTATCGACTTAAATTTTCACAGCTGCAGGAAATTGTGGGGGGGTGGGGGGGTTGCCATCAGACAATAATTATTTCATGGTAGCACAGATGTTGAGATTCAAAAAGTTAAAGCTTTATACCCACTAAAGCACATATACAAAGTCAATCCCCTCAAATCAAACCTGAATACCTCTTCAATTAGCACTTTTGCCTACCTGTAAATTTCGATTATTAACAGTAGACATATTTTTTTCATGAGTTTGTGCGTGTGGTGAAATCAACGTTTACCAACATTTGCTGATAAAAATCTAATCCATCCAAGCTTACTGATAATCATGGCTAGTAATGAGATCTATAGTACTTTCTACTGATGTGTTTATAACCATCAGTAACGCAAACCACTCCTGTCTGTAAATACATGTAATCAAATACGCATAGTCCGCTACGGACTGTTGTGCCAGCCAGAGTGACTACAGTTGATGATGTCACACCAGACATTGTGTAGTGAAGTTTCCAGATCAGGGTCAATCCTGGGAATCCACGAACCCATTGATTTCAGTGGAGCTACAAACATTTATTCCTGCCGAAGATCTGCTCCTGGGTGTGAGATCCTGGCCCCATTGCAGGGAATGGGGAAACGCCCATTGACTAGAGTGGAGCTAGGAATTCACCCCATGGCCCTGTTGTGCTAGGCACTGTACAAACATGTAACAAAGAGATGGTGCCTTCTCCAAAGAGGTTACAACCTTATGTAAACCAGTTGTAAATGGAACTTCAGTATAAAGTGAAGAGGGAGGATGGTCCCATGGGTAAGGGTCTGGAATGGGACACACAAGCTGCAGGATTCATTCTGGGATTTTCAAAGGAGCCAAAGGGGCGACAGCACTGCCAGCTTGAAACACTCAAAAATCAAGAGTCAGGATCCCCAAAGTAATGATATTAGCGTAAAATCATGAGATTTTTTTAAAAATAACAATATCCAGCTCTGACCTAGTGCTTTGGACCAGTAGATCTCAAAGCTCTTTCCAAAGGAAGTCAGTGTCATTATCCCCATTTTACAGCTGGGGAAACGGAGGCACAGAGAGGGGTAAGTGACTTGCCTCAGATCACCCAAAAGGCCAGCTGCAGCATTGGGAGTTGCATGCAGGTCTCCTGAGTCCCAGCCCACTGCTCAACCCACTAGGCTACACTATCTCCCTACTTGCTGGGCTCTCAAGCACAAGTGTGAGAAGCTTACTTTTCTTTTTAAACTGGCTGCTGGGATGCATGTCTAATCACATGTCTCCAGAAGCTGGGGCTTTAGGAAAAACATTACATTATAATGAAACTTGTGATAAAGTCATAAGAGAGGGTAACACTGGAGTTAATTGGCCAACTCCCACTGATTTTCATTAGGAGCTGGGGATCTAACCCCCCTAGATCTCTTTGAATACCTCAGCCCCTCAATCCTTGGCTTTGGTACAGATACACTGTCTGACCTTCAGATGGAAGGGACTGAGGGGAGTTAGGCACACAACTTGCACTGGCTGAGAGTTGGGTACCTCATATTTTTAGGGCATGCCTTCACTGCAGAGTTAATTTGGGCTCTTGTTTGCCCCAACCCCTTCCCATCCACACACAAACCCTCTCACCAGAAATGGTGCTTTAAACCCGGGCTAGCGGGGGCTATAGGCTAGGGCCAAATGCCACTTTCCCTCAGGCTGGTATCCCAGTGAGGATGCAGGCTGAATCACTCAGTTGCTGATAGCTCTCCAATGCCTTCCCATAATTTCCCCCCATTAGGCTCATTTGGCCTTGTCTGCAGACAAAAGTTGCACCACTTTAACCATACTGACAGAGGTAATGCGATACAATTTGGCCTAGTGTGGACGCAGTTATATTGCTATAAATGTGCTCATACCAGAATAGCTTGTTCCATACACAGTATACCTGTGTCCACACTGGACTGGTATAATTCCACTGGTAAAAAATCACCCTGGTAACTGACATAATTCTGAGTGCAAAACTGATGTGGAAAGTTGGCCTTAATCTCTCTATGCCTGAGTTCCCATCTGTAAAATGGACATAAACACCTTCCTTTCTCCCATTCCTTATCTCTTTAGGTTGTCAGCTCTTCAGAGCAGGGACTGTTTCCCATTATGTGCATGTGCAGCACCTAACACTGGGGGGGCTCTCATCTTAGATGATGTCTATAGTCACTGGAATAATACAGATAACTAATGATTATAATAAAGATGAAGAAGAAGAAGGCTGAGCAATATCCACTAGCTATTTCAATTGCACACAACCCTTTTTTTATGCAGAGCATTAAGGGCATCATTTTCAAACTTGGGTGCCTTGTCTACACCTAAAGCTTAGGTCGACCTAGCTACGTTGCTCAGGATTGTGAAAAATGTCATGCTCTGTGCAACAGAGTTAGGTCGACCTAACCGCCATGGTTAATGCAGCCAGGTTGACAGAAGAAATATGATAATAGGACACTGTTCAATCTAGCAGAGAAAGGTTTAACATGATCCAATGGTTGGAAGTTGAAGCTAGACAAATTCAGACTGGAAATAGGTGTAAATTTTTAACAATGACATTAATTAACCATTGGAACAACTTACCAAGGGTGGCGGTGGATTCTCTGTCACTGATCATTTTAAAATAGGGATTGGATGTTTTTGTAAAAGATCTGCTCTAGGAATTCTTTTGGGGAAGGAAGTGTTATACAGGGGATCAGACTAGACGATCACAATGGTCCTGTCTGCCCTTGTAATATATTAATCTATCTATGAAAAAGTCTAATTCATTAACAAAGCATACACACAATCATACACACACACCTTTCAAAGGATCCCTCCTTCTAGCAACAGCCTTAATATTTCTTCAGATGGTTTGCAGTTGATTTGTGTTATTTTTTTTTGTTACCTCTATGTATAAGTACAGGACATGTACAGATTGCAAAAACATTCAAGTTGCTGTTTTATGACATGTGCTTTCGTATCAATTAACCTGTGCTTCCCTATGCAAAATAAATTTCATTTATAATTGCTCCACGTACGATTTTCTTTGTGTGTTTGTGTCCTAACTCTGGTGGGGTGGTAGCACTTGCACAGTTAAGGGTGGGACACAGCTGATATTTCTAAGCGCTCTAAAATCCACCTGCTGACTTAGATTGTCTTCAGTAAACATAGGCTCACGGGACTTTCCAGATGGGATTGGACCCGAGGTCCATCTTGCTCAGTATCTCATCTCTGACGGTGGTCATTACCTAGCAGATGCTGCAGAGAAAGGTGTAAGAACTTGGCAGTAGCATATGTGGGATAATCTGTCACACAACTGAGGTCTCATCCTGATCTCTGTGGGTATCTTTACACTGCGGTGTGAGGCCAGGGTTAGTAGAATTCAAGTTAGCAGACACGGGTTTTGTTAACCTAGAGCAGTGGTTCTCAAACTGTGGGTCGGGACACCAGAGGGGGTTGCGACCTCATTTTAAAGCCAAAATCCGAGCCCTACCAACCAGGGCTGAAGCTCTCAAGCTTTGGCACCCCCCAGCATGGCAGGGCTTGGGCTTTGGCCCCCCAACCTGGGGTGGTGGGGCTCGGGCTTCGGTCCCCCTTCCCAAGGTCATGTAGTAATTTTTGTTGTCAGAAGGGGGTCATGGTGCAATGAAGTTTGAGAAACCCTGACCTAGAGCTTGAGCATCTACACTCATTTGTAACCCCAGGCTAACAATTGTTGAACCCTGTGGTCCCAACCTGGGGCTCCAGTGTCTATAGAGCGTTATGTGGGCCCGAGTCCAACCACCCATATCCTAAGACCACCAAGCATCCTCCCAAAATGCAGCCTCTCTAGCCCTTTGTTTATGGTGCAGTGTAAGAAAATGTGATTCTCCACCAAACTTGACTGTCCAGAGGACAAAGAAAGTTGGCCCATGGGATTGTGGAATGCTTTTGGCAGACTCCCGAAGCACAAATCCAGTGGAGTTGTGTCTACGCTGCAAAGCAATAGGACTTGAACCCAGGGTTCCGGCTTGACTCAGGCTCAGACCCATCACCCCCCTGGGGTTCCTAGGACCCTGGTTCCGAGCCCTGGGTTAGTGCAATTTGTGTCTAGATGGAAAGGGGTGGGGAGGTTAGACTTGACCCTAAGTTTGAACCTGGGCTTATATTACAACGTAGACATGCCCTAAGAATCAGAGACTGGCTAAACCCAGAGCAGGAGGTTTAACATTCCTTCCCAAACTTTTGTTATAATTAATTATGATAACACCAAGTGAGGGCTCTACAAAAAACTGGTCTGTTTGTATCTCATCCCTATTTTTCACAATGTTTAACAGAAATCATGGCAAAGCTGAGTATAAGCTGTCTTCACTGGCCTTAATCACGCAGAAAAGGAATGAAATGGACACATTCCTAAAACAGTGAAAGACCCAGAGACAGAGAGAGACTGGAGGCAATTACAGACCCCTGTGTGAACGCTTCAATATCTTTCATTATATCAGTAAAATTAAAACACATGGAGCGAACATATAAAATTGGCTGGCTAATAACAGAAGTAAAAAGTTCTTAATCAGACACGTGACCCTATAAAATAAAGGGAATAATTGGAAAAGCTATCTAATTTATCTATTGAATGCCTCTAACACGCTCTTTATCACTTAGATGGACAGAATATAATTGGTACGGTGAAAGCCATCAATCTTAGGAACTGGGCTTCCTGTACAGGGTACAACTATTACTGTCATATTATGACACCATAATATCAAGATCAATGACATTTTAAATGCACTCCAGTTATGGGCAATTGGTGACAATAAAAACAGTGACAAATTGATGAAACAAGCACCAAATGATCTGGTGTCTAAAATAAACCATAAATAATCTTCTTAAAAAATATGTTCGCCGAATTCAGTCACAGGGGGTGGGGGGATATCTGACTTCCCCAGCTGATCAATTTCCTCCAAGTGTATTTTCGAGTGCTGAATTATCTGATGGACTGCAATTTTCTTGAAGAGGAAATTTTCTGATTTGATTTAAGGGTCATTCCCATGCCACTTAATAATGCTATCATTAGCATAATTGTGGCCATAAGAAGGAATGGTATCATTTAAAAATGAAAGCCTCCGAGTTATTCTCTGGCTGAAAAGTCAACACAGTTGCATGGTACACATAATGCATTTTAGAAAAAATACATCAGGACAGCATTTTTTCCTGCTGTGTTATGTACCTTAAATAATCATAATAATGATACTTAACTCTTGTATGATGCTGTTCATCTGCAGATTTCAAAACACTTTGCAAAGGAGGTTAGTATTGTGACCACAATTTTTACAAATGGGGAGACTGAGGCACAGAGATAGGAAGTGACTTGCCTTGGGTCAGCCAGCAGGCAAATGACAGACCTGGGAATAGAACCGAAGTCTCCTGGGTCCCAGCCCAGTGCCCAATTCATTGGACCAAAAGAGCTTGAGGCTGACACTGAGATTTTTCAAAACCACCCATAGGAACCGGACACTCAAATCCATTAGGCAGCGTTGAGGAGTTCAGTCTGAGTGATCTGTGCATGAGGAAGCATTGTCTAGTAATTAGAGTAGGAGGCTGGGACTAATGAATTCTGGGTTCTGTCGTGGACTCACTCTGGCGCAATTCACTTCCCCTTTCTAGGCCTCCCCATCTGGAAAATCAGGACAATGATACGTGGCTAGCTTACAGGGGTGGGGTTCATTGTTGGGGCCCCATTGCACGAATCACTGGGGGATGTTCTTTGGCTTGTGTTATGCAGGAGGTCAGACTAGATTAGTGGTTCTCAACCAGGGGTACGTGTAGCTCTGGGGATAGATCAACTCATCTAGATATTTGCCTTGTTTTACAACAGGCTCCATAAAAAGCACCAGCGAAGTCAGTACAAACTACAATTTCATCCAATGACTCATTGATACTGCTCTATATACTATATCAGCGGTTCTCAAACTTTGGGTGAGTTGGTTTTAATGGAGTCACCAGGGCCAGCATTAAACTTGGTAGGGCCCAGGGCCGCTGGGCGGGGCTGAAGCTGAAGCCTGAGTTTTTAAGTGAGGTGAAATGGGGTACGCAAGTCAAATCAGACTCCTGAAAGGGGTACCGTAATCTGGAAAGGTTGAGAAACACTGGACTAGATGACCACAATATTCCTTTCTGACCTTAAAAATCTACAGAATCTGTGAGATACTAATGTGACAAATTGAACATCTAGTTTTATTTATTTAATTTACTTATTCAAGTTGGATTTTTACAAGCTACAGTAAAAGAATATCAGAGAGTATAAGCTTCTGGGATCCCTTGCCAGCCCTTTAAAAATGCGTTAATAAAGTGCCCTTTCAATTACCCTGATCAACCACATAACCTAGCAGATACATGCATAGAAGAGCTAAGGTCCTCCTCCTTCACAGCTATCCATCCCCACCCAATACCTGTCCTTTCAAGAGCAACCGAGAAAAGGTTGACTTTGCAGCTGGCCCCAAAGGCTAACAAACATAAACCAGGGGGGTTTCACTTCTAGCCACGAGCTCTCAGAATCTGAAGTCCTCTGGAACTCTCAAGTTACTTGGGCTTTTGCATTAGCGGCTGAGAGAGGAGAGAAAGCCGTTTGTCATAGAAGGCACATAAGCAGCACACAATTTATGAACTTTTGCGAATGAATAATACTTTACATTCCTCAAGGCCGTTTGAACACCGCCTTATTGAATTGGGCTCAGAATAGCTCCCTCCGAAGTGCTTCCGAGGCCCCCTCTTATTCCATCTTCTTGATGAATATGAAATGTGAGTGAAAGTTGGGGATTGTGAAACTTTGACAGTTCCTTTATGATCCCAGAGTGATTTTCTTTGAGGTGCTAATAGATTTTCTTTGGTACACATATTACGGCAATATAAAAAGGCAGGCTAACTGCTTCATTCTGGCAACTCACTGGCTGGTAATGAGGAAACATTTTCACAGGGAAAGAAAAAAAAAACCCATGACTGTTTCAATGTTTCAATAAGAGGGACAGCAGCAACTCAGTCAGCTGTGAATGAGCATGGAGGGGCCTGAATTGCTTTTCTCTCAATATGGAGCCGGGACATGAAACTGATATGCTTTATCTTCATAACTTCCCAGCCTAAGACTTGTCTGCAGAGGGAAAAAGGGAGAGATTTTCTTTCCTGCTGTAATTTTAATCAGCAGGCAATGGGACTATAGAATCGCCTGTCACCATCTATAAAATATTGCCTGGTGGAACCTTTGCAAAAGGATTGTCTCATGGCAACTTGGATTATCTACCCTGAGTACTGAAAGGCCCACGCTTCTTATTTATTTAGATTTAAACTCATAAAGAGAGGCCTGTCCAAGGCTCAAAGGTAACATTTTCAAAAGTGCCTGTGGGCAAGATTTTCAAATGAATTTATGTGCCTAAAGATGCAGCCAGGTGGCTACTAGAATTTTCTAAAGCCCTAAAACAACATTACTCCCATTGATTTCCATGGGAGTTAGGTACCGAAATACCGTTAAAAATCTGGCCCTAGGTGCTTAATCTGTTTAGGTGCTTTTGAAAATCCCACTAGATACCTAGTTGCATCTGTAGGTGAGTGAATACTCTTGAAAACCTGGCCCTAAATCCCTTAACAGACTTAGGGCAAGTTTGCACTACAAAATTAAGTTGACCTAAATTACTTCGATGTACAGCCACCTCAGTAATTAAATCACTTTTCCATGTCCACACTACACTCCTCGTGTTGGTGGTGTGCATCCTTACCGGGAGTGCTCGCACTGATTTAACGGTCAGTGTCTGGCATTGTGGGACGGCTTCTGAAAGGCAACAACAGTCAATGTAAGTGTCCACACTGACACTGCAATGACCTAACCACGTTGACCTAATTATATGCCTCTCACGCAGGTGGAGTTATTCGTTTGGTGTTGTGGGTGAGTTACATCAGTGGGAGCTACATTTTAGTGTAGATGCTTACACAGTTAGGGTGGCATGAACTGCCTTACATTGACCTAACTCTGTAGTATAGACCAGGCCTTAATCCCATTCCCAGAAGTAATTTGGCTTTTAGGAGCCTAAATCTCCTTGAAAGTTAATGGAATTTAGGCTCCTAAATCCTTAGGCCCTTTTGAAAATGATATCCCAAGTGCCCTAACAAATCATTAACAATGCATACATACAATGACATCCCAGCAGCACCACAGAGATCATCCCGACAGGACCTCAGCCTCAGATATCCACAGAAACGCCACTTCCCCTCACCCTCCCCTCAGCAGCGTCTTTCTGCAATTCTTAAAGCGGTCTGGAAAAGTGTGTGTATGGGAGGGAAGGTCTTTCCTAATCTGGGATTTAGCAGTTTCTGTAAAACAGTGATTTAAAATGAGCCCCTCAGCAACCTGGCATGATTTTTAATTGTTTGTTTTTGCCAATTCTGTGAGCTCTTGCATTCTTCCCTCGTCCCCCCTCTGCTCCAGCCCCCCCCCCCACACACCATTTTAGGCACTTTCTTTCTGGACAGAATACTACAACTGACTAAAGACTTTAGGATTTCTCTCGCCTTCTCGAAAACTGTCCATGATGGATCAGTTCTGACCTCGGTAATACAGCTTGTAAAAAAAAAATCCATCACAACTTCGTTCCCAGGGTAGAATTGGGAGTTTGGCTAAATGAACATTTCCTTGGAAAGTGTCTGCTTTCCTCGAACACTTTTGGTTTTTCATTGGAAATTCCCAAACTACACATTTTTGGCCAAATACTAATTTTTTGTCAGTTGTCAGCCGTTTTTGGCCAAATATTGGAAAATATTTTGGCTTACTTTTTTTTGACGAAAGGTCAAAAATTTCCGTGGAACGTGCCTCCCGCTCCCATTTTCAGACGAGCTCTGTTGAGCAGTATTATAATCAGAGGGTTTAACCATTAGAACAAGCTACCAAAGGAAGGGGTGGATTCATCATTGATTTGAAGGCTTCAGATCAAGACTAGATGGAAGACAGGCTTTAGTCTTGGTGAAATTCTATGGCTTGTGTTATACAGGGGTCAGGAATAGACGATTTAATGTCCCTTGGCCTTATAATTCTCTATACTTGGTCCTGCCTCAGTGTGTGTGTGTGTGTGTGGGGGGGGGATGGACTAGCTGATCTCTTGCGATCCCTTCAAGCCCTATATTTCTATGATTCTATGAATCTATAATTGCATTTCATAGGCACAGAGTTGCCAATTTTACCAATTTTATGAGTCTTGTAACATTTGGAGTTTTTCTAAGGGCTTGTCTACACTTGAAATGCAGGGCTTCAGCAGGGACACTGCCTATGCCGACGGAAGGGGTTCTCCCATAGGCATAGGTAATCCACCTCCCTAGGAAGTGGTAGCTAGGTTGATGGAAGACCTAGTGCTGTCTACACTGGGGTTAGGTTGACTTAGCGACTGTGGATTTTTCACACCCCTCAGTGACATAGCTGGGTCAACATAACTTTTTAGTGTAGACCAGGTCTAAAAGCCCAGACTCTTAAAGTCAGGTGATTACAAGAGACAGCTTTCATTTCAAAAATAAAGTTTCTAGCCCATTTTTAAGCCAGTCACGTGGTTTTTGACCATTTGTGTTTGGCAATACTGTAGGTATCACACCAGGACACTGTTGCATTGCAAACTCAAGTCTACTTCAGTGACTGCTCTCAGACTTAAGCCTCTTTTGGCCATTGGGATGTCATTGGATACATGTATTTATTTTTCCTGCAGGTGTACTTTAAAAAAATCAAATACGACTATTTAAAAATATGACCCAAAAATTTTAATGGGGAATTTTTCCTATGAAATTTCTTGTGGGGGAAATTCTTAATATGTACCCAGGTCTAGTTGGGAGTTAAGTGTCTAAATCCCTTGGGAATCCTGGGCAACAGTTATATTCTAGCTAGTTTAACTATATTAGTCTTATTCCTATAAAGGCTTGGAAGGATTAGATTTTTATGTTGATTTCACCATTTACTCACAACCCATTTACACACCATTTAAATACGTTTCACCATTTACACAAAAAATATTTCCGTCGCCAGTAACCAAAATTTACAGATATGCAAAATAGAAAAAATGCTGCTTGAGAACTTATTAGAGTTTAATTTAAGGCTAAAATGTGGACATATGAAGTTGACGGTTTGTGTTTTCACGGTTATAAAGCTTTAACTTTTTTCATCTCAGCATGTATTGCCATTAAATAATTGCTGTATGACCCCCTCTAATTTCCTACACCTGTGAAAATTTAAAATGATAAAAATTAAAAAAAGCTTCAAACCCATAAATTTTGCACAATTGTGAACAGCTAAATAGAAAAAATGCTTAAAAATAAACATTGATATTATCCATAAAAATCATTTAAAAGCAACCAAATTCTGCCAAACCTATTTATATAACAGTAAATGAGCTTTCTTTCTTTCTTAGTCTATTTAAATGTACAGGGGATGCCTCACAAAATAGATTCTGAGCTCTGTTCTCTCCAGTATTCTCAGCTGTTCTTCATTATGGGTCAAAATCATGCCTAAGTCATTCAGGAAAAACTTCCACTGACTTTCCATTTCCAGCAGGAATGGGTTCTGAGACACGGGGACCTTAAACCTGTCACTCGTCGAGGATTGAATGCTAGTTATCCTGGGCCTGGAGCCAGACCTATGTTGTGGGAGGATTCCACATTTTGGGGAAGGCAGGAAACATTTCCCTGACAGGTTGGGTTTTTTTTTTTGTTTGTTTGTTAGAAAATGGCAGCTGTTTGAAACTGCTCAGAGGTTTGGAATGTTCCAAGTAGCCACATTGGAGATGGATTAGTAGACAAAATGCAAGTGTGCAAAGCCTTTAGGATTTATCCCACAACTCTCTAAACTGAGTCACTCAAGGGGGATAGCCTGACCTTAAAGGCTAACTTCAATGGGGATTGCAATGGTATAACTTAGAATAAAATACGGCCCTTTGACTTGATTTTCATGACTGCCATATCATAGCTAGTGCTCCATCTGGCTGTCCATCACAAAAACATCATACTGGGCCAGATGATCCTCCATCTTCAGAGCCAGATTTAGGCACAGGCACCAGAGGCCTATGCCTAGGGCCCCCGGCTCCTGGAGTCTCACAATGAGATCAGAATCTCAGCTTTCCTTGGTGGAAGATAAGAGCAAGTTTCTAGCTCTCATGGATGCAAAGAAAAGCTTGAAAAAAGAACAAAGTAGAACTTGCTGCCTGCCTGATTCTGCAGACAGCCTGAAGCAATAGCTCTGCGAAGTGCCGACAGCCCCACTGATCTGAACTCTGAAACCTGCTGCCGTCCCAAGGAGGGCTGAGGCCAGGGGTCGGGCTACGGCATGGAGGTGTGATCATGGGGCCTCATGAGAGATGCTCATGGGGCCTCAGGGAGTATGTATGCACTGCAGCTGGGAGCAAGCCCGGCTACACAGACTCATAATAATTTATCTTGAGCTAGTGCGCTAAAAATAGCAGGGTGGCTATTGCAGCTCCAGTGGGGACTTGGGTTCCAGGGGGTTTGGTGAGCCCAAGCCGCAATACCCACACTGCTATTTTTATGCACTAGCACGTGTCTGTCTACCCGGGTTGGGAGGCCTGCTCCCAGCTGCATCTTACACAGACTAAGATTGTCCTAATCTGGCTTTGCTCAACAGGTGTAAATCATCATCTTCACTGATGTTAATGGAGCTATGCTGATTTACACCAGCAGGGGATCCGTTGTAACCTCGTTAGCCTACATTAGTGTTACCTCTCTTCTGGGCCATGCTGTTAGCCAAAATTCTGAATCTTGCAGGTTGTTTCTGTTAGGATGAGAAACTGACAATAGAATCTGGTATGTCTTTGGTGCAATCTTCTTTAAATCCAATGAATATCCACACAGTTCCCTGAACACAAGAGGAATCCAACAACAGGAGACAGTTTCTTTGCTTGTAATTGCAAGCCTCTTTCCAGCTAGCACTCTGCCCAGAAGGCTCTCTCTTTTGGCTTTCTCTCAGAGTCATGCTACCAGTGCTTCTCTTTCTGTCTCCTTTTTGGCTTTCCTGCTGCCTTCTCTGTAGACTGCTTCTCTCTCACAGACACAGAAAGTCCCACCAAACAGTACCCAACCCCTGCTTTTGCATTCAGACCCCAGGGGCAACCCCTCACCCATGAGATCACAGGACTCAACTCCAATAATCCAGCCTTGCCGAGCTG
This sequence comes from Natator depressus, assembly GCF_965152275.1. Classification (NCBI taxonomy): domain Eukaryota; kingdom Metazoa; phylum Chordata; order Testudines; family Cheloniidae; genus Natator; species Natator depressus. The sequence continues at coordinate 12,423,723 of NC_134253.1, forward strand.
ACTCCTATTGCTTCAGTGATCACTAAACAAAGGGGGTATTTAATTGCTCCCTCATTTAGTCTGAATGGAAGGCAACTATCATGCCCATTGGCTTGTGACCGTCTATAGATCAGAGACACTTCCTGGGAGCCGTCCAATTTCCTCCATAACTTTATAGGCCAATCAGTGACATGGGGAATCATTGCCAGGCCTGTCATAATATTTGTTTCTATGGAAAGTCATAAATTCATCCCCGGTGCTTCCCCCACTGAGTTTCATGGAGTTATACACCAGAATGATTCTGGATTTGCTGTTCTGGAGCTGGTGAGGTAGGAAGGAGGGAGTAGGCAACTGACATTTGGATGTTTAGACATTAAAGACAGAGATTTTCAATGTTGGCTATGGGATTTAGATGCACATCTCCCATGTTGTGCATCTCAATTCCTATGGCAGCTCTGAAAACTGTAAAATGAGGACAATGATACTGACTGGAGCTGTCAGAGCATTTTCATTGGCACAGTTTTCCACTGGAAAATGCCGCTTTGATTAACTTCACTTGGGGTGGGGGGGGGGGTGGGGGGAGGAATGAAAAGGAAAAAAAGTTTTGAAAATGTCAAAATGAATGAAACATTTAAATTTTTCCTTTCAAAATGACTTTTTATTTAGAAATTGACTTTGTTTTATATTTAAAAACTTGAAACGGTTGAGGCTGAAATGAAACAGTTTAGGTTCATCAAAACGGTTTCTTTCTTTCTTTCTTTCTTTCTTTCTTTCTTTCTTTCTTTCTTTCTTTCTTTCTTTCTTTCTTTTGAAATTTTTTACGGTGAAAATTTTTGAAATGCTGGCTTTCCATTCCATTTTGGGATTGAAAAAATAGTTGCAATTCCATGGGGCAGAAAATCCATTTTACCACAATCCCGAATACAGATGCTCTTTGCAACATGCTTTGAGAGCTACAGGTGAAAACTGTTAGATAAGAGCTGTTATTTGTATAACCACAGGGTCAAATCATTGGAAACCATCTAAATCAATGGCTCTCAACCTTTCCCACTCTGCCTCACACACCCCTTTCCATACTAGGATCACCCCAGGAACCCCTCCCATCTCTCTAGGATCTAGCCCCTCTCCCTCCTTCCTATTTAGCAATATGGGAAGATCAGGGAGGTTGTGAAATTCTTGTCTAAATCATTCAGCTATTTCTCCCATGAAAACCTTACATGGAGGAAGAGCACATCAGAGACAAGGTGGGACTGACAGGTTATTTGGGCACTAGCCCAGCTCAATATTTTGAAGGCAGGTGGCCCAGAGAGTAAGGGGAGCTGTGCAGTTTATGGTAAGTTTCCAAGAGAAAAATCCTCTTAGCTTCATGAGGAAGGACAATTTTTTCTCATCCACTTGGCAAATGGGTCACCCAACACCGCACAAGCTGTTGGAGTGGAAGTCATTCCAAGGCAAGACGACTTCTCCAGTCTGGGTCCCCACTCTGCCCCTGCCCCTTTTGTTTTAATAGGCAGGCTTTGTCTTGATTATATGTACAGATGAGGGCCAGATTACGGCCTGTCCTGTATGCCTGAGCAAGGAAGGAACATCTCTATTAAGTATCAGGGGGTAGCCGTGTTAGTCTGTATCCACAAAAACAACAAGGAGTCCGGTGGCACCTTAAAGACTAACAGATTCATTTGGGCATAAGCTTTTGTGGGTAAAAAACCCCACTTCTCCAGATGCATGGAGTGAAAATTACAGATGCAGGCATTATATACTGACACATGTAACTTCTCTATGGCATCACTGCACGGGTTTCCCAGACCTGCTTTTGTGTGTGTATGTGTGTGTGTGCGTGCGTGCGCATGGACAAAACAGCCTCAATGGGGTCACTACTGGAACTGAGTGGGAATCGGAGTTTTCATTTTGTGGGGAATTCCATGATTTAAAAAATATATGCTGTTCTGAAATGGAATGGAAACAAAAAAATTCAGTTTCCCATTATACAAAATTCCCTCCCCCAAAATATTTCTGACCAATCAAAACATTTTGTTTTGATAAAATGGAAACAATTGGGGCTTGGTCCTGCTTTGAGGAGGGGGTTGGACTAGATGACCTCCTGAGGTCCCTTCCAACCCTGATATTCCATGTTTGGGGGAGAGGGATAGCTCAGTGGTTTGAGCATTGAGTTCAATCCTTGAGGGGGCCATTTAGGGATCTGGGGAAAAAATTGGAAATTGGTCCTGCTTTGAGCAGGGGGTTGGACTAGATGACCTCCTGTGGTCCCTTCCAACCCTGATATTCTATGATAGGTAAAGCTAGCAAGTGTGTGTATACCTAAGCTGGAAATTATGCCACTAGCAGTAGCATCCATGTTGCCTGACAAAATGTTTCGACCATATCAAAACACTTTTTTCAAGTTTTCGGTCTAAATTAACTTTTACTGACATCATCACCACAAATCTCTTCACTTTCAACCAATCGGCATTTTCCGATGGATAAACGTTCTGCTGGAAATTTTCCTACCAGTGTGAATGACTACATCCCCTTCTCCACGTGTGAGCAGTAAGAAGATGAGAAGGAAGAGGAGAATGGGGGCATTCTTGGTGTCAAGTTGCCTGATGTAGCTTATGACTGTGCATGCCAACCTCAGGGCAGATTGTCAAGGACTAGGGCTTAAATCCCATATTGGTTGTATGTTCTGTAATTAGATTTCACCAACCAACTAATGAGTGTGAACTGCTAAAGCACTATAACAGTCTAACCATGGAATCACTGACAGTCCCCTTGGGTACTTTGGTCTATCTTGCCACCCAGGCAAGCCTGCCTTTGTGATAGATGGTCCCTTACACCAAAAATCGCAGCAATATTCAGGTTACTCCCAGTCGCAAAGGACCAGTCACTTACTGAGAGTCAATTGTACCTCAGATCTCAGATCATAGACAACACTTGTAGCCAATCCTATAACACTAGCTAAAGATTTATTAACTACGAAAAAGAAATGAGAGTAACTCACAAGGTTAAAGCAGGTACACATGCATACACAAATGAGATACAGTCTTAAGTTCCAGATGGTAACAGCAGCTGCTATCATATGCAAGCGCTGTCTGTCCTTTAGGGCTAACCCAAGGCATGCAGCTGGGGATCCCTTGCTTATGCTTAGAAATCTTCCCCTCTCTGAATTCCAAGCAGCACAGTGATAATTCCTCCTTTGCAGGGATTTTTATGTCCTTCCCTCAGCATTCAAGCTGTGATGGGATGAGGGCTTGAGCTAGAATCCTCTTCATGGATGTGTGGGGAGCGATCAACAAAGTCTTTTGTCCACTGATGTTCCATAGTGGCTTGGCTGGTGTCTGTAGGCCTTCTTTTGTTGCGGAGAAGAGGACACCTCTTATGGTAAACTAATATTTCACACTTGGTAATGTTTTCCTGACTGTGGGCTTTGACAGTTGTAGCAAACACTTTTAGAGTTACAGAGCAAACACTTAAATATTATCATATACCATGGGGTACAGATATTATACATAAGAGTAATACATGCAGCAATCCGCAAGCATTTCATAAAGTCTAAACACTAAACACATTCTTATAACTCTAATATCTATTTTAACCATACTAGCCCACGGGTGAGTCAGACGGGTTTCCAGCTCTGCATTTGTCAGTGTCCACTGAGGCCCAGGGACCATGGCGTGAGCTGGCACTGGGTCTTCCAGCGTCACACTTGGCTCACCCCCACTTCCCCATGCAGTAGCCAGTGAACACTAAGCATACTGCACTGGGTATAGGGCTAGTGAAGGGCACTTCCTCCCTACACCCATTTAAAAGGCTTGTCTACATGGGGACATCCAGCAGGAAAATTAATCTGAATTAACTAAAGGTGTGAATTTGAAGTGAATTAGTTAACCCGCATTAAGGCCAATCAACTTGCCACCAGACCTCAGGGCTGGCATCCGTTAGCAGGAAATTGTGAACACCTTCATTCAGAATTAAAGTGGCCTGCATTTCCTTTAATTTAATTCGATTCCAAAGCGAATTATATTAAACTGAATGAAGTCCACTTTAATTCTGAATAAAGGTGTTCACATAGGGTGGGTTACCTAATCCACTTCAAATTCCCACCTTTAGTTAAATCGGATTAACTTTCCTGGATATCCCCTTGTTGACAAGCTCTTAGATCAGAAGTAAACTGGGAACTAGACCATGATTCTGAGTGTATGTCTACCCTGGAGCTGGACAGTATAATTTCCAGCTGGAGGAGACATGCCCAGGTTAGCACTGATCAAGCTTATGGGCTAAAAATAAAAGTGTAACCCTGGGAGTGGACACGCCAGAGAGGTTAGCTGCCTGAATACATGCTTAAGGTCTTGGACGGGATCACTCTTGGGGCAGCTGGCCCCTCCCACCATTCATGCCATCTAGCTACACTCTCTACTTTTAGCACTAGGTTGATCAGAGCTTGCGCGGATATGTCTACTCCAGTTGGAAATTACACCTACATTGTAGACATACATGAATCCCAAACTGGTTCCCAGCCTTCTCCTGGGGTAATACAGCCACTGGGCTGGCAGAACTGCAATTTAGGCCTCAGAAAAGAGGCAGGTTGGTTCTGATTGGCAGAGACTCTTTTGTTGGTTTGATTTGGATTTAGTTTCTCTGGAAAGTCCTCGCTGACATCTGGGATGACCGCCGGTAATGTACGAGGCACCGCGAGAGAGAACACCCACTTAATTAAAATACAGGAGATATACTGCCTGGGATGAAGACACTAACAACTTCACGTGCAGCTGCATCTTATTTGAGGCATCTTTCATGCTTGTGATGATAGTAAACGGCTTTAATATTGAAATATGTGCCATTTACTAAACTCAACCCATCCCTGTATAAAAAATAAAACGACTCGTAGCTTGATGAAAGATACACAGAGTAAATACATTAATAGGAGGTAATTGAAAACTCATGGGCAATCTTTAAGCAATCATGCACTTGCAAACGTCTGTATGTCTGGGAGCATCTCCTACTCTGTATGACATAGGGCTGCCTGGTACAATTTTACAAATCACAGGCCTGGTGTTTTATGGTGCGAGGTCTCCAACTGTATCAGCAGTGTCATATTTAGATTCTAATTATATTTCGAGATGCTTCAGTGGCTTCTCCTGCCGTGCAGCATCCACAAGGATCTGTTCTCCTCGCTGAACAAAGGGAGAAATTGTATGGAGGATCAAACCAATCTCAATGCACAAAGAGATTCATAGATTCTAAGGCCAGCAGGGAACGTTGTGATCATCTGGTCTGACCTCCTGTATGACACAGGCCATAGAATTTCCCCAAAATAATTCCTAGAGCAGATCTTTTAGAGAAACATCCAATGCAGAGACAATGGGGAATTAGCTGCCTGAAGGGGAAAAGATGTTACATGTAGTTTTCCTTACTGGAACCTGAATATTATTATTATGTGATAATGTCTGGTACCCTAACTGCACAGATGATAAGAATTAAATTTCGCATTGGGTATTTTAGTGATTCCAGCTTCACCCTCCTGGCTTATAGTACAACCAGTAACCCTGCAGAAATAGTGTCACACATGGAAAGAGTTTATTTTCATTCTCTCCCTCTTTCTCTGTCCCTAGTTCAGCAGAGTACTTGGCCATGGGTCTAAGAGTCCCCCACCTGCCCCCACTCTCCTGCTGGTAATAGCTCACCTTACCTGATCCCTCTCGTTACAGTGTGTATGGTAACACCCATTGTTTCATGTTCTCTGTGTATATAAAATCTCCCCACTGTATTTTCCACTGCATGCATCGGATGAAGTGAGCCGTAGCTCACGAAAGCTTATGCTCAAATAAATTTGTTAGTCTCTAAGGTGCCACAAGTCCTCCTCTTCTTTTTGCAGATACAGACTAATACGGCTGCTTCTCTGAAAACTAACTTTAATGCAACTTAAGAATGTGCCTTAGTACATTGCTGAATCAAGGCATATGTAACATTTTCAATAGCACCTAAGTGACTTAGGAGCCCAAGTCCCATTTTCAAAAGTGGCTTAGGCATTTGGGGCCCAGATCACCAAGGGTACTGAGGCACCTAACTGCCTTTGATTACAACAGGAGTTAGGCATCAAAATACCACCAAAGCCTTAGGATCCTAAATCTCACTGAAAGTCATTCAGATTTTGGCTCCTCACAAGACAGATTTACAAAGGTATTTAGACAGCTAAAAATGCAGATAGGCACCAGTGGAGTTTTCAAAAGCACTTAAGCTAAAATCAATAGGATTTAGGCACCTAACCTGCTTAGGCAGTTTTGAAAATTTCACTAGACATCGATGTACATCTGTTAGCACCTTTGAAAATCTGGTCCTAAGTGCCTAAATCATATTTGAAATTGGGTAACTGGCTTCTAAATCATTAAGGCGCTTTAGAAAATGTAACACTCTGTGTGTGTGTGTGTGTGTGTGTGTGTGTGTGTGTGTAATACATTATGTATAGTCTTCTTCCTTCCATCCACTTTTTAAAAACTTTTCTTTTTTCATTAAGAAAACTGTTCCCAGTTACAAGAAGTGATGTTAATAAATAAATAAATTATTTAGTATTATTAATTATTATCATCATTACTATTAACAACAACTTGCCTCCAAATGCCCTTCCATCTAACCTAACTAGCGTGGGGGAAGAGGGACCATGTGTGTTGTGGGTGTATTTAACTATTGATTTTAAACCTCTCAGGACTTCAAGATCAATGGTACAATTTGGCCCAAGTTTCTGAGAGAATTCAAGTTCTCTCCATATTGATTTTTAAAGATTAGGTAATCCTGTGGGGAACCAGGCATAAATTGAGAAATCACAGGTAATAATGCCTTAACAAGCAATGGTGCTTTCAGGTGATTGCTAGGAATTCTTATAAGACTTTTCTAGATAAACTATCTACCATAAAAACATTGATTCCAGCCTTTCTACTTCCCAACACTATGGTTCCGTCTACACTAGATTTGTGTTCTTATGATTTCCCTCCACTACTTATTACTGTATTACAGTAGCACTAAGATTAGGGCCCCATTGTGCTGGAATTTCACAGACACATAGCAGGATAGTCCCTGCCCCACAGAATTTACAATCTAAACAGACAAGTCAGGCAAAGAATGCCAGGGTTGAAACAACTTGCCCAAGGTCACACAGAAGGTCAGTGGCAGAGATGGGATTAGAACCCTCATCTATTGTAGACCAATGTCCTACCTACTAGACCACACTGCCTTATCAGTGTAGGTCTATGAGAGTACTAGTGTAGACCAGCTGTTGGCATGATGGCTAAATCTGGTCAGAGCTGGTTTAGGTGACACTGTTGTTGACATGCAGGTGCCTGACCCTCCACTTCTGCAGTTTCTGGTGGAGCTGGAAAACTTTAAGAAAACTTTATTGCAGACAAGGCCCAGGGGGTGTTGCAACTGGTGTTGGTCCAAACATTTCAGAATTTGATTTTCCAAATCAGTGTGAAAACAAGTATTTGAAGTTTCCTGCAAACCAGAATTTCAAAAAAAAAAAAAAAAGAAAAGAAAAAAAATTCAGCTGTGGAAAAAGTTCGTTTGGGAATTTTGAAATTTTATTTTATGGATTTTTTCATTTTGATATTTTGTTATTATTATTTTTACTTTATTTCATGCTATAATATGACATCATACAATAGTGGAGAGTTTATTTCATTTGAAGAAGATTAAAACTGGCTGCTACTTAGTACTGACTGAAACAGCTTACCTGCTTTTCTAGATCAAAGTCTCTCCTTTCGCTGTTGCAAATTAAAGTTTCCAATTTTTTTTCCTGTGGGAATTTTCATCAGAATTGACACACGTTTCAAAATGTTTCGATTTAGACAAAAATGGCAGGTTTGGCGGGGAAAAAAACCCCTTTTGATGGAAAAGGTCTGACCTGTTGCAGCTGCAATGCCAGCTTTCACATGGGATGATTGGCATGTCATATTTGGAATGAAGTTGGCCTTATCAATGGTCTAACCCTGTAGGGTGCTGAGCATCAGCTGAGATCTTCTGAGCTGCTTCAGCTTTCACTTTGCACCCCCACCTCTTGTTGTTGTTGTTGTACTGATTGAAAATGATCAGTCTACTTTGCACTGAGTAGGCCAGATTCTCAGGCCCCTTTTCAACCTCTTAGGTGAAATCCCCTTAAATCTTCTGCTAAGGATGCCCCTGGTGTAGGACCCTCAACAGGTGTGGAGACAGCAGAAAGAGCCTGCTCCGATCCCTCCCTTCCACAGCCTTTGGCACAGAAGGCATATAAGGGCTGAGAAGGGAAGGTAGCCAGAGCACAAATTGCTCCAGCAATCCCCAACTGATGCATGGTTACTAGGAGACCTTAGACAGCTCCCTCAGTAAGATCAGAGCAGCCCCCAGGCTGCTGTAAATTGCTCTGAGGACAGGGCTGGAGACAGTCATACAGGGTTCCTATTGGCTCCCAAAGGTGTCTAAATGTCTTTGAGGATCTGGGCCTATGTACCTAAATCCCACTGAATTCCCTCTTAACTAACTCCCTTTTAAAAATCCTCAACTCAACTCTCGAGCCAGTAGGAACCATTTCTTTTTGCCAAAAAGAAATTTTTGACAGAAAATAGCTTTTGGCCCAAACCAAAAATTTTCATTTTAGTCCACATTTTGCATGTGTTTCAATGACAAGATGTTTAGATGCAAAAAAATTAGACAGCATTAGTGTTTTTGATGAAAACCCAGAACCCCCACATTTTCAGTATGCTTTCCAAGTTTTAAGTAAAAATAACAAATTTCAGGAAACTGAATATTTTTACCAAAACTGATTTCGACAACTGATATTTTTCATTGAAAAACGGAGAAATATTCTGACGGAGAGGGGGAAGTAAATACATTTTTTTTAAATTTCCCATTAAAAGTATTTAGCAGGTGTCAACCAGCTCTATTAAGCACCCACCCACCCTCACTCACAGAGACACATAATTGGCAGTTTTCAACCAACCCTAAGACACACACACACACACACGCACATTCTTCTCTTGGCTTCCTACTCCAGTCTGTGCTCTGTTTTCTATTATTTGCCTGCAAGAGAGGATGAACTCAGAATCACCTAAAACAATTTTAAGGAGTGATTGTTTTCACCCTGCTTTGCTCTTCTCAGCTTTTGAAAGCCATGGGGCAGATTCTCCATAATCCTGCACCTTGTTCAGTCGTTTATACCAAAGTGAGCAGAGTGGGATTTCCACTGTTTTGCGTTTCCCAGTGCTGTTCATTGTAATCTGAAGCCTGCCTGAGGATTCTGTCACTGATCTGGAATTTTAAACCACCGGTTCACTTCTAAAAGCCCTGGCCGTAAATTTCATCCCCCCATAAATTAGCACATTCATAAATTGTTATGTAGAAACAGGACATTTTTAGGTGTTACGGTCTCCATGCGGTTTGCTCATATTTCATTTGGAGGGAATAATTGATGGACACAGGGAAAAAATCAGATGAGAAATGTCAACCCACCTAGGGTCAAAGTGCGACTGAAAGCTTACAAATTCAACTTTCACTGGCACATCCATCTTTGGAACAGAACTCAACAGAGTAAAAGGAAAAGAATGAGAGGGACTTGGTCATTTAGGGATTGATTCTGATTTCACTCCAGTTTTAGACCACTATAACTACCTTGGCTTCAGTGGAGTTTAATAGATGCATGCAGAATGGACCATCAGGTCTGACCTCCTGTACCACGCAAGCCACAGAATTCCACCCAGTTACTTACCCCTGTATTCAGCCCAATAACTTGTGTATGATCCAAATAAACTCCTGGTTTACAGCCATGGGTGATCAGAATCAGACCCTGAATCAAATAACTCCCACTTTCATTTTCTGCATGCAGTTCCATGACCCCCATCAACGTCCACATTTTCATAAGAGACTTGCCCCACTATCATTGGAAATGCCTTTTTGGGTGCCCAACTTGAGACCGCATTTTAAGGGACATCCTTTCTGAAAATGAGGCCCCTTTAAGGTGTCACAGCCAAAAATGGAGGGACCCAAAATCACAAGATGCACCAATTTCTCAGTGAAAGTCAATGGACAGGAACTCCCATTCAGTAGGAACGCAACAACTCACTGGAAAACTCCAAGCTTAATATCCCAGTCTAACTTCAGAGAGAAAGAGATTATCCTTCTTTACAGGGCACATTTTACCTCACAAAATTAACAAACTACCCAACCCACTAGACTATGGGATATTCTGGTGCAGGGCTCTCTCAGTCTCTCTTGTTGAAGCTATTCCACTTCGTGTTAAACGTGCAGTGGGCAAGAAAGAGCATGAGAATGACTCTATGGTCAGGACACTCACCTGTGAGGTGGGAAAGCCCTTCTCCCCCACAGACAGAGAAAGGAATTGAACTGGGTTCTCCTACATTTTGTGCAAGAGCCCTAACCACTAGGCTAAAGATTACAAGGCCGGTGGTTTCGCCCATCCAGCCAATGTGTGTGGAGTTAGGCATGCTCTGTACACGCCTGCCAGATCAAGTCCCACAAGTGAGATTGGTGGTGGAGGGGCAAGGCCTAGCTTCTCCTGATGTGAGCATCAGGCTGGGGTCTAGGCATAAGATAGGTGTTCGGGCACCTGCCTGAGGCACAGTGCGCATGTCCCAAGGCAGAAACGTATGTGCCTAGGGGGCTTTTACAGCAAGAGTTTAGGCACCTACTGAGTTGAGGTGCCTACAGGGTTAGATGGCAGCTGAGATGGGGTTTTGTGGACTGAAAATAACACCTAAACCCTGACTCCCACTCTAGTACTTTCTTCACTAGACCACACTGCCTTCCCAGACAGGCCATCACTATAAGTTTGGGCTTGAATTGAACCAATGACCTGGAACGGAAAGATTTTATACACCATAAACCATCTCCAGGGACAGCCAGTCCTCAATACATATTAAATTAGCAAAGCAATACTTACGTCAATCTTCTCTATATTTAAGGAAAATGCTGCAGCCTTTATTTTGCATCTCCTGAATTTGCTTGGTTTGGAATTAGGGCCTTCGCTTTATTTAAATGTCCCCTTGCATTTCATTTCTTTGTGGTTTCTTTTTACGCAAAACCTCTTGCATGGTGCAATTTCCTGTCTCCGAGTCCTGTGGCTTCTTTCTCTGCAGGATCGGGATGCATAGTCCAGGACAATCTTTTGCTGCCTATTCAAATAGAGATTCAGCCTCTTGAAGTAACGTTTGACTGATTATTGTAATAGGAAAATGTCGCTGTGTTGTTTTTTCCAATAGACCATAGAATGCTGTGTGTACTATGAACATCCCAGAATTTTTGCACTGAAGGATTTCTTGTACTGTATTCTAATGGCCTAAATAAAACAAATTATGTATAGCTTGGTGTCTCTCAGCTAGACCACTTTATACTGGAAAGAAAAGGGGATATGCCTTGCTTTCGTCCCTTTTCCAATTTCCCTGCTTAAAGTCCTGATCTAGCAAAGCACTTAATTTTAAACATTAGCAGTACGTACCATTGACTTCAATAGGATTACTCGTGTCAAAATTAAACACAAGCTTACGTTCTTTTTGATCAGCACTTGTCAACAAAAATATCATCTCTTGACTGCATCGCATTATAAGGTCTGGCATTTATTTTGGACTCGAGCCTACCTACATTCCATATAACCTTGTTATTATCTTACCAGGGGGTTACAGCAGGACTCCTGGGTTCTCTCTCAGTTCTATCACTAACTTGTTGTGTTACCTAGTGCAAGTCACTTAACCTCGCTGCATCCTTATTTAGCCTGCTGTAAAATGGGCTATAATTCTATGTATCTAGCTCATTAGGGGGGAGGCCAATTGTGAGGCTGGAACAGATTAATTGAAGTTTGGAAAGTGCTTTGAGATCTCACCTCTCCCTCTGATTAGTGCTATTGTTCCAACTCCTGAAGTCTTTTACTCTGTTTTGTCTCGGTATTGACTCAAGCAAACTCCCACTGAATTCAAATGGAAGTTTGCCAAAGTAAGCAGTGAAGTAAACCCTTAGTCAGGACCTCAGGAAGTACTTTATGATTATCATGACTGCTATTTAAAGAGGAAGTGTGGGTGAGTAGCCCCCCTCCCCCAGCAGGGAACTGAAAAGATTTGGGTTCTATTCCCAGCTCCTCTAACCTGATGTAAAAAGAAAAGGAGGACTTGTGGCACCTTAGAGACTAACCAATTTATTTGAGCATGAGCTTTCGTGAGCTACAGCTCACTTCATCGGATGCATACTGTGGAAGCTGCAGAAGACATTATATACACACAGAGACCATGAAACAATACCTCCTCCCACCCCACTCTCCTGACCTTTGGCAAGTCCCTTCCTCTCAGTATTGTCTATTCAGACTGTCAGCTTTTTGGGGCACTGAATGTCTATGCAGCACCCAGCGGCTCTGATCCCAACAGAGACTGTAAGTGCTATCACTCTTCAGGTTAATAATTACTATTTGAATTTAGTGCCACAATGTGCATGGTTTTCTACAGAGAGGAAATCAAATATATACTGATGTTATTACTGTTGGGCCTTGTACATTTCAGTGTGGCCAGTGCCAATGCCAATTGTTCAAATCATGGCTTTAAAATCATGATATAGATACAAACACACACACACACACACATTCTGGGTTCTTTTTATTTGCCTTCTGTTTTTCGAGCCTTTAAGGTGTGCTTGTGTTGCATTTTCAAGCTTTTCTCTGAAACACTAGGGCTAGCTATGCCCTTTTAAAATATATCAAATGAAAAAAAGTTAAAGCTGGGATTCTCACATATTCACATGAAGTTGAGTCTGAGCCGGGGGGACCCACCCACAAAATATTACAAGACTCTCAGTGAAACCCGGAGAGTAGGCAACACCAATGTTATTATTTTTAAATAGCATCCTATAGAGAAGGAGGAAAGGACAAATACGTTTATGCTTTGCCAAGACACATTCCTCGGAGCTGCTATGAAGAATAAAACGCAGAGGGGCCAGTAAAGAAAGATATCAGACATATCTGATGGATCTCAGACGATTTCATATTTTGTCATTCTAACTTTCGAACACAAAATAAATAAATAAAAAGGCAAATTGACAAAGTGCACCGAAGGGAGTGCGGATTGCAATGGATAGCTTTCGAAACACAAAGGGGATATTATGGCACTATGTAAAATGCATTACTGTGTGCCTTTTGGCCAGCCATACGCTCCATCTTCTTGTATAAATAATGGAAATTTATGGCAATTTCCCCCTCTCTCTCTGTGCTGTATTTTGTTGAAGGAGGCAGTGGCAAGCCTGCCTTTTTGTACATCCTGGGGAACTCCAGGAATAGATACAGATGGTGATTCAAAGTTTACTGACCTTCCTAAACGCAAGAGAACAGGTTTTTCATTGCAACGTGCTGGATTGTTAGCGCTGGATCTTTCTTCCTTTGCACGCTTTCTATTTTCAATGTTCAAAAAAATAAATAAGAAAAATTCTTTTCCTGGACTTGGAAAATATCCCATGGTTAGCCAATGGCTGGGCTTGTTCTATCAGTGACTTGGTTAAAAGCTACCCTCATCTAAAATAAACAGACAACACATTTTCAAAAGCCTGGGGAAAGGTGCAGGATTTGGTGCCTGCATTTGCACAGAGGATTCTGCTGTGGCATTTTCCTAGTGCCTAAGAGAGCATTTTAAAAGGAAAAGGTGTTTGTCTCTAAACCAGAAAAACATGCATATGCAGGATTTACTTCTGAGATGGATTTCCAATGTTTAATAATTAATAATAATACATGCACATAATGTCTCACCTATGTCCCTCCTTGTTCATTATTAATAGAAATGGCTGAAGCCACAGCTCTTAAATCTGAATCTGGATTTCAAACACAAAGGCCTGGTCTACGCTGCGGGGAGGAGGGGGGATCGAGCTAAGTTACGCAACTTCAGCTATGTGAATAACGTAGCTGAAGTCGACGTACTTAGTCTTCACTGCGGTAAGTCGACGGCTGACGCTCCCCCGTCGACTCCGCCTACGCTTCTCACTCCGGTGGCGTACCAGAGTCGATGGGAGAGCGCTCGGCGGTCGATTGATCACGTCTAGACTAGACGCGATAAATTAACCCCCGCTGGATCGATCGCTGCCTGTCGATCCAGCGGGTAATGTAGGCAAGTCCTTCAGGCAGTGAGTAGAGTACAGACACTGCATGCCCAGCTAACATAGCTAAACAGGTGGTGAAACCTGGCTTAGGGGAGTAGAGTTGTGTGTTCTACATGCCTGACTCCCCTAGGGTTCATGGTCTACACACCCAAGCAGTCCACGCACATCTACACTGCTGTTTTCATCAGTGTCGTGTTCCACTGCCTCCCTGCTGGGAAGCTTTACCCATGGCAGCCCCATTGCCGGAGACTTTCATGGCAATATGTGGCTAAACATGTAGTCCCTGTACTCTACACACGGTCATAAGTGTAGCCCTAGCCACTGTTCCCTCTAAGCTGTGCGCGTGTGCGCACACAGATCCTAAACCCCGCACACACGGCAAAACACCGCGCCCATAACAATTTGCACAGAAGAATTTTTTTGTGCACACGGCCTGTCAAAAATTAGAGGGAACATTGGCCCTAGCCTAACGTTCAGAGATCTTTGGGCCTAGGGTTTTGATTTCAACCTATATCTAGATCTTAATGGCCTGATCCTGTGTATAACTCATAGTTTCATCGCGTATAAGGCCAGAAGGGACCATTAGATTATCTAGTCTGACCTCCTGTATATTGCAGGACATTAAATATCACACAGTTACCCTTATATTGAGCCCAGTGACTTTAGTTAGACCAAAACCTTTTTAGTCCTCAGGATACTAAACTGGAGTGTGCCATAGGCAGAGAACAGGAGGAGCCAAGGTGCCACCAAAGCTCAAGGACCCTGATATGGTAGTGAATTGCTTAGGTCAGACATGCTCAGATGATGCCAGCAGGCGAACTGCACCCCACCCTGCAGAGAAAGGTGGAAAAAACGAAACCCAAGGCACCTACCAATCAGACCTAGTGGGGGAAATTCAATATCCTCAGTTTCCACTGAGCTTAATAGGGGCTGAGGGTGTTCAGATTCTCATAGGATGTCCTGAAGGATCTGGGGGTTATAGTGCGTTGCAAACTGAATATGAGACAACAATGTGATTCAAAAAAGACTACTATCATTCTGAGGTGTATTAACAGGAAGGTCACGTGTAAGACACAGGAGGTAATTGTCCCACTCTACTCAAGCTCCCAGTGTGACACCATGGCCAAAAGACCTAATGCAATCCTGGATTGCATAAACAGGGGAATGTCGAGTAGGAGCAGAGAGGTTGTTTGATCTCTGTATTTGGAACTGGTGGTGTGACTGCTCCTGGAATCCTCTGTCCAGTTCTGAGGACCACAATTCAAAAAAGAGAGGGTTCAGAGAAGAGTGGCGAGAATGGTTATAAGATTAGAAAACATGCCTTAGTGATAGACTCAAGGAGCTCAATCTATTTAGCTTGAAAAAGTAAAGGTTAAGGGGTGACTTGACCAGAGTCTATAAATACCTATGTGGGGAACAAATATTTAATAATGAGCTCTTTAATCTAGCAGAGAAAGGTCTAACCCCATCCAATGGATGGAAGCTGAAGCTAACCAATTCAGACTAGAAATAAGGCAAACATTTTTAATTGTGAGAGTAATAAACCATTGGAACAATTTACCAAGGGTCATGGTGGATTCTCCATCATGGACAATTTTAAAAACAAGATTGGATGTTTTTCTAAAAGATCTGCTCTAGGAATTATTTTGGGGACGTTCTATGGTCTGTGCCATAGAGGAGGTCAGACTAGATGGTCACAATTGTTCATTCTGTCCTTAAAATCTATGAATCTATGACCCTTGTGAGGCTTCAGCTGGAGAATTGTGACCAATTCTGGGCACCGCATTTTAAGAAAGATGTGAATAAACTGGAAAGAGTCCAGAGGAGAGCAACAAAAATGCTAAAATGTTTAGAAAACTTGACCTATGAGGCAAAGTTTAAAAACATGGGCATATTTAGTCTTGAGAAAAGAAGTCTGAGAAGGGACCTGATAACAGTCTTTAAATATATTAAGGGCTCTTATAAAGAGGATGGTGATCAATTGTTCTCTACGTCCACTGAAGGGTGGACAAAAAGTAATGGGCTTAATTTGCAGCTATTAGGAAAACATTTCTAACTATAAGGATGGTTAAGCTCTTGAATAGGCTACCACTAAGGTTGTGGAATCCCCATCATTGGAGGTATTAAAGAACAGGTTGGACAAACACCTGTCAGGGATGGTCTAGGTTTACTTGGTCCTGCCTCAGCTCAAGGGGCTGGACTTGATGACCGCTCGAGGTCCCTTCCAGTCCTACATTTCTATGTGTCTATGGTTATTCTGCAGGATTGATTTATTAACAGATTGGGCCCCTATCACGGTAAGTGTTGGACAAACATTTCAAGTATTATTTTCTCATGTAATGTTATCTAAGTTGGAGGGTTTTTTGTAATGTGGCCCAATGGATAAGGCAGCGTGCTAGGACTCAGAAGTCCCAGTGCCTGTCTAATGTGACCTTGAACAAGTCACCTTATTGCTCTGAGCTTTCATTTCCTCATCTGTAAAATTAGGGGTGGTGATAGCTCCCCTTTGAGATCTACAGATGAAGAACACTTTAAAAGGACCCTGTTGTTGCTATTATTTCAATAACAGCACAAAATCTGGAATTTTCATTGTATGGGAAAGTCTGAGATTTTGAAATTTGATTTAGTCCCAAACTGGGATGAAAAGACGAAATCTCAAAATTTGTGAAGAAATGAAATATTTTGGAAGTATTTCCCTTTGATCTTATTGAAACGTTTCATTCCGATAAGGTCAAAATATTTCATTGTGACTTTTACCATTTCCAGTATTATACTAATAGTAAAGTTTCAGAGTAACAGCCGTGTTAGTCTGTATTCGTAAAAAGAAAAAAGAAAAGGAGTACTTGTGGCACTTTAGAGACTAACCAGTTTATTTGAGCATGAGCTTTCGTGAGCTACAGCTCACTTCATCCGATGAAGTGAGCTGTAGCTCACGAAAGCTCATGCTCAAATAAACTGGTTAGTCTCTAAGGTGCCACAAGTACTCCTTTTCTTTTTTCTTTTTACTAATAGTAAAATAGCATAAACGTCAAAACAGTAATGTCAAAATGAAATGGTCTGATAATTTTCCACTAAAAATTTCATCATAATCGACACGTTCCTGCAAAAAGTTTCAATTACATAAACTCAGCATTTTCCGGTGGAAAAGGTCAGAAAATTTTCAACCAGCTCCAGGTATCAGTGCTCAACCTGTCAAAGCCAAAATGTGGAATGCACTGTGTGGCAAAGCTGCGAAATGAGGGAGGCACCCAAGAAGAAATTCATGCACGACTCTGACCGCACTGCAGTACAAATCGCTCTTACGTTAATCTCAGTTTCAGGAGTCTTCATTTCTATGGCCTGTGTTAGGCAACAGGCCAGTCTAGATGATCACAACGGTCCCATGTGAAATCTATGATGTCAATTTTTTTACCAATAGAAGGGAGATGACATCAGCAGGGAAGATTTATAACCTCAAAGTAGCTGTGTGCTGCCCCTTTTAATGAAACTTTTGAGAGGCAAGATCCAAGCATTACAACTGACACACCTCAGCATCAATAATTACATGAATCTGGATACATATTTTGTCACTGTATTAAAGCTAGGAATTTTAAAAGAACCTAAGGCCTTTTCTATATGGGAAAGTTTTATCAGTAAAAACTAAGGTGTGCATTGGTGATGTAGTGAAACCATAATAAACATCTGTATGAAAATTCTTAATTCAGCTTTAGAGTGGCTGATTTCAGTTTATAGTAAATCCACTGGGAATAGGTTCAAGTTAAACTGAAATCAACCACTCCTAAACCAGAAGAGCAGTGTCCATGTAGAGATCTGATCTGCACCAGTTTAACTCAGGCAATTAAAAAAAAACAGGAAAATTAAACCAGTGAAACTTACCCATGTAGACAAGGCCAAAGGGAGTTAGGTGCTGAACTCTCATGGACAAGTACAGCCTAAATATTTTTGCCCTTAATTAAGACCAAGCTTCCCTGTCACTAGTAATTCCTGATTTTGTTTTGGTTTTTTTGAGGCGGGGAGGAGGGAGGGTGTCAATAGAGGATCCTGTAGACCTTACACAGTGAGCTAGATCCTCAGCTGTTGGAAATCAGTGTGGCTCCACTGATTTATGCTA
This sequence comes from Natator depressus, assembly GCF_965152275.1. Lineage (NCBI taxonomy): Eukaryota > Metazoa > Chordata > Testudines > Cheloniidae > Natator > Natator depressus. The sequence goes on from NC_134253.1 coordinate 12,441,916, forward strand.
GCTGAAGATCTGGGGTAAATTTTCAAAGGCACCTCAAGGACTTAGGAGCCTAAATCGTATTTTCAAAAGTGGCTTAGGCACTAAGCCTATGTCTTATTGGTCATCAATGAGATGTAGGCTGCTCCTAAATCATGTAGGTACTTGAAAATATGACCCTTAATCACTTAGGCACTTAGGGCGAAATTTTCAGAGGTGCCTAAGTCCCGTTTTCAAAAGTGACTTAGGAGCCTAAGTCATTAAGGGCCAGATTTTTTAAGGCATGTAAGCTCTTAAATAGGCAGGTCGGTGCCTAAAAACCTTTAATAAGTGCCTTAGATCTTTTGAAAATGTTACTCCTGGCCTATGAACTCTGCAAGTTTTGTCTACATAAGATATGCAAGATTGGCTCCCAGTTCCACCCACCCCACAAGCTAAAGACATCCTGGAGGGACTTCAGAGAAGAGAAACAAAAGATGATGAAAGGTCTGCCAAACATGGCCTTGTTAAGAGGGAAGGTTGAGCGAGAGAGATGGGCATGTTCAGACTAGAGCAAAGATAACAGAGCAGAGACATGATTGCTGACTGCAAATATGCAAAAGGTTGCTACCAAGAGGACAGCGACCAATTATTCTCATTAGTAAATGGGAAGAGAGCAAGAAGCGGGGCTTATGATGCAGCAGGGAAAAATTAAGCTAAACATTAGGAGAAAGTTTATCACTCTAAGAACAGTTAGGACAATGGAACATGCTGCCAAGAGCAGCTGGGGGGTTGCTTTTACTGGAGATGCTCGCGGCTAGAGACCCATTTGTTGAGGATGGCTTAGGAATAATGAAGTGATTCCTGTAATGATGGGATAAGTTGATCACTAAGGGGTCTTTTTCAACCCAAAATGGCTCAGCAGTTCTCTATTCATGACTAAGAACTATTTGCACGACTAAAGACTACAGGAGAGGTAGTGTGGCCTAGGGGATAGGGGCACTGGCCTGGAGTACTGAGGTTTGATTCCTAGTTCTGCCTCTCGTATGACCTTGAGCAAACCAATTCTTGTCTCCAATCCCATTCCCTTGTCTATTTAAACTAAACTCTTCAGAGCTGGGGCTGTCTCTTATTAGGCATCCGACTGTCTCTTTGTTCTGTGTTTGTACACTACTTAGCGTGCTGGGGCTCCTAGGTGCCACTGTAATACACCTAATACATACTCGGAGGCTGTTTAACAATGTCTAGCACAATGGAGTCCTGCTCCATGACTGGGGCTCCTATGCTACCATAGTACCCCTAATAAATAAAGTACAGCACCTAGCGCAGTGGGTTTCTGGTCCATGCCTAGGGCTCCCAGGCATTACTGCAATACAAATAAATAATAATAGAGTGGCCCTCGTCATAGCTGGGGAGTCTAGCTGTTACTGTAATACATGCAAAATGAGACCCTATTACTTTCCCTGCTGAAGAACTGAGGTTTGTAATGATGGGGTCTATGGTTTTCCATGCAGCTGGGCAGGTATAGAAATCAGACACGGACCCAAGCCACAAAGTTCAGGTCCAAATTCAAACTTCTCCAGTAATGACTTCCACAATTTTGTTTCAGGACAATCTCTATTGACTGATAAAGCACCAGGAAGGATTGGGACTTTCGGCGACAAGTTGGGCAGGTCAAAAATTTTTCAACAAAACTGATGTTTAATAAAAAATCAGAGTCTTGCCTAAATTAATTTTGGGGGGGAAAGTGTTTGCTTTCTGCAGGAAGTTTTTGTTTTTCATCCAAAATATGAATACCCCAAAACTGAAATATTTCAATTGAAAATCAAAATATTTCAATTTGGAAGTGCCTTGTGGGAATTGTTGTTTAGTTTCCTCAGGACCCCATTGTCCTCTGTGAGCTGGCTTCCTGGCCAGACTATGGCTCTCCTGAATCACCATGTCCAGGGTCTCCCATGATGCACTGCTTCCTCTTTCCCAGAGGGGAGACTTTGGTGTATCATGGGAGGTGTAGTCTGACTAGGGCACCTGGCCCCTAGAAGGGAATGAGGCACTATTTCAGAACTGAAATATTTCAATTTTCAGCCTACATATTTTGGTATTTGAATTTCTGCTGAAAATCAAAATTTTCTGCAGGAACATAAAACGCTGTTACCAGCTCTACCCACAATACTCTTAGAATTTACATAGGGAGGCAGTATTTCCTAGGAGACAGAGTGCTGGGTTAGGGCTCAGAAAACATGGATTCTGTTCCTGTCTCTGCCACTGACCTGGTGGGCGACCTTGGGCAAGTCACTTTCCCTCTCTGTGCCTCAGTTTTCCTATATGTAAAATGGGAACAATGATACTGACCTCCTTTATGAAGTGCTTTGAGCACTAATGATGCGAAGCACTGTCTAAGAGGCAGGTATTATTATTATTAGGGAGTCCTTTAAAACACCACAGAGAGGAGCTGAACTCTGATACATTTCAGTGAATGTGCATAGATCAAAACTCTATCTCTAGGAGTAGAATAAAAGTCCCCAAATCATCTCAATGCATTTGTAATATGTCAATTTCCATCCTGGTCACAGCAACACCTCTGCTCCGAGGAAAGGCCTTTTTCCTGAGGGGCGCAAGGCTTTCCTATAACACATTTCCACTTTAGCTTGCTTTTATTTCCTTCTCACTCTGAACTACTAGCACACCCCAGTGACCATGAAACAGACAACCAGCCGTCTCGAGGCTCATAATATGGGAAACAAAGCAGTTAAGGGCTGGGAAGAAAGTACTTGCAGAGGGGACTGTAACCAATCTAGACCATGAGAATGGTACCTCTATCTAACACTCAGTTCCTAATGAGGACAGGAAGTGCTAACAATGTTAGCGGGAGCAAAGCTGAGATGGCAATCCAGCACACCAGGTGATGTTTCTTGCTCTAATCACCCCCATAAAATGTATTTAAGCAGCCAGGCTGAGACCTTCTGATGTTTTAGTTATTTATTATTGTTTCTGGCCTTATAACTCTTCTCTTAATGTCAGGCAAATGAAGCATATGCAGAGACAGGGGCTGCGGTGGGATTGTTGCATTAATTCATGCCTCAGTCGGGTATTGTGCGGAAAGTTTCAAGTTGGACTCTAACTGGGCCGCCAAAGGAGAGCAGCTGGGTTTTCAAATGTGCTAGGAGAGTTAGGTGCCCAAATCTAAGCCCATTTAAAATTCCCAGTTGTTTGATTTTTTCACTCAGCTTGTATGTACTACCCCTTGCTCCACCCTGTGTCTGTCTTATCCATATAGATAAGGGGCAGTGGTTAGTCCTTAGGCACTAATGTAATAAACATGATTAATAACATTTCTAGCTAGTTTGGCTGCAAGTTATTATTTATACAAATGACTGATTTTCTTTCTTTCTTTCTGAACATATAATACACATTGACATAGAATGATATACCATACGAAAACCCCACCACAAACCCTAAGTCAAAAGAATATCATTTCGATTGTAAAGTCAAGTGCTCCAAAGTTAGGAAATGTGAATTTTGCAGGACGAAGAAAAGGCTCTTCTCTAACCTGAGGGTTTCGTCTCTGGGAATTTCAAAGGCCTGCTGCAAACAATGGACACATCCTAGCTTAGGATGTTATGCAACTTAAATATAGGGGTTGCTAGCAGCTTCCCTTATAATGGTATAACTGCAGGGTGGAAGATGGATACACCTCTCTCTCTCTCTCCCTACAGCAGTCCTATAACTCATATTTAATTAGACCCAGAGCATGATGTCTTTGTATTCGAGGTACCTATCCATGGTAAGGACAACCTGGACAACATGGAAGTGATGCTGGTGGGTGGGAGAACCCATCTAGAGGAGATGGTGGGTGTAATGTTTGCTCCTTGTAGACAGGATGTAGTACCTTTTGCTTTTTACACAAAAATATGGAAAAATCCACATTGTTTCGGAATAAGCTTTACTAAATATATACAAACGTATATGTAATTTACATGTGACCTAGCTACTTGCAGGTGGTTGCTGTGATTGGGTTCTGGTGGCTTCTAAAACACCGTGAGTGCCTCTTGAGGGCTCTCAATCTATCTAAAAGGATAATATCCTATTATTACACACTATAGACGGTTTGTCAATCTATCTGTTGACCTGTACCACATAGCTACGGTGTTTCTAAGGTGCCTATCACTTTGGCATTTGTCTTTCAATTCCTTCCCCTGCAGATTTTGGTAGACTCTTGTCATCCTGGCTCACTAAGTTATAGGCTAGATGGTGGTGAACTCTCTGGCCTGTATTATGCAGGAGGGTCAGGCTGGATGATCATAATGATCTCTTTTGCCTTCCTCCTGGACCAACAGCCTAGCAACTTTGGAGCCTTTTAATTCAGTCATTTCTGGGGAGTTATTCATTTAAGCTAAAATACTATTTTATTGCACAATCCTGGAGCTCAGAAGTAGCTAACTTCCCTCAAATTTCCATAATAATTCCCCTCAGGGCTGCGCTGACTCATGGGAAATTTCTGCCCAAGGGACAATGTGTTTCCCCCAAGATGTGAGCGTGTGGAACAGCTGCCGGGGCTGCAAGTATAACCCAAACTAGAGCAGAGTTTGCTACCATGACAGCTGGAAACCACACAGCAAGCTCTGCCAGGCGCTTGCCTATGTGTGGGTACGCGTCAAGCTTGGGTCAGCGTTAGCCTGAACCTTTCCTGTTGTCATGCGCACCAGTACCAATGGAGCACAGGGTAGGTGCAACAGGCACCCAATTAGCGCAGCCTGGTTGTCATTGACACTGCAGGCACTTTACGCCGTTCTGGCAGTGCACTTGTGAATGATGTACACACTCACCGGCAGGCCCCTGCCCGTGGCCAAAGTGGTGCAAAGTTCTGCTCTGTTCTATAAAGGTTATTAGTCTATAGGGACATAGGACTGGAAGGGACTTCCTGGGTTGTTGAGTCCAGTCCCCGTTTCCACAGGCAACCCCGGCTTAGGACTCCACTCATGAACTTATCAAGCTTCATCTTAAAACTAGTTAGGTTGTTTGCTCCCCACTACTCTGATGGGGAGGCTGTTCTAGCATCTCCCGCCTCTGATGATTAGAAACCTTCTCATTTCTAGCCTAAATTTACCCCTGGCCAATTTATTCCCATTTGTTCTGGTGCCAGTGCTGGCCTTTAGCTTCAAGACGTCTTCTTGATCCCTGGTGTTTACCCCTCTGATGTATTTATAAGCAGCAGTGACATCCCCTCACAGTCCTTTTTATTTTTATTTTTTGCTGGGCTAACAAAGCACAGCTCTTTTAGTCTCCTCTTGTAAGATCAGCTCTCCGTTCCCCTGATCGTCCTAGCAGCCTTTCATTGCACCTGTCCCAGGCTGAAGTCACCTTTCTTGAACGTGGTTGACCAGAATTGCACACAGTATTCCCGATGAGGTCTTGCTCGATGAGGCCTTGTAGAAGGGCATTAATACTTCCCTAGCTCTACTGGAAATACCTCACCAGTTACACCCCGGGATCACATTTGCCTTTTATTTATTTTATTTTTAACACAGCTGCATCCCATTGGTGGCTCACAGTCATCCTGTGATCTTGTTCCTAGGCTATTTAACATTTTTATTAATGACCTGGAATAAAATACAAAATCATCCCTGGAAAAGTTTGCAGATGACACAAAAATTGGGGGAGTGGTAAATAACGAAGAGGACAGGTCACTGAGACAGAGCCATCTGGATCGCTCGGTAAGCTGGGCACAAGCACACAATATGTGTTTTAATATGGCTAAATGTAAATGACTACATCTGGGAACAAAGAATGTAAGTCATATTGATATGATGGGGGACTCTATTCTGGGAAGCAATGGCTCTGAAAAAGATTTGAGGGCCATGCCTGATAATCAGCTGAACATGAGCTCTAGTGTGATGCTGTGGCCAAAAGTGCTAATGCAGCTTGTAGAGATAAACAGGGGAATCAGGTAGGAGCAGGAAAGTTATTTTACCTCTGTATTTGGAACTGGCATGACCGCTACTGTAATCTTGTGTCCAGTGCTGGTGTACACAATTCAAGAAAGATGTTGATAAGTTGGAGAGGGTTGAGAGAAGAGCCACGAGAATGATTAAAGGATTAGACAACATGCCTCAAAGTGAGAGACGCAAGGAGCTCAATCCACTTAGCTTAACAAAAGGGTAAGACATGACCTGATTACAGTCCATAGGTAGCTATATGAGGAACAAATATTTAATAATGGGTTCGTCGATCTAGCAGAGGAAGGTATAACACCATCCCGTGGCTGGAACTTGAAGCTAGACAAATTCCAACCAGAAATAAGGCATGCATTTTAAACAATGAGAGTAATTAACCACTGGATCAAAATCAAGATTGGATGTTTTCCTGAAAGATCTGCTCTAGGAATTTTTGGGGGGAAACTCAAAAAAAAAGTGCCATACAGGAAATCAGACTAGGTGATCACAATGGTCCCTTCTGGCCTTGGAATCTATGAACTTATGACTCATCATACTGTGCTCATCCCCACAGTGTCTGAGCACCTCATGAGCCTAGTGTAAATGGAAGTCAGTTTTACATACACTTTGCACTGGTGTAAGTGGTGAGACACGGTGCAGGGCAATGTCAGATCAGGGCCTATCCCTCTATCTACCCAGCTTCTCAGATTGGCATCCATCGCTGTCGAACCTTAGAATCTTTAACCATCCATTCATCCCCCTACTCATGTCTCTATCTCACATGTGTGATATACATACCGGGGGGGGAGGGGGCTATAAATAACCTATATTTTGTGTGTTTACACAAAAAGAGAGAGACTCCCACAATTTTTGTCTCCCTGTGCTAACTGTAAGACATGTCTATCCTTTTCAATCTATGCTGCCTCTTATATTGAAGTGAGAAGCTCAATTTACCGCAAAAATTGCATTTAGAGGAAATGACAGAAATCCTGAGTGATACTAAAAGTCTCCAGAAAGACCAGTTTTTTCAGTGCAGACTCATTTACCCAGTGAGGGGGAAAAAATGAAGAGAACCTTGTCAGTTCCTCATTGCATTTTCCACCAGCCTCTTCGGACACCTCCATGCACCCACTAGACAATCAGAACATCATGTTGGACACTGCACATCTTCCTTCTTCCAATCCACTGGGGGACTGAAGACTTCTTCATGTTCCTCATTCTTCTTTCCGGCAGCTCTCAAATCGGATTGTGCTATATACTTGGAGTTGTGGAAGCACCTTAATGAAAATTGAAGATGACATAAAAAATGATGTTTGAGGCACAAAAATATGTATGTGTGTGCGCATGTGTATGTGTAGTGTTATGAATCACACCATGCAATGCTCTCTTTAAACTTTTGGATTGTGGCTTTTAAAGTTCTTAGTGTGAGACTCAATGGATCCTTCTACTATTCCATGCATAATCACTCTTTCTCCCATGCCTCACCTATGCTCCTGTAAAAATCGGCAACACCATCACAATATCCTCCTTCAAGTCCCTCTATAAAACTCACCTCTGCAGTGATGCATATAAAAACCTCACAATACGGGTAGGTAGCTGGTGTGCTGCAACCACTATCTATTGTGCTGATCACAGCATGTCATTAATACCTTGGGATCCCCCTCAGTCTGATGTATCCACATGTTATTCCCCATCTTACCCTGGGCTTGTCTACATAGGGAAACTGCCCCAAAACAGCTGTTCTGGAATAGCTGCCCGTGTGGACACTCTCTTCTGGAATGAAAGCAATTTTATTCCAGAAAACATTATTCCACTTTGGAAGCAAAATAATTATTCCAGAATACAAGTGACTTTTATTCTGAAATAGAGAGTCCACAGGGAGAGGTATCCTGGAATTGTTTATTCCACAGTATCCTATTCCGGTCAATTTCCCCAAGCTGCTAGGCCCCAATCCTGCAAACATTTCGGCCATGTCTACACCAGCAGCCCGTTACTAGACTAGGAATACCAGCATACTATACAGGCAAAGTGCTCCTAGCGGGGAGCTGTGTTTTGTATCACCCGCCATGCGTGTAACAAGCTCTGCCAGAAAAGGCACAGCTTCACTAGGGGTTTCTGCTGGCACCGTTATCGCTCTGGGGTCACTCCGCTTCACGCCCCTGACTGACAGAGCTATGTCAGCAGAAGTCTGTAGTGTAGACCCAGCCTTCACTGCCATGAATAACCCCCAGTAAAACTGCTCACGGTAGTAAGTTAAATACGTGTGAAAGGCCTGGTCCATGCTTCAGAAGTTGTACCAGTATAACAGCATGGAAGAGGGGTGTGATTTTTTTACGGATATAGGTATACAGATATAAGCCCTTGTGTAGATGCAGTTATCTCAATATAAAGATGTCTTATACCACGGTAGCTTATTTTGCCTCCCAAATTCTGTCCACATTAGGAGGGGACGTTGTCTCTTTAACTCTACAAGCAGCCAAACTTTTAACCTTATATCTGAAAACCCTTATGTCTACACTACGTGTACTGCTGCAGCTGTGGCGTTGTAGGGCCATAGTGTAGATGCTTCCCACTGTGACGGAATAGGTTTTTCCATCAACGCAGGGAATCCGCCAGTGGTGGTAGCTAGATCGATGGACGAGTTCTTCCATTGACCTAGCAGCATTTATGTCAGGGGTTAGGTCAGTTTACCAACAGTGCTCAGGGGTGTGAATATTTTTTACACTCCTGAGCGACGTAGCTAGGACAATCTAAATTTTAAGTGTTGACCAGGGTTTGGTCGGCACTTCAAACTTATACTGGTGTCATTTATATTGGTCAGAGGTGTGAAAAAAACAGACCCTCCCCTCCCCCCCCGGTGACAGATATGCCAAGAAACCATCAGTATAGGGCTTCTGTTGACACAGCTAATGTCATTCAGGAAGGCGGTGTGGGAAGAAAAACCTTTTTCTGTCGGTGTACATGGAGGGCTATGCTGGCATAAGCTCTGTAGTGTAGACTAAGCCTTACCCTCATGCTGAACTTCACTGCCATAGGTAGTCCCCATTGAAAAAACCAGCCACACTAGTAAAGTTAAGCACATATTTGTAGGTTTGGGACCACAGGCCTGGTCTACACTGTGTGGGGGTGGCAAGCTAAGTCGGTCTAAGTTACGCAACTTCAGCTACGAAAATAACGCAGCTAAAGTCAACGTACTTAGAGCTACTTACTGCAGTGTCTTCACTGCAGTAGGTCGACTGCTGACACTCCCCCGTCGACTCCGCCTATGCTTCTCGCTCTGGTGGAGTACCAAAGTCGACGGGAGAGCGCTCAGCGGTCGATTTATCGTGACTTCACTAGACGTGAGAAATTGACCCCCGCTGCATCGATCACTCCGGAGCTAAGTGTAGACATGCCCTTAGCTTTCAAACTCTTTGGGGGGAGGAGCCATCTTTTTTGTCAGCTGCTTGTACAGCACCTAGCACGATGGGGTCTGTAAGTGCCACCATGCTCCAAAATATAATAATAATACCTGATTTTTAAAATGACTTATTAATAAAAACAGGAAAGCCCATTAGAATCAGGAATGGAGGGAAAAAAACATCCATCACACATTTTTACTTCAAAAACAAAGCAGAATCCCACACATCACCCATCATGCTCCCCCCCCCCCCCCGCAGGGCCCTGACAAGTAACTGTTTTGCCTTGTAAATGTTATCTTATATTGCAAAACATCAATTGGTCTATGTTAATCCATTGTGATTTCTTCCCTTCCCCCTCAATCACCACCCAACCCCATATAAAATATTGAGCTTAATATTAAAAAGTATGGTGGGGCCTTATACAAACATTGATACATGCGCTCTGTGTTCACAAGGGAAAGGCTCTGTTCCTCTCCAGTTTCAGGAGAGATTGAGATTTTAAGCTTCTACTAATTTGGCTGCAAGTTTATATTTCATTGCAAAACTGCCCTTGTTTCTGTGGAAGCCAAGGACAATAGAAAACACACCCAGCTTCTTAACATCTGCCTTCTTTAATATGTAATTGGCCAGGGCTTAAGGTTGCAAAGGAAGGTCCCACTGAAAGTATTTGATAAAAATATTTCTTTCTTTCACAATACATTCACCACCCCCCACCACCCCGTGTCTTTATTTAGAGACAAACACAAGTCTTGAATGTGGCTGCTCTTGGGATTATTAGCAATTTAAATATTTGGAATTCTCCTAAGAGTTTGTGTTAATTGTGGACACTGGAAACTTGCTATTCCACTTTTCCTACACACACACACGAAGGGCGGAGGGTGGAATTCAGGTTTCACTGAGCTTGCTAAACTCACAGGGGCCCTCAAATTTGATCATGATGAGCCACTGCGCAGGTCAATGGCAGATGTGGCTTGGCCCTCTCCTTGAAGAAATGAATGCTGCTACCTGTTTGGATTGGCTGTGTCCAAAAAAACATGGAGACCACATGTGAAATAGAGCAGGTGCATTGGCATGGAGTAGACCGGGCTGAGTAACTTTTCTGATTCAATTAATACAGTCCTGGAGTGCTTCAGACAGAAGCCCATATAGACTCTTGTTTTATTCACATATACAAAGCCTCTTCCGCCCCCCCTTCCCTTTCTAGTGCAAGCTTTCCTAGGTGCCATCTGCATCCAGATTTCAGTTGACAAACAAGGGGAGAATGCTGCTGAATGAATTACAGAGACAGGACCTTGTAAATATTAATCAAGATGCTTTTTTCTCTGTTTGGCTCTGCAGGAAGTAAGCAGATGGGGAATGGGACAGCCCTTTTGCCCAGCTGAAGAGTGGGGATAATGTCAGCCTAATGAATTCCACCAGCAGAACATTTTTACATAAAATCAATGGCTGGATATGAGGTTTAAATATTTTATTAGACCTTCAAGTGGTCAAAAAATGTCTAAAAGTGGGGGAAACTCAGTTTTGTGCAAATGTCCCAGATCTCGTGTAAGGAAAGGGGGTGGCTTTAAAGGTGGGGCAAGGGCCCTTGGAGATTGGGGAAGAAGAATGAATGGAAGGATTGCATTCCATAATTAATAGTTGGAAATAAATTGGCTCACTTAAATTCTACTCAAGTTTCTAGTCATTCAGGTGTTTCACCAATTCACTGATGTCTTGTGTGGTTCTTTCCAATAGATGGTTTCGTAATAAATCATTATACACATATTTTTCCATTGGGGGAAAAAGTGCATTTCATTTTGCACCCTACATTTGGTAAATAAATAAATAAATAAATAAAAACCCCAAACTCTTTTTTAGAGAATGGTTTCTTCAGAGAATTTTCTTCTCCATAACTAATAAGAAAGGCAGAACATGAGTACATTTTAAGCAAAAGTCTTATCTGTTCATTTAATATTAACAAATTGAAATGAATTATTTTAATGCCAATTAACTTGTAGCTGTCCCTTATTAATAGTAATTTAGATTAATATTTCTTGGAAGCAGGAACATTGGGCTCAGTGTTACGTGCCTGGAATATCAACTGGAGAAGAAAACATCACTTTGAGTCATGAGGAGTTGAGCTCTTTCCTTTTTTTCTTCGCCTTCATCTGAGCTCTTGTTTTTTTCAGTCAAAACTCAAAAAGTACATCTGGGTGACTGTCTCTAAAGGTTGCTAGCTTAAAAAGACAACAGGATCATATTAAAAAGGCTTAAAAATTATCCCATAAAAATTGGATTTAATGATTTCTCCAAAGCCTCCAGTTTCAGAGTCATTATATTGATATATAGATAGATAACCATCTTTATAAGACTGCTAACAATCAAGAAGTGTAACTATTCTCCATATTCCTAGCATCTTCTTATTTCAATTAAAACAGGCCAATAGATCAAAATACAATTAAATTAAAACTGTTCTACAGGATCCACCTTCCTATAAGGTCTGGCTGATTAAACTAGAGTATAATTAATAATACATTTTCTTACCCACTGATTCTTCCAAAGGAGACTTAGCTTGGGAGAGCAGAAAGAAAACCCAGACATCTGAAATTAAATATTATTGCTGGAAAGGGTGAAAGGTGGGGGAGGGGGAGCGGAATTAACCAAGGCAGTTGACCGTGGCTTTGAAAGAAAGAAAGAAAGAAAGAAAGAAAGAACATTTTTCCTCTATTATAATGGGATATTTTAGTCTGAAAAGTTGCCTTATAGGTTATCAATAAAGCCACTCTGGGATTTCTATTAACGAGTATCCACTTGATCTATACAGAAAGTTTGTTGCGTTTCATTACTAAACTCACTCTCTCTCTCTCTCTCTCTCACACACACACACACACACAAACATGTTCATCCATTTTCATTGCAAAAGTAATTTCAAACTTCATCGGCTAAATGAAGATGAAACGGTGTATTATGGTTGGATACAGAAGAAGGGGAGGGAGGGATGCTCTATTTAAAAAAAAAACAACAACCCCCACAGCAAAAAGATGCATGCAAGCGAACTTGGGAGTGTGAGAATAAAAATTGACTTACCTTGAGCATCCCAGCAGAGATTCCAGGAGGGTCTGGTGGGGTGGGCTGGGGCTGGGCTGGGTTGGGGGGAGGGATGAAGTCATGTCCATTTCTCGCAGCCCAGAGAGAGATCTGGTGCAGAAACTGTTTCCTATCATCCCTCTTGTGTGTTTGCCCAGAGAGAGACTGAAAGTTACAAATCGCTGCCATTAACTCATCAAACAGTCCCTCTCCCAGTGAACCTTGGCCATTGGCCAAGAGCCGGCCACGTGATCCCTCCTGCCAATGTATCGAATTTCAGCTGGCTTTTCCTCGCGCTCCGGGCCGGGGAAGTGCCCCATTTGACATGGTGCAAGCCGGGCCAGGGCGCGGGACAAGGGGGCTAGCGCGGGTGGGGGCCAGGACAATGAGAGGAGGATGAACCCTCAGCCAGAGCTGGGCTGGGGGGGAGAGAGCAGGGCGGGCTATGCAGGGACCTGGCCCGGGGAGCAGAGACTCCAGCATTTGCAGCGGAGGCCGTGCAACATCCGCTGTGCCGGGGACAATCGCTGCGTGCTGGGACGGGAGCTCCCAATTGCAGGGCCCCCCCCGCCGCATCTCCCCTCCCCGCCCGGCCAGCCCCATCCTTTCCCCGCTCCCTCTCGTTATCTCGCGGCTGGGCCCAGGCCCCTTTACAACCCCAGCCAACCTCCCGGCGCCGCTTTCGCCTCCCCAGGTTATAACTCATCCTGCTGCAGCCCCTTCCCAGCCAGTTCTCATGACCCCGGCTTTCCTGGGGGGAGCCTGCCCCCCTCCTCCTCCGCCGCCTACCCAGCTTGCCTTATTGGACCCCGCTCCGGGGGTCGGGGAGCGGATCGGTACCACGCCTGTAGCCAGGACCCCCCCAGCTGTAACTCTCTGGTGGTGCCAGAAGATAGAGGGGACCTCTCTCAGGATGTTTACGGTGACACGAAAACTTTTGAGTGGATGAGAGTCAAAAGGAACCTTCCCAGAACAGGTGAGTCTGAGACAGAGGCCAGTGTATTTAACTGTGGGTGGCAGGTCACTTGGAAAGGCCAAGTAACGTCACTAGGTAATAAAAGTGGAAGATATTCAGGTGTCCCGTCCCCCCCACATTGGCGCATGCCTGTCTCTAAGCAGGTCTATTTGCCTTAAATTTTCTCTCTGCCATGATGTTTGTTACGATTACCTCCAAACTACACTCCTTCTCCCGAGCTGAGTGTGACTTTCAGAACTTTTTTTTTCTATTAAAGTCGTCTTGAGTCTAAAATTATTGTTTTCTTTTTTTAAAAAAAAATCATTCAAGGGGAAACAAACTTTTATTTTTTAGAAAACACGAGTTAAGAGGAAACGGACACGTTTGTCTACAATTGGCCAGAATGGTCCCCAAATAAGTGTTTGATCTGATTGACAGAATCTTAAACATATATCAAATATTTATTTGATCTGTAATATATATAGGTACACATGTATAGTTTGAAATTAATGTTGAACCTGGGGTTTGGGAGTGTGTGGTTTTGAATGGGGTTATTGTTTCCTGGAAAAATTAAACGTCTTTTTTTCAATATTTTAAAATGCATTTTACAGGAATCTGACTTTTGTCTCATTTTAATTTAGGCGCGACAACTCCACCCGTAAAAGTAATTTAGCCCAAAATAAAAGAGATGAAACAACGTCCTACTTTTGTATAATTTTAGCAGGTTGGTAATTAGCAAGTCTGACTTTTAGTTCTGTGCGCTGGGAATTTAGCTTCAAAATTATTCTACCAAAAAATTCTGATCTTGACAACGCTCAGTGCATTGCAAAATTCAAAGAGTAGCAGTTATATTCATTTAGATTACTCCCCAGAGGAAAGTCCATGTATTACCTTTTTCAAACTGAGAGGCGGAAAAACTTTCTCCAAATATTAAGCCTTGTAATGAAACCATTTTCTGAACTCATCGATAAAAATCTGTGTCTTCATAGATCATTAGAAGTTTCTTGTTTACTTCCAATTATATGTGGCTCCTTGCATCATAAATATCTTCCAAGAGATTTATCTCTGACATTTTGCTAAATATTGTATAAATTGAGGGATCTTTTTTTTAAAAAAATCACAACTTTCTTTAAAATTACAATAGTAGAACCATCTGCGCAAACAGATTCGCGTTTGCTTCAAGCGTTTTCCTGTAAAGTTTATTCCAAGCTTTTGCAAATTTCTGGGTGATGTATTTTTTTTTTTAAGTTAAATGTTGTTACAAAGTATCTAACTAACTGGATGTGAAATGATGTATTTTCTCAAGTGGGAGGGATGGGAAATGCACATTTCATCCCGGTTTTAACGTTGAAAAAGGAGATCGTTTGGGGTTTAGAAAGGAATTGATATTTTCAAAGGCAACCCAGTGGAACAGCCTGAGATTTTAATGTTTTTTTAAAAAATAATCAAACCGAGTTCACTGCCTCCAAGGGATTTCCTCTGCCGTTTGAGTTTAAAGTTCTTTTGACGGCAAAAGACAGTATGATTTTCCAGTTTCTTGGAGTTTGAGTGAAGGGGAACAGATTTTACGCTTTGCAAACAGTTTGCCAATTGATGTTTGCTTCTCTCCTGTAACTTTTCGGGTGTGGGCAGTATTTGTTCAGTTTTCTCTTCTGATGATCTGGGTTTATAAACGAATCAGACTTCTCCTAACTCTCTCGACCAAAGGGGAAAAGCTATTCAAATAACCAAGAAAGCGACCGCGTGGGTTTTTATATATATATATAATAAGTAAGGCTAAAAGCTTTCTCTTTGTTTCGTGCCTTATCTCATTGTTTCACCTTCAAGAGGGGAAGGAGAGGAGTCGGTTAACTGTCATTCACTGAGAGCAAAAATATAACAAGATTGGGAAAGTTCTGCTTTTTATTTTGCTGATCCTGGCCATATATAAATCAATCAAAGAACAAGGATGAATTTGATCATTTGCAAAACGAAGGAAAAAAAGCAAATAAGAGTCAAATGGTTTCAGATGTTTTTAGTGGGTTTCACAGGCATGGAGAAGATTTGTTTTAAATGTATGCTCATTTTTGAGCTCGATACAAAGGCAGAGGGATATCCTTTATGCTAGTATAATAAGACGTGTGTGTTAGAGAGAAGATGAAAATTGGAAAGACAGAAGGAGACACACAGGAAGGGAAGAAGATAGAGTAGAGACTGAGAGAGATGGAGAAAGAGAGATTTGTTCTTTGATTGGAAAGTTAAGATTACGCTGATATGTAAACGCAAAACCTTAGACGTCAGACTCAACTCTGCAAAAACAGATGCAGATTATCCCCCTCCATTTAGTGCATCGCTTTAATAGCAGTGTTTGGAAAAGAAAGAAAGAAAGAAAGATGTAAATGGAGATGCGATCACGAGACTTTATCCCCTCAGGGAGCGGGGGGACCCATTGGGGCTCTAACAAGGCAGTTGGCCACTCCAAGGGAAGAGTTGAAAGTGAAACTACCTGGGGCCTGAGTTCGGCATCAGAGAAGCTAATGGCTTGTAGGGCAGGCGACTCTGGTGTGTAGGGACCCGAGGCAGATAGTGAATCTGCTGCAGTTTCCCCCCCGGCTTCCCCACCTCTCTCTGCCCTGACTGTCTGTGAAACCTTCGTGATTGGCATTAGAGTCATTCCAAAGTGAAAAGAGCTGTTAAGGGTTATTCGCTCCCCCCACCCCCACGTGTTTCCCTCAATCTGAATGTTTTCGGGGAGTGGGGGGGGGGGGCGGAAGAAGAAAAGAAAGACCGACCCGGGCCCTTTCTACCCATCTCTGGCAAGTTTCCCATTATAACCACCTTTCCTTTCCACTTAACCTTTGGGCTCCCGCATCCTGCACGTGTTCCGCCGCCAAGACCATTGGGTCAGCCCGGTTATCGAAACATGATAACCCCCTGTGTGTGTTTTAAGGCAGAAAACCCCAGAGCCCCAAAACAGGGCATTGTACCCCAAGATGGGGTCTAAAGCGCACATCACTGACCTTTTTTTTCACTGCTCCTTCAAAAATCCCAGGGCCGCCCGGGGACTTTCTATGAACCACAGAGCGCAAAGGACTGAAGCCCGCGCGAGTCTAGCCTGTTACTTGTGTTTTATATAATGAATATATACATAATGAATTGATGTATACACACATATATACACACGTACGCACGCACATATTTTATAACACACGTCTATATAAAGACACATATCTACATAATTAATATAGATTCCAAAATATACGCATATTACAATACATATTGATTCTGCAAAATAATCCTATATACCTACATATCACTATTTTTCAATATATATATTGAAAGAGGCAGGTACATATATACCTCTTGCTAAATACACTCCTACTGCAATATATATCGTGGGAAAGAGGCACGTGTATATGATTATTTTGCAGAATAAATACCTATTGCAGTAGGAGTATATTTTGCAATAGGGATCTATGCATATAATAAAGAAAGATAATGGAAAGTATGTGTGTGGGTGTTGGGGGGATATTACTCACGAAAAAGATGTTTTTGTATGGGGGGGTTAAGAAAGAAGAAAGAAAGTTAGCTAGCTGGAAAGGGAGCCTCCTAGTTACTAACCTCATGGGTTTCAATAATCATCTCCTTCCCACCCCCCTTCCCTTTGTCTCCAGTGAAATCAGGAGACTGTGGCTTTGCTGGGGAGAAAAACGCAGTCTCTCCCAGGACAAACTTCAGCACCAAGCAGCTGACCGAACTGGAGAAAGAATTCTACTTCAACAAGTACCTGACCCGGGCCAGGCGGGTTGAGATCGCCTGTGCCTTGCAGCTCAACGAAACCCAGGTGAAGATCTGGTTCCAGAACCGCAGGATGAAGCAGAAGAAGAGGGAGAGGGAGGGTTTCCCCGAGGGGTCAGCTGGCTGCAATGGACCGGAGTCCTCCTCTGACAAATCAGACATCACCTCCCCAGCTACCTCTCCTAGCAGAAGTAACGAGGCTCCCACGCCTCCCATCTGACTGAGGCTCTTGTTAGAACCTCTGTTCTGATCTTGGGCAGAGAAACAGAAAAGAGACTTTCCCATCAGATCCACTCAGCCCCCTGCATTCATCTTGCTGGGGGAGAGAGAAGGGTGCAATGCTTTGCAATGGACTTGGGGATGAAAACACACACCAAAACCATGTGTAGAGACTTCCACACTCACCACCATGACCACCACCGATAGCACAGGTGCCAGCATTGTGCTGTTAAATCGGTGTCCTTCCAATAGATGCAGATGCTAGATTAATGGATGCCATGCTAAAAAAAAAAAAAAAAAGTCACTTTCCCTTCCAAATTCGTAGAGCAGAGGTGAATAGAGAGGGCCAAATATTTTTTTTCAAAAACCATGAACTTTTTACAAAAAAATGCAGACAACAAAAAGTTTTCACACACTCTTGATTCTTTGTGAGTAAACTGGACGTTTTTTCCACTAAAAGTTTGTTACATTTTTATTCACAATACATTTCGACTTTTTCCACAAAAAGTTTCTACAACATCTTTAGTCACAAAAAGATTAGATTAATTTTTTTTCACAAAAAGGCTCATTCTTCATGGAAGGTTTTGATGAACTTTTTCTACTAGAAGTGTTGACAAATTTTATTTTGACACATTATTTTCCCCCAAAAGTTTTGACATGAGCCTTATTCACAATAAGTTTTGATGCAATTTTTTTCCCCACAAAAATTCTTGACAAAATTGTTTTGTGGGAACTTTCGATGAACTTTTTTTCATGAAAAGTTTCACCATTTGTTTTTGTGTTTTTTTACAAAATGGTTCAATTACATATTTTCCACAAAAAGTTCTAACAACAATTTGGGGAATAATTTTCATATTTGAACTCTAATTCCAAATGTTCCTATTTCACTGAGCCCTTTTAGAAGGAACTAGAGCCATTATCTCCTGGGAGTAATTATTTTAGAGATAAGTAATACAGTTACATACCATTTTGATGAAATTTCTAGGGAGAATAATGCTCTTCAGAAGTATTTTTAAGACCAGGACATTTTTGCTGAACTCAGTATTCTGGCCACAGACAGCCATTCTGGCCAAGGATGGTTATCACAGTTTCTTGAATGCCATCTCTATTCTTGTGCCCACACATCTAAATGATACCCTAGTGGGTGAGTTAACCCTCCCTCTGATGTGATACTAAAGGGGCAGAAAAAGCCCGGTCTCAAGCCACTGAAGTCAATGGAAAAAATCTAGTGGTCTTTAATGGACTTTGGACCTAATCCATATGAAACAAGTTATATGCAGTATAATCAGTGGGCCTACACAGATATTTGATCAAGAAAATATGATGTTTCCCCCATCTTTTAAATGTGCTTTCCTAGGCTAAATGCACCTTCAGCACAAATGGATAGGAGAGGAAATGTGAGTTCAAAATCAGGCTTAGAAATATAAGAGACATGGTAATTATGCTATAAATAACCTCCTCAGTCAGTAAAAGCTTAGAAGTGTATTATTTATTTTCACATTTCCGAGGTTCTTCATTAACATTTAAATCTTCTAACAGCTGGGAAGAAACACACTCTTCATATTAAAAGTGGATTTAATTTATAGCAAAGAGTGAAAGCAACAAAGCAAATGCAAAAATCAGGGGTGTTGTCACAGAACTTTGACAGGACAGTGGTGATGGGCTGGAGAGATGGGAATAGTTGCCTTTTAAACTTTAATAAAAGGATAAAATGGAGGCCAACATTTTATCAAGAACAAACAATAAGAAGTGTTATAATAACCCTAGGTAATGTTAGAGCCACTTATGCTGAGACAAAGTTTGCACACAATGCCTCACTTTGGAGAAATAATTGGTTCATTTTCATCACCGTGTTTTATTATTATTAATTATTATTATTATTATTGATGTTTTACTATCAAAATATATTTGAGAAATGCCTTTTGTCCATGGAGAATACTGGTTTATTTTCACTCGGATCATATATTACAAGAGGCTAACCCAATGAAAGGACTTTAGGTGGCTGAAAAGTACATTTGATTTAAAAATATACACAGCATTCTTCTTCAACAGCCGCTGGATTTATACCAAATGTTCTGCTAACCAAACTTTCCCTCGGTCTTCCTTGCCACTCATCACTGAAAGGATTAATGGGGTGGTGGTGGGGTTTTAACACCTCTAAATAATACACCCATCAGTGGAATTTCAGGCAGGACAATCCCTAGAAACTGTTGCCTTTTTAATCGGATCTTTAAATTTGCAGTTCACTCCATTTTGCTGGCAAAAAAAGAAAAAACACACATGAAACAATAGCTAAGGAACCAAATATGCTAATTTGCCACCAACGCTATTATTTTGTCTTTCCCTGTTGCAAAATTCTAATCACACTTTGGAAATGAGCTGTGAGTTGTTCACTAAAGTACTCATGTTGAATTAGGGTTGCTGCTGTGTTTTAAATTATTTTTCCTCTCATTGCTATGTAACTAAACTTTTATCTCCTTGCCTGTTTAAAAATTCTCCTAATTTGTTATTTTAAATTACTCCATGTGGAAGTCCTCCTTTTCTTTTTGCGAATACAGACTAACACGGCTGCTACTCTGAAAGGTAAATTCAGACATTTCGGTGAAACCGCAAAATGTCTAGAATCAACACAAGAAAGAAAGAAAAAGTTTTATTTAAAATGTTTGGGGATTGCAAGGTTCAGTTATGACCCCAATCTAAAACTGGCACATATTCCTTTAAACCAAAGATGTATAGTGAATCTAGTTAAATTCATGGAACATGAGACTTCTTTTGACAGTGGAGAATATTTAAAAGGCACGTGAAAATGAAGGGAGCTATTGCAAAATGTCTACCTCTTATTTGCCGGGACTATCAGAATGTATGCAGGGCTGCTGTAGCAGGGTATTTGAGAGACAAGGTGGGTGAGGGAATATCTTTTTGTGGAGCAACTTCTGTTGGTGAGAGAGACACGCTTTTGAGCTACAGAGCTCTTCCTCAGGACCTCTGTATAGCTCGAAAGCTTGTCTGTCTCACCAACAGAAGTTGGCCCAGTAAAAGATATTCCCTCACGCACCTTGTCCCTCAGGACTATCGGAAGGACGATATGGATTTATTTATTGATTTATTTATTTTCTTTCAATATGAAGTGGAATGTGTGTTGTGATAGGGAGGGGAAATGGACATGTGAATGGATAACATTAAAAATTGTCTTGGTTTGATTCTATTTGTGTTACCTTATTGTTCTTTCTTTTATTTACCATGTATGTTAAGATGGCACCTCGGCTCCAGTGAGTTGGAATCTCTACATTACAGTGTGTCTGGGCGCATTACACACATATTGTAATAGACAGTTCCTGCCCCAAAGTCCTTGCAATATTGCATTGTGAATCTAACTTTCTCCCCTGCCTTGAAAATGGATCGCTCTTGAGCAAATTTGCTCCAAGGAAGGAAAACTCGTACAGCATTTTGGAAAATAAGGGTGGATCTGCAAAGTCATCATTCACATTTCGATAAAAAAAATTGACAACATTTCAAAATTAAGAATATATACACCAAGCAGCTTGAAATAAAACCCCGACCTCTTTTTGCTGTAAGTAAATAGGTTGCAAATGTGAGATATTTTACACCGACTGTAGGGATAATTCCCTTGAGGCACAAACTGCGGCTCCCAAACGTGTATTGGTTCACGCACCAGCTTCTTAAAATTGTTGTGACGTGAATTGCTGGAACATCGAGCTCGTGTAGCAAGAGTGGTTCATGTACTATAGCTAGGGAACCCCTGGTCTAGACTCATAGATTTCAAGGCCAGAAAGGACCATTATGATCATCTCATCTGACTTCCTGCTCAGCACACGCCAGAGAATTTCACCCAGTGATTCCTTCGCTAGGTCCCATAATGTACAGTTGAACCAACACCTTGCGATTGATTGTCCACAATGTGCGGTCACATGGTTGTAGGTGAGGTCTTTAGGAGTACATCACCTCGCACTTCCGGAATCCTCAGGGTACAGCTACACTGCAGCTGGAGGTGTGATTTCCGTTTTGAGTAGACGTTTAACTGAGCTAGCATGCTAAAAATAGCAGTGTACCCCAGGATGGCAAGAGCACTGGCATAGGCTAGCCACCAGAGAACAATCCCATCCGAGTCCCTAGGTCCATCCTGAGGTGGCTACACTGCTATTTTTAGTGTGCAGGCTTAATTAAAGCTAGCACATGTATGTCTACCCAAGCTGGAAGTTACGGATCCAGCTTCAGGGTATGTGTATCCCATGGCTCATGCTCATGTCTGCATAAAGCAGTGAAGTATTGGCAACCACAAGTGTTCAAAAATCACAAGCCTGCCCACCCCATCACAAAGCTGGCTTAAAAATCATGAGATTTAAAGCAATAATAATAATTTTGGGTGATCCCTTTAGTTCCCTTCTTGTTTCTGAGCCTTTCGGCATCACATTTTCAGGCTTTTTCCTGCAACCATGAGGCCAGAAACTTGCTATTTTATAAAAATGATAGCTGAGAGGTTCACACAAATCCCATGATTCCAGGAGCTGGGGCTTTAAGAAAAACACCAAACTCATGATGAAATCACCAGATTTTGGCAACACTGTGCATGGGGTACAAGCAGGTTTGGGGAATCCCTTAATAAGAAGGTACTTTGCTGAATCAATTTCTTTTGTCTCAGCATTGTACACGCCAGATTGTGTCTACTGCATTTGGGCCTATTAGAACATTTCATATTTTCTCTGTGTTATACAGGCTTTATTCTAAAATTACAGCTGTCTTACAGAAAATCCATACAGGCCTACTCTTCCTTTCACCTCTGACCTTTTGACCTCTTCCTTGCCTGAGGACAGAGTTGACCCGGTCA
The DNA here is from genome assembly GCF_965152275.1 of Natator depressus. Classification (NCBI taxonomy): domain Eukaryota; kingdom Metazoa; phylum Chordata; order Testudines; family Cheloniidae; genus Natator; species Natator depressus. The sequence continues at coordinate 12,464,068 of NC_134253.1, forward strand.
TTGACTAACCCTGAGTCAATAAGTCTGCCTTCATTAGCATAAAACATGAATCTAGTGGCAGCTTGACAAATTATAACTTCAAGCTAAAGATCTGCCAACTAGCTAACTCCTGTAACGACTATTTATCATTGGAAATGGTAAATCATAGGAATCTAGATGACTCAATTATTTGGGTTTAAGAAAGAAAGAAGGAATTCTTCATTGCGACGGGATGGTTAAAGACAAAGCCTTGCCCCAAAGCATGAAAATGATCATGAAGCAAGGATTCTGTTCTGTCTTCCCAGATCACTCTCTCTTTCTTTTTGTCTTTCTCAGTCTTTCTTTCCTGTGTGTCTCTTTTTTTTTTTACTCATTCCCTCTTTGTCCCTCCATCTCATTTTTCTTTTCCTTTGTCATCCTCTTTGCAAATCTCACCTTCTCTTTCATCCTTTTCCACTTTCTCTTTGTCTCTGTTTCTCTTTATATCTGTCTCATTCTCTTTTTATTCATCATTCTCTCTCCTACTCTTCTCTCCTCTCCTTTCTTTCTTTCCATCTCCCACCCTCAGACTCTCCCATTTTTATAGCTTTCTCATCCCCCTCCTCACCAGATTTCTCCTTTTCACCAGATGCTGCTTTGCTGATCCACTGCCCTAGCTGAAGAATTGACATAGAAGGGAACAGAAGCTTTTTCCAGCAGGATCAGGGCCCACAGAGAGTCAAATCCATACCTCTTAAATATCAGCCAAGCTGCCTTTGCCGCTGCTGAACTGTAGAAATTGATGTCAGCAGCGTTCAATGATGTGGCATCCTGCAGCTCCTCCATAGTTCATGCAATCCTTGGTCACTGAGCAGAGGATAAAGCATTATCATCCATTGCACTCTCCAGAACAAGTCACTTCTCCGGCTTTGTTCATTTTCCAAAGGGAACTAGAATTTTAACAAATCTGCAGGCTGGAGACAGAGGGGTCCACATAGGAGAACCAGTCTGGTTCCTGCTTTGCTTTGTGTATGGTCCCAGGCTTATTCTTTCAGGCAGGATGGTGTGCAGACAATAGGCCACAATTCTGGCCTACCTCCTTGCGATGCTTTTGACTACAAAGGGGTCGTGGAAGGCTAAAACCAGGAGGGAAAGACACACTGACCCATAGAAGGGGGGAGGACAGGAAAGTACAAGAAAGCATCTGACAGAAAAAAGAGCGTACGTGAAAAAGAGAAATCAAAGATCAAATCTTGTGTGGATTAAGCCAGGTTCAATTTCCTGCTCTGTAGGGATCAATTCTATTGTCCCATGCACTGGTGTAAATACACAGTAGCCCTCATTGACTCCACTGCAGTTATTCCAGTTTGACACCAGCACAATCCAGAGCAGAGTTTGCCTTTAAAAATTAAGGCTACTCTCTGAGGCTGATTGCAGAATTGTAAAATGCCTGAGATTTCTCTCCCTTCTGCTGTTTCAATAAATATGTCCTTTAAACCAGACTTGAAATAAACACCAGTCCCTAAAATTACCCATTAACCCCAGGGCAAATGGCTTGTCCTGACCTCAGAGACACTGGTTTCCAGTGGTGCAAATTTCTCTATCATAAATCTCAATTTGGGGCCAGATTCTCAACAGCCGTAGCTCAATTGAAGTCAATGGGGCCAGGTCCCCAGATGGTGTAAATCAATGTAGCTCCACTGGAGTCAAGGGGGACAGATTCCCAGCTGGCAGAAATCAGCAGTAGCTCCATTGCAGTCCATGGGACGACATCGATTTGGACCAGCAAGGAATAAGGACCTTTATTTCTCAGGCAGTTGTGCTGACAGACACGATCCCCTCCCAAATTCCCGAGCAAGAACATTTCACCCTCTAATCACATTTTATTGTTTCAAATAAAAAGAAAGGAAGGAAGAAAGAAAGAAAAAAGGCAGAGTTAACATGAAACACCACACTAGCACTCATTTAAAAATATACACTGCACCGAGATTTATGACTGAGGATGCTTCCTATAAATCAAGCCAGACTTTCTTTCCTCTGCACCATGCAGAAATGTAAACACCTGCATCTGATTATTTTTAGTTTAAACAGAAAAACAGGTGCAGACACCTCTGTTTTCAAAACAAAGAGAATAAGAGATTTAAATAGATACACACACATTCACAGCCATATATTCTTACATGGGTATGTGCACATTAGCCACTAATTTAAACATTATCAGTGCCTATTACCATAAATACTCATATAGAATCAAAAGAAAAATTCTTATGTATATTTCCATTATTTATTATTATTTCTATTACCATAGTGCCTAGGAGCCTATCTATTTTATCATTATAAAATATATAAGCTCAAATTTATCTCTGGTGTAATTCTGTGAAAGTCAATGAAGTCTGAAGGATTATATATATATAGAAAGATAGACAGATGGGTGTGTATAGGGATGGATAGATAGATAGATTACTGAAAGAGAATCCTTAGAAGAAAGGAAACTTCTCTGGTGATCTCAGGATCATTAAATAACTTTTCCTTCTCATCTTTTTTTAGGTGATTATTAAATACTGCATGGCAATATTCTTCTCCTCAAATTGATCATATTTTTTCAGTTGATTTTAGAAGTTTCAATTTGTATATTTGGGGGGGAAACCCCTCCACTTTCAGTTATCCAAGCAGGGCTGGAAATGTTTCAATTGTCTATTACAATTAAAATATACCCTCTAAAATTCACCTTGAGTTTTCATTTCTTTTTATCAAGCACATTTGTCCATAAGGTCCCGACTCAGCAAGGGGTTTAAGCATATACCTAATCGGAAACATGTGAGTAGACCCATTGACGTGCATAAAGTTAGACATGGGTCTACTCACACTGTTTTTTTTTTTTGCTGAATTGGGGCTTAAATTTGAACATAAGAAAGGGCTGTGCAGTTGTAAGTCTATTCTAGTGTTTGTGTGTGGGTGTGTTAGTGTATTCTACGCTCTCTGTGTAAGTGTGCTCTAGTGTGTGCATATTCTAGTGCATGCATGTGTAAAATAAATTTGAAAATTGTGTGTCAGGAACAAGTACTAGTAGAAGGAATTTAGGACATTATTCTCTCTTATTTTCACCATGTCAGGGTGTGAGTGAGTGTGTATGTGAGTGCTGCTTGTGATTGAGTGGGTGTCTGCCCACAGAGATCTCAGTGACTTACATGCACTTACACCAGGGATGAATTTGATCCCACACTTGTTACACCTCGGTTTTATACCAAAACATCTGAGCTGAGTTTCCATTCAGATCAGTTCTATTATTTCATGCCTACTATTAACAGGGAAAGAAATATATAAATGGCATAATCCAATTCCCCACAGTGATCAGACACCCTAGCACAGAGACTCTGTTAACTTCAATGTTACAAAGAACCAGATTCTGCTCTCAGCTAAATTTGGGATTTACTCTGAAGTCAATGGCATTACTCTGGATTTATGTTGCTATAATGAGACCCCCCCCACACCCTGTTTTCTCAGTCGCCTAACCCTAGGGCTCCATTTCTGCCACTCTTAGTCACTTTGAGTAGTAGTTTACTCTGTGAGAAATCCCATTCATTTCAGTGGGACAACTGGCAGGATTGGCCCTATTCAGCGTGAGTAAAGAGGGAAGAACTGGGCTGCATCGTAGCTTAGTGTTAAATGGAACAGTCGGGGGCAAGTGTAAAGTTGTGAGCCCCGCAGGCTCTGGGAAAGCTGGCCTAGTAGCTGGCCTAGAATTTGGCATGCCAGGTTCAATTCCTAGCTCAGCCAGACTCCTTGTGTGACTGGGGCAGGTCTCTTCATCTCTCTGTGCCTCAGTTCCACGTCTGTAAAAGGGTGGGGCAGGGGGCAATAGATCCCTATTTTACCTAAGTGTGTTGTGGGCATTAAAAGTATCCTTGCTATGATCAGCTCAGGGTTGGTGGTGCTAAGCGCATTGCTGCATCGGGAGAATGGATTGCCGTGGTGGTTAAGGAGTAAAAGTGAGACACAAGCTCAATCCACACCTCTGCCAAAGACTTCCTGGCTGACCTTGGGCAAATCATTTAATTGCTTCTGTACAATGGGGCTAATAGTATTTCATAACCTAACCGGTGTGTGTGTGGGAAGATCAATATGCTAACAATTGTGAGGTTTGTAGATGTTATGGCAATGGGGGGGCCAGAGAAGTACCCAAGGGCTTGTCTGCACGACAGGGGCACAGAAACACAGGTTTGGCACTGTAGCTCTTTCGCTGTTACCCTGCCAGGTAGGGACAGGCTACAGCAACGGAAAAGGTTTCTCTGTCTCTTTAGCATTCTTCAGCTGACCTAGCTGTGTCTACACTGGCACGTTAGTTCACCATAGCTGTGCCACTCAGGGGTGTCGATTTTTCACATCAACCTAGTTTTAAATGTTGACTGGGCCTAGGATAGATCCATTCACAGGCGCCGACTCCGTGGGAGCTCCAGAGCTGTTCCTCCCCCTCCCCCCAGCACCTCCCATCCACTGGTGGCCTTACCTATCAGCTCCTCTCCTAGCCCCTCCTGCCTGCCGGCGGCCCTGCCACTCAGCACTGCCCCCTCCCCCGCAGCATCTCCCGTGAGCTGGTGATCAGCTGTTCAGCCGTGTGCAGGAGGCCCTGGGAGGGAAGGGACAGGAGCAAAGCCGAGGCACATTCGGGAGAGGGGGCAGAACGGGACAGGAAGAGGGCAGGGCCTGGGGCAGAGCGGGGGTCGAGCCCCCCCGGCACATTAGAAAGTCGGCACCGCTGGGTCCACTTTTATTTTTTTGGCCTCAAGTCATTTCTTTATAAACTTGTGGGCCAAGCCGTCTGCTGCTGCCGGCCTTGGAATACAACTGCCCTTACCCAGCTGGAGGGTCCTTTCGCCTCCTACCCCTCCCTCTGTTCACGACCCCCATCTCCATGGAAGAGTCTGGGAAAGTTCTCTCCCACAAAGAGGCCATGTAGGCGTTTACTTAGCCCCAATCACCAGAGCTTCTGAGCACCTCACACTCATTCATGGATTTTACCCTCACAACATCCTCACTGGTGTCTTGTCCAAGGTCACAGAGGGAGCCCCGCTGATCTCGGCATTCTGAACTCCTGGTCTGTGGCCAAACCATGGGAGCATCATTCCCACAGCATGTAGAGCTCACCACATTATCCTCCCACGTAATGCTGAATGAGCGCTTGGATCTCATGCCTGGCTCAGCTATTCTGTTTTACAGTTTCTTACACTGTGTTCATCACCGTAGCCTCTGACTTTCACAGCTGGCCCGAGGTCACGCACGACCTCTACAGCTGAGCCAGGAACCGAGCCGAGATCTCCTCATGCCAGCGCCCTAGCCGCCAGCCTTCTCTCTCCTAGACATCTGATCTCCACTGGCTTCCGTGAAATGACTCATGATTTTCACCAGCACAAGGGAGAGGAGAATCAGGCCCAAACTGCCCTCTCTGTGGGAGAGACCCCGAGCAAGTTGGCTTGAGTTCTCATTTTGTCTAAGTGTGTCAGGAGGGTGGGTGGGGATAGTGAAAGGTCCTTGCTTCAGTGGATTGTGAGGAGGAGAAGATCAATAGAAAGAGACAGATTGGAGACACATTTCTATCACTCTGTATTGCTGGCTCAGCACTCCTTCCATTCCCTGCCAGGCTCAGGGAAGGCAGGTGCAGCCAACAGCTCCCTGCCTTTCCAATTCAAACAGGTTTCTAATCCCTCCACTGGAGGGTAAACAGCATTGAGTCACGCCTGGGATTAACCACACAAATATCTCTAATGTATTCAAATGCACTTCCTCAATACCACATTATAAACAGGGGTTACTAATGAGGAACAGCTAGGGCTATGGGGAATCATAATGACTTCATCCTGTGCTAAAAAGCAAGAGGCTTTTTCCTTTAAAGGATCTTTCTTTTTCTTTCCTATTTTACATCTTTCTTTCTTTCCTTCCATGCCAAGATCAGAGAACGGGAACATCTCATGTAAACTAGGTAGCTTGGGGGTGGGGAGAAAGATGTTTTTTATTGTAAAAGATGACATTTTTATTGTCTCTTATATTGTGCTATTTTCCTTTTTTATATTATAATCCAACGCCAGCTTTATTTTAGCTGGTAACAGAAGTGAAATTATTTTCCAAAGAGATTTCTTTTTTTGCATAGCTACATTGCCTTTTTAAACACTCTATTAGAAAAGTATCGCTGAGCAGCTGGGATGCAGGCATAGAGCGGGGGATAGGCGTGAATATGGGATGGGGGTGAGAGGCAAGCAATAAAAGGAACCCATAAAGATTAATTATCTAATTAACAGAAACATAAAAATATAGAGAGGGATAAATAAATGCCTTGCCAAAATTTGGTTGGGAAATTTTACACTCTTAGTTAGAGAGGTAGAAAGATGCGGACAACATTCTCTCTTCATTTGCCCTGGTGTAAATCAGGAGTAACTAGACTATAGACAGTGGGCCTGATTCTGGAGTAAATATGGAATAGCTTCCCAGTGTAAACCAGGAGTAACCCAAGTGGCACCTGTGCAGCTGGTTCTGATTTCACACCAGCATAAATCAGGATCAGCGCCATTGCTGTCAGTGGGGCTAATTCCCATCTAATTTACACCAGTGTAAATCAAAAGTAACACCACTGGAGTCAGTAGCACTGACTCTGATCTCACTTGCACTTGTGTAAATCAGTAGTAGCTCCAGTGCAGCCGGTAGAACTAATTCCCTGATGTAAATCAGGGCACTGATGTAAATCAGGAGTAATTCCACCGGAGTGAGTAGGCCTGATAGTGCTCTCACACCCACATAAGTCAGGAGTAACTATTGATGTCAATGGACGTACCTGGGCTTCATTCTCATTTTGCCTCTTTGCACTAATTTGGCAGGAGTAACGGGGTTTTAAAGTGAGCAAATGTCACAAACACTCATTTAAAGGTCATTTGCAGTGGTGGTGTAGCCGTGTCAGTCCCAGGATGCAAGCGAGACAAGGTGCGTGAGGTAACATCTTTTATTGGACCAATTTCCGTTGGTGAGAGAGACGAGCTTTCAAGCTATACTAGAAGAAAAAGAGGACTTGGGGCACCTTAGAGACTAACCAATTTATCTGAGCATAAGCTTTTGTGACCTACAGCATCCGATGAAGTAAGCTGCAGCTCACGAAAGCTTATGCTCAAATAAATTGGTTAGTCTCTAAGGTGCCACAAGTCCTCCTTTCCTTTTCTTTTTGTGAATACAGACTCACACGGCTGCTACTCTGAAAGCTACACTAGAGTTATTCAGGGCACTTCAAAGCCCCTTTACACATCCAGAGTCATGCAAAGTGGCCTTCTTGTAAATGTGAATCAGGTGTAAAGTAAGAGGAGAATCTAGCTCATCGCTCTAAGGGCCAAATTATGAACCCCTTGCTGCTAACAAAGAGCATTTACTCACATGGGTAACCCCACTGAAGTCTCACTAATCCAGGCCGAATGAGGAGTAACAGATTTTCTGCTCCCAAAAAAGTGGAGGGTGGGAAATAATTCCCAGTGCACTGTCTTCACCTGGGCAACTTCATTGCTAGATCATGGTGATCTTTCACAAGACATCACTGATTGATTAACTTTCCCACCCTCACCCCCGCCTTTGAGAACTGCCCACCAGCAGATCCTGGGATTCTCCACTTTATTTGTTATTGACAAACTTTGTGAAGTTCTCAGGCCCCGGTTCCTGCCTGCGTTCGGGACTATGTCAGTAAAATGGGTGTGATACATCTGTAGTGAGGGGGCATGGCCTCCCTTTGAGACTGATGGCCGTGTACGCCTATAATATCCCTATTTTATGTGTGCTGTGCAGCTTAAAAGCCATTTTTGATATGATAAGCTCAGAGATGGTGGTGATAAACTCCTTAATAGTGCTTCCATGGGCCAGAAAGGCTTGGTCTATACTATGAAGTTATGCCAGCCTAGCTATGTCAGCAAGAGGTGTGAAAACCCACACCCAGCCCACATAGCTATGCCAACGAAAACCACAGTGTCGACGCAGCTATACTGACAGAGGTTGAAGGTCTCAGCCATTTTTTGGCTTTTTTACACACTTGAATTTACAAACCACACCCAAGTGACAGCTACTAGTATAGTGTAAAATATTCAATATAGTACATAATTGTATACAATATATGAATATATGCGATTCAAATTGCTACTTTAATATAATATTAAAGTTGAAACAACAGTGTCAACATGAAATGATTTTATCGTATTGAATTGGAACTTTGACATTATCGAAAATGTCATCAAAACAAGCACATTGCTGTTAGATGTTTCAAGTTCATCAAAGCTGCCTTGTTCAATGGAAAAATATTTTGCTGAAAAAATTTCAGCCTGCTACGAAACCGTCCTTTCTCCAACAGCAGACCTCCTTCAGAATACGTGATCCATAAACACTTGGATGTAAGCGCGCTTTGCAAACATGAATTAATTTAGCCTTAGAATCCCACTGTCCTCACAGAGGCATGGAGTCTACATGCGCATTTGGAATCATTGTTGACTCTGGGCTTTAACTAGAGATTGGTTGGCTATTTTCTGGCTTCCTGGTCCATGTAAGGGGCCAGTCACCAGAGGCTAGGGTTATCAATTTTTGTTGCACATGTTCCTGGAGGTTTCATCCCAGGACATTAGATTTTAATTAAAATCTAATCTTTAATTCCTGGAGACTCCAGGACAATCCTGAAGGGTTGGCAACATTATCAGAGGCCAAGGATCTTTACAAGCAAGGTGGATGGGACAGGGAAGGGAGTTTGAAAAAGCTGGAGGATATGAGGTAGTGAGAATCTGAGATGGCAAGAGGGCCAAGCCCAATTGCAAGAAAGTAAGTGATAAAATTGCACAACCCAGGGCTATCACAGCATGGCTCTCTGTCTCCCTCTAATGGCCACCTTGCATAGAGGGTTAGGAGTCTGTAGCTATGGTTTAGCTAGCAGAACTGAACCTGGAGAGCTCCTGCTTCTGGCTCCAGAGTTCCCAAGTTCAAGCCCTCTCCATATACTCCCTGGGGTGATGCTGCAGTAAGAAGTGGGAACAGAAGTGGTTTTGTTGACAGGAGGTGGGACCGGCAGTGTTCTGGGCCTTCAGTCTTGGCTCAGGCCTGAGAGCTGGGGCTTCCTGATTAGACCCAGACAATTTTTTTTTAAATGAAAAATGCAGATTCAGCAACACTGAACTGTTTCCCCCATTTCTGTTGGTTTTGCCAAGCTGGTTGTTTTGGTGGGAAGGGAGAGATTCCCTGCCCTACATTCATAGAATATCAGGGTTGGAAGGGACCTCAGGAGGTCATCTAGCCCAACCCCCTGCTCCAAGCAGGAGCTATCCCCAATTTTTGCCCCAGATCCCTAAATGGCCCCCTCAAGGATTGAACTCACAACCCTGGGTTTAGCAGGCCAATGCTCAAACCACTGAGTTATCCCTCCCCTCCATTTCAACATGTTCAAAACGAAACATTTGCATTTGAGATTTGAAACAACTGTTTCAAAATTTCTTTTAGCTTCATTGGGGGGAAAAAAATGTTTTTAAAAAAGTCAAAATCAAAATAAAACATTTCATTGGACCTGATTGGGATGGGGGTCTTTTCAATTCACCTAAAATTTCGAACATTTTTATTTTTGGTCCAACTTTTGTGGTGTCAAAATTGCCAACAAATCAAAAAGTTCCATTCCTGACTTCTAATCCCAGCTCAGGAACTGACCTCCTGTGTCCCTCGGGAAAGTCACTCAACCTTCCTACCTTAGCACCTAATTTTTAAAGGGGGCTAAGAATATTTACCTTGCCGAGGTGTTCTACTCCATTGACATCAGTGGCACCAGATTAGTCAGGGATTTGGTGTGCATAAAGGCCTTTGAAGATGGCAAATACTACATGGGCCCAATCCTGTGAGGTGTGGGGTACCCCCTGAGTGGTGCTGAATGTTGTTACTGATGCCAAATGGTGCTGATTTCAGCCCTGGATATCCTCAGATCCACACAGAATCTGTAACTATCATCAGCTGGCATTTTCAGAAGGACCTATGGGAGTTAGGTAGCCAATACCTACTGACAGTCATAGGGTGAAATCCTGGCCCTGTTTAAGTCAGTAGGAGTTTTGTAGTTGAATTCAATGGGGTTGGAATTTCAACCGCCAATTTTAAGGCCAGAGGAAGCATTATGATGCCCTACGTAACACAGGCCAGAGAATTTCACCAGCAATTCTTACATCAAACCCATAACTAGAGCTGGGCGCAAAATGGTTTTCCCATCCCATGTCAGCATTTGAGATTTTTAAAAATGTCCAGTTCCACATGAGGACAAAACCAAGACCTTCTGCATGAAAAACTGGAGAGAGAAAAGCTGCCATATCCAGAGAGCCAAGTGCCTGGTAGTCAGGACAACTTATCTAGCAAGCAGAAGACCCAAGTTCAAATTCCTGCTCTGTCTGATTCAGAGCTGGGCCTTGCACAGAGCTCTCTGTGATGGGGCACAACTCACCACTGCAGCACCTCCCGATGGCTGTCTGGGGAAATACTGCTGCACCCTCTTCTGGTGGTGTCTCGCATACTGTCACCTCTGTTCCTGAACCCATGTCACTCCTAGGACCACAGCATCCTCTTCAGTGAGACTGGCCTGTGGCTGTGCCACACCCTATGTTCCCCCCTTCCAGGGGGACCTGCAGTCCACAGTCTAGCCACTTCCTTCAGTGGCTCCAGCACCCTCTTTGCCCTTGCATCAGGGCCTCAGTCTGCAGATCCCTGCAGCCTGCCAGGAGCTGCCTTTAGCTCTCTGGGTCTCTTCCTGCACCACTGCTTGGTCCAGGGTGCTTACTACCCTCCCTCTGCAAGACAGCCAGTCCCCCTCCCTTTTCTAGTGCCAGGGAGTGACTGAAGGGGCTCTGTTCTGCAGCCCTTCTTATATGGGCCAGCCCAGCCCAGATTGGCTGCTCCTATAAGCCCTTCTGTGATTGGCTGCCTCCTGTGCATCCTCCCAAGAGCTGTTTTTAACCCCTTTTCTGCCAGTGTGGAGCTGACACCCCATCACACTCTCCTACATCTCAGCTGAATGTCCTAGTCACTGAGCTATTGGCTATTCAGGCTATCACATTCCTTTTGCTTTTGAACAGAAATTCCAAGCAGGACCTGAGAAAGTTTAATCAAAACTGCCCCTTCCCTGTGAAAAAATAATCAGTTTAGACAAAAAGTCATTTTGGTGGAAAATTCCCACCCAGTATTCCCCATAACTTCTTGCTGAGCTAGAGCGTATCTTTTAGAAAGACCCCAGCTTGGATTTAAAGACTCCAGGTGGTAGAGAATCCACCATCTCCATTGGTCAGTTGTTAGGCCCCCGCCATTATTAGGATGTCCCTGGCCATTTTCTCCCAGGACGTGCAAAATTCCTGGTGCTGGAAATGTAGCAGTAAGTGGTCACTACTCATGGATCCAATGAGCAAGCAGGTTTTATGGATCAGTCAGGGAGGATCTACACTGCCTCAAGAGCTCAGAGGGCAGTTTCTCATGTCAGCGTGTTTGACTTCTACGTGCAGATATGTACACACTGAATCCCTGCTCCCATGGCTGTGCGTAAGCCTGCCATTTTTCTTTGGGAAACAGAAATACATTATGCAGCTCACCTGTCACTGCCCAAATAGCCAGATCAAATCCCCCTAATGCCCGCCTCAAATTTGTGTGTGTGTGTGTGTTTTGTTTTAAAATTCGGCCCTCAATCATACCCGAAAAGTGTTCCTCACCACCAGCTAATCAATCCCACCCCTTAAAGGGACATCTGGCAGCCCCCCTCCTGAGCCCACAACTTTATAGTGTACATTCGAGGCGGTTTTGACTCATATTAAAGCAATGGGTTCTTTTTAATCTGTTGCTTCTATATGGAAATGGGATAATTAAAAGCACTTGTGCAGTGTATATCTTATCCATCCAGATGTTTCGCAGTTGCGCATTTCCTAAATATGCCATTCCGCCCAGTTTGACTTGGTATTATTAAATCATCTACACATTTTCAAGCAGCAGCCCGAACTTAAAGTCTTTGCAAATTTCCACACATGGGGTCCCCGACTCTCAATGCCAAAGTCTCGATTCACTTAACAATTTATTTATCACAGCGCCATAAAAGCACCTTCCACATTTAAGCCTGCACGAAAGGCAGGCTGCATTGAGAACGTACCTGTCAGAAATTTGTTTAGAGGAGAAGTGAAGCATTTCGTATCTCTGAGCTGGATCTTGGGTTCTTTGCAGACAACAGGAGTTTTAAATGTGCAAAGGAGCCAGCGTCAAGGAGACTCGGGTTGACATTTGGGTGTGCAAGACCCAAGATTTTCCAAAGTGGGTGTCTGAAGGGATTAGTTTGGGGAGCAAAGCAGATGCTCATGTCGATTGGGAGCTGCTGGATCCTTGGTACATTTGAAAATCTGATGGGCCTAGGTACCTGCATAAGGAGCTAGGGTTGAGATTTTCGAGAGCGCTTAAGGGAGTGAGATGCCCCAATCTTTCTGAATTTCACTGGGATAGTGGGATGCTTAAGGGAGTTAGGCACCTAATCACTTGGCAATCCTACTGGGTGCCTATCTGCATCTTTAGGAACCTATAACCCTGTCCCTAAATAATTGAGGAGGATAAACCCCCTTAACTTTTGATCCATGGGCCCCCCCCCACCAAAATATCTGACTGCCTTACAATCTTTTGACCATCCCCTGGGAGGTAGAGAAGCCAATTCCAGTTTACAGAGGGAAACTGAGGCACGCAGCGACTAAATAATTTGCCCAACATCACACAGGAAGACTGTAGCAGAGCAGGGAAGCCAACCTAAGTCTCCCAAATGCTAGGGAGAAGTATCTTAACCCCTGGGTCATGCTTCCACTTTGCCAACTTTTTCCACTGGCCTTGTGACCCTAACTGGGTCACTTAGGTGTTTTTGAACATTTCACCCTGGGAATGCCTTCGATCATCTCAACCTAGTGGTCTACATTTAAGCCACCTTTTTTTGAAACTCTTGGCCTTGGTTTCCAGCTAAAGTAAAACTTAGAAGGGTCACCATGTGAAAAAAAAAAAAGGAGCAGGGTGCAGATAATATCTCTGACATAATGATTTATCTTATACCCTGAAAAGATGGCCGCGAACCAGAATCCAGATCCTGCATGTCAGTGCAATGGTCATCAAGTTCCTAGCTCTCCTCTTGCCACTGGCGTCAATGAGAGTTTGGCCCGTGGAAGCATCGAGTAAGGACTGCAAGATTTGGCTCATTCATGTTATTCATTATGTGGCCAGTGCACAGGGCTGTGTGGGTATAAAATAAAACAGTCTCCCACCCTGCTGAGTTTACACTTTGCCCGGGTCATTCTTCTGGAAACATCTCAACAAAATCAGCCAACGGTCCAAAAAAGGAGTGAAGTGAAGTAAGGCCCCATCCGGCAACGTCTTTGATTTCAGGTGGAGCCGCTCAGCACATTACTGGAGGCAGCTAGGATGTCCCAGGATTGGACCCACAAAGCAGAAGGAAGCTGGGGCTGAGAGTGAAGGAGAACATCTGGAATATGTAAGGAACCTGAGAGGCAGCTGGGTTTCTTTACTCGTGTCATATAAAGTCCACGTTTTCCAGATCAGTTTTCCGCCCCTAAATCCTGAGCGTGCCATCTGCAGCGCCCCACCCTGAAGGGATCAGAGGGAAATGAAAAAGTTCCATAAGCCCACCAGGCACAGATGTGCAGAGCCTGGGAGCTTTGAGAAGAAGCACTTGCGTGAACTTGGATATTGTTTTACTGCTTCTATGGTGAGAAAAATCACCTCCTCCGTTCCACTGCACACTTCAATTTCCCTGGGTCTTAATCATTACATTTATGGTGCCCGTGTAAATACAAGGAAACAGCAATGGAAATCAAGCAAATCCTGCAAGGAGATATTTCTCCAGGGATTTACTATCAATTCTCATCCTCCAAACCTGTGAAAGATGCATAGGAGGGGAAAAAAGATTTAATTGAATACAAGGGCTGTTAACCCCAGTGCTCTGGCCAAATTCTAATTCCAGTAATTACATTCTGCCTGATTAAAATTTCCCCTTCATTTTCAATTGCTTTTGGTATCCCTCTTTGTTTCCTCTTATACCATGTTGTGTGGCATTTCTGTGCATTGTTACATAGTTGCTGGGTTCTACCCCAGAGGCAGCGGCATTTCAATGGCAAATGAAGTGGATGATGGATTCAGATTCCCTGCTATCTGATGACAAGAAGCATTATAATAAGACCTAGTTCTTCTGTACCACTTTGCATCTGTACAAAGGAAAGCAGTATCATTAGCCCCATTTTACAGACAGGGTAACTGAGGCACAGTGTCATCCAACAAGCCAGGGGCAGAGCTGGGATTAGAACCCAGGTCACCTTAGTGTTAGTGCAGAGCTCTACCCACTAGGCAACAATGCTCTCTTCAAAGCAACTGGCCTGTATAGCACTTCCCTACCCCACAGGGGCTGTTGTGAGGCTGAATATGTTAAAGGTGCTCACATACTGCAGCAAGGGGGGGGCGGATCAGTGCCTTAGCTAATTTAGACCCCACCATTTTCTACATATAGTTGGGATTATGTTTTCCAATGTGCATTGCTTTGCATTACCTCTTGGTTACCACTCAAGAAAGAGATCTTGGAATCATCATGCATAATTCTTTGAAAACATCTGTTCAATGTGCCCCAGGAATCCCAAAAGCTAACCGAATGCTTGTAACCATTAGGAAAGGAATAGATAAGACAGTAAATATCATAATGTCACTATATTAATTCATAGTACGCCCTCACCTTGAATACTTTGTGCAGATCTGGTCGCCCCCTCTGAAAAAATATATATTAGAATGGGAAAAGGAACAGAGAAGGGCAACAAAAATGATGAGGGGTGTGGAACAGCTTGCATCTGAGGAGAGATTTAAAAGACTGGGACTGTTCAACTTGGACAGAGACAAGTAAGGGGGGACATGACAGGGGTCTATAAAAATCATGACTGGCGTGGAGAAAGTGAAAAAGGAAGCATTATTTACCTCTTCCCATAGCACAAGAACTAGGAGTCACCTGATGAAGTTATTAGACAAGCTGAAAACTAACGTAAGGAAGTACTTCTTCACACAACACACAGTCAACCTGTGGAACTCCTTGCCGGAGGATGTTGTGAAGGACAAAAGTGTAACTGGGTTCAAAAAAGAACTAGAGAAGTTCCTGGAGGATAGGTCCATCAATGACTATTAGCCAAGATGGTCAGGGACACAATCCCATGCTCTGGGTGCCCCTAAACCTCTGACTGCCAGAAGCTGGGACTGGACAACAGGGGATGGATCAGTCAATGATTGCCCTGTTCTGTTCATTCCCTCTGAAGCGTCTGGCACCAGCCACTGTCAAAAGTGGCTAGATGGACCATCTGTCTAACTCAATAGGGCCATGCTGATGTTCTGATAGGTAGTTCCCTACAGAGCTTTCTTAGTTCTAGGTGGTGGTGTTTGTTTAATTGGATGTAGGAGAGAACTCCCAGCACCCCCACCTTGGCCCTGGGAGGAGGATGAGAGAAAGGAACGCAGAATTGATATGTACACATTCTGCTCTCATCAACCCCAGGTAAATCTGGAGTGACTCCAGTTAAGTCAAATGGAGGTAGCCCCTCACAAAGGCAATCAGAGTCAGCCCCTTATAGCCTATATATGCAACTCAAACAACATGTTATGAACATGTAATGGCCACTCTGTTAACAGCTACATGGGAACGGAAAGCTGGAGCTGCTCCAGCTTGAACTAAAACTCTGCAGCCAGTGGGGTAGCTACTCGTAGCCTCTGTGGATCCCCCTTCCGGCCCTTCATTAGTTAACAGCATTTCTGTTCCTTCTGCATAAGCTACAGGCTCACTCCCGAAACAGCACAGAGAACCAGCAGCTCCTGTCAAGGGGTGAATTCAACCCTGGGGGTTGCCCATTCCTGGAGCTGCCTCTCCTGTTGGTGGCAGGATTGCGGTGTAACACATCATTAGGCCTCACCCCGGGGCACCGTCCGTTCCCGCTGACCTCATGGGAATTGGGGGAAGCTCTTTGTGCTCCTTGGACCCAAAGGCCCAGTGAGAAATTTACAGGGGACTGCAGTGGGAGCAGGGAGTCACTGGGCCCTACCCTGCGGGGTGCTGATGAGAGCTGGGAGAAATTTTTCATCCAAATCTTTTATCCGGTAGAAAAAGCAGAGTTGGTGACCGTGAATTTGTGGCAATTTCACCGAATTATTTCTGTCAAGGGGGAAAAAATACTAAAAAAGAAAAAGAAAAAAATGCGGAAGAAATGGGAACATTTCAGTTTTTCAACCGGAAACCGGCTTTTGGGGTAGAAACTTTCCTCTCTTTTTATTGTAAGTTAAATTTTAAAACATTTACAAAATTCTCAGCAGTGAAACGAAACGTTTCATTCGACCCGAAACACATCCCCCCCTGCAAACTCTTTGAGTCTCTGAAAATTCAGAGGGGTAGCCCTGTTAGTCTGTATCAGCAAAAACATCGAGGAGTCCTTGTGGCACCTTAGAGATGAACACATTTAAATTCAGGTTGACCTGAAATGAAATCCCTCCCCCCACACATTTTTCAGAATTGCCAGGGAGCCGAAAAATCCATGATTTGCCCAGCTCTAATGCTCAGTGCCCTCAGCTCTCACTCGCATCAACGGGCCCCATCCCCAGATGTGTGACCGGGGCGTGAATCAGGGGCTTTAGAGGTAAAAGAACACAGCTGTGCAGCTCAAGCAAAGCAGCCCAGTTCCACAGCTGGGAGCAGTAACAGATCTGCAGGGTTAGGCACAGAGGGGTGACATGCAACGTACACAGCCCAGTGGGTGACACTAGGTGCTTGGGGACCGATCTGGCAAGGTGCTGTGTGCCTCCCACAAGCTGCTAGTGTAACCCAGTGGTGAATGTGTGTTATAGGGCCACTCTGTGTCTGTCCACAGAGGACAGGAGTTATTACAAGCCCTACTTACAGAGCTTTGACTCATGCTGTTGCTGCTCCCGCTTTTTAGCTCTGGGGTCCCACTTCGATCCCCGCTGAGTCCTGGCCCTCTGCACTCCCACCCGGTTGAGTGGGACCTGGGATCAGTGGCAAGATCTTCATGCCAAGGTCCCAAAATGCTTTCTGCCGCTCTCACCAAGACAGAGGGAGTGGAGGGCATTGAGCAGAATGAAATCAGGCCAATCTCATCTCCCTAATTGCTTCAAAGGTGCTCTTCACTTTATTGGCATGCTGCCTGAGAGAGGCTGTTATGGGGGCACTCGACATTTCCTGAATGTCCCTCTCCAAAGGCCGAACACCTCTTTCAACAGCAATTTATTTGCATGACTTCCTCCCCAGCATAGATAAGGAGCCGCCTTGCAGCGGGGGAGAGGAAAAGGAGGAGGGGGAGGTGGTGTTGCATTTATGATCTGGTGGGAGGCAGATAAGAAACCTCTTGAGTGGCTGGGATGAAAGAAAGAGCAATTGATTTCCCCATCAAGTGTCTTACATCGAATTCAAGTGGACCCTGCTGCAGGTAATAGAGAAAATTTGCTGAGCCTCCCAGAGCAACTAATCACCGAGAAAATGGAATAAA
This sequence comes from Natator depressus, assembly GCF_965152275.1. Taxonomy (NCBI): domain Eukaryota; kingdom Metazoa; phylum Chordata; order Testudines; family Cheloniidae; genus Natator; species Natator depressus. The sequence continues at coordinate 12,481,599 of NC_134253.1, forward strand.
ATTCAGGGCAGCAGCATTTATCCTCTTAGCCTCACCCAGGGGATTTCTGGGGTCGTGATGAGAGCTGGGCAAAATTTTTCACACTAAACTTTTTGTGGTGAAAAAAGCAGACTCGGTAACTCCAAAATGTTTCAAGAGTTCACGTCAGTTTCACCAAATGGTTTCTTTTGGGACATAAATAAGTAAAAAATATTCGTAAAGATTGGAGATGCCCAGTGTGGACATTTTCAAAAGGAAATGTTTCAAGTTTTTGGTTTGGAAATGACTTTGGGTTTCAAAATTTCCTTTAATACCATTAAAAAAAATAAATCCAATTTTTGTTTTAAAAAGCTTGAAATCCAGTGTTTTTGATGTTGTCAGACTAAAACATTTTGTTCAACATGAAATGACTTTTTTTTTTAAGTAAACGGAAATTTCAAAAATTCTGTCCAAACTGAACTGAAGCTTTTTTGATATTTTGAAATTGCCAACGAATCAAAAAATCAGTTTTCACCCAGCTCTAGTCATGACCCTTCTCCCCCTTAGTAGTAGGTCATAAGCATTCTCACCTTCATATAGAGCTAATTAGGAAGGGGCCCAGTTGGATGGGAACAGGATGGAGCCCAGTATAGACAAGACTGAGATTAGAACCCCTAGCCTAGACAATTTATATCAACTTTCTTTCTCCTCCACTTCCCATATTTCAGTCAAGACCAGCTTCCCCAGATAGATGAGGGTTCAGTTTTTTGGCTGAATTGGGACCTGTTATCTATGAACTGTTGACTATGTACTTTTGGGTGTACAATATTTATCTCATTAAACACAGACTCTGATGAACAAGTTAAGGAACTAAAGTCCAGATTTCCAAAGGTATATAGGCACGTAATTCCCATGGAGAACCTGGGCCTAAAAGATTTACAGGGACTTCTGGGCTACTGTGGTTTGTAACCAGTGTTTGTAAGGAGAGGTTACCCCAAAAGATTGGCCCTTGGTTCCTGACACCCTTATTATTAAATATTTGTATTAAAGCCTCAAAAGAGATTAAGGCCCCATTGTGTTAGGTGCTCTACAAACACAGGAAAGAAATCATCCCTGGCCTGGAAGGATTTACAGTGTAATGTTTCATAGATTTTAAGTCCAGAGGGGACTTTTATGATCAGCGAGTCTGGCGTCAGTTTCCCCTCCTGCCATTTGTATATTTAGATTGTAAACTCTTTGGGGGCAGGGACCAGGGTTTGTCTCTCACTCCATGTCTGTGCAGCACCTGGCCCAATAGGGCCCTCAGCTTGATCGAGGCCTCTATCTGTTACTGTTCAGTCCTGCCAATTCTTGTGAACTTATCACGAATCTTGTGATATATGGAGATTTGCTTAAAGCCCCAGCTCATGGAGACACATGAGCATGGAGAATCTCAGCTTTCATTTTGAAAGTTTCTAGCCCTCGTAGTTTCAGAAACAAGCTTGAAAATATGATTTCCAAGTTCTGAAAACACTGAAAACAGATAAAAACAACCCGTTATTCTTGTTAAAAAATCTCATGATTTTAAGACAATCTCTTGATTTTTTTAACATTGGAGTTGGCAATACTCTGTAGTAATAACCATGATGAATATTATCTAGCCCTTTCTATCTTTAGATCTCAAACCACTGACAGCATAAGAATGGCCATACTGGATCAGACTAAAAGTCTATATAGCCCAGAATCCTGTCTTCCAAAGTGGCCAATGCCAAATGCCCCACAGGGAATGAACAGAACAGGCAATCACCAAGTGCTGCCCATTCCCAAACTCTGGCAAACAGAGGCTAGGGACACCATCCCTGCCCATCTTGGCTAATAGCCATTGATGGACCTGTCCTCCATGAATTGATCTGGTTCTTTTTTGAACCCTGTTATAGTCTTGGCCTTCATAACATCCTCTGGCAAGGAGTTCCACAAGTTGACTGTGGGTTGTGTGAAGAAATACTTCATTTTGTTCATTTTAATCCTGCTGCCTATTAATTTAATTTGATGACCCTAGTTCTTGTGTCATGAGAAGAGTAAATAACACTTCCTTATTTACTTTCTCCCCACCAGTCATGATTTTATCATATCCCCCTTCATCGTCTCTTTTCCAAGCTGAAAAGTCCCAGTCTTATTAGTCTTTCCTCATATGGAAGCTGTTCCATACTCCTAATAATTTTTGCTGCCCTTTTCTGAACCTTTTCCAATTCCAATATATCTTTTTTTTGAGATGGGGCGACCACATCTACACACAGTATTCAAGATGTGGATGTACCATGGATTTATATAGAGTCAGTATGATATTTTCTGTCTTATTATCTATCCCTTTCCTAATGATTTCCAACATTCTGTTCGCTTTTTTGGCTGCCGCTGCACACTGAGCGGATGTTTTCAGAGAACTATCCACAGTGACTCCAAGATCTCTTTCTTGAGTGGTAACAGCTAATTTAGACCCCATCATTTTATATGTATAGTTGGGATTATGCTTTCCAATGTGCTTTACTTTGCATTTATCAACATTGAATGTCATCTCCCATTGTGTTGCCCAGTTACCCGGTTTTGTACAAAGTAGGTCCATATCATTATCCCCATTTTACCGATGGGCAAACTGAGGCACAGAGCTGCCAAATGACTGGGCCAAGTTCACTCAGCAAGTAAAGTGGCAGAGCCAGGACTAGAACCCAGAACTGGAAAGGGACAAGTGGCTCACTGCAACCTTTATCAAGCAGATATTTGATGTAATGTAACTAAAATAACATTTAAGTTATCCTAGGAAAGGTGCAAACCTTTCAGAGCTGGGAATCCATTGACTGAGGCCAGATTTTTCCTTGCCGCTAACACAAGAAGGGGAGCATGACAGTGAAAGTGACATTTACACCAGCCACGTCAGTTCTTTTCTTTATTCATCTATTTAAATCCCCCACTGCCTTGGGATTAATCTACCTTTAAAATGTGTGTTGCAGCCCATAACATTCACTGAGGACATTTCAAAGAGCACAAGGACTTCTGGGGCATCCACCGCCTGAAGCTGCTGTTTATATGGTGCTGCTTTGCTCATTCGGCTTCTCCTTCTCAATCCAATTCCTCCCTCACAGCTCTGAGAAATTATTTCAGTGGAGACCCTACAACAAACGTTAGCTGTACCATTCTCTACCTCAGATGTAAAATGCTCCTTGTTTGGTTCTTTATGATGCAGATAGAAAACCTGAAACGTTTTTGGTTTTTAAAAGGTTTTTGTTTTGTTTTTTACCTTTTAAAGTCTTATTTTCCCTGCTTTCAGGGTGTACTGAGGAATTGTCTCAGACTCAGAGAGGCACATCATCAGGTCTCAAGCCTTATACTAAGCAATGTGTGTAGGGGGAAGCAGACAACTCAGACATTTATAACTTATTAAGGTCAGAAGGGATAATTAGATGTCCTAGACTGACCTCCTGGCCAGAGATTTTCACCCACTTACCTCTTCATTGAGCCCAGTAACTTCTTTTTGGTTAAAGCATCTCTTCCAAAAAGATCTGATCTGAAGCCGTCAAGTGATGGAGAATCCCTCGGGAGTTTGTTCCAATGGTCGGTCACCCTCACTGCTAAAAAACATGGGCTTGTTTCTAATGTGAACGTGTCCGGCTTTAGTTTCCAGCCATTAGTTCTTGTTATGCCTTTTTGTGCTAGGCTAAAGAGCCCTATAGTTCTAGTAGTTTCTCCCTGTGAAATACTTATGTACTGTAATCTGATTCTTTAACAAAGACTTCCCTGCTCCCAAGTGTCTATCAGGTGTTCATTTTAAATGGGTGTTAATGAAAACAAAGGCAAAGCTCTAAACAGTGTGACTAAAAGTCCACTGCTGCATCTCTCACTCTCATGGTGGCATAATTCCTACAGGTCACCAGTCATCCGTAGGGTGGTGTATGGGTAGGATTGGATTTTTGTTGGTAAATGTCAGTAAGCATTGATTTCACCATCCACCCACCGGTGAAAAATATTTCCATAGCTAATAATTGACATTTACAGATAGGCAACGTAAGAAAAATGATGTGTGAGAACTTCTTAGAGTCCTACCTTAATGTGCATCTAATGTGTTGTAATGCTGGTGTTCGTGGTGCTGGAGCAGGGGTGGCATTTAGGTAGCCTTAACTCTTTGAATCTCAGCATCTACTGTCATTAAATAATGATTGTCATCCTCCTCCTCCCCCAAAACATTTCTTCCTGCCACTGTGAAAATTCAAATAACTAAAAATTGGGGGGGGGAATGCTTAAAAATAATCATTGATGTTATCCATTGAAACTATAAAAAAATAAAAATTGAATTCTGCCAATCCTGTGTACTGAGGACAATGTTGGAATTGCAAGTTATCACTTTCGGGGGCAGCGGACAGTTTTCTGGTTCCGCTTGCAGGCTAGGGAGCTCTGGAGCAAAGCGTGAGAATGGAATCGATCCTAGAGTCATTGCAGAGCTTAAGGCCAGAAAGGACTATCAGATCATCTAGTCTGACCTTCTGTATGTCACAGGCCACCTGCACCACCCAGCACCCACACACTACACCCAGCAACAGAGATGAGACCCACAGACTATTACGTGCCATGGGCAGAAATGAGGAGGGACCGAGGTGCTAAAGACCCCTGCAAAGTGAGGGAAATGATTAAATGGGATATACCCAGATAATCCAAGCAAGCGACCCGCAGCTGCAAAGAAAGGCAAAGAAACCCTGAGGTCCCTGCCAATCTGACCAGGGAGAAAATTCCTTCCTGACCCCCAATATGGTGATCAGTTAGACCAGGGGTGGGGAAACTTTTTCCTATCAGGGACCACTGACCCACAGAAAAAATTAGTCGCAGGCCACACCCAGCCCCACGAAGGGGTGCAGAGGCTCAGGGCTTCCCATAGGCTCTGGGGTGGGGCAAGAAATGTGGGGTTCAGGGTGCGGGAGGGGGCTCCGGGGTGGGGCAGGGGGTTGGAGTGTGGGAGGTTATGAGGGCTCTGGCTGGGGTTACGGGCTCTGGGGTGGGGCTGGGGATGAGGGGTTTGGGGTACAGGAGGGGGCTCAGGGCTGGGGCCAAGGGGTTTAAAGCGCGGGAGCAGGCTCAGAGCTGGGACAGGGGGTTGAGGTGCATGTGGGGGTGTGGGGTCTGGGAGGGAGTTAGGGTGCGGGAAGAGGTTCTGACTTGGGCAGGGAGTTCGGGGTACGGGCTCTGGCTGGGTGGCACTTACCTCAGGCAGCTCCCGGTCAGCGGTGCAGTGGGGCTAAGGCAGGCTTCCTGCCTGCTGGGGTTCTGTGCTGGTCCCAGAAGCAGCTGGCATGTCAGGCCCCTAGGCAGAGAAGCCAGGGGATTCTGTGTGGTTCACACTGCCCACACTCTCAGGCGCCGCCCCTGCAGCTCGCATTGGCTGCAGTTCCTAGCCAATGGGAGCTGAAGAGCCGGCGCTAGAGGCGGGGGCAGTACGCGGAGCTTCCCTGATCACCCCTGCTTCTAGGGGCCGCAGGGACGTGCCAGTTGCTTCCAGGAGCTGCGTGGAGCTGACAGGACTTTTTAGGCCTGACAACCTCAGCTTCCCCCTGCAGTGGGGCGAGCCAGCGCTCGCGGCTCCAGCCCCACGGGGTGGCGCCAAGGCTGAGGGCTTCCGGCACATGGCGCAGAGACTTGCCATGGGCTGGATTAAATGAAGCAGCTGGCCAGACCCAGCCCACAGGCTGTAGGTTCCTCACTCCTGAGTTAGATCCTGAGCATATGAACAAGAACCAGCCAACCAAGCACTGAGAGAGAGCCACCTCAGAGCCCTGGCCCTCCCCTCACACAGTGGATCATCTCTAGCCGTGGCCATCTCTGATGCTTCAGAGGAATGAGATAAAAAAATCTCCCAGAATACAATGGGAGGGACAGGGAAATCCCTTCCTGACCCCTGTGAAAACCAGTCTGTGAAGAGCCAGATTAAAGCAAGATGGGGTGAGTTGTGCCTCACTGCCTTAGGGAGCAGCCTGTTTTCTCTCTCTCTGGTTAGTGTTCTCATGTATTATGGTTCTGAATTCTAAGAAATAAAGCAGGGTTATATTGCAACCTTTCAGCAAGAGTATTAATGCTTTTTCTCTGTGTGTGTGCTGTGAACATGACACATAGGAGAAACACAGCATGAATTTCTCATGTGAAGAAGAAGCAGGAGAGGAAAAGAGCACACTTTAAGGCCTTCTTCCTCTTAGTAGTAGTAGTAGAGATTGTGGGCTCATTGAGCTAGGCTCAGTACACACACATAGGAAGAGATGGACCTTGACCCAAACAACTTACAGTCTAAGCAGACAAAGGGAGTGTTATAACCCCCATTTTATAGATGGAGAACTGACACACGACGATATTGATGTGTGATGTTCCCAAGGTCACACAAGGAGTCTGTAGCAGAGGTAAGGAATTGAAACCAGAACTTGTTAGCCTCGGTCAAATGCCTCAACTACAAGATTATCAATCTACAGTACTGATACAGCCCCATTACTATGCTACCTGAGTGACACGAAAGCTTTAATGTATTTATCCTCACATGCCCTGGTGAGGCAGCTCTTATTCCCATTGTACAGAGCAGGAGATGCAGCAAAGAAAGGCTAAGTGAGTTGCCCAAGGTCACAGAGGAAATGTGTGGCAAAGCAGGGACTTGAACCCAGCTCAGTGCCCTAACCACTGGCACATGAATTTTATCTCACCCCGACACCTCCTGTCACTGGGTATTTTATCACCACAGCAACTCTCTGAGTGAGGGAAATACTATGTCCATTTTACACAAGGGAAGCAAGGTAGATTAAATGACTTGCACAGACTGTCTCAAGGAGAGCATGGCACAGGCAAGAATTGAACCCAGGAGTCCTGCATCCAACCCAGTTCTTTAACCCTGAGGCACTGGGATTCCTGACCATGTCATAGAGGGTCTATTTTCACTGCCGAATTAGCCAAGCCCGGGTTCTTTCCTGGGTGTTGCCCTAACCCTGTCCCCCATCCACACACAAAACCCTTCATCTGACTATGGTGGGCTGGTGCTTTCAAACCAGGCAAACTGGCCCAGCTGGGGATGTGGGTTGGATCCTGCATGCCACTTTCTCTTAGGTTGGAACCCACCCACTTGCCAGAGAGGACAGAGGCTAAACCCCTTGAGTGCTGCTAGTCCTCCAGCACCTTCCCCACAATCCCCTGCATTTGCCCAAAAGGATGGCCATGTTGTCCCACAGTTCACTGGGAAAGAACCCTAGGAGGCTCTGATTACTGTAGTGCAAAGAACCATGGGATGTGCCCCCAGAAGTCCTAGCAACTCGCATGGGGGACCGCAGCCAAGGGACAACACAAATATGTCCACACAATGGAAGCAAGCCCCCCAGCCCAGGTCAATAGACTCAAGAGCTTTGAAGTTACATGGTGCAACCTGGCGGGCTCGCTTCTGCAGGCTGTGTGGACCAGCAGGTCTACACTAGCGCTTACTTTAATATAACTTAAGTTGCTCAGGGGTGTGGAAAAGCCACCTCCCCGAGCGACGTAAATTACAGTGACCTAAGTGCCGGTGTGGACAGCACTATGTCGGTGGGGGATGCTTTGCAGGTTTTGCAGTGTGACTGCTCCCAGCGGGGCGAGGCTAAATTAGACTCACACCTGGGTGCCCATCCACCCTGCCATGAAGACACACCCAAAAAGGCCCCAAATCCATTGCTTCCCCCTCCCAAGCAGCAGGCCACCTGGAAGCTGATTTGGAGACAAAATGTGACACAAATAAAGGGCAGCAGGCTAGGCACCGGGCCCTTGAGATGAGCACTCAGACACACAGAGTGTACCATTAACAACCTCTTGAGGGCAGCTCTCCATTAAACTGAAGAGTGCTCAGTTCACTCAAGGAACCAGCTTCCCCCCAGCCTGGGAAACAACTGGTGCTTGTGGAAGAGGCTGAATAACATGGGGATCAAACCCTTCATAGTCCTACACACTGGTGGTCCAGTCTTGCTCATGCTGAAATCAAGGGCAGTTTTGTCACCAGTGGCTTTGACAGGAGAAGGAGAAATCCCTAGTGAAGTGGGACAAAATGATCCCCTGGTGTAACTCTGTTGCAGAGCTGAACTAAGGCAAATCGGGGCCCAAGGTACAACCCATATGGGGCCCCCATTACCCCATCCCTATGTTTTGGCCCTGCCCTTGTGCCACAGCCCCACCCTTGTAGGCCCAACCCCTTGTAGCAGCAGGTTTCAAAGTTAAGATGAATTAGCCAGTTCACACCTCTTGAAGCTATTTTTTCAGGCTGTCTGCAAACTCTGGCAGGCATCTGTCACTCTCAGGTCATGTTTTCAAGCTTTTCTTTGCATCCATGAGAGCTAGAAATATACACGTAAAGCTGAGACTCTATTCTCATGTGTTTCCAGGAACTATGGCCCAAGATATGGATTTATAGTGCCTCTGCCTTAATCCAGCCCTGCTTCATTGGCTTCACAGGTATAAATCACAGGGAGAAAGTGCAGGCTGTTGCTAAGTTTGGGGAGCAGGTATCGAGACTGACTTGTTCTCACCTTGGTTCCAGCATTGACTCAAGGTGTGACTTGGGGCAAACTCCTTCTCTTTGTGCCTCAGTTTCTCCATATGAAAAGGGAAATAGCATTTCCCTCCCTTACAAGGATGTGGTGGTAGAGTTGAGAATTAAACAACAGTCTTGTTGTGTAGCCTGTGGGGAAGAGATCTCAAGCAGATTTTACACTGTATGGGGCAGGGACTGTCTCTCACTATTTGTCTGTACAGTGTCCAGCACAATGGGGACATGATCGCAGTTGAGGCCTCTAGATGCTACCACAGTACAGATGATTATGATTATTGTTATGGCAGATGGTGCTATTACACATAATCTCCCAAATTCTGTTTCTTAGTATGTGAGTGAGTTTTTAGCCTTGGAAGAAATGCATGTGTTCTTAGTTTTCAGTTGCATAAAGGTTCTGGGTCAAAGGAGCTGCACAAGCAGCAGGAAAATTTGTTCTTTGCTTTGGTGTCTGATTAGAGTCTTGAGGTAGAGTTGCTCCCTCGGAACCAGGCACTGGTATTGGGCTGAGAGTCCCAGGAGAAGGGATTATCCTGGCTGCTGTTTGACCATCTCTGTTCCAGGACTGCTACATGTGTGTAAATAAACTGACACTTAGGATATATCTGGGCTATATGTCACTGATTTCTCCTCCACTGGGAAGCCAACATGCAAAACCTTGACACCAGATACCACTAGACAAAGGGGAATGGAGCATCAGTATTAATCAATATTAACAATAAAAATATAGAATAAACCCAGCATCCAAAGGGAGCAATCAGAAAAGGGGAAAATCCCAGCAGGAAAAGCCAGGCACCAGCCCTGACAACGTTATATTTCCATTTCCACCAAATCCCAGATGTTCCAGGACAGTTTACAGGATCAGCAATTTTGTGCAAAATATACACGCTGGCCACAAAGTACCAGGCTCAGCAGTTCTTGAGAGGAGCTTTGTTTGTTAAGGGCTGCTCTGCAAAGAGCATCCTGCATGAGGGGATGTTCTCCTGGCTCAGAAAAAAAAGGGCTCCTCTTGAGTGGCTCTCAGGTGCCTGGTTGGGGGTTGGTTGTTGCTTTCCAGTTGATGCCCAGGCTGAGTAGCACAAGAGGGAGAAGGGAGGGCACTGGGGCAGTTAATGGTGCTGCTAATGCTTCTGTTCTCTTTATACCCCACAAAAGGGCTTCCCACAGTTCAGATCTGATGAGCCTCCGCATGAAACTTGGGTACACCCCACCCCCGCCACTGCAGGTGGCACTTTGTCCCCCTCTAGTGGAGGACTAGTGTTATGTTCGTGGCCAACACAGAGACATTAAAGTAACAACCTACAATTCCAATACAGTTTTCAAATACACCACAGCCAGGCCACAGACAGAGGTCGAGGAGCCTGCTATTGCCTTGTGCTAACAGAGCCGGGTGTTTTAGCTCAGGACGGAGAGGCTCATGTGTTGAACTCTAGACAGCCCAGGTTCAATCACTGCTGCTGATGACCCAGCCAGTGTTACAATGGTAGGAGCTCTGCTGTGGCTGGTTACTCTCTGTAGCATGACGACTGGACCAGTATGATGCGTGAAACAGGGGAAAGAGGGTCAGATTTCAGGGAGTAACAAGAGGGCTTCAGGGAGGTAAGTCCATACTGCTCGCTCCCAAACTGGAGAGCCTCTGTCTGTAAACCTGGCCACTCCGCATGCTTAACATAGATCTCTTTCCTACAACTCTGCCTGCCTGCTGCATCCCTGACTGCTGATGCAACACCCTCCCCTGGGACAGGCACATAGGAGCTGCAGTACCAAATGAGACCAGAGAGAGTGAGAATGTGCTGAGCCCATTGCCCAGTGGCCAATATCTGAGTTTCCAGAGGGCTGAGCTGGGAGCTTTATGTAGGGTGACGAGATGTCCCAATTTTATAGGGACAGTCCCAATTTTTGGGTCTTTTTCTTATATAGGCTCCTATTATCCCCCACCCGCATCCCGATTTTTCACATTTGCTGTCTGGTCACCCTAGCTTTATATCACCTTTGCAATTCTGGAGCCATGCAGCTCCTGCCACCCAAGTGTAAGTTAGAGCAGCTCTGGGCTGCTTGAGCTCACACTCTGCTTCTGTGGCCCCCGATGGGTCCTGGGGAGCAGAAACTAAGTGACCACACTCCCAATCTGCCCTTACCCCAGAGAAGGACTAATACAGAGCCCTTACACCAGCCCCCTACTGGCTGGGGAGCTCCCCTATGCAGGTGGGATTTTCAGGACGGTGGAGGCATTTGTGCCCATTTTTGAGGTCTCTTTACAGTGCAGGGCAGCTTAGTGTGACTGAGGGTATGTCTACACTGCAGCTGGAACGTGCAATTCCAAGCTGAAGGGGACATACCCGCGCTAGCTCTGATCAGAGGCAGTGTACTAAAAATAGAAGTGTAGTTGCAATCATGGCTAGCAGGATGGCAGACAGGATCATACCCAAGCCAGCTAGCCCCTCCCGTGGCTCCCATCACCACGGTGACACATCTGGTTTTCGCGGCCTAGCTCAATCAGAGCGAGCATGGGGATGTCTCCTCAAGCGGGTATCTAGACATACACTGAGAATCAGGCACCAGGTGGAGCTGCTGCTGCCCATGGGACACCTTTTCTAAGGATAAACGGAGGCCTCCAGTCTGCAGGGCCGTCAATGACTGCGGTGCCTTTCACGATGCCCTGACTTCACTTTTAAAAGGGGAAAGAAAAAACAAGAGCGCACAGATCCAGGAGGGAGAGACAAATCAAAATGACGACCATGCTCCAAAGCCCTAATAAATTACAATTTGTAAGTTTCTCTGGAGACATAAAAAAGACTCAAGACTCAAATATAGATATATATAAAATACATATATTTATATGTATAAAATCACCCTCCTCCGATGTCTTCAAGGGAAGAATTGTAAATTACCAGGCACATTTCACGTGGTTGGCAGACACCTAAAAATATAAGAGAAAGAGACACATTTGTTTCTAGCAAATGGATGGAGGGCTAAGTTTCCCCCTCCCCCTCCCCCTTATTTAATAAAAAACGTAATAATAAGTCAATGGCATAAATACTGAAGATGACAGAGCTGTTAGTTTATAGTTACAAATAAAATAAGGAGATGAATGGAGATATATGGGGAGCTCTTTAGAATAAATATCTAGTCAACTGCCATAAAACACAGGAACACATTGGCTCTGTTTATTGGCAGTGTACAAAAGACAAATATGTGCCTTTAGGGTATAGAGAAGAGCCAGAACAAAGACTGGAAAAGATCGTTCACAGTGAGACTTAAGGGTCAATCTGACTAGCTTTATGGAGGGGGAAATTGAGCAACAACTTGATCCTGGTCTATAAGGTTTGCCATTTGAGTCAATGGAAAACTTCCAATTGGCTTGACTGGTACAGGATCAAAACCTAAGTGCCTATATAATAATGATGATACCTAGCTCTTAAAAATGCTTTTCATCAGTAGATCTCAAAGCACTTCCCAATCTTTATACCATGTTCATGTTTAATCCTCACAACACCACTGTGAGGTAGGGAAGTATTTTCATCCCAGTTTTACAGATGGGGAACCAAAGCACAGAAAGGTTAAGTGAATTGACCTAGGTCACATAGGAAGTCTGTGGCAGGGCAAAGAATTGAGCTGGGGTCATCTAAATGATAGGCCAGTGCTCTAACCACTGGAGTATCCTTCCTCTCTACAGCCCCCCCACCCCAAAAGGATATTGACCAATTGAAAATGGATCAGACAAAAGTTACAAGAACAATTCTAAGAGCTGGCTGAAAAATTTCCATTTAAAATGTTTTTTAACCAAAAATTATGACTTTCAGTTAAACAAACATTTTTGCAGAAAGCATCTGCTTCCCTAGAAATGTTTCAGCTTTGAACACCCCCAAACTGAAAAACATATGGTTTTCTGTGGGTTTTGGCCAAAATATTTTCAGTTTGGGGCCAAAATTTGGGGGGTTTTCAGCAGTTTTCAGTTGAAAATGTTCTGGTTTTGGCTGTCAAAAACCAAATAAATTAATTTTGGGGGTTTTTGGCTTTTGATGAAAAGTCAACATTTTCCATGGAAAATTTCAATGAAAATGATTTTTTGTTCTGATCAGCTCTAGATGTGAGGTCTGGAAAACCTGCCTCACAGCGAGAGACTAAAGAAACTCAGTCTATTTCTTTCATCCAAGAGCAGGTTAAAAGGTGACTTGATCACGGTCAATAAGTACTTATATAGGGAGACGATTTCTTGATAGCAGAGGGCTCTTTAATTTAGCAGCCAAAGGGAAGATGAGATCCAATAGCTTGAAGCTGAAGCTAGACAAATTCAGACTAGAGACAAAGTGCAATTTTTTTAAGGGAGGGTGATTAACCATCAGTACAATTTACCTAGGGATGCGGTAGAATCTCCATCTCTTCAAGTCTTTAAATCAGGACTGTCTCTAAAAGCTATGTTCATGCTCAGCGAGAAATTATGGATTGATGCATGCATCACTAGTTGAAGCTCTGTGGCCTGTGTTAAGCAGGAGGTCAGACTAGCTGATCAGAATGGTCCCTTCTGGCCTTAAACGTCTATGAATCAGACAAAGGGATAATCAGATCCAACAACTGAAAGTCGAAACGGGACGAAATCAGACTTAGAAATAAGGTGCCATTTTTTAACAGGGAGAAGGATTAACCATTGGAACAATTTACCCAGGGATGTGATGGGTTTTCCATCATTCCGAATCTTTAAATCAAGATTGGATGTCGTTGTAAATGAAACACTCCAGTTCTACCAGAAGTTATGGGCTTGATGCTGGGCTCAGTGGGTGAAATTCTATGCTCTGGGCTATGCAGGAGGGCCAAATAGACGATGGTAATGGTCCCTTCTGGCCTTAAAGTCTATGAATCTATATGGACTTTCCATCTCCAGGAAAACCGCCATCAAAGCGCCCCTGCTACTCAGCTGTCCCGTAATCTAAATCCTGCATTAATGGCTTATCAAAGCATTCCAGTGTGCCTCAGATCAACTTACTGAAAGCAGTCGCTAGACGTTTCTTTAATCCCCTGGGTGTTGTAAAGTTGTCTGCACATTCTTCTTGGCGTGATTCAAACCCGCCATGCCCACTGGAGGCAGCACCTGGAATATGCCATTGCTTCATTCGGAGGGATATTTGTCATTTCAGCTCCCACCCCAGGGGCCCAGTACTGCAAGGAGCCCAGAACTGGTAGGTTCTGCCCTCAAAGTGGCACGGAGTGCGGGGGGACACATCACGAGAGACAGTCCCTGCCCCAGGGAACTTGCAATCGAAATAGACAAAGCAGAAAAACAATGGGAGGGGAAACCATTTGCCAAAGGCCAGTGGCAGTTCCAAAGAGAGAATCCAGGTGTCCTGAGTCCTAGTTCAGTGCACTAAGCCACACTGCAAAGTACTGAGCTCTTCTTCCGGGGCGCTTGTTATTGTTTAACATTTACAGAGCAGAAATGCTTCAAGGCCACAGCTAGGGTGGGCCCATAGGCTGGGTGCTGTAAAACCTTATCATAAATGACAGTTCCTGCTCTAAAGAGTTTACGGTCTTAAGAGTTGCTTCAACTCCCCCTGGTTTCACTGGGTTCTTGCCTACATCCTGTTCGAACTGGGGTAATAAACATGATGTTCACCGTGACTCGGGTGGGACGGGCACTGTCATGTGTAGCAGCAACTCAGCCTGCGGGGATCACTTTAGGATGAAGTGGCTCAGCATGTCAGACCCAGCTTATGGTGTGTAATGTTCATACACCGGGGGAGGGGTGGCGTCGGCTGTCACAGGGATCAAACCTGGGATCTCTGGATCAGAATGCATGAACCGCTACAGCCTGAGCGAAACCATTAAGCCTACAGGAGGCCGATCAATCTCTAGCTGGCTCTCACCTAGCTACCACCACAGGGGGACAGAGCACCACACCAAGTGGGCATGACTTACAGGTGTGTTAAGTACCTGCCCAGGAAGAAAACAGTGAGTGCTAAAGGGCTCTTTGATCTAGTAGAGAAAGGCATAACGAGAAGCCATGGCTGGACATTAAAGCCAGACACATTTAGATTAGAAATAAGGACATCGTTTTTAGCAGTGAGGGTGACTGACCACTGGAAAAACTCCCAAGGGAAGTGGTTTCAGAGTAGCAGCCGTGTTAATCTGTATCCGCAAAAAGAAAAGGAGGACTTGTGGCACCTTAGAGACTAACAAATTTATTTGAGCATAAGCTTTCGTGAGCATGAAAGCTTATGCTCAAATAAATTTGTTAGTCTCTAAGGTGCCACAAGTCCTCCTTTTCTTTTTTCAAGAGAAGTGGAGGATTCTCCGTCGCTTTTCAGCTTCAAATCTGGAGGAAACACACTGGGTCCTTGGGCTCAATGCTGGGGGAACTGGGTGAATTCTCTGGCCTGTGCTATACAGAAGGTCAGATGAGAGGCTCTACTGATCCCGTCTGGCCTTAACATCTCTGAATCCCCCACTTCTCTGCAGCTTGTGTTAATCACTGAGACTAGCTCAAAGGCAGAATAGTGGCATTTCACACTCCCTTGGCGCTGGCGAAAATGACTAACAGAACAAGCAGCGTGAATTAGCTCCAACCAACCAAGCATGATCCCACTTGTTTAGTACGATCATTTCAGCTGCAGGCCCCCCTCTGCTTGATGCTGCACAGACACAGAAGCAGACACAGCCCCCTGTTCTGGGGGGCTTACGAGCTAAGCAATCCGTTGTGTGTTTACTCCTGGAAATTCTTCACAGCCAAAACCGTGCCTCTAGGAGCCCCTGCTGTCTACCCTGAAGAAACAGATCATGTTAAAAATTCCCTGCATGGTGACTTTTCTTCCCAAGTATCAGCTGGGCCACCTCAGGCTAGGATCAGAGCAGTTTTCACAAGCTCAACAGAGTTGGGGTTGGCTCAGCTTCAAAAAATCATGACTGGGTCCCCTGTTATATTATTCCCAATAAAACATGAATGCTGGAAAAATTAGAATCTCCCCAGCTCAGGCCTGCTCTGCAACTTTACAGGGGTCTCCCTGCTCCCCCATTTCCCCTTGCACTCTGCTCCCCTGACTCAGTACCCTCCATCATCACAGCCTCCCCTCCCTTCTCATTTTCCCCTGCCCTCCATCATCACAGGAGCTCCTCCTCCTCTTTTCTTCTGAACCAGGCCTGGAGGAAAGCTGAGAAACACAGACACCAGAGCCACCTCCCTAACCAGAGCCTCGAAAAATTAGGGAAAAGGTTCCATCAGCTTAGGCACCATCTCCGGTTGCACCGGGTGCCTTGGGTGTCCTGCCCGGCTCCTTGAAAAATGGCCTGACCAAGGATGGCTTCCAAGGGAGGCCTGACTTGCCAGGAAACTGTTTTCATCATTAGAAGACACCTCCTCATTCCAGCGGGCGCCATTCCAGACGGGGGTGTGATGGGGAGAAGCAGCAGAATGAAACGGCACTTGTGTTCCCTCTGTCCTTTCCCAGCATCTGCAATTTCAATTGAGCAAGGGATGAAATTTACTCACTGGAGGAGGAAGTCTGCACTTTCCATCCCTCCCAACAGGACCTTGTCAGGCCTCTCTCTCTCTCTCTTTTTTTTAATAAAACAAGCAATGCTGATGCTCAGCAGAGCTGCAAAGAAAGGTCACCTGGCCTTTCTAAAGTGCATTTCTCCCCTTGTTAGGCAAAATAACAGCCTCTGAGCTGTGACCGGAGCAGGTTGGGGAAGCTCATAAAGGTAACTGTCCTTGTCTCTTTGGAAATGTCAGAAAAAGTTCAGCTGTTCTTGGGAGCAGATCAGTTCTTGATTGGTTCCAGTACAGGGGGAAATGAAAAGCTGAGGCTTTCTGTTACTGAGGCAAAAGAAGAAATCTGCCAGGTCTGAGGTTTATAGTTTCCAAAACTAGGCTAGCCACACAGGTGAGGCCTGGACAGAGAGGCAGTGTTGTCTAGTTGAGAGCGCACCAGAGTGGGACTTAGGAGACTGGCCTGAGTACTATTCCTACCACTGGCCTGAGTACTGGGTGACCTTGGGCAAGTGACTTCACCCAGCTGTGCCTCAGTTTCCCTTTCTATACAATGGGGATAATGCTTCTGACCTCCTTTGTAAAGTGCTTTGAGATCTGAGGTTGAAAAGCATTATATAAGAGCTAGGTATTATTATTATTATCTACCTCTTACCTATTTATACAACCTCCCTCACCTTAGCACCTAGCAGTCATAAATCAGTGTTTAGCCTTGTGGGTAGGACATATTAGACTCATATTATAGAGAGGGAAGCAATGTTGGCAATTCTTGTGGTTTTATCACATGTCTCACAAAGTTTGTGGGTTTTCTTAAATCAAGAGCTCCTGGAGTCATGTGAATACATCAGAAGCTCAGCTTTTATTTAAAAAATATGTTTCTAGCCCACATGGTTGCAGAGAACAGCTGGAAAACATGACCCTGAAAAGGTGCAAAAGCCAGAAAGCAATGGAAAAAAAGCTCAGATATATTATTTTTAAAACCTCATGATTTTTAAGCCAAAATCATACTGAGGGGCACAGGACAGATTAAGAAAAGGAGTTCTTGTGGCACCTTAGAGACTAACCAATTTATTTGAGCATAAGCTTTCGTGAGCTACAGCTCACTTCATTGGATGCATACTGTGGAAACTGCAGAAGACATTATGTACACAGAGACCATGAAACAATACCTCCTCCCACCCCACTCTCCTGCTGGTAATAGCTTATCTAAAGTGATCACTCTCCTTACAATGTGTATGATAATCAAGTTGGGCCATTTCCAGCACAAATCCAGGTTTTCTCACCCTCCGCTGCCCCACACACAAACTCACTCTCCTGCTGGTAATAGCCCAGCTAAAGTGACCACTCTCTTTACAATGTGTATGATAATCAAGGTGGGCCATTTCCAGCACAAATCCAGGTTTTCTCACCCCCCCACCCCCATACACACACAAACTCACTCTCCTGCTGGTAATAGCTTATCCAAAGTGACCACTCTCCTTACAATGTGCATGATAATCAAGGTGGGCCATTTCCAGCACAAATCCAGGTTTTCTCACCCCCCCACCCCCATACACACACAAACTCACTCTCCTGCTGGTAATAGCTCATCCAAAGTGACCACTCTCCCTACAATGTGCATGATAATCAAGGTGGGCCATTTCCAGCACAAATCCAGGTTCCCTCCCCCCCCCCAAACTTACTCTCCTGCTGGCAAATTTGCGAATACAGACTAACACGGCTGTTACTCTGAGGACAGATTAAATGTCTCAGCCAAGGTCACACAGGGAGACAGTGGCTGAGCCAGTGTGAACCCAGGTGTCAGCGCTCAAAGGTCGCAGGCTTGGGAAATACAATTTCTGAGGGCTTGTCTACAATACCCGCTGGATTGATGGGCAGTGATCGATCCAGTGGGGGTCAATTTATCACATCTAGTCTAGACGCGATCAACTGACCACCGAGGGCTCTCCCGTCGACTCCGGTACTCCACCGGAGCGAGAGGTGCAGGCGGAGTCGATGGGGGAGCGGCAGCAGTCGACTCACTGCAGTGAAGACACTGCGGTGAGTAGATCTAAGTACGTCGACTTCAGCTACGTTATTCACGTAAGCTGCAGGTGCGTAACTTAGATCAATGCCCCCTCCCCAGTGTAGACCAGACCTAAATTGTGAGCCAATGTGTGTGGGGGTGGACCTCCTCTGACTGGCTGCTTGCCCTCCTTACCTGCCTCCTGGGGAGAAGCAGCCAATCCAGAGCTGCAGCAGGAATCAGGCGGCGCTCCCCCTCTCCCATCAGGAGCTGATACCGCTGTCACAAGAGGGGCAGGGGGAGCAGAAAGAGCCCAACAGCTCAGGGCAATTCCGCTGTCCCTTCCCCTCCTGTGAGCAATAGGACATCTCCTCTGCTTCCCCAAAATATCCAGCCTGGGAAGGGGCAGAGGGGAACCCGCTGCAGTCCCCTGGCCTGGGAGAGGGGGTTGAAGAAGCTCAGGAGCTGCAGTGGTGTGGGGACTGGGAGGATAGGATTGGTTTTGGAGGCTGGGAGCAGAATTTATTTCTGGGCAGGGGAACAGGCAGATGCAGGAGCGATGATAGACACCCTGGCTGCTTTTTTTCAGGACACTTTAAGCCCTTCCAGGTGTCTCAACTCCCAATCCACAGTCCACCCTTCCTGTCCGGAGAGACATGGAGAATTTCACCCCAACGTCATTGTCAGGAATCCAGACTGGGTCGATCAATCGCTAACCTGGTCCAGCAGCACTTGTGATGTGAGCTGGGGCTCTGGGGTCTAGGGCGGCCACATGCATGTGTTCCAGATGATTCCCTGCGACTGGCACTGTATGTATCCCTTTGGGTCAGATTCTGCTCTCGCTCGTTCTGCCACAGCTGGGGTGCCTTTGGGGCAGTTGCTCATGATTTGCGTCAGTGTAAGTGAGAGAAGGCTCGGATCCCCTTTGTTTCTAGACTTATCAAAACAGCCCAAGGCCCAAAGACGTGGTCTCCCCGGGTCAGGCTCAGAGTCAGGCTGATGTGGGCTCAGTGGAGGGGAATCTTACTCTCCCCCATGGTGCGCTCAATTGTGCAGTGTGCACTGAGACCCGTGGAGGGGGTGGCACTGAGCTATATCGCCCCCTAGTGGAACAGGGCTGCACCTAGAATGGATCCATCTGGGTGGTGCAACACGCAACATGCCATAACACACTCCCTGAGCCAGTGCTTGTGCGTGTGTGGGGGGCGGGGAGGGTTAGGACCACATCTCCGCCCCTTCCCAAGTGACAAGAGTCACCACTACTCACAGGAATGGTTATTACGCATGCTGTATGGGTGAGGGAAACTTGCATGCTCTCACTCCTGGCGTACTTGGGCAGATCCCAATTTAGCTCTCTGGGGATAGAAGGGGAAATTTCATCCTCCTGTGGTGCCAGCTGGGTAGAACCTTTCATCAACTCTAAATATACAAGAAGCCCTCCTGAGCCTTTCCTCTGGCACCGCAGCATGAGGTAACAGTGCAAGGGCAGATTGCAAGGTAATTAATTGGCTCACAACTTTGGAGGGGGAGTTCAGTTACAGAGGTGAACCTGGCTGGATAAACCATTTCTAGAGTGTTTGAACAGCTGCTTCAAGGATATAATTCACTAGGAGAATCCAACCTGGATCAGTTCTTATATGAAGGCACCAAGGCTGCAGCCTACGATAAGCCCAAATTGCTGTCATTTTCACGGTCCCCTTGGCACTCATATCCCACCTCCCTACACAGGACTGTTCCTTTCATCTTCCCTTCCCTCCAATGCTATTTGCCGCTCGAGGGCATGCGGAATCAAATTCTGCTTTCAGCTGACACCAGAGCCAACAGGAATTGAATCTGCCTGTGTGACAGCTGAATTTGGCCCTTTGCACCGGAGCTGTGGCTGATGCGCTGCAAATACTTAGTAACAACATAGCTGAGCAAATCATTTGCAAGGGATCATTCAATGGGGTTTTGCCTCCTACTTCCATTCATGAATTGTCTGTGAGCAGATCCGAAAGTTCTGATTCTTGGTCTGCGGGTGGGTTGGATTGCGGGTTACGAAAGGTTAATGTTACATCTGAAGATGCACTTTGTGCTGTCCTTTAGGTAGTTGGTGGGTGGAACTATAATATGTAATGCAAACAAGCTATGAAACTAACATAACTAACCGATGCAGCACAAATTTCAAATGGTATAGTCTCATATTCCCATTTCACCATCAGGGCCGCATTGATTAGCTAAGGGCAGAGTGCATCGGGAGGAAGAGAAGTCATCCAGTTTCAGAAGAGAAGCAATCCCATATTTACTATTATTGCAGTAGTGCTTAGGAGCTCCAGTTAGGGACCAGGACCCTATAGCGCTAGGTGCTGCACATTACTTACTAGCAGGTTTCAGAGTATAGCCGTGTTAGTCTGTATCCACAAAAAGAAAAGGAGGACTTGTGGCACCTTAGAGACTCACAAATTTATTTGAGCATAAGATTTCGTGAGCTTATGCTCAAATAAATTTGTTAGTCTCTAAGGTGCCACAAGTCCTCCTTTTCTTATTACTTATTAGGTGCATTACTGTAGCATCTAGGAACCCTAGTCATGCACCCAGACCTATTTTGCTAGGCACTGTACATTATCTATTAGGTGTAATACGGTAGCACCCATGAGCCGCAGTCATGCATCAGGACCCCAATGTGCTAGGTTATTAGATGTATTATGGTAGCACCTAAGCACCCTGTCATGAACCAGGACCCCATTGCATTTATTAGGTGTATTATGGTTGTGTCCATGGAACCCCAATGTGCTAGGCACTGTACATAGAACACAAAGATGGTCCCTGCCCCAAGCAACTT
Source organism: Natator depressus (assembly GCF_965152275.1). NCBI lineage: Eukaryota > Metazoa > Chordata > Testudines > Cheloniidae > Natator > Natator depressus. The sequence continues at coordinate 12,502,420 of NC_134253.1, forward strand.
CCAACCTAATGTGGTTTATACATTGTAACCAACCCAGCGTGAACCTGGAAATACGAACTGGGAACTTTGCCATTCCATTTACAGCTTGACATTTGCTTTTGGCAAACATTCCAGGCGAAAATGTTCTGTTTGAGAATATTCACCTGGGGAAGAACTCAAGAGGCCAAATGTTCACGGAAAGTGAACACAAAAGATTTATGGGTTGGCTGTAAAGAAATTTGCTTTATGTTTCTAACACATGGCCATGGCAAGTTTTTGCCAGCATTTTCTCACCTCTAACAAGAGTGTCTCAGGGCGTGGATCACCTGATCCTCAGTGACTCTGAGCAAGCCATTCATGGTGGTAGCTCTTTCTACGGGATGGCACTCACCACCATAAACCTTGGCCGGAGTCAGAATCAGAAAGACAGGTGCTCTGTCCAGGCTGAAGCCTCCAGAAAGAAGGGGGCTTTAGGGGCATAGACCCAAGCCTGTAACTGCTATGACAAATGGCAACATGGTCTAATGAGTAGTACATTGGGTGGGCATCACAAGACTTCAATGCTAGTCCTGCTTCTGCCAGCAATCTTGGGCAAGGTCCTGCAGTGGCATTAGAATGATTTTTATAGTGGGGGTGCTGAAACCATTGAACAAAATGGAAACCCTGCACATGACAGAAACCACTTCAAACCAGGGGCCCCTGCCATGTCCCTAGTTCCAGCCCCCCTGCCTACCTGTGTTTCCACTCCTAACTATTCTCTGTGGATATTGTAAGCTCTTCAGGGAAGGGACTGTCTCTTACTACGGCTTATGCAGCGCCCAGCACAGTGGGTTTCTGATCTCAAGATGTGGAAATGCAAATGACAGTAACAACAAAAGCAAACTCAAGAGGCATCTATTTGCTCGGGTTGTGACTAGATTTTGCAAGGTGGAGTATTTTCACACATTTTAAGGGTAAAGCCCCTTCCATATGGACAGCAGAGAAAAGCAATTTGTTGACCGTTCATGTCTGGAAAGCAATTTGAAACCAGCAGAAGTGTAGCCTACTGGAGAAGGTGTAGGGCTGGTACTTGGGAGTCCTGGGTGCTGCCATTGGCCTCCTAGATAACCTTGGGCAAGTCCCCTTTCTGTGCCTCAGTTTCTCCATCTGGAAAATGGGGATAATGATACTGACCTCTTTTGTAGAGTTCTTTGAGATCTAAAGATAACAAGAGTTGTATAAGAACTAGATATTATCATAAAAGTGAGGGGCTTGTAACTCTGTCATTAGCCAGGGGTCCTGTAGGTAGGAGGCCATACAAACTTCCCACACACAGATCTACCAGCGCTCTGCAGACTTGCTGTTGTTTGACTCCTGCTGCCCCCCATCACTCTGCCCATGCACCTCGTTGCTGACCACCTGCAGTTATCCCAATTATAGGCCTCTCTGCCAACGCACCTCAGTCCTGATCCAGAGTGCCCTCTGCAGATCTAGTCTCCCATCCCCCACAACTGATCTCTCAATGGATTTCAGTCCTACCTTGCTGTACCCCTACTAGTCCACTCCTGAGCTCCTCTACAATTTCTCCAGTGCAGCACTGGCCTGGCTCACCTGTAATGCCCCATCACTATTCCCGCTCCTGGATTTCTCTTAAAGAGAAGTGCCAACAGCTCAATCGTGTTATGGACAAAGGAACACTATGATGAGATCTACCAAACACATCTTCATTTATGGGCCAAGGCTGGAATTTGGAAAGAGCTAGGAGGAGCCAGGGTCCAAATCCCACTGGATTCCAATGGGAATTTGGCACCTAACTTCATTAGGACCCCTTGACACAAAATTGGAACTCAGAGTTCTTAGTGGGAAAAGAGCCAATGTGCATTAGGTGTTGCACAGCCTATGGGTATGATGCTCCTTCTTGGTGCCTGTGATCCTGAGCCCAAATCCTGGAGATACCTTGGCAGTGGTGGGTAAAATCTATGGCTGCTTTAACGTTGTTATTGAAACTTTTTATTAAGGCAAAGTTACAATAAAATGTTACCATACTACTTCATACATTACTTATTACCTATTCAGGAGCAGGTTAATATTAAAAGAACCTGGCTAACAACTCTGTCTGGCTGGAGAACCCACCTCTTCTGAATACACTAGAAAGGGTGACCACATTTCTAAATACTTAGCCTCTTTTTGGAGCTTCTCTTGTCCCTGCAGTGAGCGCTTCTCCATTACAAGGTATTTTACTGTGCCACAATTCCATAGGAGAAGTCACAGTTTTCCAATAACGTGCAATACAAAGTCTTGCTACTAAGAAGACAAAAGAAATTAATTTGTAGTACTGTTTAGCATGTAGATCCTTTACTGGAGCACTAAATAAGCAGGTCAAGGGATCTCTAGGGACCTGGCACTTTGTCATAAGATGAATCTCTAATAATTTCCTCCCAAACCCATAAAATCTAAGGATCCATGAATCCCCTGAAATTAATTATCTATCTATCCAGCTATCCCAATATGTACATATCTTTATTTATCTATCTAGATAAGCAGAAGGGAGGTAAAACACAGCCCCATGCTGCAGAACAGACTGGAGCTGTTTATTGCATTGCACATACCAGGCCCCTGACCCGGCCTGGCTGCAGAGTTAATAGAAGCATCTGAGGATCTGACAGTCAACAGGCAGGATTAGGACTTGCCTTCGTGTGTCTCAGCCACAGGAATTTGCATTCCATAAGGGCAGCGCCTCAGTCCCAGCCAAGAAAAACGGCGGACGTTGGTTTATTTTCGAGTGCAAGCCGGAGTGCCATGTTCACTTTGCATTAAAAGTCAGCCTTATTTAGTCTCCAGGAAATTAATGATTCCCGATTCCAAAAGGTCTCCAATATTTGAACAGTCATTTGGCGTCTTGACAGAGGCGCGCAGAAAGAGAGGTAGTCAAATATGACAATTGGCTTGAAATATGAAGGCATCTAGCCCTCGGTAATATATGGACTGCATTCCCTGTAAAAATTATTTATTAGGAACTTTTAGTTACTGAGTGGCACCGTGATTTAGTGCTCTTAGAACGATCACTGCTTTTGCCTCTGGGACCCAGGGTTCTCATGCAACTTGCGAGGCTGAACTTAAACGATGCTAAAAAGTTACTGAGGCTGTCTCGGCTCACTTGAGGATGGACCATAAAACTGTCATAACTGGCTTAAATCAAGGTTCCCTTTTGCTCTGGGAATTCTATAGGACATCTTCCTGCCACATGCACTGGGAAGGAAACAAGGCAAAGGACAGTGGGTGAATGGGTGGTGGCTGGTCCCAAAGTGGTGTTGGAAGATCCAGATTGTGATGGTCATTAGCCAGAAACACTATGCAGGGGCTCTAGAACGGGGGAGCCAGGAGACCAGGGCCGGATCAATTTTAAAAGCCCTTCCACTTTTACCTGGCCATAAGGGCAGCCATGCGGGGGAGGGGGCAGAGAGGAGTGACCAGGGGGCAGGGTCAAGAGGCAGTGCGAGGGCAGGGCCTCAGGGGAATGGGCGGCGCGAGGGTGGGGGCTCGGGGAGAAGGGATGGTGTGAGGGCGGGGCCTCGGGGAAGGGGCAGCGCAGGGGTGGGGCCTCGGGAGAAGGGGCTGGGGAGGGGCCACAGTTCGGGGTTATCTACACAGAGCAATTGACCAGAATAGTTCCCAGCGTGGATACTCTGTTCTGGAATTAAAGTGATTTTATTCCGCTAGTATGATGGGAGAATGAGCACTGTGGACTGATAGAAACCTTGAGAAACCTTTCAGAGAAGTTCATAGATTCATAAATTCTAAGGCCAGAAGGAACCATTGTGATCATCTAGTCTGACCTATAGCATAGGTGATAGAACTTCCCCAAAATAATTCCTAGAGCAGATCTTTTATAAAGACATCCAATCTTGATTTAAAATTTGTAAGTGATAGAGTATTCACCATAACCCCCAGTAAATTGTTCCAGTGATTAAATATTCTCACCATTAAAAATTTATGACTTATTTCCAGTTTGAATTTGTCTAGCTTCAACTTCCAGCCATTGGCTTATGTTGTACCATTCTCTGCTAGACTGAAGAGCCTATTATTAAATATTTGTTCCTCATGTAGGTACTTACCGACTATAATAAAAAATGTTAAGACTTCTCTTTGTTAAGCTAAATAGATTGAGCTCTTTGAGTCTACCACTGTAAAGCAGGTTTTCTAAAGCGTCACTCTTCTCTGAACCTTGTCCATTTATCAACATCCTTCTTGAATTGTGGGCACCAGAACTGGACACAGGATTCCAGCACCAGTTAATTGCACCAGTGCCAAATACAGAGCTGAAATAATCTCTCTGCGCCTACTCAAGATCCCCCTGTTTATGCGTCCCAGGATCGCATTAACTCTTTTGGCCACAGCATTGCACTGGAAGCTCATGTTCAGCTGATTATCCACCATGACCCCCAAAGCTTTTTCAGAGTCCCTGCTTCCTAGGATCGAGTCCCCCATCCTGCAAGTATGGCCTACGTTCTTTGTTCCCTGATGTACACATTTACATTTAGCTGTATTAAGATGCATATTTATTGTTTGCTTGCACCCAGTTTACCAAGCAATCCAGATCACTCTGAATCAGTGACCTGTCCTCTTCATTATTTAGCACTCCCTCAATTTTTGGGCCATCTTCAAACATTATCAGTGATGATTTTATGTTTTCTTCCGTGTCATTGATATAGATGTTAAATAGCATAAGGCTAAGAACTCATCCTTGAGGGACCGCACTGGAAACAGAACCACTCAGTGAGGATTCCCCATTTACAGTCACATTTGAGACCTATCAATTTTTAATCCATTTAATGTGTGCCATGTTAATTTTATTTCAGAGATAGACTGGTCCTCTCCCATTTATACATGTGCAGACTGGGCCTAAAACACTATGATTACACTGAAACATGATGGTGGTGCCATCAGGTAAGTCTTGTAAACAAAGATGATCACAGGCTCATTAAAGTCAATGGCTGGGCAAAGCATTCTCTTTCAGGCTCAACAGAAGAAGCCCCTTTGCACAGAGCTGCAGAAATTGGTGGGCCTGCCCAAGGCACTAGCCTACATGGCAGGTCAGAACTGAACCACACTGAATGAGGGTTTTCTCTGGTTGCAGAAGCAGGAGCCAGGATATCAGTTTCAGGTTGTGTTTGGTGGAAGCAGGAAGCTAAGAGCAGGACTTGTGAGCGTGACCTTCAGAGGAAGCAGAGAGACAGAGTTTCCTGGGCACAGACCTTGGTGGTGTGGAAGACTTGGGAATTTTTGAGCAAGGAAACTGCCTGTTGTTGGAAACAGGATTACATCTCCCATCATGCATCACATTCTCCCCCATTGGAGAAGGAAGGCGGTGCTTCATGAGAGTCCTTGACCATGGTGCAACATGGAAGCCAGAGTCCAGCCAGGGAACCTAGTCTATAGATGAGAAGGAGAGCACAAAGCACCCAAACTATAACTCCCATGAGGCACCATTTCCAAATCAAAATATTTCAGTTTTTGTTCAAAATATTTTTGTTTTTGGGGGGGATTCAGTTCTTCAACATAAAATCACTTTTTCATGGAAAGTGGACACACACAAAAAATTAGCTGCAAACCCAATTTTCAATGAAAAACAGTTTTGGCGGAAAATTTTCAACTAGCCTTCATTAATATTAATTTAAGGAAAAAAATAGAGGCCATCAAATCCATAGCAATGATTGTGTGGGCTCATATGTCATACTACAAGGATCTTTAATTAATGAAAATTGGGCCCTGATTCTATTCTAGGCTGCAGTGGTTAAAGCCATAGCAGGAGAGAGTAAAGTCAGGACCCCAGATCCTTGTTTCCCGCAAGGTGGGAGGAATTTTAAAGCACCACCAATGTGTCTCTTGAAGTTATACAGTCTATATGCTCTCTTCAGTATCCCATCCATCCCTTTGTCCACTTGAGAAGTTCATAGACACTCAAAGACCTCGTGATGCAACCCTATGTGTGACTCTACATCAAAAGCTTCTGTTCAACAAGATTTTTACCTTCCCTCCTCAAAGAATTCTCTCCAATATGGCAGATGCCTTTTCCCCAGGGTGGGAACATTAATTGAACCCTATTTCCAATAGCCAGGAGAAGAAAATTTAAAGTCACCAAGAGTGATATTGTGGATCTGGTAGGAGCTGGAAGCTCTGATAAATTTCCCTTTTAACTGCAGACAATACAGCAGAAATGATGTTGTATCGATAATATTTCATGAGATTCCCACTCCAGTGTCCAGGCTTCGGGAGTCAGGGTTTGAGGTTGCTGTTTTCTGTATATTTAATGGCCTTGTTACCGTAAAGATGCTGATTCATTAATGTTGGAACTAATTAAGCATCATAAATTTGTCATTGATATTCTTGTTCGTGCCCTGTAGCATTGAAGCCAGGAATGGTTTCATCATGAGTAGAGACAGGGGAGCAATGTAAAATATGAACTTCTTCAAAATCTCCCTTGAACTTTGAAGCCTTTTCAGAAGTTTGATAATGTCTCATGATAGCCTGTTTGTATTTCAATGAAACCAGCACCTTTCTCCCTAGCCACTCGTAAGTACAGCTATGCAAATAATGGATTTTTCAGTTCATTGGTAGTTCCCAAAAACTGAGAAAAAAATTGTTTTGGGTCAAGCTGAAAAGAATTGTTTTTCAAAATTTTCAGCAACTCAAAAATTAAACCATTTTGGATCAAACAAACCATATAATTCAACCCAAAATGAAACATCTTGTTTTGATTTCAAGTGGTTTTTTAAAACATTTTTGCCTTTTAAAAAAAATAAAATGGAGGGAATTGAAAAATCAGAATGTTTTGACTTTTTCCGAATTTTTTTTTTCTCGGAGGGTGAACAATTTGATGAATTTGCCAGACATTTCGGGGTCATCAAATTGTCAGATTTCACTGAAAAAAAGTTTAGTCCGAAAATTATCCCCCGTATCTTCTCTCAAGCTTTTCTTCTATGCAGTTCTGTTTATAGACTGGAATTTTCAACTGCACACACTGTTAGCCTAATTCTACCTACACTGAAGTCAATGGCAAAACTCTGTGAACACTAATAGGAAGTTGGTTTCAAAATTCCCTTCAGCTCTGAGTCTCAATCAATGTTTATCCAAATGTACCTTAGACTATTTTGACCCAGAAATCTTGTGAGACAAGGAAATTTCATGAGATTTCTAATACGTCTTGGTTCTAACCACATCACAATTATTATTGTTATAATAATTTGTATTCAGGCAGACCTGGGAGCCCCACTCATGGAACTGTACCCCATTGTGCTAGGCGCTGTACATTATTTATTAGGGGTATTACGGTAGCGTCTAGGGGATCCAGTCATGGACCAGCACCTCATTTTGCTTGGCGCTGTACATTATTTATTAGGGGTATTACAGTAGCATATAGGGGCTCCAGACAGGGACCAGCGCTAGGTGCTGTGCAAACACAGAACAAAAAGACAGTCCTTGTCCCAAAGAGCTTCCAGTCTCATCACTCCTGAGAGCAGATTTATTCTGTTTAAATGGTAAAATAATCAGATTAGAGCTAGCCAGGAAATGGGTTTTCCTGTCCTATGGAAACTTCATGATTTCAGCACTTTTCCCATTCTGCAGTGGGATGAAACTGAGACCTTTAGCAATTTTTCACAAAAAGCAAGATAGACTGACTCAGAGCAAGGACCGGAACCTGGGCCTGCACATTGTCAAGGAGTTGCCCTAGCTACTAGCTATTCCAAGGGGAGAAGGGGGATTCTCTCTCATTCACACTTGCTGGAGCTGCTCCAGGGTGTAGAAATAATTGACTGCTCAGTGGGCTAGAGAGACTAACTCTGCCACCTGCTGGTTGGGGCATTCAGTTGGGATGTGGGACGTGCCAAATCAAGTTCCTGCTCCTTGACCTCATTCAGGTTAGAACCTGGGTCTTCCACATTGCCTAGACATTGGGCCATTAGCTCTTTTCAGTGGGATTTCTCTTTCCCTCAGTGGGAATTCCCTCCTGATCCACAGAAAACCTTGCAGACAAAAGTTTCATCAAAGCCAACCTTTTCCTGCAAAAAGGTCTGTTTTGACAAATCGGCATTTTCCCAACAAGGAAAATATTGCCTCAAAAAATCTCGACCAGCTGTAAATCAGATCCAAGATTTAAGTCAATTTTATCATCAGTCTTTACCTGATGTTTGGAGCTTCTTGTGCTTTAATTGAGCCTTCATGATCAGTTTCATCCTAGCAAAGATTATTGTTTTAAACATAACTTAAGTAGGCATCTCGAAGACATAGAATAAGACAGAACTTACAGTCTAAGCCCGCAATCCTGAGAAGACTTGAGCACAAGCTTAACTTTGCAAACACAAGTAGCCCTATTGACTTCCCTGGGTCTGCTTGTGAGTTTAAAGTCTGTACATCTCTGTAGGATCAGGGCCTATGGAGGCAAAATAGAGAAAGCACAAGGGAAAGGAATGAAACACTGTGACACTGGCAGGCCAGGTGCCAGCTCGTTTCGATGTCTCATCTGAACACTGATAAATACACAGCTGGAATTGATCTGGCTCACCTGTGTGTTAGTATTGTTAAAACAGGTGTTAAAATGACAAGGAAGTGTTTAGAATGCTTGTAAGTTGCTGCATTACTTTCGCTTATAACATCTGGATCCCATATTATAAAATAATATTTGAGCATTTGCATTGTAAGCCTCTGTAAGTGTGTAAATCACCAGGCAGGAGAGAGACATTAGCGGGTGTGAAATGCTAGCCTCCTACAAAAGGGGTTATGTCTTGCCCATCAAGGAAGGTCCATCGACACCAGACGGACTAGTGTGGAACATTAAAGAGGACAAAAAACTTTGTTGTTTACTCTCCTCATCCCATGAAGATGAGCCATGTAAGTGAATTCCTTCCATCCTCTGAATCTACAGGTCAGAGCAGAAGGGAGGAAGGGAATAAAAATCCGTAACAAGAAGGAACTGAATCTATATGCTGCTTGGACTCAAGGGCAGAGGTGACATGTTGCAGGGGGGCATGTGGGGTCAAGTGCCCCCCGACCCCCCAGATTGGCGTGCTGGGGAGGGGAGGGAGAGGAACTCTGTCCTCCCATTGCACCTGCCTCCCCCCCTGTCCCCAGCACTCTCGACCCCTGTCCCTGGCAGCCCAGCCTAGGTGGGGAGCGGAGGAGGTGGGACCAGCCGCTTCTTGCGCCAGCCACTCTGGCTCACAGACTGAGAGAGCCTGCCTGGGGACACAGCGGTGCGCCGCCCCTGCCCCCCGGCCTGGCTGCCAGGGACAAGGGCCGAGTAAGATGGAGCCCCCTTCCCCGCCGGCACATTTCCGGCTCATTCGGCCCCTGTCTCCGGCAGCTGGGCCCAGGCAGGGAGCGGGCGCCACCGCCGCTACCCCAGCTGGCCTCTCTCTCAGGCAGCTGCTGCGCTGCACAGAGCAGCGACCCGGAGCAGCCAGTTTGAGGCACATGAGAAGCGGCTCCCTCCCGCTCCCCATCCAGGCCTGGCTGCCAGGGAGAGCGACTAAACGTGCCGGGAGCGGGTGGTGCAGCGGGAGAAGGACAGGGCCTCCCTCGCAGGTAATGTGGGGCAGAGAGAGAGCACAGTGACCCAGGGCTGGGCACAGGGAGGAGGTCACTGGGCAGAGGAGACATGTGGGGCGGTCACGTGTCCTCCCCTTTAGATTGTGCCCCCCCAAGTATGGGGAAGCACAAATTGTCTCTGCTCAGGGGGGCAAGGTTTTCTAGGCATACGGAATAGAAACTTAGTGCTTAGCCTGGGTTAGCACTAAAGGACATACAGAGCTTGCTTACTAAAGAAGCTTCTATTTACCTTTTGAAACTTAAGATTGTAACTCATTGTGTGTTTACCTGCTTTAACCTCGTAAATAACTCTCTTGTTTCCTTTTCCTATTTAGTATATCTTTAGATAGTTGATTATAGGACTGGCTACAAGTGTTGTCTTTGATGTGAGATCCGACCTGGAGTAAGCAACTGGCCCTTTGGGACTGGGCGTAAGTGGAATATTGCTGTGATTCTTGGTGTAAGGGACCATCTGTCACAAAGGCAGGCATGCCTGGGTGGCAAGACAGATCAGAGTACCCAAGGGGACAGTCTATGAGTCCATCTTAAGGCTGTTACAGTGCCTGAGGAGTTCACGCTTGATCATTGGTTGGTGAAATCTGAGTATAAAACTCACAGCCAATTTGGGGTTCATAACAATCTGCCCTGAGGTTAGTATTCATGCTCTTGAGCCACTGCTTGACAAACATACCTGCAAAATGATTTAAGGTGACATTTGGTATCATGTATGGTACAAATGGTCAGATTGTATTGTTTAAAGCAGAGTTCTACATAAGCTAGCCCTCCCTGCAAGAGGAAAGAAAAAGATCATGATGGATATTAGAGAAACCATAGATAGATAGATAGATAGATAGATAGATAGATAGATAAGTGTCTATGGGGATAGAGAGAAGGTGTCTGGGTTGAGGGAAGAGAGAGGATGCCTGAGGCTCTTGCACCTGTAACCTGTAGGGGACACTGTTGTAAATTGACTGTATTTCATATATAAAATACTGTAATAAGACAGTAGTCACCTAGGATTTTATGGGTGTCACTATGATGCATCCCACGGCTGCTGAGATCTTCAGGGCAACAGAGGAATAGAATTCAGAAGCTCCCTCTGTCAAAGCACAGGCCCTTTCCACTTGATCTAAAGAAGAATCATTATTGGATGTTAGCAGCACAGGGTCTCTGATCTACAGTTGAGCAGTTCCCTGTCCATCCAGACGAGGGCGCTATTACACATAATGCATGTGCATGGTAGTACATTCTAATGATGGCAACCCTCTGGAGGGACTCTCAGTTAAGTAGAGCCCAGCCTGAGATCAGGCTTCATTTTCTGTTCAGCTGCAACAACCGTGTTCCACCCAAGGAATATTTGTTACTAGACGACACGCACAGCCCTTGAGGCATAGGATAATCTATCTGACAATGCTTCCCATTGTGTCTCCACGCCCTCTCCCTCCATCGCCTTAGCCCATTTGATTTCATCTAACGGTTGGCATATTTATTCGAAAAGGTGCTTAGCTGGAACTTAACCGTCTGCCTTCTCAGTCTCACTCCAGTTGGAAACGCAAACACTAATTGGGAATTATGCTCTCTCGCTTCTGCATCTCCGGGCAAGTCAGCTGAGTTACAAATGGCTTCTTTTCTTACTGGCATGAGACGATGCAAAGCAACTCCAAAGCCAAGCACTCAGACAGGGATTCTTATTGATTAAAGTATTCAGCAAAGGCAGCACCTTGCTTGATGGCCTTGGACAAGTGATTTGACCCCTCTACACCTCAGTTTCCACATCCATAAATTAGGTATAATAATACCTAGCGCTTATATAGCCCTTTTCCATAGATATCAAAGTGCTTTACAATGGAGTCAGCACCATTATCCCCCTTTTACAGGTGGGGAAACTGAAGCAACTTGCTAAAATCATCCAATAGACCAGTGGCAGAGCTAGGAAATGAACCAGGAAATGAGACTGAGGCTACTGCTCTAACCACTAGGCTGCACTGCGTGGGAAACGTTGGCTTGGTTTGTTTTTTTGTTCCCGTTTAAAAAAGGTTTTATTTTTCAGAAAATTTTCCTTCAAAAGTATTCAGGTTTTCATCAAAAAATCAAACCCCCACATCTCCCCAAACTGAAAGTGCTAAATATTTCTGTTTTCAGCCAATTTTTTTGTTTGTTTTCATTAAAAACTCAATTTTTTTCATAAAAAAATGGTCCAAGTGAAAAATTCCAACCAACTCTGAGGATAACACTGATCTACCTCAGAGAGACATTGTGACGTTTAATTAATGTATATTTTGACCTTGCCTGCTGAATTCATTATCTAAGTGTAAAGTATTATATAAATAGAACAGGCTATTTGTTCGCTCCTCATGTTTCCTAATGGAGGGACAGAGCCTTTACCTACTGTTACATCTCTTGGAGGCTCTGCCTTCGGATGCTCCCACACACTGTAGCCATCCTACCATCATACCACCTGGGTTAGTATAGGCATCTGCAGTTCTGTTTGGGACCCACTCATACCGCTTCTTCAGTTGGCCATTGGGGGTCACTATAGAGTTATGTCTCCCAGAGGCAGGGTTGGGTGCTTCGGCTGGCCGGGGATTTGAAACTCTGGACCACGTGCAGGGCTGCCAACCCTCCAGGAATGCCCTGGAGTCTCCAGGAATTACAGATTAATCTTTATTTAAAGATTATGTCATGTGATGAAATCTCCAGGAATATGTCCAACCAAAATTATCAACCCTAACCATGTGACATCCCATTAAAGGGTTAATTTAGGAAAGTTAGTTTCTCCAGGCAGTGTCCCGCCTTCAGGGTGTAATCATCCAATCAGATTTAGTTCTGATAATGTCATGCTTCCAACTTGCTGTTCCTTTAGCTGAGTGTGTTGTCCCTTGACGTCCAGCTGGGGTGGAGTTCCTCTCTTATCAATAAACTCAGTGGTTATTTTATTTTTAGATCACCTTTATTGCTCTAAACACAGCAGCAGTCTTCTTGGGTTCTAAAAGCTGACCCAGGCATCTGTGCTTGGGGCCAGGCATATTCAGGGACATTTAAAAAAGGACACACGCATCCAGCTATGGTCCCACCTTTTCAGTTTCATTCCATCATCAAGATCTAGGTTGGAGAGCTTCAGCGCTCTCGAGGGGTGTAGTGGTGGGGTGGGACATAGGCAGCTCCAAGCTGCGCAGCATTTGGCTGGGAGAAGGGGCCGTACTGGGAGCCATTAGACTCCAAAGGACACCTTGCCCTCATCATGTTTCACATGGCAAATCCTATGTTAAATTTCATTTAAAACCCATCTTTGCCTTAAATTTCAAAATAAACCTTCCCTACAATAATAATGATAAAGCAGGGAGCCACCGCTCTGGACAGCAGAGATTTTTCTTGTTGACACCGAGTTTCCGATTAATGGCAGTCAAACATAAATCCTTCTTCATAATTGCTGCACTTGGGCTCAGTTGCATACCTTAGCAAAATGGATTTCTCAACCGCCCCCCCCACCATATACACCCCTTATCTGAGAAGCTCTCCATCCCTTCAAAGAAAGCAAAGGGAAAGATGCAAAACAAAAGCATTTCCTGCTTAGCTTCATCCAGCCATCTGTATACTTTACAAACCACCACCCTCCTGTAGATCATTGGTTTGAAACCAGCCCGAGTTGCCCAGTGACTGAAAGCTGTTACCCTTTGGGAAATCAGTGGGTATCTGTCTACATGTCTCCCTCACCAAAATTGGCACCCTTTCTTAGAAGGGAGGACCCAATGGGTCATAGTGAGTGAGCTGTCATGCTTAGAAACAATACCTAGCTCTTATCACACTTAGATCTCAAAATGCTTTACAAAGGTAAATCATTATGCCCATTTTATAGATGGGGAAACTGAAGCATAGGGAGGGGCAGTAACGTGCCCAAGGTGACCCAGCAGGCCAGAGCCAGGAATAGAATATAGGTCTCCTGAGCCATAGTCTAGTGCTCTATCCACTGAGCCCCACTGTCTCTAAGAGGTGGTCACGCCAGATGAGAATGGAGGTGTGTTAGCGGCAAAGGGAGAGGGCAATGTTATGCTACCCTTGCCTGCACTCTAGCTACTATCTATTTATAGGGTGACCAGACAGCAAGTGTGAAAAATCGGGAAGGGGTAGGGGGTAATAGGAGCCCGTATAAGAAAAATACCCAAAAATCGGGAATGTCTCTATAAAATGGGGACATCTGGTCACCCTATCTATTTGCATTTCGAAGGTGTGTGCACATCTTGGAAGGGAGGTGCAGTGCTTACAGCACTGATTTGAGAGACCCCAACTTTGTCCCAGACTGTTTGTCTGACCTTGGACAATCACTTAGTTTCATAGATTCATAGAATCATAGAAGGTTAGGGCTGGAACAGACCTCAGGAGGTCATCTAGTCCAACCCCCTGCTACAAGCAGGACTAACCCCAACTAAATCATCCCAGCCAGGGCTTTGTCAAGCTGGGGCTTAAAAACCTCTAAGGATGGAGATTCCACCACCTCCCTAAGTAACCCGTTGCAGTGCTTCATCACCCTCCTAGTGAAATAGTGTTTCTGAATAGCCAATCTAGACCTCCCGCACTGCAACTTGAGACCATTGCTCCTTGTTCTGTCATCTGCCACCACTGAGAACAGCCGAGCTCCAGTTTGTCTCTGCCTCAGTGTTCCATGTGTAAAATGGGACTAACTAACAGCACCTTCCTACCTCACAAGGGGGTTGTGAGGATAAATATGTTACTTTGGGGTACTCAGATGCTGTGGTAACAGTGGGCATATAAAAGCTGAAGATAGATTAGTACTGAATTAGAATACTTAAGTCCAAACAGCTCTAAATCAGACAGCTTTGGTAAGCACTAGACAGGCAACATGGTCTAGTAGATGGGATGGAGGCGTGCAAATCAGATTTGGTTTACTAATATTATGTGTATTATGGTAGCCCCTAGATGCTCTAGTCATGGATAAGGGCCACCATGAGCACTATATAAACAAATAAAACCCCAAAGGGCTTACAATCTATGTAGAAGACAAGAGTCAGGTGAATGCAACAAACAGGCAGGGGATTCACAAGGACACAAATGAGACAATGCTGGTCAGTGTGATAAGCAGCCATCTCAGCAAACCCCAGTTAGGTCCCATTATTAATATTCTGTGTGACAGCATTATATATTTGCTGGCTCAGGTGGCGTCTTACATATGGGGGTAGCGGGGTTGGGGAGGAGTTTTGGAATGAGCCTGGGGAGAAAGCTGAATTTGGGGGTAAACATGCCTAGGGGTAGAGAGGGTCTCAGTTTGGGTGTGAGCCATGGGGGAAAGTTTGCAGCAAGTCTGGTGTCTGAGTTTCAGAGCTGAGTCTGGGGCCGGCATATACTTTGGAGTGGAAAGAATATAAAGTTCTATAGATCGGTCCCCAGTCTGGGCAAAACTCTGGTTTCTTTGAATTTCACATTGAGGTTTTGGTAAAATTTTCCTAAGTCTCCCTTTCAAAAGTGGCTCAGCCTCAAGTCCTTTGGAGATGTAGGCTCCTAAATCACTTTCAAAAATGGGACTGAGCTGGAGATGGTCGACATTTTTCCAATGTTTTTTGTCAGAAGATGCCGACTCGTCAAAAGCCAAATTCTTAGTGGGAAAGGGATGAATCTCCGGATGTGAATTGAGAATAAGTTACAAAATTGTGAAAATATCTCACTTTGACATTTTCTGAATGAAAAGTTCCAATTTTTTTGGTTGGAAACAAATATTTGTTTTGAAATTTGGGTTAATTTATTCTAAAAAAGGGTCCTTTTAAAAAAAAAATGTCAAAATCGAAATGAAACGTTTTGAAATGAGCCAAATGAATTGTTTGGATGGACCGGATCTGCATTTTTGTTTTTCAAATATTCCTTTCCCACCTGGAGCTAGACTTAAGCTCCTAAGTCACTTAGGGCAGGATTCACAATGACATTTAGGCACCTAACTCTCGATGCAAACCCCAGGGAAGGAGAGGACAAAGCCAAGAAAAAAAGCCACCCTCCTAAAGCCTGCATCGCCCCTCCACCCAACACGGCAGAGCTATCTCAGCCCTTGACTTCCCTGGCTGTGATCAGTCGGCAGGGCTTGGTCCAGGTGCACGGATCCTCTGAGCAGCTGCTCATGCCATCCTCCCCTGTCCTCTGGATGCCACCCTGCCATTCTCAGGAAAGGAGTTGGGTGGAGGGGAGATGGGTGTCTCTGGAGCGGGTTGCCATAGCAACCGGGCCTAGCCTGCTCTGTGGACAAACAGCCGTTTTCAAGGACATGCCTCCCCTCATTGTCAGTCGGCTGGAGGGGAGGCTTTTGTGGCCGGTGCTTTCCCAGCAGCCCTTGCTGAATAGGTGCGAGTTCATGAACCTTCCCGTTGGCTGGAGAAACAAACAAGTATCTGACCTTTGACCTTCTGTTGATGCTTCGGCAACATCTCACCCCCGCACCCCTGCACCCCAAGATACAAAAATCAGGGGGTCCCTTTAGCCAGCACTTTGGCTGTTTTCGTTTGGACCGACCGTACTAAGGCCCTGAATCTGGTTTGAAAGTCTCCACAGTGAACCTGAGACAGATGCTTTAGATCAACAAAGAGAGTCTAATTCTTTTGTTCTCTCTCTGCTCTCTGAGACACGTACCAAGATTGGGTCCCTTAAACAAACCAGGCACATAGACAAACGTTGCTCCGTAAAGGAACCCAGGCAGGATTTGTGTTCCTTTGTTTTGTTGTCATTTATCACATTATTTTGTCCTTTTGTTTGCGTGTTTGTTTACACTCAAATCCAATGCCTGAAAGCAAAATGCGCTTCTTTACGAAAAGAATTAAAAGATGCAAATTTCCTTCATTCATCATGCATGCCCATTGGCTTGTTATTGTAGGGTTGCTCTGGAGAGCATGGCCCACTGGTTTGTTTATTGAAGGGTTGCTCACGATTGCAGGGTTATGGATGCTGCTTTGTTATTGTAGGGTTGATTGTGACAACTGGGCTCACTCCTTTGTTTATTGTAGGGTTGGTCATAAGGGTAGGACTTGCTGGTTTATTATCATAGGGTTATTCATGAGGGCTTGACTATGAGCACTGGTTGTACTGGAAGGGTGCTCAGAATGTCTTGTTATTGTTGAACTGCTCATGAGATCTAGGCAGGGCACACTAGATTATTATTGTAGGGTCGCGAGTGAGAGTTTTGCTAAACCTATTGGTTTGTTCTTAAGGGTTGGTCAAAAGTGCTGCGTTGGGAGCATCAGCTTGTTATTGTAGGGTTGTTCCACAGCGCAGAGCTGGTTGCATTGGTTTGTTAGTGTAGCGCTGCTCGAACTTGATGCACCAGGCACACTGGCTTGTTATTTTAGGATTACTGCATCTCTGGCCATGATATTTTCCCCTGAAAATAAAGGTGCATTTGTTTCCATGGCTGGGGCTCCTTTGCCAAGGTCCCTGTCACCAGTTCCCAGAGCCTTTCTGAGCCTGGATGGAATATCCTCAGCCAAAGTCAGACCAGACGTCATCTTCCTTGCCTCATGCTCTTGGCATTCAGCTCAGGCCTGTGCAGCTGGCAGCCAGGGGTGGCTGAGCCATTTGTTTCTCCAGCAGGTATTGGAACAGGGCTTCCCTTCCTCTAAGAGATCAGGAAGCTGATAGAGGCTTTGGCAGGCTGCAGCTGGTCGCTATAAGCTTGGATTTTCAGAACAACCGAGATGTGCTGGCTTGCCTGCGATCTGCCCCAGAGATAAGGTGTGGTGGGGGAGGGGACCACAAATAAATCCTCCTCTTTAAAGGGGCGGGGCTTGTCTCTCATGATGGTAGAGATGGGCCTGTACTGAAATCCCAGACCCAAATGTCGGTGCCATTCAGATCTGGCTCCGCAGTTGGCAGTTGCTTCCTATGGGTGAGCCAAAACCCCGGATCCGAACTTTCAGGAGATCCAGTTCCAGATCCAAACATCATAGCATGGACCCAGGATGATCAATAACAAACCAAGGTGTGTGGCACAGCCCTCATTAGCAACCGTACAATAACAAACTAGATATGGGACCAGGCTGGTAGGTGGAGTGTAGCCAAAACCAGAACCGTGTCTCATTAGAGAGGAAAAATTGGCCAGACCCCTTAACCCAGGACTATGGCGACTCAGGTTCAACTCCCTGCTCTCCTACAGACTTCCTAGATGATGCTGGGGTAGTCATGTGATTCAGTGCCCCATCTCTAAAACAGGGATAAGCGCATTCCCCCACCTTCCAGGCATGTTATGAGAACCCAAATCTCCTGAGTCCCAGTCCAGTATACTACCTACTAGGCCAAGCTGCCGGAAAAGGCTACCATAGGGGAAAGGGTGTGTCCTATCGCCTCCCAGTTGGTGGCAGCCCTCAACCTCAGGGGATTAGTACCTTGCAGTATTTTTGATTTATTTGCTGCTTCTTTTGGGCAAACTGTCACCACACAGATAATATCAAGAGTTGATGTCTTCTTGAAAAAAGACGCTTTACCTGAACCAGAAATTGTGGGCTTGACACAGGAATCCCTGAGTGAAATTCTGTGCCCTGTGTTGTGCAGGAGGTCAGACTAGATGACCATAATGGCCCTTTCAGCTTTAAAAATCTCTGCATCTAAACTTGCTCATGTTTGAAAATTGGACCTGGACGGATCTTAACACAAGGCCGAAGAGTCACTCAATGAAATTATTTCCCAGTAGATTGAGAATGAGTTAAAGGATATAATTTGTCATGCAGCGTGCTGTTAACCTGTGGAACTCCAAGCCACAGGATGTCAGAGGTTGTGAATGACTAATGTAGCTAAGCATGCTAATGTGGACTTTGTACGGTGCAGAACACATCACAATAAATAATAATAATAAATAAGAGTAATCCAGCCACATGCTTCAGGGCATAAACTGACTCCCCAAGCCAAGGATCAGGGAGGATATTTTCCCCCTCATGTACTTTAGGGCATAAACTTTCTGGTGCATTAAGAATGGTTCAGCATGGTCAGTTCATATTGGTCATTGCCAAAGATGGGCTGCAAGGACTGAATGGCCAGAGGTTCAGCTGGGCATGGCAGGAGGTGGAATACCCATTAGCGTCACAAGGCAGGATCCTGGCTCAGCGGAACAATAGTCCAATTCCATATGGCAGATCCCATGTTCCTCTTGTGTTACCTTTTATCAGCAATGGACACAAACTCCATAAACCAGGGACCTGTCAGACTGTGGCTCAGCAAACTGGGACAGCAGGCAAAGATTGTGTCTGCCAGGTCCCAGCACTCCTCCAGATTTCAGAGAGAGCCGGGCTACCCAGAAGTGCCCATTAAAACAGGTTCCTCCAGCTGAATATCGGCTGATCAGTGTTGGTCTGACAAGCAGAAGTAATTTATATTGGTTGCTAAAGACACAGGCAAATGTGGCTGTTATCAGCACCAGAAAACATTGTCTGTAAATAATGCTGCAGGAGAGAGCCACTCGTTTATTTATTTGTTATGAGCCATTTGTTTAGCTTTTGCAGGGACCCCAAGGATGAGATAGTGGAGGAGGAGAGCAGTCCTCAGAGGGGAGGGGAATCTAATGGTTAGAGCAGGAGGCTGGACGTCAGGACTTTTGGGTTCTATTCTCAGTTCTGGGAAGGTAGTGGGATCTAGTCGTTGGGGGTGGAGGACAGTCCTGGGTTTTATTCCCAGTTCTGGTTGGGGAGTGGAATCTAGTAGTTGCAACAGGGGACTGGAGTCAGGACTTTACTGAGTCACTGTGTGAGTTTGGTTAAATTGCTTTTCTTTGCTTCAGTTTCCCCTTCTGCCCAGTGGGGATGATGACACTAAGTTACCTACTTCAGAGTAGGTTTGGGAGCCATAGTCCATTAAAGTTTGCAAAAAACTTTGATATCCTTTGCACTGAAGGACAGAAGATTATTATTTTACTGGCTCAGCCTGGATTTGTTTTGTATTTTTGTTTCTCATATCGGAGCCAGCTCATTCCAGCTGCCAACAACCAGTCGCAGCCAAATAACCTCTCACATTTATACAGCTCATTTCATCCCAATCCACTTTATACCCACGGGCATTGTTTCTCCATTGAAATTCAAATGCCTCTCCGCCAACATGTTGAGAATAAGGAGACATGTCTAACCAAGGACACCTGGACAAACTCTTCTCTCACTGACACAGAGGACAGTTTCCCAAAGAACCAACCCCATTAAATGGATGGAATTCAATTTATCTTCTACTCTGAGAGGCCAAATCCTCACTGCTGGATTTGAACTTGTGGTTCCAGAGCCACAATGGGAGTTAGGTGCCTAAATATTGTTGGGGATATGGGCCTAAGACTGTGTCTGAAAGTGCCCAGATTTCTACAGGGAGCATTGGGTTTGCACCAGGTATTAGTCAAATAACTTTGTAATTTTTAAGATCTGAAATGTGAGTTTTGTTGCCTCCCCTCACCCCCACGGCTGGAGTGTCAGGGCAGGTGTGGAACCGCTTGGAAAACAGTAAGGATCTGGGGGGAAATTCGGGGGGGAGGGAAAGAAAAAAAATTGGGGAGAAGAAACTGAGGAAATGTTCTTTAGTTTTTTGAAAAAATGCAACTGTTTCAAAAAAAAAAATCCTGATCCAAAAGCCAAAAAACCACTCCAGCATCACTATTATTTTGGATGGTTTTTGTTCCATTTCCCATTTCCCGCCCCCCCCCCCCCCGCCAAATCTGCATTTGTTTTTCTGTTTTTCATCAAAGAACAAGCAAAGTTGAGAAAGAAATAAAATGTTCTGGGAACATTTTCATTTCAAAAAAGGTCATCTTGGGGCAAAAATGAATTTTCAAGTGAAAAATTTCCACTGATCATATTTCACTTTCAGCCCAAATTCTGCTGATCCAGTTTACCTTTTGGCTCAAAGAGCCATAAATACGTAGGGCTGGAGGGGACCTCAAGACATAGTCCATCCTCCCCACTCTGAGGCAGGATTAAGTATACCTAGACTCATGGTCATGCCGCTACTACTAATAATAATTCCTACTCTTATATAGCGCTTTCATCACTAGATCTCAAAGCTCTTTACAAAGGGGGTCCATCTCAGTATCCCCATTGTACAGATGGGGAAATGGAGGCATGAAGCTGGTGACTGACTTGCCCAAGGTCACTCAGCAGACTAGTGGTCAAGCCGGTAACAGCAGTGTCTACATTAGCTCCAGCAACAGAAGCATGTGTTTCGTCTAGCTAAATTACAATACAAGCAGCGTGTTTACGATCCGCTGGTAATTCTGTCTGTCTGCCTGTGCCAGATGGGTTCTTCGCAACATCCTCGGCTTTGAAATAGGGTGTGGGTAAGGTTTATTTATTTATTTATTTATTGGGAAGGCTGATGAGAGCATCTTGGAAGCCAGTGCTGATTTTAGATAATGTCCTTCTAAAGCAGCGGGAGTGTGAGAACTCTTAAGAGGTCTGGTGATATTTATACTGATGACACATACCTTGAATGACTTCCAAGAATCTTGGCTGCAATGATGAAGTCAGCAAGAAAGGAGAGAGAGAGAGAGAGAGAGAGAGAGAGAGAGAGAGAAAGGGAGGTCTTCTCTTTCTCACTCTCTTTTTTTAACATTATAACAAAACGAGGAACAATTCATCAAGAGAAAGGAAGGGGGGAGGAGGATACAAAATCCCCAAGAACATTAACCTACTTTGCAATTTCACGAATTTGTGTCAGTAATTCCTTCTCCCCTGAAATGGCCCAAAATGTCAAATTCTTGGCCTCCTCTGCACGGTGATGTCAAGAAAAGAAACTGAAGCACAATGCGGTGGGAGAAATGGACAGGATCTGCAGAGGGGAAATGTCTGGCAGAAATGAAAGGGGCCAGATCCTACTTCCAACTTTCACTGGTATCAAGTCATTATAGTCAGTGGAACTGCTCTCTCTTCGAACTGCCTAGAATAGCATCCTAGCAAGCGTAGGGCTGTCTTCTAGTCCATCCCCCAGGATTAAATAGTGAAATCAAATAGTGTAGTATCCCTTTACATAGTTTGTGAGCCCTCTAAGTGGTGCCCACTGTGTTCTATGTTGTAGAACCAGCCAGAGCTGGTACATATGTAGCTAGGTCTTGCATTGATTAGGCAAGAGATAAGAGCTAGTGTGGGTCTTTACAGCCGAAGAGAATAGGCTTGGGTGGTATAGAGGGAGGAAGTGTGATTTAGTGGCTAGTGCACAGACCTGCTGTTGTGGAGAGACAGCTTCTAGTCCTGGCTCTGCTACTAGTCACCTGGGTGATGTTGGGTTAGTTACTTCCCTTCTCTCTGCCTTAGTTTCCCCCCTTGTAAGAGGAGGATAATAGCTATAAAACACAAGGAGATCTGGTCGGTTACTGTTATGGCTTGTTTGTGTTTAGTGAGCACACATGGTTATTTGGGGCCCAACACTGCGTGTTGTATAAAAAGCAACAGAAACAAGCTCCAGTGAGTGAGGGCTGATTCTGCTGCTTCCGTGAGGGGATAGCAGGGTCCACACAGCCAGTGGATGTGCGGCTGACTGGTGCACACTCCATCTCCATATAGACAAGCCCTGAGGCCAGCCTCAGGCCCTTTGGCTTAATTTGCGCTTGAACCTTGAAATAATCATTCACCTTTCCATCTGAGGATCTCAAAGCACGCTGCAAACATTGCAGTGGCATTTTAGCCTTCATTTCCCTGAGAAGCAGGTCAGGAGATCGAGAGGGTCTGCAGCTGTGGGATGAACTGCCTCAAACCTCACCGCTTTCCTTTCCGAGTGCAGGGGGCTCTCGTTTGACCTTGCCTTCAGCAATGAACGCATGCAGCGGAGCAGACGTGAATAAATAAAAAACAAATAAAACTCCCATCATGTTCCCCTGAGGGTGAAAGGAGAAAATCACATGTGCTAAATGCTGGTCGTGTCCTAGAAGTCTGCTCGTCTTGGGAGCTGCTGCCTTGATGAAGTCAGTGTAAGAAACCCACCTGAACAGAAAAATGTACAGAATGGGAAAACTGAGGCAGAAAGCAGGGAAGTGACTTGCCCCTGGCCCCCTACTGAGTCTGTGGCAGCAATAAGCATAGTTCCCCTTCCCCTCCCTTCCCCCAGATCTAGCAGTCTCTGTTAGAGGAACAATGGCACTGTGGTGAAACTGGTCTATGACTCCAGAGACTTGGGGCTAGATCCAGAAAAGGATTTAGGCGCCTAACTGCCACCTTAGGTGCCTAAGTCTAAAATGTGTCAATCCGCAAATCTGCAGCTCGGCTGCTCCCTAACCCTGTGGGCACCTACATTTCTGCCACTCAAGTCCCCTCGATGCCTAATTTTCTAAAATTGGGCATATGCAAAGTCACCTAAGTCCTGTCCCACCAAGCACCTTGGTACTTAAGCCCTGGCAATGTGTCCCCCTGCCTACCTGGTCTGCAGGGCCAGATCTGGAATTCTCCGGAGCTGCCTAAGAACATGCCGACTGGATCAGGCCCTGCACCAACCCAGCCAAGGAGGCGGTGCCCCCCTCTCATCCTTTAGCAACCCGTGATTTAGAACGTTCACTCAGAGAGACACACGTTCAAGTCCCCACGCTGGCCACTTCCGTAGAGGGACTAGAACCTAGATCATCCACTTGCCATGTAAGGGGCCAATTCACGAGGCGACAAAGTGCTGCGGGGTCTGGGACTCTCTCCTGCTGGAACTCTTCCATATGTGCCTCGCATAATGGAGACTGGGGGAGGTTAAGCCTCCCCAAACCTCACACCACCAGGGGGAGAGGGGAGTGGCAGATTTGGGGCCCCCAGAAAAATCTCCCCCTACCATTGCCCCAGGACCGTGGTGGGGACACAGAGCTTTTCCAGTCTTGGGGTGCAGCGGGGGAAGTGGTGGAACGGGGGAGGTGCCTCCACTGAGGCTGAGAGCTCAACCCTGGCTGGGCCAAGCTCCAGCCCCCGTCCTTCCCCCCTATGGCAGTGACCAAGCTCTCAGCCCCCACCCCGGCCAGGGCCACAGGGGAGCGTCATCCGCTGCCCATGCTCTTCCACTTTGTATAAAACACTTCAGTAGCCATTGGGCCAGAAAGCATGTGAGAAGGACTCTATTTCCCAGTGCTTGGCACACTCACCTGGGAGAGCCAGTTTCCAGTCCTTGCGCCAATAAATATCTTCTGTGTCTGCCCAGCGCTGAGCACAATGGGGCTGTGAGCCTAGGCAGGTGCTACCCTACCACAATTAATTCATAACAATCTTCTGCCTTACCCCTTTACTTGAGCCACAGAACTGTCCTTCTTAGCCCAGTTAGGTCAGGGACACCCAAACTTTGTGACTTCGGCGGCCACTTTCGTAACCCGCCAGGCGCCTGAAGGCTGCACCGAATGTGCTGTGCAAAAGGTTTTGAAATTAAAAAATAAATGCAAGCGAGAGGATTACCTGCTTGCCCTTGCGCTGCAGTTGATAGGTGAATAGAAATTGCTCATTAGATGAGTTCATCAGGAACACGCTCACACCCTCCCCCCGCTGCTGCTTAGCTTTGTCCTTACTGAGATGTTAGATGGGGGAGGACACTGCAGACTTAGGGTAAAGATTCGCTCCTGCACCAGAGCATTGATCTAGGCAAGAGAAGACGAGATCAGGGGCTGTCGAGAAGCCGTGTGCACCTCCCTGATTCTCACCCCAGCCTCAGCTCACTGGCTTAGGGTCAGTGGACTGGCTTAGTGGCCTTTCTGCTCGTGACTCACCCCTGACATGCCCCCTGCACTGAGGGCATGCTGGCTCACGTCCCAGCTGCAAGGCAGAGCTGCCATCAGGGAGCTCCCCTCTAACAGGAGGATTCTCTGCTGGGCATCTTGGGGGTGCATTGCCGCCCCTTTGTGTTGTCTGAGCAGCCTTGAGCATCAGGTCCTTTGAGGCTGATGCTGCATTTATGCCTCCTCCACCCAGCAAGTGCAATGTTCCCTGAAGTCAAGAGGAGCTTAGCCTGGGCATGGTCTGCAAGTCCGGGTTCTTTGAGCAGCTTTGGTGTCAGGAGAGCCAAAGGTTTTACAGCCACCCACAAAGGATTTTACAGCCGTAGCCTGCTCCGCCTGGGCCTGATAAACCAAACAAACCTGGAAATGAATACAGGTAAAATGATTGGAAGGACACTCAGGTTTATATCCTCCATGCAGAATGGTTCACATCATAGCCTGGGATGGCCCGAACTCCTGCCTTTTGTCAGCTGGCTACAACCTTAAGATTATTCCACTTAACATTGAATCCATCTTCCCACTGAGACATGAAACCAAAGATCCTGAGAAGCTGGGATGAAAGATCCCGATGATACTTGTTGCAAACACTAAGGTGTCCTGTACAAATCGAACATCTTGAGTAATAATTCCTTTCTACCCTACACTACTGTGCAGTGTTCCTGTATGCTGCTAAGAAGTTGCTGTGTTACACTCCAGAGGTGGCTGCATTTCACTGATAGGCATAGTCATACTATCTAGCACCTAGGTAATACAGGGTTCTGTAAACATGAGAGAAAGATACACAGTTCTGTGCTGTCAGTATTACCTGCACAGGGAGAAGAGATTTGATAAAGATGTCTCCAAAATAAAGGTTTAAAACTCCTGCGAAACTGAAATCGGAAACAGCACCAGCTCCAGCATAATAGGGGACCGGCAGACAAAGGGTTAACAGCCTCCAGTGGCTGGAAGTTGGAGTCAGCAAAGTTCGCAGAAGAAATAAAACATGGATTTTTAACAGTGAGGGTAATTAACCATTGGCCAAGATTAGGAGGGAAGTGGTGAAGTCCCCGTTGCTTGGAGTTTTTAACTCAAGATAGCAGTTCTTGCTAAAAGACACATTCCACTTCAACCCCAAATCATTGAGCTCCGCGCAGGACTCACTGAGGGAGACCCAGGGCCCGCGCGATGCAGGAGGTCAAACTCAATGCCCATAATGGTCCCTTCTGGCCTTGGAATCTATGAATTACGCCTGTTTTAGAGCTGGGGAAGGTAAGGCACAGAGAGTTTAAGTGGCTTGCCTGGGATCATGCTGGTAAGTTAGTGACTGTTCTGGGAATGGCTATCACATCTCTTGGCTCCCAGCTGCCCTCTTTTAAGCACCTTGGTATGGACAATGCTATAGAAATATAAGAAGCTGGTTATTATTCAGAGGCATCTTTGTTCGGTAAACGTACATGAGTGAAAAATAGGATGGAATTAAGCAATAATGACCCAAGCGCCCAGGTATTTCCTGGGAATTAATGGCCAGCTGGGAGGAACTGATGGCCCAAGGAGCTCACATGGACCATTAACTCCAGCCGGTCATTAGTCCCCAGGAAATACACTGTGCTGCACCGAGGTCGTCAGTGCTATCACAGGCTGGGAATAAAATAAATCTAAGCGTGTTTTTATGGGCGCTGCAGTTTCATGAGGTACATACAGGGCCCGGCTGGGGAATTAATGCCCTGTGCATTAAGCAGACAGATCGCTCCCATCAACCCTCAGCCGTCCCAGCTGGTTACAATACAAATTAGCGAGACAATGACAATGACAGCGCAAGAGGCGTCATTCTCGCTGCAGGTCTGGCCCAGCAGCCAGAGCAAGATGGGGCAGGTTCGGGGGTGGGAGCGAGAGGAGGAGGAGGAGGGGCTGGGAAGGAGCGGAGAATAGGTGATAATGAGAGACAGAGAAAGACAAAGGGGGGAAGGTACCGTTCTATCAGAGAGAAACTTGGTTCTTCATTGCCAACCCAAACCCTTAAACCAGACTAGCAGTATGGTCTAAAGATTCGGACTGTGGGCAGGGAATCTAGGACACCTGGGTTCGACCACTGACTTTGGGCAAGTCCTATCCCCTCCTATGCTCTGGCTGGCTTGCAATTGTAAGCTCTACAGGACTGGGGACTTAAGGGGGGAGGGATAGCTCAGTGGTTTGAGCGTTGGCCTGCTAAACCCAGGTTTGTGAGTTCAATCCTTGAAGGGACCATTTAGGGATCTGGGCCAAAAATTGGGGATTGGTCCTGCTTTGAGCAGGGGGTTGGACTAGATGACCTGCTGAGATCCCTTCCAACCCTGATATTCTGCGATGAATGCTCATTTACACTGGTTAAGGATCTGCCCCCTGCGTGCAGAAGGTGAGGAGAATGGAAACCCAGGAGAATGGAAACCCAGCAGAATCAAGGACAGCCATCTCAGGAGACCCCAAGCCAGCTGTTTCGCTGAGCACCTGGGGCCCTGCTGCCCTTCTCTGTTCCAGGCCCTTTGGCTGCCACCAGCAGTAACTGACTGGCTCCTGGTCATTCAGCTGCACCTCCTGAGCCCTCTGTGCAGCACTAGACACCTCCTCTTCCATTGGCTTCAGTGTGAGGGGCAGGAACTCAGTACGTGTCTGAATGGGGCCTGTGCATGGTGTTCCTGCATTGCATTTCCAGGACACTGGATAGACATTGTCTATCAGGGATCCCTGTCGCTGGGCAGATCCCTGCGGTTCTGCTCCATGGTTTTAGTATTGCACCTTAAGAGGCTAAGCAGGCTAGGTGGCTATGCAAAGCGTAGGGCAAAGCAGCTCAAGCTAACTTGATCTAACTTGGGAGCCTGGAGTCCTGCATCAAAATCCCACTCTAAGTGCGAAAATCAGCAGTCAGGTTTCCAGTGGTGGATTTGGAGAAGAGTTGGGAACTCAGCACCCTGCCAGATCAGGTCTTTTCCAAGCACCTGATTTTGCCCAGGCCAATTTTCCCCGTTATTCCATTTCTTTGGCTGCCAGGGCAGGTCATGGTGATGTATGGCGGGGCATGAGCATTGCTGTTGGCGTGATTTATGAGCCTCCCACTCCCCCCAAAGACATAGACCTCCACCGATCCCCACACCCAGGAAACATTTCGTCTGTGCTTTCCACACCAGACGAAGGTGGAAATGAAGAGGCCGGCCTTAGGCACAAGCAATTAGGCTGCACGGTATAAAAGACTATACACTTTAGCGTGGAGATGAATGCATCAAGACAGAGGTATATAAAATAACGAATGGTGCAGAGGAGCTCAGCGGGTTGCTCCTTTCTCATACGATGAGAAGAAGGAAAGAATTCAGTGGAACTGAGGCCACCCACTTCAAACTGTCCAAAGGAATTACTTTGGCCCATAATATATAACTGACCTGTGGAACTTAGTGCCACATGATGTTGACTAGAGCTGGGCAAAACTCTTCAGCTGAAACTTTTTGTGGCAAAAAAAAATGCAGATTTGGTGACATTGAAACATTTTGGGAATTCATGTCAGTTTTGCCAAATTGGTTTTTTTGGGGCGGGGGGGAGGGGGACTAAAAAAAATCCACACATTTGCATTTTTTAGAACATAAGAACGGCCATACTGGATCAGAACAAAGCTTCATTTAGCCCTGTATCCTGTCTTTCGACAGTGGCCAATGCCAGGTGCCCCAGAGGGAATGAACAGAACAGGTAATCATCAAGTGATCCATCCCCTGTCGCCCATTCCCAGCTTCTGGCAAACAGAGGCTAGGGACACGATCCCTGCCCATCCTGGCTCATAGCTAATAGGCTGTTAGGCACCCTGGCTAATAGGATCTATCCTCTATGAACTTATCTAGCTCTTTTTTTAACCCTGTTATAGTCTTGGCCTTCACAACATCCCCATTCAAGGAGTTCCACAGATGTGTTGTGTATTTGATTTGAAATGACTTTATTTCAAAATTTCCTTTAATTTTATTAAAAACAAAATCAAAATAATTTTAAAATGGTCAAAATCAAAATGAAATATTTGCTTTGTCAAATTATTATTTTTTTAATGTTTCAGTTTGCCCAAAATTTCAAAAATATTCAGTTTTGGTCCAATCAAAACAAAACAAAAACTTTTTTTTTATTTTTACTTTTTGAAATTGCCAAGAAGCTGAAAAATCCATTATTCATCCAGCTCCATTATTGAGTTCAAGAGCTTCCAGAATTCAAAAAAAGATTTGATAACTATCAAAAGTAATAAACAGCATACCCTAGTGGGTAACACCCGAACATCATACCTGGGAGTTTTGGGTTCTGTTCCCAGTTTTGCTGCTGTGTGACCTTGGTAAGTCACTTTCCCCTGGTGTGCCTCAGTTTCCCCACGTGTAAAATGCAGGTGCTCTTTTGACATCTTCAAATCAAGACTGGATGCCTTTTTTGGAAGATGGGCTTTAGCCAAACATGAGTCAAATTAGATTATCTGCTGGTCCCATCTGGCCGTACACTCTGTGAAATGCTGATGACCTTTACATTAACAAAACCTAGCACATCCATAGATCTCAAAGTACCTTACAAAGAAGGTCAGTACTGATATCCCCATTTTAGAGATGGGTAAACGGGGGCACAGTGCAAAGCAGTCATCTGTCCAAGGTTACACAGTGGATCAGTGGCAGAGCTAGGAATAATCCCAGTCCAGTCCAGCGCTCTATCCACTGGGCACACTGCCTCTTGTAAAGTGCTTTGAAATCTACAAAGGAAATCTCTGTGTCAGAGCTAGGTATTATTACACTAGATACAAGCGTATTGGTAGCAAGAGTAGCCCCAGTTACATTAGGGAAGATACAGTTTTATAAGAGGATAGAAAACCTGCTACTTGAGAGCATGAGCCAACCATTAAGTGACAGGAGTTAGAAAGAAGTTATGGATAAGTTAGTTATCCTCTGAAACAGCGAGTACTGGCCACTGTCAGAGAGTGGATTAGCTGAACCACTGGTGTGACCTGGCCCCCTGACTGCTATGTTCCTACTGAACATGCCCACATAGAGTCCTGTAGTGTCAGCAACTCAGTGCTTCTGGGACTTCTCAGACACACACACACACACACACACACACACACACACAGAATTAATCTTCATTTTTATTAATAGCAGAAGTAGCTCCTAGAGGCAAAACCACGGTCAAGGGCACTGCACAAGAGTGCAGCCCTGCCCCAAAGAGCTTATAGTCTAAATAGACATGAGTGGGAGGAGAAACTGAGGCACTTACCACAAAGCAGGACTAGAACCCAGGCAATGTGGTGGACCAGGCAGTGGGGAAACTCAGTGTGATTCTACCTAAGGTATTTCCATGGTTCCCATTGCTATAACACAGGAAGCAGGGAGTGGCTATATCCCCCATTTTACAGATAGGGAATTAAGACACAGAGAGACCAGGGTAATTAGCTCAGAGGCTGATTGTAGCAGAGCAGAACACTGAAGCCAGATCTCTCACAGCCCAGACCAAGCACACTAAACACCGGGCCCAGCCTCCTTTTCCAACGCCTCTGAGACCCATTCTTTCCCAGGGCTTAAGAAGCATTAAGGCCAGCTGTAGCCCCAAACCATGGGTGCCCAATGGTACTCGCGCACTTCCCACGCCCCCCTCCGGCGTAATTCCCGCAGCCTCTTCGCTCCAGAGAGATGCGCGTTGACGAGGTTCAAGCAAACGACACCATAAAAGAGACATTTGCTTTAATTCTCTCCGGAAGGGACAATTGAGTGCAGGCTGTTTGCAAGCTGTCGGCAGCTCTTTATTGCGTACGCTCGCGCTCTCGCAAAATGGTATCCGGGAGCGGTCAGAGGTCACGTGCCAGATTCCCACGGGCTGGACAGAAGAACAGACGTGGGAGAAAGAAATTAAAGCCAGAGACACAAAATTCAGCCCAGAACTAGTTAGGAATTAAAGGAAACTATGAGTCTTGCTCCATGCCCCATACCATATTTACAGCTGCAGTACCCGAGCACTTGCATATTGAGTTGAGTTTTACAAGCAATACATAGAAATCAGAGGATGATGGTGATTATTATAGGTATTACAGTAACATCTAGCATCCCCCCACTGAAATCAAGGCCCCAGTTAGGTGCCATCCATACACTTTGAGAGAGAGGCAGAACATGCCCTGGAGAGTTTACAGTCTAAGGGGGAATTACATCCTCCCAGAGAGGCAGGGGAAGCAGCATGGGGCCCCCTTCCTGCCACCAGGACCAGCCAGGAGGCTCTCATGTACTTACCCCATCATCCAGGGTAGGGGGCTGCTGCTCTCTTCTCTTCTTGCACACAGAGTCCTCTGCTGGGGTGGGTTTGGTGGGGGCAGAGGTCTCTGAGAGCAGAGGGGCTTGGAATTAACACACCATTGAGAAATGGATGCATGGAGCAGCTCACCCCTATCAGAGCTATTACTCCAGGCTCTCTGCAGACTCAGGCAGACATCATGACACTGGTTGAACTCAGAGCAGTTCCTCCACTCAGAACATGTGTTCCAGGCTCTCTGTCGATGCAGGCAGATGTTGGTGTGTCAGTTACACCAGATTCATATTTTCCAGCTTTTCTTTGAAATCACAAGGACTAGAAATTTTCTCTAAAAATGAAAATATTCATTCTGATTTAATCATATGACTTCAGAAGCTGGTTTCCTAATATGCTACCTATGCTTTAACCCAGCCCTGCGGGTACGGTTATCTTTACCACCACGTCATCTAGAACTGCTCAGATCCAAGTTAGATGACACACGGGGTTAAATCACTTGAACTTTTTACCAGTGCCGAAGTCACACACACAAAATAAGAACAATAATCAGAGGGTGGACACTAGCTCTGGGCTCAGAGCCATCTCATCCTTCAGCAGACTGGGTTTTATCCAAGTTTTCCCTTGGATTTCAAGGACAGAGATTTCACTGAAGAGCAGCAGATTTAAAATAACAACTAATCAAAGCCTTCCTGCTTCATGAGCTCGACTTACTGCAATGAAATTCTGAGCACCATAGCCTATGGAGGGAGTGTAGTTAAACTGCCTTCCTTTGGGTTCAAAGAAGTGGTGAAATAGGATGATCTTTTGCTGAAGAATCTAGCTTGGCGCTCAGGAGATCTGGGTTCAAATGTCCTCCCTACTACAAACCCCCTGTGGGTGTGTCTACACTGCAAAGAAAAATCCCATGGTGCTGAGTCCAGGTCAATTGACTTGGATTTGTGGGGCTAGGGCTGTGGGGCAGAAAATATCAGTGTAGAGAGACATTCCTGCCCCGTCTTTGAAACCCAGTGATGGGGGAAGCTCCAGAGCCCAGGTTCTGCCTTGAGCAGGAATGTCTACACTGCTATTTTCAGCCCCTCTGCCTGAGCCCCACGAGCCTGTGTCAATTGATCCGGTGCCACCAATTTTCCTTTGCCATGTAGACACTCTCACAGGGAGTTTGTAGCAGTGATGACATTTGAACCCAGATCTTCTGAGTTCCAAGCTAGATTCATTTCTGTACACATACCCTGTGTGACCCTGGCAGGTCCTTGTCCAGTTCTGGTGTCCTCAATTCAAAAAGGATGTCAACAAATTGGAAAGGGCTCAGAAAAGTGCTACCAGAATGATTTGAGGCCTGGAACCTCAAGAATTTCTCCAGGTCCCTTGCCATAAGGTTGGGGGGGGGTTATCTCACAAAAGTTTGGCAGGCTCTTCTAGGATTTGGAAAATTTAGATGCTTCTCCAGGTCCATCAGAACTGGACATCTCTTGAGATAAGCTGACATCAAGGACGTCAAGTTGTAATTACGCTGGAAACACCTTTCCTTGTAGCTTTGGCTGAAAACACAAAACATAGGGGTGTTCTAACAAACACGGCCTGGGTTCATGTCCCAGCTGGAGTGAGCAGCACTGGAGACCTTTAGCAATTTAGCCTTCAACAGCAATAATGAAACACACTAACAAATCACCAAAACCATTGGGGAGAGTGAGCGAATGGAGCCGCTAAACCAAAAACCAGATAGAGGCCCAGACCAACTCCCCAGATCTAGACGATCCCACCTTTCAGATCCGCATCTATGCTTTGCAACTGGTCATCGACTGAACAAAAATGCTTGGTTAGATCCTGTCTGAAGGGCACATCTTTATTGAAGCAAGAATAGATCAAAGGAAGAATACAGCGCCACTTTAGATCTCAGCAGTGGAGATGATTCATAAAGAGGTGCAACCACCAGAAAGCAAATGCATTTAGAAATACAGACATTATACATAATGATTAGGGGATTAGAGTAGGGGAGCGGGGCAGTTAGGACTCCTGGCTTCTTTTCTTCTGACTTGCAAGCTACAGCTTCACCAGTCTATGCCTCAGTTTCCTCATCTGTCAAACTGGGATAATAGTACTGAAATTCCTGAAAAGGTAGTGGGATGGTGTATAGTGCTTTGGGATCTTCAGATATAAGCTGCTGCAGAAACACAAAATGTTTTTATTCTGTGGCTCCTGAACTAATTAGCCAATTTGGCTACGAACCATCCTTGGCAGGGTAATTTGCCTTCTTTTATTGGATTATCTTCCTTCATTCTATACCATTTACTCCTGCTGAAAAAAATCCCTCGTGCTTAGCTCACTTGGACAGTGCAATGCCCATCAGTCCTTGAGAGTGGAAATAAATGGATTAAAAACTGACTAACTGATAGGTCTTAAAAAGTAATTGTAAACAGGGAATCTTCATTCAGCAGGAGTGTTTCCAGTGGGGTCCTGCAGGGGTCAGTTCTTGGCTCTACACTATTTAACATTTTTATCAAGGAGCTTGAAGAAAGCAAAATCATCACTGATAACGTTTGCAGATGACAAAAACTGGTAGAGTGGTAAATAATGAAGAGGACAGATCACTGATTCAGAGTGACCTGGATTGCTTGGTAAACTGGATCAAAGCAAAGAATATGCATTTTAATATGAGGCTAAATGTAAAAGTATGCAGCAGGGAACAAAGAACGTAGGCCACATTTACAAGATGGGGGAGTCTATCCTGTGAAGCAAGATTGAAAAAGCTTTGAGGGTCGTGGTGGCTAATCAGCTGAACATGAGCTCCCAGTGCAACACTGTGGCCCAAACAGCTAATGTGATCTTGGGAGGCAGAAATAGGAAATCTCCAGTATTTGGCTCTGGTGTAACTGCTGGTGGAATCCTGTGTTCAGTTTTGGTGTCCACAGTTCCAGAAGAATGTTGATAAATGCAGAAGGTTCAGAGAAGAGCAGTGAGAATGATTAAAGGGTTAGAAAACATGTCATATAGCAAGGGAGTCAAGGAGCTCGATCTATTTAGCTTAATACAGAGAAGGTTAGAGAATCACTGGATTAAAGTCCTACACAGGGAACAAATATTTAAAAATGGGCTCTTCAGCCTAGCAGAGAAAGGTCTAACATAATCTGTGGCTGGAAGTTGAAGCTAGACAAATTCAGACTGGAAATTTTGACAGAGAGTAATTAGCCATTGGAACAATAGACTATAGAATCATAGATATCAAGGTTGGAAGGGACCTCAGGAGGTCACCTAGTCCAACCCCCTGCTCAAAGCAGGACCAACCCCAGCTAAATCATCCCAGCCAGGGCTTTGTCAAGCCTGATCTTAAAAACCTCTAAGGAAGGAGATTCCACCACCTCCCTAGGTAACGCATTCCAGTGCTTCACCACCCTCCTAATGAAAAAGTTTTTCCTAATATCCAACCTAAACCTCCCGCATTGCAACTTGAGACCATTACTCCTTGTTCTGTCATCTGGTACCACTGAAAACAGCCTAGATCCATCCTCTTTGGAACCCCCTTTCAGGTAGTTGAAAGCAGCTATCAAATCCCCCCTCATTCTTCTCTTCTGCAGATTAATTAATCCTACTTCCCTCAGCCTCTCCTCATAAGTCATGTGCTCCAGCACCCTAATCATTTTTGTTGCCCTCTGCTGGACTCCTTCCAATTTTTCCACATCCTTCTTGTAGTGTGGGGCCCAAACTGGACACAGTACTCCAGATGAGGCTCACCAATGCCAAACAGAGGAGAATGATCACATCCCTCAATCTGCTGGCAATGCTTCTACTTATACAGCCCAAAATGCTGTGAGCCTTCTTGGCAACAAGGGCACACTGTTGACTCATATCCAGCTTCTCGTCCACTGTAACCCCTAGGTCCTTTTCTGCAGAACTGCTGCCGAGCCATTGGGTCCCTAGTCTGTAGCAGTGCATGGGATTCTTCCACTCTGCACTTGTCCTTGTTGAACCTCATCAGATTTCTTTTGGCCCAATCCTCTAATTTGTCTAGGGCCCTCTGTATTCTATCCTTATCCTCCAGCGTATCTACCACTCCTCCCAGTTTAGTGCCATCTGCAAACTTGCTGAGGGTGCAATCCACGCCATCCTCCAGACCATTAATGAAGATATTGAACAAAACCGGCCCCAGGACCGACCCCTGGGGCACACCATTTGATACCAGCTGCCAACTAGACATGGAGCCATTGATCACTACCCGTTGAGCCCGACGATCTAGCCAGCTTTCTATCCACCTTATAGTCCATTCATCCAGCCCATTCTTCTTTAACTTGCTGGCAAGCATACTGTGGAAGATCATATCAAAAGCTTTGCTAAAGTCAAGGAATGACACGTCCACTGCTTTCCCCTTTATCAAGGGTCATGGTGGATTCTCCATCACTGACAATTTTTATAGACTGGACGTTTTTTTCTAAAAGATCTGCTCCAGAAATTCTTTTGGCAAAGTTCTCTGGCTGGTGTTAGACAGCAGGTCAGACTAGATGATCACGGTGATTCCTTCTTGCCTTGGAATCTCACCTTCTGTCTTTTATTTTTTAAAATCCTCTTTTCTTTAACGGGGCTTCAATAACAGCAGTGGCTACAGCTGTTGGAAATGTTTGGAACAAAGGTTTTCTCATTGAAAAATGGCCTTTTTTAACAGTGAGACAAAGTGGGTGAGATAATCTCTTTGATTGGACCCACTTCTGTTGGTGAGAGAGACAAGCTTTTGAGCTACACAGCACTTGTCTATCTTACCAACAGAAGTTTTTCCAGTAAAAGAGATCACCTCACCCACCTTGTCTCAGTAATATCCTGGGACCCTCAGGATACTTTTCTAAAAGGCGATATTTTTCACCCCAAAATTGTTGCTGTTGAATTTTTGTGTTTTTTTAATGAAAAATGGGCCTTTGGGATTTTTTTTTAACCATCGAAAAGGTCATCAGAATTTTTCACTGAATGAAAAATGGGAGTTTTGTTCAATGACAATTCCTCCCAACATTTCAGTAAGGGGTTTTTGATAAAAAAAAAAAAATTGGTGGTAGGGGGGAATTGTGAAATTTTTTTACAAAGTGTCTCCTTTGAACACTTCAGAATGAAAGCAACCGCACCATTTTTGGAAAGCTAGGTTTTCATTTTCCAGCCAGTTCTAGTGGGACCCCAGTTCTGAACTGTAATGTAGCAATCTGAGAGTAGAACCCAGCCCCACAGCTATGCAAAATCCATGTGTGTATGTGCACATGCGAGAAAGGTTGCTTTACAGTATCCAGACTTCACTCTGGGGACTGTGGCGTGATGGATGCTTGCCTCACGTGTCTCCCTCTTGTATACTGATGTGCACCAGGGCACCTCCACTTTACCTGCTACTGTCTCTTCAGGAAACATGGAGAGGACTCCATAGAGCCTCAGAGCAGCGCTTCAGGACAGAATGCATGCTGCCCGGTGGCTGTGCGTCAAACACGTTAATGATGGGCCTGGGAAACTATGTTAGGAGTTAGATCAGAGCCCAGAGCACCAGCAGGTTTGGAGCAAGCTCTGATCCATCTGACAGCGTTGGGCGTGAGCCACTGAGTTTGGTTCTGGATCCTCCCAGGGTGCTAGTATATGAAGGGCGCAGCATAGTTTAGTGGGTAGGTGTAGGGCTCAGGAGAGGTAAATTCTGATCCCAGCTCTATCACTGAAAAGTCATTTCCCCTCTCTGTGCTTCAGTTTCCATTCCTGCTCTCACCTATTTAGAGCGTATGCTCTTCGGGGTACTCTCCTATTATGTGCTTCTACAATGCCTAACACAATGGGGCCCCCGTTTTGGTTGAGGGGTATAGAGGCCCAGGCACTCCACTGGTCCCCCTCTGAGCCACAGGGGATATGAGGATGTAACAGCCAGGGCCTGCAGAGCTTTAGCTCCAGCTGCAGCAGCTCAGGCATTTAGCCATGGACATCTGTGGGTCAGTCCCTGGGGTGCCAGCCAAGGGGCGTGTTAACAAGAGCATGTAGCTTAGCTTTGCCTTGAGTGGAAACTTGGCCAAGAGTTTCTAAACTGAGCAACTAAATCAGTGGGTTAATTTTCAGAAATGCTGAGCGGGAACTGCTGGGGGCTCCGCCCTTCTGAAAGCCCAGCCACTCAGTGCCCAACAGGGAACAAGTTGCCTAACTTTATGCAACCATTTCTGCAACTCCGATTCACACCTGAAGGCCAGAAGGGGCCCTTCAGTCACCTCTTGTGACCTACCGTATGGCCAGAGCCCTAGGATTTCCCCCACTTCCCCCTGCATTAAAGATTGGGGAACTATCGCAGCAGCTGGCACAGCAAGGGTGGGATTTGCACTCTGACTCTTCGACAACCTCCCCAGGGCGCTCAGTGCTAGAGCGGAACGCTGCCCTAAGTGAGTGGCGGTACAGGGCTGCAGCTCAAGAGCAAAGATTTAAGGCTGGACTCCTCAAAGTCCCCATTGGGACTCCTAAGACACTGCCATGCTTTCAGAAAGCCGGGGGTCTGAAGCTGCATTTCCTGGGGGCTTCCTGCCGAGGAGGGTGGGGTATAGCTCCCTCAGTGCGGAAACCAATGTTCACCTGTGCAGCTACCACCAGCGCTCACCTGTGCAGAAACCAGCACTCACCTGGGCTTTACCTGTGCAGCCACCATCAGTGCTCACCTGCGCTTTGCCTCTGTGTGTGCCTGGCTCTCACCTGCCCTGCATCCTGTTTTTCATCTGGGCACCCATAAGCACAGACACTTCGTCCTTTTCCAGGCAGTTCATAGATCAGCGGCTGTTGTTATTCATCTGAGTTAAACAGATATAACATGCTTGGCTCCTAACCACCCAGATCCAAGAGCTTACAATCTATGCACGGGGAGGTACTGATTTTATTCTCCTGCAAAGACCCCTAACTACCTTCCCACCCACCCCACCCCCCCTGTCCCCAAATGGCCCAATTCCACCTTCACATCAAGATCTCTATTCTTTTCCTTCTGCAAATCCCACATACCCCTTTTCCTCTGAGGCCTTCCTGCCCCCACCACACTTTGAAACATCACTCGTCTCTAATGCACAGGGCTGTAATCCCCCCCCCCCCGGGAGAAAGCCCCCCATACACTAGGAAGGCTCTGGATTCCCATCCCAGCCTGGTTCCCCATCTCTGCCTGGACCCAATGCTGCATGAGCGCTCAGCCCCCTGCAGCATCTTGAGTGGCGCTCAGCTAAAGAGCATCCGGTGGTCCAGGCGCCATTATCTTGGGGATAACGATGCCAGCAGCACGATCAGCGGCATTGCTGGCCCGGGGCGGGGGGAGGAGGAAAGATCTTTACACCTCCAGGGTTAGATGCTGCACAGCAATTACACTGTGGAGCCTGGGCTGGGGGAGGGAGGGGCGTCTGGGCCACAGCGCTGCCTCGAAACAGGTCTCAGGCAGCCCATCCATCACGGGGCGGGTGGCCGATGCTTAAAAAATAACGGGGCGGGGGGGGGGGGAAGAGAGCAGGGTGTCCAGATCACATGACCCTTCTGGGCCAACAGGAGGCGGGTAGGTATGGGGGAGAGCTGATAGGCTGCTGGCTGAGCGGTACTGGGAGGATGCTGGGATGACCTGGAGGTGACCTTGTTCTCCTTCCCCCCCCCCCCCCGCCCTACATGCACAGCTGCAGGGCATTCTTCCCAGCTGCCCGTCTTTCCCCTTCCACCACTCACTCCATCAGCCTGCCCTGTTCTCTTCCACTCGCCATAGCTTCCTGTCCTGAGCTCATCCCAGGAACAGCTTAGCTAGATCCTCTTCTCACACACTAAGGAGGCGTCCCCGCAGGCCAAGGGCGGTGGGGGGGGGGGAGTGGGGTACGGTCCGGGCACTGATTCTGGCCAGTGGGCCCACTCCCTGCAAAGTGTGGCTCCCCTGAGGTGGATCCATATTCAGCAGTCAGTGTAACTGGCAGACGGGCTGCACCGAGTTCCTGCTGGGTGGCGTGTCGAGGAGGGGAGGAATCCGGGAAGACTGTCTGTCTGTCTGTCCATCCTCATACATCCCCTTTCTCTCTCCATACACACCCACCTATCAGTCTATCCATCCCCCCCAGACACACCTAGCTAGAGAAGTTTTTATCCCATTCATATCCCCATCCAGGCATAGGGTCTATACATCTGTCACAGAGCGTGGGGGAGTCAGGGCCCTGCACCCCCCATGTCCTGTGATTCACTGTGACTCTCAGCCAGCCAGTAAAACAGAAGGTTTATTAGACAACAGGGAACACAGTCAAAACAGAGCTTATAGGTACAGAAAACAGGACCTCTCAGTAAGGTCCATCTTGGGGGGTAGGGAGCCCA
This sequence comes from Natator depressus, assembly GCF_965152275.1. NCBI lineage: Eukaryota > Metazoa > Chordata > Testudines > Cheloniidae > Natator > Natator depressus. Next base: position 12,541,196 of record NC_134253.1, read on the forward strand.
GATCCCGGTTCTGGGCCTCCCTCCATTTCCCCAGACAGCTCCAAACTGAAACTCCCTCCAGCCCCTCCTCTGGCCTTTGTCCCTTTCCCGGGCAAGGAGGCCACCTGATCTCTTTGTTCCCCAACACCTTCACTTGGCACCTTGCAGGGGTGGGGCCCAGGCCATCAGTTGCCAGGAGACAGGGTGTTGGCCATTCTCTGTGCAGACAGCATCACACCTGCCCTCTAGGGCTCTGCAACAATCACACACCCTTATCCCACCACCTAGATACTTAAGCAATGCCTAGGGGAAACTGAGGCACCCACACAGTATTCAGAGGAAACATTAAGAACATTCCCACTTCGTCACAACATCCCTGGCGTAACTCCACTGAGGTCAAAGGATTTACATCAGAGATAAAACCGCCTCCGGTATTAGCAATGCCTGGGTCCTGGAGCTCCATGCACGGGGAGCCCCGGAGCAAAGCAGGAGGCAGGGGGCTGACTCCGCCGCCATCTCCCTTTGCATGTGGATGGATTCAATGGTGCTGGCTTGGTTGCCTCCCTAACACCTGCCCCCTTTTTCTAAGGCGAGCACCGAGGAACCGAGACGTGCAGCGTGGGGGAGATTCCGTATGCAAAGCGCTTCGGGAGCCTTTCCCCGGCGCAGTCATTTGCCACCTTCCAAAGGAACCACTTGATTTCTCTGCTTGCTCTTTACATGTGATTCTTGTAAAAAGAATGGTACAGAGGCAGGGCTTGTGTGCGTGCGCGTGTGTTTACGTGTGAGTGAGCCCGGGTGTGTGCACATGTGCCTGTGGGCGCGCTCGTCTGTGTGTGTGTGCGTGTGTTCATGTGAATCAAGGTGGTGACACACCCTGAAAACACAGACCAGACCCAAACCTGGCCTGGACCTGTTCTGAGGCTGTGAAATACACAGGTGCTTTTTAATTTTAAATCTCCAGGACTCAATCCTGCTCCTTGCAGAACGCCCATTGACTGGCAAATGGCAAGCGTGGGCCCTCTCCTGTTCCCAGCTCAGGTCAGTAGCCACTGGAAAAAAATGGGTTTCAAAAGATTTCCAGATTGGCTTGGCAGACCGGAGAGGCTGGGACAAACGCAACCAATTCCATCCCCTGCCCCACACCCTTTGTTTATGAGTCTCTGAGACTTTGTCTGGATCACCACTCAGTGGGTCTGAGGTCATCAGCCTCCTTAGTCCCTGGAATCAAGATCCAGATTTCAGGGGAGAGGCGGTTAAGGTAGATATTGCAGTTTCTAAACAACTCAGGTGCTCCCCCGATTCTGTTTCAAGGAGAGCACCCTGTCAAGATGGCATAGAGACTGCAGACCCAATTCACTTTGTCTCTGTCTATATACCTATCCCCTAGAAGCGGTCTGTTCACCTCTGGATAGAGCGGGAGGGGTGTATGAAGACAGATTCATAACTCTTCATCATTCTTTCTCCCAAACCAGCATGCTGAGCTGCTGCAAGCAGGTATGCTCCACCCCAGAAGTAGCTGCAGCAGTGAGTGAAGTGGATTTGGTTCAGAGACTCTGTTAAGTGCCTGGATAGGAAAGGTGCAATATCATATGTAGTAAGTTGTCTCCCATTTAGCGTATCATCCCTGAAGGATATTTTGGCTACTAACTGGTTTCACCACCTGTACAACTGTAATTCAACAGAGATGTCTGACAAAAATGTTGTTAATGTTCTCGGATGAGTAACTATATTTTATTTTTGTGACAGGTTTCGGGGGTTTTCTGTGATGGTGTTTGTCACCTTCGCCTAGAGTTGGCTGAATTTTTTTTTCAAACGTTGATGACACCTTTCATCTCAAATTCATATCTTGATGCAAACACTACAATACATTTCCATTATTTTTTCCTCTGTGTTTTGACCCGCTTCAAAGCCAGCTTCAATTTCTTGAGTTCTGAAAAATGTCATGGAGATTTCCAAAAATTTTAAAACGTTTGCAAAATTTGTGACTCTTTTTGCCCCACCAACTCTACTTTTATCCAGAGGTCCACAAAAGTCTAATTAGGGCAAAACATTCAAGAGTAGCTTGTTGATTTGGGAAGGTGGGGGGGTTAGCTGTCAGGGACAAGTTGGGGCTGATTTTCACAAGTTCAGAGCACCCCACAATTCTGAAACTGTAAGGAAGCAAATTTAAAAGCAATAAAAAGAAATACGTTTTTTTCACACCATGAAGTTTGTCCGTGGAGTTCATCACCCTAGGTTAAGTATCAGAGGGGAAGCCGTGTTAGTCTGTATCCACAAAAACAACGAGGAGTCCGGTGGCACCTTAAAGACTAATAGATTTATTTGGGCCTAAGCTTTCGTGGGTAAAAAAACCCACTTCTTCAGATGATTACCATAGGTAAGAGCAAGAGCTTAGCAGGATTCAAAAATAAAGACTGGACATATATATGGCGATTGAAAATATCCAGAATTAAAATAATAAGGATTGTTTTTAAGTATAAATTCATTCGAGCGGGGCAAAATTTTGGGTTGAATAATTTATTAGCCAAAAAATGCAGTTTTGGGGTAACCAAAACGATTCACAAATTAGGATCCAATTGGACAAATAGTTTTTTGACTGAATAAAAAATCAAAATGGTTCATTTCTACATTTTCAAAACAAAAGATTGTCGGTTTGTTTCAAAATTTAGCTAGTTTTGTTTAAAACGAACTTTTCAAAAAGGTAAAAACAGCCCAAGATATAACAAAACAAAACAAAATGGAAAAAAGTCATTTTGGGTCAAACAAAATGTTTCATTCAACCTGTGATGGTGGTCCACCCCACACAAGACTGATGGGGTTAGGGTGGCCGGGTAAGCCAATTAACTCCACAGGCTGCACCTAGAGGTGAAGCCAGGGAGCAGGGAGCTAAGTGAAAGCAGGCTCAGCTGGGCAGGAACAGGCAGGGCCCATAAAGCCAGGTAGCTGCAACAGAAGGGGGCTGCTGCTGGCAAAGGGCAGTCACTTCCTGGGAAGAGGGAGGAAGTTTTGGAGCCGGTGCCCCCAGAGAAAGGAAGGGAACCAGGATGGTAGGAAGGAGCAGTGAGGGCGGAGAGAGTAAAGCCCAGAACTGCTGGATTGAGGGTCCCTGGAGTGGAACCAGGAGTAGAGGACAGGCCTGGGTTCCCCTACCAGCCACTGATGGGGCAGTGAATGGGAAGACGGCCTGGGTCACTGTGGGAGTGACAGAGAAGTGAAGGACTCTACCCTGGAAGGGGGAACGCTGAGTGACCTAGCCTGAGCACTGAGTCATGAAAAGGACACTGCGGTTCCTGGAGAGAGTCGGAGTGACGGTGTGGAAACTGCAGAAGGGGGCGTCTGCCTTGAGAGCTAATCCCCAGAGTGACCAGGAGGAGGTGCCAGAGCAGCCATGAGTGTTGCACCCCATGATGCAATCCAAAACATTATTTTTTTTTTTTTTGCATTTCGGTTAGTAAAACTTATAAATTTCAGTTTCAGTTCAACCCAAAATGTTGGGGTTTTTTGTTTGCTTTTTTTCAGATTCTTTGGTTCAGCCACTGAACCAAAAACATCAATTATTCGCTCGGCTCTAAAATTAGCTAAAATTTCTAAACAAAGCATCATTTCGACCCACAAAAGGAAACTTTTCATTTTGAATATGTCAAAATGGGATGTTTCAACCATTTCAAAAGTTTGCCAAATCGGAAGATTCATCAAAACTGACCCTTTTCCATGAACCAGGGGCAGGTCAATAAATCACCCTCCCAATAGGAACAGCAGGGGCAAACTACCTAGGTCATTTGAAAATCAATGGTGAGGGGTGCTATTTTGAGTAAGGAATGTAGTTCTACCCTTCCATGCAAGGTGTGACATTGCACATACAGAGCATGCGAGTTCATGCTGTGTGGAGACTGCCATTTTGTTGAACAAAATGGCACCTTCCATACAGCATAACCTCACAGATATGGTGCATGCGTATAAAGTGAGGCTGTGCAAAGGACACCATTCTACAAAATGGCGTCCTCCCTGCGTGATCGGGGCAAGGTGAAATCGGCCCATGGGTACATCGGGTCAGGAAGTCATGTTCAGGGCTTTCAGGGGCATGCAAAGCCACTGTTGAAGATGTAGCGTCAAAAGTGTAGGAAGGGGATTGATTATATGACGGAGTGAGGGACTGGACTCAGTGACCCAGGAGCTCCTTTCCAGTCATATGTCCCGTGTTCCTATGGATTTGCATTTTCTGACCAAAAAAGTTTAATCGGTTCATTCCTGACCAGCTCTGCTCAGCACCCAACAGCTCCCAAGAGGCCCCAATTTTAGGGTGCTGAGCTGCTTGAAAACCCAGCCTTGTGTTCCCCTGACTTGGATGGATGCACAGCAGCACCCCTAAAAAACAAACCTCACACCCCAAAATTGAAGCCCCCAAAGGCAGAGGGTACTTTGGGCTGCAAAGATGCTTGGGGTGATTTTGCTGGGATAGTAAGAAAAATTGGGAACTGGATCTAAAAGGAGGATTTCTCTCTGAGTGTCTCCTTCCTCCAGAGGTTGGAACCTTTGGGATCTTTGAAATCCAGACGTGGCTGGGGATTCTGAAGCTCCAGTTGGCCTCTGCTCAGAGAGTATGAGGAAGATGGAGAGCAAGGAGCCAGCCTGGGACCCCTCCTTCTTCTCTTCTCCCCTCCCCCCCCAACCCTTTCCTCCTGGACATATACATCATCTATATTGGCAGGTTTGACAAACGCACAGACACCATTGCCTACTGCCCTTTTAGCAGGGCTGGCTAGGGTTGTTGATGAGGTTAACGTGTCAATAAGTGCAGCGTCCCCTGAATGCCACCTTGCAGTCCCGCAGCCAGCACTGTGACAACATAATTACTTTGAGACTCCGGCTTGCAAAATTTCTGAGGCTTTTCCACCACCCCTGCCCCATCTGGATGAGTGAGCCCTGACCAGGGTCCGTTCTGATATGGGGCTCGATTAACAAAGAACTAAAGAAGGTGTGACAAAGTTCCTGCTCTACCTTGGTGGGTCTTGCGCTTATTGGCGAATTTGCTCACCTTGGAGCTTCACGGCAGCCCTCAGCTTGGCCCTTTTTCTGAAGTCACAGTCCAGGTCGACTCCTCCTGTGTCTGACCAGGAGTTGGGAGGATTTGAGGGGAACCCGGGCCCGCCCTCTACTCCGGGTTGCAGCCCAGGGCCCTGTGGAATGCAGCTGTCTAGAGTGCCTCCTGGAACAGCTGTGTGACAGCTACAACTCCCTGGGCTACTTTCCCAACACCTTCTTTATCCTCACCATAGGACCTTTCTCCTGGTGTCTGATAATGCTTGTACACCTCAGTCCTCCAACAGTCTGCATTCTCACTCTCAGCTCCTAGTGCCTCTTGCTCCCAGCTCCTCACACGCACACCACAAACTGAAGTGAGCTCCTTTTTAAAATCCAGGTGCCCTGATTAGCCTGTCCTAATTGATTCTAGCAGCTTCTTGATTGGCTGCAGGTGTTCTAATCAGCCTGTCTTAATTGTCTCCAGAAGGTTCCTGATTGTTCTGGAACCTTCCCTGTTACCTTACCCAGGGAAAAGGGACCTACTTAGCCTGGGGCTAATATATCTGCCTTCTATTACTCTCCTGTAGCCATCTGGCCCAACCCAGTCACAGTATGCATGGCCCTCACCCTCCTGAGGGGTGCATCTGTCCCGAGTCCTTTTGGAGAAAAGGACAAGCATTCAATACACACCCAAAAATGTCATGCCTAAAGACAATATACACACAAATAAGCCAGATAATGTCAATCAGAAGGTACCACACAAGTGTCAGTGAACATAGTATTAGAGCAGAAGGTAATTAGTGAGTACATGTAATATTGAGGATGCAGTTTCTCATTTATTTTAAGTGGTAATAATCTAATGCACCTTTTGTTACGATCATTCTTTCCACCTTAATAAACTGCTTGCATTTATAAAAAAAAAAAAAAAAAAAAAAAACCTTCCCTGTTACCTTACCCAGGGAAAAGGGACCTACTTAGCCTGGGGCTAATATATCTGCATTCTATTACTCTCCTATAGCCATCTAGCCCGACCCTGTCACAAAGGGTAACGTCATTAATGCCAATCAACATGGGCATTCAATCTATTTATGGAAAATAGTTCCTGTCAGACTACTTGATATATTTTTTATGAGATTGCAAGTTTGATTGACAAAGGTAATAGTGTTGACATCACTTACTTAGACCCCCTATAAGGGTTTGACTTGGTGCTGATTAAAAAACTAGAATGACATAAAATTAACATGGCACACATTAAATGGATTAAAAACTGGCTAACTGATAGGTCTCCAGTAAGGAATCATCATCGAGCGGGTCTGTTTCCAGAGGGATCCTGGAGGGGCTGGTTCTTGGCCATACACTATTTAACATCTTTGTCAATGACCTGGAAGAAAATGTCAAAGCATCACTGATAAAGTTTAAGGATGATACAAAATTTGGAGAAGTGCTAAATAATGAAGACAGGCCACTGATACAGAGTGATCTAGATTGCTTGGTAAACTGGTCACAAGCAAAGAATATGTGTTTTAATATGGCTAAATGTAAATGTATATGTCTGGGAACAAAGAACATAGGCCATACTTACAGGATGGGGGACTCTATCCTGGGAAGCAGTGACTCCAAAAAAGATTTGGGGATCATAGTGGATATCAACTGAACATGAAGTCCCGGTGCAACGCTGTGGCCAAAAGACCTATTGCAATCCTGGGATACATAAAGAGGGGAATCTTGAGTAAGACTAGACCAAATACACCTCTGTATTTAGCACTGGTGCAACTGCTTCTGGAATATTGTGTCCAGTTCTGGTGCCCACGATTCAAGAAGGATGTTGGTAAATTGGAGAGGGTTCAGCGAAGAGCCACAAGAATGATTAACGGATTAGAAAACATGCCATATAGTGACAGACTCAGAGCACAATCTGTGCATTTTAATAAAGAGAAGATTAAGGGGTGATTTGATTACAGTCTATAAGTACCTACATGGGGAACAAATATTTAATAACAGGCTCTTTAGCCTAACAGAAGAGTGGAAGCTCGACAAATTCAGACTGGAAATAAATTTTTAACGGTGAAAGTAATTAACCACTGGAACAACTTACCAATGGTCATGTTGGATTCTCCATCACTGACATTTTTAAAATGAAGATTGGATGTTTTTCTAAAAGATTTGCTCTAGGAATTCTTTTGGGGAAGTTCTATGGCCTGTGTCATACAGGAGATCAAACGAGGTGATCACAATGGTCCCTTGTGACCTTGGAATCTATGAATGAGACCTCCATCTGGGACTGAAGATATTTAAAACAGTCACTAGAGGTTGATTAGCCTGTTTACCAGCGGTCCACTTGCAGTCGTGCAGCCCATGGGGGGGTCTTGCATAGTCCCCAACTCTTTAGCTGAAGATGGAAGTAGCATGTTTTTAAGGACTTCTTAAACTTAACGCAAATCCCCTGGGTTCCAGCCCAGTGCCTTAACCGCAAACCTGTTCTTCTTCCCTAACTAGCAAAGCTCCATTCCATGAACACAAGGCATCCGCTTTAGCTTGAGCAGCAAGAAAGCTACTTGCTGAATCAAGCAGAAATGACAGTGAAATAAACAAACATCTCAGCCCCTCAATTAATCAGAGGCGATGCATGGGGGGGAGAGCTTATGGGGTCATGTGCCCTCCCCCCATCCCAGATTTGCTGCTTGTCTTGTACTGAGCATGCTCTCCTGGACTGAGCATATTCAATAACACTGCTGAAGCTGGCTGCCCTCACTCTGCCCCCTCCGCCCACTATTGGCAGGCACGGGCCGTCTCTCCCGACAATACAACCTGCTCCCCCAAAATGCCCATCCCAGCTGCACTGCTATGGGATTTGAGTCAGTGGGTCCCCGCGACCCGTTACCATTTCAGGGATGCCGTTGACTTTGACACGGTGACTCACAGGACCTCAAATGGTCCCTGAACAATTTGAAGGGCCTGGGGAGCTTCCCACATCACGGTGATGGAGATGTTTGGGAGAGCAGGGTGGGGGTCCTGGCAATATTAGTGCAGTCCCACTGACATCAGGGCATGTGCTATTTGACATCTGGGTGCCTCGTACCATGCTCTGTTCTAACAACCCCACAGAGCCTCTTCTAATGCTAGATTCAGAGATTCTAAGGCCTGAAGGTACCACTGGGGTCACCCAGTCTGACCTCATGCATCTCATAGGCCATAGAACTTCCCTGAATTAATTCCTGTCAGAACTAAGCAGATCTAGACCCCCTTCCCAGTGTAGCCCACCGGTGAACGTGTGTGAGACGCAGCCCGCTGTTTGCCTACGCTCCAGGAGACGTGAGTCTGTTATTGCTTTTAGCTAGCGAGCCCAGCTCTTTTGCTCCAGCTGGACCGGCTCACACATTTAGCTCTGGTTCCAGCTTCTCCTTCAGCCAAAATGTGTTAGTTCCTGCTACAACGCCTCTGTGATGCTGGGAAATCAGGTGCCAGCTCATGCCAAGGTCCCCAGGGCTCAGTGGAACACTGACAAATACACAGCTGGAATCAGTGTGGCTCACCTGTGCATCGGTATTGTTATAACAGGTATCAGAATGATAAAAATATGCTCAGTGTTTAGACTGTATTGAATGCTTGTGAGGTGTTGCCTGCATTAATCTCACTTATAGCATCTGTAGCCCATATTGTAAGGTAATATTTAAGGGTTTGAGACTGTGTAAATCACCAGCCAGGGGAGAGACATTAATTAGAGCGAAGTGCTGAACTCCAACAGAAGGTGTTATGTCCTGGCCAACCAGAAAGGCCCATCAACACCAGACAAACTTACACCACACACACAAACTTACTCTCCTGCTGGTACAGGAAAGTGAGTTGGGGGGGGGGGGGGGGAGGGTGAGAAAACCTGGATTTGTGCTGGAAATGGCCCAACTTGATTATCATACACATTGTAAGGAGAGTGATCACTTTAGATAAGCTATTACCAGCAGGAGAGTGGGGTGGGAGGAGGTATTGTTTCATGGTCTCTGTGTATATAATGTCTTCTGCAGTTTCCACAGTATGCATCCGATGAAGTGAGCTGTAGCTCACGAAAGCTTATGCTCAAATAAATTGGTTAGTCTCTAAGGTGCCACAAGTACTCCTTTTCTTTTTGCGAATACAGACTAACACGGCTGTTACTCTGAAACCTAACAAGAAGGAACTTTGGATCTCCTTGCTGCTTGAACTCTGGGAGGTGAGGTTTCTGGACATAAGCAAGGGATCCACAGTGCTTAGCCTGGGTTATCCCTAAAGGACATATAAAGCTTTTTATAGAATATTATGCTAATTATAGATGCTTCTATTACCTTTTCAACCTTCAAATTGCAACTCATATGTTTACCTGCTTTAACCTTGTAAATAACTCTCTTGTTTCCTTCTCCTAATTAATACATCTTTAGATAGTTGATTATAGGATTGGCTTCAAGCGTTGTCTTTGGCGTGAGATCTAAAGTCCAATTGACCTGAGGTAAGTGACTGGTTCTTTGGGTCTGGGAGTAACCTGAATATTGCTCTGATACTTGGTGTAAGGGATCATCTTTCACAAAGGCAGGCTTGCCTGGGTGGCAAGATAGACCGGAGTGCCCCAGGGGACTGTCTGTGACTCCATGTGAAGGCAGCTATCAGTTTACACTTGATCATTGGTTGGTGAAATCTAAGTATAGAACTCACAGCCAATTTGGGGGGTTTGCCCTGCCTCCTAACTGTGGGCCCTGGGGTTGGCACTCATTCACAAATCACTCCAGACAGTTTGACAGTATCTGCTCAGCAGTGCAGGCTCCCATGACCACATCAGACCCACCCTTGTCTCTCTCCGCTGGCTCCTCAGACAGTAGGGTCAGGTTCAAAGTCTCAGTCCTTATCTTCAAGGCTCTCAATGGCCTGGGCCCAGCATATCGGTGAACGCTCCCAGATGGAGATCATGGTCGACAACTCTACTTCTCAAGTACCCTGGAACTTTCTAAAGGGAGCTTGTCTGTGCAGGAGACAGAATTTTCTCGAGGGCTGGTCCCCGACTGTGGTGTGAACTCCCCCCCAGGAACTAAGGACCAACCTCAGCTTCCATGCCACCTGCTTTCTCTGATATCAGCTCAGAGCGGTTATACCTAGAGAACAAAACCCTACCAAAACAATCCTCTCCACCACACACACAACGCTCCCCCTGGAGGAGAGAGAGATTGAATCACATGGGACAAACGACAGTCACATAGCTGAATGCATGACTGTAAGGGGCCCAGAGGCTATGGGGCTGGGAGCAGCACGAGACCCTGCCCTGAAGAGAATAGACTAACATGGGCCTTCACTGCTGTCACCTTCACTAGTTTTTCTCTTATCGTGGGCACCTTGGCTCTGCCACTCGAGTGAACTTTGTGCCAGCGTGGGAGTTTTTGGGAGGACTTGGGCTGTCCCAGATTCAGGGGCTGCCCCCCGCAGGGGTCTTCTCTTTCAGTGGCGGGGAAGGGGCCGCTGCTGAGGCAATGGGGAGAAAGGCCCCTATGCCAGCTTAGAGTCGCTCTGGAGGGGAGGTCTCCCCAGAGGGAGAGTTTCCCATTAAAGAGAGTGAAAGGAGCCAGGTTTTTGCTTTCAGGCAGGACCAGGGTCAGTGTCTGAACTAGCCCATTCCCACAGCTCCAGGCCTGGCAACTGGGAGGGAGCGGCTGGGACGAGGGGGTCTCACCTCAGCAAACTGCAGAAACCCAGCAGGCAGCTCCACGTCCCTGGGCCTGCAGAGACAGACGAGGCTGAGTGAGGAGACACTGGGCGTGTGGCTGCCCCATAAACACCCACTGTGCGGTGAGGAGAAACTCAGGGGGTGCCATGACAGAGAGAGAGCGAGAGAAACACACACATACTGGCACACACACAAACTAGCACCTTAACACACCCTCAGAAACTCAGACACTCCCTGTGGCACAAACACACGCTCTGTCTCTCCCATCCCGCTCTCCCTCTCCCCAAGACTCCCTATCGTCTTCCCCCCAACAGCCGTCATCCACCCTCTGCTCCTGCAGGATCCCAAAAGTGGGAATGGATCATGCACAGCAAGCTCTTGAAGGGCCTTCCCCAGACCAAGGTGCCCCCCATAGGCCTGGGCCAAGCGTAGCAGCCAGGAGATCCAGATGGTAGCTTAAGACTGACCTCATCTTGCTAGGGATGCACTGAGCTAAACACCTCCCTCCTGGCCTCCTACCTGCTACTGGGCTTGATTGACAAAGTCCCTGCCCTTGCCCCAGCAGCTACAGTGCTCTCATCATGCGCTTCCTCTCTAGCCTGAGTGGGATTGACCCCTTAGGCCTCAAGGCTGATGCTTCCATTCTGGCCAACCCTAGGGACTGCCAGGAACTTGTGGAAATTGCAGCTCAATAAGCTGTCAGCACCTCCGTATTTATCCAGACCTGATCGCTAGCCCTCCTGGGCATCAGGCTGAGTTCTAGAGCAGACTCTGGGGTGAGCTCTAAATAGTCTACCTTCGTAAGTGTTGTGTTAGTCTCACATGTGGGTTCTAGGCTATTCTACCATTTGGGTTCTAGATTTGTCTTTGGGGCAAGCTTTTTTATCAGTCTTGTGTTCTGGTTCTAGATCAGTGTAGTGTGTGGGCTCTATCTCAGTGCCCTGCGTGGGTTCTAGATTAGCCTTGTGTGGGGTTCCAGGCTAGTTGCTGGTATGGATTCTATAATTTTTCCATCAAGATCTAGAGTAATCTAGGCTTCTGGTTCTAGATCAGCCACAGTCCCACACACGCGCGCGCGCGCGCGTGTGTGTGTGTTCTAGAATGGCCCCTGGAGTGTGCCCTGGGTTAGTCTAGTGTGCACCCACACTCACACCCCTAATCTAGAATCCATGCAGTAAAACTAATCGAGAACCCTCACAAGATGATATAGGTCCCATGCACAGGAATGGCCTGGAATCTGCATGAGACTATTCTAGGGTATGCACCAAGTAGTGATCCAGAACTCACATGTAAGACCTATCTAGAACTCATACATACACAGGACTAATCTGCCCAGGACACTGATGTAGAACATGACCAAGAGACCACTCTAGAACTTCTTAGAATATCAGCACTAGTTGCCTGTTCTGGGGGGTTACTTGCTGGGAGGAGAATGTGGACGGAGACTCGTTGGGAGAGAATCCTGATGAGAAAGAGTTGGAGCTCCCCACTTCTGTCCAGTCTCCTTCCCCCTCCCCCCAAATCCCCTCCCTTGTGGAGCATGCTGGTGTGTTATTTACAGAAGCAGGTGATAAATCCACTGTGATTCTGTGAGCTTGCGGCTATAAATAACCACACACACCATTAAACCCAGCAATCACACTGAGCCATTTCTAAAGCAAGATGAAGTACAGCAGCCATGTGAAGAACAGAACTAGCTATCTCACCACCCCTCCTCCCCTGCATAGCCCCCCTGCATGGACCTGGTGAGCAGCAAGGAGACAGGGTTCTACCTCATCCATATCCCCACTGCCACCTGGGGAGATGCACACACAGCAGTGGGGGCACCTGGGAAGATGTGTCAACAAAGATGTAGACAAGAGTGATCCAGTGGATATAGTGTATTTGAACCTTCGGAAAGCCTTTGACAAGGTCCCTCACCAAAGGCTCTTAAGCAAAGTAGGCAGGCCTGGGGTAAGGGGGAAGGTACTCTCATGGATCAGTAACTGGTTAAAAGACAGGAAACAAAGGGTAGGAACAAATGGACAGTTTTCACAGTGGAGAGAATTAAATAGCCAGGTCACCCCAGGCTCTGGGACCAGTGCTGTTCAACATTTTCATAAATGGTCTGGAAAATGGGGCAAACAGTGAGGTGGGGAAGTTTGCAGACGATGCAGAATGACTCCAGATTGTTAAGGCCAAAGCAGACTGCGAAGAGTTACAAAGGAATCTCACAGAACTGGGTGACAGGGGAACAAATTTGGCCAATGAAATTCAATGTGGATAAATGTAAAGTAAGGCACATGGGAAAACATAATCCCAACTATATATACACAATGATAGTGTCTATATCAGTTGTTACTACTCAAGAATGAGATCTTGGAGCGGATAATTCTCTGAAAACATCCACTCAATGTGCAGCAACAGTCAAAAAAGCAAACAGAATGCTAGGAACCCTGAGGAAAGGGCTAGATAATCAAACAGAAAATATCATAATGTCACTCTATAAATCTATGGTACGCCCTCACCTTGAATACTGCGTACAGTTCTGGTCACCCCATCCCAAAAGAGATATATTAGAATTGGAAAAAGTACAGAGAAATGCAACAAAAATGATGAGGGGTGTGGAACAGCTTCCATATGAGGAGAGATTAAAAAGACTGGAACTGTTCGTTTTAAATGAGGTGGGAAAAGTGACTAGGGACGTGTTATTTACCCTTTCACCTAACACAAGAACCAGGGATCCCCCAGTGAAATTAACAGGCAGCAGGTTTAAAACAAACAAAAGGAAGCGCTTCTTCACACAACGCACCGTCAACCTGTAGAACTTGTTGCCAGGGGATGTTGTGGAGGCCAAAAGTATAATTGGGTTCTAAAAAGAACTAGATAAGTTCCTGGAGGACAGGTCCATCAATGGCTATTAGCTGAGATGGTCAGGGACGCAACCCTGTGCTCTGGGTGTCCCTAATCCTCTCTGACTGCCAGAAGCTGGGACAGGACAACAGAGGATAGATCATTCGATAATTTACCTGTTCTGTTCATTCCCTTTGAAGCACCTGGCATTAGCCACTGTTGGAAGGCAGCGTACTGGGCTAGATGGACTATTGGTCTGAACCAGTATGACCATTCTTATGTTCTTATGTGTCCTGTGCTGAAAGCTCCAGCGCCACTGGGACTGCTCAGAGCTCCAGTATGAAACTGCAGAAAAACCTGAGTGTCTCTGGATTAAGTTTAGAAGTGTGAGCAACAAAGGTGATGGTGTGGTGGGAGTCTGCTATAGACCACCGGACCAGGGGGATGAGGTGGATGAGGCTTTCTTCCGGCAACTAACGGAAGTTACTAGATCGCAGGCCCTGATTCTCATGGGAGACTTCAATCACCCTGGTATCTGCTGGGAGAGCAATACAGCAGTGCACAGACAATCCAGGAAGTTTTTGGAAAGTGTAGGCTGTATTTTAAAGAATCCTTATTGAGGTTACAGGGACAAACCATCCCGATGTGTAGAAAGAATAGTAAATATGGCAGGCGACCAGCTTGGCTTAACAGTGCTGATCTTAAACACAAAAAAGAAGCTTACAAGAAGTGGAAGCTTGGACAAATGACCAGAGAAGAGTATAAAAATATTGCTCGGGCATGCAGGAGTGAAATCAGGAAGGCCAAATCACACCTGGAGTTGCAGCTAGCAAGAGATGTTAAGAGTAACAAGAAGGGTTTCTTCAGGTATGTTAGCAACAAGAAGAAAGTCAAGAAAAGTGTGGGCCCCTTACTGAATGAGGGAGGCAACCTAGTGACAGAGGATGTGGAAAAAGCTAATGTACTCAATGCTTTTTTTGCCTCTGTCTTCACGAACAAGGTCAGCTCCCAGACTGCTGCACTGGGCAGCACAGCATGGGGAGGAGGTGACCAGCCCTCTGTGAAGAAAGAAGTGGTTCGGGACTATTTAGAAAAGCTGGACGACCACAAGTCCATGGGGCCGGGGGTGCTAAAGGAGTTGGCGGATGTGATTGCAGAACCATTGGCCATGATCTTTGAAAACTCATGGTGATCTGGGGAGGTCCTGGATGACTGGAAAAAGGAGAATGTAGTGCCCATCTTTAAAAAAGGGAAGAAGGAGGATCCTGGGAACTACAGGCCAGTCAGCTTCACTTCAGTCCCTGGAAAAATCATGGAGCAGGTCCTCAAGAAATCAATTCTGAAGCACTTAGAGGAGAGGAAAGTGATCAGGAACAGTCAGCATGGATTCACCAAGGGCAAGCCATGCCTGACTAATCTAATTGCCTTCTATGACGAGATAACTGGCTCTGTGGATGAGGGGAAAGCAGTGGACGTGTTGTTCCTTGACTTTAGCAAAGCTTTTGACACTGTCTCCCATAGTATTCTTGCCAGCAAGTTAAAGTATGGGCTGGATGAATGGACTATAAGGTGGATAGAAAGCTGGCTAGATTGTCAAGCTCAATGGGTAGTGATAAATGGCTCCATGTCTAGTTGGCAGCCGGTATCAAGTGGAGTGCCCCAAGGGTCAGTCCTGGGGCCGGTTTTGTTCAATATCTTCATTAATGATCTGGAGGATGGTGTGGATTGCATCCTCAGCAAGTCTGCAGATGACACTAAACTGGGAGGAGAGGTAGATACGCTGGAGGGTAGGGATAGGATACAGAGGGACCTAGACAAATTAGAGGCCATGATTCTAATCTAGGCATCTCACTCCCATGCTGGTGCTTTCACCACTGGACCACACGAGGCCAGCCTGAGACCTGCCAAACTCATTCCATTAGGGGCCACCAGCTGGAAACAACTGGTAACTACCCACCTGGGCTGGACAGCTATGTATTTGTTTCCGGTTGCATCCAGAATGTGCTAGGTGCTGTATAATGATGACAAAGGCCTCCATGGCCCAGAAGCCAAACAAAAGAGCAACATGGTGGGACTGCACAGACAGCACTGAGGATGGACAGATGGCGCAGGGACACACAGATGGCACTGGGGATGGACAGGTGGTGCTGGGGACCCACAGACAGCACTAGAGATGCACTGACAGTGCCACAGGCAGACAGACGGCACTGAGGACACACAGACGGTGCCGCAGATGGATAGGCAGTGCTGGAGATGCATAGGCAGCACAGGGAACACCTGGACAGTGCCAGGGATAGACAGACGTCACTGGTGAACCACAGACGGTGCTGCAGACAGGCAGACGATGCTGGGGGCACATGGACAATGTTGGGGATGCACAGACAGCTGCTTAACCTTTTCTCCAGCCAAACAGGGATCGTACAATTCTCCGGCAGTTCTGAATTATAGAATCATAGAATATCAGGGTTGGAAGGGACCTCAGGAGGTCATCTAGGCCAACCCCCTGCTCAAAGCAGGACCGATCCCCGACTAAATCATCCCAGCCAGGGCTTTGTCAAGCCAGGCCTTAAAAACCTCTAAGGATGGAGATTGCACCACCTCCCTAGGTAACGCATTCCAGTGTTTCACCACCCTCCTAGTGAAAAAGATTTTCCTAATATCCAACCTAAATCTCCCCCACTGCAACTTAAGACCATTACTCTTTGTCCTGTCATCTGCTACCACTGAGAACAGTCTAGAGCCATCCTCTTTGGAACCCCCTTTCAGGTAGTTGAAAGCAGCTAACTAATCCCCCCTCATTCTTCTCTTCTGAAGACTAAACATCCCCAGTTCCCTCAGCCTCTCCTCATAAGTCATGTGTTCCAGTCCCCTAATCATTTTTGTTGCCCTCTGCTGGACTCTTTCCAATTTTTCCACATCCTTCTTGTGGTGTGGGGCCCAAAATTGGACACAGTACTCCAGATGAGGCCTCACCAATGTCGAATAGAGGGGAACGATCACGTCCCTCAATCTGCTGGCAATGCCCCTACTTATACATCCCAAAATGCCATTGGCCTTCTTGGCAACAACGGCACACTGTTGACTCATATCCAGCTTCTCGTCCACTGTAACCCCTAGGTCCTTTTCTGCAGAACTGCTGCCGAGCCATTGGGTCCCTAGTCTGTAGCGGTGCATTGGATTCTTCTGTCCTAGGTGCAGGACTCTGCACTTGTCCTTGTTGAACCTCATCAGATTTCTTTTGGCCCAAACCTCCAATTTGTCTAGGTCCCTCTGTATCCTATCCCTACCCTCCAGCGTATCTACCACTCCTCCCAGTTTAGTGTCATCTGCAGACTTGCTGAGGGTGCAATCCACACCATCCTCCAGATCATTTACGAAGATATTGAACAAAACCGGCCCCAGGACTGACCCCTGGGGCACTCCACTTGATACCGGCTGCCAACTAGACATGGAGCCATTGATCACTACCCGTTGAGCCTGACAATCTAGCCAGCTTTCTATCCACCTTATAGTCCATTCATCCAGCCCATACTTACTTTAACTTGCTGGCAAGAATACTGTGGGAGACCATGTCAAAAGCTTTGCTAAAGTCAAGGAACAACACGTCCACTGCCTTCCCTTCATCCACAGGTTCTATTCCCAGCTCTACCACGGACCTGCTCGGTGACCTCGGGCAAACGCTTCCCCGCTCTGCGCCTCAGTTTATCTACACTCTGTCTGTTCAGACGCCGAGCTCTTTATGGCGGGGTTGGCATCCGTGCAGCGACAGGACCCTGATCGCAGCTGGGGCCTCAAAATGGTACTGGAATAAGAACTGGCAGCTTTGGAAATCTCACACAGGACTGGGGCCCTGTGGGAGTACTGGTGAAGTGTGTCTGGGGGGGTTGTTTGCAGGTGGAAAGGCCCCCTACCCCCTGTGCAGCTGGGAATTCTCCCCACGTGGCACAGCGCCCCCTGGGGGAGAGTGCCCAAAGCACGGCCTGAGCAGCCTTGGAGCACATAGTGATAAATGTGCTGCCTCCAACATTAGAGTGGCCATGAGGGAGGCCCTGAGAAGACCCAGAGGGAGGCAGGCGTCAGAGGTCCAAGGCTTGAGCTCTAGCGCGGGACAGGAGAGGGAAGGGGGGAGGCCTGGGGCAGGGAGGGGAGTTCCAGCAGGAGGAAGGGCTGGAGAGGACACAAAGGGATAGAACCCAGGAGTCCTGACTCCCTGCTCTAACCCACTCAGCCTCACTCCCTTCCCTGAGACATGAAGTTTAAGGCCAGAAGGGGACTCCCAGATCATCTAGTCTGACCTCCTGTATATCTCAGGCCACCGACACCACACATAGGGGCCGACTTCTACGGGTGCCGGTGGGTGCTCGACCCCCCTCTGCCCCCGGCCCCACCCCAGCTCCACCCCTGCCCCCATTCCAACGCCTTCCCCAAAGTCCCCACCCCAACTCCACCCCCTCCCTGCCCCTATTCCGACTCCTTCCCCAAATCGCCGCCCCTTCCCCACCTCCTCCCCGGAGCACGCCACATTCCCGCTCCTCCCTCTCCCTCCTGGAGCTTGCTACAGCTGTCTGGTGGTGGCAAGCGCTGGGAGGTAGGAGGAGGAGCAGGGATGTGGCGCGCTCAGGGGAGGAGGCGGAGGTGAGGTGGGGTGAGGCAGGGTGGGGAGCTTGGCTGCCAGTGGGTGCAGAGCACCCACTAATTTTTCCCTGCGGGTGCTCCAGCCCTGGAGCACCCACGGAGTCGGTGCCTATGACACCACCCAGCACCCAAAGGCCTAAATGAGACCAAAGCATCACAAGCTCAAGCTCAAGGAGTGTGCCACAGGCTGAGAACAGGAAGGACTGAGATGCACCGTGCCCCTGCAACGTAAGGAAATGATTAAATGAGAGACACCCCAATAATCCCTGCCCAATGTGCCATTTCCAGCTGTGGCCATCCCTGAGGCTGCAGAGGAAGGAGATCTCCCCAGCAGCCAGGACTCCATGTTCCTTCTACTCTAATCACTAGATATCCCGCTCCCCTTCCCAAGCCGGGCATAGAAACAAGGAATCTTGAAACCCGGTTTCCTGCTCTAACCACTAGAGCCCATTCCCTCCCTGAGCTGGGAATAGAACCCAGGAGTCCTGACTCAGTCTGTTTCCATCCAGGCCAGGCGGCCCTGGTTCTGTCCTAGGACTGGTGGCACAGTGACTACTCCCCATAAGAGGGGTGAGCAGAGGGGTAGCAAAACAGCCAGAAGAGGTGCCGTGATTTAGGTGAGCCAAGTCCAAAGAAGGCTGCGAGGAACCTCAGGGGGACCTAAGCAAGTTAGGACTGGAAGGGACCTGCTGCGTCATCGAAACCAGTCAACGCAGTCTTAGAACCCCAATCAGAAATGTGGCAAGCTCCATCTCAGAATCAGTCTCCCCCCGCCCCAATGGCTAGAAACCTTCTCATTTCCAGCCTCAGTTTCCTCCTGGTCTGTTAATCCCCATGTGCCAACACTGTCCTTGGGCTGCAATAGCTCTTCTCCCTCCCTGGTGTTCATTCCCCCCACCCCCCCTGTATTGGAAAGAGCAGTGAGACCCCTCTCAGCCTGCCTTTGGCCAGGCAAAGCACGCCGAGCTCCGGAGCCAGGGGAATGGGGAAGACGCTGGCGGGTGGAGTTCAGAGCTGAGCCATGCAAAGAAGGAACCACGGAGCCCCTTATAGGGTTCTAAATTGGCTGCATGATCTCAGGCAAGCGACTCAGGGGTCACCGTGGGCAGCTCGGTGGATGCCTCTGCTCCATGCGCAGCTGAGATCTAGAAAGCAAAGGCAATGTTAGGAGGCACCAGGTCGGGGGTGGAGAATAACGGCAAAAGGCCGATAAAGCCTATGAATCAGTGCCGTGGCGTCATGGCCTCTTGTGGAAACTATGTGCAGCCCAGGTCACCCAGTCTCCAAAAAGGAGCTTGCAGAACTAGAAGGGTGGTCAGAGGAGGGCGATGAGGATGATCAAAGGCCTCACGAAGCTCTCACGTGACAGGAGATTGACAAGCATGGGCTTGTGACCTTGGCAAGGACACGAGTAAGAGGGGCCAGGCCAACCGTCTGTAAAACCATGGGGCGTTTGTGAAAAGAGAGATCGGGAGTTTGTGTTCTTCCCATCTCAGATTTAAAGGAGACATTCAGTGAAACTGAAAAGCGGCTACTTCGAAAAGCCATCTAAGGAAAATTATGTTTTCACGCCAGATGGAGTTAGCCTGTGGAACTCACCGCCACTTGAAGTTGCTGAGGCCAAGAGCTGAGCTGGGCATCAAAGAGGAATTGACTGTTTCTGTGGCTAACAAGAAGATCCTGAGTTGAAATTGTTAATGTTACAAAGAGCCTTGGAAGGGAGGTGCTTGGGGGAGATAAGCCAAATTCTAACTGCTAGAGCTCTGGGTGAGGCCTCATGAAGCCGATTATCCTCCTGTGAGGCCCTTACACTTTTCTCTGACACAGCTGGTACCAGTCACTGCCCAAGACAGGATACTAGATGGCTGGAGCAGAGGCAGAAGCAGACATTCAGAGAACTCACTACAGTTTTGACTGGATTTTGTCTGTCCTGTGCTGATGGCTCCAATCCACTCCCTCACAGTCTCTTCGCTTCAACTTCATCCCACACCTGCCTGCCCCCTTCTCTTCCCCGGCCCCTGACATTCCCTTTCCCTTCCCTTTTCATTTAGCTGAGTCCCCACCCACCCCATCTAAACAAACCATGGAACTAACATGCCGTTTGCTGCCATATTGTTCACCCTGCTGGTGTGTTCTATGCTTTCCCCCATCAAGTGTCTGTCTGGTCTATTTCCATGGACCATGGACTGCTATGTTTGTTCAGGTGTGATCCATTCTCTCTGGTGAATCTGAGGCTATAATCCGGGCCTGAGTCTCAGGGGAAATTTCCAGCTCTCCTGGAGGGGTCAGCCCCTGGAGAGTTAATGGGGAATGCGTGGCTAATGGGGGACCTGAGTTATGGTGATGAGTGATGGACAGGAGGCAGAGAGTGAACAGGCCTGAGATGGAAATCTCCTCTGATACCCCAGCTAATAGATGCAGTCATAGCGCCGAGTGACTTAGCAGCACTAAAGAGGGCATCCTTCAAGCTACACGGCACGCTGGAGACATCACCTGCAGCGGCCCTGCCAGAGCCGTGCCTGGGACTTGCTCTCCCCCATGACTCACAGCCATCAATATCATCCCCGTGCTAACGGTGCGCTGCCATCCCCCCTGGCCAAGAGCTGCTGCAATGCGGCCACCTCTGGGCTGGGGGAGCAGCCGGCAGGGGGGCACAGAAGAACAGCCATGGGCAAGGGGAATCGAGCGGCTTTCTTTGAATCATCAGTGATCCCAACACAGAGCAGAGGGCTCCACACACATGGCCCAGTGGTGTGGCAGGACAAAAGGTCCTTTGCTTTGGTTCAGTGGCCAGGACATTAGCTTTGGTCTTAAGAGACCTTGGTTCTATTTTCACTTCTGCTGGTGACCTTGGGCAAGTTACTGGCTCCGTGCCTCAGTTTCCCCTCCCACCTTTGACCTGCTCAGATTGCAGGCTCTCATAGGGCAGGGAGCGTGTTGCCAGTTCTAGAGCTAGACACCTCAGCCCCAAACACTGTTCCTGCATTTCTTGCCTCTGTGTTCACTGGGGCCCATTGCTGTGACATTTGCATCGACCCCACAAGCTATTTCAGGGCCATCCTGGATGCTGGGGTGGCCCCACAAAAATCCTGATAGCAGAACTCTAATTATCTAGACAGCAGCACCCAAGGGCATCCAGCCCTATTGTCCAGAAGTGGCAGGGGGCTGTATTCACCCCATCCTCTGTTGGCTGGAATTGCTCATGTTATAGATTCCACACTGCCAGCACCGAAAAGGGATTCTCCTTTGGCTCAGGGACCTGGGCTTTTGTAGCAGGATGACCTGGGTTGGAGCCCACCATGAAGGCCCCAAATTCAGGAGGGTCGGAAGCTCCCTACATATAGGATGGGGAGTGAAGGGAGGTCCAGAGAATCGGCAGGGGACAGCTGGCTCCAGGTGAGGAAGGAAGGTCCTGGAGTTCCTACCCTCTCCTGGACCCATTCCAGCCCCTCCAGGCCCCACTCTCACCTCTCCATCCCCCATCATGCAGGAGTTTACACAAGGGCAGAGCCCTGCAGGAGCACCAGATCGCCCTGCGCCCCTGGTTCCACTACCCCTGCCCAGGTTTGCTTCAATATACGAAGAGGAGACTGGGTCAGCCCTGCCATCTGACGTCCCAGAAACCCTGGGCATCACTCCCCGCTATGCAAGGTCAACCAAGGAGCACCTGCTCATCCTGTTATCTGTAACCTCATCCCAGATCCGGGCCCCTGTTGCGCCAGGTGCTGCAGAGCCAGAGCAAGAGACAGCCCCTGTCCCAAGGCACTCACAGTCTGAACAGACAAAGGAAGAGGGGAAACTGAGGCACAGAGTGGGAATGTGACTTCCCCAAGGTCACCCAGTGGCAGAGATGGGAAAAGGGCAGAAGTGTTTGATTCCCCAGTCCACTGGTCTATCTGCTAGACCTGCCTGGAACCGGTTTTGCCACAGACTTTGCACTAGCCAAGGCCTTGCCGCATGCGGGTCCCACAGTCCCAGCTCTCTGCACCCCTTATTTCTGGATCAGTGTTTATTTAATGCTTGGGACCCTCTGCAGGCCTTGGCTAGCAGGGGGGCTGGGTGTCCCTAGTCAGCATGCCTGGAAGGGAGGGGGACCCTGGAGCAGGCCCATCAATACCCTAGCCCGCTACCACGACGATTACTGTGCCATGGCAGCTCATTCCGTCGCCTGTCTGCGGCTGTGATGCAGGGCCGGCCACTTGAGAGGGGATTTATGGCAGCAAAGGGAGCAGGGAGTAAATCCCCGACCTGTCGAGGTAAATCACTGCGGGTGACGCACCGGAATGAGGCGGCTGACGGGGGACGGGAGGGGCTGGCGTGTTGGGACCAGGCCACTGAAGTGTTTTACATGCTCATCCATCAATCCACGAGGCTGGGGGGGAGCACAAATCCACGGAGACGGGGGGAGCACTGGGAGTTGTGGGAAGGGGAATTGGGGGCACATAAAGGGGTCTCCTTGTCTGGCTGTTGGTGGGGGATGCATAGGGGTGGGGATCTGGACTGGTCCAAACAAGGAATGTCCATTTCACTGGAAAGTTCAACTTTCCACCATGTGATTTCTGTCTGAAACAGAAAATATTTCGCAAATTTCCCGTGAAACAGACACTCCGGGAAAACCCCAGGGGGGGAATATTTTGAAATCCTGCTGACACTATTTTTCCCCCCTCACTTCGAAGTTTCGTCCCCCAGTGGGAATGTGGGTCAAAACCGATACGATTTCGTGAGAAATTGTGGTTTTGTCAAAACAACCTTTGCTAGCAGAAAGTTGTTCCCCCAAAAATTTCCCAACCAGGTCTGGCGGGGATAACGTTAGGCCCGATTCTGCAGTCCAGCCCCGCCTGCACCCAATGCTGCTCTGCATTGGGCCACCCTGGGGACTGAAGATTGCACAATCCCCTCCAACTCTGCTGAGGATTGGGCCGCACAGGGAGAGCTATTATTATTCATTATTAATATATCCTAATAAAGGAATAATCAAGCAATTAAAGGCTGTGGAGTCATAAATAACAGTGATGGTAGAGAATAAATCACAATAAGGGAACAAACTTATACAATAATATCACCAAACATGCCTCAAAGAATCAAATCTAATTGCCCTCCCCCGAAAAACGATTGTTGTTATTACATTACGGTAGGAACTTGAGGATGCAACGGAGATCAGGGCCCTCATTGTGCCAGGCACTGCACAGATACAGAGCAAGAGGCAGTCCCTACTCTGCAGAGCTCAGAGTCTGAAGAGACACAGGGGGTGTGAGGGGAAACTGAGGCACCGAGAGCCGAAGCCATTTGAGCCGGAAAAAGAACCCAGGTGTCCTAGCCAGCGGGCCAGGCATTCTGCCTCACTAGGCTGCTTGCACTGCAATAAAAATATCCTCTGAACATGTTTCTGCTCCTTGGAAAAAAACCCTTTAATTTAGTCTCTGACCAGCCGTAAATGTTGCTCCTGACCTGCCAGCGCTCCTCGCCCCCACAGCCCACTCCCCTAAATAGCTGGGCGGGCAGCACTTGTTCCTATGTCTCCACTACTGAGCCAATCCCATGTGGGACTCAGTGAAAGAAAACAGAGCCCTGTGCTGAACAGCCTGAGTCCTAGGGACGCCGGTGCTCTGTGCTGTGGCCAGAGTGAAACTGATCTGGCTGCACAGAGAAAGAGACAGGCCCCTTGCAAAGGAAAAGCTAGTCTAGTCCTCCGGCTTCTCTGCCCCAAAGAGTGATGGGAGGCAGGGGGAATAAATCAGCCCAGGGGGAAACTGAGATCTTGCCCTGTTCCCCCCACCCCAGCCAGTGCCTTTGGAGCAGAACCATGCTCACTGCCCCAGTGGAGTTTGTGCTAGCAGAGACTTAATTCAAGTGGTGTAAATCTGCCAACTGGGGTGTAAAATAACACAGCTCTGCAAGATGAGAGGCTACTGTTGGCGCTGCAGGGGGCTGAGCCATCCTCTCCCCCAGTGCCTGGCAGTGTTAGTGGGGGTCTGAGTGGGACATTCCCCCTCTCCTATCTGCTCCCCAGCTCAAAGCTTCCAATAATGACCCTCCTCATCCTGGATTACCCAGTGGCTTCTTCCGTAAGGAACTGAGTAGTGTGGGTTCACTGCTGCTCTCTGCTGGATGAAATCGGCTCTGTTCAGCTATGTGCCCTAGGCCCTGTAGTGCAGTGTGCTGATGGGGATTCACCCTTACCTTTGGGAGCAGGAGGATCTAGCTTCTCTCCTTACTACTGAGAAGTTCTGAGCGGCTGCAAGTTTGCTATATTGTCACTAGGGTTCCGGGGCAATTGCTGGTCTAGTGTACTCTTCGGGGTGGAGTGGGGGGGTGGAGATGAGAGGAGCCGGGTCCTTTCAGAATCAGAGATAGGCAGGGAGATCATGGTAAAGCTGATGCCATCCCCACTCACACACACAGTCAAGAGCCACCCTTGCTGGGCTCAGGCTCATTGGCAACCTGTGCCTCGGTGTTAGGTGCAGTTTGGCTCCTGCCCATCATCCAGCCTTGTAACTTTAGCCAGAGATCTTCTTTCAAAGCCCAGGCCCCTGAGCCAAGAGAGAATTTGTCCGGAGACCGGGTCATAGACGGTCATGCCTAATGGTTGGAGTCCAAATGCCAGAGCCCAAATGCCTGGTTCCAAGGCAGAGACTAGAACATGGCTGGCTGCAGGGCAGGGTCTAGGCTGGGGCAAGGCAGGAGCAGGGCTTGGAGCAGGGTGAGCAGAGAGAGAGAATCCCCAGGCATGTGCACTGAGCAGCCACTGATCCCCTGCAGCTGCTGGGCGTAAGAGCAATCCCCCTGGCCTTAGCCCGTCAGGCGGCTGTGCTGTGGCCCAGCCACACTCACTGGCTGCCTGACGACTGGGCAGGTGCGGCTGCAGGCCCTCATTCCTCACAGAACTCCCATCAGCACGTGGGCACTGCAGGGCCTATGGCACACAGCTGAGCAGCGCCAATTCCAACCAGCAGAGGGCAGCGGCCCACCCACCTTGGGGGATGTCTACACTGCAGCTGGGAGCGATGGCCCAGATAGGTAGACTTGTGCTAGCACCGCTCACGCGAGCGCACTAACAATAGCAGTGTGGCTGCTGCAGCATGGGCGGTGGCTCAGGCTGGCCACCTGAGCTTGGACCCGGGGGTCCAGCGGGCTTGGAGTCGGGTGGCCAGTCCCAGCCGCAGTATCCACATCGATATACCTGCCCATGGCTGTGTAGAGGGACCCTAACACCAGGGGGGAGTCGAACCTTTTGCATATGGCAAATTCCAGTTACATGATATTTACACTCCTAAGCCTACACTCCTATTTCCATAAACACATGGAGTGCAACATCACAGCAGTGACCTACCCCATGGCCAGAGCTGGAGCTGCCTCCTTCATACACTTCAGATATAGGAAATCCCAGTTTAATTCCCCCCTCTGCCTGCTGTAGAGGAGAGATTTGCACTTGGGTCTCCCACATTGCAGGAGACTTCCTGAACTATGGGATGCTCCACAGTAGAAATCTCTCTTCTTGCAGCTGTTCTGCTTTTTATAACTAATTGAAGAGCCAAGGAACCACAGACTTGAACTTGGGCCTCCCATAGCCCTAGCAAATACCCGGACTACCAGGCTATAAAGGCTTTAATGACAAACCGTTGTCATCATGAACGACTAGCTATGAATGACAATGGACCATCCCATATAACCCCAGTAGCTAGGGCATGCTCCTGAGGAGTGTGTGGGGAGTGAAGTGGGTGTGGAAGGGGGTAAGTGGGTGTGTTTTGAAGCCGCAATGGGGTGCTTAGAGTTTGCAATACAAGATTGAGCGTATCAGATCTGGGTCCAATTTATCCAAATCCCACAATGTTGGATGGGATCATTTCTAGTCATCTGTCAAGTTTGGTGTGTGACGTGTGTGCACAGACCGACAGATAGATTGGTGAGTATAGGGATAGAAAGCAGAAAGAACAAATGGACAATTTTAGAAAAGAATCCAATACGCCAGCTTTTCCAAAGTAATTAGCAAAGCACCAGATGATCTTCAAAGTTACGTGCCCCTGCCACCCCCACCCCCCCAAAATAAAAACCAGCAACAACGCTGGACTATAAAAGCTGTCATGTTCCCTCGCTGAGAAATTGCTGCCGGAATCGCTGAGGTGCACAAAACCCAGCGCTGGCAGAGGATTACACTTTGCTAGCTCACAATTTTCATCATCATTGGATGTTCACTGGATTGTTATGCATTTAAATGTTATTTAATTGGATTGCAGAGTAGCTGCAGGCCAGAGCGCAAGCCGTAAAGTTGATAGCCACTAACTGGTAATCGAAATTCCCAAATAGCAACGCATCCTGTCTGACTGGGGACATTTTTCTTCCCAGCAAGTGAATTTTTCTTTTCTTTAAGTCACAAGTTCTTTTTTTCCTTTTAATGCTTCCTCCCTCGGTCTTAAACTCACACCACACACTCAGACACGCAACACACATTCACACAGAGAAAAATACACAACTCTCAGATAGAATACACAACACGCTCTCAGAGATGCACAACAGACATGCACTCAGAAAAATACACAACACACACAGAATACACAACATACGCTCAGAGATCCACACAACATTGCACAAGCACAGAAACACACAACACTCTCACAAACACACACACACACACACACAAAGGCACTCCCACCTGCAGTGTAACTCACACAGCTGCATACACAGACCCAGCAAACCATCCTCCCACTCCCCACTGTGTCTCACTGGACAGGGAGGCTGTTTGGACAGATGAAGCCATGGCCTACCAGGTGCTGGGATCCAGCCCCGAGTGACCCTTTCAAAACCTCAGACAGCTGCCCTCTTGCTTTGTCCCCGGGGCTGCCGGATAGGCTCACAGACACCAGCCAGACAACAGTAGGCAGGAGGGCTTTACAAACCCAGAGCCAGGGCAGAGCCTGTTCCCCACCCCAGGAGTTAGGGGGAGCATGAAGTGAGCCCCCAGGGGCTGGCAGGGTCACTGCAACAGGGGGGGATCCCCCAAAGATGCCCTGCATGTTTCAGGGGCTTGGTCCCCCAGGCCTGCCAGACGGGGTCACCCAGCTACCCTGTTCTGACGCCAACCCAGGGGTAGAAGTCGACTTACACCCCCATCTGCTGATCGACTCATGCCCACCAATTGCTTCTCCTTGGGCTGCCCCTGGAGGGACCCCCTCCTCTGGCTTTAGCGGAGTGTCAGAGTGTTCTCTGCTTCAGAACCCTGTTCTGGGCCGAAACAGCCCAGGTCTGTCCAACTTTCAAGTATGCTGCATGGAGCGTCCCTTTGCTCAGCAGAGTGGGCACTGATGGGATCAGACCTGCCTGGGGTGGGAGGTCTGCCTGCCACAGGGGGAGCAAGTTTGGTAGGTGTGGGGCTAGCTGCAAATGGAACTTGTCCCTCATGCCGGTGTGAGACCCAGAGAGGGACACACCCCGAGAGATGATCTGAAGTGCTTTGAAATCTGCCCAGATCTATAGGAGGAAGATGGATGGACCCTGGTAAGCCTCGACCTGCACCTGAGCTATTTACTGTTTCCAGGATCTGGTTTCTCTGTAATGCTTTTGTTCTGATTACAATCGTACTTTGGTTTAGGAAGGCTGGTCGCTGGTTAACCCTGTCATTGCCCCTGAGAGAACAGGATGGCAGGAGCTTAAATGAAGTCAGACCCACTGAGAGGATCACAGCCTAAATTGCAGCCTAAATTCCTTGTTTAGAGAGAGAGTCAATGGACTCTGCCCTGAGAAAGGTGGTCACTAGAGACCTGACACCTAAGTGGGTGCCCTCAACGAGGGCATGAGGGGCTCAGAGGAGCAGTTACTCAGGATCTAGTGGGCATCTAGGCCAGCGGGTTGACATTTTCCCATTAAAACAAAATTTCAATGAAAAATAGCTTTTTTGGAAGAAGAAAAAAAAAAGAAAAGAAAAAAAGTGGGGGACAGTTTTATGGGAACATTTCATATTTGATGAAATTATCTAAAAAACAGAAATAAAAAAACGGATTTTTTTTACTGAGAACACTAATTTTTATCAAAAACCAAAATTTTACCAAAAATCAACACATTTTGACTGAAACCTGAAATGATCTTACTGAAAATAGTGCACAAGAACCAAATATAGTTACCAAACGCTGATTATTATTTTTTTAACCTAAAACAGTTCAGAATTCAAAAAATGTTTCAGGTTTCATTTTTTCGACGAAAAAATGAAAACTTTTCATGGGAATTTTCAACTCAAACAAAAATGTTTTGAAACCCCCCCATGACAATTAACGCTTTTTGCAATAGCTCTGGAGTCTAGGACGTCAGATCAGCAGCTTGTGATAGAGATACATAAATTCACATAATAAAACTGATGGCACCAATCATTTGACTCAGACACCGTAATGTAGCGTATCTTCTAAACGGAATCCAAAAGGTTGGATTTGACTTGACCTATAAAGCCCGACATGATTTGGGCTTTGGTCTGTGAGAATTCCCCTCTCTCCCTAAGCCATATCGCTGCAAGTAAGATCAGCACAAATCCTTCAAGTTTCTCCTTCGATATAACAAGAGGGGGATACTGGGATGGACTTTGGAACTCTCCTCCACTTGATCCTGGATTTTTTAACCACACAGGCATTCTGTGTAGCCCGTTGTCTTCCTCTAGCTGGTGAGGAGAGGGGGCTGAGGCAGTATTTTTGGCCAGCCCTTTATATTTATCTATTTTAAGGAGTCCACAGCACAGGATAAATTTGAATCCATAAATAAATACAGACTTGGTGGCTTCAGTGGCTGGGAATTTCCTACCCTGAAAGGGGATTCTCATCGAATGACTCTGAATCCCTGTTTAAAAAAAGACACCTACAGCAAGAGGGGCTGGATGAATTTTAAAAGACAATTCACCTAACCTAGTCAATTTCAATGGGCACTGATGCTGAGTGGTCCCAATTAGTTTGTGCTGAGAACTCCCATCAAAGGGTCAGCCCAGCTTCCCCCAACCTGGCCTCCCTGCCTGTGCAGGGCTGGGAGTGTAGATCCTCACAGACAGTCCCAATTGTGAGCATTAATCACTTTACAACTCACAGTGCATGGAGCAAAATTACCTTCTGCAAGAAAACAATTTCCCCTGATAAACTGTAGCTTGCAATAAGCAGGCCCTGCTATTACATTTCAGCGACCTGATGCAGGGATCTAATTATTCTCCAAAATTGGGAGGTGATGCTTAAAAACAATAATTTGTCTAGTCCATAAATTTGGAGGCTAAAATATTTCCACTCAGAGACAGGGAACGAGCACCCACTCCTCCACTCCAATAACAAGCCCAGCAGATGTGTGAACTATTGTAGGAGTGGTGGAACGGTGGCAAAGGGAACTGGCTGGTTCGCGGGGAGATTGGGAAGGCTGGGCTAGGGAGCTGTTCACCCCAGGAGCGTCAGACCGGATCCAGCAGAGGTAATTGGTGGTGCAAAGGCATCGTACGGCTCTCGAGTGGCCTGAGTGAAACAAGTTGGGTGGGTCTCAGCCCAGTTCCTAGGGGCATCGGGGTCCTGCCACACAATCCACCCCCCTATCTCCCAGCGGTGAGCTAAGGAGTGGTGCCCTATGAGGTCTACATGTTGTGGGCGATTTGTACATGCGGCAGATATTAGTCATGTTACAGAAGCACGAAGCTCAGGGCCCATTGTGCTAGGGGCTGTACAAACTTAATGAGGCACAGTGCCTGCCCCAAATGATGATTTACACAGACACAGGGTGGGAGGGGAAAGAGACCCAGAGAGGGGAAGGAACTTGCCCTAGGTCACTCAACAGCCCAGGGGCAGGAATATCACCCAAGTTTCCTGAACACCAGTCTAGGGCCCCAGTCATTGGACCACACTGCTGAGGGAAAAGGAGCGAGAGATGGGCTAAGGAACTCCTCCAAACTCCTCTCATCTCCTTAAAGAGAGTCCCTGAGTCCGGATCAGGGTCCCAGCAGGCAGGGGATGCTCTGTATGCTAATGGGAGGGAAGCAAGCATGCACCATCACTGCCTGGGCTGGTTTTACTGTGTGGCTAAAGGGACGGTGTCTCCAGGGCCGTCCCACGGGCCTCTTTCTCTGCCTTCTAATCACAGGAGAACTGCCGCCAGCTAACACAGGCCAGAAAGCGCTTCTCAGAGCTGCAGCAGCTCCCGGCTTTGGGAGGGGCGGGTTAGGAAGAGCCTCAGAGGCAGAGAAACAGGATGGTGAGTGAGTTTCCCTCCAGGACCCGAAGCGAGGGCACTGCTCGGGAAGCGCCATGCCCGCTCCAATCGGCAGACGGACGCGCCGGCGCTAACGATCCAATCCAAGCTGCTCCCATTAATGAGGATGTAAATTTCATGCGGCGGAGAGAGACGTTTTGTTCCTCCGGCTCTAGGGAAAGCATCATGCCTTGGTGGCATAACCATTAAGGTGAAGTCTGTCGCCTTGAGATGAACAGAAGGACGTGGAAGGGGGAAACAGCGTAGGCAATTTGTGGTGGTGCGAGCTAGAGAAATGGCAGCCAAGCCCCGAAGAAGCTGGCCTCCAGCCGCGATCTCTGCAAACAGAGTCACCATCTGGACAGGGGCAATCCCAGCTGAAATGAACCATGGAGCAGAGGTTGCAAAACTGACATAGCAAGGGTGCTGTAGGTCAAATTTTAGGGTGCCGGGCTTACCCCTGTTATTATTCACATGACAGCAGCCAACCAACCCTGCTCTCAGCCCTGTTGTGCCAGGCTGCAGTCAGAACATCAGACAAGGCCTGCTCTGAAGAGCTTACAGTCTCCATAGACAAGGCAGAAAGCAACTTGCCCAAGGTCACCCCCCAGATTAGCAAGAGAACCAAGATACACTGATTCCCTTGTCCCAGGCTGGGCAGTTGGAATGGGAGGAAATGCTTTTCTCCTTTAGCAGACAAGGCCCAGAGTCTCAAATGTCTTTAGGCATCTAACTACCATTGATTTCAGTGGGAATTAGGCCCCTTAATACCGTTGATGATCTAGGCCTTAAAGCACTTACTAAACAATGCATCCCTTTTAGCTGCAAAAAAAAAAAAATTGCCCTTTGGGCCCCATTCCTTCATCTGGGACTCGGAACCTGCCTCCGTTGGTCTGTTGTGCTCCTTGAACAGGCTTCTGCTGGATTTTAATTTCCAAGGCCCAAACCAAAACCTTACGTCAGACTGAGCCCAACCTTTGAGCAGCTGGTACAAAATTCTGAATTTTGCAAAAGTTTGCCTGGCATTTGCAACCGGCTGAAGCAACCGCTGGAGCCGGATGTCACCTCTGGAATGAGAGACACCTGAAAAGAATTTGTGTGTTTCTGCTGCAGGGTGCTAATGGTGGCCATCAAGTGGGTCTTTGTTCTCTAGACAGTCCCAGATCTGGTTAATGCCCGTGAGTGTGCTAAACACCCTTCATTCTGGCTAACTAGCAGAAGGGGCCATTTTTGCTGTTGCTTTGCTGACTAGGAGGCCTTTTCAGGACATTCGGGTGCCAATTTGATGGCATCTGTTGTGCTTATGCATGTAACAGGGGAGACCATGAGCAGGGAGGGAATTGCCGAACTGCGACAGTGGCACGGTGCAAACTGTTGGACATATCACGGATGATTGTCCAATCTATGCTCATCCTGGAGGTGTCGCAGCCATTCACATGGCTACGCCCTCTGCTCTGGACTGGATAAGAGACCTAAAGATCCACCTGTAGTTGCAACATTGCTTTTACTGTGTCACTGTTGCCATAGGACAGAAGAAGACTGGCAAAAGCAGTTAAGCCCCATGTACATAGTGATAGCTAGAAACAATAGAAGCCACTGCCCTAGGCAAAGGGCTGCCTGGCGAGGCCTGATCAGAAGCTAAATGGTGTGGGCTGAGAGAGGTTTCCTGGTTGCAAATGCAGGGGCTGAGGGACAGTGTGGCCAGATGTGTGGGAGAGAGGCAGGAAGCGGAGAAAGCCAACAGAAATGGAGAGACACCGTGATGAGCCTGGCCCTGACAGACTGCGGAAGGACAGAGCTCCTTGGAGCATAGGACCACCTGGAGATGCAGGCTTGGGGATTTCTGAGCAAGCCAACTGCCTGCTGCTGTTTGTTCCTGCTGCGTTTCAGGCCCAGGACTCTCTGCACATTCTTTGTAAATAAACAGAATTGCACCAGGAATAGACCTAACTCGTATAATCCATTTCTCCCCTTAATGGGAACAACCGGCAAGGCCCCGAATATTGGCTAAAGCATTCAGGCCCAGGGGGCAATGTGCACCTCCAGATGCAGAAAGCAAGAGACACTCTTGCTGCACCTGATCTTTGATCTAGGGATCTGCGAAGCCATTTGCCCCTCTCGAGTCTCCCCATCAGCGCTCTGATGGCTTCCACCCCCTCTCCCCACCCGTCTAGTCCTTTCAGAGTCGCATCTCAAGTTTCCGGTTAATGTCACATGAGATGAGAGGCTGAGATGGGGCAGGGGAGGAGGTAATGACTTCAAACAGTGGAGAGAGAAATCTGTGCAGACAAGAAGGGGAAGGGGAGTGCAGGGGCAGGGGGAATAGGACAGGACAGAGGCTGAGGCTTAAGCCTCTCTCCCTCCATCAGGAGCCGGCTCTGTTTTCTAGGGGCTTTTTGATCAGCACTGACAATCCCTCCCACCCCCAACAGAGGCATTCCTCCCTAACCTCCTCCCCGATGCAGGGACTGTTACCACCAATCTCGGCGCTGGCAACAGACAGAATGCAAAGGAAGCAGCCAAGCTTAAGAAGTCATAATGTACCCGCTGGGTGATCCATCATCTGGCGTCATGACTAGCCTATTAAATGCCTCCTGTGAGGGTTGGGTGCTTCTGCCAGAGGGTGGGGGTGGGGAGGGGTCCTCTGGCTGCGTGTGTGTGTGTGGATCATGCATGCACATCTGCAGGACACAGTGTCAAGTGTGAAAGCGCCACAAGAATAATCCTCTGCATTTCATCTCAGTAATTCTCTGCATCCACCTCCAAGGGCTTTACAGCCACCCACCCCTCGAGGCCAGAGGTAGGGACTGGAGGAATAACCCCATTGTGCAGATGGGGCAGCTGTGGCAGAGACAGGGAAAGGCTCAGGACTGGCGTTTAGAATATCAGGGTTGGAAGGGATCTCAGGAGGTCATCTAGTCCAACCCCCTGCTCCAAGCAGGACCAATCCCCAATTTTTGCCCCAGATCCCTAAATGGCCCCCTCAAGGATTGAACTCACAACCCTGGGTTTCACAGGCCAATGCTCAAACCACTGAGCTATCCCTCAAATAGTTGAGGCAGCTGACTGGCGCAGAAAGGCAGGATGGTCCAATGGTTAGGGCCCCACGTAGCGGAAAGACCTGGGTTCAAGTCTCTCCTACGATGCAAATTTGCCATAGAACTTTGAGTACGACCACACAGCAAAAAAAAGTCTCCAGTAGTGAGTCTCTGACTCAGGCTCCATTGATTGGAGCTCCTGCTATGGTGCCAAAAACAGCAGTGTAGATGCTCAGGCTCTGAGACCATCACCAGGATACAGAGCCTGCAGTCCAGCCCAAGCAGGATTGTCTCCATAGCTATTTTTAGCACTGTAGCATGAGCCTGAGTCAGCTGACCCAGTCTCTAAGTCTCGCTGCCGAAGGGGCTGTTTTGCTGTGTAGACATATCTTTTGGGTATCCCTACACTGCATGCTAAGCCAGGCCTCTGATTGGCTGGAAATCAAGCCCCCTGCCCAGCCACACCCAAATCAGTCTGATTCAGCTCAGCAAGCACCTAGTAGTTAGGACCCTGCTGGGGAGGGGGCGGGAGTCAGAGTCACAAGCCTGAATCCCACAGATCCAGCTTTACAGTGTAGACATACCCTTAGGCCCAGAGCCTCATGGGTATTTAGCCATCTAACTTCACTGAAATGATTGAATCAATGGGCATTAGCCAGTTCACTATCTTTGAGATTCTAGGCCTCAGGTCCCCTCTGTAACTGGGGAAAGGGGCTGTGTTATGAGGCCGGAAAGATTGAGCTGCCTAGATGCTATGGTGATGGGGGAACATATAAGCACTATAGATAGGCGGAATTTCAATGGGATCAGGGCTCCTAACGCCCACAGGCTCCTTTGGGAAATCTCTCCCCATGTGGCCTATTATTTGGGGGACCCCCGATTTCAGATACCCCAGGCCTGAGTCTCAGAGTGACCAAGCCCCCCCGCAACCCGTTGTAGGTCCCAGTGATTTTGTTTAGGGCTGTGGGGGTCTCAAC
Organism: Natator depressus; assembly: GCF_965152275.1. Taxonomy (NCBI): domain Eukaryota; kingdom Metazoa; phylum Chordata; order Testudines; family Cheloniidae; genus Natator; species Natator depressus. Next base: position 12,575,554 of record NC_134253.1, read on the forward strand.
ACCTCTGGAAATCAGGGTCCTTTGTGCAGTGGGCAGGACGCCCCCAAAGTCAAAGAGACAAAGCTTCAGAGGCCAAATGTTGCCATACGTGGCTTTCAGAGATTTTTAAGGCTACATGGGCCCGTTCTGCTCATGTAGGCTAGGGGTTCTCAGCCTGGGGGTTAGGGGCAGGTGTTAGGGGGTCCAAGTCCCTGTCATTATGGCTAGGTGGCTGGTGGTCCCAGAACTATTTTATGCTGGAAGATGATGGGGCCACACTCTGGAAAAAGCTGAGAAGCCCTGATCTAGCCTGAACTCCCACCTAACAGGCCAGAGACCTGATAGATTCGTAGTGTGTAAAGCCAGAAGGGACCGCTAGCTCATTCAGCCTGACCTGTATAACACAGGACATTAAACCACCCCCCTACCCAATAGCTTGTATCTGGCTAAAGCAGCTTTTCCAATCTAGATCTGAACCCATCAAGAGACAGAGAAGCCACCACTTCCCTTTGTGCCCATGGCTGAGCTGTCTCACTGATAAATGTGTCTCATTTGACTTGGTCTGGCTTCAACTTCCAGCCGTTGGTGCTTGTTCAGCCGTTCGCTGCTAGTTCAAAGAACCCTTCAGTATCTGGTGGCTTCTCCCCATGAAGGTCCTTCACGCTGTGATCAAGTGACTTTGCAATCTTCTTTTGACAAACTAACCAGATTGCGCTCCTGAAATCTCACCCAGCTGCAGGTTACCCAGCAAGTCAGTGGCTGAGCCGGGAACAGACCCCAGCCCTGCACTCTGACCACTAGCCAATATTCCCCCGTGACTGTCTGCATATTTGAGCATGGGTATATGGGGGTGCTGTGCACGTGCTACCTGTGTATCGGGGTGTACAGACCCGTACCACGTGTGTGATTAGACCACGGATCTGGTTACATGGGTTGTCATGAACTTGGAAGAGCACTGTGTGTACCCCCTCCACACAACCCAGGACCCCCTCCTCACCCCCATCCCCACCCCCAATCCCTGCCCCCTGCCACTTCCTGCACATGCCCCTCTGCTCACTATACTGTGCTACCCCATATGCACCGAGGGAGAGGGCAGCTCCGCGCTTCTGCACTGGAGCAGAGAGAATGAGTGGGAGGAGGGAGCCATCCTCTGCCACGGCCCAGACAGGGAACTGTTCGGCTCAGAGCGAGCAGCCAGGCCGGGGGATCCATCCTCAGGGCAATGGATCCGTGGTGCCAACCGCCCAACCCTGGGAGCAATGGAGAGGACAGGCAAACAAGCTCGGCCTGCAGGATGGACCAGCTGCAATTGGTACCGGGGACAGAGGGGACTGGCTGGGTCATGAATGAGGAGGGATCAGGGAAAAGAGCACAGGACCTTTCTGTTCTAGGAAGCACTGGTTCTGATCTGGCCCCAGGGGGACAGGCTGGCTCATAGGGTGTTGGGGAAAGAAATTTGGAGCCACTGGTTTTGATCCGGCTCCAGGGAGAACTGGCTGGCTCAGGAGCCACAGAGCGAGGTATGGCTGTGGCCTTTCCCCTCTAGGGGCCCGCAGCGAGGCCGAGGGGAGAGCAAGGGCTCACTACATGCCCCTTGGTGGGCAGAGCCTAGCCTGCCCTGCCCCCCCTCCCCCCCGCCAGAAGCACCGGGGCGGGGCCGCAAGTATAAGACAAAGGCCCTGCAGCTCAACTGGGGTGGGATCCACGGAGGAGAAGGATGCTCCTGCTGTACTACCAGGCCCGGGAGGGGAACCTACACCCGGCAGTCCCCTAGCCACAGAAGTGGGAGACCCCGATGAGGAGTGGCCCGGACTGCCGGCCACAGTGCCCTGGAAGTGAGCGGCACCAAACCCCGGGGAGGCAGGAAGTGGCCCAGGGGCAACCACGAAGCAGCTGGCTGCAGAGTCAGGTGTGGCTCAGTCGGCGTGGACCCCCCCGACACAGGGGCAACCAATCCTGCCTCCGCCAGGGCCCTGGGCTGAGACGTGGTGGAGTAGGGTGGGCCCGCGTCCCCCGGCCACCCCAACCCGGGGCCGCCGACTCCCTACACGTCACAGGGAAGCTCCCGCTCTGGAGAAGGAGCCTCCCGTACCAGCTCCCTCCTAGACAGTCGCTTTGCTGGTGGCCGGAGCCCCGCCCCGGCTAAAGCCAGCCCCTGAGACTGGCTTTAATTGCAGGTAGCCTGAGCCTCCATAAGCCCAGGCCCACACCAGCTCCATACCTGGAATTGCCTTGCTGGCGGCCTGAGCCCCGCCCAGCCCCGGTAGGTGTGTGTTTGCCGGCAGTTTGAGCCTCCCCAAGCCCAGGCTAGAGCCTGACCATGACGGTCGGCGCTCAGCCCTATCGTGGGGCTGGGAACTAGAGAACCTGCAGGGCCTTGCTCCACCTCGGGGTGGAGATGGGGGCCCTAGACTGTTCTGCAGCTTCGTGCCTTGGCCACACAAGCCCGACCGAGAGATGGCCTACGCCTTGGGACCTCCCAGCCTTCCCCCTCTAGGGGCGCTTGCTCCAATCCAGTCCGGGGGGGACTGGCTGGCTGAGAGGGGGTTAGGAGAATGGGATATGGGCCTTTACTCTACAGGTGGCACCAGTTCCAATCCAGGCCCAAGTCAGGGAATGGGATACAGGGCTTCTGTCTCGAGGGTGCCGCCGGCTCTGAGCTGGGCTCAGGTCACTGGGCTTAGACGGCTGGAGGGAGCTGGGTATAGGAAATGGAGCCTTTTCCTTCTAGAGCCCGGGTTAAAAGCTAGCCCTAGGTCGAGGGACCGCTGGCTCAGGGGCATCAGGGAATAGGATACAAGGCCTTTCAGCTCCAGGGCAGCAGTACATGCCTGGCCTCAATTGGTGGTTCTCATGCAATGAGTTTGCTGGGTCTCAGTCCCCACACAGACAGATGACCACGTCCCACAACTCCCCAGCACAGTGGGCTCATGGGGGAGGCTAGGAGGGACTGACCCCAGAGGCTCACTCCCCTTACACCTAGAGGAGTCTGAGGCTCAATGATGGATGAGGTGGGCGGGTGGTATCATGGTACTGCCCATGCTCTGCCTGCTGTGTGGGTTCCGGCTCCACCCTCCAGCATCACCGTGCCCCAGTACCCCCATGCTCTGAAAGAGCCATGCATGTGGCCCCACTGCTGACCCACAAAAACATGGGGCCTGCAGGGGGAGGGACTCTGGCAAACATGGGGTTAAATGAGCTTCTTTAGGGTTTTCTCCCCTTCAAACTATCCATACTATGCCCACAAATGCAAGGCACTGGCAGCGCCAGCTTATGTCAGGCAGAGCCCCAGGTATCGCTGCATGGGCTTCCCTGGCACAGCCTCTGCCAGACAATTGTGCCCTATTACTTGTTGCATTGGGAGCAAACATCTGCAGCGTGGAAGGACTGAGACCCCAACGCAGAGAGGGGCAGTTACCCTGGCTCTCAGTGCCACTCCCAGAAGCAGGCACTGGCTTCTGGGAGAGCCACACCTCTGCTCTTCAAGGGTAGCTTTGGACACTTACTCCCCTAGTTGCCAAGGGATGAACTAGACCTGTCCACGTAACCCTGCTTCCCAGCCTGGATGATCGTACCCAACATATCCTGATCTTCCAGCGATGAGCTGCTGTCTCACTGGTTGATCTGGAAGTGTTAATGCCACAAACTACCCTCAACCTCCTCCACTTCAGGGAGAGTTTCCAGACTGCCAGAGCCCATCCAGCTCATCACACTGGTAGCCTGCCTCAGGCAGGCTGGGAAGATTTGCACCAAAGGTGACTCATGCTGCTGCTGTCAGGCAGGTTCATTTGTTTCCAGCCATCTCAATTCTGGCTGTATTTGTTTAGCTGATGAATAGGGTTGTTAGCGTTAAACAGACTCCCAGCTCCGCAGTTAAGTGGGTGGCATTGTAATAAAATATTGAGAACATTTGCTCTCGGCAGCTGCGTTCCTGCCTGGATCCCATTTCAGAGAAGGCAGCCCCTCGACGGCAGATTATGTGCAAACAACAAATGTGTGCATGCGCCTTTGAACCCAGCACCTGGAATGCCCAGGCATAGCTGCCCCATCCAGGGAGCGGAGACAGAGGTGAGACAGCACAAAGAAAGGGGGATTGGGTCATCCTGCACAAATACCTCAGCATGTAATGCTCAGGTATTTCCATGCTTCCAGGTGCAAAGTTGTTCAAGGGCAGGGCTCTACACAAACTGGCACCAATGTAGTTAAACCAGGGCAAAAGGTGAAGAGTACCATTTTGGTTTAAGACTGGGGTATTGTGGTTTAGTTTACAGTTATTAAGGCTGGCACCGAATTAAGGCTGGCATTGTCCCTGAGCCGGGTGACACAGCAGATGTGGGGAGCCTGCCGGTCAGTTTTCTGTTGGGGAAGAAATCAGTGACACGGAGACTGGGTATTTTCTCAGTGTAATTTGCTTAGCAATACGATATGCACCAGTCTGGGAGCAGAGGTGGCCCTGAGTGGCAGGCAGCCAATCCCCTCTGCTCAGTTCCCAGGGAAAATCTCCGCCCCAGCAATTGCATCTAGCTAGGGAGGGTTAGCCGATGTGCCTGCAACTTGCAACAGCAGCCCCTAAAGAACTGTGCATCACAGAACAACAAGGTGGCACGTCTTCCAAGACTGAACACGGCTCCCATGTGAAGAAAAAAGAACTGGCAAGACTGCGCAACAGCGCCACCTGGTGACTCCTGCCATAACACTGGGTTAAACCAAAATAAGAATGTGTACACCACCTTCGGGGCGAGTTTCACATCACACCTTAAGTTAAACACATTTAACTCTGCCTGAAGAGAAACGCATGCCCCCGAGGCTCTAACTCAACCCACTTAGCAGATGCTCCAGTACAATTTGTCTTGTCTTGACTTGAGTTTTAGGTCTTAATTAGATGGAGTTAGCTCACAGGCTTGCCGCTCTCCCATTCCAACTTCACATCCTAGGCAAGGCCAGGCCGCAGCATATGCAAGTGCAGCGTAGGCAGGTGCCTGCATGAGTTTAACCTTCTAATGCCAGCAAGGTCCAAATTGCTGCTCGGGCATCAACAACCTCGCAGCACCAGTTCTACACCCACATGCCCAACCTCCGTGCACCCCCCTCGTGTATTTCAATTACGATACAGCCTCTAATTACATGATCACATTGCTATTTTTTCCACAGGACCCCAGCCTCACCCCATGCACAGGTTGGATCACCCAAAGGGCCTGAAATCCACTTTCTGTCCGATCCCACGTGCATAATCAGCCTGTGTTTGCAACATCACAACCTGCTGGCAAGGGGCAGGGACAGAGACGGAGCAAGTGAGATTTGCCCCATTTTAGCAGGGGTGGTGGCTCACATAATTCCACGTACTCCTCATCTCTGGGTCATCGGGTCACCCCTCCAACAGTGCTTTGTCACTAGATTACACGGTAAGGATATAAAGCTAGCCCAAGGCGAGCAGCCTCATTAGATGTGTAAAAGCAGCTGGCCAGCTTGGGGTCCGTTCCCAGCAGTGCAGGTATCCTTATCACAAACTCCCAGGCACTAAAAGGCCACACACTGAACTGAGCTATTCTTTATTAGTATGAAAGTCCCACCTACCGGTCCCGTCGCACCAGGCACGGCACAGACACAGAGCGAGAGGTGGTCCCTGCTCCAAAGAGCTCACAGTCTGAACAGACAAATGGCTGCAAGGGAAACTGAGGCACCGAACGGGGGAGGAACTTACCCAAGGTCACAACCAGGAATAGAACCAATGTGCCCTGAGGTCCAATCTGGTGCCCTACCCACAGGCCACATACAGAGGAAGGTAGCTTAACAGAGGAAGCTTCCTCTACCACTGCGGGGGGCTAGCGAGGGGGTGTCAGACTCCCAGAATGGGACTTGGCTCTGTTCAGCAAGCCATGCCTGTCCCAAGTCCCCCACTCCCCTTTGAGCAAAAGCCCCAAGTTTGATTTGACACCCCAGGCAGTGTGGAGAAGCATCCGGCATCCCACAAGTTATGTGAATCCTTAAGCGGCTGCGCTAGCAGATCCCCGGCTGCGAATTAAGTTAGCAGGATAGTGCAGATTGCTTTTGTCCACTCCGCTTTGGGCCATCCATCACCGGGCCTTGACAGCACTTAAAGGTCCAGAGACAGAGGCGCAGCGGCACTTAGCACTGAGTTATTTGCAACATTACAGCTTGGAAAATGTTATTAAGTGGAGAGATGTTTATACTCCTGGATTGGAATAAACCTCCGATCTGCACCGCAGCCGGCTCATGTGCAGCTCGCAGCTAATCCTTCAAAGGCAACGGGTGGGGGAAGGCATGGAGGGCACCTTTCTCCAGAAAATTATACTTTCCCTCTCCCCCCAGCATACACACAGGTCAAGGAAGTAGAGGATACAAATTTCCCCAGTGGAGATCTTTCATGTATTGCACGCTGCCTTGGGAGAAATGAGGGCGGGGAACCTGAGTGCAAGAAACTGTCTCTGCTTCCTTTAAAAGGAGACTTGGAATGGGAAATAAAACGGGCCTTTGCCCCTATAAAGGACTGAATGTGTTTCCCCCATACACACAGACACCCACCTCTGCTGGCTATCTCCAGATGTCCAGTGTGATCATTCCTTTTGATTTAGTTGGGGATTGGTCCTGCTTTGAGCAGGGGGGGTGAACTAGATGACCTCCTGAGGTCCCTTCCAACCCTGATATTCTATGATTTTATGACTTGGAGAGGTGAACTGGGAGCTTTCTGAATGGCATCTTTAACATCTCATCTTAATTAATTAGCCTCTTACAGTTTGTATGGCAACTTCCACCTTCTCTGTATGTATATATACCTTCTTACTATATGTTCCATCCTATGCATTCGATGAAGTGGGCTGTAGCCCACGAAAGCTTATGCTCTAATAAATTTGTTAGTCTCTAAGGTGCCACAAGTCCTCCTGTTCTTTGTGCGGATACAGACTAACACAGCTGCTCCTCTGAAACCTGTCTTTAACAGAGACATCTTTTCTCCCAAACACTCCTTGGGTGTTTGAGCTAAATAAGTCTGGACAAAAGCAAACCAAAAAAATTAAAGGTGCATTAAAAAAAGCAAAACTGCTTCCCCTCCCAATCAATAACATAACATCTGAGCACCTCACAATCTTCAATGCATTTATCCTCACACACACCCCTTTAAGGCATAGCAGTGCTATTACCCCTATTGCACAGATGGGGAAACTGAGGCACAAAGAGGCTAAGTGACTAGCTCAATGTCACACAGGGAGTCTGTGGCAGAGCACTGAACCTAGCTCTTTCATGTACCAGGCTAGCACCATAATCATTGAGATATCCTTCCATGAAAGAGTTTTTCTATCCTTTGTTTTGCCCATTTCTGCCTGAAGGATTAGCCCTGGAGGGAGTTGGCTGTTTTTGTTTTTTGCCAATTTCACATTTTAGTGCGCTTCGCTTTTACCCTGATTTTTTTCTTTTTATTAATTTTATTGCCTCTCTAAAAATCCAACAAAAACAGAAGCAGCCCAGAACCCAAACCCTGCGTCTCAAAAATCTTTGATGTACAGACTCCAAAAGATTAGCATGCATTTAGTCTCGCTCTCACTCAGACTTCAAACCCAGCAACACAGGGCTGCATCTGGGAATGCTAAGAGGATAGCCACCCTCTTGACCAACGCATGAGGGATTGAATCAGGGACCCCCAGAGCTAACAGTGTAAGCCACTACAGCTTGAGCCAAGTCTCTACAGGGGAATGGGCTGTAACAATTCACATCCATTGTGCATCAGCACAGAGAAGACCCTGTAACACACACTCATCAGTGGGTTACGATGACACCCAAGACTTAGGATTGGCAGACAGGTGCCAAACTGGATTCGGCATCCAGTCAATGATCAGCACATGTCTGGTGCTGGACGTCAGGCCATGACCACATTCTGGGCTGGGCTGGCAAGGTCAAAAGAGGGTGCTGGACAGGTGTGACACTCTGTAGCACCCTGGCGCACCCATATTCACCACTGTGATATGATTATATGTTTGGTACAAAGTCTGTCTTGTGAGGTATGACTTAAAGAGTCTTAAGCCACTGAACATTACTACCATGCTGAACTGTACGTATGATCATTGTATGGGAAGTTGTGAAGTATTGCTCTATGATCGATACTGATGTGACGGGTTGGATCACAGAACACCCCTTGGGAACTGCCAACTGATGTGCCTAGACTACCTCTGAGCCCATTTTCCCTGCCAGCTTGGAACTTCAGTGCCCTGCCTCGTTCGAGCCAGACATGCTAGCCTGCTACAAACACAGACCCAGGTCTGAACAACGTCCCCCAAAAGCTGCAGGCTTAACTGAAAACAGCTTAAGAAGTGTTCCTGTCTCCAACACCCAGATGCCCAGCTCCCAATGGGGTCCAAACCCCCAATAAATCCGTTTTACCCTGTATAAAACTTATACAGGGTAAACTCAGAAACTGTTCACCCTCTATAACACTGATAGAGAGATATGTACAGCTGTTTGCACCCCCCTCCCCCCCGCCAGGTATTAATACATACTCTGGGTTAATAAATAAGTAAAAAGTGATTTTATTAAATATAAAAAGTAGGATTTAAGTGATTCCATGTAATAACAGACAGAAGAAAGTAAATTACCATGCAAAATAAAATAAAACATGCAAGTCTAAGCCTAATACAGTAGGAAAGTGATTGCAGATGAAATCTCACCCTCAGAGATGTTCCAGTAAGCTTCTTTTACAGACTAGTCTCCTTTTAGTCTGGGTCCAGCAATCACTCACACCCCCTGTAGTTACTGTCCTTTGTTCCAGTTTCGTTCAGGTATCCTTGCGGGTGAAGAGGCTCTCTCTTGAGCCAGCTGAAGACAAAATGGAGGGGTCTCCCAGGGGCTTAAATAGACTCTCTCTTGTGGGTGGAGACCCGCTCCTCTCTCCTATGCAGAATCCAGCGGCAAGCTGGAGTTTTGGAGTCACATGGGCAAGTAACATGCCTATGCATGACTCAGAACTTTACAGGTGGCAGCCATTGTTCACATGCTACTTTGAACATCCCCAGGTAGACTTCTTATGTGGATTGCAGTCTTCCAAGGTTCCATTGTCCATTAAGTGTTTCTTGATTGGGCACTTAACTTGCAAATTCCTTTCTTAAGAAGCTGACCAAATGCCTTACTAAGGCTACTTAAAATCAAACAAGTACACAACCAATATTCATAACTTCGAATATAAAAGTGATACATGCATACAAATAAGATGAATATATTCAGTAGATCATAACCTTTGCAGAGATATGTTACATGGAATATGTAGCATAAAACATATTCCTGTTATGTCACAAATACATTCATAAGCATATTTCCATAAAGCATTACGGGGGGCAACATCACAACTGAGATACTTGGTAAGCGGGAAACGCCCAAAGCTGGCCTTTCAGTGGTAACAAAGGAACAACTGACAAGACAGATTTACATCAGGACCAGCCAGACATGTGTTGATGGCCCATCAAGAAGAATTCACTCTTTGAGACTCCTCAGAGAGGCCACATACCCAATGGGAGCTGCCTAACCCCCATGTCACAGCAAGGATCTTCCTAGCACCTGGAAGAAAGTATTAAAAAAGGGACAGTGACATCATCATTTGTCCTCTCTCCTCCCCTACCTATGCTGAAAGAAACAAGAATGCTGGGAAGACAAAGGCTTTGAACTGAGGAGACTTGTCCCAGGCTGACAGAGAGATCCAGCCTGTGTATTAAGAACTGTAACCTACCTGCAACATCCAGGGGGGTAAGAAAAGCTGTTTGATGTAAATCTTTCTTTGTCTGTTCAAGTTAGAATTTAGACTGCAAGTCTATTTTTATTTCTTATGTAACCCACTTTGACCTCTGGGCCTAAACACTGATAATCACGTAAGTTTATTAACTATAGGAAGATAGATTTTATTTTAATATTTTATCCTTAGCAATGAGTTTGTCTAAAGTGCTTGGGGAATCTGCTCAGATTACAAAGGCTGGTGAATGTCCCCTATCTTTTGACGAAGGGGCAAACTAATTAATGAGCTTGCACGGTTCAAGAATAGGTCTTGAGCAGTGTAAGACAGTATATTTCTGGGGTGCAAGGCTGGGGGCTTGGGAGATGTGCTGGTGTTTCACTCTGCATAGTTCAGGAGTGGCTTGGAGACCATTCATGCAACTTAGCTGAGTGTGTCCCTGCATGCTGGTGCTGAATGATAACAGCCCCTGGAGGGGGTTGGCAAAACATGGTTAAGGGGGCACAGCAGTCCCACAGTTCCAGGTCGTACCCCAGGGATCCCATCACAACAGGACACCAGGGGGTGGATCTGGGCTGGTGTAAATTGGTCAGAACTCCAAGCTGCCTCCTGATGTCAAACACCAGCTCATCTCAGTGTTAAGGGGGCCAAGCGGCATGGGAACCAAACTGGTTTCTAACAAGGCGGGGGTGGAAGGATCTGACTTGCCCATCCAACCAGGACTGGTCCCGGCCACAGCAGGTGGCAGAACTGAAGACAGGCCTGAACCAAACCCCCAGCTCATGAGGATCTGAAGGCTGCAGTCCCTGTCTCCATCAGACACCAGCTGAGAGCAGAACCCAAGGCCACCCCTCTGCAGCCCCCTATGGGGGATGTAGATGTGGGGTAACAAGATCCCAGGTGGCGGTATGGGGAGGTAGTGTTGGTGCAGGAAGTCCCAGCCTTCAGGACAGGGCTCCTGTTATCTGTTAGTCAGCGGCTACGGCAATAGAAATGTATGTCCTAGGTAGCCAGGAGCATCAGCCATGAATGAGACCCAGTGAGTGTCTTCAGCAGGGGGTGCCCTCCCTGCCCCAGGCTCAGCCCATCAGCAGGGGCAGGACACACAGCTCCTCCAGCCTGGCCTTGGCAATGGCCTCCCAGCCCCTGTTGGCCAGGGGGTTGCGGGGCGAGGGGTGCATCAGGCCTTCCACCCGGACCTGGAGGCCAGCCGAGGCCAGGGCCTTGCGGGCCCGCTGCTCGGCGAAGCGGCCCACGCCGATCACCATGGCAACACTGAGCAGGCGCACGGCCTGGGCCAGCCCGTCGTCGCAGACCTGCAGCAGGCGCTCACGCTGGGCGGCTGGCAGGTCGGCTGGCGTCAGGTTCTTGCCGCTCTGGCTCATGAAGAGCAGTGGGCAGTGGTTGTGGACGAAGCAGCGGCGGAAGAAGGCCTCAGGCTCAGGGCACAGCGAGCGGAAGAGGCCCCAGAAGCGGGCACCGCTCACCTCTGTCTGGGGGCACTCCAGCCCCAGGACAGGTCTCTTGGGGTGCTCCTGGGCTGGCTTAGACACCTGCCCGCGGATCTGTAGCCACTCCCGGACGTGGCGCACCTCTCCAAAGGGCACCTGTGGGGAACAAGAGCAGGGTCAGAGAGGAGCCTGACCAGCAAGACCCCACCTCCTCCATCAGGGGGAGCCATGGAGCCGGAGCCACAGCCATTGATGGGCTAAAGCCAAGAGCCCCAAGGAAGCCAAAGGAGGTAGACACCATGGGAGGCAGTGTGGCCTAGTGGCTAAAGCATCACGTTAGGAGAGTTGCGTCCTGGTCCCGTCTCTGCCATTGGCCTGCTGGATAACCTAGGGCAAATCATTCCCCCTGCTCTGTGCCTCAGTTTCCCCTCCCACCCTTTGTCTATTCAGAGTGCAAGCTCTTTGGGGCAGGGCTGTCTCTCAGTCTGTGCAGTGGCCAGCATGCTGGGATGGTTGAGTCCCCATTCTGGATCTGGGCCTCTGGCCACTGCTGCTATACAGACATTGTCTAAAAACAACACTTATTTTATTCTAGTCCTTGGAATGGAGCCCAGGAGTCCTGGCTCAAAATTCCCCACCCCTGCTCTAACCACTGGACCCCAGTCTTCTCTGAGAGCTGGGAACTGAATACAGGAGCCCTGACTCCCAGCCCCCTTTATCTAACCCCTCTCCCTTTTACCCACTTGGTCAGAAAAAGCAGAGACAACCAAGCCCCCTCCCGCAACCCTCTGCCCCAGCAAACAGCCCCCCATGGACGATCTGCATGGCCCCATGCCCAGAGCCATCCCTGCCAGGCCTGAGCAAGCAGCCAGGGCTCTTCTCTGCCCCTCCTCCCCCCCTCTTCCCCCTCCCGCCACCAGTTATGCAGCCAGGCAGAGGAAGGAAGCACTCCCTGGTAGGAAGTGGCCCCATCTCTAACAGGCTGGCATTAGGATCCCGCTGTACCACAGCCACAGAGAATTGATGCCACCGCAGAAGGGGCAGGGAGGAGACATTGCTTCACCCTTCTCCATCCTAACACAGACACAGGCCAATGCCTGGGACTGACTGGGTGCCCCACTTGTCCGAGAGCCCCCCATGCAGGCCCCCAGAGCAGGGCTGGGGAGGGGAGACTTGGTACAATTACCCCACTCCCAATTAAGGAGGTAACAGGAGTCAATCCCACAGGGCAGGATTTATCTCTCCCCACTGAACCTCAATCTGCTGGTAGCCCCCCACCCCCTCACCACCAGGGGCTCCCTCCCCCAGGACCACCCCCCAAAATAATAATGCAGGCTGTTTACTGATGGGCCAGATGGGGAGAGAGTGAGAATCACACTCAGCTCTACCGATGCCCCTAAATCCTGACCCACAGCCCCCTGCTACCCCAGCTCTGGGCTTCCCCACCTCTCCCCCCAGTCTGCCAGTGCCCCTCAATCCCAATCTGCAGCCTCCTGCTACCCCAGCTCTGGGCTTCCTCCCTCCCGCCCCCCACTCTTCTGGTGCCCCACAATCCCAATCCACAGCCTCATGCTATTCCAGCCTTGGGCTCCCCCCAGTTCTGCCGATGCCCCTCAATCCTGACCTGCAGCCCCCTGCCTCCCTCTGTGCCAGTCCTCAAGAGCTCCTAAGTGGAGACTCCCAGGCAGCTGCCAGCAAACTTATGTCATCTGGGGCCAACAACAACCTGGACCCTTTGCAGCTGAAAGGCTAATGAAGTGGGGTGTGGAGGGGCTGTGCCAGCCTCTGGGGAGTGCCATTGGGATGCAGAGCATTCCACCACTGGGACCCGACCGGGTTCGGATTCAGTCCAGGTTCCCAGGAGGAGGCAGCTCGGGACCCGCACTCCAGATCCTGGTGGGTTCATTTGCAGCTGCTCAGGCCGATGGGAGTTGTGGGGAGGGGCAGCGGATCTGTAGCCATTGGACCTCTAAAAATCCACTGCCAGAGGCCTCCATCCCAGCTGGTCCCCCTTGCCAGCAGCCTCAGCAGAGATGCCACCCCCCACCCCATACACTCGCCTAAAAGGAACCCAAATGCTCTCTGCTGGATGGGACCTGACACGGAGAAGCTGCCTTAGGACCGTTGGGACTGAGCACCCAGCTCCCTGCAGGGAGCACCCCACCAGCGTCAGGCCAATGGGGCAGGAAAGAGCCTGTAGAGGCTGCATCTGGCTGGAGATGAGTGTGGGGAAGAGAGAGATTTGCAGGCAGAGATCAGAGGGGAAACGGGGGGAACTGTTACCATACTGGAGCCGTAGAGCTTCCCCCCTCATGCCGCCCGCATTGAGGGGTGACACACTAGGCCATGAGGGATGGGGGTCAGCGGGGACCCAGCTGCAGAGAAGAGAAACTGGGCTATGTTAGCAGAGCGGCAGGGCATGGGGGGGTGTGAGAGGAGACACAAGAGGCCGCGATTTCCCCATACAAGGCACTCGCTGGTCTCTGCTGGTGCAGGGTTCTGTAGAGGATCCTGGTTATTTTCTCCTTAATGAGAATTTAGTGGCCGCCAGGCAGCCAGCTCCGGGGGCTGGAGTGCACAGCTCAGATAGCAGCGGAGCAAGCTACGCACACGGACTCACCATTCGTGGGCTGCGGCTGCTGTCCACCTGTGGCCGGAGGGCAGTTAAAGCCCAGTCCAACCTTTGCCTCTGCTGAGATGGGCAAGGAGGCGGCCAGTCAGCGCCCACTAGCATGGTGCATTAGATGGTGCAGCCACCTTGGCCCTCAGTTCATTTCACAAGGGCCACCAGGCCAGACCTGCACCCTGGAGGTCAGAGGCTGCACTCAGACCACTGCCATCTGGTCACCCGCGAGGGGCATGGTGGCTCTGCTCCCTGACACACACACACACAGCCCATGGGATGGAGGTTATTTGGAAAGGGAGCAGAGAAGGAGCACAAAGGCTGGAAGCATCTACGTTGGGTGGGGGAAGGGGAAGGAGGAGACTGGGGCGGACAGTACGGGATCTGAGCCCCGAGTCGGCCCCCGGGGGAGGCCCAGAGCTAACAAGTGCCAGATCTTCAAGCACGCGGCATGTCAGGAGCTGGGCTCTTTGGAGAATCTGGGTAGGAGCATCACACTGGGAGCTGTGGATCTGGCGTGGTAGGAAAAACAAAACCTTCCTGACTCCTACAACCAGCCTTCTCCCTGGAGCATGAGAGTTGCTATCTATCTCAGGCCTCCATCACCACAGCCTCTGAGCACCTCAAAATTTCAGATGTATTTACCCACACAGCCCCCTGGCAGGACTATTATCCGCATCTGGGCAACTGAGGCTAAGGGACTTGCCCAAGCTCACACAGGGAAGTCTGTAGCAGAAGAAGGATTTGACCCCATATCTCCTGCATCCTAGGCTGGTGCCCTAACCACTGTGCCATGCTTCCTCACCCCCGAAGTGCACACAGACTCCTTGTTAAAAGGAGGCTGCCCCGAGAGCCGGACAGGGGAAGCCACACTGGGGAGGGGCTAGCATGGCAGGGGATCGGAAGGGAGGAAGATGGAGTCGAGGGAAGATGCCCAGATGTGGTTTCTGGAGGCAGAAGGGGGATTGGGAAAGCTGGGAACAAGGGCTGAGTGCAATAAACGGGGGCAATGGCATCACAAGGGGGTGGAAGGATCCTAACCCAGAGCCCCCAGCACGCACCCTGGCTACAGATCTGCTGCCACCACCCACAGACTCCCAACCCTGCTGGCCCCCAGAAAGGAACCATGGACAAAGACACCACGGCCAAATGAAGCCGGCTGCTGCATTATTCGCCAACCCCCCCGCCCCCAAGTTTAATTGATACAAAATACCATGGGGTCCCACCCTCCCCCAGTGCTGGGGTCCTGCCGCAGCAGCCCTCGCGGTCCTGGCCCTGCGCTGCCCTGATCTGTAACTGTATTTCAGGAGACGCCAATCTCGCCCTCTGCAGCCCCCAGCCCCCACAAAACACCCTCCCCAGTCTATCGATTGCCCCTGGGTCTAATGTCAAGATAATGCCTCCCCTCACCCCTGCTTGCCAGATCTGCCAATTAGCAGCTGGACAAATGCAGCTTGGCGGGAGACATCCCCCCCCCCCCGACCCCCAATATAAATTAAAGCGCATTATTGAATGATTTGTTTAGCTGATCCTTTGACCTCTGACCCCAGGACCAGGGGCTGTCAGAGGGGATCAGTGATGGAGCAGCTGTCAGGCACCGGGAGGGGAGAAGGGGCTTGGGGGAGGGGGTCTCCATCTTGCTCTCCCGTCCCCTCACATCATCCAGTGAGTGAGACATGGGCTCCTCTCCCATTTTCTGGCCCTCTGCAAATGGATTCAACTATGGGTAAGTGGGTGGGGGGGAGGAAGTAGTCACAGGGTGCTGCCTCCCCTCCTCTGCCAGTCACTTGGATAAACTGGCCACCCTTCTATTCAAATGCCCACTGAGATCCTGAGTGTGGTACAGGCCGGATCAGGCCCTAGAGCTGGGATTGGGAGGGAGCTGGCTGGACAGACCCCTGGGTGACAGCAGGGCTAAGGTGTTACCCATGATCCTCCTGTGACATGGTTTTCCTGGTCAAACTCCATTATTCTTGTTACCTTAAAGTCCCTCCCTGCAGCTTCGTATGGACAAAGCGTCCTTCTTCACTTCCTTTCCTAAAGTGCTGCTGTTAAACAGCTGCTGCATCCCACCCCAGAGGTGGCTGCATTTAGATTGGGCGCTCTTTAGACCAGAGACTGTCTTGTCGTTCTGTGTTTGTACAGTGCCAAGCACAATGAGGGGGTGCTGATCCATGACTGGGGCTCCTAGATCAGAGGTTTTCAAACTGGGGGTTGCACCCCCTTAGGAGGGTGCGGAGGAACGTTTGAGGGGTGCGGGGGAACAAGCGGCCATGCAGGGGGGGCTCAGGGAGGAAGCGACACCTCCAACCTCTGACTCACCTCAGCGGGCCACCCAGCCTATTGCTCAGTGCTGACTCTGCCCCCAGAGACCATTGCAGGCACCTTCCCCAACCCTGAAACCCCCACGGGGGAGGGGTCGCAACCAAAAATTTTAATTCAAAGGTGGGGCTCCACTCACAAAGTTTGAAAATTGCTGTCCTAGGTACTACCACAATACTCATCAATAATAAAATAATCGTAATAACAATAATTTCAGTGCTGGGTGAAGTGTAAACAATTGCTGTGTCCCACCCCAGAGGTGGCTGCATTCACAAACTAAACAAACTGCAAGACTAAACCACTGTAACAAATCACGGCCAGACAGGAAACTCAGTCTATCCAGAGTACTTACACAGAACCATTACCACTGTATCTGAGCACCCCAAAACCCTCTTGTGAGGCAGGGCTATCATCCCCATGGAACATATGGGGGAAACTGAAGCACTGAGCAGATACGAGACTCCCCCAAAGTCTCGCATGAAGGCTGCGGCCAAGCAGATGCTTGAACCACAGTCTCCCAAGTGCAAGGGTAGGGTCCAAACCACAGGACCCTCGGTCTTCTCACTGAGCAAAAGGAGACTCTCCATTAGTAGTACAGAGCCTATGACACACAGCTGAGCAGTTCTGGTTCCATCCAGTAGAGGGCAGCAATCACACAAACACACACACACACGTGCGCATGCATTCACGCTTTGCAATATCTTCGCAAGCCCTGGACTCTGACAGCAGCTTTCCGCTCTGCTCTGAAATGTGGCCTCCGCTTCCTGGCATGGCATCAAAGCAGGAGTGGATCTGCATGGCCCCCGACCAGTCAAACGTTAGGGGAGGCAGCAGGGAACACTGGTCCCGCCTGGGCACAGGGAACCAGGATCTTAGAGCCTGCTACACAAGCAACACGTGAGGGAGCTGCAGCTCTTTGGGCAGATGAGCATTAACGAGCAGGAGATCCTGCTGCAGTGCAGGCGCCTAATTACTCCCCGAATTAATGCCATTAATATTAACCAGCTGCATCGTATCAATCAAGCGGCTCATGGCTCCCAGCTGCAGCCACTGAACAACGCAAGCTTCTGGGCTACTGCTCCGGGCTATCCCAGTGCGGGGCTAGAAGTACATTGTCAAAATGTGTCATGGTCCAAAGGGTACAGCACTAGACCAGGACACCTGGGTTCTATTCCCAGCTCTGCCATGTGACCTTGGGCAAGTCGCCCTCCATGCCTCAGTTTCCCCTCCCGCTCTTTATATATGTAGATCGTGAGCTCCATGGAGCAGGGACGGCCTCCCGTTATGCGTACGTGCAGCACCGGGCGTACATCCAGATCTTGGTTGGGGCTTCTAGGCTCTGCTATAATGCAGATACTAGCGTTATTTGACTCCATGCAGCTACGGCTGATTGACACTCGCAGGGGTCTGGCCCCATTGATTTCCATGGAGCTATGGCCGATTGATACCCCCTGGGGATCTGGCCCATTGGTGCAAATGTGCGAGGTCTCATCCCCCCCCCACCAGCAATCACCCGACACTGGCTGTGGTCAGTAGGTACAGGAGCGTCTCATGGGCACTTCCAATGCACCCACCATGCAACTCAAGACATGTCCCAATTCTCTCCCTGCCCACAAGATTCCAGTTTGAATGTGGAGAGACTGGTCTTGCCTAAAGCCTTAAGGGGCTCTAGGGCCCATAACAACCCGGGGCGAGATGCTGGCCCCACTGAAATCAAGGGGCAAATGCCCAATGGGGCTGGGACATTGCCCACAGTCGTTGCTCCCAATCCTCACCTTCCCGTTCGCCCCCCTTGCCCAGGTGCACCCTATGGGGCAGGCTGCCTTACCCCGGTCTGTGCCATCCCGAAGGGGCCGGGGTTCATGCCGAGGAAAAGCACCTCTTTGGGGGAACGGCAATATCTCCTCACGTAGTCCTCGTGGGGCTCCCAGGCATATTCCAGAGGGTTGTAGATGTAGCGGACAGGGTCGAGGAAGGAGAGCTCCCTGAGACGCACGTTCTGCTCCAGCTCGGCCTGCAGGAACTGGGTGGCCAGGACATCCCCCTGGGGGAAGGCCGGACCCACAGGGGTGGCACCGAGGGGCACATCCAGCTGCTCCATCATGCTGCCATCTCCTGCCAAACAAACACTAGCTAGTAAGAACCACCCGGCAGGAGAGGTGGGGGAGACGTGTGACGTTTGGGGGCCATTTTCAAGATCCCTTGTGAGGGAACAGATTCCCACCCCCACCCCTTGCTTATCCACAGGGCTTGTACAGCTCCAAGCGCCTGCTGCCAGGGTGAAGAGGGGAGCTGGGTCATTGCTGGGGTTGCCAACAGAGGACCAGCTATAGTGGAGGCTCTGGGCACACGCACAGCTTGGTCCCACTCCGAGTCAGCGCAAGACCAAGCAAACTCGCCTGACAGAGGCCGCTGTGGATGGGTCATCCCCGCTGACCCAGGCAGATGGGAGCTGGCGCCCTCAGGGTCAAAGACTCCATCCCAAGCTACCCAGTCCTCCTGGCCAGGAACCTGATTCAAACCTACAACCTCAAGGTGAAAGGCAGCACCGTCCCCTTGAGCCAGCTGGGTCCTGACCTGGGCCAGATTTTAACATGTGCTCTAGACTGAGCACCCTCGAGCATCTGATGCCAATGACCTGGATTGGAACTGGGGACCCTACAGGTGAAAGGCCCCATATCCCATTCCCCAATCTCTCCTAAACCAACCAGTCCCTTGAGCCTGATGCAGATAGGAGCCAGTATTCCCAACAGGAAAGGCCCCATATCCCATTACCCACCCCCTTGAGCTAGTCAATCCCCCAACCCTGCATCTGGAACACAACCAGTCCATCCTCTTCCCCCCCACCCCGAGGAAAAAAGCCCCATATTCCATTCCCTGATCTCCCGAGCCATCCCTCCGCCCCCCACCAGCAGCCTGGGGCCAGATTGGAACTGGTGCCCCCTAGAGGAAATGGGGTAATGGGATATGGAGCCTATCTCCTCTGAACCAGCCAGTCCCCCCACTCTGGGGCCAGATCAGAGCCAGCGCCCCCTAGAGGAGAAAGGCCTCGTATCCCAATCCCACATCCCCAGGCAGCCTATTTTGTACCAGAATTCTTTCTGTGCTGTAACTCAGATGAGTGATTTCATTGTAGCCCTGGTTACAAGTGAACCAAGAAGGACCTCCACATAGATCCCTCCACGGGGAATGTGCTTTTTATAGCCTTTTTTATTACTGTAATTAGTAAAGCATTCGCTCAGATACAAACCATTACTGTAAATAATCTATAAATGCTTTGTGCTGTGATTAAACACACACACACACACCCCCTACAAAACCCAGATTCGCACTTCCGCATGTGAGGGAGGAGAAAATTAACCTTCCAAGAGCCCAACCATCAGGCGCTTGCAAGGAGCATTATCACTCAATTACGGTAGCACACAACAAAGATCAGGACCCCATTATTATTATTATTATTATGTGTATTACAGCTGCACCTGGGAGCCTCAGTCATGGGCCAGGACCCCTGTGCTCTAGGCACTGTACAATATTTATTAGGTGTATTACGGTAGCATCTCAGAGCCCCAGTTATGAGCCAGGACCCCATTATGTTAGGTACTGTACAATATATTTAGGTGCATTATGGTAGCATCTAGGCCAGGACCACACTGTGCTAGGTGCTGTACGTTTATTAGGTGTATTACAATAGCACCTAGGAGCCCATCAGATGAATGTGCTAGGAGCTGTCCAAACAGAGAACAAAAAGACAGTCCCCAACCAGAGAGCTTTCAGTTTAAACAGACAAGGGACAGCAGGAGAAACTGAGGCACAGACAGGGGAAGTGAATTGCCCACAATCACCCAGCAGGCCGAGCTTAGGGTTGCCAACTTTCTGATTGCAGAAAACTGAACATCCTTGCCCTGCCCCTTCTCTAAGGCCCCGACCCTGCCCTCTCCCTCCATCGCTCGCTCTCCCCCACTCTCGCTCATTCACTCATTTTCACCAGGCTGGGGCAGGGGTGCAGGAGGGTCTGAGGGCTCCGGCTAGGGCTATGGGGTGGGACTGAGGGGCTTGGGGTGCAGGAGGGAGCTCCAGGTTGGGGCTGAGGGGTTTGGAGTGTGGGAGGGGGCTCTGGGCTGGGGCAGGGGGTTGGGGTACGGAAGGGGGTACAGGTTCTGGGCTGAGGGTGCAGGCTCTGGGGTGGGGCCAGGGATGAAGGGTTTGGGTTCCAGGCTGGGGCCGAGGGGTTCGGAGTGCGGGAGGGGGCCCAGGGCTGGGGCCGGGGGTTGAGGTGAGGGAGGGGGTGCAGTCTCTGGGAGGGAGTTTGGGTGTCGGAGAGGTCTCAGGGCTAAGGCACGGAGGGCATTCGGGGTGTGGGCTCTGGGCAGCACCTACCTAAGGCAGCTCCCAGGAAGCAGTGACATGTCCCTCTAGCTCCTAGGCGCAGAGGTGACCAGGGGGGCCCCCATGCACTGCCCCCATTCGCAGGGGCCTCCCCCACAGCTCCCATTGGCCATGGTTCCCAGCCAATGGGAGCTGCGGAGCCAGTGCTCAGGGTGGTGCCTGGACTGCAGGCAGGAGCACCACATGGCGCCCCCCTGGCTGCCCCTCCACCTAGGAGCTGGAGGGACACGCCAGCCGCTTCTGGGAGCCGCACAGAGCCAACCGCTGTGGCCAGCCAGACTTTTAGCGGCCCGGCCAGCTGTGCTGACTGGAGCCACCAGGGTCCCTTTTCGAAAACCGTATGCCTGGCAACCCCAGAGCATGCAGGTCTGCTGAGCCCTAATCCACTGTCCCAGCCACTAGGCCAGCGTTTCTCAGCCTTTGCAGTGCGGCAGCCCCTTAATTGAATCAAAAATGAGCACGTTTACTTTCAGAGTAAAAAAATGGATCAATGCAAACAATGCTAGGCCTGTATAACTGATGCTTTGTGTGCGTTTCGAGCCATGGAGAGACAATACTTGATCTTGAACTGTCAGGAAGGGGGGGGGGGGGCGGAATGAGATTTTCTTTGCTTAGATTGTAATAACATTTTCAACCCCTTTCGTCAAACTGGTGGAAATGAGGCGGCTTTGTTCCCACATCCAGAGATTCTAAGGCCAGAAGGGACCACTGTGATCACCTCATCTGACCTCCTGTATAGTACATGCCAGAGAACTAACCATCAAAGGAGGGCAGTTCAGGACCAGTCTCCTTAGGACAGTGGGGGGCAAAGGACCTAACTAGTGTGAAGAGGGAGCTTGCTAAATTTCTGAATGGGCTTATCTGATGGGGTTGCTGAGACAGCAGGGACTGGATGCCGTGTCCCAGGAGATCTCAGCTGGTCCTCCATCCTACCTGAAGCAGGGCCAACAGGTGATGCTTCCAAAGAGACTGACACAACACCCCCACAATAGTAGGTTGTTTTCCACCCCCTCTTCCACTTGAGGATTTCTAAGCACTCTGCAAACAAGAGTTAGTCAGGGTTTAAGCTCTGATTCAGGAATATTTTTCATAGATCCCAAGGCCGGAAGGGCCAACGATCCTTTAGTCTGACCTCTGCGTAACAGAGGCCACTGAACTTCCCCACAATCATTCCTGTTAGAACTAGAGCGGATCTTTTAGAACAACGTCCAACCTTGATTTAGAAATTGCCAGTGATGGAGACCCCACCGCGCCCCTTGGTAAATCGCTTTGATGGTTAATTACCCTCACTGGTAATAACGTGCACCTTAGTTCCAGTCTCAATGCATCAAGCTTCAACTTCCACCACTGGATCTTGTTAGACCAGAGATGGGCAAACTACAGCCCACGGGACCGTCCTGCCAGGCCCTTGAGCTCCCAGCCAGGGAGGCTAGCCCCCGGCCCCTCCCCCGCAGCCACGCTGCCGAGCAGGCAGCATGGCTGGCTCCGGCCGGGCGGCGCGGCTACTAGTACTGCCGCTCTGAGCAGCAGGTTGGATAAGGGGCAGGAGGTCCTGGGGGGCAGTCAGGGGACAGGGGGGGTTAGACAGGCACTGGAGTTCCAGAGGGCCTGTCAGGGGGCGGGGGTGTGGATAGGGGTCGTGACTGTCAGTGGACAGGGAGCAGTGGGGGGGGTTGGATAGGCATGGGAGTCCCGAGGGGCGTGTCAGGGAGCGTGTGTGTGTGTGTGGGGGGGGGTTGGACAGGGGTCAGGGCAGTCAGGGGACAGGGAGCAGTGGGGTTGGATGGGGAGGTTCCGGGGGGGGGCAGTTGGGGGGGTCCCAGGAGGGGGCGGTCAGGGGACAAGGAGCAGGGGGGTTGGATAGGTCGGGGGTTCTGAGCGGGGTGGTCAGTGGGAGGGGGCAGACAGGGGGCAGGGGGCCAGGCTGTTTGGGGAGGCATAGCCTTCCCTACCCAGCCCTCCATAGAGTTTCACAACTCCGATGTGGCCCTGCTAAGCCAAAAAGTTTGCCCACCCCTGTGTTAGACCTTTGCCTGCTAGACCTGGATCCCCTGTCGACTGGGATCAAGTCACCCCTGAAGAGTGCCAAATTCAGCTGACTAGGGCTCAGACCACTCCAGCCCTGGGGCAGACAGGCGAAGGCACTCGGCCTGATGCAGCTGACCCCGAAGCAGGCAGGAGCTCTCCCAGCGCAAACTGCACTGGTGCAGCTATGCCGGTTGTTGGAGTTGGAGCCAAACCCCAGCCTAGAGAGCGCCTAGACTGTGGAGTACATGTTCCTCACCAGCATCTGGCCAAGCACCGGGCATGTGGCAAAATAGGAAGGCCAAAAGCATCACTGATTTTACCCCCCAATGATGGCCTGTTCCAGAGAGCAGGGTGTTTGCGAATGGGACATTCGTGACTCTCCTGTTCAAAACGTTTGTGTTGTCTACTGGGAGGAGAAACAATCTGCTGGAAAAGTGTGATCCAGCAGAACTCCTGGATTCGATCCCTGACTCTGTGAGGGCAGTTGTGTCTAGTGGGTAAAGCAGGGGGGCTGAGTGTCAGGGCTTCTAGGTTCTATGCCCAGCTCACAGAGGGGAGGTGGTGTCTGCCAGTAAGAGCAGGAGACTGGGCACTATTCTGACCCCAACACTGATTCTCTGTGCGACTGAGTAAGTCACTTCCTCAAGCTGTGCCTCAGTTTCCCCACCAGTAAAATAGGGATAATGACCATGGACCTTCCTTTGTAACACACTTTGAGGTCAAGGGATGAAAATGTGCTGTCCTCTAAGCGCACAGAATTTGTTGCTGTTATTAATAAGTGATCGAGCAGCAATGTGGTGCAGTGGCTGCACTGGCCTGGGTCTTAGGACAGCTGGGTTCTGTTCCCGGCTCTGCTACTGACCTGCTGTGTTACTGTGGTAAAGTCACCTCCTCGAGCTGGGCCTCAGTTTCTCCTCACACCTCTGGTCTATTTAGACTGTGAGGTCTTTGGGGCAGGAATTGTATCTGTCCAGCACCCAAGCACAGCAGGGCCCTGATCTCAGTCTGGGTAATATCATTAATCATGAGCTCAAAAAACAGAGCAAAGAATTGATTCTGCCCTCATGGGGGTATCCTGCCACCCGACCTCCTCCTAATCCGGAGAACCTCAAACCCTCAGTGCAGGGGGGAAGGGGTTGTCCCATCATCAAACGCTCTGCTTGCACCGAAATGCAATACCCTTGCCAGCTGCGCAGCGTATAAAGCCATCTGCCCCAGATGAAAACCACCTAGGAATGCCATGCTCCCAGATGATGCATTAGCACCATCCCACCTGCTGGAAAAGGGGATGCCTTCAACTTCTAACACAGGAAGGGGATGGGACACAAGGTTAGCGGAACAGGTTCCCCACAGAGCATCAGTCACAAGCCATTTCCCCAGCAGGGGATGGGGATGGTCTAGATTTGAGGGGCTTTGGAGACTCGAGACAGCCAGTCCCAGCTTCCTCCAAAGACTAGATTTTCCTTAGTCCCTCCCAGTTCCCTGCAAGCCCGTCCCACAATATTCCAGTTGGGCTGACTTTGTTACCACTGGTCAGCTAAATCACGTGGTTTGGGTATAGGACATTATTTCTGCTGTCCAGTGGCGGAGGAAGCTCCCACCCATTTGGGTCATAGATTTGAAGGCCAGAAGGGACCATTATTGATGGGGTGTCAGGAAGGAATTCCCACCCACCCCCGCTCAGATTGGTTGGGACCTTGGGGGGGTTCGCCTTGCTTTGCAGCATGGGGCACGGATCACCTGTTGGGATCATCTGGGCATATCCCACCAAATCAGTTCCCTGCCACTACAGGGGCCTCGGGCATCAGTGGCATTTCAGTCTCCCCCGTTCTCTGCCTGTGGTGCACAAGGATTTAGGATCTGTCTACTTGGCGAGTTACTGTACGGCCAGCCAGGGTGTGAATCTCCAGCGCCCCAGCTTGCCGCACAGGAACATCCCGGGTGGACACTGCCACAGGGCAGCAAGCGTCGCAGCTTGGCCAAGTGCCCCGCACTTTCATGGCCACACATCCCCTGAGGACAAAAACGGTTTCATCTACCTATTGCCATTGGGCTCAAAACAGGAGTCACTGGTGACATTGAATGGCCTGTGACAGAGAGGCTCTAATGGACCCTTCTGGCCTGAAACTCTACCCTCCTCTGTAGCATCAGCCAATCTCACCCACTAATTCCTGCATGCAGCTTTCGGATCCTACCACAGGATGAGCAGCGCATGAGAGTCTCGCTATTTCCTTCTGTGGGATCCCTGTCCGTCTGCACTTGGTAACTCTTGCCTACTACTTAGATGGGCAGCTCCTTGGGGCAGAGAACATTTTATTGTTCTGTTCACACAGCGCCTAGTGCAGGGGCTCCCGGCCCGTGACTGGGGCTCCCAGGTGCTACAGCAATAAATAAATCAGAAAAGTAGCCACACTGCAGAAAGCTCAGGCCACCTCTCCTAAATCGGTGGCTTTCAGGTGCTGGCTTGCACCTGAGCTACATCATGGTGGAAAATCCATTAACTGGATCTTTACCTGACTCCCAGCCAGCCCGCCCACCCACTAGACCTCATTCCCCTGCCGCAGCCAGGGATAGAACCCAGGAGTCCTGACTCCCAGTCCCCTGCTTTCGTCACTAGATTGCATGCTCATTTCCCCAGCTGAGTGAATTTAGGGGCCCGATGGACACAGTGGGAGAATGAAGTTGCCCAGATATTCACAAAGCAGGTACAGCTAGGTCAGCCCCCCTTCCCCATCCTCAGATTGCAGCTGAGCAAATAGGTTGCAGTGAATAACTCCGCCTTGTTCCCTGCAGCTGCCAGCCAATCAAAGCTTCCTCCAAATAACTGGATTTTCCTTAGTGCCACCCGGTCCCCTGCAAGCCCATCCCTCAATATTCTAGCTGGACTAGTTTGACTACGACTGATCAGCAAAATCACATGGTGTGGTTCAGCTTCCCTGACTGGTTGAGCCGGCAAAGCACTCCTGGGTTGGATGCTCATGTTACAGAGTGCAAAATAGGGTGTCAGCAAATAACCCCTGGAATCTGCTTCCCCCAAACACCCAGGCCAAGGCAACAAGTGCAGAATCCCCTCCCACATCTCAGCTGGGATGGGGGCTGAGTCTCCATGGCCCATCCAGCCAAGGCCGCTCTGCTGGGACTGCCCAACTGGGGACAAGTTTCATGGTGGGTTTTATGCCTTGTACATCTGTCTAGTGAAGCTAGGCTGAGGTAGCATGGCCCAAGAGCAGGGCACTGCCCAGGGATCCAGGACACCTGGGTTCTATTCCCAGCTATGCCACCAACTTAGGTCCAGTCCCTTCCTTTCTGTGCCCATAGGCTAGGAGCTCTTTGGGGCAGTGACATCTCACCATGGATCCGTGCAGCCTCCAGCATAATGGGGAACATACTTGGGTGGTCTACATGCTACTGTAATACAAATAATGTTGAGACCTACCAAACTCACCATCATTCAGTGCTAACAGCTCTTCATCTCAACAGGACTGATCTGAACTGTTGACCTAGCTGCCAAAGGCCCCAACCCCTGAGGCAGCTGGCCTCTGCCCTGCTTAGTCTTTGCAAAACTAGTTTGTCCAACGCCTAAGGGCTGTTGACATCGGCTGCAATGCAGCTCCTCTGACCTGGCCTAGGTTGCAAAACAGGCCCGGAGGGGTCGCTAGCAGCAGATCAGATTACTTGATGGGCCAGCCTTAAACATCTGACAGGGGCACCACTCAAACCAACAGAGTGCACTGGGAATGGGTCCCTGAACCTTTCATCTCCAGGTCACCTGTGCAAACCCAGGCAGGGCCCACAATGACACAACCATGGGAGTGCTGCTCAGTGGGGAGCGACGGGGCAGCTGCTGGTTCAGTTCCCTGGGGGGACAGGAAGCCACATCGCAAACCCCATCAGCACAAGGAGCCTTGGGTCCTTGACCCCCTGCTAATGGGCTATGAAGATGAAGTTCCCCTCTGTCAGGGGGCTGGGGAGCATAGATGAAAAGAAGATTCCCTAGGCATAGGGGCAAGCAGGGAGGAGTGTAAAAACTGCCCCCCAACAGAACTCCTGGTTAAAGCCAGACTGTTGCCTACCATTGGGAGCTCCAATATCACAAAAGGCATCAGATGGCACCACCACCCCTAAGTCAATGGCATCGCACCCCATTTTGCCTGGGTCCTTGGCATCATCCTACAGCCCCCTATTTAGGTGGAATGGGATGCTCTGCTCACTACGCCAGGTCTTCACCAGTAAAACGGGGGCAGGGAAGGGGCCGGGGGCATGCACAGAGCCTCCAGGGCCTACATTATGTGTGTCCCCATCCTGGAGCAAGGCCGACACCAAAGTGCGGAATGTCTGAGGGCCTGTCATGGGGACCCTGTAACGGCAGCTGGATCAGCAGGCCTAAGGCTGAGAGGGAACCTGGTTTGGGGTGTGTCTGCACTCTCGCTGCTGGGATGGAGAGGAGTGGGAGCTGCCTGGATCCGCAGCAGGCCTCCTCTGGATCCCTTTTCCAGCCCTGGGTTCAAATGCACCCTTAATTCTCCGCTAGTCCCTACCGTAACACACTAGAGATTCTAATTCAATACCCAGCCCTGACCTCTTACTCCCTGTCCCAAGCGCTGCAGGGGAAGAACCCCGAGTTGCTCTAGGGCACCGCCTCTGGCCAATCTAAACACTGCATGGATGAATCCCAACCAGCACGGGTCGTGTTGTACAAAGGGAGCAGAGATGGAAAGATCTTGTAAACTCCATCTGTAGCAGAGCTAAAATTGGGGAAACATTTGGGACTCATGAACATTTTCATCCATGCAAATCATGTCCCATCACAGAGAACCAAATGCAGCACTTTCTATCTGTGAAAATACTCACCCGTCAAACTATATCCGTTGGCCCAGCTATGGTTCAGTCTTTGCTTCCCTTTCACAGATGGCCAACATTTTAAACAAAGACCCTTGATTTCAGGTGCCCAATTTTACACCACAAGGGGCTAAGCAGCCAAAGGCTCAGCTGAAATCCACAGGAGCTGTGGGCTCTCCACTCTTCTCAAAGAGCAGGCCCAAGGTGTCACAATCTGGGCATCCAAAATCAGCAGCCAATTTCAAAAACATGGACCTAACCGTCTTGCCGAAGGTCACACAGCCAGCCAGAGGCACAACCGGTGGAAGCCAGGTTGTCTGGCGCCAAATCCCCCGCTCTAACCCCTGCACAATCTTGATTTTTTGCTGCCTGGAAATAGCCCAGGGCCTTGTCAACTTAGCAATGTGTCCACCGGAACAATCAGAGATGGTACCACTGGCTGGGCCCCACTGAACTGGGCTGAGCATAGTAGGGCAGTTCTCAAATTTTTCCATGCCAGGGATCTCTCCCCAAGACTCTTGGAGAGGCTTTCTGGTTCTGATCCCACGCTGTCCGTGCAGCGATTGAGACTTGGTTATGTATATAAAACTACTAGGGCAGGGCCAAGCAGCCAAAAGGAAGAGAAACTCATCTTGAGGGAGCAGTGTGGCTGTCGGGGCTCTTGAAACCCCCATTCCTTTGTATCTGTGGTGTGTCTGCCCGCTCCACAGGGGCAGGGCTCAAGGCTGAATTTGCCCCCTATTATCTGCAGGTCACTTTGCGCGCTGGTCTCCTGCCCATTTGCTGCCCCCAGATTTCTATGCTGATGATAAAGCCAAGCATGCTGGGTTCACGCCATGAGAAACGGAATGATGCAGACAGGGATGACTTGCGGGAGGGGAGCAGGGTGAGTCACATCAAGGAGCCTGGCCCAGGCTGCAAGCTAGGCCAGGGCATCACACTCAGGGAGGGGCAGCTCCGGAGAGCTGTGCCAGAGAGGGTGCTCCACCCCCCCCACTGAAGGGGGGGGGGGGAAGAGAACAAACTCCCTCCCTTCTCTCCCCTTCTTAATTCCCCCTCCCAGCTCCTGCTCCCAACTCCCCCCTCCGCTTCCTCCTTCTTCGCTCCCCCTCCCAGCACCCCCTTCTCTACCCCATCTTCACTCCCCCTCCCAGCTCCCTCTCTCCCTCCCAGCACCCCCACGGCTTCCTCCTTCATTCCCCCTACCAGCCTCCTCCCTCGCTCCCCCCTCCACTTCCTCCTTCTTCGCTCCCCCTCCCAGCCCCCTTCTCTCCCCCTTCTTCACTCCCCCCAGCTCCCCCCGTCTTTGCTCCCCCCCTCCTCTCCCTGCTTCACTCCCCCTCCCAGCCCCCCCATGGCAGGGGGGAGGAGGCAGACAAAGGGGGAGCTGCATTCTCTTTCCCCCCCCTCCCCCCGGGGCAGCATCCAGCTCTTCCCTCCTGCCTCACCCTACGGGCCCCAGGGCTCAGCGCCGCCCCCCCTCGCCCGCCCCTTACCTGCCTCCTCCAAGCTCAGGGATCTCCCCCTTAGTGACCAGCTTCCCATGTGCCCTCGCCATGGTCTCTGGGAGTTGTAGTCCTTCCGCCTTCCACGCCCCCTTGACACTCAGCTGCAGGCCTTCCACCCTCGCACTACAGCTCCCAGCAGGCTCCTGAGAGCCACGGGGGATGCTGGGAGATGTAGTTCCGAGGGGCAAAAGCATGTGGATGCGTTGTTCACTACTCCAGCAGCGTCACTTGACGTGTGTGTGTTTGTGTGTGTTAAGGGGACACACTGCTGGGGGTGTGTGGGTGTGTTATAAGGACAAACAGGTGGGTGGGTATAAGGACACAGGTGTTGTGTGTGTGTTGTAGGAACATGCGGGGGGGGGGTTATAGGGACACAGGGGTGTGGGTGTGACAGGGACACACAGGCGTGTGTGTTTTATAAGGGCACGGTTGTGTGTGTGTTATGAGGACACGGGGGGGTTATATGCACATACAGGTGTGTGTGTGCTTGTTTTAAGGACACAGGATTGTATGTGTGTGTTGTAGGGACACACAGGGTTATGGGTGGGTTAGTGTTATAGGGACATAGGCAGTTAGTTGAACAATAGAACTAGATACTTTTTTCTTAAAGAAAACCCAGTTTTGCCCATTCTCACAATTTTATCACAAGTCTCACAATGTTTGATGCTTTTTTAAAAGACCCAACTTCTGAAGTCATAGAATTACATGAGAAAGAAGAGCAAGTTTCTATGCCACATAATGCAGTTGCAGTGGGGGAGGTCTAGGCTGGATATTAGGAAACACTATTTCACTAGGAGGATGGTGAAGCACTGGAATGGGTTACCTAGGGAGGTGGTAGCCCTAGCTGGGATAATTTAGTTAGTGTTGGTCCTGCTTTGAGGAGGGGGTTGAACTAGATGACCTCCTGAGGTCTCTTCCAACCCTAATCTTCTATGATTGTATGATTCTATGCTGAGAAAAGCTCGAAAACATGACCCCTGGTGTGAGCCTAAAGGCTCAGCAACCAGAAGGCAAAGAAAAAGAACCCCAAATCAAACGTTTTTGATAAAAATCTTGTGCTTTTTAAAGCTAGTCTCGTGATTTTGCAAGGCCTGATTAATTCATGATTAATTTTAACAGTTGGGGTCAGTCACACTGAAAATGTCCTTCCATTTGTTACTCTATAATCTCATAAGGACTAAAAAGGGGGACATGTTAGACATCCTAGGTGAGATTTTTCCAAGCCACCTACAGGATATATTATTGCTATCATTTGTATTGCAGCAGCACAGGACCCCCTTGTTCCAGACACTGTACAACCCCCCCACACACACATACACACACACACACAAACACAAAAGATGTGTACTATATACAGTTAGATGTGTATGCTAGGATTTATAGAGAGGGCTCAGAATATGGTTCCCACAACTAAGAAGAGGTGTTGGTGTTGGTGTCTGAGTTCCTGTTTAAATTATAACTTTAATGCTGCTGGTGTTTTATTGTACAATCAAGGATGTGTTAGGGAGGCTAAAGCATTGGCTTTTTATTATTTTAAATCTAAATAAACAATAATACATCATGGCCAGCCCCAGCAAATCATGAGACTGATTTAAAAATTACAAGGTGTTACAATGCAATAATTCATCGGTGGTGGTGGTGGTGGTTGGGATGTTTTGTTTCTTTTTGTTTTTTCCTCTGGGTTATGAGTCTTTACTGGTCATGTTTTCAAGTTTGTAATAATCTGGCTCCATGATCTGAAGCCTGAAGAAAAACAGCAAATGTTTTGAGATTCATGCTAAAATCACAAGAGTTATCTGTCCTGGATTGTGGCTGATTATAGGGTTGTTCTGTGTTTGTATGGCACAAAGGGGTCTGGTCCATGACTGAGGCTCCTAGGTGCTACCATAGTACAGTAATAAATAATAGAAAGAGGTACTAAAGGCTTGGAAATTTGGCCTGGAGATTTTTTGAAAATCTGGCCCTAATTCCCTGGTATGAAGTTTCTTGCTCCTTTTTATGAAGCCTCAGATATATCTGAATCCCTGAATCCCACTTGACCCTCACCCAGCAGAATCCAGAGTCCCTATGCACGATCTATGCTTCCCTTTCAGTCAATGAGACAGGGAAAAGCAGGCAGTCTCACCAGGGCCTTGGAGATTCACTGTGGTTCAAAGAACCGAGTCCAGGCAGGATGATCCTTATTCAATTATCCCATGAAAATGACCCAGTCTAATTATTCCTTAGGTGAAAACCAATTTAAAACAGGAGTTAAAAATTCACAAATCACCCTAATGGATGAATGATCCCAACCGCTAGGTCTGCTTTAAACCGGCCTGATTTCCCCACAGACAAATACTGCATTTCCACGTGCTTTGAGAAGGGAGAGGGCAGGGGGATAAGAAAGGGGGGAGCTATTTGAGGACACCAAGATCTTGTTGTGCAGAGGACAGATGGAAGCAGATTTACATCTCACACTTATACCAGCAAGTAGGTGAATGGGGGCAAAATGCACCCCTGCCACTTTGTAGATTCAGAGTTTCCAAGGCCAGAAGGGGCCATTGTGACCATCTAGTCTGACTTGGGGTATAACACAGGCCAGAGAACTGCCCCAAATTAATTCCTTTTGAGCTAGAGCAGATCTTCTGAAAATAAAAAAAATCCAACCTTGATTTAAAAATGTTTCATTTCACTTGAAACAAAAAAAATCGACTTTTTCATTTCACTGGAAAATTTGACATGTTTTCGTTTCTAGGCAGCCTGAAGAAAATGAATTCCCCCCCCCCCCCCACCCATTTGAGTGGGGTTTGGTCACAAAAACATTGGTTCATAGCACACCTCTAATCTCAGTGTAGATTGTAAATTCTTCTGGGCAGGGACTATCTTTTTGTTCTGTGTTTGTAGAGCACCTACACAATGGGGCCCTGCTCCATGACTGGGGCTCCTAGGTGCTACCATAATACCCCTAATAAATAATATACAGTGCCTAAAGCCATGGGGTTGTGGTCCATGACTGGGGCTACTAGGCGCTATCATAATACCCCTAATAAATAATGTACAACGCCTAGCACTATGGGGTCCTGCTCCATGACTGCGATGGGGGCTCTTAGGAACTACCAAAATACACTTAATAAATAATAATAATAAGTCAGACCCCTATATGCAGAGGCATCACAAATAGCTAGTCACTTTTGAAAATTCCATCCAGATTAAAAAAAAGACAGAACAAGCCCCCAGCTCCCCCTCACCCCATAACTCCAAAATGCCTGAAGGGATTTTGTTCCAACATTCACCAATGGACAAAGACCAACTGTGAGGAAGTTGCTCCCAAAAGCTGAACGCGTGGGAAATTTAGGAGCATGTTGAAAAACAGAAAAGTGTTTTGTAGCTTCGCTTTGCACTGGCTGATGGTGCGACTGCTTTGATACATAACTGGATTCCCACAAGTTGGGGTGGGTAGAGCTCTGGGCTGCCATTTGATCACCTTTCTAATGGAAGACAAGAATCCAGGGACTTTCACTCACTGCTGGCTCTTTCCATTCCATGTTCTGCTCTGATTAGAAAAAAAGAAAGAAAAAAAAAAGTTCTGGCATAAATACACCAGACCTGACGATGAGCAGAAATGACTGGATCTAATTATTGCTTCTGTCAACACTCAGGACTTATCAGCTGGGTTGGAGCAGTGGCCTTGTCCCCTTCCCCACAGCCGCCCCTCTGTGCGTGTGTGTGTGTTGTTAGCAGTGAGATGATGTTTAAAGGCCCAGGCCGAGGGCTCACCAAAGATCCAAACATTTCAAAGCATCAGACACCCGCAGCTTGCTCTGGACTTTCTCCAGACAGGGGCTGTGCAAAGCAGTGGAATGCAAGACTCAAGTCTGGAAGGAGGCATCTTCACTCGGAGTAGCTCATAGCTAATGGCCCACGTGGAGAGCACATTCAGCAGTGTGGGGGTGGCAGTGTGGCCTAGTGGCTAGAGTCCTTTACTGGGACTCACAATACCTGCATTATATTTCTAGCTCTACTGCTGGTCAGCTGCTGTGCCTCAGTTTCCCCATCTGTCAAATGGGGGTAATGATAATGAACTCGAGGTGTTCAGATACTACGGTGCTGAGCACCATATAGAATCTTAGGCCAGAAGGGAACATTGTGGTCATTGCTGACCTCCTGTATATCACGGGCCATGGAACTTCCTCAGAAGAATTCCTAAAATAGATCTTTTAGAAAAACATCCCATCTTGAGTTAAAAATGGTTAGTGATGGAGAGTCCACCATGACTCTTGGTAAATTGTTCCAATGGCTAATTACTCTCACTGTTAATAATGTGCACCTTATTTCCAGAATTAATTTGTCTAGCTTCAACTTCCAGCCATTGGATTGTGTTATACCTTCCTCTGCTAGACTGAAGAGCCCATTATTAAATATTTGTTCCCCATGTAGGTACTTACAGACCATGATCAAGTCACCCCTTAACCATCTCTTTCTTAAACTAAATAGATTGATCTCCTTGGCCTGGTCTACACTACGAGTTTATGTCGGATTTAGCAGAGTTAAATCGAATTAACCCTGCACCCAACCACACAACGAAGCCATTCTTTTCGACATAAAGGGTACTTAAAACCGATTTCTGTACTCCTCCCCGATGAGAGGATTAGCGCTGAAATCGACATCGCCATTTCGAATTAGGGTTAGTGTGGACGCAATTCAAATGTTTTGGCCTCCGGGAGCTATCCCATAGTGCACCATTGTGACCACTCTGGATAGCACTCTGAACTTGGATGCACTGGCCAGGTGTACAGGAAAAGCCCCGGGAACTTTTGAATCTCATCTCCTGTTTGGCCAGGCGAGCTCATCAGCACAGGTGACCATGCAGTCCCAGAATCGAAAAAGAGCTCCAGCATGGACCGAATGGGAAGTACTGGATCTGATTGCTGTATGGGGAGAGGAATCCGTGCTATCAGAACTATGTTGCAAAAGACGAAATGCCAAAACATTTCAAAAAATCTCCAAGGCCATGAGGGACAGAAGCTACAGCAGGGATGCAACACAGTGCCCTGTGAAACTTAAGGAGCTCAGACAAGCGTACCAGAAAACCAAAGAATCAAACGGACACTCCGGGACAGAGCCCCAGACATGCCGCTTCTACGCTGAGCTGCATGCAATTCTAAGGGGGACCGCCACCACTACCCCACCCCTGTCCGTGGACGCCGATGATGGGGTACTCTCCGCCATGCCTGAGGATTTTGAGGACAGGGACGATGAGGAGGAGGACAAGCTTGAGGAGAGCACACAGCACACTGTTCTCCCGACAGCCAGGATCTTTTTATCACCCTGACCGAAATACCCTCCCAACCCAACCAAGCCAGAGAAGGGACCTCTGGTGAGTGTACCTTTTAAAATATAATACATGTTATAAAAGCAAGCGTTTTTTAATGATTAAGTAGCTCTGAGGACTTGGGATGCATTCATGGCCAGTACAGCTACTGGAAAAGTCTGTTAACATGTCTGGAGATGGAGCACAAATCCTCCAGGGACATCTCCATGAAGGTCTCCTGGAGGTACTCTAAAAGCCTTTGCAGATGGTTTCTGGAGAGAGCAGCCTTATTCCGTCCCCCATGGTAGGACACTTTACCACGCTATGCTAGTAGCAAGTAATCTGGTATCATTGCATGACAAAGCCTGGCAGCGTATGGTCCCGGTGTTTGCTGGCATTCAAGCAACATCCGTTCTTTATCTCTCTGTGTCATCCTCAGGAGAATGATATCATTCATGGTAACCTGGTTGAAATAGGGGAATTTAATTAAGGAGACATTCAGAGGTGGCTGTTCCTACTGGGCTGTTTGCCTGTGGCTGAAAAGAAATCCTCCCCGCAGTTAGCCACGCAGTGGGGGGGGGGCTACTGGCACTGAGCTGTTCGCGTTTGGCTAGCAGGGATCTTCCCTGATACCAGCCAGGCGGTGGGGGGAGGGGTAAAGCGATCATCCCAGAGAATTGGATGTGGGGGAGGGGTGCGGGGTTAGTTTGGTTTCTGCTGCTGCACGTTAACAGGAAAACTGCAGCACTAAATGGCCAACTCAGCGTGCTTTACTTGATATGGGAGAGGAGGGGGCTGCTGTTATGAAGGCTGCAGAAGCCGAAAGACTATGGCTTACCATGGCCGCCTGCAAGCCGAATTCTGTTGCCTGGCACTGCGTGTGTGATCGCTAACACCAAAGTCGCAGGCACTCAATATAAGATGCAAAATGCGACCTTGTACCAAAATCACATGTGCTATGTAATGTGAATAGTGTTGTCCACCATGAAAGAGTATAGCAATTGTTCTGTAAAATGTATCTTTTAAAATACTTCACTCCCTTTTTTTCCTCTAGCAGCTGCAAATGTTTCAAGCCTCCCTCCTCCGTCCCAAAGGCTATCTCAGATAAGGCAGCAAAAAAAACGCACGCGTGATGAAATGTTCTCTGAGCTCATGCAGTCGTCCGGCACTGACGGAGCTCAGCAGAATGTGTGGAAGGACAAAATAGCAGAGTACAGGAAAGCGGCCGATGAGCGTGTAGGAAGATCAGAGGAGGCATGAGGCAACGCTGGGGCTACTGCCGGATCAAACGGACATGCTCTGGCGTCCGGTGGAGGTTCATGAATGGCAGCAGGATCACAGACTGCCGCTGCAGTCCCTATTTAACCGCCCTCCCTCCTCCCCAAGTTCCATGGCCTCCTCACCCAGACACCCAAGAACACGCGGGGGGAGGCTCCAGGCACTCAACCACTCCACCCCAGTGGACAGCCCAAGCAACAAAAGGCCGTCATTCAACAAGTTTTGAAGTGGCCTTTTCCTTCCCTCCTACCCTCCTCCCACACCCCACCCGGGCTACATTGTGAGTTATCTCCCTATTTTTATAATCAATTAATAAAGAATACATGTTTTTTAAACGATAGTGACTTTATTTCCTTTTGCAAGCAAGCTGTGATCGAAGCGGGGAGGGCAGGTGGCTTACAGGGAATTTAGAGGCAACCAAGGGGGTGGGTTTTCATCAAGGAGAAACAAACAGAAGTGTCACACAGTACCCTGCCCAGTCATGAAACTGGTTTTCAAAGCATCTCTGATGCGCAGCGCTTCCTGCTATGCTCTTCTAACCGCCCCGGTGTCTGGCTGCAAGTATTCAGCGACCAGTCGATTTGCCTCAACCTCCCACCCTGCCATAAACATCTTCCCCTTACTCTCACAGATATTGTGGAGCACACAGCAAGCAGCAATAACAATGGGAATATTGGTTTCGCTGAGGTCTGAATGAGTCAGTAAACTGCACCAGCGACCCTTTAAATGTCCAAATGCACATTCTACCACCATTCTGCACTTGCTCAGCCTATAGTTGAACAGCTCCTTACTACTGTCCAGGGTGCCTGTTCATGAGCCAGGGCTTTAAGGGGTAGGCTGGGTCCCCAGGGATAACTATAGGCATTTCAACATCCCCAACAGTTATTTTCTAGTCTGGAAATAAAGTCCCTTCCTGCAGCCATTTAAACAGACCAGAATTCCTGAAGACGCGAGTGTCATGAACCTTTCCCGGCCATCCCACGTTGATGTTGGTGAAACGTCCCTTGTGATCCACCAGTTCTTGCAGCACCATTGAAAAGTACCCCTTGTGGTTTATGTACTGGCTGCCCTAGTGCTCCGGTCCCCAGATTGGGATATGCATTCCGTCTGTCGCCCCACCACAGTTAGGGAATCCCATTTCAGCAAAGCCATCTAGTATGACCTGCACATTTTCCAGAGTCACTACATTTGATAGCAGCAGCTCAATGATTGCGTTGGCTACTTGCATCACAGCAACCCCCACAGTAGATTTGTCCACTCCAGATTGATAACCGACTGACCGGTAGCTGTCTGGCATTGCAAGCTTCCACAGGGCTATTGCCACTCGCTTGTGAACTGTGAGGGCCGCTCTCATCTTGGTATTCTTGCGCTTCAGGGCAGGGGAAAGCAAGTCACAAAGTTCCATGAAAGTGGCCTTAGGCATGCGAAAGTTTCGGAACCACTGGGAATCATCCCAAACCTGCAACACTATGCGGTCCCACCAGTCTGTGCTTGTTTCCCGGGCCCAGAATCGGCATTCCACAGCATGAGCCTGCCCCAGTAACACCATGATTGCCAAATTGCCGGGGACCGTGGTTTTAGAGAAATCTGTGTTCATGTCCTCATCACCGCGCTGCCGTCGCCTCCTCGCCTGGTTTTTCAGGTGCTGGTTTTGTATAACTGCACGATAAAGTGCGAGGTGTTTACAATGGTCATAACTGCTGCGGTGAGCTGAACGGACTCCATGCTTGCCGTGCTATGGCATCTGCTCGGGCAATCCAGGGAAAAGGGCACGAAATGATTGTCTGCCGTTGTTTTCACGGAGGGAGGGAGGGTTAACTGATGACATTTACCCATAACCACCTGCGACACATTTTTGACCCCATCAGGCATTGGGAGCTCAGCCCAGAATTCCAATGGGCAGCGGGGACTGTGGGATAGCTACCCACAGTGCACCGCTCGGAATGTCAACGCTTGCCATGGTACTGTGGATGCACACTGCCGAATTAATGTGCTTAGGGTGGATGCATGCACTCGACTTTATACAATCTGTTCCCAAAAATCGACTTCTGTAAAATTGGAGTACTTTTGTAGTGTAGGCATGGCCCTTGAGACTATCACTATAAGGCAGGTTTTCTAATCCTTTAGTCATTCTCGTGGCTCTTCTCTGAACCCTCTCCAGTTTATCAACTTCCTTCTTGAATTGAGGCACCAGAACTGACCACGGGATTCCAGCAGTGGTCACATCAGTGCCAATTAAATAGGTAAAATAACATCTGTACCCCTGCTCGATTCCTCTGTTTATTCATCCAAGGATCACATTAGCTCTTTTGGCCACAGCATTACACTGGGAGCTCATGTTCAGCTCATTGTCCACCACGACCCCCAAATCTTTTTCAGAGTCACTGCTTCCCAGGATAGTCTCCCAACCTGTAGGTATGGCTAACATTCTTTGTTCCTAGATATATACTTTTACATTTAGCTGTATTAAAATGCATATTGTTTGCTAGTGCCTCATTTACCAAGCAATCCAGATTAATCTGAATCAGTGACCTGTCCTCTTCATTATTTACCTACCCTCTATTTTTGTGTCATATGCAAACTTTATCAATGATGATTTTATATTGTTTTCCAGGTGATTGATAAAGATATTAAGTAGTGTAGGGCCACGAACCGATCTCTGCAGGGTTCCACTGGAAATAGACCCACTCGATTACGATTCCACATTTTCAGTTACATTTTGAGACCTATCAGTTAGCCAGTTTTTAATCCATTTAATGTGTGCCCTGTTAATTTTATATTATTCTAGTTTTTTAATCAAAATGTTGTGCGGTACCAAGTCAAATGCCTTACTGAATTTTAAGTATATTACATCAGCACCATTACCTTTATCAAACAAACTGGTAATCTCATTAAAAAAAGATACCAAGTAAGTTTGACAGGATCTATTTTCCATATGCCCATGTTGATTTGCATTAATCACATCACCCTCCTGTATTTCTTTATTAATCGAGTCCCATATCAGCCACTCCATTATCTTGCATAGGATCAGTGTCAGCCTGATTACTAGAGTCATCCCAATGCTCCAAGACTTATTGAAAATAAACATTAATTGTCCAGTGATTCAGAGTAGCAGCCCTGTTAGTCTGTATTCACAAAAAGAAGAGGAGGACTTGTGGCACCTTAGAGACTAACAAATTTATTTGAGCATAAGCTTCAAGTGAGCTGTAGCTCATGAAAGCTTATGCTCAAATAAATTTGTTAGTCTCTAAGGTACCACAAGTACTCCTTTTCTTTTTATTAATTGTCCAGTGACCTCCTTGGCCAGCTTTTTAAAAACCGTTGAATGCAAATTATCTGGACCTGCTGATTTAAAAATATCTAACTTTAGTAGCTTGTATTTAGTATGCTTCAGAGATACTAGTGGAATGGAAAGAGTGTTATCACCATATGAGACTATATCATCTGCTTTTTCCCCAAATGCAGAACAGAAGTATTTATTGAACCCTTCTGTCTTTTCTGCATTATTATTTATAATTCTACAATTCCCATCTAGTAATGTACCAGTGCTGTTGTCAGGGTTCTTTTTGTTCCTAATATATTTTTTAAAAACTCCTCCTTATTGTCCTTAATAATAATTAAATTATTATTAAATAAATAAATAAACTAAATAATGAAGAGGACAGGTCACTGATTCAGATTAATCTGGATTGCTTGGTAAATGAGGCACCAGCAAACAATATGCATTTTAATACAGCTAAATGTAAAAGTATATATCTGCTGCCAATGATTTCTCCTTGTGTCCCTTGGCTTCCCTTATCAATTTTCTACAGTTCTTAACTTTTAATTTATATTCATTACTATCAACTTCCCCTTCCTTCCATTTGTTATATATTATTTTTATTATTGTTTTTTGCCATCTGCCTTCATTTTATCTCTACACCACATCAATTTTTTAACCAGCACAGCCTTCTTCCTTGATTGTGGGATTGTGCCTACTTTGGGCATCTAATAAGGTGTTCTTA
This sequence comes from Natator depressus, assembly GCF_965152275.1. Taxonomy (NCBI): domain Eukaryota; kingdom Metazoa; phylum Chordata; order Testudines; family Cheloniidae; genus Natator; species Natator depressus. The sequence goes on from NC_134253.1 coordinate 12,614,989, forward strand.
AATGATTGTCAAGACCTAGATAGACTATACAGTCTTAGGACACCCAACAGGGTCATGCAGACATGTAGAATGGCTCAGGCAGAGAAAAGAAAATGGCTGTGCTCTAGATTTAATAGAGGTGTGTTCAATGGGGTTACTCTGGTAGATCATTCATGGCCACTAGTGGTGAGGGCTCTGCACTGGAGCAGGAGAAAACCCTTGTGATCAAGGGCAAAGTTCCTGTGACCCTTGCTGGGTCTCATTACAGAGTAATACATCCAGTTTGTCAACAGCCCTGGTGGCCAAGTTAAAGAGAAAGGACACTTCTGTGGTTCAGGCGCTGGCCTGTGTTACAGGAGATCTGGCTTCAAAACCTGGCTCTGCCACAGACTCCCTGTGAGACCTGGGGCAAATCACTTAACCTACCTGATGCCTCAGTTCCCCCATCTGTGAAAGAGTACGATGCTGGGCTGAGAGTCTGGACTCCTGCGTTCTGTTCCCAGGCGTGGCCTTGGGCAAGTCTCTTCTCCTTTCTGGGTGTCTATTTCTCTTCCCACCCTTTGGCCAATCAGACTCTGAGCCCTTTGGGACAGGAACTGTGTCTGTGCAGGGCCCTGATCTCAGCTGTACCTGCATGTTATTATAATATTAATAATAATTAGCTGCCATTTCACTTGAAATGCTGATGGCCCAAAAGGATTTTGCACCTGAGGTCCTGGTTTGTAATGAAACCTGAAATTCCTGGCGAAGGTTTGGCAAGAAATCAGCCCCATTCGGCAGAGCCATCCATACTGCCCGGCATTTCCACGCCAGTCACCAACAGCAAGTTCCACCTGCCACCTTGGCAGATCTCCCAGCCTAGGGTTGCAGTTTCTATGAATGAGGCCATGTCCTTTCCTCCCGTAAGCACCTTTTAAATAATACCCAAAGCCCTCACTCCGGCAATTCCCAGAGATATCAGGAGGAAATGCCGGGGTGAAAGTTCAACTACCCACTGGTTATAAATGAACTGCTGCCAGAAATCAATACAGCATCAGGAGAACAGCTGACGCCGACACAGCTCCCTGGGGCTGGCAGAGAGATGCTGGCTGATTTCAAAACTTCCTGGGTTTGGGGCAAGGTTGAGGAGGAGATGGGCTCTGCCAGAGCAATTCCACCTTCTCCTTCCTCTGATTGCTGGTGGGTGGACAATAGCTCCTAGGCCAGATGGGGTTCTAGGGGTGAGGAGTTGGGTGCAAAAAGGCCATCGTCAAGCAATGAGGGAAAGAAAATCTGTTTCACATGCCCTGGTGTCCGATTGCCAGCCTGGGAGCCTTAGGGCCTGTGTTTACCCCAGGCCCCCAACAGTGGTCCAGCAAGTTCCTTCCCTGTTCCTACCCAGCCCGATGTGTGCCGGACACCCCACACACACTAGGACAGAGAGGAGGGTTCACACCCCATGACCTAGTCTGTGTCCCTGGCTTCTCTGCTGAGGCTGACAAGCGAGGGACAGGAAGGGTCCAAGCTGGCCAATTTGTGTCACACAGACCCCTCGGCAGCCATGACGGTCGAGTCTGACCTGGGCAGAGGCATAGGCCTTGTGTGCTGGAGCCATCCAGTCCCTCCCCAGGTAAAAACAACCTTTGAGGGGCCTGATCCTTCTTCCCCTCTGGACTGGGGTGGAGCTAACGGTTTGCTCCCTTTCGCTGGGGTTTTCCCCCTCCCTGGTGCAAAGGGGTGCACAGGGCTGTGTCAGCATTAGAGCTGCCTGTGTAATGTTTGCAGCCAGTTTGTTTAATAGAAGCAGGGGCTGGCTCATGCTAACGTCCCTTTTCTTGTTCAAGGCAGTGTGGTGCAGTGGCTAGGCACTAGGACTCCCGGGGTCACTTCCTGGCACATAGTGAAATGTCAATCAAGTCACACCATCTGTGCCTTGCTTTCCTTGTCTGTAAAATGGGACTAATGACACTGATCCTTCTGGGATGAGAAGAGGCAACTAAGTGCTGAGTGGCTGGAGCACTAGACTGTCACTCAGGAGTCATGGGTTCTAGGCCTGGTTCTGCCACCAGCCCAGTGGGTGACCATAGGTAAATCACTTTGTTGCTCCATCCCTCAGTTTCCCCACCTGAATAATGGGACAAATGAATCATGATACTGATCTCCTTTGTGAAGTGTTTTGAGATCTACAGATGTAAAGTGCTATATAAGAGTTAGGAGGTATTATTGCAATGTCAATTTTATTTGCATACATAGTGCCACCAAATTCCGTTTCCAGGAATATTTCCCAAGAGCCAATCCCCAGGCCCTGAGACCCAGAGACAGAATTTGCTTGGGGAAGTCACTTTGAAAGATGAGGTCATTTAATTGGGGACAGGACACAAAGTCATGTGACTGAGGCAGTCACTCACAAGGGTCGGAAGGTGGGTTTCCAACATGGAGCTGTGGATTGACTAGATTGCTAAGAGTCCTGTAAGGCGAGTGGGGTAGGGAGACAGGGAAGATGTGGTGGGCGCTTGTTTGAGGAACAAGGGCTTCTTTGCTAGCATCCAGAGGAGTCACAGGGGCATGTTATTTGAGTTTATTGATGTCTATGAAAGCGTATTGTAACTTCATTTTGAACCAACCCCGTTTCACAAATAGTTTTGGTTTTAATGAACCTCCTGCCATGAAAAATTATTGGGGGGAAAAAAGTTTGGAAATTGTCGAAATGCAAAGATTTTCGAGTTGAAAAGAGTTTTCATTTTGAAATTTAGACTTTAAAAGGTGGAGAAAAGAGAGAAAGGTCAAAATTGAAACAAACCCTTTGTAAATCTCAAAACAAAACGTTTCAACTGACCCGAGCTGAAAAAAAAATTCAGATTTTCAGTTTGCAAAAATTTCAAGATTTGACTTTTCATCTAATTCAGGACACGAAAATTTGTTTCTTATCATAAGAACGGCAGTACTGTCACACCAATGGTTCATCTAGCCCAATACCCTGTCTTCCAACAGTAGCCAGTGCCAGATGCTTTAGAGGGAATAAGGAGAATGGGGCAATTTATCAAGTGATTCATCCCCAGCTTCTGGCAGTCAGAATTTTAGGGACACACGGAGCATGGGGTTGCATCCCTGACTGTCTTGGCTAATAGCCATTGATGGATCTATCCTCTGTTGACTTATCTCGTTTTTTAAACCCAGTTTTACTTTTGGCCTGCACAACATCCCCTGGCAATTAGTTCCACAGGTTAACACTGAATCGAGTGAAGTAGTTCTTCATTTTGTTTGTTTTAAACCTGATGCCTATTAATTTCAGTGGGTGACCCCTGGTTCTTATGTTACCGGAAGGGGTAAATACCACTTCCCTCTTCACTTTCTCCACAAAAAGAAAAGGAGTACTTGTGGCACCTTAGAGACTAACCAATTTATTTGAGCATAAGCTTTCGTGAGCCTCAGCTCACTTCATCGGATGCATACTGTGGAAAGTATAGAAGATCTTTTTATACACACAAAGCATGAAAAAATGGGTGTTTACCACTACAAAAGGTTTTCTCTCCACGCCATTCATGATTTTATACACTTCTATACATCCCCCCTTAGTCATCTCTTTTCTAAGCTAAACAGTCCCAGTCTTTTTAATCTCTCCCCTTACAGTTTCATACCCCTAATCATTTCCGCTGCCCTTCTCTGTACTTTTTCCAGTTTTAATATATCTTGAAGATTTTCACAGCTCAGGAAAACCATTTCCTGTCCTGCTTTAACTGTAAATTTGCAATAGGCCAGTTTACACCGTGAGCTCTTCAGACAGGAGCTGCTTCACAGTCCGGCACCGAGCAGCACCCAGCATGATGGGGCCCTGGGCTCGGCTGGGACTTCTGAACACATCATCATCATCAGGCCAGTGACTGGAAGTTTAAGCTAGACAAATTCAGACTGGAAACAAACTGCCATTTTTTGAACCAGGAGGGTAATTAACCATTGGAACAACTTCCCAAGAGCTGTGGTGGGGTCTCCATCGCTGGCAATCTTTAAGTCAAGAGGGGCTGATTTTCTAAAAAGCTCTGCTCTAATTCAAACAGGGATTAATTCAGAGCAGTCCTAAGGTTTGTATTATACAGGAGGTTACAGCAGGTGATCACAGGGGTCCTGTCTGGCCTATGAATGCGCCTACAGGTTGCTGTAGACACCATGAATGCATCTAAAGAAATAAATGTTTGCAAAAAGTGCCGGAGCCGAAGGGTAAAAACCAGGATCCGATCACCGGCAGCAAGGGTCTAATTCTGGAGTTTTCAAAGGGGGCCTAAGTGGCTAGGAGTCAATGGGATTCAGGCACCATCGGCTCCTTTGTAAACGCCAGCAGAAATACGCCCAATAAATCTCTGCCCTTGAAAAAGCTCGGCTGGCTGGGTCGGCACTGAAACAACCTCAGGTTTGTGATTGACAAAGATCCAAGAGATTGCTAAATCCGGTGCAAGCTGTGAGGGAGGCCGGAGCTCAGCCCCTTCCCCTCCCCCTCCAGCCCTGTCCCAGCCGGCGTCCAGGAAGGGGTTAATGTTTTCAGCTTCAGCACCAAAGGATGTGTCCCCTGTTGGAGCTGGGGAAAGTGTGTTGTGCAAAGGGCACCATCTATCGCTTGACTGAGGGAAGTGGGGCTGGAATGCCCGGCATGCAGAGGCTCATTCCAAGGGGAGGGCCGCATCTCAGGGAGGAACAAGGGAGGGAGCCTCTGTGTGTGTGTGTGCGCGCGCGCACACGCACATATTAGTGTTTGGTTTTGCACGCGTGCACATGCATGTTAGTGTGTGTTCATGCATATGTGCGCTAGTGTCCATGCACGCATGTTCGTGGATGTTTGTGTATGCAGGTGCATGTGTGTGCCCACATGTGTTACTGGTATTTTCCACTGAATGCATCCGATGAAGTGAGCTGTAGCTCACGAAAGCTTATGCTCAAATAAATTGGTTAGTCTCTAAGGTGCCACAAATCCTCCTTTTCTTTTTGCGAATACAGACTAACACGGCTGCTACTCTGAAATGTGTATTAGTGTGTGATTTTGCATTTGTGCGTGCATGCCCATGCATGTGACTGTGTGTTCGTGCGTATGTGCGTGTGTGTCTTCACATATATTTGTGCATGCAGGTACATGTGTTTGCTAGTGTGTGTGCACGTACATGTATTAGTGTGTGCTTTTACACGTGTGCACACCTGCCCATGCATGTTACCGTGTGTTTGTGCTTGTGTGTGCCTGTATGCATTAGCATATGTTTGGGCCTGCATGTTCATGTGTGTGCTCATGCATGTATGTTTGTACTTGTGTGTTTATGCATGTGTATATGTGTGAGCACATGTTTGTGCATATGTGCCTGTGTGTGCATGTGCAGTATTGCTCACTCCAGACATTCAAAAATCGTGAGTCAGACCCCCACAAAACTCATGAAATTGGCCCACAACTCAGGAGCTTTTACAAAAATATTAAATCCTGTTTGGGGCCTGTCTTCTGACTTTTGACCTCCTCGCCCTTGTGAGTGTGAGAATCACAATGTTGCCAGCTCTCACAAATAATGTGGTTGTAGACTCTACTGCTGGAGCTCTTAATCGAGGCTCCAAATGAGAATGGGGCCCCACCGGGCCAAGCGCTGCCCAGAGACAATCCCTGCCCCAGAGAGCTCACGGTACAATGCAGAGCCTAGTGATGAGCTGGTCATGTGAGAGCTGAGACTGGAACCTACCAAACTCATCTCATATCAGGGCCATCAAACAGCCATTAGATGGGAACAACTTTCAACCCGTGCTATGCTGGGGAGGATAAAAACTGGTGACCTACATGTGAAAGGGTCCATGGCTCATTATTTAGTGACAGCCTGCGGTAGCCAGTCCCCACTAGCACTGATGTCCCACCTTGAAGAATGAGTCTGTTTTCCGGAAAGATCAGGTTACTAAATCAAGTTCTAGCCTTTTGAAGACTCTGTCTCGAGGTCCCTTCCAGTCCTACAGTTCTATGATTCTGTGCGCTACAAATATCTACCCCAGCCTGTTGTTAAAGGGAAAGAGCCCATTAACCAAAACAAAAACATTACAGAGCACTGGACTGGAACTCAGGAGACCTGGCTCTGCCACTGGCATGCTGGGTAACCTTAGGCAAGTCACTTCACCTCTCCGTGCCTCAGTTTCCCCATCTCTAAAATGGGGATGATACTGAACTTTGTAAAGTGCTTTGAGATCTAGTGATGAAAGGTGCTAGAGAAGAGCTCAGGTATTATTATAATAAATGCAACAAACAAATATTAGCAGAATATCCAAATTCATTCCGGCAAAATCATCCCACCCATTATTTTAGGGTTCTAAGTCTGGCTTTTATAAATGCATCTCCCACGCTGCCCGGTGGGCAAACGGCAGAGTCTGAATGCACAACCATTAAATCCAGAGGACAGATGTCTGCTGCTTAGCTACAGCAGTAATTGGCAGGGGACAGCATGCCATTATTTTTTCCTGGATCAGGCCATATGAGAAGATGCAATATACAAATATACACATACATGAGTTTGTGAGACAGTGGCGGTGGGACAGTGGGCATCGGGATTGTGCCTGGCTCTGGGAGCAGTGTTGTCTAGTGGTTTCCAGAAGCGCAGCCAAATGTAACAACCGCCCTGTTTGGGTTGTCTGCTGGGCGTGACGCTGGGATGCATGTAAGCAAGAACCACTTGAGGTAAAGAACCAGGTCTCTGGAGGTAGCAGGGCAGTCACAAGCCTCAATATGTGCTCTAGCTCCTAGAGAGCGGCATGGAGGTTAGAGAAGGGGGTTACAGAAGCACCCGGGTATGGCATGCTCCTTCTGAAAGGCAGCGTGACTGAGACTTTACTGTTACATTAGCAACCTGCGTTCTACTCCTAGCTCTGCTTGATATGATCTGGTGCAAGCCCTTGGTCATCTTATCTGTAAAGATGGGTGAATGCAATAAGAAGACTTCATTATTACAGCTTGTCATGGGAAGATTTGGCATGGGAGCTAGACCTCATGGTCACTGGGTGTGTAGTTAACCCTAGCCTACAGCACCCCACGTAGGCAGTCACATGCTCCCAACCCTCTATGCTTTGCTTTTCAGACATGGTATTCAGCTTCTTCCGCATCTTTACAAAGGATGAGGTTGAAAAAAGCCGCTAATGTTGTCCTCCCATTAATGTTATTTAGTGTTATTTGATGAGTTCATTATTTATTCTCTGCTGAGTGCCAAACCCACCATGTCTGTCAGAGGCAGCGTGGCCCAGTGAGTAGACTCAGGACACCTGGGTTCTATTCCTGGCTCTGCTGGGTGACCTTGAACAAATCACTTCCCCACCTCACCCTGTGCCTCAGTTTCCCTTCCTACCCTTTGTCTGTTTAGATTGTGGGGCAGGTAGGGTCTCTCACTCTGTGACTGCAGTGCCTGGGTTGAGGCCTTCTGGGACCTACCGTAAAACCCTGGCAACCTAAAGAAGGAATATTTGTCCGCCCAATGTTTGCTTTAAATCCGCTCACTGGGAAATTTGCGGCGCGCAGCCGCACCAGGCACGGCAAACTCAGGTTTTCTTTAGCGGAGTGGAAATCCTGACAATGCTCCTGCACAATGGTGCTCAGTCCCAGCTACAGGGGTGGGTGAAGAGAGGAAAATTCCCTCCTCCAACGAGCCAGCTTTGCTCAGCTGATGCTCTGCTTCATGCACAAGTCGCTTTGTTCCCTCCTGTGATGCCGCTTGTGTGGGGGGGGAAGCCCCTGTCGAAATCCACAATGTGACCTCTGCCGTCTCCTTCGAGTCCTGCATGCAGGAAAGCATGGCCTAATGGTTAGGCCCCAGTCTGGAGCCCAGAGGAGCGGCGCGGCTGCATGACCTCACGCAGGTCTCTCAGGGTATACCTGCATTGCAGCCGAGAGGTGTAACTCCCAGCTCAGGTCGATCCACTTGAGCCAGGGTGCTAAAAATAGCAGTGTGGACAGGGCAGCTCCAGGTTCGCTCCCTGAGCCCAATCCCATCTGAGATCATAGGTACATGCTGCCAGTGCTGTGTGCCAACTCGATCCACGCTCGCGTGTGCCCATCTCCTTGAGCTGGAAATCACACCTCCAGCCGGACCCTAGCCTCTCTGTACTGTGGGGAGGGCAGCCCTGCCTTGCCTCACTGGGGAGTGGTGAGGATAAATACCGTAAAGATTGCAAGGGGCTCAGATGCTGCGGTAACCGGGACCATATCGGTACCTTGGTAAGACAGGACATTGCCATTCTCTAGCAGCTAGAGAGGGGTGAGATCTTGTGGGTCCTGGCTGGTTAAACGTGGTGTGCAGAGCTAGTCTGTACTCCACCGCAGGACTGTTTTGGTTCTGCCCATTTGTTTGTATTACCCACCTGGTAGGGCTTGTCTATTTAGACTGGAAGCTCTTTGGAGCAGGGATCATCTCTGTGGTCTGTGTTTGTGCAGCCCCCAGCACCACGGCCTAGGAGCTACCATAATGCACCTAATAAATAATGTGCAGCACCTAGCACAATGGGATATTGGTCCATGACTGGGGCTCCTAGGAGCTACCATTATACACTTAATAAATAATGTACAGTTTCTAGCTCCATGCCTGGGGCTCCTTGGCAGTACCATAACACACCTGTGATGGGGTGTACCAGGCCCTTTCAGGTTCCCTGCTGGAGGCCCCACAGTCCGATCCCCTCACCCCAGGAAGGAGCAGTGAAGGTGGGGCCTTTAGGTGTGCCTAGAGAGGCCTTGTGGAAGCAGCCAATCAGAACCCAGCAGGCTCAGATAAAAGGAGCTGCAGGGCTTGACCAGATTCGTTGCTGGTCACAAGAACTCAAGAAGAGACCTAGAAGTTGGGTTCCTGTGGTACTTGCATTCAGCGAGGAGGAAGAGGGCTACTTACTAACAATGTCACACGATCCCCAGAGGTGATCCTCATGCTCTCGGTAACAGCACAAACTGTAGCAAAGGAACTGCTGTGGCTTTTCTCTCGGGTGGCCGTGCCCACGGAGATCCTCACAGACCAAGGGACAAACTCTGTGTCCTGGTTGTTAAGGGAGGTCTGGGCACTCCTCAAGGTTAAATCCCTCAGGAACTCCATGTACCACCCCGAAACGGAGAGGTTTACTTGAACTCTGAAAAGCATCTTGAAAAAGTTTGCAAATACGGACACCTGCAACTGGAACCAACTCCTGCTGTATCTTATGTTTGTGGGACGAAAGCTGCCGTAGGCATCAACAGGTTTTCCCCTTTTGAATTTCTTTATGTCCAGCAACCCTGGGGGATCCTGGACTGCTCAAGGAGACATGGGAAGAGCAACCTTCCCGAGCCCCAGATGTAGTGCAGTACGTGGTCCAGGTACGTGAACGACTAAATTGCATGTTAAGGTTTACTGGAGAGAATCTGGGGCAGGCTCAACAAGCCCAGGCCCAACATTAGAATAAAGGAGCCCAGGAAGGAGTCTACCATCCAGGTGACCGGGTCTTCTTGTTGGTGCCTCGCACTGACAGCAAGCTGTTGGCCAAGTGGCAGGGACCCTACAAGGTCATACGACGAATAGGAAATGTGGATTATGAGACCCATTTCCTGGATAAGAAGAAGGAAAGACAAATTATCTATGTGAACTTGTTAAAGGCTTGGAAAGGACAGAAGTGTCTCTTTATACATCCTCGAGACCAGACACGACCTGTGCCTGCTGATAGTGGGGCGACAGAGTGAGGGCAGCCGGCTTCAGCAGTGTTACTGAGCATGCTCAGTCCAAGTAAGCATGCTCACTACAAGCCAAGCAGTAAACTGGGGGGGCACATGACCCCGCATGCCCCGCCCCCATGCGTTGCCTTTGCTCGAGACCTGCCATACCGCCTAGGCCCTGCAGACGTACCCTAGCCGGGAGCTTCCCTCCACGCCTGCAATGAAAGGCTGGGAACCTGTTTGGGTACTTTGGTGATCTCTTCTTCTCTCAGCCAGGTCAAACCCACTTCCTGGTCCATCACATACAGATGAACCCATCTGCAAAGCCCAAAAATAGGACCTACCATGTTCCAAAGAAACTCCAAGGAGCACTATAACAGGGGGTTCACGCAATGCCAGAACTGGGCATCATTTAAGAGTCCCAATGTCCTTGGGGCAGTCCAGTGGTACTGGTGCCCAGATGGCACAACCTGGTTCTGTGTGGATTTCCGGGCCTTGAATGCAGCCTCACAATTTGACGCTTATGCCAAGAGTTAACGAACTCTTGAATCGGCTTGGGAAAGCGAAGGATAGTACGACACTGGATTTGACCAAGGGGTATTGACAAATAAACACTTACAGCTGACTCCTGGGGAAAAACAGCATTTGCCACCTCATTAGGGCTGTTCCATTTTCTAACCATGCCCTTTGGATTGCATGAGGCACCGGCCACCTTTCAACGGTCATGTACGTCGTCACCTCAGGCAATCTACAGCTGCGTATCTGAACGATGTAGTGGTTTTCAGTGAAGATTGGCAATCACGTTTATGGCACATAATGGCAGTTCTGCAATCACTGGAGAAGGCTGGGCTCATGGTGAACCCAAAGAAATGTGTAAATTTGGCCTGCAGGAGACCACAGAGCTATCTTGAAGGGAATGGGAGAATACAGCCCCTGCAAAATAAAACAGAGGCGCTGGAAAAAACTCCCGTCCCGGAAACAAAAAAACAAGGGTTGACCTTTTTAGCCCTGGCCAGTGGTTAGCTTTGGTTTACTCCCCATTTGGGGACATTAGCCGCACCACTGACAGATCTCACCAGGACATCTGCACCAACTATTCTACTCTGGACACAGGAGGGTCAGGAGGCAATTCAAAAAATAAAAGACATTTTGGGGTAGCAACTGGTGCCGAGGCTTTTCACTGCCTTCTATTTTACACAGTGACGCTTCCACCATAGACGTGGGGGCTGAACTGTCTCACGACTTTCGAGGGACAGAGCACCCAATCCTCTGCTTGCGCCGGAAGCTCCAGCAACGCAAAAGCAGGTACTGCCCCACAGAAAGGGAATGCTTGGCTAGTCGCTGGGCCACGGTGGCATTGCGCTATTATCTCCTAGGAGTCCCATTCGAACTATTAATGAACCACACTCCCTTGAACTGTGGGGAGGGATAGTTCAGTGGTTGAGCATGACCTGCTAAACCCAGGGTTGTGAGTTCAAACCTCAAGGGGGCCATTTAGGGATCTGGGTCAAAAACTGGGGATTGGTCCTGCTTTGAGCAAGGGGGTTGGACTAGATGACCTCCTGAGGTCCCTTCCAACCCTGATATTCTATGAATTGGATGCAAGCAATGAAAGACACCAGCCTGTGGATTACATGGTGGTATCTGGCGCTACAACCTTTTGCCTTTACAATAAGGCACCGCCCAGGGTCCCGACATGGGAACACAGACATCCTTTCCCGAATGGGGGGGACTCTGTTCTTGGGAAGAAGACTTACCCCTAATTATTTCTGCGGCGGGTGGGCGGGAGGGGCAGGGGAGTATGTGAAGGGGTCTACTAGGGCCTTTGAGGCCCCCTGCTGGAGGCCCCACAGCCCTACCACACCCTGCTCCAGGAAGGAACAGTGAAGGTGGGTCCTCCAGGCCTGCCTAGAGAGGCCTTGTGGAAGCAGCCAATCGGAGCCCAGCAGGCTGCTCTAAAAGGAGGTGCATGGCCTCACCAGGTCAGTTCCTGGCTGGGACTAGAGGAGCAAGGAAGGGGGCTTATTGCTGGTCACAGGAGCTCAATAAGAGACCCAGAAGGTGGGTTCTGGTGGTACGTGCATTCAGCAAGGAGGAAGAGGATTTGAGAACTTCAGCCCAGAGGGCAGGGTGAAGAGAAAGAGGCTACGTGGGAAAGGGCCCAAAGAAGAGCAGCAGCAAACTGAAGGAAACTGCATGTGGCTGCTGTATGTAGGGACCCTGGGTTGGGACCCATAGTAGTGGGCCGGTCTGGGTTGTACCTCCCCCCACCCACCGGCTGACTAGTGCAGTGGTCTAAGACCCAAGAAGGGGACAAGGCTCTGTTGGGAAGCCAAAATGAAGGGCAGCACTTAAAGGGGTCCAGAGATGGGGTTGAAGACCCTGGTGAAGGCAAACTGTGTTGAACTCTTTCCTACCCCCGGAAGGGGTTCATCCATTTTAGAGGGTGTGACCTCAGCCACTGAAGAGCCACTTAGTGAGGTCAACAACTTACAGGGGGCACCTGGGCAGGAGAGCTTGCACCATCACACCCAGCCAACAGAGGCACCTTCAAGAGGTGAGTGTCCCTGTCCCAGCACCTAATAAATAATGTACAGCGCCTGACATGATGGGGTCCTGGTCCAGGACTGGGGCTCCCAGGAACTGCTGTACTGCAAATAATAATAACAAAGGTGAAATCTGCTTGGGTTGTGGACAAACCGCTGATCAGAAAATAACAGTGACAGGCATTTTTGCATTCCTTTATAGCTTCAAAACACCATCCAGGTGTTGAGACCAGCCCCGCAGGGAGGCAGGTGGTTTACCGCTATTTTCACAATGGATGGAAGCCTGATTGAGGAGTAAACCAATGTGCCCAGGGCCACTGAGTGAGTTTACAGCGGGATGGGGAATTCAGGCTTCCTAAATCCCCATGCTTATTCTACCAGCCCCCACCCCCACACTCAGGGCTGCTGTCCTATTCTTGGCTTCACGATGGACAGTTGGCCAGCTCGATGATTCTCCTGGCAAATGTCAGGGAACTCCTCCTCAGGCTTGCTGTGATATGTTTTGTGTCCTGCCCCAATCTGCCTGGTTTCTATCACCCCTGCCAGACTCTTCCAGGCTTTTCTCTAGGCCTCTTCCAGGCTCTTGAGTGTGCGGGGGTTGCAAGGGGAAGGAGATGCATCTTCTTGGAGAGTAGAATGATCTTCTGATGAGACTTAACACTGCCAAAGGCCTCCCTGCCCAATTCAGGAGGTCCTGGGAAGCAAGACAAGCGGCGCTTCCCAGAGACAATGTTTAGTGCGTGCCAGGATCATGCATCCTATGGATTCCCAAAACCTCAGAGCACTGAACACTGAGTCATAGAGGAATTGGCTCAGTTTCTTCATCTATACAATGAGGATAACCGTTCTCTGCCTCACCCAGAGGGGTTGAGGCTAAAATCCATTGTGAGGCACTCAGACCCTATGGCGATTGGGGCCAGCCCGCTACCTCGATAGATAGATAGATCCCATCCGCTTACTCTATACACATTCCTTCTGCCCTGCAAGAGCCAATCTGGCTATGGGAGAGTGAGCTGGGTCCTGCATCACACATCATCAGTCTCTTCCGCTTGCAGCATGTTCAAGAAGGAGGTCAGAGATATTAAGAAATCAGCTTGACTGCTCCCGTCCCAGCAGGATCTTGTGACTCTTCCCAGCTGGAAACCCCATCTCTTGGCCTCACCTGGGGCTCCATTGGGAAGGGGAGTACACGGGGGCCATAGCAGTGGCTCCCTTGGCCAGAAACTAGCTTTAGAACTACTTGCTCAAGCTACTTTCCTGACTCGAGCCTTAGGGGCAACAACCCGCCCGCACTGAGATGCAGGAGGCAAGCAAAGTCTTGAGGAGCAAGGGCGAAGCACCACCTGTGGATCTTGGCAGTCAGTTGGGCTGGGTGGCCCCAGCTGCTGGGATCCAACCCCTCCCGAGTTACCCACACAGCCACAATATAGGCCAGGCACTGGGAGGTGGCAGGTTCCGTTGGCTCGGTCGATCGAAATGGCAGTTACAAGGTGGTTGGTGGTGATTTGATCAGATCGCTATCGAATTACTAGTCAGCGTCGCCGTTGAGCCAGCCCTGCGCACCATTCCAGAGCATCCTCCCAATCCCGGGGAGCTCCGGTGTCCCAAAGCTCCCGCAATGTCAGTGAAAAGCAAATGTCAATGTCACATGGGGAGAAGTCCTTGCACACGCACGGGATGCACAGGCAACTGAGACTGGGACATCATAAACTTCTTCAGAGAGACAGCTCAAAACCCCCTGGAAACCCTGCACCTCCTGCCAGCTAAGATTAAGGGTCAGATTCCCCATCGTGCTGCACCTTGTTTGTCATGCACACCAGAGTAGAATCCTACTAGATCACAACAGTTGTGTTTCACACTCACTTTGCACTGGTGCAAATGATTGCACTTGGGGAACTGGCCCAAAAAGACCAGACATCCCCATTTTACTGGGCCAGTCCCAGTTTTTCATCTGATGTCCTGGGAACGTTTTTGAGGACACACAAAATGTTCTGATTTTTCAGTCCATTGGACAGAACATTTGGGTCTTTCCAAGGCACACAATTTTTGTCCGAGATGTATCATTGCACCGAGCCCAATTTGCTCTGGGCTTACCAGGAGCCAAGCATATGATGGAAGGAGGGTTCTGTGCGATGAACAGTGTCTGGAGTGAAGAAGAAAAAAACAGATGAACTCAGGTGCTAATAAAGCTGTTCTTTGGCCCTCAGCGATTAATAATAACAATGCCTAGCTCTTATCTAGGGTTTGCCATCCATAGATCTCAAAGCACTTTACTACTGTTATTTACAGAGGAGGCTAGTAACATTTTATAATTGGGGAAATTGAGGCACGGAGCAGACAAGTGACTTGCCCATGGACAGCCAGTCGACCAATGGCAGACAACGCTGGTCTTCTGAGTGCCAGTGCAGTGCTCTAGCCACTAGGTTACACTGCTTCACGTATTCATAAGTGTTGCCTCTTTTGGCCTGAGTGGTTAGCCAATATTTGGGGCTTTGCTGGGTTGTTTCCATGAGGAGGAGAAATTGACTATGGGAGTCATGGCTATTCTTTAGTGTGATTTTTTTTTTTAGTTCCAAAATATTGTGCACAAAAGTCCAGTTTTCCTGGGCACCACAGAAACAAACAGCAGCAGCTTTCTTGCTCAGAACTCACCACATAGAATCATAGAAGATTAGGGCTGGAAGAGACCTCAGGAGGTCATCTACTCCAACCCCCTGCAGGACCAACCCCAGCTAAATCCTCCCAGCCTGGGCTTTGTCAAGCCGGGCCTTAAAAACCTCAAAGGATAGAAATTCCACCACCTCCCTAGGTAATCCATTCCAGTGCTTCACCACCCGCCTAGTGAAATAGTGTTTCCTAATATCCAACCTAGACCTCCCGCACTGCAACTTGAGACCGTTGCTCCTTGTTCTGCCATCTGCCACCACTGAGAACAGCCGAGCTCCATCCGCTTTGGAAACTCCCTTCAGGTAGTTGAAGGGTGCTGTCAAATCCCCCTCACTCTTCTCTTCTGCAGATTAATAACCCCAGTTCCCTCAGCATCTCCCCGTAAGTCATGTGCCCCAGCCCACAGATCATTTTCATTGCCCTCTGCTGGACTGTTCAATTTGTCCACATCCTTTTCGGGGGGGAAAAACTGGACGCAATACTCCAGATGTGGCCGAATAGAGGGAAATAATCACTTCCCTCGATCTGCTGGCAATGCTGCTACTAATGCAGCTCAATATGCCATTGGCCTTCTTGGCAACGAGGACACACTGCTGACTCATATCCAGCTTCTCGTCCACTGTAATCCCCAGGTCCTTTTCTGCAGAACTGCCGCTTAGCCAGTCGGTCCCCAGCCTGTAGCGGTGCATGGGATTCTTCCATCCTAAGAGCAGGACTCTGCACTTGTCCTTGTTGAACCTCATCAGATTTCTTTTAGCCCAATCCTCCAATTTGTCTAGGTCACTCTGGACCCTATCTCTACCCTCCAGCTTATCTACCTCTCCCCTCCAGTGAGCTGTGTGCCCAAGAATTCCATCTTTCTGCTTCCTTTAAGGGTACCACTCACAACTGTTTCTCTGGGCTTCTGGCTGCCAACACATGCGCAGCCTGCAACCGATCTCCTGTCTCCTGCATTTGCAGTCAAGGAAAATCCGCAGCCCACACAGCCTGGCTCTGACTTGCCATGCAGCCAAGTGCCTCGAGCAGTCCCTCCATTGTCTACCTCAGTCTTTACTACACAAAGGGGCTGGTTTGCTCCTCTTGTTGAGCCCAAAAGAGCATGCTTGGCCACTCATCGACTTTAACAAAGCCTGCAGTTGTCTTGGGAGCCAAGGGCACCTCCTAGCAGCTGTTAACATCTTTCAGCCTAACTACAGTTATTCAGGATTTTGTGGTAAACTCACATGACTGGAAAAAACCCTCCCCTTTAAGAATTATACCCGTCACTATGTATATGTTATGTTCATGCACAGCGAAGTTAGATAAAAACATAAAATAACTCTTGCTGGAGATAACGCTATTTAATTTTTAGAATCCAGAACCTTAACACACAAGAATCAAAAGCAGAGAGAGACAAAGCAGGCTGCTCCCAGAGGCAGAGAGACTCAACTTGCTCTAGGCTGGCTCTTTGCAGACTAGTGCTTTGAAGACCCAGATCTCACACTTCCCTAGTGAGCCCCAAGCTGGCAAGCAGGCCAAGGAAACCCTTTGGAATTTATGGCGTGTAATTTTAACACAGTTTTCAGTACACCGTGGTCTTGGAGGCCAATTGCAGTGACACGAGTGCAAGTTGAAAAGTGAAGGCTGTTTTGCCGTTTGCAGCACTATTCTGTGTCTATTCACAAATGTGTCCTGGTTTTTTGATATTAAGAACATGGCTGCCATGGCTGAGATTTTCATCTGTGGCAGGCGATGCTGGGTGCCTTCATTTCTGGAGTGTGCAATTTGAGACCCCTTAAAGGGCCCAGTTTGCAGAATGTGCTGGGCACCCACCCTGTGAAAAACCAGGCCTCTTTCAAGGGTCTCAGGGTGGGCACCCGAAAATTCTCTAGTCAGTTTTGACCCCTGTAATTCACCAGCGAGTGTTACAGGGCCCCCTCTGTGTCACGCCATAGAGATGATGAGCCATTATGGTCCCAGAGGTGGAGCCTTTGCTTTTTAACTTAAGCTGTCGCCGCTCCAGCTTTTAGGGCTGAAAGTCCTGGTTCAGTTCCCAGTGTGTCAGCTAAGAAAACAACTGTCTCCCCCTACCCTGAGATCGCTACAAGTGCAAGAAATTAGAAAACTGGCCTAATTTTTCTGTCCCCCCCACACTGCCACCCTTTTTGCCATGTGCATTTTGTAGCCATAAAAATTGGAATTTTGCTAAATCATTTTGTGCTTGTGGGTGTGCAATTTTTCCTGGGGAAAAATTCATCCTGATTTCCAACCAGCTAGTTGGGACATTACAACTTTAGAAATTTTTATGAGAAAGTTCATTGAAACTTTTTTTTTTTCCGGGCCATATTCAAAGGGGCGGGGGCGGATGACAACTTTTTGCTGTGTGCAGCGTCGTTGCGTCCATGTCGGTCCCAGGACATCAGAGAGATGAGGTTGGGGAGATGATCTCTTTTATTGGAGCAACTTCTGTTGGTGAGAGAGAGAAGCTTTTGAGCCACACAGAGCCAGACCTGAAGAAGAGCGCTGTATGGTTTGAAAGCTGCTCTCGCTCACCAACCGAAGTTGGTCCAATAAAAGATATTCCCTCACTAATTTTTTGCTGAAAATTGTTAATATTGACCCATCAATACCACCCACCTCTGAAAAGTGTCTGGGAAGGGAGGGGCGCCCCGTGATGGGGCCTGGGATGTGTGACCTAGAGGGCAAGACAGGACTCTTCCCCTGCCTGTGCCTCAGTTTCCCCATCATGCCCTACTATGGGGCAAGGTGGCGAAAGAGTCCAACTATCTTATGACTTCTCAGCACAATCCCATCCTCCTCCCTAAACACTTCTTCCCCTCCCCCCCTTCCCCTCGCCCGGTGAAGGGGGATCGTTCCCAATGGGGAGAGAAAGAGCAATTGCTTTCACCCCAGGCCATCATCACGGAACTGCATTCCCCCCCACCCCACCCCATACAGGGTGAACCCAGACTGAGAGGCAGGAGAACAGCTGCCCTTAGGTATGACAATATTGATCCCACAGCACTCGCACCATCCTTCGCTGCCATGCAGCCACCCCTGGGGTGGGACACAGTGGCTGGTTACCAGCAACACAGCAGGCTGGATCATGAAGTGAAAAAGAATTCTTTACCCAGAAAGAACATGAAATTTGGGCTGGAAATTGTGTGCCCAGAGCTTGGGGCATCATAGCAGGATCTCAGCTTTCCTTAAACTAAAAGCACTAAACTAAAAAGTTTCTAGGACTCATTGTTGGGAAGAGACGCTTGAAAATGTGACTTGAGTATAACTGATATAGAGACATCTACCTGAGTTTGCAGAGAGCCTGAGCTAATTGCTCTGAGAGGAGGAACTGCCTCATGCATCTCAGTGGGTTGCTAACTCCCAGCCCCATTTGTTTCAGAGGAGGGGGCTGCCAACCCCACCCCAGCAAGGGGTTGTGTGTGCAGCAGGATGGGATGAACAGAGCGGTCACAACCCCCTCCAATCAGCTACACCTCAGCTGCTGGGGGCAGGCTGAGAGCCCCTCTCCTCTACCCCTGCCTCTGTGGGGCAAGGAGGAGACCCTTGCTGCCCCCAGGGGAGGAAGGTTCTTGCTGTCCTTCCAGGGGGGATGGAGAAAGCTGCTGTTGCTGCCTCTCTGGAAAGGGAGAGGGCTTCCTGCCACTCCCAGCTGGGGAGCGGAGCCACAGGAGATAGTTCAAGGAGGTTACAAGTTTATTCCTCCTGGGAAGGGGGGTAAAGCCTACCCCATCACTCTGCATAAGGGGAGCCAATCTGCATAGCACTGGGGAGGCAGTTACAGTCCGGAGCTGTCAGTGCAGCTCCTCTCACCAGCTAATCCCATTATGGCCACTAGCTCGGGGCTGAGCGGCTAGTAATTTGGGCTGATGCAGTGTTAACGATGTCAACGATGCGGGGGCAGCTCATTTGTCTGGACACTGCTTAGCGTTGGCCAGACCAATTATTCCCCGCCCGGGGCCGCAGCCAGCCAGCGACCCACATCGCAGCTAAGCATCGTCGTGATGCCACGGGTCTATCGTGATGGTGTAACCAGCCCCGGGGCCGCAGCAGGGTTTGAACCTAAGGTCTCTGGGCTGAAAGAACAAGACCCTGGAGCAACAGGGCCACATCCCATCTGGGACCCATAGCTGACTCAGAAATCTCTTAACCCCTAGGGAGAAGTGGGGAGGACATGTCCCAAGACACGCCCCCTCCTGGGGTGCTACCGTATCTCCTCAGAATCGTCCGCATGGCAAGGGAGCATCATGATGGCACCACGGCAGGTCCCCATGTCACAGCTGAGGCTGTGCTGGGCCCATGCTGGTGTGGGGAGAGCAGGTCTGCAGTTCATCAGGCACAGCCCAAGCCCCTTAAAATGGGGGGCAGCCTGCCAAAGGTAGGATGGTCTGATGCTGGCTGCGTATTAGCAGCATGGCCCAGTCAGTAAGGCCCTGCGCTGGGAATCAGGGCCTGGGGGTGCTAGTCCTGGCTTTGACCTGCTATGTGACCTCAGGCAAGTCACTCTCCCTTCCTGTGCCTCAGTTTCCCATCCTTTGTATAATGTGAGCTTTTCAGGGTAGGGAATGTCTGTGCAGTTCCTGCTGGAATGGGGAGCCGTGATCCTGGCTGGTTCCCCAAAACACAGCTGCGCTAGAAATAACACTAGGTTTGCCAAGGACGGTCTAGGTCAAGGGGAAGCGACCTGGTCACTCGATGCCCTGAGATACATTTACTTCAAGCAAAAAATAAATAAGCCCGTGCTTGTATTTCCCTTTGCAAGATCAGTTGCCTCCAAGTCTCTCTCCCAGGCACCCCATCTACCCCCACCCCTTTATTTGCTAGGGGGTCTGGCTGGGTCTTTGCAGGATTTGAATGGCGATGCCACATGAGGCTGGGTGGGGGAGGGATGCTGTGTCCTTAGCCCATGCTATCCCACTGGGCCGGGGGGCAAGAACAGGTGTCAGGCAGGGGCTCAGGCCCACCCAGATGCTCCTGCATTGCTAAGTTCCCTTGTTCTTCAAAAGCCCTCTGCTAAATGCAATGCAGAGGGAGAAGGCCCAGTAGCCCCAAGCTAACCAGGAGGGAGCTCAAGATGAAAAAGGTGGGGAAAGCTCCATCTAAGACGCAGGATCCTTTGAAGTGAGCAGAGAGGGGCCCGCAGCTCAGCTGAGTGGATTCCTCCAGGGGTCCCCAGTTGAGCCCTCACGGCGCGGGGCTGCTCCTTCCAGCAAGCAAGGAGGGAAGATGAGACTCTGGGGCAGCACATGCGCGACACAGAGCCTGGCCGAAGGGCAGCACCGTACCCTCAGGCTGTGTCCTGCAGGGCAGCGCCAAAGATCAGCCCCTCTGTCCTGCCCTAGCGCTCAGAGAAGGGAACAATTCATCTAGAGGGGAAAAGCAGGCAAAGGCAGCATGGGGATGGACCCTGGGTGTGCGTGTGGGGGAGGGGGAGTGCACACAGTCACACACACACACACACACACGCTTATGCCAATACATGCACACTGATCTAGCCTGACATATACATACCCCCAATACCACACACAGACAGTCACACCAGTGCACACACGTTCCCACTCCTGTGCACACGCATTCATGCACACGCTTCCTGACCTTCCTGCTTATGCACACATTCATTCCAGTGTAGACGCATTCATGCACATGGACATATACACACACACACGTACATCCACACACGTTCACACTTGCACTCACAGGGCTATGCGCACGCGCACACACACACACATTGTCTGACTTGAGATTCCCTTTGCACTGGCTTTTAAGAATCTCCCACCCTCCTCCGGGTGCTGCAGCCCCACTCCCTGCATATAAAGCATCACTGTCACCATCCTTGCCTGTACATCGCTAGCCAAACTGCCTGGCGCAGCTCCTGGCTGCCCCTGCCTGGGACACTGGCCCCTCTGCCAAGGAGCTGGTCTCTTTCAAGATCAATCTCCAAGAGGATTCCAGTCGGTCGGCCATGGATCTGGACCAAGTCCTGGAGCCGGGAACAGCACAAGGAAGACCATGTCCAAAACCCCCCAGGGCCTTCGTGCCCTGAGGTCGTTCTTCCCTCGGTCATTCCCGTCGCCTCCTATTGGCCTAGCAGAGAACAGCTTATTATGGATGGAAATCCACTGCCCCTGGGGCAGCCAATTCAATGGGCTGGTTACGAGCTGGTAGGAGCCACGCCACGCTGGTCTCGGCCAGGGGCAAGTTTGCAGGACTACAGTTGTCACAGCTCTCATGTGCAGTATATGTGGCCTGAGCACAAGCCCCGTGTGTCACAAGCAGTTTGTGTGTTTCACAGGGTGGCATGTGCAGTATGTGCCACTCATTTGAACTTAGCATGTACTGCATGTGTCATGGGAAGTTTCTGTGATATACAGGAATTTAGCATATATCGGGTGTCCTGGGAAGCGTCTGCTACATCCATGAACTCAGAGGGTATCACATGTAAATGTCATTGGAAGTTTCTGATACACATATGAAATCAGTGTGTAGCCCATGAAATTGTCATGTGAGCATTCTGCTTAAATGGGTGTCCCCACAGTCCACTGCAACTAGCAGAGAAGTAAGTGGGGGCTAGTGATTATAGCAGGGAGCAAGGGCTGGCAATCAGGACTCCTGGGTTCTATTCCCAGCTTGGGAAAGGAGTGGTGCCCAGTGGTTAAAGCAGGGGAAGCACTTGGAGCCAGGACTCCTGAGTTCTAGTCCCAGCTCGGGGAAGGAGTGGTTCCCAATGGTTAGAGCAAGGGACGTGCTGGGAACCAGCCGTCCTGGGATCTACCCCAGCCCTCCCACTATGACCCTGGGACAAGTCGCTTCCCCACTTTGTGTCTCCATCTCTCCAGCCTGCCTCTGGACGTGAGTGGATTAATTCATTAGCATGCACCAAATGCTTTGAGAGCCTTGTGTGTGAATAGCCCTATGGGAGGTAAAGGGTGACCCTTAATGAGCCAAAACAGGGGCCTAACAAGGCTCCGGGAGGATCGAACCCGACTCGCAGCTCAGATCCAGTCTCCTATTCGAAGCCGGGAGTTTGTCCCAGATCCCGGAGATCCATTCATCCCTTCCTGCTCTCTCCAGCACGTTCCCAGCCTCGCTCTGCCTTTGTGTGTCATTCCCCCCCCCGCGCCGCCCTCCGCCGCTGCGATATTAAACACGCCGGCAGACAGCGAGCGCAGCGCCCGGCGCTCTCAGCAAATCAAAACTCCATTCAGCAGCGTGATGGATAGCTCTGCCCTGCCGGTGAACCCGCACTTTAATACAGAGGAAGTTATGAAACCCACATCCATCAGGGCGCCAGGCGCTCGCAGCCTCGGGGTGGCAGCTCGGCCGCGCTCCCTTCTCCCTCGCTCTTCAAAATCTAATTTAGGCTGGGCGGGGGGAGAGCGGGGAATGAGGCCGTGGCTGGATGAATATCACCCATCCGGCCACACCCACCTCTGATGACAGCCCCCCATCTCCCCCACCTCTCTGGATGGGGGAAAGGGCACGGCCTTTTCCACTTGGGATTATTTCCGGACCTGCCTGAGATTCGGGAAAGCCCATCCCAGCCCCTGTCCCGTCATCCAACACCCCAACCCCACCGCCCGGAATTCGCCTCCATGGCTCGGGGCCAATTTAGAATTTTCTGACATTTTAGCTGCATCCTATACATCACCGCCGCAGGGGGTTGCGCAGCGTGGAGAGCGGCGGGGGGGACTACCAGCCGATGCTTCCGGAGCCGTGCGTCCGTTCAGGAGAGACAAAGGGAATGAGAGTCAGAGAGAGATGCAGGAAGATGGCAGCTGGGGCACTACCTCCCCGTATGGTGCCCGTTCTGCCAGCGCAAAGGGGAGTGCCAGGCCCTGCCCAGGCAGGAACTGGTATAAATGGACAGGGAGTAGATAGATAAGATGAGGTGTATAGGGATAGATAGATAGATTAGATTTAGATTAGATTAGATTAGATAGGAGGGAGGGGATGGATAAAAAGATGACAGCAGCCCCAATTTCTTCCTGCCCTGTAGCCCCTACACACCAGCTCCTGCTGAACAATGCCTCACACTCTGGGATGCTGTCGCCACTCGGGGCACTGCTCCAGAAGGAAGCGTGCAGCTTCTCCCACTCTGACCCGCTCCTAGGGTTACCAACCCTCCAGGTTTGTCCGGGAGTCTCCTGGACTTACAGATGAATCTTTAACTAAAGATGATGTCACGGGATGAAACCTCCAGGAATACGTCCGACCAGAATTGGCGACCCTACCCACTCCCGGTGCTGCTGACTCTTGGGGTTCCATTGCGCGGCTTGTGATATTTGGTGCTTGCCTCACTGCCCTGGAGTCAGGTGCATCTGGGAGAATTGCAGCTTTCAAAGGCAATCTCTGGCTGCAGAGAAATGCTGGGAAACGGGAGACAGACAAAAAGCGCCTAAACTGGGCTACTTTTGTCAAATCTCATAGTTTTTAAACCAGCCTCGTGGCTTCTGCAGGCCTGGGGCCGGCAGTGTCTGAACAGAGGCCAGAGAAAGCAGCCAGTGCCCACCCAAAGCACAGAGGGTCAGGGTAAGATCCCCCAGGACTCCCCTTCCAGACGGGATGACCCACCGGGCTCCCTCCATCCTCCGCTAGTGAGAGATTTTGGTCTTAAGAGCCTCAGTTCTGCCCCCAACCCTGCAGTCTATGTCTACCAGAGAGGACACAAGCCCCGAGGCAGGGCCCTGCCCGGATGGGCAGCAGGTACTGTTTGCCTCATGCCCAATCAGCAGCCAGGCCCCTCCTTTAGGGTCTGTCCCTGCCAGATCTGGAGATACCCCAGCCCCTCACCCACAAGGGGCTGTATAAGCTGAGCCAGCCAACCCTGTGTGGGGCAGGCCAGTATCATTGCACACGCAGTGGTGTGGGGGGAAGGACTGAGGGACTCTGATGCACAGAGCACGCCCCCTACCCCAATATAGGGTGATTTGCACAGCAAGGCCGAGCCAGGAACAGCCCCCAGCTTCCTTCGCCCCTCCACACCCCATCTGTTCACCCCCATGGTAGCCTTCCCCTCCCAGGGCCCGCTCAGGCCTGTAAGGCCCAGTCAGGGCATGGAAATTGGCCACACTAGGGGGAATACAACCAAATCCAGGATCCAAACAGCCCCTCCTCCAGGGTCAGAGCCAGGGTTGTCCCCAGCAGATCAGGGAGGCAGCCAGGCCAACGAGTCGGCATCTTGGCAGCCGCCTCCAGTGCTGGGGTTGCTGCCTGTGATGGTTTCCCCAGGCCCGTCCCTGGATTGAGGTGCCTGCCTCGGGAGCTCTGCCCCGTGCTTGGTACACACTGCCAGCTGGCTAGTTTGATGGGCTCAGGATCATCCCGGCTGTTCTGGTCTTTGTGCCCAGATGTGGTAGCCCTGCCCAGTGCCCCACTGCTGCCCTCCCAGGGCTGTCTTGCCATCCACAGGGACCCCAGGGCCCAGCACCCTCCCAAATCCTGCTGCTAGAGCAGAGGGACGATGGGAGGCGGGGGGCCAGGCTGGCCGGGGGGTGTGGCCCAGACAGACAGACAGATCCCGCCAGGAGGTTCTGCATGAGTTGGCGGGGTTCACCCAGGGCCTGCCTTGTCCTGTGGGGGGCAGGCAATGGGGGGAGATCTAGGGCAGGCTGCCACAGGGGAGGAGGCGCTGGCTTCACCCTCGGCCAGTGCTTAGAGTGGTGTGATGTACCCAGCCAGCTGTGAAGGTGGGGAGGCCAGCAAGGGGAATTGGGCCCCCCCCGCCATCGAGCTGTCTAGAGTGGCTCAGGAGCACGAATACTAACCTCAGGGCAGACGGCGACGAAGCAGGGCACAATCCCCAAACTGGTCATGAGGTCTAGACTTAGATTTCACCAACGAAGTGTGAACTCCTCCCGTGCTATAACAGTCACTTACAGTCCCCCTGGGCACTCCGGTCTGTTTTGCCACGATCCACCACACCCCTTACAAACACAACCTTACACACTACCTCTTAGTGATAGATGGTCCCTTACACCAGTGGTTTTCAAACTTTTTCTCTGGTGACCCAGTTGAAGAAAATTGTTGATGCCCGTGACCCAACAGAGCTGGGGATGAGGGGTTTGAGGTGTGGGAGGGGGCTCAGGGCTGGAGCAGAGGGTTGGGGTGCAGGGGTGAGGGCTGCAGGGTGGGTCCGGGAATGAGGGGTTCAGGGTGTGGGAGGGGGCTCTGGGCTGGGGCAGGGGGTTGGGGCGCAGGAAGCAGGTCAGGGCTCTGGGCTGGGGATGCAGGCTCTGGGGTGGAGCCAGGGATGAGGGGTTTGAGGTGGAGGAGGGAGCTCTGGGTTTGGGGGGGGAATCAGGGTTGGGGCAGGGGATTAGGGTGCGGTGTTGGGGCATTGGCTTACCTCCGGCATCTCCCAGTCAGCAGCGCAGCCGGGGTGCAGAGGCAGACTTCCCGCATGTCCTGGCACGGCAGACCGCGCTGCACCCCAGAAGCGGCCAGCAGCAGGTCCGGCTCCTAGGTGGAGGCATGCAAGCGGCTCTGCACGTCTCTCACCTGCAGGCACCGCCCCCATTCCCAGTTCCCATTGACCGTTCCCAGCCAATGGGAGTGCGGAGCCGGTGCTCGGGGCGGGGGCAGCATGAAGAGCCCCGCGGCCCCCTTGCCTAGGAGCCGGACCTGCTGCTGGCCACTTCTGGGGCACAGCACAGTGTCAGAACAGGTAGGTACTACTAATTTTTTAGTGGCCGGCCGCCAGGGTCCCTGAACAAGGTGACCCAGTGCCTTGCATTCCACGACCCACTACTGGGTCACGACCCGAAGTTTGAAAACCACTGCCTTACACCAAAAACCACAGCAATATTCAGGTTACTCCCAGTCCCAAAGGACCAGTCACTTACTCCAGATCCACTGCACCTTAGATCCTACATCAGAGACAACACTTGTAGCTAATCCTATAATAAACTAAAGATTTATTAGCTAAGAAAAAGAAATAAGAGAGTTATTTACAAGGTTAAAGCCGGTAAATGAAGGCACACGAATGAGTTACAGTCTTAGGTTCCAAACAGTAATAGAAGCTGCTATAAGATACAAGCCCTATATGTACTCTAGGGCTGGCCCAGGCTAAGCAGCTGGGGATCCCTTGCTGAAGCTTAGAAATATTGCCCTTTCCAAGTCCAAGCAGCACAGAGACCTGACTCCTTCTTGTCTGGGTTTTTTATTCCCCTCCCCCAGAGTTCAAGCTGATGGGACGAGACCACCTGCTTCATGGGTCTCCTCTGCATGGGGGTGGGGAGGGAACTCCACAAAATCTTCTGGCCTCTGCTGTTCCACAGTGGTTTGGCTGGGGTCCGTGGGTAGTCTTTTGTTGGGCAGGAGACGACACCTCTTGTGGTAAACTAGTATTTCTCACTTGGCAATGCTTCTCGTTTCAGAGCAAACCCTTAATGTTACCTGGTAACAGGGGGCACAGCTATTGTAAGAGAGATGAATGCAGGCAGCAACTCACAAGCCCTTCATAAAGTCAAAAAACTAAACCTGTCTCTATAAATCTAATACCGATTTTAACCATCCTAACCCATGGGCGAGCCAGCCTGGTCCCCAGCTCTGTATTTTTCAGTGTTCAGTGAGGACCAGAGACCTTGGCATGAGCTGGGACCTGGTCTGCCAGCGTCACCCCACCCCCCCACCCCCATAGACAGGCTGCAGGTCTTCCTTGTGGGGGGCCAGCCATTTTGGCTGCATAGTTGGCCATTTGGGAGTGGGTGGCATCAAAGCTGTAAAGGTAACTTCCCCCCCCGCTCCGTCTAAGCACCACAGCCCCCATCTGCTAGGCCAAGCCCCCCGCTTCCCCCCCTCCACACACACTCACCAGCTGACATCTTCCCCGTGATTGAGGTGAGCAGGGAGGGGAGAGCCATGAGAGTGGCTCGTTCATCAGGAGCTAGGAGGGACAGTGGATGGGGAGCTGGGGTTGGTGGTGACCTAGGGCTTAGCCCCCAGATAGACAGAGCCTGTTCATGCCCCTGTGCAGAGCCCCAAATGCCCCCTTGGGACAGGAGCATTATGGATAATGAGTGGTGCCCACTGGCTCTGAGGGTGTCTGCATTTTCCTCATGCCTTTCTGGGGCTCCCTGGGGGAGGGGCAAACTCTGCCTGTTTGGGTTTCCTAAGGGTGCCCATCACAGGAGAGTCTGAGCTGGAGGAGAAGGGGTCTGGCTGGTGCTGGGGGGTTCTCAGCTCAGCTCCCTGGGGCTTGGACCCAGAACACACTCCCCTCTACAGGGCCCTCCCTGCTCATTGCCTGTAGTGCTGGAAGCAAGGGTGGGCATGGAGGGGTAGATCGGGAACATTGGGACACCGAGAGCCCACGGGACTGTCCAGCTACAGAGATGCAGGGTGCTCAGCCCTCCCCCTGGGCCAGCGCACCCTTCTCACTGCATCGCCAACCCTGGCCTCCCTCCCTCCTGCCCCAATCCCTTCTTCCCTGGCACTGGGCTGTCTGTCCCTGCCCCAGCACAGGGATTAGGGCTGTCTGTCCCTGCCCCTGGCACTGCGCTGTCTGTCCCTGCCCCTGGCACAAGGCATGGGGCTGTCTGTCCCTGCCCTGACCTCTGGGTCGCATGTTCAACCTTTGCCACGTTAGAGCAGGTGGCAGAGCTGAGACCTGTAATTAGTCAGTGGGGAAGGTTGCAGCCCGTCTTTCTGGGCCCCACCCGGTCAGACGATGCACCCCATGGATCAGGCAGAGGCCAAAGGATCTGGGCACTAGTCAGTGAATGGCAGATCTGAGCTAGGGGCCTTGGAAAGCCATGGTGTAACACAGCCACACACCTACACACACTGCACCAACCACTCACACAAACACACTCACCCCAACACACTGCAACTACCTCCATACAAACACACACCCCTTACAGACTTTCCTGCACATCTCACCTGACCCCTCATGTACCCCTACACCGGGGACTTGCCCTTTCACACACACCCCCCAAAACACCTCACCCACCCCCTCACACTCTCCCACCCACGCACACTACAACTACCCCCATACAGGCACACACACCCCACACACCCCTACACACCGCACCACACTGCTTAGAAATACACCCTTACGCACTACGTCTTCCCCAACATCCCACACACACAGCGCACCTGCCTCCCTATATGCCCCACACACAGCACCTGTCCCCACACACAAACACACCCCTACAAATCGCCCCCAAGACCCATCCCTTCAACACCACACCTGCCCCCCACACATACACCTTACACACACCTGCCCCCTCATGCAAACACACCACTACAAACTGCCCCTCCCCCTGAAACCCACCCCTTCAACACCGCACCTGCCCCCTCACACACCCCTACATACTGCACCTGCCCCTTCATACACACACCCTTACACACCACAGCTCTCCCTCATGCACACACAACCGCTACACACCACACCTGCCCCCTCATACACACATCCCTACACAGTGCAGCTGTCCCCCCTCTCAGACACACACACCCCTACACACCGCACCTGAAACTTCACTTAGCCATCCTGAAGCAACTCCCCACCCAGATCTGGGTGCGTTAGTAGCAGATGCAATCCCTGGCCCCAAATCCCGCCTACATCCACCTGCGTGGGAAGAGGTCCACTCTGCCATAGAGAAACTGTGACACGGGCATGCTGCTGGACCCCACAGCGTAACACCCCAACTTCTCAGGTGCACCACAGAACCCATGAGGGCAGCATTACACCAACATTTTGCCTGTACGTGGCCTACTGGGAAGGTACCAGCAGAGCGGAAGGAAGGGATCAGCATCCTGCTTTGTATGAGCAGAGGCCCACGCACTGAGTGCAGCAGCTACAGGCCAATCGCTCTGCGTTCTGGGCCTGGAAAAGTTTTTACACATGTTCTAGTCACCCGGTTCTAGCCTCCCCTTGTGAAAAGCTGATGCACAAAGCAATCGGGCTTCGCTGCCGGGCGATCTGCAATGGATGCTATACTTGCTCTTCACCCTTTATCTGAGATCCATCACAAATTCATAAAAAGAAAAGGAGGACTTGTGGCACTTTAGAGACTAACAAATTTATTAGAGCATAAGCTTTCATGAGCTACAGCTCATTTCATCGGATGCATTCAGTGGAAAATATAGTGGGGAGATTTTATATACACAAATTCAGTCATCCTCTGACAGAAGCATAATCAGACCCAACGGCAGCCTGACTCTGCCGCTGGAGCTGCCATGTGGAAGGCCCTATGAGGCGCTGGCTTCCTGACATCCCCCTGAGGGTAATTCGGGACCTATAGAATGACTCGGGGCACAGGTGCGATGGGAGACCCACAGGTTTTACACTAGATCTGGGGTGAAGCAGGGATGTGTCCTGGCTCCAGCCCTGTTCTGCCACGCAATGGACTGGCTCCTTGAATGTCTCTGCAAATACTGATATAACCGTCCATTAAACTCCTTTCACCAACCTCAATTATGCGGATGATGTTGTCCTCATCGGCCAGGATGCAAAAGACCTTATAGACACACTAGAGAGCTTCCAGCAGCTGCCCTTGGGCTAAGAGCTTCTTGGGCAAAAACAGAAATCCGGAGTGTCGTCACAGGGAGCTGTGATACAACAAACCATGGACATAGTGGATGATTTCATCTATTTAGGCAGTAAGTTATCCTCAAATGGACACAGCCAGCCAGACATCCTCAGGAGAATCCTAAACCGCCTCATTCACAAAGGTCTTGAAGTCACCATTGGCCACCGCTGGCTGGCACTTCTTGGTCATATAGCCCACCTTGGAGACAGAGACCCCACACACCAAGCTCTGAAGATCAGGTTTGAGGTCAGGAGGGGACATGGCCTGGCCATGTCTGCGATTAACCTGGCTGCACCAGATCAGTAATAACCTTGTGGAGCTTTTAGACACTTGGAATCAAGCCATACACTGTGGCCATGGCTGCTCAGCACTACGGACCTGCACTATGTAAGCATGGTGGTGTTGTTGGTCCCTACACAATACTGTAATGCAGCCACCACTGGAGCAGGGCAGGACAATTGTTTAACAGCCCAGAGCAGCATCACGCATGAGCTTCACCCAGACAGTGAAGAAAGGTGCTGTAACCCAGTGGTTCTCAGCCAGGAATGTGTACCTCTGGGGACACAGAGAGGTCTTCCAGGGAGTACATCAACTCATCTAGATATCTGCCAAGTTTTACAACAGGCTACACAAAAAGCACTAGCGAAGTCAGTGCAAACTACAATTTCATACAGACAATGACTTATTGATACTGCTCTATATACTATACACTGAAATGTAAGTACAATATTTATATTCCAATCAATTTATTTTATAATTATATGGTAAAAATGAGAAAGGAAGCAATTTGTCAGTAATAGTGAGTTGTGACACTGTTGTATTTTTATGTCTGATTTTGTAAGCTCGTAGTTTTTCAGTGAGGTGAAACTTGGCGGTACACAAGACAAATCAGACTCCTGAAAGGGGTTCAGTGGTCTGGAAAGGTTGAGAACCGCTGCTGTAACCCACTGACACAGCTGGTGGGGGACAAAAAGTCCCTTTGACCATATTATTCCTCTCTCTGCGTCCCTCCACTGGCTCCCCCTTCTCTATCGCATCCAACACAAGCTGCTGATCTTCACTGTCAAGGACCTTCATGGCCGATCCCCACCTGAACTCTCATCTCTCGTTTGCTATTGAGATGCCAGCTCCTGCCTCTGATTGGCCAACCATGCCAGCCTCCATCCCCCACCTGTTACATCTGCAAACAAGCCGCTTGGGGCTTTCTGCCACCCCACCCCACTCCTTGCGGAGGAATAAACACCCCAAAGCTCCTCAAACACTCCTTAAACCCCTCCCTTTCCATGATGCCTGCAAAAACAAGATTCACGACTGGGCTGAGGCCACTGTCTGTCACACTGACTGGGATTGTCTCATGGTTTCCCTGTGCTCCCCCATTTGCATGGGCAGTGGGGGAAGTTTCCCCTGGGGGAGGCTAGCTCCCTGTCCTGCCTTTTCTGCCTGGGGCCCCGCCCACACTCCACCCCCACTCCACCCTACATCCCGCCCCCACTCAGCCCCCCCACCGTCCCTCCCCTCCTCCAACCCTGCCTCTGTGAGACCCCTGCCACCCGCCGCTCCCTGCGTCCCTCCTCACCGCTCGCCTCCGCGAGACCCCTGCCACCCACCGCTCCCCGTGTCCCTCCTCACCGCCCGCCTCCGCGAGACCCTTGCCACCTGCTGCTCCTCACGTCCCTCCTAACCCCCGTCTCCGTGAGACCCCTGCCACCCGCCGCTCCCCATGTCCCTCCTCACCCCCTGCCTCTGTGAGACCCCTGCCACCCGCCGCTCCCCACATCCCTCCTCACCCCCTGCCTCCGCGAGACCCCTGCCACCCTCCGCTCCCCATGTCCCTCCTCACCCCCCGCCTCCACGAGACCCCTGCCACCCGCTGCTCCCCACGTCCCTCCTCACACCCTGCCTCCGTGAGACCCCTGCCACCCGCCGCTCCCCGCGTCCCTCCTCACCCCGTCTCCGCGAGACCCCTGCCACCCTCCGCTCCCCATGTCCCTCCTCACCCCCCGCCTCCGCGAGACCCCTGCCACCCGCTGCTCCCCGCGTCCTTCCTCACCCCCCGCCTCCAGGAGACCCCTGCCACCCGCCGCTCCCCACGTCCCTCCTCACCCCCATCTCTGTGAGACCCCTGCCACCCACCATTCGACGTGTCACTCCTCACCCCCCCACTCCCGCAAGACCCCCCCACACACACTGCTCTCTGCATCCCTCCTCTCCTTCACCCCCTGCTCCCACAAAGCCCCTCCGCCCGCTGCAACCCTCCTCCCACCTCCCGTGACCCTCCCCACACCTGCCACGTCCCTCCTCACCACCTGCCCCTGCAGGGAAGGGGGGTGGCGAGGAGGAGGGATGTGGTGAGCAGCTGGGACCTCGGGGCAGGGGGTGGAGTGGAGGAGAGGAGGGACAGACTCACCAGGAGCAGCGGGCAGTGGGGGCCTCAGGGAAGGGGCAGAGCAGGGAGGGGAAGAGGCAGAGCACAGGCAGGGCCACCATGGCCCAGGCATCAAGCCTCCCCTGGTCTATTATACCTGCCATCCATCTGGTGTCTCTTGCTTTATACTTCAGTTGTCAGCTCCTCGGGGCAGGGACTGCCTTTTGGTTATAAGTTTATACAGCACCTGGTACAGTGGGGTCCTGAGCCATGACTGGGAGTCTCAGGTGCTACCACAATATACCTAATAAGTAATGTACAGCTCCGAGCACAACGGGATGCTGGTCCACGGCTGGGGCTCCCAGGCACAACCAGAATGCTCCAAACAGCAAGTGAGAGCACATTCCACATGATTAGGGCCCTACCAAATTCGCAGCCATGAAAAACGTGTCACGGACCGTGAAATCTGGTCTTTTGTGTGCTTTTACCCTATACTATACAGATTTCATGGGGGAGACCAACATTTCTCAAATTCAGGGTTCTGGCCCGGGGGGAGTTGTGGGGGGGTGGCAAGGTTATTTTAGGAGGATCATGGTATTGCCACCCTTACTTCTGCGCTGACTTCAGAGCTGGGCAGTGGGGATTGGTCCTGCTTTGAGCAGGGGGTTGGACTAGATGACCTCCTGAGGTCCCTTCCAACCCTGATATTCTATGATTCTATATTACCCCTAATCGATAACGTACAGTGTGATGCTGGCAAACCAGGTACCAGCTTCTGCCAAACTCGTTTGAATATTGACAGCCACACAGCTGGAATCCGTCTGGCTCACGCGTGTGTCAGAATTGTTAGCGTATGTATTAGAGTTATAAAAATGTGATTAGTATTTAGACTGTATTGAATGCTTGTGAGTTGTCGCCTGCATTAATCTCACTTCTAGCATTTGTAGCCCATATTGTAAGGTAATATTTAAGGGTTTGTATTATAAGCCTCTGTGACTGTGTAAATCACCAGCCAGGAGAGAGACATTAATTAGTGTCCAATGCTGATCTCCAACAGAAGGTGTTATGTCCTGACCAACAAGGAAGGCCCATCAACACCAGACGAACTATTGTGGAACATCAAAGAGGACAAAAGACTGTTGACTGCTTCCCCGCCCCCCACCACCACCTCCATGAAGGGGAGACATGCAAGTAAATTCCTTCCATTAGCTGAGTTTGCACCTCAAAGCACAAGTGGGGAAAATAAAAAGCCCTGACAAGGGAGAACGGTATCTTTAAGCTGCCTGGACTTGGGCTGGGTGGGGGAAGGTTTTCTAGGCATAAGCAAGAAAACCCCAGTGCTTAGCCTGGGTTAGCCCTAAAGAAGATATAGAGCTTGCTGATTATAGCAGCTTTTATTGCCTTTTGAAACGTAAAATGTAACTCATTTGTGAATATGTTCACCTGCTTTAACCTTGTAAATAACTCTCTTGTTTCCTTTTCCTATACAATAAGTCTTTAAATAGCTTGTTCTAGGACTGGCTACAAGCGTTGTCTTTGGTGTGAGCTCTAAAGTGCACGTGACCTGGGATAAGTGACTGGTCCTTTGGGACTGGGAGTAACCTGAATATTGCTGTGATTCTTGGTGTGAGGGACCCTCTGTCACAAAGGAAGGCTTGCTTGGGTGGCAAGACAGATCAGAGTATCCAGGGGGCTGTCAGTAACTCCCTGTTAAGGCTGGTCTAGTGTCCGAGGAGGATCATCGGTTGCTGGCGTTTGTGCCCTGGTTCCTAACACTCTGCCCTGAGCTTGGTACCCTCACTCTTGAGCCGCTGCAGGAGAGCTTGACATCCAGTGCCTAGCATAAGGGGTTTTGGTCCAGGACGGGGGCTCCTGGGAACTACTATAATGCAGACAAACAAACAGCTTGTAGCTTAATAGCTAAGTGCTGAGCTGAGCCCCAGCGGGGTTAACGCCTTAACTCCTGTCAAAAGTTGCCCTGGGTGGGCACCCTGCTGCCTGGGAGCTTCAGGAGTCTCTGTTTTTAAGCCTCTTCTGAAGGACAGAACCTTCCCCTTAATCCCATTCTGGGGCATTGGGGTCAGCATTGACTGCAAGAGGAGAGCGCCCCCTACCGAGCCCCACCCTGCTCCCTGCAGCACAGCGCCCCCTAGGACCGCACTGGGGCATTGGAGCCAGTGGTGACTGGCTCGGGAGAGTGCCCCCTATTGAGTTACTCTCTGCAGGCCACTCAGCCAGGTCCTGATCATGGCCTGGGACTGCAGACCAGGGCAATGGCTGACTCATCTCAGCCGGCTGGGAACACCTGTCCCAGGTGGAGCATCATGGGTCAGTCCCCGGCTGGGAGCCCCTTTCCTCTTGCTACATCACACCCACTGGGGGAGATGGATCAGGGGTTTGAAACAGGTTCAAGGGCATCTCCCTGAGTCACCAGTGATGCCTTGGTGTAAGCTGCAGTGCAAAGCCAGGAGGCCAGAACCCCTTAGCCAACCCCATGCATCTGTGGGGTCCTGGCCTCAATTTTAAGTTGGGTCCCAGGTCAGAGGAGGAGGAGATGGGGGAGTCTCAGTGGTGCTTTGAGATCCCCCAATAGACAGCCCCTGCAAAGGCAAAGGGTTGGCATTCACTTGGGATGTCCACTGGGATCTCAAAGCACCGCCTTCCACCATGGGGCTGGGTCCCATGAGCCCCTGGGAGCCAGGCTTTCATCGTTACCCCAGGGGGAAAACTGAGGCACAAGGCAGGCGGTGGGGGGGTAGGGCCATGCAGCAACAGGTCAGCAATGCTGTAAATAGAACCCAGGAATCCTGGACCCCAGGGCATATTACCTATCAGCTCTGTGTTCTTGGGGAACCAGGGCACAGTATCCAGGCTGTCTGACTCACGAAGGACACCCCCCTCCCCCACCAGCCTCTGCTTGAACCAAAACCGATCAGAAGAAAGACAAAAAGCAATGAAAAGGCCATGGGAGACACCCCTAAACCCCTCTGACAAGGGTGACAGGAGTAAGGCAACTCCCCTGGCCTCATTTGCATCGAAGATGGGACAGGGAGGCACCTCCATTAGCATACAGAACAGAGATTCCAAGGCAAGAACTGCACTGAACTCTGGGACCAGAAAAGCAGGTGCATGATGGGGGAATCTCTGCTCCAGATGTTAACGAACCCACGCCTGCACACACCCAGCTCAGTAGTTATCAGACCAATTCAAGTAATAAATCCTTTATTGGTATCCAAAATATGGAAGCTGCCTAATTGCATTGTGAGCTCCCTCCAAGGAACACAGCCCATAGCCAGGAATGATCAGTTTCTATTGTCTAGCCTGAACAAAACAACTTTGGGATACTTCCTTGAGCCATCAGTTTACCCATAAACAATTCTAGTGTTCTCCCTTGAACCATTGTTACCCTACAAAAAAACCTACACACGCTCAAGTAAGTGTTCTGATGCCTGGATCCAAAATCAAGTGAGCTGTAGCTCATGAAAGCTTATGCTCAAATAAATTGGTTAGTCTCTAAGGTGCCACAAGTACTCCTTTTCTTTTTACGAATACAGACTAACACGGCTGCTACTCTGAAATCTGCATCAGTTCCACTGGGGCTTCATCTTCTCCTGACTGATCGTGCTGGGGGCTCTGCCTGTCTCCAGCACTCTGGACCCTCAGCTACCACCACCACCTGGGAACCCCAACCAGTTTAAGCTTCACGAAGTGGTGAGAACTCAACTCTTTCTCTCTCTCTCTCTCTCTCTCTCTCTCTCTCTCTCTCTCTGTTTTTTTTTCTACTCTAGGTATAGCTTTCTAACCCTGACTTGTGTGATCAGTTATAGTTTTCGAAGCCTGACTTTTGTAATGAAATTTAGCTAGATTTAATATTGTAGCTGTTTTGTTTATTTGGCTCTCCTTGTATGGTTATTACCTGGCAATAAATAACTTTTATGGTTAAGCTGGTTGCTTCCCTTCCTCCCTCCAGCCTTCCTCCTGACCTGCAGGGACTCCAGGCTGCAGAGGGGGAGGCCCTCGCCCCTGCAGATCAGGAGAGACAGAAGGAGGCGGCTGGTGCTGGGGCCAGGAGCGAGGGGAGGGGAGAGCCCCTAGCCTGACACCACGGCGATCCCTACCAGCCTTGGCTCCCTGTTTACGTGGCCAGGTCCCCCACCCCAGCAGCCAGCTCCCCCTGCTTCCATCCCCCCTACAGCTGGCTCCCCACAACCTGCCCCACAGCTCAGAGCTCCCCCCGCTTCCATCCCCCCTACAGCTGGCTCCCCCAACTTGCCCCATAGCTCAGAGCTCCCCCCGCTTCCATCCCCCCTACAGCTGGCTCCCCCAACCTGCCCCACAGCTCAGAGCTCCCCCCAACAGCAGCCTCATCCCACCCCAGGCGGCTGGAGCTGTCTGGGCCCAGCTACATCGCCAGGTGCATTTCCATGCCTCTGGGGAACGCCCCATTCTCGAACGGGGGGGTTGCTCTCCCCACCCCGATTGGTACCATGCCCCTCTCCTTGGCAGCCTGGTGCCCACCCGGAGCAACTGGCCTCACCCCCCCCCATCCCACCCCTCTACCCCTCAGTGTCAGGCAGCTGCCTTGGAGCTGTTGACCTCTGACCTCCCAGCTCAGTTCATCAGGAGTTCAGGGGGCTGGTCCCACTCCATCCCTCCCCACGGCAAGGGGGGGAGCAATGTGCTCCCCCCCCCCGACTCGTACGGGGAATGCCCAGCTGTGGCAGCCTCTCCCCACTGTGCCACAGGGGTCTCTGTCCTGGAGAGGGACAGTGTTGACATCTTTTGGCAGAGCTGTGGGAAGCCCAGGGCTGGCCCAGCTGGGAGAGCAGGGGGCTGCAGGTAGGGACTGAGGGGCACCGGCAGAGCTGTGGGGGGCAGGGATCACAGAGGGCTCTTGAGTCAGGATGTCCTTTATTCCAGCCCTGGAGCTCCCAGCACAGCTGTGTTGAGACCCCTCACTCCAGCTAAGCCAAGGTCACGTCCCACCCCAGTGGGGGTGTCAGTTAACGGTGTGTGTCCCCTGCCAGGGACCCAGGCTAACTCGGGGGCAGCTCCCTCTACCAGGCTCAGCAACTAAGCAGATGCAACCCACAACAAAGCATGTGTAACCAGCCTGGCCCCATCCCAGCAACCTGTGGGGCAAGACATCCCAGCATGCATTGTTCTATGACGGTGCTCTCTGGTGCACCATGGGAGAGTCGCCTGGATTTTCCCAGCATGCACTGGAACACCCCCACTCCAGTACTGTGATCACATGGACAGAGCTCACCCTGATCCCTGCAGCCCGGAGCAGACTATTGGCTCTGGAAAGGCTGGGATTTGCCTTGGGTCCTGGCTCCAATTCACCCAACCCCGCTCCCCTTCACTCAGAGCTGGGGGCAGGACCGCTGGAAAAGGCCCGCAGGTCCCCAGGGGTGAGGGACAACACAAAGACTGAAACTGGCTCCAGCCCCTCCCTCCACGGCTCTGTGGCGCCACCTGGCACTGAGGACGCTGTGCCCGGGCCCCAGGGGCGTCCCCGTATTGATGTCATGCTCCCTACCCACAGGGCGGGGGAGGGAGGTGAGTGATGGCCCCGAGTAGCCGCCTGGCGTCGCTTCCCAGCACAGAGGCCCATGCGGCGGAGAGGCGGGAGCCAGCACCATTTCTCATCCTGTTTCTGCTCTGCTGCTCCAGAGAAAGCTGTATTAAATGTCCTCATTACCAGCATATTGAGTGCTGCCGCGCATTCAAGGGCTCCTTCATCAGGGCGCCGGCAGCTGGCAAGGGGAGCTGGCAGGATGGAGGGCCGGAGCTGAGAGATAAGCCCGGCATGGAGGAGGCGGGGCATGGACACCGGCCAGGGGAGTGATGCCAGTTCTACAGGACAGAGCATGGGACTCAGTCTTAGGGGAGAATCACGGATAGATGGATAGATAGATAGATAGGTAGATAGATACGGCTCATAGGAGAGGCTCTACTCTGGGTAGAAACTGAGGGCACTATCCCCTTGTTACAGGCACTATGAGTTTGACGGGCATCTGGCCTCCCAAATGTCCCACCCACAAGCCCTGTGCCGCTGGCACCAGGGTCCACACTGGGGTGGTTTAAAAGAACAAGACCTGGGGGACTCCCAAGTCAGCATCAAGCCCTGCACGTCTTGGGCACCTGAGATCCAGGCCACAGGGCCCTCACGCTGGGGCAAATTCCCTCTGCACTGGGGCGGGGAGCAGGCCCCCCACAGATTCCTTCTTCCACAACTAGCAGGTTGCATTGCCACTGCCCCCAGCATGGCCCAGGGGAGGACAGAGCGCCCCTCCGTAGCCCTTGTGGGGAAGGGTAACTGCTGAGCCAAAGGCTGCAGGATGGTGAGGGGGATGTCCGGTGCTCTCTCATTGGCTTGGCTGTATGCAAATCAGCAAACCCAGGGAGCCACCACCCCAAGGAAATAATACTCAGTGGGAGCCCTCTGGCACTGCCCCGCCTAGGTAAGCCAATGGGAAACACACACCCCCACACAGCTCCAACCTCTGTCAGTTGAGCTAAAGCAACCACTCCACTCCCCAGCAGCAGGCTGTTATCCTCGTGAAAAACCCCTTTCTGCTCGCGGGTGACACAGGGGGCAGACAGCCTGGCCCTTTAGGTGGGGAGAGAGGCGACCACTACTGGAGCAGCCTCAGGGAGATTCCCTGGCCCAGAGCTCTACTGAAAGAACCAGGACTCCTGGGTTCTATTCTAGATCTGGGAGGGGACTGGGTTTAGTGGTGAGAGCAGGAGGGGCTGGGAGCCAGGACCCCGGGGTTCTATCTCCTACTGGGGGTAAGGGAGTGGGGTCTAGGTGTTCTAACAGTGGGGCCTGGGGGGCCTCCCTTGCACTAACCACTAGACCAGACTCCTCTCCCAGAGTCAGAGATAGAATCCAGGAGTCCTAGCCCTAGGCAGAGCTCCGGGATGGGCTTTGCCGTAGACCATCCATGCCCAGGGGGCGGGGGGAGCTTTCTGGTCGAGGTGGCGGAGGGACATGCCCACGTGGGGCCCTGGGCTCTGCAGCCATGCCCCTGCTGGGGGAGTCTTTAGCATATGCTAATGAAGTGGGGCTGTATAAATGGGGGAGGTGTTTGGGAGCAGTCACCAAGCTAGGATGAGCCCAGCAATGTGCTGGGGGAAAACCCCCACCTGATGCCCCATGTGCTGAGTTGGATGGGCTCCACCCTTCAGCAAGACTCCTGGAGCAGATTGGCGGACTGGTGGCAGGGGAGGGACAAATGCCCACCCTGACCCCATGGCACTGGGAGAGGCCACAGCTCCAGGAGGACCAGACCACTCCCAGCTGCAGCCGCCTTCAGGGGACCTAAGACCTTACCCCCACCCCCAGGGCCACCCCACCCATGGGATCCTCCTGCCCAGGGCAGCGGGGCTGCACTGGGCACAGGGTACCGATTCTGAGCCCCCTGAAGCTGGGGGTGTTGGCTCCCAGCCCCTCTAGACACACCCAGCCCCTGAAGGACGCTCTTCCCCCTGGTGCAGGCTCCGCCCCAGCAATCCCTGCTGCTCCCAGCTGCCTAAGTGCTGGCTAAAGAGGACAGGGAAAAGGCAGAGCAGCTCCCCAGCCCTGAGCCTTCTCCAAGAGGTAGAGGTGGGCTCTGATCCCACCCTGGTGTGGCTCTGTCCACAGCTTCCTTCCCCGGCTGGCACCAATTTCCAGTAAACTTGCTCCCCGTGTGTCTCCAGCAGCACTGACCCCTGTTCACTGCCTCCTGCTGGGTGCACCCACTGGGGACTGGCACTCCTGGGGGTGAGCATCCTGTGTACAGCTGGGGCTGCTGGGGGCAGCGCTGCCAAGTCAGTCAGAACAGGGACTACCCCCAAGCCAAAGTGGAAAGGTCTGTGCCCCATCACCCCTGACTAGGACTGGGAATAGAACCCAGGAGTCCAGGCTCCCAGCCCCTCCCGCTCTAACCCACTAGCCCCATTCCCCTCCCGGAGCCAGGAATGGAACCCAGGAGTCCTGGCTCCCATCCCAGCCCTAACCTTTAGCAGCTACTGCCCAGGTTTCTTTCCCATCTGGTTTACAGTGGGGCCAGCCTCACCCCCGCAGCCCAGCCCTCGGCTTGGTGCCAGCGGGTGTTTCAGATGAGGAGGCTGGCAGGCTTGGCAGGAGCGCATGACCCCTCTGGCTGAACCTACGCAAGGGTGGAGGAGCCGAGGCGGGGACCAGGGGGAGAGTTATGTTGCCTTCTCCTCTGTTGGCTCTTGCTCCTACAGCATGAAAAGCAATCCAAGATAAAGAGCAGTCACTCTGGGTAGCTGGGACCCAGAGTTGGGGGCCTTCAGAAGGGGGTATTACCCCTAGGACAGCCTCCCTTGCAGTGGGCACTGACAGCCGGCCAATCCCCCCCACCCCCTCCGCACACACCCCAGCTCCTAGTGCAGGGGGACCCGAGCTCTGTGGGGGGGGATCCACTATGGGTGGCCACACACTGTCCCCATCTCCCCCACACACAGGGCACCTCTGTCCAGCCTAGGGGCTGCCCCCTGCCCTACTGTGGCTCAGGGGATGGCTCCCCTGTATTTGGGCCTTGTGCAGGGCAATACTGGGAGAGCAGACTCCCTGCTCTCCCCTTGTGGAATCCAGGGAGGGGATGATACAGCCCCAGCTATATCAGTGGGGATTCGGGAAGGGGAGAGCCAGGGGTCCTGAGGGTGAGGGAGGGGCTGATCCCCAGCATGCCCCTCCCAGCACAGGGCACAGGAGAGCCTGTGGCAAGGCCCCCACCGGGGGCATTTCTGGCCTCCTCCAGCAGGGAGCGATCTGAGGGCTGTCAGGAGCAGGGCCCACTGCCTGGATGGAAGAGACAGGGATGACCCTGGTGACAGCAGAGCCAGGTCCCTGGGGCTGAGCCAGGAGGGGAGGAGGCCTCATGTTGGAAGATCAGAACAGGACACTGGGGTTTTCACCTGCCCTGGGGCCTCCTTGATCTGGTTTAGGTTGGGATATAAGAGAAATCAGGTCGGGCCCTATTCCCTACACCTCATTACCCTTCTTTGATCTTGCAAAGTGCGCTGGGGCACCAGGGAAAGCCCTCTGGATAAGGTGTGCGTGTGTTTGTGCATGCATGTGCTCTGCTGCCTTCTAATGGACATAATAAGAACTATCCATGTGTGTGCCATAGACCCTGTACTGCTCCCAGCCAGCAGGGATTCTCCTGTCACTCAGTTGTCAGGTCTTTAGGAGCAGGTGGATCAAGGGTCTGACCCCACTGCCACAGTGGGGTTTTGTGGGTGCCATGGGTCCTTGTTCTCCTTCAGCAGGACCCTGTGCTGGGAGGGACATGGCCCCCAGGGTTAAGGGGGACCCTTCAGCGTGCTCTGTCCATTTCAGCCCCTCGAGTGCAATGGACACATGGCCCCTCCCTAGCCCGCAAACAACATGCTGAGTCCTGGCCAAGCTGGCATAGAGCATGAGGTCTGGTTGGCTTCCAGGGAACACCCCTCTTCCCGGGGCTAGTTCTGCCTGCACCATTTCTATCAGTCATTTCCCCCCAAACCCCCAATGGCTGAAAACGCTGCTGGGTGGGGATGGGGGTGGGGGGAGGAAAGATTTCTGGCATCTGCTGTCTTTGGGCATTTCCAGGTGTGGAAGGGGCCCCCAGGGGGTACCCGCAGATGTGTGAGGTGTCTCCAACACCTATCCCCCACATTCACCCACTACCTGTAATCCCACAGGGTAAACAAACCAATCAGCTAACCACTCTATTTGCCACCCAGATGCACTCATCTCCAGGAGGAGGTGGGGTGGCTGTTTGCAGAGAAATGACTTCACCTGACACCGAGATGCAGCCCCTTCTGGGGAGGAATCCGGCAACCGTTCAGGAAAGCGTGGGACCCACTTTGGTGAAGCGCTCTGTCCTGCAGGGGGAATTTAGGGAAGCAGATGGGAATCACCCACGCTGGCATTTGCCCAGGAAATTGGGATTAACACCTGACTTTTAAGAAATATACCAGGGAATCCTTCATTACCATACTAAGCATCCCACGTGGAGGGAATAGCGCCACCTACTGACCCATCAATAGCAACTCAGGTTTGTTCTGACAGTCTCCCAGTGGTTGTCTGACAAGGCCTGGTCCCACTCATCTGTGCCACCCTGAGTCCAAGCCCCTCTGTCACCCACTGCTAGCTGGGTGCTATCCCCAGTGAAGCGAAGGCTCCCACTTACCCAGACTGGCAGGGAAATCCTAGGGCCGCCTGACTGGATGGGCCTGGATGGGCTTGGGGGGGGTTGGGAAGATTTTACCCCATCCTGGTTGCTGCGGCCTGGGTGTCAAGGGGGAATTGCTCAGGCAGATGCTGGGACTGACCGGGACCAACTCGTCCAGCACTGCTCGGTTCTCTGCCTTGGGCTCCCAGAGCTGGGCACAGCAGCCACGACGTGCCTGTCTATTTGGGGTTATTATTCACCTGCTTGAGGCCATCTCCAAACCTAGAGACTCCTTAAAATGTGTATGGGAACCCCCGGGCTGGGAGAGCAAGGGCGTGCGGGTTGGGCCTGAGGGGCACTGGCAAAGAAGGGGGAGAGAACATCCCCAGCCCCTATCAATCAGTCACCCCCTTTTTATTAATCTGATGGAATGAGTGAGGTTCCACCCTCCCCCCAACTCTTTATGGAGTATGTGACAGCCAGTGCCTAGGACAGGGCATCTCAGCCTCCCCCAGCCCAGACCCCCCCATCCCTAGACCCAGCCCAGACCCCCCACCCCCAGCACAGATCCTGGTCAGTTACAACAATGGCTATGAGGACTTTCCAATTCAGAGCCCGCCCCATCCATCAGCCATGCAGAGCCCTGCCCACGTAGCCCCCCACCCCCTTTAATCCCGGGAGGGGATCTGCATTCCCGAACCTGGGTTCAAACAACTGGAGACTCCTCAGAGCAGCCAAACCCTGCTGATTATAACAGAGGCTCCCAGCACAAGCAATGGGGCTCAGACCCATCAAGCAGCCAGACATGGGAAATTATCCATACAACTGTGCAGCCACCCCTTTGTGCAACCCGATAAACATGCGCGCACACACACACACACACACACACACACACAGCTATCCATGCAACTATACCAACTATGCACAGGCTCGGAAGGATTCCGTTTTTATCAGTAAATGTCAGTAAGCGTCGATTTCACAGCACATAAACTGATGAAAAAATGTCTATCAATAATAATCGAAATTCACAGCTAGGCAAAGTAAGACAAATGCTGCTTGAGAAGGTATTTGAGTTTGCTCGAGGGATAATTAGTTGGTACGTTTTGACGTGATGTTGACAATTTGTGTTTTAACGGTTATAAAGCTTGAACTTTTTGAATCTCAGTGTCTATTGTCATTGACTAATTATTGTCTGACCTCCTTCCCCATAAATTCCCACAACTGTGAAAATTTAAATAAATAAAAATCAGGAAAAATGCCTAAACATAAACCAATATAATTTGTTGAAATTATAAACAAGTAAAAATTGAATTCTGCCCAGTCTCACTAAACCCCCAACCCTTGTGCAACTGGAAGCACATCCCGCTACACATGCAACTCTATTCATGGATACACACATCCACCACCTATGTACAACCAGACACAAACACACTACCATAAACTCGCCAACTCCATGTGTAATTATATACACACACATACATGTTCCACACATACAACCCTGCACATACACTCCATACACACCCACATGTGTGCACACACCCTATCTGCAATTATACACCTTCCCTCCC
The DNA here is from genome assembly GCF_965152275.1 of Natator depressus. Lineage (NCBI taxonomy): Eukaryota > Metazoa > Chordata > Testudines > Cheloniidae > Natator > Natator depressus. Next base: position 12,658,460 of record NC_134253.1, read on the forward strand.
CCCCGGCACTTTCCGCAGAAGAGCCAGGGGTCCTCAGCTGGGCTCCTACCTGCCCCCTACCCCCAAGCTCTGGGTGCATTGATCCCTGGGGGAAACACTACCCCCTCCCCACACACATTAGGCAGAAGGGTGTCAAGATGTCTGAGGGGTACAACATGGGGGGGGCCCTGTGGTACCTGTAGCTCTCTTCCCCCCCATCTCCCAAACCCACCTTGCCTGTTATCCCCCACCACCACCTCATACCTCCTGGCTGGGGCCAGAACACTCTGCGCTCTTAGCCGCAGCCATGTGTGACCCCCCAGGCCTGGCTGTCTGCCCCCTCCACCAGGGGCAGGAACAGGCCCCCTAGATCAAGGGGCAGAGAGGAGCCCACATTTGAGGATTGGGACCCATCTCTGCCAAAAGCCACCTTGGGAGCTACCTGGGTCTCCTGCGCTCTGTCCACTGGGCCCTGCCTGCCCCATCACCCACCCCACCCTGCCCTGGGGACACTGGGCCACATAGCCCTCACCTTTCTCCCCCGCTTCAGAGCCAGGCAGCCACGTCCTGGAGAAGGGAATGGGGCAACCCCTGCCCCCCATCCCTGGGGCCAGCGGATGGGGCTGAAGTAGTGTGCGGGACCATGGGGTGGGGGCAAGTGGGCCCCTACTCCCCAGCCCCAGGGCAGCTCCGACTGCAGGAGGGACATGGCTTGGCTCAGGCCGGGGAAGGTTGTGTAGTGCAGCAGCACGGCCTAGTGGGGACGAGGCCCAAGTGCAGGAGGTTCCCCCCCTGCCCCCGCTCGGCTTTCCAGGCCAAGGGGCTGGAGGATTCAGGGACACTGGGCTGGGCTTGCTCCTTCGCTCTCCAAGACCGGACAGGAGTGTGGCCTGCCCTGCCAGAGAGCCGTCAAGGGAGGAGGCCTCAGAAGGGGAGCTGGGTCCATCTCAGTGCTGTCACCCCCTGGCACGGTGCCCCCCTGGCACAGTGCCCCCTGGGCAGGGCCGGTCTCGGGGGCGTCACCCCAGGCCAGTCTGGTCTCAGCATCACGCCACCAGGGCCAAGCCAGTTTCAGTGTCACCCTCGGGGCCAGGCCAGTCTTTGTGGTGTCACCCCCTAGGCCAGGCAGCGTCATGCCCCCGGACCAGGCTGGTCTCAGTGTCATGGACTCCAGGCCAGGCCAGTGTCACCCTCCCAGGCTGGGCCGGGATTACCATTGCGCTCTCTGGGTCAGGCCAGTCCCAGCGCCCCTCCTAGGCCAAGCTGGTAGGGGCCCTGCAAGGTCCCCCCAACACATACACACTGTTTCGGGAGGAAGCCGCAGGACTCCTCTGTGGGGGGGTCTCCCCTTGACCGAGTCCAGTGTGCTGTGCCAGGGTTCGAATGTGCTTGGTTTGGGCCAGTTCGGGCTTGTGGGCTCCCACGGTTGAAGACACCACCTGGGGCAAGGCCGCGAGTAGAGGCTGCACAGATGGGAAACCGACCTGTCTGCGGAGCCCAAAGTGCCAGTGAGCCAAGCCCCAGAGCCCCCAGCCCCGGGAGTGGGGTTGTTTCCTATCCCTGTGTCACTGATGGGGAAAGGCAGGTGCCGGGAGGTGAAGTGGCCCTGTCCAGATCACACAGGACATCCAACAGCTCTGATTGTTAGAGCCCAACCCCCTCCCAGAGCTGGGGACAGAACCCAGGAGTCTTGACTCCCAGCCCCCCATGCTCTGACCCCACGCCCCTCCCAGAGCTGGGGACACAACCCAGGAGTCTTGACTCCCAGCCCCCCATGCTCTGACCCCACGCCCCTCCCAGAGCTGGGGACACAACCCAGGAGTCTTGACTCCCAGCCCCCCATGCTCTGACCCCACGCCCCTCCCAGAGCTGGGGACACAACCCAGGAGTCTTGACTCCCAGCCCCCCATGCTCTGACCCCACGCCTCTCCCAGAGCTGGGGCAGAACCCAGGAGTCTTGACTCCCAGCCCCCTGTGCTCTAACCCACTCACCCCCACTACCTTTCCATAACTGGGAAGAGAACCCAGGAGTCCTGGCTCACAGCCCCCGCTGCGCTAACCACTGCCCCATGGCTCCTCTCCCCTGCCGTTTGACGGTTACAAAGGAACACCGTCTAGCTGTCAGTCCCCCCCTTGTAACTAGTGTCCGCAGGCCTCGCTAGTCAAAACATGGCCGGGAAGTAAAATAAATAAGGCATCAGTGAGCAAAGGCAGAGTAACGGATGTGGCAGGAGATGGATGGAGCCAGGGATAAATCAGCCAGGACGTCCTGGTGGCATCGGACGCCAGAAGAGCAGACGCTCACGAGGTATGTGAGTCCCACGGCGACTGGCCCCCCCTTGCGTTGGGCTCCATCCAGCACAGGCAGGAGCTGGGTACGGGCAGAGTCCAGCCACGGCCAGAACAGGGCATGGCCAAACTGGGCTTCCTCTGGGAGCCTGGACCGTCTGCCCAGCTCACTGGGGCCTGTGAGCAGCAGCCCCCAGCAGCTGGTGGCTGGGGCTGGTGGGGCTGCCCAGCTGCCATTCAGCCTGCACCCCCACAAGGCTAACCTGGTGTGCCAGGGCCATGCCAGGCCATGCCATGGCATCGCAAGGGCACAACAGCTCTCTGATACCACGGCTCAGTGTCCCACATCATAACTGTCCGCCCTCCTATCATGGCTCGTTTTCCTAGGAGCACCCGCCCCCGTATCACAATTCCTCACTTTAGATCACAACACCCCCTTCGGATCATGACTCAGCATCCTGGAACATGGTGCCCCCTCCCCAGTGTCTCAACCTGTCCCCCAAGATCATTGAACCCCTTCATGTCACAGCTCAGTGCCCTGAATCAGGATGGCCCCCCGATAGCATGAGTCAGCACCCCAATGAGTGCGACTCAGCCTTTCAGCACCACCATGTTCCTTCTTGACTACACCACACAGTGGCTGTGGCCATGTGCCCCACACCTCTGCACACCATCCCCATGCCAGGCCGTGGCGCTCCGCACGCAAGGAGCCCAAGGCCCTTTGGGGGGTCAAGAAATGGGGAAGACCGCTGGAGTTATGGCTGGGTACCCATTCATGGGGTTGGTGTGAGCCATTTCCCAGGGGTGGAGGGGCCTGCTGGGTCCCTCAAGGTCCCATTCATGGAGCCAGCCCTGTTTGAAAGGGCATTAAGTGCCCCATTTGTCAGGAAGGGAGGTTCCCTCACCCTCTTCCCAGCCCCTTTGAAGTGAAGTAGCTCTTGTGCCTTGGGCCCTCATCTTCCTCTCCCTTTGCGGAGGGGGGTCACAGAAGGAGGGAGTGGGGGGTGGAAGGGAGACTCAGTGGGTGCTTCCCTGCCCTGGAGAGCGGCGTGTGGCAATCGCTGCCCCACATGGAAACTCTGACCCCACCCCCTGGAGCAGCCCTGCTCCTCTTTGGTCCATTTACCCCTGTGGTTGTGAGATCTTCCCAGAGGGGCTTTCCCAGGGAGGGATTCCAGGCCCTCAGGCAGTGCTAATCCCCCAGCTGGGGCCGCCGGGTGAGTGATGAAGTGCCCGGGAGACGAAGCGCAGCTGGGGGCTGCTGAGTGACGCCGACATGACAAGCCGCCAACCCCCAGAGATGTAGCCCCATCCGGCAGGGCTGCGTGCCAGGGCTCCCCCGCCCATTGCAGTAGGGGGTGGGCTTTCTCCTGACATGAGGTTTCCTGACTGAATGGGATGGGGAAGAACCTTGGAGCTCAGTCCAAGGGTGTTGGCTGGTGTGATCTCCCCAGGCTGGGGCATGTCCCCGACCCATGTCCCAGTCTCCCTCCTCCCCAAATTGTGCTCCAAAGCCCCTGTCCCATCTGCTCTGCATCTGATGTCCATGTGTAATGGATGCAGGGCCAGTCTGGGTGTCCCCGGGACATCCTTAGGGGGATCCTACCCCCCCAGAGTCTCTCCCCTTTCCCATTCCACAGATCCCATCAATATCACCTTCTGCTTGCTGATCCTGTTTTTCCTCTCCTCCCCTCCCACATCCTCTCTGTTTGCAGTCAGCACTGCAGAGTCTATGACATCCACTTCAGTGAGTCCATTTCCATCCAGTAGGAGGCAACAGCACACACAGGACTAGAAACATGGGGCCAAATCCATCACAGGTTAATTTCAACAGAGTTACACCAGGAGATTTGACCCATTTACAAACAAACCATGGACAAACCTCTCATACCTTATCCACATTGAGGCTTTGACTGTTTCAAGTAGGGTGACCAGATGTCCCAATTTTATAGGGACAATCCTGATATTCGGGGCTTGGTCTTATACAGACGCCTATTATTCCCCATCCCCTGTCCTGATTTTTCACACTGGCCATCTGGTCACCCTTGCTTCATGCTGCACTCTGGTAATATTTCAGTTTCTGACCCTGGCCAATCATGCAGTTTGGCATTGTTATAGCATGCTGTAAACAGTGCTCATGTTCCTCCCCAGAAGTGGTGGCATTTCAGTGTCACTGATAAGCTCTGTCTTGAGGATGCAGTGTAGCAAAGCACTATGCTTAGTAGGAAAGGAGAGATTTTCAAGTTCTTAGCACCTGCAATTGGGGCTGTATTTTCCAAATAGCTCAGCCTGCCAGGTGCACATTGAAAATCTGGTGTTGATTTTGGGTGCTCGGTGCTTCAAAAATCTGTCCCTGAGGTGTTTTGGCACTGTTTCCAGAATTTGGATGTATTTTTCGTCAGGACGCCAGGAATATTTTTTCCACTGATTCCTTCATTAATAAAAAAACTTGTTGACAGAAGGAAAGATCAAGGTGAGACACTACTTTTAAAAACACATTTTGGAACTGAACAATCTACAGGTAACTGGGGAAAAAAAGTTTTGCAAAGTTAGAGATAATGATGAAGTATCAGCTGTATTCTTCCAGTGCACACATGAGTCAAGTTACTCAGGTGAGCAGGAGAGCTGGTCAGAAAATACCAATGTTTTTTGTGGATTTTTTTTTGTCATTTTTGCATTTTGTCCAAATTTCTTACTAAAAAATCTGTTTGATGACCAAAAAAAAAAAAAACAACTCTCCCAGAACTGAAAAATATTTGGGTTTTGATTTTTAAAATGTCAGGTTTTGGACACAATGTTTGATGTTCAAAATATGCATTTTTTTAACCTTGAAATGTTTGGTTTCTGTTGTTTCACCGTTTGTCATCAAAATGATGGGTTTTGACAGCCTCTTTTTATCTTTTTATCTGTTATTTGTCCAGCCCCCAGCACCACGGCATCTGGGCACCTCAGAATCGTTGACGGACAGATTCTCCCTGCGAGGTAGGTCAGTTATTGTCCTCTTGCTACAGAGGGGAAACTGAGGCACAAAACGACTCAGGGTACGTTTACACTCAGAGCCCAGATCAACTGACTTGGAGACATTTGGGATCCAAGACCCTTGCTGGGTTTCCAGAGCCCATATGTCTACACTGCTATTTCTAGCCTTGCAGCCTAAGCCTCATGTCGGTTGACCTGTGCTCTGAGATTTGGCAACATGTTTTTTTCTTTGCAGTATATACCCTGAGTGATTTGCCCGAGTTATAGAAGATGCATGTAGTAAAACAGGGAACAGGCCTGGGGTTTCCCGCATGCCAGGCTAGCATACTAACCACTGGACCATTCAGTGACACACATATGTGTGAGCATATGCATGCTCAGGTATAATAATAATTGATCATCATTGTTAATCAATCATTAATAATTGATCATTAATCACTGACGATAATGAAAAACACCCTGTCATCCTTTCTCATGTCAGTGTCATTAGCTTGGGGCATTCCCTTAGGATTTGGGAATGGGGGAAGTGTCGGTGTTTTTTAGATATGGCTCCGTTTGCAAAGTTCAGATCCCAACGTCGCCAACTCTGGCTCAAGATCTCTCTCTTCGCACCCCAGCTTCTGGAGTCATGTGATTCTGTGAGTCTCTCCACTGTCACTGTTTTTTTCACAAAGGAAGTTTTCAGTGCCCCTGGTCGCAGAGAAAAACTTGAAGCGTTCAGAATCTAGCAGGCCGGTGGAAAGAATCCAGAGCAGGCTCTTTGTTTAAAATCTCCTGATTTTTGAGACAGGGTGGCCTATTTGGAACACTTGGGGTTGTTCTGAGCCGCACTCTGGAGGACTGGATTTCGGGGATCTGTTCTGGCCCATTTCAGTTGAGGAGGAATTTGCCAAAGTCGAGGGACGGGGAGGGGGGAAGAGAGGAATCTTTTTGGAATCGTCTTTTTCATCCCAGCCGGGTCACTCATTGTGTTGGGTTTTTATTTAACCGCCTAAAAGGAAACAAACCCCACTGCAGATTCCCCTCTTGGCAAGCTCCTCCACACGCCTGCTGGGCTTTTCGCTTTGCCAGCTCATTAACTTGCAGGCTCGCCATGCGGCTCCCCCCGCCAGCCCACCAAACAGCCACAGCTTGCAACAATCAGCCCGACCCAGCCCCGACATCTTCCCTCCTCGCCCCGCCTCCCAGACAACTGGAGTGTTAAACAGATGGTCGCTTCGTCTCGCCGGTGCTCCCCGGCCTCCAGGCCTGCGCCCGTAGCCGGCTCATTTTGTGATAGAAGTCTTGTAAGGCAGCCCCTGAAGGCTGATCCCTTCCCGTCTTTTACTGCCTTCGCTCCTGGTGTGCAGAAAAACTCATAAACTGAGCAAGGATGTTGTAAAACACCAAAGCTCAGCTGGGGCAGGGGACAGATTCTCCCAGGCAGGTGTCAGGGTTGTTAATTATGAGCCAGGAGCTGCCCAGATCCAGCGTAAATTTCCACGCTGGGTGGGGCTCTGTCCCCTAATCACAGATCTCACCATGCAAATGGACGGGCACCCCATTTATGGTCCACCAGGGCCTACTGCTAATGTGTGTGTGGGGGGGGGTGGATAGGTGGGGAGTCAATGCTTTTAAACCAGTCTCTCAGGTTTGGGGGCCTGAATGGTCAAAGGAAACTTCCAGCGGCCCTCTGCAGTGATCAGCACGGGGAGAGTTGCCTCTGGCTACCCGCTCGCCTCCCTCTCCAGGGCTGAAATCCCCCCAGCTCCATCCTGCACGGATGCTTTGAGATTAGAAATCTGGGCCTGTCTATCCTGGGAGACTCTGCGGAGGGCTGGAGAGCTGATGTCTCCAGAGCCAGCACAGGCAGGGAGGGGGTCCACTGAGTGGGGAGTCACAGGGCCATTTGGGAAGCCAGGCTCCAGCCCTGGCCTGTTGTGTTGCTCCACGCCTTCGTCCGGACAGACCATGAGCTCTTTGGGGCAGGGACTGTCTCACACTCTGCGTCTGTGCAGCATCTAGCAACATGGGGCCATGATCTTGAGGCCTCTAGGCTGCAATTCAATTCAGGAGCTGCGGTGCTCAGCCTGTCCTGTGGCTTCCCAAAGTGAATGGAGGGTGGAGGGGAATGGTGCCCCCAAGCAGGTTACTGAGCCCATGGGGCAAGGCGCCTGGCATGCGTCCATATTTCCCTGCAGGGGCTCAATGAAGACGGAGAGGGTCTTTGTATTACTGCATGTTTTAGGGACCTCAGCCGAGGTCAGGGACCCATTGTGCCAGGTGTTGCACAGACACAGAGCCAGAGACAGTCCCTGCCCCAAAGAACTCTTCGTCTAAATAGTCAAATGACAGGAGGGGAAATTGAGGCATAGAGAGGGGAAATGACCTGCCCACCGTCACCCAACAGGCCAGAGGCAGAACCAGGAATAGAACCCAGGTGTCCTGAGTCATAATAATAACCGAACTTTATGATGCTCTCATTATCCAGATATAAGTCTGATCCTTTTTAATAATCCTTCTAAGCCCTTGGTGTCTATGATATCATGTGGCCATGAGTTCCACAGGTTATATGTTTTGTTTTCAATATGCTGCCTTTCAGTTTCGTTGCAGGTCCCCTTCCTCTTGCAGTGAGAGAGAGGATGCACAAAGTCCCAGATCCCCCTTCTCTAAACCAGTTATTTCATATCTCTCTATCACATCCCCTCTTGTTCACCTCAGGGAGCTCAGTCTGTTCAGCTGACCAAAAAGAAGCTCACAAGGTGACCTGAGGATGGTGTGTAAGCACCTTCCTGGGGAGAAAATCCCTGGTAGTAACGAGCTGTTTAGTCTAGCAGAGAAGGGCCGAACAAGAGCCAATGGCTGGAAGTGAAACCCAGACACATTCAGATTAGAAATAAGGCCCATGTTTTTTACCAGTGCGGGTGATTAACCACTGGGACAAACTCCTGAGGGAAGTGGTGCATTCTCCATCCCTTGAAGGCTTCAGATCCAGATGGGCTGCCTTCCTGGATGAGACGCTTTAGCCAGACACAAATTACTGGGCTCCATGAAGGGGTGGCTGCGTGAAATGTAGTGGTCTGTGCTGTACAGGAGGTCAGACTAAATGACCTAATGATCCCTTCTAGCTTTAAACTCCACGGATCTCTGAAACCTCGGGCAGATCCTCAGCTGGTGGGGACTGTCACAGCTCCACTGATCCTCACTTGCTGAGGGTCTGCCCCTCTCAGCATCCCAGAACTTTTCCATCTCCATGGGCTCCTTCTGTTTGCCCGCCTCTGAGCCCCCCTCTCTCTTTCTGCTAGAGCCTTGGTAAGAAGGGGTGACCAGAACTGGCTGCAGTACCCCAGAGGAGGGGATGCCCTTGATTTGCAGAATCTAGTCGTGTCCTTTAGCATCCTATCATTTTGGGTTTTGTGACTGCTGCTTCCCACTGAGCTGCCCTCCATGGTGGGCTGTACCACCTTAGAGGCGGCCATTCGTTTGGAGCCCGATAAGGTGTGCAAAGAGTTTAAATCATTCCTTCCAAGGAGCATCCCTTTGCATCGGTCAGCACTGAATTCCCTCTGCCCGTTCCCCTAGCTTGGGCAGGTCCCTCTGACGTTGCCCAGGTGTCTCTGGACTGGACTAAGCCAGATCGTCTTGTGTCACCTGCAATTTTTACCAGCTTGCCGCTTTTTTCCAGATCATTAATCAATATATTGAACTACAACCCTACTACAAAACCTTGGGGCATCCACAGTTAACCTATGACCACAATGAAAATTAACTGTGTATTCCCGCTCTTTGTTTGCTTCGCCATTCTCTGATCCGTGACAGTCCTTTACCTCTTACCCCATGAGTGAAACACTCAGTGATACATAAAAGTCCATAGGCTAATTCCCGCCCGCCCCGTCCCCCGGATGGTCATCTGAGCTTCCACCAATAGAAATAACTCCAGTTTGTACCTTACAAAGCTTCGCAGCACTGGGAGTTGTATCAGGCTGATAGCCGTGTGCGAACCATCCGATTCAACCTAGCTGCACTGGCAACCGCTGATTTGTCTGGTTCCCTTTCTACATTCCACTGATCCAGGGTCATTCTCCACTTGGCCAAACAGCCCTGGCCAATGCCACTTGTCTGACAGAAGCCAAAGTCTCTTTCACAGAATTTGAGGCCAGAAGGTCATTAGCTCATCTAAGGCCAGATGATCATTAGATCATCTAGATAGACTGACCTCCTGGGTAGCACAGGCCCTTACATTCCACCCTGTTACCCCTGTACTGAACCCTTTCACTTGTGTTTGTTAAAGCAGCTTCCGGAAAGGCCTCCAGTCTGGATCTGAAGCCATCAAAGGACGGAGAATCCACCATTGCCCTGGGGAGTTTGTTCTAGTGGTTAATCACCCTCCCTATTAAAAATCTGTGCCTTATCTGTCCTTAAGTCTCACGAGGCTGATCAAGGGTTTTAGTCCTAGTCACAAAGGTTGGGTTTCTTTTTAGATATGCACGTACCGATCCATGCTGTGCTGCCCAGTGAAATGAACCGAGTTACACAGGAGTAAGCCGGAGTAACACAATGGGGAATCTGGCCTGCGCGTTTTACCCCTTCGGCAAAGAACATTCTTCCCCAGGTCAAACAAGCAGGAGAAGCAGGTATTACGAGACATTCCTGGCCAGCTGTTTATGAGAACAGGTGTCTTTGCTTCCAGCACCCCCTTTCATTCATCAGACCCAGAGAGAACAAGGCGCATGAGCCGGCAGCCTCATCCCCCAAAGCGATTCTCTCTCCCAGCAGGTTTCGGCACAGCCAGCTTGAACCGTTCTTGTCAGTGACAATCTATTATACATGGTATCTCTCTTTATGGCCACCCACTCGTGACCCCGGCCTGGCTCACCCTGAATGCACCCCGTGCCCCAAGCACTCACCACGACAGCGCGTTTTCAGTCCAGGGGGTGATGCTGGCAAGTGGCGCTCTCTTTCTTTGCGTTGTCACATCGTTTCGTTCCCGGTCCTGGATTGGATGAGTGAAACGAGGAGACTAACGAAAAGCGAGTCACACGGGGTGAGCTTGCTGGTTGGGATTACCTGATGAATTGTCCTTCGGGAGAAATTTGGGGGGGTAGGGTTTATTCTCAAGCACAGGTGTGCACGCACAAACATGCATGAACACGCATCCATGGACATCCCCCTGGGCACATGCAGACACGCACACATGTGCACGACCAGGCATAGGCAAACACACATGTGCACGCACTCACACATATAAACCCAGGCAGAAATGTGAGCACATGTGCACACACCCATACATGCATGCACATACACAACCCCCCCACCCCACCCCACACACACGCACACACACACTAATATCACAGCAAGTATCAAGCAAGGTGGGACATTCCACCTCCAGGCTTGCAAATTCCACCTTTCTCCCTTCCCTTCCAGTTGCATTCGCTAGGCCTCTCATGCAAGGGGTTTGCTGCCCCCTGCTGGATGCTGTCACAGAGAGCTGCTGAGGCTGCACTGATGCATGGGACCCTGAGAGCTTGGAAGAGCCCCTGGGTGCAAAGCAAAGGCCGGTGCTGCAGGAATTCACCCTGACACAGGGCCCTGGGGATGGAGTTCCAGTGAAAGCCGGACCCAGGCCGCTGTGGCAGCCCTAAGGGCCAAGGCGTCCAGCCCTGCCATGGGGGGAGGGGCCAGTAGGACTGCACAGAGGGGCAGTATCCCATCCCCCTAACACCTTTGGGAGCACAGTGGGGTGAGGCAGTGGGGCTCCTGCCAGCTCAGCTGTAGCTCTAGGGTGGGGGAATTTATCTGACCCCACCCACACATGTGTTTTGGGGGGGCGAGCCCCTTTTTCAGCCCATCACCAGTGCAGGCCACACCCCAAAGGCACCAGTGCCCCTGCCCAACCCCAAGCCCTAATGGTGGGGCTGCCAGGTGCACATCACAGGCCGTCCCCCGGTCACCCTTCTCCCCCGACTGAGCCCGTCTCTTCTCGTTAGCTCAGGGATTTATCCCTCCCAACCCATAAACAGGCATTTAGTGTCTCCATTATTGTTTATGGGCCTGTAAAATTTAACTGGTTCCTATTAGAGTGGCCCTGGCCCCGGCTGAGGCAGGGAGCCAGGGGTGAGGGAGGGTTGAATGGAGGGAGGGAGGTGGTGGGCCGAGCCCAGCTCTCAGTGACCCTGAGCCAGGGCAGCACGGGCCCCAGGGAGCAGATCCTGGCTAGCACAGGCCCCAGGGCGGGGCAGGAGACCAGAGCTGAGCTGGAGGTGGGGCAGTATGGATACCAAAGCTGGGCCCCTGCACAGCCTAGGTCGGTGTAGATGCTGGGTTTGGGCAGCAGGGGCTAGGGATGGCTAGTGAGGAGGGGAGCTCCATACCTGTGTCCCTTCCAAAATCGGAGACAATGACCCTGTCCCTGGTCTCAGAGGCATAGATCCTGGAGCAGGGCATGGGATGTCACTGGATCATGCCCTTTACACTTAGACCCAACTCCCCCCTGGGTCCCAGGCACTACCCCGCCAGCCGCTGCACCTGCTCCTCAGAGCAGTCTGGGGAAGGATCATGCCTCATGGGAGCTTGCTCAGCTCCAGGCAGAGCTATCAAGCTTCTGGTGCCCCAATGGGGTAGTCCCCATCTCCCCCTGGCTACTTCACATCCATGAAGTGACTCCAGATGTCTGGGAGATGCTGAGTGAGGTTATGGCATCTCTGAGCAAGATTTCCAGATTTTGGGGATGGTCTGAGCATGGTCTCCAGATGTTTGTAGGAGTCTGAGGGAGCTCTCCAGATGTTTAGGCTACTCTGAGTGAGGCCTGTAGATGTTTGGGCAACTCCGAGCAAGATCTCCAGATGTTCAGGGAGGTCTGAGAAAGATCTCCAGAAGTTCAGGAAGGTCTGACTGCTTCTCCAGATGTTTAGGATGATTTGAGCAAGATTTCCAGATGTCTGGGATGGTCTGAGCAAGGTCTCCAGATGTTTGGGTGGCTCTGAGCAAGGTCTCCACATGTTCGGAAAGGTCTGAGCGAGGTCTCCAGATGTTTGGTGTTTTCAAAAAAACTCTTCCATTTTGGAAAAAAAAAAAAAAAACCTCAAGAATTTTCCACACACAAAAAACCACACAGAAAAAAGGCCAGTTTTCACAGCCGAAGAGTTTTTAGGACAATAAGTGTCACCCAGATCTAGATTTCATTCAGTTCACGGATGACAGAAATAAGTCAGGTCGGTTCCATTCCTGGGGCCACCCCCACACTCCCAGGGGGAATGTGTCCCATCATCCTAACACACTGGCAAGGAAAGATCCGGGTGCTGGCCAGTGGTAGGCTGGGAGCTGGAGAGCAGAGAGAACGCCAGCGATTGCATACAACAGCCTCCAGCATTAATCCTGTTCCATCTATCCCAGCCCAAACCTGTCTCTGCTCTGGGAGGGGTGCAAGGGCCAAGGGCCAACACTCTCTGTAACCCCCCACCACACAAACCCACACACACCATATCTGAAATCAACGGCCTGATGCCAAATGTTGTAAAGAGATTGGGTGACCCAGTCCCCACAAACCTCTGTGCACCCCAGGTTATTTCCTTGCTGCTTCTGTCTCCCAGAAAATTCATCCCTGAGGCAGCCTCTCTCCCCAGTGGATGTGGCAAGATCTGAGATCCTTTGTTCTGTGTTTGTACAGTGTCTAGCTCAGGCTCCTATGGGCTACCATAATACACCTAACAAATAACGTACAGCACCCAGCACACTGGGGTCATCCATGACTGGAGCCCCTAGGCACTACCACAGTATAGATAGGAAGGAGGAGACCCACGCTCAGCTCTGCCCTGACCCCTGGAGGGGTGGCGAGGGTAAATTCATTTGTGTCTAGCTAGTGGAAACTGCTCAAAAATTCTTCACATTAAACAAAATTCTTCAAAATCAAACATTTTGCCATTTTTTTTTTCATTTTTTCCAACTTTTTCAAAGGTTTTAGACAAAATTGGAATTACACAAAGGGTGCTTGTTTGTTGTTTTTTTGTTTTTTTCCTTTTCCTATTTGGCTCCATTTTTCTTGTTCTTTTGCCTCCTTCCTTTTTCCTTGTTTTCCTTCCCCTTCCCCTCGCTTGGCCTTTTCCTTTCCAGAAACATTCCCAAGTCTATTTCCTCTTCCTGCGGTTTTCAAAAAGGGGATGGGGGTGAAAATGAAAACAATTCCAACATTTTTCACAGAACCGGTATATCCTTCTTTACCCCAGCTGTCTTGTAACATGGGATCCTCCATTAACGGATGCTTAAGGGCTGTCTGCACAACAAAGTAAGATCAGGGTTCAAACTCAGACTCCCCTTCTGTCTACACCCAAATCACACTAACCCAAGGCCCCAGAACCCCACAGGGGTCAAGGGTCTGAGCCTGACTCAAGCCAGGACCCAGGGTTTAAGCCCTACTGCTCTGCAGTGTAGATGCATCCCCACTGGACTCATGCTCTGGGAGTCCACCAACAGTATCCCACAATCCCATGGGCCTCCGCACAGTCAAGTTTGCTGGACAGTCAAGTTTTCCCACAGTGCAACGTGAACAAAGGGCTGGAGCGACCACATTGTAGGAGGGCACTGGGATATGGGTGGCTGGGCTCGGACCCACATAATGCAGCATAGAGGCTGCAGACTTAGGTTGGGACCAACGTTCAATTCCTACCCTGGGGTTACAAATGAGTGTAAAAGGAAAAGGAGTACTTGTGGCACCTTAGAGACTAACCAATTTATTTGCTGGTAATAGCTTATCTAAAGTGATCGTCAAGTTGGGCCATTTCCAGCACAAATCCAGGTTTTCTCACCCTCCTGCAGGAGAGTGAGTTTGGGGGTGGGAGGAGGTATTGTTTCATGGTCTCTGTGTATATAATGTCTTCTGCAGTTTCCACAGTATGCATCCGATGAAGTGAGCTGTAGCTCACGAAAGCTCATGCTCAAATAAATTGGTTAGTCTCTAAGGTGCCACAAGTACTCCTTTTCTTTTTGCGAATACAGACTAACACGGCTGTTACTCTGAAATGAGTGTAGACGCTCAAGTCCTAGGTTAACAAACACAAGGTCTACTAACTTGAGTTCTACTAACCCTGGGCTTACAATATAGTGTGGACATACCCTTAGGCTCTGTCTTCACTGCAGAGTTAGCCTGGGTTCTTACCCGGATTTTGCCCCTAAACCCCTTTCTCCCCCATCCACACACAAAACTCTCTCACCTGAGTTTAGTGGTGCTTTAAATCCAGGCTAGCTGGCCCGGCTGGGGTTTGGGTTAGAACCCGGATGGCAATTTCATTCAGGCTGGAACCCGCCCACTTGGCAGTGAGGACACAGTCTAAACTATTGGAGTGATGACGGTCCTCCAGCGCCCTCCCACAATTCCCCCATGTAACCCGAAGGACAGACAAGTTCTCCCCCAATTCACTGGGAAAGAAGCACAGAGTGCCTCAGTCCTGGCAACACACACACAGGGGAGCGCAGCATCAGTGACAACCCAGTAACATGTCTAGGGCTTTGCAGTGTGGCTCCTCACACCCAGGCGAGGCTAACCAGGGAGCTCAGACCCAGGTGCCAATCACACAGGTGAACTCTCCCGCACACACCCCCACAGAGACAGGCAAAGCAGTCTGGCAGGAATCACTAGGTTGCGCTGTTATATACAGTCATACCAGCTCTTTTTCTCAGCATGCCAGCAGTATTCAGCCTGTAAGAGATGCAGCATTGTTGTTAGCTTTGTGATTTGGTTTCTTTGTCAGGGAGCTGTTGCAAGCAGCAAGAGCATTTTGGTCCCTGCCTTCATCTCTCCAGCTAGACTCAGTCCTTGGGGCCCAAATGCTCCCTGGGAACTGGGCATGGGTGTTTGGGCTGAGAGTTCGGACCAAGAGGTTAGCCTGCCTGCTGTTTGTGGCCACCTCTGTTCTGAGACAGTTGAATAGATATAGTGTAAATAAGTATTTCTGCTAAGAAAAAAACACAGAGCCACTGATTTCTCTTCCACTGGGAAATTAACCTGCAAGTCCCTGGCAGCTGCTAATGCTTGGCAGAGACACCATGTTATTATTTGATTTCTGCATCAGTTAGGCGTCCCATTGCCTGCAGCCATGAATAAAGGATGCTCTAAATTTTACTGCAAAGAGGATCTGATCTATTCCCAGCTCAGTCACTGCCTCAGTTTCCCCTTCTACCAAACAGGGATGATGATACTGACACACGTCACAGGGAGCATGGAGATGAAGCTTATCCAGCTCAGCAAGCCCCACCGATGGAGGCAAATAAGAGACATTATGGATATATAATAATAATCCCTAGCTGTTTTCATCAGTAGATCTCAAAGTGCTTCACAAGGAGGGCACTATCATTAGCCTCAGTTTATAGATGGGTTTATTAATTTGCCCAAGGTCACCCAGCAGGCCAGCATCAGAATAGAAGCGGTTCGCCTGAATCCCCATCCTCTGCTGCATAGGCATGGGAAGTAGGAGTGTGGGGGTGCTGCAGCACCCCCAGGTTTATGCAGCCCCGCGCCCAGGCTCCACTCCCCGGCTCGGGTCCCTGGGCCCGGCCTCGCACCCCAACCGCTGGCTCCACGCATAAAACCTGGGGGTGCTTCCAGCACCTAAGCCCTGTTCCCAGCCCTCCGCCTGCACTCTACTCCCCAACCCTTACCTGGGGCTCGGGTCCCAGCCACCAGCCCCACTCCCCGGCCGCTGGCCCCGTGCCCGGGGCCCCGCGCCCGGCCCCACCCCCTGCTCCCAGTCCCCAGGTGCCTGCCCGTGCCCAGGGCTCAACTCCTGGCCCCACGCCCACCCCCAGCTGTGGCCTCGGCCCCCTTACCCCTGTCCGGGTCCCCTCCTTTCAGAGACACAGCCTTGCTCCCAGCCTCAGCTAGGGGAGGGGGTAGACAGGGGTAAGGGGGCTGGCTTTCAGCACCCCCACTACTAAAAATTTTCCATCGCCACTGCTTTGCTCTGATCACTAGGAAGCATGACAATTACTAGCAGAGCCTAGCTGTGTGTTTTAATGTCCTGCTAAATGTGAATGTTTTACATCGATACAAATTTGGGGGAGGGAATATTTGGAAATAAGGTTGCTATTACCCATAAAGAAAGGTCCGTGTTATCCATTATGCCATCACTTCCCTGGGGTCAGTCCAGCGTAAAGGCCATGGAAACACTGTGGGGGGCGAGAGAGATTTGAAGCAAACCAGAGACGAAACCAAATAAACACCTGGATCCAACCCCCGCAAACCCATTCCCAAAAACTTTTGGAAGGGTCAGAACCCGGATCAGTGCCAGTGTCGCCCCTTTATGTGGCTGAAGTGGAACCCTGGATCCAAACACCAGATTCTTGGAGTATTCTAGTCTCTCTCGGCAAAGCCCCCATTGTCTCTGGCTCCCAAACCCGAAGCTGACGGGGCCAGAGTCTGATCTCGAGACCACCCCCGCAAGGTCCAGAGATGACCCTGGGTTTACCCTGGCCCAACCAGGATCAAGATCTGGGCCTCGCTAACCTTGTTGCGTCAACTGTAATTGAATTTCCTGCACAGGGCACTGGGCCTTTTCGCAACACCCTGCTCTTTCTCCTGTCAAACCTGACAGGCCCCCCCCCACCCCCCTCCCCACCTCGTCCCTGTCCCTTCCCCTGCCATAAACCCATCACAGCCTGTCTCTTAATTGTCCGATGCCCCAGCTGCCTGGAGGGGAGCTGAGAGGCCTTTGCAGAGTGAAAGCAGATAAACATCTCCCGGGGGCTGTGCTTTGTTGAGGTCCAACTTCCAAACAACACCCCCCCCACAACCCACCCAGGAGGGGGATGGGAAGCCCAGGGCGGAAGGGGAAGGCCCTGCCCCAACCTGGAGTGAGCCAAAGTTGCAGGCCTGCAATGTTGCATTCCTCAAGCCAGGCCTCATGCTAAGGTATTTATGGCCGCCACCCCGCTGCTGGCTTTTTATTGCACTTGATTCTGAGCCTGTGAGCCATCCTGGCAGAATTGTCTGTGCTCAGACCCTTTGGAAAGAGCCCAGGGCTGGGCCCCTTTGAACCAGGTAATTAGCACATCTGCCTTCCCGGAGGGGCGTTCCTTCCCCCCGCCACTTTCAACGCCTCTGGCTCCCGGAAAGACAGCCCAAGGTCTGCCTCTGACACCCGCTGGATTGAGCCAGGCTGGAACGAGGAAATGACACTGCGTTTCAGGGCAAAATCAGGCGTGACGAGGAACGCCCTTCGCTCCCGTGAATAGAACCCACCAGTGGAAATCTGGAGTCACTCCACCAGGCACGGCTCCGATTCTGCTCACCCCAGTGTAAATCCAGTGTACAATGGTGTCAGGCTGAAGTCACTCCACCAGGCCAGGTTCTGAGCTTGGGGAGACCGGTTTAAATCCGGAATCACTCCACTTGGCCCAGCTCGGATCCCGGTGATGCTGGTGTAAAGCTGAAGTTAATCTGCTCTTGGGGAGACTGGTATAAACCCGGAGTCACTCCATTCACCCTAAGGGGGTGACTCTGGATGTAATGTCTGGGAGAACAGGAATTGGCCCTCTAGTCTCCCCGCTTTTAAGGGGGCGAAGGACCAGCTGGCCTGCTAGGCAGGCGCCCTTGCCCATAGCATCCTAGAGACACCGCAACCTGGACTTGGGGGAGCACCCTCTGGTGTGCTGAGCGCAGAGTGGCAGCTCCTTGCATCTCACGCATCCCGCCCTGTAGCATCCAAGAGGCCAGGCAGAGGAGTGTCAGGACCAAGGGATCTCTCAGGCTCGGGCTGACTCTGCCATCTCCCTAGGGATGCCTGGCCAGCTGTTAAAGCTCAGCGTGGCCAAGACAGAGCTTTGGATCATCCCCCCTCAGACTCTCCACTCTTCTCAGGCCTTGCAGACACCCACCTTGCCTGTCGCTCAGGCCAGTAACCTGGGTGTCACCGCCGCCTCGGCCCCATGTCTAGATCCGTCCAGGCCGTGTCTAAAGGTGCTGACAGCTGGCTTTCCTCGCCGTCCGCAGAGAGAAATCTCCCCTGATATAGTGTCCAGATCACGGCCCCCTCCTTCCTGGCCCCCTCCCACCCCATGTGCATCCCTCCAGCTCCCAGCTGCAAAGATCTTCCCCCCAGACCGTCGCCCCTGGCTCCCCCTTCTCCAGCACACCCAACACAAGCTGCGGGTCTTCGCTGCCAAGGCCCTTCACGGCCGATTCCCACCTGACATATCACCACTATGGAGATCTTGGCTGCCGCTTCTGACTGGCCTGGGATGCCAGCTTCCATCACCTACCCATTAGATCTGCAAACAATCCCGCCTCCCCCCGAGTCAGCTGGGAAATGTTCAACAAAACCTTCAGCTGAGGAAAAGCCGGGCTTGGAACAGGGCACTCTGATGTTGCAGGCATGTGCCCGAATCACTGGGCCGCTGGCCATCCGGGGGCTGGGCTTTCTCTCGCTGGCTTTTTGACAGTCTTGGGTTCATGCCACTTCGGAACGAAACCATTTCCCAAAACCACCCCGGTTTTCGCAAAATGGAGCTGTTCTTTTCCTGTCAGCCCTTCCGTCAAACTCTTCTCTGCCATGATACTTTGACACTGGCTAGGAAACTGGGGACCACTGCCCATCTGGCTGACCAGCACTGTCTCTTTCTGCTCCCCCACCTGTCAGTCTCCCCCTCCCCCTGCCCTTGTCTCATGCCCAGATTGTGAGCTCTTCATCTTTTTGCTGTGTTTGGACAGTGCTTAGCGCAACGGGGCCCTGCCTGGAGCTGCTCAGAGCTACCCCGATCCAATCATCCACCAATGATAGCACTGATCTCTGTGTGCGTATCACGTTTGACGGGGCTCACTGCTGTTCATCTACAAACAGTCTAGTGCCCCATGGGACCCAGAGTCCTTTACAGACTGTGAGACAAACAGATTCCGCCCTCAAATGCAGCCAGCTCTGGGGTGGAGGGCAACAGCCAAGTAGACAATAAACTGTAGGGGAGGACGCTTCAGGGAAGTGCTGAAGGGTCTGCGAGGAACAGGCAGGGTCTTAGATTTTAATATTTCATAGGAAAGACCCACACTCAATAATAACGTCATAGGTGCTCAGTAGCCAAGTGGCTTGATACACTAGCCAATTGT
The DNA here is from genome assembly GCF_965152275.1 of Natator depressus. Taxonomy (NCBI): domain Eukaryota; kingdom Metazoa; phylum Chordata; order Testudines; family Cheloniidae; genus Natator; species Natator depressus. Next base: position 12,677,772 of record NC_134253.1, read on the forward strand.
CTTTGCAGAGTTGGCTCCATAGAAGAGCTAAGGGCCATACGACATGAGCTGGGTTCTCACCTCCAAAGCCCTTCTGGCCACGTCACAAAACCATAGAGTGACACGGGACTGCAGCAGTTGGGGGTGGGCTCTGGGTCAGGATAGAAGGGCATTGGCAGAGCATGGGGGGCAGGGTGGGGTGGGACGGTTTGAAGGACATTGGTAGAGTTCTGTATCTATTTTACCTTCCACAGTCCTTGATTGATCCCTGAGTTTTACTAGTTTTACCCCAGGGAATAGCTATGGGAAGAGTGTGAGAGAGAGAGAAATCGGCAGTCCTGTTAGGGCCCCTCTCCCCGCCCAGTGCAGGTCTCTCTCCTCATTGATCCTGTGGGTTAATTTCCTTTTTGCCAAGCTGCTTCCCAGGATAGGTGGCCGGGGGGGAGCTGTTCGTGCCGGGTTAACTGGGCCTTCAATGCAGGAGAGGGGCAGCTGGAACCAGCTCTACAGATTCCTCAGAATCGTTTCTTGGTGGCCAAGAGCATTTTGAGCTAGTGGAAGGGGCCAGTTTCATGGTCCTGGCTCCCAAGATGCCAAAGCCACCCCACAGCAACCGAGAATTGGGGAGACACGAGCGCAGCTGCCTCCCACCTGGGCCGAATGAGGAAGCAGGGCCATGAGGCTGAGCAGGGTTAGCAGTGTGTCCTCGAATGTTGCCCACCGTCCAGCCCACCCCACTTCCTGGCAGGCCCTTGACGCAGCAAGAGCCCTGACCCAGAGGCACAGAGCCTGCAAGGCCCATCAGGACCCGGTATCCTCTCGACTCCTGATCCCCACCAGCTGGTCTCGGTGGCCGTCCCCAACCCTGGAGGATGACGAGGCTTCGGAGGTCTGGGCCAGGTGGGATTCTGGCCCCGGGATTCTGGCCAGACGGGAACCCAGCCCCGGTCTGACCACGAGGCCCTGCCAGCCCATGCTGGCGTGGGCAAAGGGCAGGCTGGGGGAGCCATCTGTCTGTTCTCAGCAGCCATGTTTACACAGAAGGTTTTGCAGGGAGGGTGTCTGGGATTTGCCAAGGGGGACTGGAGAGCACACACTCTCCCACCCGACTGGCCAGGGGGAGAAGGGGGGTCTGGGAGCCACTCTCGTCTGCCTGTCTGAGTTTGGATCAGCTCCGGTGGCCATAAATCGGCAGGCGAGACGGTGGGAGGGGAGCGGGTGTCGCATGGGGGCCCCAGGGGCAGTTTTATGGCCATTCCATCGGTGTTAAAGGTCAAGACCCTTAATGAAAAGCCTCAGCATCCATCTCTGGGCTCCCACCCCCTATGCTTAGCAGGGCCATTTGGCCCATGGATTTATGTCCCCACCTACCTGGATTTCATCCCTTCTCCCCTGAGACGTGGGGAGACCTTGATCCCGTCTCTCGCTCTCTCTGTGGCTTGAGCTTTCAGGCCAGGCCTGTGGTTCAGATCCTGGCCCTGATTACATCACAGGGAGCCCCGTGACCCCTATGACTCCCTCTGGGGAGGGGGATACTCACAGGGGCTGCCGGATGCTGTCACAGCCAAAGGACATGGGGCTTGGTTGTGATCTCACTGGTGCAGCTTTGGTGCCAAAGTGGGTCCGGATGGGGTCAGATCCCCAGCTGGGGTAAATCAATGGAGTGACACTGGCTGACCCCAGCTGAGGATCTGTCCGGTGGACACGCCTGATTTGCACTGGTGGGGGGACAGCAGGCTCAGGGCCATGAGTATATCATGGTGGTTTTCACCGAATTTGCTTCCCCGGCCACTTCTCAGAGAGATTCTGACTGTGCCGTCTCCCGGGAGCGACCCCAGCAATCGGACTCCCCGGCAGCAGCTGCTGGCGACATTCTCAGGCAGCCCCACTCGAAGAGTGACACTTGTCCGTCCCGGGGATGGAGACAGCCCCGCGGGACCCTGTGCGATACCCACACCCACTGTGGTGCTCTGTCCCCCTCTAGTGGTGGCTGGACCTACTTGCGTGTGTCCTGCAGAGGTGGGTCTTATAGCTCAGGTTGTAGCGAGGTCTTGTCTTGGATCCAGAGTGCTTGGGTTTGATTCCCCCAGCCAACCCATGGGTGTGTAATATGCATCCAGCTTAGATTCCCCATCGCTGATGCAATAAAGTGGAGGGTCGCCTGCCCTGCCATCCCCGCCCCCACACGGTATGCCTCTGTCCATCCTGCTGGAACCCCATCAAGCCAGCAACCCCTGGACCTGCCGGTGATAGAGAGATTGTATGCAAAGGGAGGATCTTCTGGAAAGAGGCCACTGTGTCCCCCCATAAGGGAAGGGGGAACCCCAAGATGCCCTGACATTGTTCCATGCCTGACCCTGCTGCTGTGTTTATCACTTAAGGGGAATGCCAAACAAGGCAGGATATTTTATCCGCGTGTATGTTTATTTTGCCTGGCCCTGTGCAAGCCGCCACTTTAAGCTGGCGTTTCCCATTGACTGTAGGAAAATATACCTGGGGGAGAGTGGGATTCCAGCCGGGGCGGGTGAGTGGATGCACAGGGAGAGCTGTTGTGTTGCTATGAAGGGTTAATAACATTTGGTGTTTCTGTGGCACATTCCACCCACAGCTAGAGCCGGGTAAATAACGGGTTTTTCCATTCACTGGCCATTTTGATACATCGGGGGAGAGGATCGGAAAAACAACCCTGAAATTTCAGGCATTTTAAACTTTTTTTTTAATAAAAGCAAAAAAAAAACCCAACAAGAATGAGCTAGATTTACAACAACCAAGGAGGAGAAGGTGCCGTCGCCGCCCAAAGTGCTCAGCTGGGCTGTAGGAGACCCAGGTTCTAATCCCCATTCCGTGGCAGGGATTTGAACACAGATCTCCCACCCCACTCCTTAGCAGGAGCCCGGCTGGTTTAGTGCCTCTAAGAGCAACGGGACCAGCCTGCTGATCAGTGCCAGTTCGAGGCGCTACGGGTAAGAGCTGGGCTTCCTGCCACTGGAGGGCCTAGCTTTGAACCCTGCTGATGAGCAGGGGGGTAGGATGTGCATGGCCCAGCTGGGAGCAGAACCCAGGAGTCCTGAGTTAGGGTTGCCAGGCGTCCAGCTTTCGACCGGAACGCCTGGTTGAAAAGGGACCCTGGCGGCTCCAGTCAGCACTGCTGACTGGGCTGTTAAAAGTCTGGTCAATGGTGCAGCGGGGCTAAGGCAGGCTCCCTGCCTGCCCTGGCTCTGCACGCCTCCCAGAAGCGGCCAGCATGTCCCTGTTGCCCCTAGGTGCAGGTGCAATTAGGGAAGCTTCATGCGCTGCCCCCGCCCTGAGCGCCGGCTCTGTAGCTCCCATTGGCCAGAAACCATGTCCAATGGGAGCTGCAGGGGCGGTGCCTGCGGGCAGCGTACACCACACAGAGCCACCTGGCTGACCCTGCACTTAGGAGCTTCCAGGAGCATGCCGGCCACTTCCGGGAGCCGCACAGAGACAGGGCAGGCAAGGAGACTGCCTTAGCCAAGCTGCACCGCCGACCAGGAGCTGCCTGAGGTAAGTGCCACCCAGCTGGAGCCCAAACCCCAAACCCCCTGCCTCAGGTCAGAACCCCCTCCCGCACCCTAACTCCCTCCCAGACCCTGCACCCCACACCCCAACTCCCTGCCCCATCCCTGAGCCACCTCCCACACCCTAACTCCCTAACTCCCAGAGCCCGCACCCCAACCCCTGCCGCAGCCCTGAGCCCCCTCCTGGAGCCCGCACTCCCTCCCGCACTCCAAACCCCTCGGCCCCAGGCCGGAACCCCCTCCTGCTCCCCAAACCCCTCATCCCCAGCTCCACCCCAGAGCCCACACCCCCAGCCAGAGCCCTTATCCCCTCCTGCACCGCAACCCCCTGCCCCAGTCCAGTGAGGGTGGGGGACAGGGGAGATGGAGTGAGTGAGGGAGGAGCCTCAGAGAAGGCGTGGGGCAGGGTGGGGCCTTGGGAAGGGGAGGGGCAGGGGGCAGGGCAAGGGTGTTGGGTTTTGTGCGATTAGAAAGTTGGCAACCCTATTCTGAGGGCTAGTCCTATGCAGCATGATCCACAGTGTTTCCTTTGGGGTTTTTTCCTCCCTCAAAGGGGGCAGGGGTGTCGAATCCCCTTCACCCCCATGGGAGCTGCACGGTGTTGCAGGCTCAGGGTGTTCCAAGCCAGGGCTCCTAGGCGGGGCCTGAAGGGTGACAGGCTCAGTAGCCCATTTCCCCACCTTGCCCCCAGGAGCAGTCCCCACAGTGGCATCTCTGTCTCCAGGATGGGCGGGGGGTGCTTTTCAGAGGCACAAAGGCTCCTCCAAACCCGCAAATGCGGCCCACCGAAGTCCTGCAGCTGCCCTCAAGAAACCTCCCACCCAGGGCCTCGCCCCCCACTGCGCTCTGGGAAAGGCAGGACGCCGGGGTTTCCCTGGGGAGAGCACTCCTGCCTCCCACCCTACAGGGCGCTGGCTCTGCCCAGGGTCTGCCCGTGCCTCCCCCAGCCCAGCTGCAGCCCCGAAGAAAACCTGCCGTGCCTCCCCCAGCCCAGCTGCAGCCCCGAAGAAAACGCGGCCAATCCGTGGCCAGGCCGGAGCTCGCAGCATTGTGCGGGGAGGGGCTGCACGCACCCTGGCCCCGTCCAGGCTGGGACTCCTAACCACCTCCTCCACGCTAGCCACGTGCCGGAGCCACAGCTCGTGACCGTGGCAGCCGACGGCACATGGCCCCTGACTGAGCAGACAGGACCACCCAATAGAGCTGGCAGAACTGTGCTTCAGGATGCCCCAGCGTGCATTGCTCCAGTCCCCTATGCCGTGTCCCCTGGTGGTGCTGTCTGCACTATGGGGTAGCTACTCGCATTTTCACTTTGGAGCACGCCAGCGCAGCAAGATATCCCAGCATGCATTGCTCCATGGTGCCTGTCCATGCCGCGCCCCAGATGGGGTAGCTGCCTGGATTTTCCCAGCATGCCCTGGGGCAGGCAGCAAGGACACAGGGTTAGAAGCCTCACGGGGACTCAGCTCAGAATCGCCAGCAGAAGAGGGTGCCACAGGCAAGAACCCAACACCAGCGCCCCAGCAAGGAGCTCCTGGAGACTGGGGGCGGGCTGCGGGGGTCTGGGGGATGGACAAAAGGCACCTGCTGGGAAATAAGCAGAGGGTCACTCTGGAGGCTGGGGGTGCAGGGATGGAGGGAGGTTGGCTTCACCCGATATTGGGATCCCCTCCTGCAGGTTCTTATGAACAACCAGGGGCTGGGGACATTGTTGGTAACCAGGCACCCAGCAATGTCGCTGTGCTGGCCACCAGAACAGGGAGTCAGAACTCCTGGGTTCCCTCCCCAATTCTGGGATGGGGTACAGACCAGTGGACAGAGCAGGTTGGGGGCTGGGGGTCAGGACTCCTGGGTTCCATCCCCAGCTCTGGGATGGGGGAGCCTAATGCAAGGAGTCAGGCCACCTGGGTTCCCTTAGCATCTTGCTGCTGATTCACTGCCTAACATCGGGCAAGTCCTTTCCTGTGAAGAACGAGAATACGATCCTAGCCCTCTCCAGGGGCCAGGAGCCTTGGCTGATCCTTGAAGAGCTCAGGTTTGGCTGAGGGATGAAGTATCTAAGATAGACCGTCTCTCTGGTCACCCCAGCTTTCCCCTCCACACAGAAGCAAGAGCCTTCTTCTCTGCATCTGGGATGTAGTTTATAAGCCAGCTGTCCCATGCAGCTGCCCTCGCTGGATTAATGACCCTAGGGCGACCAGTCAGGGCCCACGGCTGGGACTGTGCTGCACCACACAGCTGCTTGGAGCTTCCCAGCAATGGCAGGGATTCCCCCTGGAGAATCCCTGTTTTAGCAGTATGGGGGCTATGATGCACAGAGGCACTGATGTGATTCTCTCCATGGTACTCTGAGCCAGCTCCTTTACGTCATTAGAGGCAAAAGGCACTGTCGAGTAATGATATGCAAATTAATATTATTCTATTACTGATTAAGCAAGGTGTGTATTTTCCAGCCAAGGTGCCCAATCTCAAGCACTGCACTGCCCCCTAGTGCTCAGATGCAGGTACTGCACAGTCACACACACACACACACACACACACCTCCCCAGCTGTGTCTGTCACAGAGTTGGAGAAAGTGGGGGGTGTCTCTGCGGCAGGGGGAGGCGAGGAGGGGGGGGGCCCTGCAGCCTGAGTGTACAGTGGCTTGCTCCACCTGGAGCCAGATGGGATGGTGGCAGTGGAGGTGGGAAATGAAAGGGATGCACCCAGGCCAAGGGCCTAATCTGGAGCTATTTTACAGCTCATAAATTGGAAGCAGCTCCGGTTCCCAAGTGGAGGGCGAGGGGCCATGGGGGGCCAGGGGACACACACAGGCCTTTGGCAACTCACCAAAATATTTGAAGCTCATAAATTGCAGGGTGCTGACGCTGGCTCTTTGGCGTGCGGCGTGATGTGCAGGGGTGTAACCCCTAGCCCTCCCCCTGAGCCCCATCCTCCTCTGCAATCTGTCTCCCTCGCTCTTTGCTTCTCTCTTTTTTTAATCAAGTGGTGAATTGGAAAAAAAGTTTACGGAGGGCCCTGGGGACCATGGAGGGGTCCTGTGTGGTATGGGGGAGGGGTATCGGGGGCAGGGTTCAGCCCCCAAATGAGGGCTCAGCCTTTTGGAAAGTGCTTTAAAAAATAAAAATCAAGGTTTCTTTGAGGGGGGGGCTTTGTTTTTGTCGAGCGATTGGAAAATTTCAACTGAGTTGAGAATTTGTCTCAACATTTTTCGGTTTGCTTGACCAGCTGGTTTTTGGGCCCAGATATGTCTCAAGGGAAAGAAATGCCAAGTCGGGGCCACTCAGTGCCCAGCGGTGCCCACCCAGGGATGCCAGCCCGGATGTCGCAGCCTCGAGCCAGGGCATGCGCCCTGGGATGTGAAACTCACCTTCCCCTCACAACCCAGAACCAAATGAACCCCCATGTGCTGCCCATGGCTCACGCCATCCATGCGAGTTTGGGAGCCTGGAGCTGTGCCAGCTTTGAGTGGGGGGCGAGGGTAGTCAGGATAGGTTTGTTTTTAAGCTGATGGTTTTGAACTGATTGTCTGAGGGGGGCAGCCAGGGGAAGGCAATGGAAGGAGTGGAGAGAGACAACACGGCCGTCTGTCTGCCTGGCAGGGGCACCTCAACAGCAGGCAAAGCCAGTGCCCAGGGATTGGGCCCTTGGCCTCAAGCATGGCTGGATCCAGCCCAGTAACTACCACCCAACCCATACACCTGCCCCCATGGCCCTGAGCTGGGGGCGGAAGTCAGGGTGGGTCCAGGGAAGATTCATCCCCAGGCACGACCCAGCCCCTTGGACCCTCACTAGCCTTGCTCAAAGCTTCGACTCCCCTGGGCCATGGAGCTTTCCCCCAGGGCATGTCCAGCTGTGAGCTGCTATTGGGGGGGCTTCTGAAGAAAGGGGGGACTTCCCCTTTAAAAGCAACTGAGCTGGAGGGGGCTGGAGGATGAGACTGCAGGTGCGTCCTCCCCACCCCCACGCACTCCCCCCTGGGTGCAGGGAGCTGAGCAAAACACCTGGCCGTGGCTCAGGGCTTCCAGCTTACATCACAGCGTACTGCTCCCAGCCAAGGGTCCTGGCTCTGCAGTCATCCATCATCTGCCGTCAGCCCGGGAGGGGTGGGGAGGCTTTAACCCTTGGGACACCAAAGGCAAGGCATCAAGGCTAGGTGGGCTTTTTAATCACACACAGGGAAACTGAGGCACAAGGCCACACCGTGAGTCTGGCAGAGGACCAAAGGGTCCTGCACTCTTGCCTCTAAACCAGGCTTCCTCCAACCCTCCCCCTCCTCCAAGAGACCCCTCTCCCTGATGGGATCCCACCTCAGTCCCCAATGGCGGTGTGCCCTCGCCCACCCTCCAGGAGATCACCCTCCCAGCAGAGCCCCATAGCCCATCCCTGGCCCTAGAGGAGACAGGCTTCTTCTCCCATCAGTCTCCCTGGAGCTGGGGCCAGCAGCCCCCTGTGCTGGCCCTTTCCTCAAGCCAGCCAGACCCCCCTCCTGCCATGGAGGAGGGAGAGTTCAGGACTTATCTCCACGGAGGAGGCGACCGGCCAATGGAACCCAGTGAGGCCCCTCTCTCTGGTTGAGGGGTGTGGGGAGGCAGATGGAGGGGAAGTGGGTGGGGGAAGGGGTATCTCTCCAGCAGGCTTTGAAGAGCCACATGAAAGCCGCATCCTCGCAGTGCTTTGAACTGCGGCCAAGGCCCCCACAGTTCTCAGATTCAAACACTCCGGCTGCACTGATCACCAGGCGGCATTCGCTCATGGCTCAAGCATGCCGGGGCCGCAGGCTCTGCAGGTCTGGGCGCAGCACTCCCCACCCCCCAAGCTCAGCAAGGGGGCTCCCAGAGAGCCCCACAAACAAAGAGGGCGCAGACGGGGTAAATACCAGCGGGAGCCTTCTGCATTTCCCTGCCAGCGGAGGGGTTCAAAGCACTTAGCAAAGGTGGGAGAGAATCCATCGCCTGCTTTGCAGAGCTGAGAATGGACCCCCGGACACCTGACTCCCGCCCACCACACCACCATTGTAACCACGCCCCCCACCCCCCTGCCAGAGCTGGGAATGGACCCCAGGAGTCCTGACTCGCAGCTCCCCCAGCCCCGCTTTAACCACTAGACCCCACTCCCCTCCCAGGCTAGGAACAGAATCCAGGACTCTCTGGCCTTGTTCTAAATTCTAGCCTCTGCCCTGTGTGAAGCCTCCCTGCCAGGTCTGCACCCAGGATTTTGTGACATGCCCCAATGGCCAAGAATTGCCCTGAGAGGTGGCTGAGCTGCCTTGCGGGGGAGGGGGGTTGCTGGAGACCATGGGGGCTTTACTCCCCTCCCCCATGCCCCTGCCACCCTTGCCAAGATGGGGAAGACTATTCTCTCCTCCCCTGCCACACACACACACACACACTCACCATCCAATTCTAATTGCCCTACTGCCCAGTTAAAGGTTAGTGGCTGCATTGGACTGGCGACCAACCTGGGGGAAGGACACCCTCTGAGAGACTAGAGAAAGAGCCTCCCCCTGCACCCCAATGCTCCCTGTGAATGTCTGTTTTGAGTCCCCTCTGCCCCCAGTACTCCCTGTGAATGTCTGTTACGAGTCCCCCCTTTCACGGTGCTTCACCCCAGTGCTCTGTGTGGATGTCTGTTTCAGGCACCCCATGGGTCCACTTTCCATAAGTCCCCTTTGCTGCCAGGTGCCACCTCATTTTGAACCCTCCTCTCACCCAGGCACTCTATATAGGTGCTCCTTTCAAGTCTCCCTTCCACCCGACACCTCCTGTTGTAGCTCTTCATTTCATCCCACCTCCCCACCCCCTGACCTGCAGAGCTGCCCTGCTCAGGGCATGGTGAGGGATATTTCCTTATAACTGGGTAGGGTGGCCAGATGTCCCGATTTTATAGGGACAGTCCCAATTTTTGGGTCTTTTTCTTATATTGGCTCCAATTACTCCCCATCCCCTGTCCCGATTTTTCACATTTGCTGTCTGGTCCCCCTAAGTGGAGGCCTGGTCCCTAGGATGCTCGTGTAGTTTCCACTGAGCTCCATCAAATCCCTTGCTTAACAAAACCAGCCAAGAGGGCACTCGGGGATCAAGGCCTCTCTCGGTGCGGGGGGGCCGGGGGTGAGATTGGGCATAGGTGAGGCAGGCCCCCATCACACCCCACTGTCCAGGAGCTCGGGCTGGAGGGATCCTCCTCTGGAGGAAGAAGGGAGCTCAGATTCCTCGGCCTCTCAGCTGGGGCTGCCGGCGAAGGGAGCTGGGACCTGGCCTGAGGCCCAGCAAACTCAGTTCCCACATGGGCCCCCAAACAGCCCACGGGAGGGAAACGGCTGTTGGGCCCAAGCTGATGGGGCTCAGACAGTTGGAGGGAGCCCCCAGATCTGGCCCCATTCCCTTTCACAAAGCGGGGGTGGGGGCCTGCGGGGGAGCCCTCCTTGCTGAGAGCAGTTGGGTGTAAATAGCTCTTCAGCATAGTGCAGGTGGCCCCCAGCCAGTGCTGGACAGGGAGAGGTGTCTTGCTAGGGGGCGCTCCCCTCCCCTGCAATGTAAATTAGCACATAACGTGCACACCACTGCCCCCTGCTGGATGGAGTGTCTCTTCCTAGCCCCTCTGTCGCCCCCTAGCTCCGGGAGGCCCTGTGATAATATAATCCCCGATGTTCACGTCCCGGGGGCTGAGGGCTGGGCTTTTGGCCCCAGGACTCCTGGATTCTAGCCCCAGCATAGTGTGGTAGGAGCTGGCTGCTTGCTCCATAAGGGACTGGCCAAGGACACTCGCCTTTGACACCCTAACCTCAGCCAGTATCACCACCTGCCCCCGAAATCGGGGGGGAGATCACCCCATGCCTCTGAGCTCACAAATTAATGACGGGCCCCTGTCATGGTCCCTGCTCCACCTGGAGTTAGAAACACTATAAACTGATCTACAGGGCATTGACAGGTATAGGATAGATAGATAGATAGATAGATAGATAGATAGATAGATAGATAGATAGATAGATAGATAGATAGATAGATAGATAGATAGATGGGGTGAATAGCTGTGCATGGGGATAGATAGATAGCTATGGATGGATGGATGGATGGATGGATGGATGGATAGAGAGGTGTTTGCAGGCTCCAACCTCTCCCCCGCCCCATTTCCAGTTTCTAGCTCGTGTGAGTAACACAGACGACAAAACAAGGAAATTAAGCAAACAGCAGCCAGGCCTGTGGTGCTCCCAGCCACCAACGCTTGTGTCATATCTGCCTCCCTGCTGATTTATTGCCACTGCTTCCCCCCCCACCCCCGCGGGCCCAGGGACGAGCTCTCTGGGGTTTTACGTGACATTATAACTCCAATAAAATGCTGCCAGTGGCGGGAAGCAACAAAACAATGGGGCACCCCCACCGCCACGCCTGAGGGAAAGGGTGCTCGGGAGCTGTGGCCTGGCTTTGAAGACAGCTTGAGGTGAATGAAGCACTCCAGAGTGGGACACCTGCTGTGGGGAGGGGGCCGCAGGGGACAAGGGATGTATCTGCCATCGCTGCCCCAGCACTTCAGACTTGGCACTTCTCTGATCTCCTCAGCAATGCGAGCTTGGGCCTGGGTCAGCACTCAGAGCCTTCGGAGCACATCCTGGCAATCAGTGCTGGCCTCAGTACCACAGCGCAGCACTAGGAGGTGCTGTGCTGTTGGGAGTAGGGTTGGCAGATCAGTAGGGGGCGCTCTCCCATCCCAGCCAGTGCTGACCCCAACGCCCCAGCACAGTGCTAGGGGGCGCCATGCTGCAACATGGAGTATCTCTTAGATGAGATGAAAACGCAGAGGTCAGGCTTCCAAAACAGCTGCCGGGCGCTGAGCCCTTCTAAAAATCTGTCCCCATGTGCTAATAAATGGGACAGAACTTAGTCCTTCTGTTCTGAACGTGCAGCCTGAGCCTGGAACTGGAGGAGACTCTCCATCAGCCTTTGGCACGATAGGGCATGTGACACATGAGTGTGTAGTTCTGAGTCCATCCACCAGAGGGCAGGCTGCACAGACACACGTGAGCCCTTTCCTGTTCAAAAGCACTTTGAGATCAGTCCTCAGCTGGAAGATGTGGGAGGGGAGCCCAGAACTGATCGATGCCGAAAGCCTGTTTCCAGAGACCCACAAAAAGTTCCGCCCGGGCAGATGAGCCCAGATCAGATCAGGATCGTGGTCCATTCCCACTGGGCTTTAAACTTGGTCCATTACACAGGGCAGGGCCGGTTTCAAATTCACTTCTGGATCCAGGGCTGCGGGGCTGGGGTCAGACTGAACACTGGCTTAGATGCTGATCCCAACCTCTTGGGTCTGCAGAACCAGGATGGAAACCCCTGAGGAACCCGACACAGCCTGGCCCAAAGGGGTCCCAGTTCTCCTGGTCACAAGCCCAGCTTCTTCCCCCATCCCCTACCCTCAGCCTGCTCCGATAACGACTGCCTCAAAGCAGGGAGGGGAGGGGCAGGATCGCTCAGGGTACAGGGCTCCCTAGGCAGCCGGTTCCAATCCTGCCCCGTCCGCCTTGACCGAGAGTCGGTAGTTCCTCCCTGTGTGGGGAGTGTGTCAGGACTCAGCCCAGGGTCCCAGCCTGGCAACAAGCACCAAGAGGGCCCCTCACTGGCAGGTTCAGGGGAGGGAAACACAAATGAGTCCCGCTGCCCCCAAGGTGCCCCTAAAGGTGGGGCTCGCTTATAGCACCGGTGCCAGGCCCCAGGCTGTCAACCTCCCACCACCACAAAGGAATATGTGAGCATCATCTGTCCATCCACCCACCTAAGGCATTTATACTGCTCCCAGCACCCTGGCCTCTAGGCACAGAGACACACACCCAGCCCTGCTCCCGGGAGGAGTCTGCAGAAGACACGTGTGGATGGCACTGGAGCCCCAGCACTCCGGCAGCGCAGCGAGCAATTACCAGCTCAGCTTCCCCGCCGAGCTTCACTGCATTTCCCAGCCACTGGAAGCGACGCATTAGCAGCCAGAGAGCAATCAGTGCCCAATGGCTGAACCACTGCTCGTTAGCACCGAGAAATGAGCTGGGGAAATTGCTTGCCAGGACATCTCTGTCCATATCCCACCTCCCCACCCATCCCTGGGTCCCTGCCTTCGTGCCTCGACAAGCCAGGCTTTCCTTTTTAAACCCCCAAAGCAGGCTGGGGTAAGTGAGGCAGGGCGAGGCCTGGATTGAGGCAGGATCACTCCCCAGATACCCGGGAAGCCCCCTCCCGCTTCAGGACAATACTTGAGCTTCACAAGGGAGCCCGGACACCCTGGCATTTCCCCACACACAGCTGGAGCCCGGAAAGAGACAAAACCCAGGTGGGCAGCACTGCCCAGGAACGAGGGAGCCAGAGGAAAGAGAGAGGCCCTGACTGGCACTTGCCACCCACCACCGTCCTCTCCCTGTTGGCTGTCACTGCAGCAATCAACAATGCCCCTCAATTCAGGGAGGGGGGATTAGAGAGAGATTTTTAACTCATTATTTTGAGCTACTAAATCGGCCCAACACTTACACTGCAGGGAGAGGGGGGGCAAAGCTGGGCATGAGTCTGGGATAGATAGATAGATAGATAGATAGATAGATAGATAGATAGATAGATAGATAGATAAGGGGGTGGATGGGGATAGATCGATAGATAGACAGACAGACAGACAGACAAAGGATAGGTTTCTGGCCTATCACTGAAGATTCAACCCAACATGTTCAAGTGGTCTCTGATTTGGGAGCCCAGCTTATGGCCCGAGTAGCCAGATTTTCATAACCAGCTCAGCTCTCATTTAGGCTCCACCAAGAAGTGGCCAGATGCCCAGATAGCACTCAGCAGCCCGCAGTGTCCTGGGGGCTGGAGGGGTTCCCCACTGATCTCGGAGGCGGGGGGAGAGGTGCATTCTGAGCACTTTGGACAATCTGGCCCCAGGTGTGGGTGCTGAGCAATAGAAAAAATCCAGCCCCACGTGGCATATCTAAGCAGCACATCTGGGAATCCTCTAAGGCCCTGAGGCCCTGTCTCACAATTGCAGCCAAGAGGACAGCTGGACCAGGACCAAGGAACGTGAGCAGCGCGAACAGCCCAGCCAAACCCATGGCCAAAAGATTGCCTCATCAGCCAGTAACAGACCAGGCTGAAAACTCACCCATCAAAAGCAAACCAGCCAACCCCCCCCCCCCCCGGGGCTAAGGGTGCTCCCACACAAAGCATCAGTCACCCCAAAGATTGTTACAGCCGAACACATCTTCCAAACCTAATTTCCGCCTCTCCAACCCCAAGCACTCAGAGCTCCTGACGCTGGCCCCCAAAATTATGAGATTTGGTTAACAATCATGAGGGGGATATTTTTTAAAGAAAAAAATAAAACTGGGCTTCTTGTCCGGGCCCCCCTCCCCCTGTAAACCCTAACCCTAACCTCACTCCATCAACCGTCCTCCCCTTCTCACTTGCCTTCTGGGTTCTGAGTCACCTTTTCCAAGTCGACGAGGACTAGAAATGCACTTCTTTTTTTTTTTAATGACAGATTATATCACCTGTGATCACCTGACTTCTGGAGCTGGGGCTTTTAGTAAATCACGAGAGTCACAGTGAAAATCACAAGAGCTGGCAAATGTCCATTTATTTTCTCACAGCCCAGGCCACAGAAACAGACTGGTTAGTTTCACTTTTGTTTCTAGTCAGTTTCCTTTTGAGTTTCCCTGTCACCAGCCCAAGGTCTGAGCTGAGAATGGCCTTGGGGCATTTTGTCCCACTACAATCGCCAGTTAGGGCAGTGATTTGTTTTCACAATCTAACAGTACAGCCCCTGGTTTGAACACAGCTACCCTACTATAAAGGTGCCTCACACCAGTATAGATTATCCCCCTTCCAATGTGGGATGTGGGCTTGTTCTGCACACTACAGTCACACCAGGGTTTTTTGTTTGTTTCTTTGTGTTTTAAACTATTGATTTATTTAGGGTGTTTTAACAGGGGTCACAAGTCTTTGCCATGTAACTATCAGAGGCTACCCAACCACCATTACAAGCGGGCACTTGGGTTCAGAGACCCAGCCCACAGCCAGATCCTCAGCCGATCTCTGTGTCTCCCGTATTACACAGGCAGCAGCAGCACCCCTGACCCCGCAGAGCACCCAGGGCTGAGATCTTCGGGCCTCTTCTGATCCAGCCACACTCCTGGTCTCTGCAGCCCCTCTCACCCCCTGGCATCCAGGCGCCTTAAAGGCCAATGAAACAAACACAGCGCAGAGTTGGGGGGGGCTCGAATCTATTTGACAAATGTTAGGTTTTGGGGGAAATCTTGGGGGTTTTCCCCCCAAAACAAAACGTGCAGTCTAGAGGGTGCTGCCTCCCTTGGGGGGGACAGGGGGGCTGTATCTTGCCCTGGCTGGGGGACGGGCGGGGGCTCTCTGAGGGGTTTCACCCATTCCCCACGTCCAGGGTTTTCATCCGTACAACTGCAGGCCCAGGTAACCCGCCGGCGAGGTGCCAAGGGGCCGCCTTGCGCTTTGGTAGCACAAGGGAGACCCCTTGTGGCCGTGCTGGGAACCGCAAGCGGCATCCTTGGGCTAAAGACAAGGGGAGGGGGAGAGAAGACTGGCGCTTTGTGAATGAAAGAGGGTCTGGCGCTGCTGCAGGGGCCGGGGGTGGGGGCGGGGGAGTGGGGCTGGGATGGGATGGGGGGGTGAGGGGATGGGGGCTGAGATGGGGCGGGGGATGGAATTGGAGGAGGAGTGATGGGATGGGGGCTGAGATGGGGCAGGGAGTGGAATTGGAGGAGGGGGAGGGGTGATGGCATGGGGGCTGAGTGGGTGATGGGGTGATGGAATTGGAGGAGGGGTGATAGGAAGGGGAGCTGCGTTGGAGGAGGGGTGATGGAATTGGAGGAGGGGGAGGGGTGATGGGATGGTGTGATGAATTTGAGAGGGCTGGTGGGATGAGGGGGCTGAGTGGGTGGATGGGGTCATGGGATGGGGTGATGGAATTGGAGGAGGGATGATGGGATGGGGGCTGAGTTGAGGGAGGGGTGATGGAATTGGAGGAGGGGGAGGGGTGGTGGGATGAACTGGGGAGGGCTGAAGGGATGGGGGCTGAGTTGGGGGAGAGGTGATGGGCTAGGGTGATGGAATTTCCAGAGGGGTGGTGGGATGAGGGGCTGGGATGGGGGGAGCTGGACTCATTTTTGTCGTGGGGAAAAATGACAGGAGAGACGCAGGACAATCAACCCCTGGTTCCTGTCACCAGCATTGTCCCCCAGCCAGCCAGGGTCCAGTTTTGCATAGGGGGTCCATCGGGAAGGGGATGGCTCTGATGCACCCTCAAAGGAGGAGTGAGCCAGGGAAGGGCCCTGATACAAGCCAGTAAAGCAGCAGGGCCCAGCACCTAAACCGTCAGTGAGGGAAGGCTCAGCTCGGCCTGGGCAGGAACTGGGCCCTGCAACGGGGGTCTCAGGGAGGAAGCAGGGCTGAGGGGTTTTGCCCGCTCCAGGGCTCTAAGGAGAGATTGTTTCCCCCATTTATAGCAAGGTCTTGGAGGAACTGGCATCATGGAGGTTCCGAGAGAGAGGGTTAGGGATGGCAGCAGGATCTACTGGTTAGAGCAGGGGTTGGGGCGGGAACTTGGGGTCAGGACTCCCAGGTTCTGCTCCCAGCTCTGGGATGGGAATGGGGTCTCGCGTTTAGAATGGGGGTGCTTAGCAGCAACACTTCTGGGTTCTAGTGCCAGCTTCCCCACATGCTGTGTGACTTTGGGCAGGTCATTATGGGCCAGGTTTTTGTCAGTGCTCATCTCCTTGTATTCAGGTGGGGGGGTCAGGGGACTCCCCTGGATTCTGGGGGGAGGGGAATTCTCAGTGGCTCCTGCTGATTTCTTGTGCCCATCCCACCCACTTCCTTTCTCTGCCTCATACCCTCCCTAAAATGGGGGCTGATCCTGAGCCGACCTGGTCCAGGAAGCACCCCCGGAAGAGGCTAGACAAGGGTCAGGTGCCAGGCTCTGACTCTCCCACCACCCTGGGGAAAGGGATGGGACCTTCTGCCCCCCCACAGCCGTCCCAAGGCCCCACTCTGCCTGGGGGATCTCCCTGGGGCAGCAGCCAGGGGCTGAGGGTATCTGCAGGCCCTTGGGAGGGGGTTTACCGCTTAGGGTGGCAGAGCCACCTACATGTTCCACATGGAGGTAACACCTCCCCCCCCATCAATTCTCAGCATCCCCCCCCCCCCCCCCCATCACCACAGTAACAGGCATGAGTGGTCCCTGCTGTCCCGGCAGGTAGGTCTCCATGGCAATCCCAAGCCCCAATTCTTTGTTGCCTGGCAACATGTGTCAATTGACACCCACTTTGCACTGCGGTAGATCATGCGGTGTGAGCCCCCAATCACCCTTCCCAGATCTCATCTGTCTGGCCATCTCCTCTGCGACTGCGGAAGAGCCAGGCATAGACTCTTGCTCGCCCGGCACCTAGCCTCCTGCTCCAACCACTAGACCCCACTCCCCTCCCTGAGCTGCAGGGAGAACTCAGGAGTCCTGGCTCCCACCCCCTGTTCTAACCACTAGACCCCATTTCCCAGCCTGGGAGCTGCAACTGCTGTAACCCAGCACCGTGTGAATGCCCGGCCGGGGGGCTGGAGCAGCAGGACATTCCTGTCCCAGCCAGGCAGAGGGATTTGGGGCTCAAGCGGGGGTCCCACTGAGCTAGTGACAGGTGCCAGCCTCCTGCCCTTCCCAGCAGACCACCCCCCAGGCCTATGCCCCCCACCCCCATAGGGTAGGTGAGCTGTGGCTTTACAAAGAGCTGCCCCAGCTGTGGCCCAGGAGAAACGTGACACACACACACACACACACACCCCCACACACACAGCTCAGGTTACCTGCTGGGGTGGGGGGTCTGTGGGGAGCAGCCCAGCGCCCCCAGCTGGGTGGGAATAGAAGCTGCAGCAGCTGCTGGAGGGAGTGGATATCCTGGTGGTCTGATGCTGGGTGTGTCTGTGCAAGGGGTGGAGGAAGGGGGAGGAGGAAATGGTGGGGGGCAGGAGACTTGGGGGGGTGGATACAGGGGGCTGTGTGTGTGTGCGTGCGCACGCACGCGAGGGGCTGTGTGTATGAAGGGGTCCTCAGATGTGCTGGGGGAGGGGCTGCTTGTGGGCAGGGGGCTCCATGTATCAGAGGAGCAGTGGGGGAGCCCAAGGGAAGTTCAAGCCCCCCCTCCGACAGAGGCTGTGGATCCTCTCTCTGCCCGCTCCTGGCCATTCCCACGGGACCCAACTCATTGTGGGTTCATCCCCACCAGCCGCACCCTGAGGGGATCAGGCCCTGCAGTGTGGGGTGGGAGGGCTACCTTGGAGGTACAAAATCCCGGGACCTCCGGGATGGGCATGAGCCCATGACACTGTGTACTGAGCCCCCGACAGCCCCCCGCCCCCTGACAGCTTCCACAGAGCAACCCTGCAACACTTGCCAGAGCTGTGCCCGGGCGTTCTGTGGCTCTGGAATGGAGAGTATCCTGTAATGAGCCCCCTCCCTGCAGCACAGCGCCCCCGGCTGAACCCCCTCCCTGCAGCCCAGCGCCCCCGGCTGAGCCCCCTCCCTGCTCCCCGCAGCACAGCACCCCCTGCTGAGTCCCCGTCCCCTTAGCACAGCGCCCCCTGCTGAGCCCCCTCCCCGCAGCACAGCGCCCCCTGCTGAACCCCCACCCCGCTCCTGCAGCCCAGCGCCCCCTGGTGATCCCCCTCCCCGCTCCCTGCAGCCCAGCGCCCCCTGCTGAACTCCCTCCCTGCAGCCCAGCGCCCCCTGCTGAACCCCCTCCCTGCTCCCCGCAGCACAGCGCCCCCTGCTGAGCCCCCTCCCCGCTCCCTGCAGCCCAGCGCCACCTGCTGAACCCCCTCCCTGCTCCCCGCAGCACAGCGCCCCCTGCTGAGCCCCCGTCCCCGCAGCACAGCGCCCCCTGCTGAACTCCCACCCGGCTCCTGCAGCCCACCGCCCCCTGCTGAGCCCCCTCCCTGCAGCCCAGCGCCCCCTGCTGAGCCTTCGCCCCGCTCCCCGCAGCACAGCGCCCCCTGCTGAGCCCCCGCCTCGCTTCCTGCAGCCCAGCGCCCCCTGCTGAGCCCCCGCCCCGCTCCCTGCAGCCCAGCGCCCCCTGCTGAGCCCCCGTCCCCGCAGCACAGCGCCCCCTGCTGAGCCCCCGCCTCGCTTCCTGCAGCCCAGCGCCCCCTGCTGATCCTCCGCCCCGCTCCCTGCAGCCCATGGCTTTTGCTCTGTCCCATCCAAGCAGTGACCCCTGGGACGCCCTTCGAGGTGACTGGGCGCCCAGCTGGGGACACGCCGACCCCCGCGCCCTCACTTTTCCACACACAGAGGAAGTTGCTGGCATCTTGAAAGTGGCTTTAATTGCTTCCCTTAACGAGGTTCTTCCTCTTGGCAGCGGGGTGGGGGGGGGAGATCTCTGACAGTCCTAAATCCAGAGCCTCCCCCCGCCGAACCCCGACCACTGCACCCGCTTCATATTAATTAGCGTGATTAGTGCTGCTCTTAATTACAAGACCAGATTGTCCATTGTTAATTGTGGGCGGGGGGAGGGGAGCCTCTTCCGTGCCTTGTGGAAATGGTTATTTTGGGGGGGATGCCCCTCCCCACGTTGCGTTCTCTGCCCCCCTTCCGATGCCTGGGCAGGTGAGAATGCTGCAACCTTGTCCCTGTGCCGTGGATCTGTGCCGCCCCAGCCTGCCCCCAGGGGGCGCTGCCAGCAGTTCGAACATTAGTATGTCGGTGGGGGGGAGGCAGGGGGCGGAGCAAAATGCAGCAGGGAATGAATGATCTGCACCAGGCAGAGGATAAAAGGGGGTGATGGATTATATTGAGATAGCCGGGGCTTCGGGTCGGGATTGAAGGGCACCGGCAGAGCTGGCGGGGAGCCCAGAGCTGGGATATCAGGGGCTGCATGTCGGGATTGAGGGGCACGGGCGGGGGGGGCAGGGCTGGGACAGCAGGGAACTGCTGGTCAGGATTGAGGGCCACTGGCAGAGTTGGGCCAGGGCTGGGATAACAGGGGGCTGTGGGTCAGGATTAAGGGTCTCTCACTTGCCAGGTGCATCTCCAAGGCCCAGGGCTCTCCTGGGTTGCAATGCAGCCCTCCCACTCTCCTACAAGAGGCTGGGACTGAAATCCATGGGAGCGGTGGGGGCTGGGATCCACAAGGGAATCACAGAATATCCAAAGCCATGTAGCAGTTGCTATCCATGAGTGTGGCTCAGTGGGGAGGGTGCTGGGCTAGGACACCTGGGTTCGATTCCTGGCTCTGCTGCTGCCCTTGTCCTTGTCTTGCTCTGTGCCTCAGTTTCCCCATCCCACTCTGTGTTGTCTGTTCACACTGTAGCTCTCTGAGGTAGGGACTGTCTCTCACTGTCTGCAGAGGCCAGCACAGTGGGGCCACAGTCTGGGTTTGGTTCTTCTCCACACTGCTGGGATAATAATGCCACATCTCCTGAGAGATGAACATCAGTCCCTCATAGGGTTGCCAACCGTCCAGGATTGTCCTGGAGTCTCCAGGAATTAAAGATGAATCGTTAATTAAAGATTATGTCATGTGATGAAACCTCCAGGAATATGTCCAATCAAATTTGACAACCCTGGTCCCTGGGCTGTTCTGACTCAGCATAGCCCGGTCCTTTCCCCCCGTCCCCACCCCCAAAGCAGGTCAACCTGTGGAACTCCTTGCCAGGGGATGTTGTGAAGGCCAAGATTATAACAGGGTTCAAAAAAGAACTAGATAAGTTCATGGAGGATAGGTCCATCAATGGCTATTAGCCAGGATGGGCAGGGATGGTGTCCCTAGCCCCTGTTTGCCAGAAGGTGAGAATGAGCAACAGGGGATGGATCACTTGATGATTACCTGTTTTGTTCATTCCCTCTGGGGCACTTGGCATTGGCCACTGTCTGAAGATGGGATACTGGGCTAGATGGACCTTCGTTCTGACCCAGTCTGGCCATTCTTATGACCCTTTGGGACCATGAATAGCTGGAAATCCCTGTCTCCCATCACCCCCATCTCCAGTGTCCTATTGGCTGTTGGAGGTGGATTCTTCTCACAAACCCGTCAGAGGCCTCAAGGCCTGTGATCTTCCCTGTCCCTGCTGCAAGCAGCGTCCGCTTCTACGGGGAGGGTGTAGGGAATGGTCAGGTTTAGCTGGGGCACTTTGGACATTTGCAGAACTCTGTGGAGAGGGAGGCAGGGCTGGGCTAGCTGGGGGCCGTGCGGTGGGGTTGAGGAGCAGTGACAGAGCTGGGAGCTCACCCCAGCCTTTCGCTTTCTTGCCAGTGCCATTGATGGCTCCCGCACTGTCAGGAGCAATAAATCCACCCCCTCCCCTCTGCCATCGTCCACAGCCTCCGCCCAGCCAGCCCCCCTCCTTCTGCTCGGGGAGCAACAGAGCCCAAAACCCAGCTGGAAAGACTTAGGGGAGATGAGCCCCTGCAGTGATCCTGTTCTGCCACCAGGGGGCACTATGACTACCTCATCTCCCCATAGTTGTCATCCCCCCACACTGCCTTCGCTGTGCTGGCAGATGCCATGGCCCCAGACGACCCTCTATGGGGACACAGGATGGGGGCAAAGGGGACGGGCAGGGGCCAAGGGGGTGCCGCACTGGACCCCACTGCCCTGTCCTTTCCCCCTCCCTGCACTCGCTCCCCTGGGCCTGCAAGCTCTGTCCTGTACCGACAGCACATAGTGAGACAGGCATCAGCACCAGGTAACAGCCAGCCTGGCAGGGGGCAGAGCTGGGGATAGAAGCCAGGAGGCCTGGATCCCAGCCTCGACCCAAGCCCACTCTAACCACTAGACGGTTCTGACCTCCACCAGTTTTTGTGCAGGCAACTAGGGACTGGGCTCGGCCCTGCCTTTGCACTGGGTCCAGGAGTCAGCAATTTGGAATTCCCCCTCAGCAAGGAGGATAAGAACATAAGAACGGCCAGACAGGGTCAGACCGAGGGTCCATCTAGCCCAGGATCCTGACTGCCGACAGTGGCCAGTGCCAGGTGCCCCAGAGGGAATGAACAGAACAGGGAATCATCAAGTGATCCATCCCCTGTCACCCATTCCCAGCTTCTGGCAAACAGAGGCTAGGACACCATTCCTGCCCATCCTGGCTAATAGCCATTGATGGACCTATCCCCCATTAACTTATCTAGTTCTTTTTTGAATCCTGTTATAGTCTTGGCCTTTACAACATCCTCTGGCAAGGAGTTCCACATGTTGACTGTGTGTTGTGTGAAGAACACAAATCCCACCTGCTCTGGGGAGGAGACAGAAGGACCCTGGGGGGGAGAAGTAGGGGGTAGGGGTACCCCAGGGAGCAGCAAGACCCAGCTGGATGAGTCCTACCCTGCTCACCTTGTGCTGCAGCCACCCCTTCACTAGGTGTGACCTTGTGGCAGTGGGAGCAGCCCTCAGAGGCTCACCTGTGGCACTCCCTTTTGCCGAATGTTATTCAGGGGAACAATTTTGTTCCTTTGCTGATTCTACCAGCAAACCATGGCCTGGTCAATTTCACTCTGGGCAGCCCCCATCTGAGATCAGGGCCCCATGGCTGCACAACCCCAGAGTGAGGCACAGTTCATGCCCCAAAGACCTTTCAGTCTGAATAGACAGAGGGTGGGAGAGGAAACTGAGGCACAGAGGGGTGAAAGGACATGCCCAAGGCCACCCAGCAGGTCAGTGGCAGAGTCCCAGCTCAGTGCTCCTACCCACTAGGCAAGGCTGTCTTTTGCTTCTGGTTCTTACACTGCACCCATCACCTTGGTATCGGACTGGCTGTGACCCACACAGTGCCCATCTCTGCCTCACAGGGCACAGTGCAGATTTGACTTAATCTGGGGAGGGGATCACAGGTAAGGTTCAATGGGGGGAGGCATTGCTCCCTTCCAGAGGGTTTATTATTAACCAGGGGGCCAAAATCCCAACATGAATTAGCACCTAGCACCCCCTCCAGGCCCAGATGGCATGGCAGGACACGGCCCCCCAGTGCTTAGCCACAGAGCGCCCCAGATTCCTACCGTGAGGGGCTGGAGCTGGACGCCGCATCTGTATGCAAGCCCCGCTCTGCAGCCAGGCAGTCGGACCAGCGAGTCGGGGAGTGGGGGGCTTTGCCCTTGATGAAACATTAATCTCCCTCCCCCAGCTGCCCCCCCATCCCTTCCATAGGTCACCGGGAGCCTGGCTGAGCTGGCGGCGCCGCGAGGGAGGCAGCTTAATCACAGCACAAATCATCCAGCGCAGGGGCTGGTAATTTACACTCGGCCTCTCGGCTCAGGGACCAGGCTCCTTGGCTCAGCCACCAGCCCAGGCTGCTGCCTCCAGCCCGAGCCTGGGTGAGGGGCCACGGATCCCCAGGCCTCAGCCTTGGGCAATGGCCCCAGCTCCCGGCCTGTGTCCGACCAGGTAGCCCAAGAAGCATTGTGGGATGAAATGCCATCCCTTGCCCTGCAATCCCCACCCCGGCACTGCCGGGGAGCCGCCCTTGGGACCAGCAGTGCAGGGCCGGTGACACATGGGAAGCGACTCTGATTCCATCCAGCAGAGGGCAGTGGTGCTTCCATGCGCATGCGCACCCCACATCTCCAAACAGCACGTCACACCCGCAGTGTGTCACACCCACACTACCCTTCCACACCGTGTCACACCCAAGCTCTCACCCTCCACACCTCCACACAGCATCACACCCACATACCACAGCTCTCACCCCCCACACCCCCACAGTGTCACACCCACACCCTACAGCCCTCACCACCCCACACCCCCCTCCACACAGTGTCACATAGTGTGTCACATCCACATACCTCCACAGTGTGTCACACCTACCCCCCCGCCCCTCCAGCTCTCACATGCACACACCTCAATCTCTCTCCCACACACACAGCTCCACAGGGATGATTTGTGGTTTCCTTTCACTCTGCTCCCAGGGGGTGGGGGGTGGTCACATTCACTATCCCTTGCATGTGGGAGGAGGGTCTCCTGTGACAGGGCTGGAGCCTTAACGAACACAGCACTAATGAGCAAACTGATCCCCAGCCGCTCCTTGGCCCAGCCTCCTCTGCTGGGGGGCGACTCCTTGGCACAGAGGTAGCCGGCACATCTGGGAGCAGATACTCCCAGGGGACTAAACCCCAGGTAAGGAGTAGCGGCCCCAGGGGCGCATCCATCCGCCCCAGGGATCGAACCAGCCACGCTACAGCTTGGGTGAGGAGCAGGCTGGTGTAGTAGCTGGACCTGGCCACAAGAGGGTGACATGTGCCCAGGCATTCACCTGGTATGTTACAAGCACAGAGGGAGAAGGGAGAACAGCGCCACCCCCCACCCCTAACACCATCCTCCTTAGACACCCCAGAGAGGTGGGTGAAGGCACCAACCCCAAGCTCCTGCCAGCACCTGCCCGACTGGGAGCCAAGCTGCAGAATCCATGGCTCCGAACAGATGAGGGGTGAATCTGAATTCAGGAGGAGGCAGGATACCGGGCTGGATGGACCCTTGGTCTCCTCTGACACTGGAATAAATGGCCTCTCCTATGGTGATCAGAGCTCCTCCCCACAGTACCATGGCAACAGCAGGAGGCCAGACGCCAAGCCAGATGGGCCCATTGACTTTCCAGCCATGGTGGAACCTCCAGTTTCCCTAGCAACAGGCAGCACAAGGGCCCCATTGTGACATCCCCAGGGTGTGAGCAATGGGGGAGGATGGCCTGGGGGAAGGCTGTGACTGGCCCCCTGCAGCCCGTGGCCCCAGCTGCACCAGGATCCCCCACACCTATGGCACCAAGCAGAGTGTAGGGCTCCAGGAGATGAAGGGCGGGGTGGTGCTCCAGCTCCTGCTGCACTGGCTCAGGGCCCTGAGGTGAGCGGTGGGTACCTGGGAAACAGGAAGCCTGAGCCGGCCCCTGGCCCTGACCCCTGTTTGTATGTGACCCCCCAGGGCTTCCATCGGCATCCTGCTGCACCTGGCAGAGCGCGCCCTCCACAGAGTACCTCGCTGCCGGCTCCTGCGGGCCCTCCACCCATGGCCCAGACACCATGACGGTGCCCCCATCAGGTCAGGGGACTCCCCGGAGAAAGGCACCTGGCCTGGGCCTAGAGCCAGGCTGTGGGGGGAGAGAGATGGTTAGTGGGTGTGTTAGGTGGAGAGAGATGTTCCTTGTTAAACACAAAGGCAACCTGTGTCGAGCCCAATGCCTCAGTGCAGCACTAGGGGGCGCTGTGCTGCACAGAGTGGGGTGGGGGCTCAGTAGGGGGAGCTCTCTCCTCCCACTCAGTGCTGACCCCATGCAGCACTAGGGGGTGCTGTGCTGGAGGGAACAGGGTGGGGTCTCAGTAGGGGGCACTTTCCCATCGCAGCTAGTACTGACCCCATGCAGCACTAGGGGGCGCTGTGGCAGAGGGGATTCCTGACTAGGAATCACTAATCGCCCTTGGCTCCCTTGCAGTAGGGGCATCGTGGCCGTGTGGCAGAGGGGCGCAGCGGGAACAGGGGGCTGGAGTGGGATCCAGGAGCAGCCACCCAGGAGACACCCTGATGGAGACTGCACCTGCACCCACGGGCCAGAATTCCAGCTCCCAGAAACCAGCTCCATCCAGAGCCTCTTCGATGGGGACGGCAGGCTGGACCTGGCTGGGCTGCGCAAGGTGATCTATGAGACAGGTGTGTGTGGGGCTGGAGCAGTGGGAGGAGCCTTTAGATTTGACACCTCTCGCCCCAGCCCCTGGCACTGATGCCAAGAGTCTGAGTCCCACTGCAGGGTGGGGCCAGGAGCAGGCGCTGTTGGCAGGGAAGCGAACCACACTTGGCTGAAGCTGCCCCCTAGAGACAAGCTTTGCCCATCAGATCCGGCAGAGAACACCTGGGTTCTGTGCCCAGCTCTGCCACTAGCCTGCTGGGTGACCTCGGGCAAGTTACTGTGCCTCTCTGTGCCTCAGTTTCCCCAACTGTACAGTGGCAATAGTGAAACTAACCTCCTTGGTCAAGCACTTTGGGGTCTGCTACTGTGAAGAGAGAGGGCACTGCTAGGCCATAGTAGTTGGCACAGTGGGTTAGCAGCTACATGCCAGACAGGCAGCAAATGTATCAATGGGCACATGTTGGTCAGAGATCTCAGGGGTGAATAGAAATAAAAAACCCCAAAACTTCTGAGGCTCTGCTCCAGCTGCCCCACTAGGGAGCTGACTACATTTCCCATAAGGCCCCAGAACAGGCTACCAGCCCCTCCCCCCATTCTCATCACTAGATACAACTCCCCTCCCGGAGCCAGGGAGGGAACCCAGGAGTCCCAGCTCCCAGCCTCCATTGCACTAGCCACTAAACACCACTCCCCTCCCAGAGTCAGGGAGGAAACCCAGGAGTCCTGGTTCCCTGCCCCCACATAGTCAGTGTTCTATGAGTGTGTAGCTGGGTCTCCGTGGTCCAGTCCAGTCCCATCTCATGCGCTGTGGGGGGGCTGGGGGCCCAGGCACAGATGCCAGCGAGCGGAAGGTCACCTGGAAGTTTCTCTTTGGTGTGTACCCCGCGGACTCCACCACTGAGGAGCGGCGCCAACTGGACCAGCAGCTGGTCGCCAGCTACAGGAGCATGAAGAACGCCTGGAAGCAGCAGTTCCCCAGCGCCAGGCGCATGGAGGTGCAGTCAGACCGTAAGTGCCCCACAAACCAACCCTCCAGCTCCCAGCACGCAAGACATCAGGGCACCGAGCCGGAGGCAGAACTGAATGGGGGGATGGGGGTACAATAGGGACCGAGTTTGGGGGGATGAGGCCCATCCGCTTCCCCCACATTTTAGAGACCAAGTTCTCTCAGCAAAGATCTCTTTCCTACAGCTCGGGGCAGGGTCAGGGGCAGGTCAGTTCTTCCTAACCACCAGCCCAGGCACTGATTGACATGGACACACAACACATTCAATTTATAGCCCCACAGCTCCTCCCACCAAACAGCTCCGCCCACTGGGCGGAGCAACAGAGCTCCGCCTCCTGAAAGCTCTTGAGCCTGGTCATGGTGGCTAAAGCCGACCCCATTCTCCTTCCCACAGTGGAGCTGTCCCTGGCCATCGAGAAATACGAGGAGCAGCAGGAGAAGGAAGCGGCCAAGGTGCCTGCGGTGGTGAGACGTCTGTGCCAGCCGTGGCTGGACGGGCTGACTGGCTTGCTGGGGCACGGCAGGCAGGAGCCCGGGGTGGCGCAGAGCAGCCAGCAGCGATGGCCAAGGGGAAGGCAGTGTGGCAGGAGCTGGTACCAAGGTGCAGCCCCTCAGGGGCGGGCATCTGCCCCGCTGGCACAGGCACTCCAAGCAGGGAATGCCAGGGCTGCATAGGCCACAGGGACTGGGCTCCATGGTCAATGGCTGGGGTGGGTGTTCCTGGAGCTGGGAGTAGCACCCAGGAGTCCCGGTCCCCAGCCCCCTCCCCATGCCCTGAGCACCAGGAGCCCCTGCCCCTGCTGTGCACCAGGGCCGAGCCGAATACTAATGCAGCCCCTCCCCCGCCAGCACGGCCTGTGGCTCCAGAGCATCAACCAGCTCCAGTTCTGGGCATCTCTGAGAGACATTGATGCCGACCTGCCCCGCACCGACCGGCACCGCAGCTTCTTCCAGTGAGTGCGCCCTGCCGGGCACCGCAGCCTGCTGCCATGCCCCGCAGCCTGCTGCCATGCCAGTGCCACGCCCCCAGCACCATGCCCTGCCCGGCACCGCCGCCCGCTGCCACCCCCCAGTGCCATTCCATGCTGGGCACCGCTGCCCACTGCCACGCCAATGCCACAACCCTAATGCCATGCCACGCCAGGCACCATTGCCACACCCACCAGTGCCACGGCCCCAGTGCCACGCCCTGCTAGGCACCGCCGCCCACTGCCACACAGCTCCCCCACAAACCTCCCCCCAGTGCTGCACACCCGCCAGGCACAGCCGCCCACTGCCATGCAGCCCCCTCAGGAGGCCCCCCCAGTGCCATGCTTGTGCTGGGTACAGCCCCCCAGTGTCATGCAGCCCTCCCCACAAACCCATCCCAGTGCCACGCCTCTGCCGGGCACAGTCCCCTCAGTGCCACACCCTCTTCACGCACAGCCACCCTCCTCCACGCAGGACCCTCCATGAGGCTGCCCCAGTACCATGCACCTGCTGGGCAAAGCTCCCCAATGCTATGCAGGCTCCCCACAAGCCCCCCCCCCCCAGTGCCACACACCCACCGAGCAGCCACCCACTGCTACGGAGGCCCCTCCATGAACCCCCCAATGCCACACACTCACCAGGCAAAGCTCCCAGTGCCACTCACCCACCAACAGCTCCCACCCCAGTGCAACACAGGCCCCTCACAACTAAGGCTACCCCAGACCTACAAGCTAACCAGCACAGCCCCCCCTGCCCCGTTGCCACATGCCCCCAGGAACAGCCACCCTGATGCCATGTAGGCACCCCCACACGGACAGCCTATGCCATGCGCCCGCCGGGCTCACACTCCAATGGTGCCATGTGCTCGCTGGTCTCACACACACACACACACACCCATGATGCCATGCTCCTTCTGGGCTCACCCCCGCCCCCAAAGGTGCCATGCACCCACTGGGCTCACCCCCCCCCCATGTGGCCACGTGCCCGCTGGGATCAAACCCCCCCCCACACACACACAATGGGGCCATGCTCCCACTGGGCTCACACTCCTCCTGTGTCTCTCTGCAGGCGCCAGGGGCTGGTGAAGCTGCTGTACCTGAGGGAGATTCTGATCACATTTGCCGCCTTCCACCAGGGTGAGTACCCTGCCCCCCGGAACCCCTCCACTGCTCCCTACCCCACCAGCACCCCTCCACTGCTCCCTGCTCCCTCTCCACTGTCCCTTCCCCCAAGCCTCTCACTGCCCCCTGCCCCTCAGACCGCCCTGCTGCCCCCTGATTCCCCCACTTCCACCTCCCCTCTCAGTGCCTTCTGACTTCCCCCCTTTACTGTCCCTTGACCCCCCAGGATCCCTTTTTGCCCCCATCTGTCTCCCTGTTGCCTCCTACTCCTATTCTCCCCATCCCCTTGTCCCACCCTCCCCCTGACGCCCCCTCCCCTTCTCCCCAGACATCGGCTACTGCCAGGGCATGACCGACTTTGCCAGCCACTTCCTGGAGACACTGGACTCAGAGTTTGACGCCTTCTGGTGCTTCGTAAACTACATGCGGCACTGGGCCCCCAGCTTGACCGCCCAGGGCGTGGCCCGCAAGATCCGTGAGCAGCAGGGCCCTGTGGGAGGGGGACACCAGCCCCAGTGCCAGGCCTCCGCCAGGGTTGGGCTGAGCACAGCAGGTCAGCCCAGCCCAGGGGGAGGCGATGCTGCGAGCCAAGGTGGGTGGGGTAGGGGCTGTGTCGCCCTCAACTGGGCTCTTGCTGAGAAGGGCCCTGCCTGGTTCATGGCTGGTGGGAGACCTTGAGAGCTGACAGAAGTACTTGTGGCAGGGCAGGTAATGGGGTCTAGTGGTTGGAGCAGGCGGGTCTGGGAGTCGGGATTCCTGGGTTCTGTTCCTGGCTATGGGACGGGAGTGATATCTAGTGGTTAGAGTGTGGGGGGTGTCTGGGAGTCAGGACTCCGGGGTTCCATTCCCAGCTCTGCCACTGGTTTGCTGTTTGACTTTGTGGAAATAAGCTCATCTGTATAAGAAGGGAGTAATTCCTCCTCCCACGCCCTTGGTAAATTGGATTGAGCTCCTTGGGCAGAAGGATGGGTAAAGGCAAAAAATTATTATGCAGTAGGGGGCGCTCTCCCCTCGCAGTCAGTGCTGACCCCAGAGCCCCAGTGTGGCAGTAGGGGGCACTGTGCTGCAGGGAGCAGGGCAGGCACTCAGTAGGGGGCACTCTCCCCTCACTGTCAGTGCTGACTCCAGTGTGTGGGGTGCCCCCTTTTGGCTGGGATATATAACTCCACCCCCAGTCGCTTGTGAGCTTTGAAAATCTCCTGGCTCTTTTTGGCCGCCTGGGGGCTCATCCCAGTGCCTGGGGCAAACTCCCCTGGGAGCTGCCATTCAGTGCAACATCCTCCCCTTGCTCTAAGCTGTGTGTGTTAAACAGCAGCTGCGCCCCGCCCCAGAGGCAGCTGCAGTGTGCCAGCGGGAAAGCGCTCCCCCCGCCCCAGCTCCATGTGGCAGGGGGCAGGGGCTGAGCGCAGGCTGTATGTCCAGCGCAGAGACCACCGAGGAGCTGCTGCGACACGTGGACCCTGAGCTGTACCACCACATCGCCAGGACCTCCAAGGAGCGGCTGCTTTTCTGTCTCAGGTGAGGAGCCCCCACAACCCAGGGCTCCCCCGGCTCCAGCTGTAGGGCCTAGGCTGTTTGCTCCAACAGCAGCATCCCAGGGCTTTGGGGGAGGGGAAGGGGGGTCACCATCCCCAGGGGCAGCACAAGTGGCCTCTATGGGGTTTTGACCTGCGGTGGCATGTGGCTCTCTGTCACCCCCTGGTGGACAGATTGTGCCTTGACGCCTGTGAGTCAGCTTCCGCTAACGCAGCTGGTTGTTTCACTCAGACTGGGGCTGCTTCAGGCCTTTAGCGCCAGGAGCTTTTCGACTCCGAGAGCAGGTGAATGGGGCAGCTTGATCCGGGCGGACTAGCCTCTCCAGCGAGAGGAGATTTCCGAGAGCACCGGCGTCTGCAATCCAGTAACCAAAGGCAGAGTCAGATCCAGCAGCTGGGAACAGACACTTGACCAACCCAGACAAGAAATAAATTACCAGGGTTTAGCAGCGGGGTGTCAGGGTGGGGAGGGATGGGATGGATTCCCAGCACTTGGAGTCTTTAAATCCAGATCAAGTGTCTCCAAAAGCTGCCCTCTTGCTCAGGAAGAAGGAACCCCTGGGGGAAGCTCTCAGATTATCACAATTGTCCCTCCTGGCCGTGAGATCTACAATAGTCTGGAGCTCAGTCCCTGCCAGAGCTGAAATTGGCACGTTTTGCAGGGAAACAAACATGGAAAATCTGCAGCAACCCCTCCCCCCACATCCAGAGGGAGGGGGAGGGAGCACGGCGGGGGGGCTGGGGAGCTGGTGATGGGAAGAGGCAGTGGATAGAGAGTGGGGGTGGCCATTTGGGGGTGGAGGTGGGAGGGGAGCCAGGGATGGTGCATTTTGGGGCTGCAGGGGGCTGCTGATGGGGGAGAAGAAGGGATCTCAAGGGAAGGGACCTGCCTTTGCCCCTGGGCCCGTGCATGGCATTGGCGCCTCACACCCTTCCCCTGCCCTCCCCAGTTGGCTGCTGCTGCGGTTCCAGAGGGAGCTGGGGCACGAGGATGCCCTGCGGGTGATGGAGATCAGTGCCCTGGAGGGGGACCCCACCGAGCTGGCAGCCCGGCTGTTGCCAAATTGCAGGGAAGGTGAGGAGCAGCCGCCACCCCTTTCGCTCCCCCTCCACGCAGACCCCATGTCTCAGCCCTGGGCTCTCCTTCCCCACCTAGAACTCTGCCGGTGCCCCCCGTTCCAACCCACAGCCCCCTGCTAGCCCAGCCCTAGGCTCCCCCCACCCATTCCCACAGCTCTGCTGGTATCTCCTGACCCGCAACCCCCTACTAGCCCAGCCCTGTGCTCCCCCCCATACCCACAGCTCTACCCCCAGTCCCGACCCACAGCCCCCTGCTAGCCCAGCCCTGGGCCACTCCATCCCCCGCGGCTCTGCCAGTGCCCAGGGACCATCTCTGTGCTGGCTTTAGGCTCTGCTGACCCTGCTCTCGCCTGCCCCAACCCTGCAGGGAAGGACGGGCTGGCCCCGCAGCAGGACAGAGTCTCCTTCGAGGTGCTGCTCTGTGTGGCCCTTCTGATCCAGCACCGCCAGCAGCTGCTCCAGTACCAGCACGTCCACGACTTCTTCCTCTTCGCCCACAGGTCGGGGCCTTTCCCAGGGGCGGGGACAGCTGGGGCTCCTCCCCCTGCACAGGACTCGTGGGCCGGGGGAGCCTGACAACAGCTTTATTACGGGTCTGCGGGGGCCCATCCGGCGGGGCCCGGGGCTCCCAGCCCCGCTCTTCCTGTCCCAGGGCACCAGGGGCCATGAAACTGCACCCGCTCCAGCCAGTCTGCTCCAGCCCCACGCCAGTGAGCACATTGGGGAGGGGAGGCAACACTTGTCATTGTGAGAATTGTGGGGCAGAACCGATACCATGTGACCCCGGCCTCCAGTCCCAACTGCCCCAATGCAGTGGAAATGGCTCAGCCGAGGGGGCGATCCAAGGGTGGGACTCAGGACACCTGGGTTCTATTCCTAGCTCTGCCCCAAGCCTCCTAGGTGACATTCTCCTCTCCATGCCTCAGTTTCCCTCCCACCCTGGTCTGGTCCGACTGGGAGCTCTCTGGGGCAGGGACTGCCCCTCGGACCCCAGCTGCCTAGCAGGAGAGGGGTCTCAGCCCGGTTTCCCGTAAGGGAGCTACTCCATGGTGCCATTCGGCTCCTCCGACAGGGGCTAGGCACCGGCCGGGGACCCACTGAGTCCCCAAGGGTTTCCAGCTGCGTCTCAGCACCCAGGGCGGGACGGGGCACTGTGAGAGGGACCCAGCAGGGGGCGCTGTGTCTGAGCACATGTCTCCCCCACAGGCTGCAGGGGAAGCTGGCTCTGGATGCACTCCGCAGGGTAGACAGGCCCCTCTAGGGCCAGATGGCGTCAGGACGCCGGCCAAGGGAGAGGCTGCAATGAAGCTGGGTGTGTCAAGCTGACGGTCTCTGGCCAGGTCTCTCTGTGGGGCAAACGTGGCCTCCGGGCCAGGCCCCAAAGTGCCCCCACGGCTCCGGGGACGGGGAGGGTCTGTGCCTGCATTCAGCCAGCTGGAATCAGTCACTGCAGGGTGGGGCCTGGGCGGGGAGGCTGGGGGCTCGGCTGGGCCTGGGCTTGGGGCTGGAGAAAGGGGGCTGGAGTGGGGCAGCAGGGGAACCTGTCCCAGCCATGCACCCAGAGACGCACAAACACACACACACCTACACACACCCGGAGTCTGGAGACACACATGCACATACACCCAGAGACACAGGCACCCAGAGACACACCCAGAGCTGCACACGTGTGCACACACAGGGCACCTGTACACCATCTCCCTCCAGCACATGCCTCCAAACACCCCCCCACACCCACCTGGTCCCCCCAAACACTCCCCCATGGTCTCCCTTGTTGCACACCCTCCACTCCCTCTCATCCCCTCAGTGTCTTTCCCCGGCCTATGCCCTTCTCCCGCAGGCCTGCCCCCGGACGGCCCTGAGCTCGGTGCACTGTCTCTTTAACGGGAGAGGAGCCTGGGAGATGAACGGCTTCTCCAGTGGCTCCATTCATCTCATTTTAATTTTATGAGCAATATTTTGCATGGAGCGGCCTTTACCCGTGAATAGCAACATAATGTGGGCATCAATCACGCGCCCCGGCGGGATTGCTCTTTCAGCAAGGATGAGCTGCGGGTTGATGAGCTGCCCGGCCCTCACCCCTCCTGCCCGGAATCACCCTCAGCCCCAGGGAGCAGCTGAGCGCCTGCTCTGATCCAGGGGTCTCTCCCCCCCCCCCCCCACCCGCCCCGGAATCACTGCATCTCTGCAAAGCCCCAGCAGGGCTGGGAACGGGCAGGCGGTTCAGGGGAGGGCAGCTCAGAAATGTCCCCACGTCCTGCCATTGGGTTGTGAGCCGGGTTAGTGCATGAACAGATGCAGGTGTGTGTGTGCGCACACGCATGTGGAGGGCGTATGTGAGTCTGTTTGTCAGGCAGTATGGTTGTGTTGCTGTGTGTGTCCTGGAGGGAGTGGGATGATGACAGGAGAGGCTGGGGCCATGCATAGGGGCATGCACAAGAGAGCATGTGTGAGCAGACGGGCATGTCGATGTCTCTGAGTGTGGCAGGGGGGCAGCTGTGCATGTGAGAAGGGGGGGATGTGACTCATGAGGCTGGGTCCCTGCCAAGGGTTCAAACCACGGGGTGCTCGCGACAGAACATACAGATTTCGCTCTGAGCTACCCAGACAGAGCCACCTGCCTCAGGCCGGCCCGAGGCCCCTCCCAGACTTGGGGTTGCCAACTTTCTGATAGCATAAAACTGAACACCTTTGCCCCGCTCCCTGCCCTGAGGCCCTGCCCCTGACTTGCCCCTTCTCTGAGGCCCCGCCCCACTCACTCCATCCCCCCTCCCTCCGTCGCTCACTCTCCCCCATCCTCCCTCACTCATTTTCACCAGGCTGGGACAGGGATGCGGGAGGGGGTGAGGGCTCCAGCTGGGGGTGCGGGCTTTGGGGTGGGGCCAGGGATGAGGGGTGCAGGGGGGTGAGGGCTCTGGCTGGGAGTGTGGGCTCTGGGGTGGGACTTGAGATGAGGGGTTTTGGGTGCAGGAGGGGGGTCTGGGCTGGGGGGTGGAGCTGAGGGGTTCGGAGTGTGGGAGGGGGCTCCAGGCTAGGGCAGGGAGTTAGGATGCGGGAGGGGGCTCAGGGATGGGGGTTGAGGTACAGGAGAGGGTGTGGGCTCTGGGAGGGAGTTTGGGTGTGGGAGGGGGCTCAGGGCTGGGGCAGTCAGTTGGGGTGGGGGGGTGAGGGCTCCGGCTGGGGGTGAGGGCTGTGGAGTTGGGGTGCAGATGAGGGAGTTGGGATGGGGGGGGCTCTGGGTTGGGGCCGAGGGGTTCAGAGTGCTGAAGGGGGCTCAGGGATGGGGGTTGGGGTGTGGGAGGGGGTGCGGGCTTTGGAAGGGAGTTTGGGTGTGGGAGGGGGTTCACGGCTGGAGCAGGTGGATGGGGTGTGGGAGGGGGTGCGGGCTCCGGGAGGGGACTCAGCGCTGGGGCAGAGGGTTGGGGTGCAGGAGGGGGTGCAGTGTGGGCTCCAGGCAGTGCTTACCTGAGGCAGCTCCCAGGACCAGCGACATGTCCCTCTGGCCCCTAGGCCAATGGGAGCTGCAGAGCTGGGACTCGGGGCAGGGTCAGTGTGCGGAGCCTCCCTGGCTGTCCCTGCACCTAGGGGCCGCAGGGACACACCGGCCACTTCCAGGAGCCGCACTGAGCCAGAGCAGGCAGGGAGCCCTCCATGGGGAGGCCATGCGGATACAGCAGGGGGCGCTCTTCCTTCAGACAAGTGCCATGGCTAATCCCACCCTCAGACGTAATGCTACTTTTTGCCTCCCCAAATCCACCCCCAGATACAGCAGCCTTCTTTGGCTTCCTGTCCTGACCTGGTAGGTCGGGCTGGGCACAATTATAAGTCAATGCAGCTCTAACCCTTGGGACTCACTGCCACCAGAAATTACTGAGAGCAAGAGTTTAGTACAGTAAAAAACAAGGATTCAGCACAGATGGCGCATCTTATCTCAGGACTGTATTTTCACCCCCCTGCTCCCACACAACATTCAGAGCAGAGATCGTCCCCTCCAGCAGGGGGCATCACACACACATACACACACACACACAAACACACAGAGCAAGGCTCATCCCCTCCAGCAGCGGGTAGCAGGGACACAAACATACATACATTTTACAGAGTTGCTTTAACAAAAACAACAAGGAGTCCAGTGGCACCTTAAAGACTAACAGATTTATTTGGGCCACTGGACTCCTTGTTGTTTTTGTGGATATAGACTAACACGGCTACCCCCTGATGCTTTAACAAAGGGAAGCTCCACCACCCCGGACGCCGTTCCTCCCATCCCCGCGTTGTTCTGAGCAGAGCTGAAACCCAGTGCCAGGTCTAGACGCTGTATCCCTGCAAAGGGGCATGACCCCAGATCCAAGACCCAAGCTCTCCCCGCGGGCAGGGTGTTCGGCTCAGCCCCTTCGGGAGCTGACTGTGGGTCCGAAGCCAGAGGGGAGGTTCTGGCTCTGGCCCCCTCTGCCATCACACCTCTTCTGTAGCTAACTCCCCCTTTGTGCCAGGTGTTGGAGACAAAACCCTTCCCCCCCAGCCCTCCGCTGCTGGCCCACCGTGCCCCAAAGTTCCCCTTTAAACACCCTGTCCCCGGTAATTAGCAGGCAAGGCTAAAAGCCTCCAATGGGCCCTAGCCATCCCAGACGTACTGGAAAGGGCCTTTCTCTGCCAGGCTGGCAGCGCCGGGAGCTGCTGGCTGGGGCAGAAGGAGGTGGGGGGAGGAAGGCATGAATATAATGAATCCAGGTGCTGCAGACACCAAGCGTGACAAGCAGATAAATCACACCCAGGGAGCTCGGAGCAGAGCCTCGTCCAAAGTCACAGCCCTTAGCGCCTGGTGTGGGGTGGGGAGGGGGAGCTGCGGTCACCGTGGGAGGCACTACAGGGCTGCTGAGCCTGTCTCAGCTCACTCGCTAAAGGGTGACATGTCATGCACACGCACGTTCACACACAAACATGCATGTTCACACAAGTACACATGAATTCACATGCATGCACACAACCCCACACACCTGCATGATCACACACACACACCCCTGATTCTCCCCCATCCAAGCTCTGCAGCTCCTCCTCACTGACAAAGCAGGTCTCCTGCAGCTTTGCCCCCCCCCTCACCCCACCCACTTCCACACCCACCCCACTCCCTGCCTCAGCGTAGCAGGAGGGAAGTTCACTCAGGCCGGGGAGCCCCTTCACTCAGCGCTGAGACCCCAGCAGCCTCCCCTCAGGGTGAGCCAGTCCCAGCTTCCATGCTGCTCAGTGCAAAGCCCCCCAGGTCCAAGCTGCTCTGGCCAGGTCCCCTCAGCAGGGAAAAGTCTTTGCTGAGGGCAGCGTCGCTGCTCCCGAAGGTTAGCGGAAGGTTAAAATGCTGGGGTGGCTCTATCTGAAGGGGCCTTTGTGTGTCCAGCATAGAGGGATCTGGGCTCCCAGGGGAGCCCAGAGCTGGGAGATCCGGGTTGGGATCGGGGCAGGGGTGAAATCTGCTTCCATGGCAATCCCTCCTGGCAACACTACAATGACCCCACGGCAATTGCCCCCAGCAATGCTGCAGTGACCGTGCGGATGTCGCCCCAGCAAGGCTTCAATGACTCTGTTGCAACTGACCCAGCAACACCACAGCGAGACCACGGCAACCACCTCCAGCAACACTGCAGCAACAGCATGACGATTGCCTCCGCAACACCATGGCAGGCGCCCCTGACAACGCTGCAGGGACACCATGGCGATGGCCTTAGCAACGCTGCAGCGACACAATTGCCCCCAGCACCATTGCAATGATGCCATGGCAATCGCCCCGGCAACGCTGCAGTGACGCCATGGCAATCGCCCTGGCAACGCTGCAGTGACGCCATGGTGACACTGCAGCACAACTCTTCTCAGTGGCTTCGCTGGAGGCCCAGGCTCTGCAGTGCTCCTGCCGCCTCATTTATTCGTGCTGCAAAGAGACAGAGATTCTCTCTAGGAAACCAAGTCCCTGAGTCAATCAGACCCACCCCAGCCAGACAACCCGTTGCCGGGGGGGGGGGGGTGTGTGTGTGCACAAAATCCTGACACAGCTACCCCCCAGGCAGTGTAAACACCCCCTTCCCCCACTTCCAGCCCACCTCTCTTGCTAGTTAGCGCCAGTGCAGGGCGATAAACAGCCCCCTTGGCTGCCCAAGCCCCTGGCAATGTTTCTTTGTTAGGGTGAGTTTACACGCGGTTGAGCCCAGGGCGGGTGCCGGTGACTCCAGCCTTCGTTAGCACTAATGAAGCAGAGCCAAACATTCAAGCAAGGCCCGAAATGTTATTTGAAAATCTCTGACAGGGAAAGTAGCTTTTAACACAGCCAGACGCAGCTCCATGAAGCCCTGTGGCGGGAGCCCGGGCAACAAGAATTCCCTTGCAGAGGCGGCCCTGGGGCCTTGGTGTCAAGCAGCAACCCCTGGCAGGCTGCCACAGCTGGGGCATGAGCCAGCCCCCACATGTGCGTACACACACACACACACTGTCAGCTCCCAGGGGCTGGGGCTTGTGCAGAAGGGCCCTGCTCATCAGGGAGATGGGGCTAAAGGGGACAGCTGGAGCTCCTGCACTCAAGCTCAGGCTCTACTTCCCCCCTCCCCTCATTCCCTCACTGCGGGGAGAGGGGCGGCAGCCTGGGCTCAGGCTCTTTCCCCCAGAATCCCTCACCTGGAGGCGGTGGGGCTCCGGCTGTCAGCCGCAGGGTGGCAGCACCAGTGCAGAAGTAAGGGTGGAAATGGGGCAACAAGTCTGCTGTGAAAAGGGATATTGACAAATATATTTCATGTTGCCTCCCTTACTTCAGAGCTGGGCGCCCGGCCAGCAGCCGCTGCTCTCCGCTCTGCCTTCAGACCTGGGTGCCCAGAAAGCAGCCACTGCTCTCCGCTCTGCCTTCAGAGCTGGGCGCCAGCCAGTAGCCACTGCTCTCCGCTCTGCCTTCGGAGCTGGGCACCCAGCCAGCATCCACTGCTCTCCGCTCTGCCTTCAGACCTGGGTGCCCAGAAAGCAGCCACTGCTCTCCGTTCTGCCTTCAGAGCTGGGCACCCAGCCAGCATCCACTGCTCTCCGCTCTGCCTTCAGACCTGGGTGCCCAGAAAGCAGCCACTGCTCTCTGCTCTGCCTTCAGAGCTGGGCGCCCGGCCATCAGCTGCTGCTCTCTGCTCTGCCCTCAGACCTGGGCACCCAGCCAGCATCCACTGCTCTCCGCTCTGCCTTCAGAGCTGGGCGCCTGGCCAGCAGCCGCTGCTCTCCGCTCTGCCTTCGGAGCTGGGTGCCCAGCCATCAGCCGCTGCTCTCCACTTTGCCTTCAGAGCTGCGCGCCCAGCCATCAGCCGCTGCTCTCCGCTCTGCCTTCAGACCTGGGTGCCCAGAAAGCAGCCGCTGCTCTCCGCTCTGCCTTCAGAGCTGGGCGCCCGGCCAGCAGCCGCTGCTCTCCGCTCTGCCTTCGGAGCTGGGTGCCCAGCCATCAGCTGCTGCTCTCCACTTTGCCTTCAGAGCTGGGCGCCCAGCCATCAGCCGCTGCTCTCCGCTCTGCCTTCAGACCTGGGTGCCCAGAAAGCAGCCTCTGCTCTCCGCTCTGCCTTCAGACCTGGGTGCCCAGAAAGCAGCCGCTGCTCTCCGCTCTGCCTTCGGAGCTGAGCACCCGGCCAGCATCTGCTGCTCTCCACTCTGCCTTCAGAGCTGGGTGCCCGGCCAGCAGCCACTGCTCTCCGCTCTGCCTTCGGAGCTGGGCACCCAGCCAGCATCCACTGCTCTCCGCTCTGCCTTCAGAGCTCGGCGCCCGGCCATCAGCCACTGCTCTCTGCTCTGCCTTCAGAGCTGGGCTGGACAAGATGACCTCCTGAGGTCCCTTCCAACCCTGATATTCTATAATTCTATGTGTACTTGGTGGGTGGGAGGCCTATGTGACTACAGACACAAAGAAGGGGCCCAGTCAAATAAGTTTGAGAACTACTGATCTAGTGGTCCCAGCTGAGCTCAGGGCCCTCAGCCCTGCCTAGACCCAGAGCGAGAGACAGTCCCTACCCCAGAGAGCTGACAGTCTGAACAAACACAGGGTTGGGGGAAATTGAGGCACAGAGAGGCAAAGGGACTTGCCCAATATCACTCAGGGTCCAGAGCAGGTCTCTTAGAGCCATGCATAGAACCCAGGGGTCCTGGCTCCCAGGCCCCTTGCCCTAACCACTAGCCCCCACTCCCATCCCAGAGCTACGAATAGAACCAGGTGGCCTAACCACCCCTCCCAGACTCCCAATCTAACCACTAGACTGAACTGCCACTCCTTATCAGCAGGCATCTGAAGGTTCAATGAGGGCTATCTCTAGAAAACCCCTGTCATGGTGAGAGTCGGGGGCATGAGCTGCCAGGGAAGGGGGAAGATTGAATAATTTGGGGTGGTGACCCCACTTCCCCACTGAGAGATGGCATAGGCCCAGACCCTAGACCCTGCCACGGAGCTGGGTATAAACTTATGTCTTTCCCACCCCCCAGCCCCAACAAAGCATCGGGGGTGGGTGATTATCCATTGACAGGATCTGATACCAGCAGGCAATTGGGTTTCCCCTGATCCAGGGCTCCCCCCCAAATCCAGCCCCCCGATTCAGGGCCTCCAGTCCAGGCCTCTGCACTTCAGATGCTCATTATGGTGTCAGTGAAGAGGCTGCTGCTGACACCATTGTGCCCCCCGCCTCCCACTGAAGACCCCCCCCATTCAATAGCACCTCGCTCTATCATGACACTGCCATCCCCTCCCGTGACACAGGGCGGGGATCTAGACCAAGGCCCTTTTGTCCCCGTATCAACACCCCCCACCCCCACCCCACATTGGTGCTAACAGCCTGGCAGCTTCAAGGGCTAGGTAATTTGCAGCCTATATAGCCCATTGCTTCCCTCCTCTCCCTTCTGAAGGGGGGGGGGGGGGAATGAGATGCCAGCACAGGCAGCTTCCCCGCCCCCCCCCCCGCTGTCCCCCAGGCACAGCTGGGAGAGATGGACACCAGAATCAGGACCAGGGCCCATCAGTCGCAGGGAGATTACTGTGCCAAGGGAGCCATAGAGTTGGGTTAATGGGGCACCGGGGAGAGCAAGGAGTCCCCTCCCACCGACCCCACACCCTCCAGGCTCTGCCACTGTGGGGAGATACGGACAAAACCGAGAACAGCCCTTTCAAGTTGCTGCCCTTGCCTAGTGCTAGGGAATCAGCTGAGCTCCGGGATTGGGGGATGGAAAGGCCACAGGGTGGGGGACTCTAGGGGTGGATAGAGGCATTGCAGGACTGGCCCTACATGTTCCCACCCTGGTACTGCAGCGTCTATGGGGGCGGGGTGAGGGGCACTGTATTTGTAGGGTTTTGTCGGAAACCCTCTCAGCGTTGCAGCCAACCTAGAAAACACTCTGCTTTGTCCTCCTATCAGAACCCCTGCAGCAGGGCCGGGAAGAGAACCCAGGTGTCCTGACCCCTGCTCCAGCACCCTAGCCATTAGGCTACCTGTCCTGTCCCCGATGGAATGAGCAGGTGCAATGGCAAATTCCACACTCCCTGGCCACAAAACACCCTCAAACAGGGGCTTCAAATCCCCCGCCCGCCTCGTCCCTTTCCTCCAAAGCTCGCAGGCAGCCCCAGGTAATTGGCAACTGCAAAGAGAGGCTCCTTCCATGGGCAATATCCTGATCACGTCCCACCCCAGGCTCTGCTCCGCTGGGTCTGAGCACAAGCCCCCCCCCCCCCCCCCAACACATACACACCTCTTTGCTGCTGCACAATGCTTCACTCGCCTCCCCCAGCTTTGCAAGCCCAGCTCATTCCCCTACAGCGGTCGGCTAACTCCTGCCGAAACAGTCACCACCGGGCTGGAGGGGGGCTGGGGCCACCAAGGCTGGGGTGGAGACTCAAGGAGATAAATGTGGAGCACTCATCCAAGTGACGATGGGACAGATTGGTGGAGAAGGAGGCCACGGGGCAGGGAAGGATGGCGCAGGGACCATTGGCATAAAGGGAAATTCACCTAGAATGGCAGGGGATGGGGAGAGCTCCTGGAATTATGCATTTTTGGGTTGCAGTAGGAGCCCCTGTCACAGACTAGGATCCCATTCTGCTGGGTGCTGTACATTGTGTATTACGGTAGTACCTAGGAGCTCCACTCATGGCCCAGCACCACAGTGTGCTAGGCAGTGTGCGTTATTTATTAGGTGTATTATGGTAGCACCTGGGAGCCCCAGTCACAGGCCAGGACCCCACAGTGGTAGGCGCTGTACAAACCCAGAACCAAATGACAGGCCCTGCCCCGAAGAGCTCCCCCCCACATCACGGAGCCGGCATGGGCTATGACACTGCAGGAGAATTAACTCTACCCCTTGTGGCCCGGCCAGCAGAACAGAAGAGGACACAAGCCCAGGGCACAAGTCCCGGTGCCCAGACACTGCTAAGATAGCACAATGCGGGACCCGACCATATTTACCCCAAAGAGGAAGACAAGCCCGAGACGCCATGGAACCCACTGGGGATTTTGCTGTTACCGTGGATTTTACATGGGAGATGCCCAGATACTATGGTGATGGGCAGCAAAAAGAACCCCTGAGATAAACAGGCAGAGGGGAGTGTGTGGGGACACATAGCTAGAGACTTTCTTTCTGTGGGAATCCCCACCCGAGGATCAGGGCCTTAGTTCCTCCAGCCCGCTCAGCATCCTGGGCATCCATGGAGGAGTGGGAGGCACCCAGGGGAATACCTGAGAAGGAAATTTAATTAAAGGGGCCCAAACTCAGGCCCCTTTTCCCCCAGGGCAGAGGTGGGTGG
Organism: Natator depressus; assembly: GCF_965152275.1. NCBI lineage: Eukaryota > Metazoa > Chordata > Testudines > Cheloniidae > Natator > Natator depressus. Next base: position 12,719,428 of record NC_134253.1, read on the forward strand.
GCACCTGTCAGCCACACAGACTCAACTGTATAGGCGCCGACTTCCCCTCTGCCCGGTGGGTGCTTGGACCCCCCCTACCCCATCCCGTCCCGCCCCTGCACCGCCCTTGCCATGCTCCCATTCCACCTCTTCCCCAAAGTCCCCAAGCCCTGCCCCTTCTCCGCCTCCTCCCCTGAGTGTGCCACGTCCCTGCTCTTCCCCCTCCCTCTGGGGAAGTCCCTAAGCCCCCACAAAAGCTGTTAGGGGCCGGGAAGCGCTGGGAGGAGGCGCGCTTGGGCAGGGAGAGCTTGGCTGCCACTGGGCGCCGAGCACCCGCTCATTTTCCCCCAGCCCCGGAACACCCACAGAGTCGGCGCCTATGCTCAGTTGTGATTTTCAGGGTCAGACCAGAGCCCAAGAAGAGGGGGCAGCTCTGTCTCCACAGCCTGTTCGCACCCTGCTCAGCAGAGCTGCAGGGGCAACGAGGCATCTAAAGACCTTTGTGAATCTGGGGCGAAGGGACTTATGCAAGAAGCCTGTGGCAGAGCAGGGATTTGAACCCAGGTCCACCAATAGCTAGGCTAGCCCCCTCTCACTGGGCCTTCCTTCCTTCCCCTCAGCAGCAACAGGCTACAGATGCATCAGGCCGCAGCTGAGATCTCCACACCTGGGTGTGCAGCACCTTCCCCGCACCACTAAACCGACCCCCCCTCACCTGCTGCCAGGCTCCGTGTCTGAGCCATGCCAGCGCAGGGTAATTAACATAAACCAGAAGCAATTCATGGCTGGCGTTCCCAGAACATTAAGCCGGGGAAGGCTCCTGAGTTCTTGGCTCTGACATTTAATACCTTTTAGCCAGTTAAATACCAATTGCTTATTAAAAACTCATGCTGATGTTTAGTGCCCGTGCTGATGGATGGCTCGCCAGGCGCAGCCGGTTGGTGGTTCGTTTTGGGACGGTGCCAAGCAGCAGCGCTCGTGTTTCCATCCCCCATCAAGCCGTCAGTCTGATGTGCTCACCACCTTTATCAGGGGGATAATTCCAGATCTGGTTACGGGGCGCAGCACCCGCCTCGTTAGGCCTTGGCTGGGACATTCAGGTCAGGGGGATGCTTTTGGGGAGCCAGCCAGGAGGTGCCCCTGGTTCGGAGAGGTCTGGCTGGGACATTCAGGTCAGGGGGATGCTTTTGGGGAGCCAGCCAGGAGGTGTCCCTAGTTCGGAGAGGTCTGGGGGAAACCTGGGGGTTTGGTGTGGGTGGATAGAGGGTCTGGTAGGGGATGGGTTGGAGTTTGCCATGGGAGTTCGGGGGGCTAGCCCCAGATCCTCAAAGGTATTTGGACTCCTAACGTCCATTGTAATCAATGGTTCTTGGGCTGGGGGGTTTGATAGGGGGCTGGGGGCTCCATGCTGGGTTCCTGCGCAGCCTGACGGGCCTTCCTGGGCTCTCAGACCTATGTCCACTCAAGTCACCAGCTTTTTCCTCCTAGGAACTCATTTCCCAGAATTCTTGGCATTGTCTCCCAGGATCCTTTGCACCTCTGCTGCAGCCACACAAAGCTTGTCTGGAGGGGTTGTTACTAACTGGAAAGTTGGGATGAGGCCCCCCCCCCCAAAGTGTCACAAACCAGGGGGCTGGGGCAAGCCTGGGATCTGGCTTAAGGGCTTTTGAAAGAGCCTGGCTCTGACATTGGGGGTTTGCTCAGATGTGGGTGGGAATCCAGGGGATGGCCCAGATCTCACTGGAGGCAGCTGGGAGTCGGGACCACCTCAAAAGCCACCTCAAACCGTGGCCACACTGTGCCGTGGCTCTGTGAGCATGGATCAGGGCGTGCCCCACCACAGCAGCTGGGAATACCCAACCCAGTGGCAACTCTACCCAGAACCCTACTGGCCCAGTTCCCAGAATCCTTTGCTCCATTTTGGGGAGTCAAATGAAAAGAGGGAGGAGTGGGGAGTGCAGGGTGGAGTGGTGGGTAGGGCAGGAGGAGGTGGGGAGTCAGGGGGATGTGAGGGCTACAGGGCAGCGGGGGGGACTTTTATCTTGGAGACTTTTTTTATGCTCCCTCACTGGGGTATCAGGGCTGGAATGGTGAAAAGGAGCAGAGCAAACTCCCTGTTGAGTCCCTGCCACCACGCTGCCCCCTCCTGCTACCAGAAATGCTGCCCCAGCCGCCATTCCTGGTCAGAACCAGCCGGACCTGGATCCACATCCCTTTGGCAAAGGGAAAGCGGGGAGTGCTGGATCTGGGGCTCTGGTTCCATCTCCAGAGAAGCTGTGTCTATGGGGTGCTTCAGATGCCGGCCCGATACCCTCTTTGGCAGAAGTGAGAGATGCTTCTCTCCCTTCCCCGCCCCCCCCCCCCGCCCCCGAGAGCGGAGCTGGAAGCGATGCTATGACCTGGCACCACATCCTTTGTGCTCACTGAGAGTGTCAGACCCAGATGCTCACAAAGGTGATGGGAAAGGGGGTGAAATGGGGAGACTGAGGCACAGGGCGGTGAAGTGACCTGCTTATGGCAGCAAAGTAGCCAGGGATGTAACCCGGGGCTCCTGCCCGTCCACCTAAGCCCTAGCTGACCCAGCTAGGTGAGGGTGCTTCCCAGCGCTGGGAACAGAACGTAGCTACATACAGCTCTAACCATTAGACCCCACTCCCCCTCTCTGAGCTAGGGCTAGAACGCAGGTGTCCTGATTCCCAGCCCCCCACTGATCCTCCCAGAGCTGGGAAGAGAACCCAGGAATGCTGATTCTCAGCCACCCCTCGCTGTCTAAAGCCAGAAATAAAACCCAGGAGTCCTGGCTCCTAGTCCCTGCCTGATCTTACCACTGGACTCCACTCCCTTCCCAGAGCCAGGGATCTAACCCAGGAGTCATGTCCCAATCCGCCCTGCTCTAACCACTAGGTTCTCCTCTCAGGCCCTGGTAACTGGGGGCCCCAGGCCCTCCCCATCCCCTTCAGCCAGCAGCATGGTCCTGGGAGGGTTAACGGTGCCAGAGCAAACAACCCCAGAGAAAACTGATTCCCCAAAGCAGGCCCTGGGCAGGAGGGATGATTTGTGGGAGCAATTCCTGCTCCCACTCCCCGTCGCCACCCACCCCCTCACCCACCTACCTAACGTTGCCATAGCAACGGCTGCCACCATCAAGTGCACTGAGCTTGTACAGATCAGGGCTGCAGATCAGGGTTGGCCCAGCTGATCTGAGAAATGCACCAAATCCCAGGGGTGATAAAAGCTTCCCGGTCCCAGGGGGCACAGCGAGTAAGAGCTCTGAAGGGAGGAGGGAAGGTGCAGGAAAGGGAGAGGGAGAGAGAAGCTGGGGCACATAGAGCAGCCGTGGGGGTAGGGGGTGGGAGGAATCTCACCTGGGCTCTGACCATCCCCCAGCCAGGACCAGGGCCCGCCGGCTGGCCATGCTCCGCTGTGATCCTCAAACACTGTATTAAGGGGCAAAGCCAAGCCCTCAAAGCAGGGAATGGCTGTGTGAGGGGGGCTTCCAGCCTCGGCTCCAGCCCCTTGTGCAGCTCCATTAGATAGTCTTTAACGACAAGGCCCCCCCACCTCCTCCTGGGGGGTCCACGCCTGGCTCTGGAGGGGAGTCGCGCTGGTGAACACCGACCCTTCTGCCCTTCCCCCCAAGCGTGATCCAATCTCTCTCTTCTCCTCCACACCCCCCTCCCGTCCCCCTGCCCCTCCACACACACATTTCCCATCCCCCCTGGCTCCTGTCCAAATTTACCTCCCTAAACTCTTCATCCCCACCCACCTCTCTGTCATAGTCTCTTTGCTCAGGCTGGCTCAATTCTCCCTTTGCACGATCCCGCTCGGTCAGATCTCTCCCAGTCCCAGGCTCCGTATCCCCAACGTCCACTTTCCTTCCCCCTCTGCCAGCCTCCAGTCCCAGCCTTCACCCCCACCCAGGTTCCTTGGTCCGATCTCTTCCACTCCGTCCCCAGGTCCATCTCTTGTCCCCTCTGCATTCGAATCAGGCAGTTGCAGGGAAAGTCGTGCTCAGCTGGAGCATGCTCAGCGTGGACGGACTCTTCAGAGACTTCAGCTGCTAAAATCTAAGTCTCTACTGAGCATGTGCAAGCTGTGATTTTTTCAAAGGCTTACAGTTTAGCCAAATTTGGGTGGATTCTCCCAGGGATGGCAAAAGGCACGTCCCTGATGGATTGGCCACCCCCCTGCCAAATTTCAAGTCCCTGCCCCAGCCCAGGGGGGCACTCGAGCTGTTCAAAGAAAAGGGCACCAGAATTGTTTTAACCTGGGCAAAACAGTGTCCGGTTCCCTAGTCTTATTCTCAGAACCCACGTTAGCTGAAATTCTCCAGACAAATCCCACCTGAAGCAGGCGCCCAGTGTGGGAAAATTCAGCCTGAATGGCTAACGTGTGGCAAAGTTATAAGAGACTGAAAATAGGGTTGTGTAATGGGATTCATTGGGTAACCGTAATAGTTGGCAACGCCGCCAGCCCTGCCTATTGGTGGCCTCAGGGGTCAAACTGGAGACCCATGGATCTAAACACCTGAGTCTCTCCTGCCTGACCTAAAAGTCACCTCTGAGTCAAGGCTGCAGCTCACTCCCCAACTTCTACATATGGCCCAGTCACTACAGGGGGCCAAAGCAGCACCTTGAGTGGGTGCAGGGTACAGTAATATGTGAGAGGCCAGCCCTGCCCCATAGAGCTCACAGCTCAATGGGTGGGAGGGGAAACTGAGGCACGGGGGGAAGCAGGGACTTGTCCAAGCTCTCCCCTCAGGTCAGTGGCAAAGCAGAGAAGGCCAGGCCTCCTGAGTCCCGGTCCATGGCACAAGGCAACTAGCACTACACACTTCCCTCCTCTCACTCACTGCTCATGGGGGCTGGATTTGAACTGGTGCCCAAGGGTACAGGGGAAGGGTCCTTGATACACTTGCCCCACCCGTCAATACCCTTGAGCACCTAAGCGCGAGCATCACAGGCAGAGTTCCAGCTGTGTGTGCGCATGTGTCCGGGTCTCTGCTGTCGTGTCTGGCTGTGTCCTCTCCTTTCGCCACACTCCAGCCCAGCAGCACCGGAGCTGGGCATGTGTTTCTCCGTGCGCCCATCAGGCTCTGCTTGTCCAGCTGTCCGGCCCTGCCTCAGCTTGTCCGTCTGTGCAGCCGTGGACACCTGTCCCTAGAAGGGAGGCCCGGCGCTGTGCATCAGGAAAGTGGCTGTTGCCTTTTCATTAAAATCGTTGTTGTGAGGTTTGTAAAGGGGAAGCCATGGGGGGGTAGGGTGAGGGGCCACCGTGCCACCCGCTCCCCCTCCAGCACCACACACAGACGCCACAGCAGGGGAGGCAGTGTGGCCTAGTGGATAGTGCACAGGCCTGGGACACTGGCCTGCTGGGCAACTTGGGCAAGTCCCCACCATGTGCCTCAGTTTCCCCATCTCTATAGCAGGGAGAATGATACTGACCTCCTTTGTAAGGCACACTTTAACTAGCCCCCTCCATGACCAGGAACCCAGCCCCAGGGTTCCTAGCCTGCACAGGAAAGCCATGTCTCTGCGAGATCCTGGCTGGACACCTTGGAGCGAAGCTGCCTTGTCCTCCACCCAACCTTGCAGCCAGCAGGGATGTGTGTGTGGGGGGTCTGCTTCCCGGCCTGGCTGCCTCCCCCCCAGAACTGGGCTCGCATGGAGGGTCGTGAGGCTTGCAGCCAGAGGCCAGCCCACGCCAAGGCTGCCGTGTCTCCGTGGGACACTGACAGGGACGTAGCTGGGATCTGTCCGGCTCACTGGTGGGTTGATGGCAATAGAATCGGTATTCAGTGTGTAGACTCTTGTCACTGGATTCATCTCACGCATCATGTCTGTGCTCCGCGTGGGGATGTGGTATCGGAGCGGCTGTATTTGGAGCCTTTGTGACTGAGTCACGGTACAGGGGAGGGCCATTAACAGAAACTATCCCGCCCCACGCCAGGGGAGACCCAGCCAGGCCCTGCGTGGCCCTTACAGCTGGAAACGCCCCACATCTGGATGGAGAATCCATTGGCAGAAGAGCTGAAGACTCCTGTTGTTGAGGTGAGTCGTGCACCGTGGATTCCTCCCGTCAGCTGAGTTTGCCGCTCGGGGCACATGGCACGAGGGGGATCAAAACCCCAGCAAAGGAACTGAGCATCTCTACGCTGCTTGGACACGGCGGGGGGAGGGAGAGGACAGGTGTTTCTAGGCACAAGCAAGAGATCCCCGGCTGCTTGGCCTCGGTTAGCTCTAACGGTTGAATAGGGCTTGCTGGTTAAAGAAGCCCCTGTTCCCTGGGAGGCGACCCAGCCCGGAGAGCCCAAGGTGACTGTCTGTGACTCTGGGCTAAGGCTGTTAAAGCACCTAAGGAGTTTGCACCCAGTGCAGTTGGCCGGTGAAAGCGATGTGGAGAAGTCACAGCTGACGTGGGGATGGACCCTGGTGTTTAACAGTCAGCCCTGGGGTTGGTACTCACGTCCCGGTGTCACCGTCACCATAGGGAGCGTTACCAGGATGATGACACATCGAGGTCAGGGGAGGGGCAGCTGGGGCAGCTGCTCTAAGGCCCCATCTGCCCCCACGGCAGCCTGCAACCAAGTCTGTATGCAGTGTCACAGCTAGTGACCGTGGCGGATGACAGCACTTGGCCCCTGGCAGAGACAAATCCCAAGGGAATCCCAGCTCCCTCCAATGAGCACAGGACACCTGGGTTCTAGACCCAGCTCTGGGAGGGGCGTGGGGCCTTACAGGTTAGGGTGGGGTCTGGGAGTCAGGGCTCCTAGGTTCTGTATTCAGCCCTTGGAGAGAGTAATGGCTCATTGTTAGATCAGTAGGACTGTGAATCAGGATTCCTGGGATTTAATCTTTGCCACTGATGCCCTGGATGACTCTGGGCCAATCCCTTCCCCGCTCTGTGCCTCAGTTTCCCCTTAGTAGACTGGGGGTGTTGCTATTTTCCTGGCCCACAGCAGGGGCAGGAGTTTTTGGAGACTCATGACTCAGCCTGTTACATGAACTCATTCTGGTGCTTCGAGACCCTTGGCCAAAACATGCCCAAGCTGGGGGAAGAGGGTCATTTTTCTGAGGGCCCGTTGGCCCTGCCCAAACTCAGCTGAACAGTGAGTCTCTCTCACCTGGGAGGTACCCTGCCGCTCGGTTTTCCACTAGGGACCCCAGGCCTGGCTCAGCACTGGGGCAGGCATCAGGGCTACACCCTCCCTGAAGGTTGTTCCCACCCACAGCAGCCTGGTGAGATGAGCTTGCTGGGTCTCAGTCTTCTGGTTATTATTATTCCCATGTGTGTTACAACAGCCCTGGGCCCTGTTGCACCAGGCACTGTGCAGACCCAGTGTGACAGTCCCTGCCCAAAGCACCCAGCCTGAAGAGACACAGGGCGGGAGGGGAAACTGAGGCACAGCACGGGGATGAGTTGCTCACAGTCACCCAGCAGGCCCTGGCAGAGCCGGGAATAGAGCTCAGGTGTCCCGAGGGCCAGTTCAGTGCTCTACCCACTAGGACATGCTACCTCCCTGCCACACAACCCCCCACGCCCCCAAGATGGCACTGACTGTGCCCTCATCAGCAGAGGCCGAGGCATGAATGAGCCATGGGGCCTGAGCACCGCACGTAGCGGGGAGGAGGGTCTGGGGGATGGGGAGGAGCCCACAATGACGGGGCCATCCCTGGGGGGGGCCCTCAGGCCCATCGGGCTCCTGGAACAGTAAGACAGCGGCATTGGTTTGTGAATGAAAAAACGAAAGGCTCAGCTGTGTGTGCACAGCCCGGTCACAGATATACACTCATGTGCACATACACCCCCGTCTGCACACATCGACACACGCACACACCCAGGTGCACACGCGTGCCCCTTCCACACTGCAGACAGAATCTCCTTCTCTTTGTCCTTCCTCCTCCACCTCCACCGGCCTTGGTGGTCTCTCCTACAAGAGACAGTGCCCCCTGATGGCCGACCACCCCTAGAGCCGGGCAGATCACGCCCTGCAACTGACAGGAGTGACAGATGCACCTGCTTTCTGGCCAGCGACGCGTCTGTGGCTGGATTCCCCCATCAGTCGCCCCCCTGCACACACACCCCCAAATGCCACGAGTCACCAAACATGCAAAGGCTCTGCCGTGACGCTTCCTGCTCCATGACCTGACGACCACACACACAATCCGAGGGCCGGGACCAGCGGCTGACAGCTGGAGCCTGAGGCCACGTCCGCCCTGCAGGGCTATAGCAGCAGGGCTAAGCTGCCCAAACCCCCCAGAGTAGTCACAGCCTCCGCCACCAGCCGGGTGGGGTTTCCCCTCACAGTAGGAACACCTTTGACCTCGCTGCGTCTCTGCGGGCAAGACTGGTTTGCCCCACACCCCGACCCATGTACCCTGTGGGCTGACGACCTTTTAAGTGTAGGCCAAGCACGACAGTGCTTGAGTGGGTCAGCTGATCCAGAGGTGACTTGATCAGTGTCTAAGGCCCTTCCGGGGACGTCAGCCCCTCGTACTAACGGGTGCTTTAATTCAGCAGCTAATGGCAGAACCAGAGCCAGCGGCTGGCAGCCAGACACTCTCAGCCGAGAAATACAGCACACGGGGCTTCCAGGGAGGGGATTAATGAGGGGAACCAATGTCCGAGCGAAGCGGAGTCTCCATCCCTGGATGGCTCCCCAAGGCCCTTCCAGACAATGCTTTGGCCCAGGTAAGTTACGGGGCTCAGTACAAGGTAAGTGGGTGAAATCCTCAGGCCTGGGTTCTGCTGGGGGACAGACTAGACGATCTTCTGGCCTATGACGGCATGAACAAGGCCTGTTCTGGATGAACTGGCAGTGCTGAGATGGGAGGTGCTTGCACCAGTATTTTCACGAGTCCTTGTGACTAGCATATAACCCAGCCTCCGTGAGACACAGCCCGCGGAGCAGGGGGCTGCAGCTGGGGAAGCGGTTGCCGATCAGTTATTAATTATTTGTGTGACAACAGCATCTACAGATCCCAGCTGAACTTGGGGCCAGCGCGCCAGGTGCTGCGCAGACACAGAGGAAGAGACAGCCCCTGCCCCAAATAGCTAACCATCCAAATACATACAGGGTGGGATGGGAAACTGAGGCACAGAGCAGGGCCCGGTCACCCAACAGGTCGGTGGCAGGGCCAGAAACAGAACCCAGGTGTCCTGACGCTGGTCTCACCCACTCTCTTCTGGCTATTTGACCTGCTTTTCCCCAGGCCTTTCCCAAAAGGAAACTGGGTCCAATAGCTTTGCCGACAGGTTTGCGGCACCCGAGAGGACTCAGGAAGAATCAAGGCCCTGATCCCGGCATGAGCTCTGGGCAAGAGGCCCCAGGCATTGGCCCCACCTGGATCCAGCAGCAGGGTCCTGGGCGATTCTCATGGACAGGACAGTTCTGTGTGTTCAGAATTCTGCCAAGGCCAATTACCGCTGACTAACGAGCCCCGTTTAATTCCTAATAAATATACATATAAATAAAGCGATCGATGCACAAATTAGCTCCTATTTCATGAGCGGGAGGGACTCCCCCTCACAGGATGTGACTCCGTCTCGTTCGTAGACTGGACAAGATGTTTCCCTGCTAACGGACAATAGGAGAGGAGAGACCATATCAGGGGGTGGTGGACGGGCCTGAGAGTCAGGACTCCTGGGTTCTCTCTCTGGCTGTAGGAGAGGAGTAGCGTCTAGTGGGATAGAATGGTGGGGCAGGGGTTGGGAGTCAGGATTCCTGGGTTCCAACTCCCTCTTGGGAAGGCAAAGCCTGTGACAGAAGCGGGTCTTGCACCTTCCTTCAAAGCAGCTGGTACTAGGGTGACCAGATGTCCCGATTTTATAGGGACAGTCCCGATTTTTGGAGCTTTTTCTTACATAGGCACCTATTAGCCCCCACCCCATCCCGATTTTCCACACTTGCTGTCTGGTCACCCTAGCTGGTACCAGAGACTGGGGGAGTGGTGTGGACAGACCCCAGGGCTGATCAGTCACCAGGATGTTGGAATTGCTGGGCAGGGAGTGCGGGTGACCCGGCCTCTGGCTCTGTGAGGCTGCTTCGTGCATGCACATGGACTGTCCCCTGCACGCTCACACACAGACTGTCCCCTGCACGCTCACACACAGTCCCCTGCACGCTCACACACAGACTGCTCCATGCACACTCCCCGCTCACACCAGGACTCTGTTCCTGTGGTGTATGTCACTAGGGCAGGCTCCTTTCAACCCCCTGGGAGCCCTCAAGTGGCAGTGGCCGAGGCTTCTTGTCTCTGATGCCAGCAGAGCGACCATGTAGGTGGAGCTGACCTAGTGTCCGTGGGTGCAGGCCGTGAATATGGATATTGGGCTGGGGCGGGAGAGGGTGTCTTTGTGGGGCCGTGAGCGCACAAGGCCGGGTGAGCGCCAATTGGAGCTCAGGTGACCCAGGGCCACGGACACAGGGTATGAAACTGACTCAGTCTCACTGGAATGGGGAGAATCTCCAGAAGCCCCACTATCCTTCTGATAGGAAATACCCCAAATTCCCCCAGCCCCGCCCCAGATGGGTCTCAGCTCAGGGGCCACAGGGAGCTGCCAGCAGCTGGGACAAGGGACAAGCAATGGATCAAAGAGGGGGAAAGGGCTGTGATACTGAATCATCGATAATTAATGCATCATGGATCCTGATCAGTAAAGGGGTGTGGCCACAGGCAGAGCTGGGCAGTGCCCGATGGGGCTGGCCTGTCATCTCCGTCCCAGCAGCTGCCTCCCTGGCCACGGTAAGGGATAGACGGGATCCGGAGCATCTCTCTGTAGCGTTCCCCGTGGACGGCAGACAGATGGCGGCCCTGGCTGCGCCCTGACGGGGTTTACAACGTGCCAGCAAGGGTCACGTCTCATAAACCCGCCCGGCGCTACAGATGTCTTCATAATATTTTATGCCGCCGCTCGCTGTTTCCCATAATTCAACAGGGAGAGGAGAGGGGAGGGCCAGGGAGCGGTGGCCAGGGAGGTGCAAGGAGAGTGAGAGGATGGGAGAGAAGCGGGAGCTGATGGATAAAAGGGGGAGAGGGAGAGGAGAGGAGAGGAGAAAGAGTTTGGAGAACTGTTGGGTTCTTTGAGTCCACGGCTGGGATAGCAGGGTGGTGCAGGTTGGGATTGAGGGGCACTGGCAGAGCTGGGGGGGGGGAGGAGCCCAGGCTGGGACAATGCAGGGATGGGGGGGGCCCAATGCCAGTACAGCCCTTGCTCTCACTGTGCCATTGGACTCCTACATGCACAGCTCTGCTAGTTCCCCTCAGTCCCGTTTGGGTGACTCCCTGCGGCCTGGCTGCATCTCTCGGGGCGAGGGGGGGACACGGCCTTGGATCCGCAGCTTCCCCGCACCGGGTCGGAGCAGCGATCTGTTACCAACTGGTTCCTCTGCAGAGACAGGGCCTGGGAGGCTATAAAATCGCCCAGCCTCCAGCAGGGACAGGCGCCACCCAGTGGCCATTCTAGGGACAGCAACGCCAAAAACGCACAGCTATAAAAGGTCAGAGCAAATGGATTAAATTATAGTAAAATCAGTAAATCTAATAACTCCAATACATGTAGAGTATGACACGAGTAACAAAATACCCTCTAAATATAAATTGCATTAAAATATCATATACAGAAATATAGGCCTATATTCATGATTATTACTACATTATTTGATTATTAATATACTATTATTACTGCTAAATATGTAGACTACAATAGTACCTTAAATATGTAGAGTACAATAGCCACTTGGGCATTGTCCTGTATGAACACAGAGAGTCCTGTTCTAATAAGAAATATAAAATATCAATAATAAAAGAGGGGCTAAGAAATGAATGAATGAATCCAATAATGTGTAAATATTAAGTAAATCTTATGTAAAATATGAAATATCACAAAATCAGAACATATTTTCCCTGGGTACATTGGGGTGTTATTGATTATTTTCATGTGGTTATTCTACTATGTAATGAAACACCTCTTGCAGTCTGAGTGTGCAGGATAAAGGCCTTTTGATGGCTTTTGGCAGAGAAAGGGAACAGATGTGCGGGTTTTAGTTCAATGAAACTGTTTCAAAGTTCATTCAATTGTCAGTAAAACAACAACACACCAAGGTGGCTGTTCCCTGGCACCTCCCCCCTTTTTTGGGCCCCCTTTTTTCTTCCACAGCCTCTGAAGTAGATTGAGGTGCATTCAGAAGATGGGAAAACTGAGGCACAGAGAGAGGAGGGGATCTGTCCACAGTCACACAGCACAAGTCCATGGCAGAGCTCAGGATAGAGCACACTTGTCCCGACTCCCAGCCCGCCCTGCTCTGAGCCGCTGGATTAGTTGTTTTCAGCGTGGGGCCCACAGACCACTGGGGTCCACAGAGGGTGTCTGAGATTTCCAAAGGGGTCCCACCCCTCCATTCAAAATATTTTTTAGGGGCTCACAAACGAAAAGAGGTTGAAAATCACTGCACTAGACTCGCCTCCCCTCCCAGGGCTGGGGAGAGAACCCAGGCGTTCGGGCCTGCACCAGCATTTGAACCAGGGCCTTGTAGGCCCCTTGGGGGGCACTGAACCGCACTGGCCACTGCCCTTTGCCAGCCCGCTCCGTTCCAACTCATGCCCAGGGCAGCACGGATGATGCCTGCTCCATTCCCAAGCACAAGGCCCAGCTCGGCCACCAGGTGTCGCTGGAGGACAGGGTTAGGGAGCCACCTGGCCTGCGGGCTGCATGGGGCTCTGGGATGACTCCTGTGTGCAGGAAAGTAGGGGGGAGGGTGGGGGTGGGATAATGGAGCCTCTACAGGAGCCCAGCAAGGGGGGGCTGGAGCCGGAGGGGCGAGGTGAGCTGAGGACCAAGTCCTGGTGAGCTAGCACACAGCTAATGAATGGATGGCAGGGGCAAGAAGAGAACCCAGAGGTCTTGGCTCCTAGCCCCGCATCCCTTGAGGCCACCCCCCCAAGCTGGGGATAGAACCCAGGAATCCTGACTCCTAGACCCCTTGACCCCACTCCGCTCCCCGAGCCGGGGATAGACCCAGGAGTCCTGGCTCCCAGCCCCTGCAGTTAATGGTGTCGCAGCATCTGTCTGTGTAAACTGCTCTGTGAAGGAAGCTCTGCCCCACCCCAATTTGCTTCAAACCCCACAGCCAATCACCCCCCCCCACCCGCTTCCCTGAAGTCTCTCCCCTTCTCCACTCCAGTTCCCACCCCATGGCCTGCTGCCCCCTCCAATGCCCTGGCCCCGCTTCCGAGTCTGCCCCCTTCCTCCAAACAGCCCCACGAAGAAACCACAGAGCTGAACTCCGACAGCCTTCCATGTTCTGCCAGCCACCCTCGCGGCCCCATCGTCCCCCTGGCGCCAGCCACAGCACTGCTGGCCCCACAGCAAGGCAGGGGAGCAGCACGCAGACCTGTCTGAGCCCACGGGCAAGTCCTCGCCAAAGCCACTGCAGCCAGGGCCCACATGCCCACAGACACGCTCAGGTGTGCAGGCTGGTGCTCCAGGTTGGACTCCCAGAATCTCTCCCCAGCTCTGAGGGAGGAATGAGGTCAGGACTCCTGGGTCCCACTGCAGACTAAGCAAGCCATTCAGTGTCCGTGCTTGGGCAGGGGCCTGAGGGACAGAGATGCTGGGACCTGCAACCCATGGGGTTTGGGTGCTGGGAGCAATCAGGCCACACACCCTCAAACTGGGCAGCCCCAGCAGAGGCCACTTGTGAAAGCTGCAGCTTGTCCCCTGTGTGGCTCCATTTGCTCCCCTGCAGCAGAGCCAACGTGAACTTGCCTTTGCAAAGCCCTGAGTGCCGCCAGCACAGCGTGCTCCTAGCTCCGCCACTGACCCGCTGGGCACAGCAGGAAGAAAAGAACCCAGGAATCCTGGCTCCCAGCCCCCGCTGCTCTAACCACTAGAGTCCACTCCATGCTCTGCACTAGGACTGGAACCCAGGAGTCCGGCCAGCCAGATACCCCGAGGCAGGAAGTGTTGCATCAGATTTAGCACCCGTGGGACTAAGCCTGCATTGGGGGTCACATGGCTGCAGCCCCCTCTAGGGAACATGCCACCCCGAAGAATTGAAGCTTGCAGTGTAATCACCCTTTCAGGTTGCCCAGGGAACCACCCATCTGCAACCCCATGGGACTGACTGCCTGGAGTCTACACTGCAAACTGGCATTCGCCAATAACTCCACCTCCGCGAGAGGCAGCGGGAGAAGCCCTACACAGGGAGTTAGTTGGTGTAACTGCTTCGCTTGGGGGAGTGGATTTTTCACAACCCTGAGCGATCTAATTACACCAAACTGTGTAGCACAGACCTGGCTGCTGCGTTGACACTGGAATTTAGTGACACCACTGACATTTTGAAGCATTAACTCCCACTGCTGACCATCTAGCAGTCACACCAGCCGGCTGTGCCGGGATTGTGGGGCCAGCATGGGCACAGGGGGGTGACTTGTCCATAGGCCCCTCTTGTGGGAGGAGCCTAAGGGAGCGGTGAAAGGAATCTCCATGGGAAGCCCCCAACGCAGGAGAGAGATCAGGTCAGAATGGGACACGGCAAAGGAAAGGGACAGTCCTGTTCGAGGGCAGGACTGAGGCACATGGGGGGGGGGCCAGGTGTGTGGGAGATCACCCCATAACTGCCTGCCCCTTATATCCTCACAGGACATTAGTCTGTGGGGCTGAGAAACAGCAGCTTGCACCAGCCTTGACTTCACCGCAGGTGTAAGCGGGGGAATAGTCACGCTCTTGGGGGGAACTTTCCTGGCTTCTGCACTACCCCGGTGAAGTGGGCTAGTGAAAGGATCCGAGTCCTCACTCCCACACTTCCTTTACCCAGTGGCCTTCCTGCCCTTGAGGACTCCCCTTCCACTCTCCTGTCTGGCAAGAGTCCTCATAACCCCAACAAGGCTGGGCCCAGGATTCCTGGGGGGCTCGACCCCCAACCCTGCTGTGGTCACCTAGGACAGGGGCTAGGGTGTCCCCACTCCGGGGTACTCTCTCTGCACTGGGCACTCCTCTGACCCACTGACCATTACATACAAGTTAAAGCAAATGCAGGTTATTTAATCAACAATTTTAAAAGGAATAAGGAAAACTGGGAAAGGTTAAAGGAAACACATCACCCCGCTCTGTGGCAGGGAACATCACAAACAGTGCCTCTGGAACGTCCGGGCAGATCACAGTCTGTTCCTTGTAAGTCCCAGGCCTCCTGCTCAGGCCCCGGCTGTGCTGCAGGGATGCTGTGGGTTGGACACTTGCTCTGATGGTGGCCACACGCTCTCAGGCTCTAAGTGGTAGGACCCTTCTTCCCAGTGTCGCCCCTGCCCTGTCGGGGTTACGATCCAAGCCTGGCCTGCAGAGCCTCTTAAATGAGGCGTCTCCCTGTGCTGGGCCCACTGCCCAGGGTCCCCCTCGCTCTCCCCAGCTGCTCACCGCCCCCAGTTCCAGACTGCTCCAGCCCCAGCTGCACCACTCGGTCTCTGCACTGCTGCTGCTGCTCTGCCTCCAGCGCCCTGGGCTGCTTCTCTGGCCTCTCTGGCTCTGGCTGCTGCAGCTCAGCTCCCAGCACAGGTCTGCTCTGCAGCCTGTGACTCTGCTCCCAGCACTGACCTGCTTCCTGGGCTGCTTTTCGGGCCCCTCTGGCTCTGGTTGCTGCAGCTCTGCTCCCAGGGCACGTCTGCTCTCTCTGGGCTGTGCCTCTGGCTTTGGGGCTGCAGCTCTGCTCCCAGGACAGGGTCTGCTCTCTCTGGGCTGCTTTTCTGGCCCCTCTGGATCTGGCCCAGCTCTGCTGCCCAGCTCAGCTTGGGCCCCTGCTTTCTCCTTAGCTCGGCCCCCCTCTGTCTGACCCAGGCAAATCCAGCTCACACGGAGGACGGGACCTCCCTGGCCTCCTGACTGCCTCATTAGCCTGCCTGCCCCATCATTCAGGCTGACCTGGAGCATTCACCTCTCCCCATTGATCCTGGGGGCTGTCAGTCTCAGGGTCCTGATTCCCCATCGACCCTTCCCCCTTTTTAGTACTGGGAGCTAGCAACTAAAACACCCCCACTGAACGTTAGTAAGGGGGCAACAGTCCCCTTACACAGGGAAGAATTTCCCGCTCCGACTGTGCCTGAAAGGACGTTGGTTAAATCGGCGTAGCTTCCATGGCTCTATGACAGGGGTGGGCAAACTTTTTGGCCCAAGGGCTACTTCGGGGTGCAAAACTGTATGTAGGGCTGGGTAGGGAAGGCTGTGCCTCCCCAAACAGTATGGCCCCTGTCCCCTATTTGCCCCCTCCCACTTCTGCCCCCTGACTGCCCCCCTCAGAACCCCCCACCCATCCAACACCCCCCTGCTCCTTGTCCCCTGACCACCCCTTCCCGGGACCCCCCCCATCTAATTCCCCCCCCCCCCGTTCCCTTCCCTGTCCCCTGACCACCCCACCACAGAACCTCCACCCCATCCAACCGCCCCCTGTTCCCTGTCCCCTGACTGCCCCCTGGGACCTCCTGGCTCTTATTCAACCCCCCTTACCATGCCGCTCAGAGCAGCATGGCCAGAGCCACACCACCCAGCCGGAGCCAGACACGCTGCTGCACTGCCCTGCATGACCGGGCAGCCCTGCCGCCCAGAGCACTGCCCGCGCAGCGGTGTGGCTACGGGGGAAGGAGGACAGGAGGGGAGGGGCCAGGGGCTAGCCTCCTGGGCCAGGAGCTCAGGGGCCGGGCA
The DNA here is from genome assembly GCF_965152275.1 of Natator depressus. Taxonomy (NCBI): domain Eukaryota; kingdom Metazoa; phylum Chordata; order Testudines; family Cheloniidae; genus Natator; species Natator depressus. The sequence goes on from NC_134253.1 coordinate 12,736,099, forward strand.
GGACAGTCCCGTGGGCTGGATATGGCCCGCGGGCCGTAGTTTGCCCACCTCTGCTCTAGGGTGCTTTGCACCAGCTTAGAATCTGGCCTGATGTGTCTGTTTCGCCCACATGACTGAGTGATGCACCAAGAGCAGGGTGTGCGTGGTGGGGGTGTCTATGCAGGACAATTATATCCACACACACAGAGACAAGAGCAGGGGAGGAAAAATCACACAGGATACTGTACTGAAAAGTAACCATTTATTAGAACCAATACAAGAGTATGAAAGAGTGCGAAGGGACAGGGGGCCTTTGTAACATGTCAGTCTCATGATGGGAAAAAAATCCCTAGTTTAAAAACATCACTATTTAAAAAAAGCATAACATACATTAGCGGAGAGACAGGCTACGCTACTGAACATCACACGGGAGAGGGGAGAGCCGTGAGCCACACGCCGGCTCAGACAGACACTTTGCGCCACACAGTAGCGCCTGGCTAAGGTCTGGAGGACAGAGTCCCACTCTTCCCTAGCAAGTCAGTTCTAACAGGGAGATGGGTTTGAATGCTGCCCACGGCCCCCACACCAACAGTGCTGTGCCACCTACTGCCTAGGCAACACAGCGGTGACACAGCAAGGAAACACACACACCTGGCACGTGGTGGGAGCAGCCATGGGTTTTTCTCAAGTCTCTTCCAATCGCGCTTCATCTTGCAGCCCTTACTCACGCCAAGCAGTGATTGGATGGCTGGCGGGAGCGGAGGTTGGGCCCATAGATTAAAGTAACACTGTCAAAATAATTTAGGACTAAAATGTGTCAGACCTTGAAATGATCCAGCCTGCTGAGCAATGGCTTCTGAACTCTCCAGGGGAAGAGTCTCATTTTGTCAGAGATGTACTTTTTTAAAAAAGGGGGTTCACCCCCTGTTCAGGGGAGGGGGGAACATCAAAAATGTGGGAGCTGAACCCCTAAAAGCTCAGATTGGCTAGGAAGGAAAGATGCCCCCAAATGGAATGGCAGGACCTAGCCCCCTGGAATACTAGAAACTGACAAGTAGAAAGTAGCCCTGTATTTTGCCGATTCACCCTTATAGGAGCATGGACTATACATTTGATCAAAAGGAGGCATGTATGCTACAACAAAACAACTGCGCTAGGAGACAACACCAGGCTGAACTAAGGCTCTGTCTTGCCTCTGCGTGTGGGATCAGAGCACGTTTTAATCATTAGCAAATCATGCCTCACCAATGGACTTTTAATCAGGGGGAGTCCAATTTATAAGAGGAGGAAGACAATCATCATGTTCCAGCTTAGAGAAGGCTCAGCTGTGATCCCAGATAAAATTAGAACATCTGTGACAAAAATTCATGTGTTTAATTAAAATGTAATTAATTTCCCCACTTCACTTGCAAGTTACCAGTCCTTGCAAGTGGCAATGTCCATGGAACAGACAGAGAGGACAGACTGGAACTAGACTCTCTAAAAGTTAATAGTTGTTTAAACGCAGGCCGGATCCAACCTTTAGCACAAAAGACTTGAAATCGTTGGCAATTGGCTTTGAGAACTGACTCGGCCTAAAAAGTGTCCACACAGAAGTGCTCAGTATATAAAAGAAAGATTTTTAAAAAAACACACTAGTTACAAAGTTGGCCAGAGACCACGCCCATATCTCAGAATGATCCCTCCCCAGATCCCTTCTATGTAACAACAACAAAAGAAATTTGACAAAAAATTAGCGTTCTGCTTTGCCATAAAAAAAAAAAACAACAACAACACCAGGAACAGCAACTTGACAGAGGGAGGAGATTGGCCAAGGGGACCGTTTCCCACAAAGGGGAGTGCGGATACGTGTCGGAGGACTGCCCAGTGCAGCAGGGCTGGGGAGCGTTGAGTTGGCACAGGGAGTTCTAGCTGCCTTGACTGCACTGGGTTACAGCCACTTACAAGGGATTAAAATAAAGAGCAAGAGAGGTCAGAAAAGCATTTTACCCACCCACAGCCCTGGATTCTGGGTGTTCCTCCTTGGGAGAGTTGGAGATAAGAGTCCCCCTCAAAATGGCATTTTTAAACAGGTGCAACAGCTGCGGCCTGTCCCCCAGCTTTACTGAAAACCAGCCCCACACGACCAGTGTTTGAATGTGGGTCTTGTTCAGTGACAACTGCACGTCAGGAGACCAGGAGCCTCAACTTGGGTCTTGGCAGATATGGAAGAGTGACTTCCATCTACAGTGCAGCTTCCTTATTGTGATGTGGGCATCCTGCACCCCCAGCCATTCCTTTGGGCGGGTTCTCACTCAGAGGCTCGCTCCTTTGCCTTTGGTCAGGTTTGTCTGAGCAGTGTGAGTGGAGAGAGGGGGCAGATTTAGGATCCAAGATTAAATGCTTTTCAGTTCCCCTTCCGCGTGCCACATGCCAGCCCCGTCCCAGTCGCAGCCGACCCCGCTTTGTGTTTGAAAATTACCCTGGTCCCCCCACCACTACAAACCGAGCGTTGAAGTGGCAGCTGGCTGGGGAATCGCTTTGACCTCCCTAGCTAGCATCAGACTTCAACTTGAAAACTATGGTGCAACAAGAGGATCCCAATCCTGGTGTCCATCCTCCCCCAGACGTAGCACACACAGGGGGGAATCAGACCGCATGTGACAACGGGAGGCATGCAGTACGTACTGCATTCTCGGGGCTTCCCTCAGTCTGGCTTTAGCCTTTCTCAATTTATTTTGCAGAACCAGTGTGAACACTTGTGTGGACAATTATCTCAGGTTGGCTTAAGCCAATTCTTAACAAGCTAAATAAGTGCAGCATCCACACAGCCTTTCACACTCGTTTAATTAGGTTAGTTTCAAACCGCGCCATTACGGGCAGCTTGTTCACAGACACTAAGCTGTTTTCTTGAGCAAGGGACAATTTGAGAGGGCTGTTTGCGATAAATGGGGCCAAGGAAAAGGGTTGAGTTTTGGTTCCCAATAGATGCCACAAGGAAAATGTCTCCAATTTCAGATGGTACATGCCATTCCAGGAACTTAGTCTGGCACTTAACCTCCTGCCCCAAACACCCTGTGAGAAGAGGATTAGGACCAGGGTACTGCTCACAGCTAGACATGCAGGCTGGGACACAAAATAAGCAATGCCCGGAGAGCTTTTCAGTCTAGCATTAAGTATTTGGTTTTGGCCACAAACACCGAAAACCTCCCCCGACCTACTCAGAGTTTGCTAAGGGGTTTCTGACATCACTTCTTTACCCACCCCCTTCCTCCCATGCCAGCTGCTGCATCTACTTTTCGAGCAACACTGACACCAGAAATTAGCAAAACAAAATCTAGCCAGAAGGGAAGGTGGCTGGCCAGCTGCAGAGAAGCTTCCTCTCTGCAATAGGAAAAGCAGCAGGACTGAGCATTCAAGAGCAGTTAAAAGGGAGCAACTGGGGAGGGATCTGGGGCAGACTCAATAGGCAGAGATCTGTCTGGCGCACGAGCTTGCAGGGAGGTCCAGGACAGCCCTATTGACAGGAGATGACACCACATACTACGCTGCCTGAGGCTGCAACCAACACAATCTATTACTCTGTCTAGAAGCCACTTTGAATGCTGAAGCAACTTAAGAACCATTTTGCATCTCCCAAAGGGGCATAATTCAGGCTGGAAGGGAGAAGACTAACAGCTACCCTCAAGACTGACTGCTGAAACAGCACCTGACATACCAAGCCTGCTGAGCCATGTGGCTCTAATCTGATTCATATCAGGCTTTTTATCCAGAGCCATTTTACTGCTTCTATTAGAACACGCAGCACAGCTAAAATGAGAGTCCAATAGGATCATGGGGAGTGTATTTGCAACCAGCTCTGGTCACAACCAGTGTTCCCTCTAATTTTTTCCACACATGTGCGGAATTAATTTTGTTATGTGCACCAACATGTAAGTGATGTTGTACCATATTGGTGCACATAACAAAATTCATGTGGTGGGGGTGGGGCTGAGGGGTTCAGAGTGTGGGAGGGGGCTCAGGGCTGGGGCAGAGAGTTTAGAGTGTGCGGTCTCCGGCTAGGGGTGTGGGCTCTGGGGTGGGGCCAGAGATGAGGGGTTTGGGTGTAGGAGGGGGCTGGGGCAGGGGGGTGAGGGCTCCGGCTGGGGGTGCAGGCTTTGGGGTGGGCCAGAGATGAGGGGTTTGCAGATGACACTAAACTGGGAGGAGAGGTAGATACGCTGGCCGGTAAGGATAGGATACAGAGGGACCCCAGACAAATTAGAGGATTGTGCCAAAAGAAATCTGATGGAGGTTCAACAAGGGGCTCTTAGGATGGAAGTATCCCATGCACCGCTACAGACTAGGGACTGAGTGGCTAGGCAGCAGTTCTGCAGAAAAGGACCTAGGGGTGACAGTGGACGAGAAGCTGGATATGAGTCAGTGTGCCCTTGTTGCCAAGAAGGCTAACGGCATTTTGGGCTGTATAAGTAAGAGCATTGCCAGCAGATCGAGGGAAGTGATCATTCCCCTCTCTCTGGCATTGGTGAAGCCTCATCTGGAGTACTGTGTCCAGTTTTGGGCCTCACACTACAAGAAGGATGTGGAAAAATGGGAAAGAGTCCAGCGAAGGGCAACAAAAATGATTAGGGGGCTGGAGCACATGACTTATGTGGAGAGGCTGAGGGAATTGGGGTTATTTAGTCTGCAAAAGAGAAGAATGAGGCGGGATTTGATAGCTGCTTTCAACGAACTGAAAGGGTGTTCCAAAGAGGATGCATCTAGACTGTTCTCAGTGGTACCAGATGACAGAACGAGGAGTAATGGTCTCAAGTTGCAGTGGGGGAGGTTTAAGCTGGGTACTAGGAAAAACTTTTTCACTAGGAGGGTGGTGAAGCACTGGAATGGATTACCTAGGGAGGTGGTGGAATCTCCTTCCTTAAAGGTTTTTAAGGCCCAGCTTGACAAAGCCCTGGCTGGGATGATTTAGTTGGGGATTGGTCCTGCTTTGAGCAAGGGGTTGGACTAGATGACCTCCTGAGGTCCCTTCTAAGCCTAATATTCTATGATTCTATTAACTCCCCCCAGCTCTCTCTCCCCACAGCAGCACCTGGGCTGCCGGGGAGAGGCGCCTTTCCCCACCGCAGCAGCTCCGGGGCTGGGGCCACGGTATAGGCACCTCTTCCCTGTCCACAGCAGGTCCTTCCACAGTCCGGGCCGCCAGCGATGGTCCACCGATTCGGGCTTCCCATCCCTCACCAGCGGCCCGGAGGAGCAGCAGTGGCTGTGGGCTCCTTTCTGCCTCCCGCCCCGTCACTGCCTGCTGGTGACGGAGGGCGGGGATGGAGAGAGAAGTCCTGGGATGGCAGGCGAGGCCCCTACTTAGCATGGGTCGGGCGCCATTATAAACTTGGTACTGTCTGGGCTGGGCTGGGTCGGGGCTAGGAGAGAGGCATCTCTCCCCACCACAGCCCCGAGCGTCTGTGCGGTGCTTAATAGGCTGCTGAGCAGCCACGCAGCTTAGAGGGAACTTAGGTCACAACACAATCAATGGTGGATTTCGCTTAGATTTGCTTCCAGAGAGCAAAGAGTTAAAGAGAGACAGTCTGTGCGGGAAGAAGGGGCCGGTCTCCTGTTAACAGTGCCTGTCCTCTGCGTGCTGCTCCATGTTCTATAGCATTTCACACTAGCTCAGAGATCGCCAGCAGGCTTATCCACTCCCGAACACTTATCCACTCCCATCTGCAGCAGACACAGAAAGAGCATTAATCCATCTTTATTTGCAACTCCTGCAGTGGTTCTCAACCTTTCCAGACTACTGTACCCCTTTCAAGGATCTGCTTTCAGCCCAGGGAGGCGGGACTCATGCTTTGGCTTCAGCATGTATCTGTTCGCAGCTCTCCTGCTTGCCACCCCCGTAATGATGGCCCTGCACTTGCAATCCCCCATAACCCATCCTGTCAGACCCAGGTTGAGAAACAGTGATACAGTATATAGGGCAGTATAAACAAATGATTGTCTGTATGAAATTTTAGTTTGTACTGACTTTGTACTGACGTGTACCCCTAATTGAGAAGCACTGCTGTATAGCAGCTGCCTTGCTCCCTCTGAGTTTGGTGCAAAGGGCTGTAGGAGGTTGGGGGCTGCAGGGAGAGAAAGAGGAAAACAGAGTTGGCAAAGATCAAGACTCCAGCAAATCACGGGAAGACTAGCTGACTCCCTTCAGAGAAAAGAAATCCATGCAGAGGCAGGGATAAAGCAACAGCAGCAAGTCTGCCTGCTGGAACGGCTGGAGAGGAAGGGGAAGAACAAGGAGCATGTGATGCTGGGAGAATGGGGGCCAGAGAAGAAGTGGAAGCCACAGGTTGACATGCCAGCAGCTTTTTCTATACCTGAGCTAATACCTGAAAGCAGCGCACCAAGTGGTACAGACTACAGCCAGGCTATGCTCTTGCATCCCGCCCTGTAAAAGCTTCTTTCGATATCCCCACCTCCCCCCACATTACAGGTGGGGAAGCCCCTAAACTAATGCAGTTGGAAGGTAGCCAGCTGTTGCCATTACCTATTGTACCAACTACATCCTACAGCAATTCACATACTAGCATCAATGTTTGCTAACAAGCTACACAGCAAGGAGCCCATGCTACCCAGCTCAGATCCAAATACAGATGCGTCAGGCTTAGCCCTAAACCTACGCAAATCCTAACCAAGTGAGAATGACGGGAATCCCCAAGCTCCTCCCAAAGCATCATCACCACATGCCCTGGCTCTGGGAGTGCTCTCTGACTAGCCCAAGGTCACTCAAAGCAAATTAAAAAAAATGTCATAACCCCATAAAAACACACTCAATCTCTGTGGATTGTGCTACTGCCAGAGGTACCTGTGCAAGCCCCACAGTTATTGGAACAAGAGGCTGTAAGACCACAGGCGCTTAATGATGAGCAAAGTCAGTTACAGAGATGCCAGGAACGCTGCTAAGCAGAAGCCTTGGAAGGGTGCCAGGGCCAGGAGCACCTCCCAGCACATATGAAAAAGTGTGCAGCATTAGGAACTTCAGCATTTCTACTCTGTGTGCTGGCAGCTGCAGCTTGGCTGGCCTGTTTGGCAGTGTGGCTCAGAAGGCAGATTTTTTAATTTCAAATCACTCTCAACATCAGCCAGGACAATGCAACTAGAAATACTGACCGTGCCAATGGGAACTTTCAAAAGTAAATGATGTATTGAGTATGCTGCTCTAAGCAATGGCCATGCTAACCCTTTGCCTGCACGCACCTCCAAAAGGCACAGAAGACGATGGCAGGTGCGTCAGTGAAGTGGAAATACTGCTTAGTGATATGTGCTCAACTAGAAGTTGTGTTAGAGACAGAGTGAAATCCTGGCCCCACGGAAGTCAATGAGAGCTCTGGCATTGATTTCCAGGGCGCCTGGATTTCCCCCACAGCATCTGAACCGCTTGCAAGCAGAGTTCATCCAACAGTGTGAACATTATACTGAAAGGGCTTGTGCCCAGAAGAGAGACAGACAGACACAAAGGCTGAGAACAAACTGCGTCATGTGCTCTAGAAAAGCAGAACAAGCAAAATTCTGTGTGCCCACAACAAAGACTAACCAGAGTTCAAGGGCCAGGAAGGGAGTCAGCACTGATAAAACTCCCTCTGTACCCAGTCTACAGATATGCCCCAACGCCATTCAAGATTTCCAAGCTCACTATAAAGGGAGAGAATCAGGGTAGCAAAGGGGTGGGAATGACGGAAGATAAACAAGAACAGGACCAGGCCTTTGGACTGAGGAAAGTCAGGATGCAACAAGGATATTTTCATTCGAGAGAATAAACCCACAACCCCTTTCCAATTCATCCACTTGCAGGTCCCCACTTTATGCAATAAGCCTTTCCAAGCCACAGTGAAGGCCACAAAACCAACTAGCTCTCATTCTTGCAGAAGTTTTGCACAGGGAATGAGCCAACCAGAAACCAGTGTCGACACCGCAATACCATAATTTTATTACTTCTAGTCATCAAGGAGGACTCCGTTTGCAACATTAGGAGCGGGGAGCTTAAGACATCCACCAGTTCCTGCGGGCAAGGAGACCGCCACAGGCAAGAGCCCAAGTCCAGCTAAACTACACAGGACGTAGGATCAGCATGAAGAGTGAACATGATGCTGGAAAGCAAAAGAGGGCTGTGCGGAGATGCTAAGGAGCAGACCTTGCAACCAGCCCTGGGTCAGTTCTCCACTCTGGCCTCACCATACTCAGGGAGGGAAAGAAAAAGGAACCCCCGAGAGCAGTGCCTAATGCTGTAGTGGCTCAGTTCTGCACCACCTTGCTGTACTGCCAGCTCTCTTGGGCAGCAGAGCGACTGTCCCAGATACCCATGCCTTGCAAAACGAGCATTCATCCCCCTGGGAAACAGCAATGCCCTCTCTGCTCCACTGGCAGGTCCTACAGCCTGGGGCATATTTTCCAGGGAGAAGTGCTGTGCACACCAGACCAGATCAGCTGTCCACGTTTCCAAGGCAGAGCTCATGGGGGAGGGAAGGAGAGGTCCTCAAGGGGGAAGCCACTTTGGTAACACAATGCTTGTGGCCTTTGAAGCAACAGCCAATGACAGAAATGGATCAGGTGCCTTGGCACAAAGCCAGGCCACCTGATACGCTCACACTATGGAAATACACAGCCCAAATGAGAAACGAATATATACATACATACTGTATAAGATCATACAAAAGCAGTGGCAGGCCTCCACCTGCGCCTGACAGGGGATACACAAATCGTATTTAAAGTTAAGAAGGCTCTGCTTTTCCTATCTCCCACGCATTAGACTCCTCCTGGAGGAAGGGGGCTCGCTCTGCATCTGGGAACCAATACTAATGCAGGCTGGGCTTGCAAAGAGAACACAACTAGCCTGGAAACTATCCTAGGCACGAGACAGGCTGGAAGGCATCACAACCCAGGACAACTGGTGTCCCCCAGCATGGAGTCCAGATGCATAGTCCCAACAAGACTTTGCCAGTTATGTAACAACACACAAGCCAGCATACAAAGGCCACACTGACCATCTCAGGATGTTGCCCTGTGTAGCATTAGCAGGAGGGACAGGAGGGATTTCCCAAATGCAGACAGCTCCTATTGCTTTTCCAGCCAACAGCCATTTGTGCACCTGGACAGGATAACTCCACTTAGTTCTGTTTAGGAAGAGCATCGCTGCCATTCTCGGCATTTAAAGCGGCAAAAAGGGATGGAACCAAAGGGAACCAACAACTCTGTAAACCCCTGGAGGCTCTAAGAGGATGTGAGAAGTCAAAACCGTTTTCTGGAGGGTGGGGGGAAGAGAGAGGAGACACAGCACATAAATCTCGTGGGTTTCACTAGAGATGAAGCCGAACATGAAGCAAACCATTTATGTTATGACTGAACCAATAACAGGTTTCTCCTGGGAGCACAGTAATAAGCACATTTCAATGGATGTGGTCGGGTCAGGTGGATGTGTATGTACAGCTAAGGATGGCCCAGGGTGGCACTTTAGCTTTTCGCTGCTTCTCTCTCTTTGTTTTCCGTGTCCTCTGGATACGCGTGCCAGGTCAGTCTCTCCTCATAAAACGCTATCACAATCTGCGGGCATTTCACGTTGGCTTCCTTTGCTAGGACCAGGTCTGCTTCATCTGTGTCTTTCCTGAAGATTCAAAGAGAGAGTATTACTAGGTTCCTTGTTAGCTCTGGGCTCCCACTGGCCAGCTTTCAACATTACCTTAGAACCTCAGAGTTACAAACACCTTGGGAATGGAGGTTGTTCATAACTCTGAAATGTTCATAATTCTCAACAAAACATTATAATTGTTCTTTCAAAAGTTGACAAGTGAACATTGACTTAATACAGCTTTGAAATTTTACTATGCAGAAGAAAAATGCTTGATTTAACCATGTTGATTTAAATGAAACAAGCACAGAAACAGTTTCCTTATCTTGTCAAATATTTTTTTAAAACTTTCCTTTTATATTTTTAGTATAACACAGTACTGTACGGTGTTTGCTTTTATTTTCTGTCTCTACTGCTGCCTGATTGTGTGCTTCCGGTTCCAAAGGAGGTGTGCGGTTGACTAGTCAGTTTGTAACTCTGGTGTTCGTAACTCTGAGGTTCTACTGTAATAGGACTATAAAACTCTGCTGTGAGCAACAGCGTGAACATGCGCGCGGACACACACACACACACACACAGATACCTCCCTCCTTCACAGGATGTGTGTCTGTCTCTTTATGTATATACATAGCTCTTCTCACCACAATCCCTGAGCACTTTCCAGACATTAATGGGTGTGATCTCCACAGCTCCCTTGTGAGGAAGGGAAGCATCGTACCCATTTCACAGATGGGAACCTGCGGGGCAGAGAGACTAAGTGACTTGCCCAAGGACACAAAGGGAGTCTGGGAGTAACTGAACCCAGGTCTCCTAAATTCCTGTCCACTAGATTATCCTTCTCACTCAGTGTGCAGATTAGTTTTGGACAGTGCCTTGAAAGCACATAGCACTGTGAATGCGGCTAACAACTTTAGTCAGATGTCAAGGCTAGACTATTAAGCAGCTTCAGTTTCTATGGAATGCTTTCCATTCCCAAAAATCACTTTAGCATGTGACTAAACACTGACCACCCCAACTACCATTGGTGTTAGCGAGTTAGAGCATTCCTTAGGAACTCTCCACAGACCTGCACTAGCTTGGGGACCAATACAGTGCCCTTTCAATTTCTTGTTTTGTGCAGCACAAGCAATCGTCTCTGGGGTGGAACAGCCAACACAACGATACCCATATACGTAAGGCAAGAAATTTCCTGTTAAACTGTACGTTCACCATAAACGTAAAAGAAGTTACTCACTTTGTCCAGTAACAATGACTCTTTGAGATGTGTGTCCCTATGGGTGCTCCACTGTAGGTGTGCTTGTGTCCCTGCACTGCTGATCAGAGAACTTTGGTAGCAGTGTCTGCTGGGCCCACGCGTTCTGTTTCTCCTCATGCTGAGCCATGAGGCTAGTCAGCGTGCACGGGCTAAGCCCCCTCAGTTCCTTCTCTACCGCGGTCATTGACAAGAACTCTGAAGTAGAGGGGAGGAGGGTGGGTCATTACTGCACAGGTGAGTAACTTCTTCTTCAAGTAGTGTCCTTATGGGCGTTCCACTGTAGGTGACTCCCGAGCAGTACCCGTTCTGGAGGGCTGGAACTTCAGAGTTGGGTCAGTTACAGATGACAGTATTATGGAGCTGAAGATGGCATTGGAGGCAGAGTCCCCAGTGATCGCATAATGTTCTGCGAAAGTGTGGACTGATGCCCATGTGACATTATCTGATTAGAGTATAATAATGCAAATCATTGTTGCTACCACTGTTATATAATTGCAACAAATCTTATACAAAGTGTAATGCATGGCCAGAAAGGGTTAAGCAGCTCGCAGGCTAAATGACCCAGAGCCAACCTTTAGAGACATGTAGAAAAGTATGCGAATGGTAATTAGGGCCATTCCATGGTGGTTAGGCTAGAAATTTGAAATGCAAACCTATACAGTTAGAAATCAGAGGTGATACTAATTGTATGTGTGTACTCATATCGTTAGATGTTAGTTATGTAAACAGACAGTTCAAAGGGAAATATTAACATTTAAATGAACCGTAATCACTGTATTCATCTCTCTTTGAAATGTATAGCAAATCACCTGAGAATGGTGGAAAACGGGCAACTGCCTCATGATAATCTGTGTAGCTAATTACCGGTGATGCTTAGGAAATAGGTCAACGTCAAAAGCTCCATAATTGCCTATTGTTTGCCTAAGGACTCCGAGTTGCCGAAGAAGACCTGGAACTGTATAAAAACCCTTTGGAGCCTGATCCTTTTTATCTCAGATGTGCTTAATGCTTCATGAAGGGGAAGTTTAAGCCATAAGACTGAGATCTCCAGTCCTAATCTGGATCACCCTGAATATGAACATTGGACTATAACCTATGGACTAATTCTGAAAGAACTCTTTGCAACTACAAAACTCACTATCTATACTATGAATCTGATCTCACAACTGTACTCATGTCTGTATGTAGATTGATCTTTTAACCAATACTCACTCTTTTCTTTAATAAATTTTAGTTTAGTTAATAAGAACTGGCTGTAAGCGCATAATTCGGTAAGATCTGAAATATTCATTAACCTGGGAGGTAGTGTGTCCTATCATTTGGGATTGGTAGAACTTTTTAATATGATGAATAAGATCCTCATCATATTTCACTTGGGTGTCTCGGTGGAGGCCTGAGGCTGGGTTGCTTTAAGTGAACTGTGTTGTTGGCTTCTGGGTAACCAGTGAGGTATTATAGAAGCTGTTTTGTGCTGGCTTGGTAAATCTAAGTACTGGAATATCCACCAGCTTTGGGGACTGTCTGCCCCATTCTTTGCAGTTCACCCTAACTGAGTAACTTCATCGTGACTCCCCAGGACTCCAGTCACAGCCCATGTCACACTTCTATAGATCTCTGAGATAGGAACATTCTTGAAAAAGGCGATATATGAGGAGATCAACCTTGTGGAGTGTGTAAGAGTAGTATCTGGAGGGGTCATACTGCGAACTTGGTAACATTGTCTGATGCAGTTCGAGACCCACTTGGAGAGTCTTTGGGCTGATACTGGTGAGCCCCTGGATCTGTCCACAATGGAAAGGAAAAGCTTGGGGAACTTTCTGAAAGCTTTCATCCTGCCCAGGTAGAAGGCTAGGGCTCTCCTGCCATTTGGAGTGTGTAATTTAGCCTCCCTGTTGTCTTGGTGAGGCTTGGGATAGAAGGTTGAAAGATGAATCAACCTTAGGTTATCTTCGGAATGAATTCTGGATGCAGCCTGAGCGTAACCTTGTCCTAAAAGGATACCATTGAAGGGGGGGATGTGCCAGCAGAGCCACTATTTCTCCTATTCTCCTGGCCGAGGTAATTGCTATCAAGAAGGCCGTTGTCACTGACAGGTATGTAAGCGAACAGGTGGCCATGGGTTCGAAGGGACGCCTAGTCAGTCCCTAGTCATATTTAAGTCCCATGTGGGAGTAGGAAGTTGAGGTTATGGGAAAAGGTTCACTGTACCCTTGAGGATCCTTTGGTGGTTGGGTGTGACAGCACTGAGCACCCCTCTACTGGATAGTGGAAGGCTGTTAGCGCTGCTACGTGCACTCAGAGAGAGCTCAGAGACAGCCCCAATATTTTTAGGGCCAGAACATAGTCTAAGATGTGTGGAATAGTCACGGATGTTGGGGAGATTTGTTGTGAAGTATACCAAATCCGAAACCTGGACAATTTTTGGAGTTAAGTACCTTGTGTTGAGGACTTTCTACTGTGTAATAATACCTCCTGCACATCGTTCAAACAGGAGCTTTCTAGGTGTTTGAACCAAGGATCCATGCCTTAAGGCAGAGAACCCCCAAGCCAGGATGTAGGTCCTGGGAGAGGAGGTACGGAGTGACAGGGAGAGGGATCGGCAGGCACGTTATGCATTGTGATAGCTAAGGGACCACGGTGTGTCTCAGCCAAGTAGGAGCGATCAGAATGACGTGTGCTCCATTTCTTTTTATTTTCAGCAGAACCTTCAAGAGTAGGGGAAAAGGAGGAAAGGCATAAAGAAGGTCCCCATCCCAGGGGAGGAGGAGGAGAGCATCACCTTGGGAGTGTTGTCTTATCCCTGCTCTGGAGCAGCAGCATGTACATTTCTTGTACAGGTAAGCGGCAAACAAGACTGTGGTCGGTGTTCCCAGCGACCAAATAGACTGTGAAGTACTACTGGGTTTAGCTCTCACTTGTGGTCATGTGGGTGTGACATTACACCCATATTCTTCATAGAAATATTGTTGTGATATGAATATAGCATAACTAAGATATGTTTTATGCAAGATGGGTCATGTGAGGCATCACTGAAAAGGTTATGATCTACTGAATGTGTTTATCCAATTTGCATACATGTATAATTTCTGTATCTGAAGTTAGGAATATTGACTATGTAACAATTACAACTGTGTGTACACGAGGGAGAACACCCACCAGACAGTAAGCAATCAGCCTGAATGAGCCATTTAAGGACAATAGAACTTTGAAGATACTAATCTCCCACCTTTCTGAGGAGCTTCCTGGGATGTTGCTTTGACATTGCAGGGTCATCTGATGAGGTCACCTGATATGGAGTACCACCGTGGACACTGCTGGTATTTTTCCAGTGGAAACAAAAGATTCCCGCCTTATGTAAATTCTATTTATGGCTGGGAAGTAATGCCATCAGGACTCTTCTCCATTGCCTCCCTATCCAAGAAGGAAGATTGCTAAAAACACCTGAAGGGAAAGACTGAGACAGGGGTCCAGTCTGTAAAGAAATAACTGGAACCCTAAGCTACAGAAACTCTGCAACCTGCCTAAAACAACGTTTAGGGTGAAAAATTACATTTTGTAGCCTGTTTCTTGAGTGTGTTAAGCTTAGTTTGCATATTTTGTTTTATTTGCTCAGTAATCTGCTTTGTTCTGTTTTCTATCCCTTATAAACCTTTTGTAGTTAATAAACTTATTTCTTGTTTATTTCAAAACCCAGTTTGTGCAGATCTTTCTATTCAGTACAAGACATTATTATTTTGGGTTTATATCCCAAAGGAGGTGTGCATGTGAGTGCTGGCCATTCTCCTAGCTACGTCCTCCCACATAGAGCGGATTTCAGTCTGTGTCTGCAGCAGGTTATGACCTTACCTATGTGTGTGCTGGAGAAGGCTTGAGAGCCTAGCACAGCAAGAACAGGGTGAGGAAACCCAGGCTGGTGGAAAGGGCAGGCTCAGTGAGACCCCAGCACATCAGGTAGCACCCCAAAAGGGAGGTCCAACCTGTCACAGTGGGAATTTGCAACTAAGACTGTCCACTATTGAGTTTTGTGTGCCCAGGAGGTAGGCTGCTGCCAGTGTGACGTTGCGGGAGTTCCACAGTCTCATTGCCTCCATGCAGAGGGAGGGTGACCAGGCTTCCCCTTGTCAATTTATGTAGTACATGCAGGCTACATTGTCTGTTAGGACTCATCTGCGGTCCTTTGATCAGCAGAAGGAAGTGGGCGCAGGCATTCCTGACTGCTCTTAGTTTGAGGAGGTTGATGTGAAGGGATATCTTTGTGAGTGACCATTTGCCTTGTGTCGTAAGGCTGGTGGAAAGGGCAGGCTCAGTGAGACCCCAGCACATCAGGTGGCAACGTGCACCACCCTATGAGCAATGTGTTGGTGGTGAAAAGCAACACACTGTGGAGATGGACCTGGCCGCAGTGTCAGTTGTGTCAAAGGCAGATGATAGCGCTGTCTTTGCTTCTAGCTGTCCCTCCTGAACGATGACCTTAAATTGGTCACAATGTGACTCGGGCAGCTGTTCAATAAAATCATTCAGTTTTGAATAGTTTACGTAGTTGTATTTCACCATGAGGGCTTGGTAATTGGCGATTCAATTGGAGCGTGGCCAAGAAGTACTCCTTCCTCCCAAAAAGATCCAAACGCTTCCAGTCCGTCATAGGGAGTGGACCTCATCTGGTGTTGACAGCCATGGGAGTTAACAGTATCCACCACAATGGAGTTGAGTGGAGGGTGGGAAAAGAGGAATTCGGTCTCCCTTGCTAGGACATCTTGCTAGGTCCTGGAAGAGGAAAAATTGTATGCCAGAAACAGCGGGGGAGGCATAACGGCATCATCCGGAGAAGAGGAGGAAATGGTCCTCAGGGTCACTTCTTCGTCAATGCCACCCTCCTATTCCTCCACGATTTCTTCCAGTGGTTCTGAGGCCTGGGACATCCCGGCCGAAGGGGTGTAACTCATGGGTTCTCGAGTGGGGCTAGAGGTTCAAAAGGCATGGTGGTGATATGCAGCCCAACGGTCCCAGTATGGCCACTGGGGTGGTGGCATAGACATCAGTGGTGGTGCTCATGGATTGCCATACCAAGGTGGTGGTGGTGGGGCCATCTGAGGGTATCCTTGAGGGCTCTTCTGATATTGGGCACCACAAGGAGCCTGTGAGGAGTATTGAGATGTCATCTCCTCAGCTTCACTGTCCGAGCCCTCACTGGAGGGCGGGGGAGCATGGCACGACAGCGGGGAAGACTCCTGTGCCGAACGAAAACTCTGTGTGGCGGTACCGGCACTAAAGAGGAGACCACCTCAGCATGTCTGTTACAGAGGTCCCTGGAGTGTCGGAATTCGGCAGTGCCGGGGGGGGGGGGAACGGGACAGGGACGGGATCTAGGCAGTACCAGTTGCTCTGGTGCTGGATGAAGCATCAAGTACGGTACCAATGCAGGATCGCGTACCAGTAACGCCTTCTTGGAGGAGTGCTTACTCCTGTGTTTGTTCCTCGGTGCCACTGACTCAGCGCCCATGCCCATCGGGTCCAAAGGCTTATCAACGGTACCTGCCACTGAGGACTTCCATGAGCCATAGGAACAGGACTGAAAAGGTCTTGGTGCCAGCAGTACTGAGGATACTGAGTTTGCCAGAGAATGTTTACAGCTATCTCGGTGCTCACTGCGGGGACTTCTCACTCTCTTTTTTGATGATTTGTGAGAAGCAGCTTTTTTCTTTGACCCACAGTCTTTAAGTGTTAAGGGTTGTCGAGAAGACTCACATCTGCCAGGTGACTTGTGGTGCAGGTCTGGAGAGGGTCGGAGAGCTGACTCCATGCAGATAACCTGCCTGAGCTCTCTATTCTTAGAAGACGGGGGCCTGAGTTGCTGGCAAAGACCATGCTTTTGTTGGGGGTATCCTTCCCCAAGGCAGCGAATACATTGGGAGTGCTTGTCTGCGATAGGGACAGCCACTTTACAAGAGAGGGACTTCTTGAAGCCTGGTGAGCCGGGCACACCCCATTGGGGGAAGGGAGAGACAGTTCATGTGAAGTTCTCTGATCGGCAGCGCAGGGACGCAGGCACACCTACAGTGGAGCAGCCGCCGGGACGCTACTCGAAGAAGAACTGAATAGTGGAGCAACAGCTGCCCCAGCGCTACCATCAAGTAAAACTGCCAGATAAATTCAATTCAATTCATGTACTGGATTATAGGAAACTTCATTTCCTGCTCCCCACGATCACCTTCCACCCCAATCAGTGTAATGCTGTCCACTTTGGTAATGTTAAGAACAACATTAGTTTAGTATCCACCCCTCACCAGGGAGCTCTCTCTCTCTGCCTCTCTCATCTACCAAGATTTTGCCATCTTCATCTTGTGGGATCACTTGCAGTTTCCACCTCTGTTCCATAAACATAGTCCATTTATATAGGATACTTTTATGCACACCTTCTTCCTGGAGTATCACCATTCCTACACCGGGTGTAATCTGTGCTGTGCAACTGAGGTGGCAGGATAAGACCTGTCAATCACCATGTCAGGGGCTGCCTCTACCTTCAGGAACACAACCCAGTGAGAAGGTATCCAAACCTGAAAGCCCACTTAATTATTAACTTCCCCAATTAAATCCATCTGCAGAACACAGCAGTGTAACTCTTCTACTGATCTGACCCAAAACGTAGAAGGGTAACGGTGAATTAGGACAAGACTGAACAGTCAAAGTGCAGATGTTCTCCCCCCAATGCAGAAATGGCAGCAGCAAAACCCCCTGGCTGAGCTCAGAGTGAATGTTTTAGAGGCAAAACTTTTGTTTTCCATTTGTAAAGACAATATCCCAGGACCAGAGAGGCCTCTGCAGATGTTGCCTTCACTCCTTGTTTGCAGCATCTGGCAAAAGCCTGCAAGATGACCAAGTTGCTGCCTTACACATTTCTTCATACAGCACGTGAATTTACAATGTAGAAGTGTGCTCACTCTTAATAAGCTTATTACTCCTCTAATACAACATCTTTAGCCACCTGGTAATGTATGCGTAAGGTGCTTTTTCACCTTTAACTAGCGAGTACAGAACAAAGAGAACTGTTGGATTTCTATATGCACAAGAGCTTACCAGAAGATAGGCTCAATTAACAGCTGTAAGGGCAACACCCAGTGTGTGTCACTTTGTCCTTATAATGTTTAGATTTGGTGCATATTGCGGGCAGAGGACCCGGAGACCTGTGGGAAGTACAAGACTCTGCCTGCTGATGTGAGGGAATTGAGGGAATCTGCTTCTGTCCTGCTGGGTTTCAGGGAAGCCAAAGCAGAGCCAGGGCTCACTCTGTGCTGGACTCTGGGCCAACGAGGGCAGGTGCCACGAGCCAGGGAGCTATTTACGGCAGGGCTGGGAACTGGAGCAGGCAGGCCAAACAAAGCTGCAGCCTTCTCCTGCCTAGCAAAGCTGCAAGATTGCTGTGCCTGAAGCGCCCAGCTCTTTGTCTTTGCAGAGGGTGGGGGAGGGGCCACTAGCTGCCTGCTACATCGGCCCAGCAAGATACCAACCCAGCTGGGAAAAGCAAAGGAACCAAGAAAGCCAAATGGGAATCTCTTTCAAAGGATTTCCTGTGCGCTATCACCGGGGGGGGGGGGGGGGGGGGGGTGTCGTCAGGAGGAGCAGAGTTGGAAACTGCCTAGTTGCTGGTTCCAGCAAGAAGCTTGAACTTGATTGTGTTCTGGGACAGGGGAGCGAGCCTCTGAACCAGTGAACACCAGGTCAGTGGCACAGCAGAGGTAAAACCTAAGATAGGAGGGGCAAGCCTGAATGAGAGAGAATGAAGCCACACAAAAGAAAGTGGAGCTACCTAGCTGCCCTAGTCCTGTTTACTACAGTGGCTCACTTGGGACCATTCCTTCCCTGGGTGTGTTAGACGAGAGCACAGACCAGAAAACCATCCAAGCTACTAATCTGAAAGAGGCGGGGGGGGGGAGGGGAGATGACAACACTCCGGGACTTACCATTTCATTAAGAACATTAAATCTCCACAGGAGTCTGTGGCACCGATGATCTTTTCTGGCTCTAATCCTCTTTCAAAGCCCCTGGCAATATCGTTGCTCTGGCAAGGATAGAATGGGTTGAAAAAAAAATTATAATGATTTATATTATCTTTGGCTGTTTCTTTACATCCTGACAATTTAGAATGAAGCAGGCTTAAAAGGGCACTGGCAACCCTCTGACATGTAGAAATATGGTGAGGTTATAAAAAGATGGCTAGACTCCTTAACTTCTCCAACTCATTGTTTGGAATCTACAATTCATGAGTCAATAATAATGAACACGGAGAGAGGGGAAAACAAGGAAATCCATAAAGCCAAGCCCCTATTTTAGGGCAGTCAGTTTAAATTTACAGCTGGTGAGAGGTCCTGGATTGATAACAGACATCCCCAAAGATCAAAGTCTGCTCTCCCCAGAAGAGGTATAGCTCTGGCTGCAGGGACGCTAGCTTCTCGAGCCTACCACAAACTCCAAAGGAAGAGGGGAGTTTGATTCTGTCCATGAGGTCTCTGGGCTGAGGCCGCCAACAATGGGACAATTTGTACATTTTTACTAACAGTCTGAGATGGGGCTTGTGAGCGCGTGAGGGAGGCGGGGGTGATGCAGCTCCTTGCACATACCATCTGATGGCTGTTAGGTGGCCTGACAGCTTTCAGTCACCACAGGCCATAGTATCTGGGGCGAGGGTTCTCTCTTTCATTGCAGGAGCACGTTATTCTCAGATACGCATGTTTGCTGCTTGCCATGCTGTACAACAGATGCTGCTATGCAGATCAAGAGGCAAACAAAGAGGCAGCCAGTTTGGCTTTGGATGCACTAAAAACATTTGCCAAATGAAGAAACGCTCAGAGGGTAATGAGAGAATACAGACCCAAGCAAAATCTGGCTACTTCACTAGTGACTAGGAGACCCACTGGGAATGCACCAATTTCAGTAAATGAATAAAATACAAAAAAATCTAAGCTACTGCAGAAACAATTTGCACTGCAATTTGGAGACAACAGGCGTTTAGTTTTTATATTAGAAATAGGTCTAAACCAAAGTACAGACCTGAACACTGTACAACTTTAGAAGAGTGTGGGTCTGGAGGAGAACTTCATGGCTGGAACTCATCACTATCTTCAGCTGCAATACTACAGTGTTGGGGCTAAATTTTCAAAAGAGCTCAGCACCCAAACAACTGCCTTTGAGAACAACGGGAGCTGGGCGCATTTGAAAGTCTCTCCACTTCATTTAGGTGCCTACACAGCCGCTGAGCACATTCAAAAATATATGTTTGACCCCAAACAGGGGTACTCAGCGCTTTCTAAAAATCTAACCCTAAACATTCTGTGGTATATTTGGTTAAAACAGGGAAGTCTTATCAATGACAGCTCAGCTACTAGATCTAGCTGAGACAGCTAGACAGCTTAACAAACAAATCATATTTCTGTTTGAAATAGTGGCCCTATTATTGTTACATGCAATAACTGAGATTACCATCACTGAAAGATTAGAGGGGGGGAAATTTCCCAAGAGTATATTTTGTGCATTTCACAACACTTTGTGTATCATCAGTTTCACTGTTTCTCCTATAAATTACCCAGCTTCCCCTTTTGTCTTTACACAAGAAAGGAGAGGAAAAAAACATTTTTTAGAAAGTGTGACTAAACCACAGAAATTGACAGGGGACTTGGGGACAGGTACATTATCTCAAACTACTTTCAATTCTTTTTTTTTAAAATTATCTAGATTTCAAAACAATGTCCCTTGTAACAATGATTAAGAAATATCTGCTATTCCTTTTTTGCCCCAAGAAGATGTATGCAAGTCTCCAGCCTTTTAATGTTCGATCATGGACTATCATGGCTGATGTAACACAGCAGGGGAGACTCCAGCTTCAGATACATGGCAATTGCCATGAAAAGTACTGGTGGATGCAAGCATGGCATGGATTTTTAAGACCCATACCAGTGTTTGTTGATATTTGCATCATCTCTTTGGGAAACTGTGCCAAGCTAGAACATTGGAATCAGAAGACAAGATGCTTCAGCTAAGCTGCAGAAATCAAACTGCTCATTTTACTGGTGGAAAGCTTTAGTTCCAAAACTTTAAATAGGATACATAATGGGTTATAAAACTGTAATCCCTACACACTAAGGGTAACCTTCTGGATATGAAATATATGACCTTATTACCCCTTATGATTTCATTACCGGCAGACAGTAGCAATGTGGGTTTGAATCTCCAATGACTTAGCCATAACTTTGTACACACACAGCTGTAAAGGGCAGGGCATTTCTTCAAATAAGGTTGTAAAAAAAGCAACGAGAAGACAGTTCTGCAGGAGAGTTTCTTCAGGAAAGGAAAATCTGAGACATAAAATACTGCTCAACGGTTCCTCATTTATGTAAGATTCCATATATTAGTCTTTTCCACAAAGATGGGGTTTAATAACCCATCTTCTCACGCTTTGTGCATTGGACAGCGAATACTGCACATCTGGGAAACCTTTTTTTTTTTAAAAAGGGAGTCAACATTTTTATTTTATACTTCAGCCAATAAGGCCCCCTTGCCCTCATCATAATTGAGTATCAAGGTGCTTGCAGTGCCAGTAATTTAACCAACAGGCATCATTACCTCCAGCATCCTGTCTGGATTTCCTACATTTTCAAAGCTACATCTGGGGATTTACTTTCAATGCCCCATTGGCTTTTAATGGTGGTTAAAAGTCTGTGCAGAACTTTGAAACACAGAGCTCCTGTTCTAAGAGAAAGCACCATGTTTCTGCCGCTCTGTTGTATTCCTTGATTTCCTTTCCTCTCTTGACCATGAAAGGTCCACCCCACCACCTCTGCAGTCTGGGTAAGTAGGGCTACATGATACTCCCTCTATAGCTGCTTGACCTTCCCCAGTTTCCCTGGGAATTACTGTTCATCAGCCTATACTGTAGTTCTGGCCTCCAGAGTTTGAAAATTAAATGGCTGGGTTTCATTAAATATTTGCTAACAGATTAGAAAGGCCTGTCAGTCTTTTGTGATCTTCACAGCTGTGAATAGCGCTTTGTCTCAACGAGGCTAAGGCCATGACCTCCATAAAAGTTACTCTGGTTTCCCAGGTCTACTTTAAAGGTACAAGGTTCTGGAGTGATATCTAGGCCATATTGAAATCAATGGGAGTTTTGCCACTGATTGCAAGGAGGCCAGGATTTCACCTCTGACCTTTGAAGCCCTTACTAGCTAGGCCCATCTTGGAAAATGTATTTCATGGCAGCTATTGGCTGGTACAGATGACCAAGTCCATGGCCAAACACTCAGGAGCCAGAGCTGTCACAGTGGAGATCTGTACAACGCCCAGCTGTGGGTGTCAGGAGGAGACCATGTCTTGTCAACTGCACAAAGAGATGCATCTTTCAGGAGATGCTGCAACAACTCTCCAAAGAGAAGAGCAGAAGTGCCCAGCAACATTCCAGTGGGAGGCAGCAATCAATAACAAAAGCAAGGGAAGGGCAGAGGAGATGGGTCCTACTTTGCACAGAAGTTGCTTGGAATCCTAACTATGCCAGACCTTCTAGATATTCAAATGCATTTGGGCTCAAGATAGTTAATGTAGCCTCTTAGTCACTGCACATAGTACAATATAAATACGAATTTTAAATTGAAATTACAACAGATAGAAATGTAAAAAAACCCCACGATGAACTTTTCCCTAAAATCTGCTCCTAGATATGGCAGTGAATGAATGCTTGAGAAACACTTAAGAGCAGCGAGAGCAGGCATTTTACTGATGCATCCTCCCTAGAGCCCCAAATGACTGTTGCAGACTGAGACATACAGGAAAGCCTCTTGCTTTAGGCACGTATTGTTTTAAGGCAAGGTCTACTTTAAAACACTTATGTCAAGCTTAAATCAGCATTTAAAGTCTCTTTCTTCAGTTAAACAATAAGCTGTATTTCTTGTGTCCTAGCCTACTGCAGTTTGCTCCTTGTTTGTTTATTAATCTTTATTATATTTAAGACCCTAATTATTTTTAGTGATTCAATTTTTTGGAGTCAGCGGCAGCATTTAGTTCATCCTATTCTAGGGCAGCTTTCCTGAAAGTCGTACAAAGCTGGCAGACTGAAGCACAGCCAAACTGAGGTGTTGCTCTATGCCAGTTTGCCTAACAGAATACACCCTCTTGACTCTTTCGTTTTTATAATTCTCTCATGTAATTTTTAGGAGGTTACGGGTAGGAGATGGTTTCCACCAGCACAGATCAATATATTCTGTGCAGAACAGGGCTCGCTGCTTTGCTAGAAGCTTGTGGCAGAATGGGGTGAAGGAAAATCCTGCAAGCTCACCTCCCTCTTCTTTTTGGTTTTGATGTCCTCGGCACTGTTGGAGAGGCTGGATTTCCTCTTTGTGCTTTCGGATTTTTCTCTTGATTTGTTGTTCTCACCCTCCTTCATTTTTTTATATTTTTTCATAAACTCAGAAATCAGCTCGGGGCAGTCCAGATTCTTCTCGGGTTCCCAAGTGTTGTGTTCCCTGCCATGGAAAAGATGGGCAACAACAATCAAAACAGAGGTGGAGAAGTTTTAATGCTGCCATCCAAAGATCATAGACATTGACCTACTCTAAGGCAAAGTTAGTTAGTTGTTAGCAAAGGTTTTAAGCTGAGTTCCCCATTTCCTTTGGAAGCCCAGACACCTGGAGTATCAATACTTTAGACACCCTTGCACTTCATGAACACAGACTGCCGTGTTGCTAAGTGACTCATAAGGTGAAGGTTTCAAAATGAAGCATAATCTCAGACTAACAGGAGACAGAGAATGCATTTGATTATTTTAGAATCACCTGGAAGTCTGCAGAGCTCTTCACTGCAGTGATAATGGAGGTCATTATCTTAAGTGAAGACATATGGATAAACCAGGTTTGACTAAACAAGGTTCTACCAGATTTTCTATACAAATACATACTTCCCAATCCCTCCCCCCAGAACCTTCCTTTCTGATCATCTGTGTTAAATGTTCTGCCCCACCCCCCACCCCCAGTATAAAGCAGTGTGCATCCATTTAAACAACCCATGCCAAGATAAAAACCTTGCACATTTTCAGTCATGGCTGTGCTTCACGGTAGACTACTAGATTCCCCAATGGTCTGGCCAAAAGCCATGACAAACACACAGGACACACAACCTGCAAAAAGTTTCCCCATTGGGACAGATTAAGAGGAAGTTAAGGGGGAGATTTTTTAAAAAGGCACTTGAAGTATCCCTCTTCTAAACAGCCATTTATCCAAGCTGCAGTTAATAGCATCTCCACAGTAAGTCTAGACAATAACTGCTCAGGTGCACCTTCACCCGGGAGTCAGTCACTGGTGCTCAAGTGAGGAGGAAGACTATAGACGAGAGTGCTGGTGAACAACTCAAGTGGAACTACCAACTCCATGAAGTGAGAGAGGGAACGCAGATGCCAAAGGGAAAGTAACTTTTGCCAGTGTTTCACAACCCACTCACAATCCCAGGCCCTCTCCTCGTGACCCACTCATTTAAATGGATGCACGCCACTCTTATCTGGAGTGAAGAAGGCAAGCTCCACCCTTGAAGGTGTTTAGGAAAGCTTGAATGAGGGCAGCGAAGGTCAAATTTGAAGCACTGCCTGGAGCGCTGCTAAAGAAGATAGCCCAAGTCAGAAGGAAAGTTGGACTTACTCAGAGAATCCTTTCCACTTGAGAAGATACTCCACTTGACCCTTCACAACACGCCTGTCTAGCACCTTCTCCACAACATACTCCTCCTCATCTTCAGAGGACGAACTATCTGCTGTCCTCTTGGTTTTCTTTCCCATAGCGCAGGAAGTTCCACCTAATGCACCAAGGCCACCCAATTCCTGCAAATCGGAAGTGAAATGTTGTTAATTGTTGGCACTGATGCAGGCTTCAGCACTGCTCCCAGCCAAGGTATCACCCACCCGGGACCCTCTAAGGTTTCTCCAACTCTTGTCACTAAAGCGCCGACCCTGCAGAGAGATCCATGGTCAGAGCTCACTGCAGGATCAGGGCTTAAAAGGCCACTATAAACAGAAGGGGAAGAATGAGCGTGAACAAGACTAGGGGCCTGTCATTTAAGGACTTGACAAAGTGACTTTGTCCAGAATTGCAAGATTCTTGAAGCGAGTTGGTATTTCCAGTTGAGCTGTTGATGATAGCTAAACTGATCCATTTTAATCTCTGGAAGGCCTGTCTACCCTGGGCTGGATGCGGAGTTCAGTAAATAAATATATTCCGTGGATTTGCCCAGCAGGAATGCCCCCATCTAAAACTACAAATACAGCCATATCTGGGGACCCAGTTACAACAACGGGGCCCTACCTATGCCAGGGACATTTTTATAGAAATTCTGAACACTAGTCCAGCACCACAAAGGTTAGCAATGTTGGAAGCCACAGCACGGATGAGCAAGGGTTATCATATGGCGTTAAATGCCAGTGGTCCGTCTACATTAGGGCTTCCTGCAGCAGTGGAGCTGAACATTCGCAATGGTGCCATTTTTTTTTTTTAAAACAGTTTCCTCCGTGTAGAGAGGGCTTGACTGTTCTTGAACCAATTCTACAACCATCGCCTTTACAGATACCAATGGATATAACCGCCCTATCCTCCTCGGAAGGCAAATATTATCTCTGTTTTACAGAGGAGAGAAAACGAGGCTCCGAGTTTGAAATCATGACTATGTTAAAAGACTAGACCCTGTCACCCTATATTGAAAGGTCCAGATGCAATTTAACTAGGTTGTATCCTGATGTAAGAGAAACAATTGGACTGGGGTAACACAGACAGGACCTTAAACTCTGAGCCTCAGTTTCTCCTCTCTGCAAACCAGGGATAATACTCAGCTATCTCCCAAGAGAGTAGTGAGGTTAAATTAATCAGGTTTGAGATCTTTAAATGAAAACTGCTATGCAAGTATTATTAAAAGATCTGAACAGATATCATCACTTTCCAAAACATACATGGGTCAGAAACAAGGGAAAGTTCAGCCCCAAACTAGAATTCAAGTAATTGAGAAATAAAAACGGGCTCTTTCAACCTTGACTATCACGTTACTACTGTGACTATTGGGCTGTAGCCATTAAAGGCAGGTATTCATGGGACAATAGTTAAAGTTCTGTCAATGTTAGATATAAAATGGCATTTTTCCAGGAATTTATAACTTGGCAATAAAAACCATTCCAGACAAACATGGGGTTACGAGGTTTCGGTCCCAGAGTGAAGTTTTAGAGAAAAATTAATAAAGGCAGGGGGAATCAATTACACCATTTGACGTACAAGAGTGAAAAAAGTGGTTATAGCAGATTTGTGCTCCTATAACTTTACTCTGCTTCCAGTTTAACAAGTCTAACAAATTATTAGTCCATAAACCTTGTGTGGTCCAACTGCATTGGGTATTAAGTTTCATTTTATTTTTAAATTACAGATCCCCTCTAGTATAAAACTCGGCCATTGCACATACACAGAACAGTCATTGCTGCACGTGGCATAGCTAATTAGAAAAAGGGTCCCAGTTTAAAATATTGACTTTTCAACAGTATTTCTTAGTACACAGGCTTACCAAACTGGGAACCTTTCCAAGCTCCGAGGTAAATGCATATTTTTATAACCTCAGTTCTTGTTTCTTTAAAAGAGGAATTCAACAACCCACCCCCTGAACACGCAACATGTGATTTAGACAGAAACCAGGAAATTCCAAGTTAAAGCAGACTCCCAGTTCTTAACTTGGAATTTCCTGGCTTGTGTCAGTTTAGGCCACACAGCTAACGTTCATTAAACAGTTATGCATTTAGTCCTATGAGGCACTAGTATACTTCTGGCCCAGGAGTGGATGAATAAGCTGCCTGAGGGCAGAAAAAGCAAATGGACAGAGCTTGAAACAAGCCAACCACCAGCAGACCCAATTTAATTGCACTATTTCAGTGAACCTGGGAGCATGAACAGGAATCCTAACCTGGTTGCTGCATCAACAGAATTGCTAACTACAAACGCAGAATCTTTATTGATGGTGATGCATGGTCCACAATTAGCCTAATTTTCTTCACAGACCTCAACGGGAGTTTGCTGAGGCTTTTTACTTGTAAAACTGGCTCATGCACCAGACACAAAAAAACAAACCTGGAAATCCATGGAATCATTCCACACAGTCTGTTTTCAAAGTAGAATCACACTTTAAAAGCATTTTTAATGGCGTTATGCCCCATTCACACAGCTCATTGTACATGTTTTACAACACTAAGGGCTTGTCTACACTTAAATGTTACAGCAGCACAACCACAGTGTAAGTAATCCACCTCCCTGAGGTTGCAATATTGATGTAAGAATTCTTCGGTCGACCTAGCAATATCTACAAAAGGACTTAGGTTGTCTTAACAACGCCACTCCCCTGACCGATGTAGCTAAACCAACCTCATTTTCTAGTATATAGAATTAGGCCTCGTCTACACAAGGAAGTTCTAACACAAAGACAGAGCCTTGGAATAACTACTTTCACATATCAAAGTCTGGCCTTTCCTGGAGAGAAGGGGAAAAAAAAAAAAAAAAAGATACAGGGACTTGGTTGGCTTAACTACATTGCTCAGGGATGTGGATTTTTCACATCCCCGAGCGACACAGTTTTCTAATTTAGGCCTTATTCTTTAACTTGCTTTACTTTAATTGCAACTAAACTGCTTTACAAACAATCCCTCCCCCAGGGTTATTCAAAAGCATGGTGATTTAATTAAGGGTTACAGCTCTGCACCGGTGAACCAGCACCACTGTAGTACTTCAGTAAAGACGTTACTGCACCGATGGGAGAGCTTCTCCTGTCCACGTAGTTATCCACTTGTACGATAGGCAGTAGCTATGTCAGTGAAGAAGCCCTCTCGTCAACATAGTGCTGTTTACACTGCGGGTTAGGTTGGCGTAACTAGGTTGCTCAGCGGTGTGGATTTTTTCACACCCGAGCGATGTAGCTATACCAATGTAAGTTTGTAATGCAGACCTGACCTCAGTCTGTCCAGGTGGTGACCATATGTGGCTACAATCCTACACTCACCTTAAACTACCCTCTCTGCCGCAGCCTATAGTCATGTGCAACATCTGTCTTTTTGTCATGTTATCATTTGGCTGAGGCCATGTTAGCTAGCTGGTAAGCAGCCTGCTGCTCACCCCCACCTCAGCGTTAGCATATGCTGCAGTCTAAGAGCTCAATTCTGCAAAATAACAAGCACCACAGAGTTAAAGGCGCTCTCAGCTCCTTGCAAGATAAGGCTCAGAAGAGAGCGCATTTATTAATTCCCTGAAAGAGATCACTGTTCTAGTGTTACCTGCCTGAAAACATAAGAACCGCCCTACTGGGTCAGACCAAAGGTCCATCTATCCCAGTATCCTGTCTTCCGACAGTGGCCAGTGCCAGGTGCCCCAGAGGGAATGAACAGAACAGGTAATCATCAAGTGATCCATCCCATCGCTCATTCCCAGCTTCTGGCAAACAGAGGCTAGGGACGCCACTGATGGACCTATCTTCCATGAATTTATCTTGTTCTTTTTTGAACGCTGTTATGGTCTTGGCCTTCACAACATCCTCTGGCAAGGAGTTCCACAGATTGACTGTGTGTTGTGTGAAGAAATGCTTCCTTTTATTTGTTTGAAACCTCCTGCCTATTAATTTCATTTGGTGACCCCTATTTCAGAACCTCAGAAAGTTTGGGGATTACATGTTTTCAACATCTTATTTTAATCCAGAACGTAAAGAACCACAAAATTAGCAGACTCAATGTAGTTTGATTTTAAAACAAGTCACTTGTTAAACCTGTTTAAGATAGTTTTGTAGTAGAATAGCAAAGCCTATGTTATAGAAATGTATGCTAGAGTATTAAGAGGAAACAAATCTGTACTTAAACTTTAAAAGAACAAAGGTGAAGAGGGAAAAAAATGCCATAAAATGTAGTTGGTTGCGCTATGATACCATGGTAATGGGCATCCTGAACATACCTAAGTGTGGGTAATTTATTAAGTTAATAACTTTGTGAAATCACATGTACAAGACCACCCCCTAAAGCCCCCTCTGCTAAAGTGCACTGCTCCAGGTTTTCAAAACAGATCCACACCCAGTGTCTACCCAATGTGCTGAGCTCTTTTGAAAAACTGGCCATTTATTTTCATGCCTTAACGGGAGCTCTGAGCTCTTTTCAATAGCAGGCTCAGTTTCTTGTAAACATTATAGAACAGGAACAGGAGCTGCAGCAACTCAAATGTCAACTCCAGATGCAACCCAGATCCAAAGAGAGAAATAACTAGTGGGATTTTCCCTTGTATATGTCTACAGCAGCTGGACATCTTGTGAACTAACACAATCACTTTTCAATTTTGGAGTCTTAAGTACTGCTACTAGAGAATCCATTGGCAGTCTTTTTCTAAAGGCAGATATCTCTAATCTTCCTGGAAGGGAGGAAGATGGGCAAAATTAAACAATTGGAAACCTGTAGGAGTTTTATGGAAGCCTATGTGGCATCTGCTATTACAGGCAATACAGAGACAGTATTTACAATACTTTGGTAATACTGCAAAATAAACTAGTAAAAAAGTGTTTGTAACACAAAGCTAAAGGTTAAGATATCCAAAACAAAATATACATTTCCTATGCCACTGTTGTCTATCAAGTTTGGTTACGTTGTTTCTGGTAGCATCCACAAAGTGCTAGATGCTGCACAACCACAAAACATGATATGGTCCCGGTAAGGATTTCAAAGCACGTAATAATCCTTAAATATTCCAATATCTCCAGGATAGAAGTGGTAATTATCCTGATAAATCACTCAACCTCCAAGAAACCCTAGAACTTCTCACTTCTAGCAGTGGAAAAAAAATCTAGTCTCTCTCTACACACTACAAGAGATGACCATTCTGGAAATGGCTTTCAAAACCTTGATCTGACAGTCATGTTCAGCAAGCATAGTTCATAGCTCCTAGTGGAATTGAGGTAGAATTTGGTTAAGAAAACCATTCAAGACTAGGTCATTGCACAGCCTCAAATGATTTTCAAGGAGAATCTGTTAACATGTTTCAGAGTAGCAGCCGTGTTAGTCTGTATTCACAAAAAGAAAAGGAGGATTTGTGGCACCTTAGAGACTAACCAATTTATTTGAGCATAAGCTTTCGTGAGCTACAGTTCACTTTATCGGATGCATTCAGTGGAAAATACAGTGGGGAGATTTATATACACAGAGAACATGGTAACAATGGGTGTTACCATACACACTGTAACCAGAGTGATCACTTAAGGTGAGCTGTTACCAGAGAACCTTTTGTAGTGATAATCAAGGTGGGCCATTTCCAGCAGTTGACAAGAACCTCTGAGGAACAGGGCGGGGGGGGGGGATAAACATGGGGAAATAGTTTTACTTTGTGTAATGACCCATCCACTCCCAGTCTCTATTCAAGCCTAAGTTAATTGTATCCAGTTTGCAAATTAATTCCAATTCAGCAGTCTCTCGTTGGAGTCTGTTTTTGAAGTTTTTTTGTTGAAGAATTGCCACTTTTAGGTCTCTAATCGAGTGACCAGAGAGACTGAAGTGTTCTCCAACTGGTTTTTGAATGTTATAATTCTTGACCTCTGATTTGTGTCCATTTATTCTTTTACGTAGAGACTGTCCCAGTTTGACCAATATACATGGCAGAGGGGCATTGCTGGCACATGATGGCATAGATCACATTGGTAGATGTGAACATGAACGAGCCTCTGATATTGTGGCTGATGTGATTGGGCCCTATGATGGTGTCCCCTGAATAGATATGTGGACACAGTTGGCAACGGGCTTTGTTGCAAGGATAGGTTCCTGGGTTAGAGGTTCCGTTGTGTGGTGTGTGGTTGCTGGTGAGCATTTGCTTCAGGTTGGGGGGCTGTCTGTAAGCAAGGACTGGCCTGTCTCCCAAGATCTGTGAGAGTGATGGGTCGTCCTTCAGGATAGGTTGTAGATCCTTGATGATGCGTTGGAGAGGTTTCAGTTGGGGGCTGAAGGTGACGGCTAGTGGCGTTCTGTTATTTTCTTTGTTGGGCCTGTCCTGTAGTAGGTGACTTCTGGATACTCTTCTGGCTCTGTCAATCTGTTTCTTCACTTCAGCAGATGGGTATTGTAGTTGTAAGAATGCTTGATAGAGATCTTGTAGGCGTTTGTCTCTGCCTGTGGGGTTGGAGCAAATGCGGTTGTATCGTAGAGCTTGGCTGTAGACAATGATCATGTGGTGTGGTCTGGATGAAAACTGGAGGCATGTAGGTAGGAGTAGCAGTCAGTAGGTTTCCAGTATAGGGTGGTGCTTATGTGACCATCGCTTATTAGCACCGTAGTGTCCAGGAAGTGGATTTCTTGTGTGGACTGGTCCAGGCTGAGGTTGATGGTGGGATGGAAATTGTTGAAATCATGGTGGAATTCCTCAAGGGCTTCTTTTCCATGGGTCCAGATGATGAAGATGTCATCAGTGTAGCGCAAGTAGAGTAGGGGCATTAGGGGACAAGAGCTGAGCAAGCGTTGTTCTAAGTCAGCCATAAAAATGTTGGCATACTGGAGTGGATGGGTCATTACACAAAGTAAAAGTATTTCCCCATGTTTATCCCACCCCCACCGTTCCTCAGACGTTCTTGTCAACTGCTGGAAATGGCCCACCTTGATTATCACTACAAAAGGTCCCCCCCCCCCCCACGTCCTGCTGGTAATAGCTCACCTCACCTGATCACTCTGGTTACAGTGTGTGTGGTAACACCCATTGTTTCATGTTCTCTATGTATATAAATCTCCCCACTGTATTTTCCACTGAATGCATCCGATGAAGTGAGCTGTAGCTCACGAAAGCTTATGCTCAAATAAATTGGTTAGTCTCTAAGGTGCCACAAGTACTTGTTAACATGTTAAAATTCTAGTGAAGACAACGCAGCTGTGCTTTTAACAGATTAGCTGGTCAAGGGAATCCCTAGGGATCACAGCTAATACACATCCAGACAAGACCTATGTTATCTGTGTAGACTGTAAACTCTTGGGGCACAGACCTGTCTTCTTACAGTACATAAAGCACATAGTACATTTTGGACATAAAGGAATCTTTGCTAACTAGCTACAGTTTGAAAAAGCATTAAATACCACATGTTCCTTAACCCATGATCATTAAAGAGTTGCATGTTTAGAGAACTGGGACTTTTCATAATTATTCATAGATTCCAACACCCAAAGGGAACATTGTGATCATCCGGTCTGACCTCCTGTATAACACAAGCTATAAAACTTCCCCCAAAATAATTCGTAGAGCAGATCATTTAGAAAAACATCCAGTCTGGATTTAAAAACGGTCATGATGGAGAATCCACCACAACCCTTGGTTAGTTGCTCCAATCGTTAATTATTCTCTCTGTTAAAAGTGTATGCATTATTTCCAGTCTGAATTAGTCTAGCTTCAACTTCCAACCATTGGATTGTGTTATACTTTTTCTGCTAGACTGAAGAGCCCATTATTAATTATTTGTTCTCCACATAGGTAATTACAGATTGTAATCAAGTCACCCATAACCTTCTCTTTGTTAAACTAAGTAGACTGAGCTTCTTGAGGCTATCACTATAAGGCAGGTTTTCTAATCCTTTAAATCATTCTTTTGGCTCTTCTCTGAACCTTCTCCATTTTATCAACATCCTTCTTGAATTGTGGACACTATAACTGGACACTGTATTCCAGAAGTTGTCACTCCAAAGCCAAATACAGAGGTAATATGGCCTAACCACCCCTACTTGAGATTCTCCTGTTTATACATCCATGGACTGCATTTAGCCCTTCTGGCGTCACACTGAGAGCTTGTGTTCAAGCTGCTTATCCACCATCCCCCCAAGTCTTTTTCGGTGTCTTCCCAGCATACATTCCCCCATTGTGTAAGTATGGGGTATGTTCTTTGGTCAAAGATTTACATTTAGCCATATTAAAACACACATCGTTTGCTTGCATCCAGCTTACCAAGCAACCCAGATCGTGCTGTATCAGTGACCTGTCCTCTTTGTTATTTACCTTCCCCCTATTTTTGTGTCATCTGCAAACTTTTATCAGTGACTATTTTATGTTTTCTTCAAGGTCATTATCAGAAACGTTACACAGGGTAGGGCCAAGAACCAATCCCTGCGGGACACAGCTAGAAACACACTCTGACCAAGAGACCCTTGGTGCCAACTGGCAGAGGGCATAAGGGGTCCATGGGGAGTTTTTATGAGACCCCGGGGATCCCTATCTACATAATAATTAGCCAAAGAGGGCATTTAAAGGCTCTACTGAGAGCCCATAGCCTGCTGGTAGTCATAATCACTTTGAAATGTATGTAAGGATATTATTTAAAAAGTTATGTATCTACACTGAAAACTACGTTCTTAAGATATGTAAGGTAAGACAAGTAACTAGAAGGTGATAAACAGGAATTGTTCAAGCAAGAGGCAGTAGCATTTATCTCCCTGGCTGGTCATTGTAAGTCTATTTACATATAAGCCACCAGCTAATCAAGACTGTGAAGTTGACAAGAGATCACAAAAATCTACAGGAGGGAACACACAGCAGAAAGGTGTCCTGTTGATGTCAAACATTAAAGAACTAGTCTGGTACAACAGGAGAATGCAAGGAGACATCACAAGATCCTTCGCTAGAGAGAACAAGCTGAGAGTGTGGCTTGTTTCATGAAAAAAGGATCAGGGCCCACCTGGCTGAAAAACACTGTTGAACAATATTACAAGACATGACAGTGATACCAGAGAAATTCCCCAGACTCCATTTTGTACAAATTGTTTGTACATTATTTATTATATTAGTGTGTTGTTGAACCAAGAAAATGTATGTTAAATTACAAATAGTTCAAAAAAGATTGGAAATTGTAATGGGTTTATTAAAAGAAATTTAAAATTAACTTGTAAAACATGTATTAAAATTTAATGTGAGCAATTTACAGCCAACCATTTGTTTTTCTAAATATAACTCATAAATATGTCATGAAACAGTTTTACCCTAATTTTGTTTAAACAATTGTGTGTGTGTAATATTATATTTGCAAGAACTTGTTATAAGAGTCAAAGCCAATATACACAGAGTTATGATCATTATATGTCACTTTACAAATAAAATGAAATTAAAATAAAACAAACAGGAATGCAAGCAATTTTGCATCTATTATAGTGATCTTAATGCTTCAGATACTGGTGGTGACTGAGATGCTTATTTTAATACATTGAATTAAAAGAAAGCTTAAACGGTTGGAGAGAGCTGAAATGATTACATCCTTCTAGTGAGGCTGAATTGGGGAAGTAAGGTATTCTGCCAATGAAAAGAAACATATACTCAGTCTCAAAAAGAGAGACTTGAGCCAACTTTGGACAAAGCCAAACACCCATCGAATTCACTAGTAGGTGATAGCTAGATATATAAATATCTTGAAACCATTAAGGAAGGGACTGATACCAGAGAAATTTCCCAGACTCCATTTTGTACCCCTGGCTTCCATTTTAAATAAGCAAGAGTCACTCCGCCATTAGAAGCTGCAGGTCACACAGCACTAAAAATAGAATTGGCAGGAAAACCAAAGTAGGGGAAAGGTCCTAACACTGAGGTAATCAACAGTTGCAAGCTAAGAACAGACCTGGCAGTTTAGAATGTGGGCAGTTGTGCAAGAAAGATCTGACAGGAAGATATTAGCAGAAGTATCTAGAAAGTTCTGACAGGACAGTATAAAAGTCAGTGTGGCAGTGGGCAGCCGGAGGATTAGGAGCTGCCAGTAAAGAAGCAGCAGCAGCAGGACAGTAGCAGAGGAGTCCTGCCCTGCCACTGGAACGCAGAGACACAGACGGGGACACAGAGGAAGGAAAGGTTTCAGAGTAGCAGCCGTGTTGGTCTGTATTCGCAAAAAGAAAAGGAGTACTTGTGGCACCTTAGAGACTAACCAATTTATTTGAGCATAAGCTTCCGTGAGCCACAGCTCACTTCATCGGATGCACTCAGTGGAAAATACAGTGAGGAGATTTATATACATAGAGAACATGAAACAATGGGTGTTACCATACACACTGTAACCAGAGCGATCAGGTGAGGTGAACTATTACCAGCAGGAGAGCGGGGCGGGGAACCGTTTGTAGTGATAATCAAGGTGGGCCATTTCCAGCAGTTGACAAGAACCTCTGAGGAACAGTGGGGGGTGGGGAGGGGGATAAACATGGGGAAATAGTTTTACTTTGTGTAATGACCCATCCACTCCCAGTCTCTATTCAAGCCTAAGTTAATTGTATCCAGTTTGCAAATTAATTCTAATTCAGCAGTCTCTCGTTGGAGTCTGTTTTTGAAGTTTTTTTGTTGAAGTATTGCCACTTTTGGGTCTCTAATCGAGTGACCAGAGAGACTGAAGTGTTCTCCAACTGGTCTTTGAATGTTATAATTCTTGACGTCTGATTTGTGTCCATTTATTCTTTTACGTAGAGACTGCCCAGTTTGACCAATGTACATGGCAGAGGGGCATTGCTGGCACATGATGGCATAGATCACATTGGTAGATGTGAACGTGAACGAGCCTCTGATATTGTGGCTGATGTAATTAGGCCCTATGATGGTGTCCCTTGAATAGAGGAAGGAAAGAGAGACCTGAGGAGAAGACAGCGAAGTTAGGAGACAGAGTAAGCTTGTCAGCTATAATCGCACATAGTACAGTATACTGTTTGTGCATATATGGGTGTGCTTCGGTTAATAAAGGTGTATGAATGTGTGTAAGCTGCAAAAGGAATGTATATATGTAAGATTTAAGAAACATTTAAGAGCTGCTGTCAGTGTCCTGCGGAAGACTGGCCATCTGAAGCAGGGCGCAGCCACTTAGAATGATCTCAAACTGTATGTTATTACGGTTTGGGGTGCTCTCTAACTTGCAAGGGATTTGTATTTTAGATTATCATTGTATTAGGGATTATTATTTGCACCAATAAAAAGGTTCCTTGTTTTAGTAAAAATACTGTTTTAGGTTAATCGTTTATTTATCAGAAGGCTGTATCCATGTCCTCTGGGAAATTCCTTAGCCACCCATACCTGAGGAAAACAGATTGAGGAGCACAGGTGGGTGGTTTTAAGGGAAAACCTTTAAGGAGATATTTAAATTCACCTCTCTTGAGGGAACCCTTGGTAAACCCAGGTGGGAGTAATAGGTTAGCTAGAAATCTGTTTTCAGGGTAACAACGGTAACTAGTTAAGTAAGTCTGGGTTCTAGAATACCTGTTATGTTTTTATTTTACATGTAACCATTTGTATCCAATATTTCTACTTGCTATCATTTCAATCTCTACTCTTCGTTAAATACACTTTTACTTGTTTTCACTATAGACATGTAAGAGCTGTGTGTTAAACGGAGAGATGATCCTGAGGGGAAATTTGTAATCTGGTGCACGTTGCTGCTTTAGGAGCAGCAGGTCTGTGAATTCTGTCA
This sequence comes from Natator depressus, assembly GCF_965152275.1. Lineage (NCBI taxonomy): Eukaryota > Metazoa > Chordata > Testudines > Cheloniidae > Natator > Natator depressus. The sequence goes on from NC_134253.1 coordinate 12,772,386, forward strand.
ATGTCCAATAGACTAAGGGCTGATCGCTCCAGGGGGATGCGTGGAAGGCTCGAAAGTTGGAGCATACTTATAGCTAATCTAGAGCGAGACAGCAAGGCCTGCCTGGGGAGAGCTTGTGTTGCCCGTGGCCAGTGGGGTTGGGGAGCTGACTCCTAGCAGGCACAGACAGCCGGCTTCCTCACACTATGAGCAGGTGGTAACGAGGTACCTCACAGCCTTGGGGAGCGTCACACCTTCCTGTTCAATGACAATTTGCCCTTTACAGTTACATTTTGAGACCTATCGGTTAGCCAGCTTTAGACCCATATAATGTGTGCCATGTTCATTTTATATCTTCCTAGGTGGTTTTTTTTTGTTTGTTTTTTTTAATAAAAATGTCCAAGTCAAACGCCTTACAGAAGTCTAAGTATATTACAGCAATACTGTTACTTCTACCAGTCAAACCAGTAATCTTAGCAAAAAAAAGCTATCCAGTTAGTTTGATAAGATCTATTTTCAATTAACACATGTTGATTAGCCTTATTTATATTACCTTCCCTTGATTCTTTATTAATTGAGTGGTGTATTAGCCACTCCATTATCTTGCTCAGGATCGATGTCAGAGGGACAGGCCTATAATTACCTGCATCATCCTGTTTATCCTTTTTAATTATTGGCATAACACTAGCTTTCTTGCAATCTTCTGGAAATTCCCCGATGTTCCAAGACTTACTGAAAATCAAAATTAATGGTCCAGTGAGCTCTACAGGAAGCTCTTTTAAAACTCTTGGATGCAAGTTATCTGGACATGCTGATTTAAAAATGTCTAACTTTAATAGACACTAGTTAACATCCTCCTAAGAAAGTTAACACATCTTCATCAGATCTACAAGCCAGAAGAATAATCAAAATCCAACAATCCTAAACCTTTGTCTAGATTCATGATGCTCTCAGACCTGTTGCTAGCCTCTGCAGAATGAGACTACCCCTAATGTTTCTTTAAAATTTTACTCAATTTCTCTCAGAATGTTAATTCTGAATTTCTGGATTTGCCAGCATGGAAGCTAACTGTATTTGTGCACATTTACCCACCCATGCCCTTACACAGATGTCAAGAATTTTTAATTCCCAAGTTTTCCATCACTCTAACATGGACTCTTCATCTTAAAAAAAAAAAAAAAGTCACCTGAAATCGCCAGACGTTAATTTAGAAATGAATCCAATTCCCTATGAAGTTAATGAAACATATTACACTAACTTTAATGGGAGTTGGATCAAGCCTCTCAAGAGTTTCTTCTTATTTTTAAGATTATGATTGTTATTATTAAAAAAGGAGCTTGCTTGCAGTGATAGTATACAGGGATAATTCACAAATGCAGAGCTCTGCAACCTGAGCAGCCGGTTCATCTATCAAATCATGGATGTTTATTAGTGTGGGATTCACAGCAAGGACTAGAGAAAGCTCAAACAACTATGACTAAAATTTAATCTCCTCTAAGGAGAGGCTTCCAAATGTTTATGAAGCCCTTGACAACGTCCCTTTAATGCACAGTATAATTTTGTGTCCTGCTATCACTTCAGTGTATTTGTAATACAAATTATACTTAAGCTATATTGCCTAGAACTTAGATAAATAAAACCAAAATAGTATTAAACTGTTTCCACCCCATACAACAAGGTAGCCTTGGCAGCTTCTTAACCATCCATTACAATCCAAAGCAATTTCTCTCTGTAGCAATTTAAGAGCTTGTAAAAAATATAATGGCCGATGATAGGCGAAACAAACCACAGAGTTATTGAACCTTGCGGGCCCTCTGAAGTATCTCTTTTGATGTTTAAGTGTGAGTTATTGTGTCACAATATCATAAAAGTATGCTCAGTGCTACAGATATATTGTTATTTAAATGACACCAAAAGAAGCCAGTTTCATACAAGAGAAGGCTACTTTTACAGAAATCGGAAGTTCCCATTTCAGATCTACAAGGCTAGAAGAGATAGTTCATTTAGAGCAGCAGCTCTCAATCTTTTCAGACTACTGTACCCCTTTCAAGAGTCTGATTTGTCTTGTGATCCTCAAGTTTCACCTCACTTAAAAACTTAAAAAATCAGACATAAAAATACAACAGGTGTCACAGCAGACTAGTATTGAAAATTTCTTACTTTTTCATTTTATCATAGAATTATAAAATAAATCAATTGGAATATAAATATTGTACTTACATTTCAGTGTATAGTATATAGAGCAATATAAACAAATCATTACCTATGAAATTTTAGTTTGTACTGACTTCACTAGTGCTTTTTATATAGCCTATTGTAAAACTAGGCTAATATCTAGATGAGTAGATGTACCGTTGGGGGTATGCAGAGGTCTTCCAGGGGGGTACATGTACCCCTGGTTGAGAACCACTGATTTAGAGAAATGTAATACATTTTGTTCTTCCTATATTGTATACCACAGTTAATCACCAACCCTGAATCAGCCTACAAATATGGTTATTTCCCTCTTGCAGGGGTACTTTAGGTCCAATACAGGTTCTGGATAAAAAACATTCTACAAAACCCATTAATAGAAATATTTAACATATAAACATTCTCTTGCAGTGTGTGCAACCCAAAAACCAACAGCATTGGGCTAGGGCAGGAGAACCAGAAAATAAAACCAATTCATCTATTTTAATTGTCCAAACTAAATGAAACGGCAAATCTGCATCAATGAACATCAGTGGAAGATCCTAAGTCTTCACTGCAAAAAGATGTACTTTTAATATCAAGATAAAAACTACAGTTCCTTGTCTCCACTAGGATTTTAGCTATCTTTTTTGTAATTTTGAAAATTCTTTCCATGCTAATGTTCTAAAGTGTTCTCACCAACACAGGTAAGATATGCTGAACAAAGAAACAAAGCCAGGTTAAACATTAAAACACAGCAGACATCTTGCAAGATACTGAATCCTAATGAAGTTCAAGCACCTAATACAATCCAGCCCTAAATCCTTATCTGCCCTAGGAAAACAGATGTATTTAACATGTTAAAAAATGCTTTTTTCCCAGTGTAGATGTGGCCTTGAACAGTAACCCACAGATAGAGCCTTCTTCCCATGGCAAGAGTAGTGCAAGAACACAGCATCACTATGACAGCAGCCCCCCAGCCCCACCTGCATCTAAAACCTTAACATTTTGTGTTAAACATGCATTTCAGAGTTTTACAAGTTCACAGTGACGTGTACATTAAATGAATTACAGCCCCATTTTAGTGAATCAAGATGTGTGACTCTTCTATGAGCATTAACTTCCAAATGAGAACAACCAGACCTTGCCATTTCCACTAAATTGAGATAAATAAGGCGAATTCATACTTTTTATGGTGCTGTTTCACTGCTTATGACTAAAATTACCAGGCCTTGTCTACACATATGAATTGTACCGCTGCAGTTGAATTGTTACAGCCCCCCTAATGTAGATGCAGTTATACTGGTATGGATATTCTCCTTTGGCAGCATGCGGCACCTTTACACAAACACAAGTGGGTCTACACTAGGACCTGTACTGATCTAACTATTTCAGAAGGAAAATCATACTCCTAGCCAAAATAGTTAAAACTGGTACACTAATTGTATGTACCTTAGGGTATGTCTACACTAGAAACTTCAAAGCGCTGCCGTGGGAACACTCCTGCGGCAGCGCTTTGAAGTGCGAGTGTGGTTGCGTGAGGGGGGGGGGGGAGGGAGATATGATTTTTCACACCCCTGAGCCAGCAAGTTAGAGCGCTATAAAATGTAAGTGTAGACATACCCTCAGGCGCCAGGGCCACTGTTTATACTAGTCCTTCTCCCACCAAAATATCTTCCTGCCATTGCTCGAACACCAGGTCAGCTCCCCATGGCAGAAGCAACAGTAGGACCACTAGTGCAAAGCAGCCACCTGCATTTTAGCTACTACAATGAACAAGACTAGACAACATGTTGGTTAAAATGCAACAGCTGACAGCATCTTTTTACAATAGCATTCTCGCTATTGCTTCCACACGTGGAGCTGTACCAGCACAGAATGATGGAAATGTTTTTGAAGGGAAGCCAGAGCAGAGATTGCAGTTATTCTAACTGGGACTAGCAGACACTATAATTATCAATGCTCCAAAACATTTTCCACTATAAACCCTGTTTTTCCCATACTTACAACTTCATAAAAATATTCATTGAAGTCTTCTGTGCTTGGTCTCTGCCCAGAGGAAATTTGCTAAAAAGTGGCCAGAGTCCCTTCAGCAGTATGAGACATGGTAGAGACAAAAATCACTTTTCCCATTGTAATACCACCTTAAAATAATACATAAAAGCTAGAGCAAAAATAGGCTCAATTTGAAACTTGGAACAGATGTGGTTCTTGCTGAGAACGAGAGCTTCTACTTGGTTTGAAAAATATTTTTGATTTAACAAAAGTTGTTGGAAATTATTTTACTAAGAATGCTCAGAAGCAAATGTTGTGAAGTCCATAAGTATCCTTCGGCCCTGTCTTACACCTAGACCAACTCTACACTAGACTTTTGTCAACAGCTACGTTGTTCAGAGTGTGATCCCAAACAGACATAGCTATGCAAGCAAAAGCCCCTAGAGTATGCACAATATGCCAGCAAAAGCAGCTTATTTCACTGGGGGCGGGGGGAAAGGGGGACGATGGGGGGGGGCACGACCTAGATAACTGTGCTTTTGCCAGGTTTCACCAGTATAAGCTGCATCCACCCTAGGGGCACTTTGATGGTATAGTCTACTGGTATACCTGCACTAGGAAAGCACAACTAGTGTGGACCAGGCCTTAGTTTTGAAACCAATATAGTAAAACGGTACAACCCCCTAGTGTGGACACTGCTGTATGTAAACAAGTTTATACCTGTATAACAGTTTCCACCCTAGGGGGCTACTTTATATCACTTTCTAAACTATGTGCAGACCAATTCCTAAATTAAGAAACAAGGTGCTTTTTAAAATCGACTTAGGTAACCTGCCTTATCTAACATGATTTCAAACACCATTTAGCATCCAGTGCAGACACAGCTTAAATCTTCACAATCATGTTAGCTAGTCCTATCATAACCTAGAAAATAGCCTAAAGTCCTGTTCTTGACAGGCAAAAAAAGGTGTGTTTTTCAATCGAGTTAAAGGTAACACAACTGAAAAGCTCCATTAAGATACAGCCAAAGTAGGTTTGAAGCCATGTTAGCTGGCTGTGCTTTAGCCTAGCCTCTCCCCTAACCTAAAATGTGGTAGGCTAATTCAGACCTGTTAGCCTGCATCGTAAGCCATGCCTGCACTAGAAAAGAGGTTTATTTTTAAAAATGTATTAAGAAACCCTACTGTAAATATGGCAAGTCGTAGTTTTAATTCATGTTTGCTAGTCAAAATAAACATCAAGTTGTCAATAAATAATGCAGAAGTGTACTATAAAAATAATTCTGATCTGTATTTGGGAACAAGCCAGGTGATATATACATATGATGATGAAATACTTTCTGTTCCAACAGTAACTAAGGAGGATATTAATCAGCAGCTACTAAAGTTAATATTTTTTATATCAGTATGCCCGGCTAACTTACATCCAAGAGTTTTACAAGAACTGGCCGAGGAGCTTGCTGGACTGTTTAATGTCGATTTTTTAAATAAGTCTTGGAGCACTGGAGCAATTCCATCAGACTGGAAGAAAGCCAATGTTGTGCCAATATTTAAGAAGGGTAAAACACGACGATATAGTAATTATAGGCCTGTCAGCCTGACATCCATCCAGGGCAAAATAATGGAATGACTGACCCATTCATTTAGAATATCAATTTGAGGACTTGTCATAGATTGAGATGTCAATAAAGGAGGTTCTGGCGCAGACTGATAAATTAAACAGTAATAAGTCACTAGGACCAGATAGCATTCACACAAGAGTTCTAATGAAAATAAAATATGAAACTGCAGAACTACTAATTGTGGTATGTAACCTATTTAACATTTAAATCAGCTTCGATACCAAAAGACTGGAGGATAGCTAATGTGACACCAATTTTTAAAAGGCTCCAGAGACTATCTTGGCAACTACAGGCCAGTAATCCTTAATTCAGTGCCAAGCAAATTAGTTGAAACTATAGTACAGAACAGAATTCAGACACAGATGAACACAATTTGTTGGGGGACAGTCAATCTAGCTTTTGTAAAGGGAAATCATGACTCGCCAGTCTAATAGAATTCTTTGAGGGGGGTCAACAAACATGTGGACAAGGGTAATCCAGTGGATATAGTGTACCTGGAATTTTAGAAAGCCTTTGACAAGGTCTCTTATCAAAGGCTCTTAAGCCAAGTAAGCAGTCATGGGATAAGAGGGAAAGTGCTCTCATGGATCATAACTGATGAAAAGACAGGAAACAAAGGGTAGGAATAAATGGTCAGTTTTCAGAATGTAGAGAGGTAAATAGCAGTGTCCCCCAAGGATCTGTACTGGGACCAGTGCTGTTCAACATATTCATAAATGATCTGGAAAAAGGGGTAAACAGTGAGGTGGCAAACTTTGCAGAGGATACAAAATTACCCAAGATAGTTAAATCTAAAGCTGATTGTGTAGAGTTACAAAAGGATCTCACAAAACTGGTGACGGGGCAACAAAATGGCAGATGAAATTCAATGATGATAAATGCAAAGTAATGCACATCAGAAAACATAATCCCAACTATAGGTACAAAATGATGAATTCTAAATTAGCTAGTAGGGGTCTATTACATGAGTGGGTTCATGAGGTTCTGTGGCCTGCAGCGTGCAGGAGGCCAAACTAGAGGATTCTGATGGTCCCTCCTGACCTTAAAGTCCATGAGTCTATGAGAATCTTGGAGTAATGGTGGATAGTTCTCTGAAAACATCAGCTCAATGTGCAGTGGCAGTCAAAAAAACTAACAATGTTAGGAACCATTAGGAAAGGGATAATAAGACAGTAAATAGCACAATGCCACGATATAAATCCATGGTACACCCACACCTTGAATACTGCATGCAGTTCTGGTCATCCCATTTAAAAAAAAACATATTGAAAATGGAAAAGATACAGGGGACAACAAAAATGATTATGGAACAACTTCCATATGCGGAGAGATTAAAAAGACTGGGACTATTCATCTTAGAAAAAGAGGCAATTTAGTAGGGACATGATGGAGGTCTACAAAATTACAAATGGTGTGCGGGAAGTGTTATTTTCTCTTTCACATAACACAAGAACCAGGGGTCACGCAATGAAATTAAATAGACAGCAGATTTAAAACAAACAAAAGGAAGTACTTCTTCACACAAAGCACAGTCAACCTGTGGAACTCGTTGCCAGGGGATTTTGTGAAGGCCAAAACTATAAAAGGATTCAAACACAGAATTAGATAAGTTTCTGGAGGATAGGTCCATCAATGGCTATCAGGCAAGATGGTCAGGGATGCAACTGGTTTCCCCTAAGCCTCTAACTGGGACTTGAACACAGGCAATGGATCATTTGATAACTGCTCTGTACTGTTCATTCCTTCACAGCAGTTCTACAACTTTATTGGACAGCAATAAACTATTCTGACAACAAAAATTACTACACGACCCCAGGAGGGGGGACCAAAGCCTGAGCCCATCCAAGCCCTGCTGCCCCAGGTGGGGGGGGCCAAAGCCCAAGCCCCACCACCCTGGGTTGGGATGCAAAAGCCCAAGAGCTTCAGCCCCAGGCAGGGGGCCTGTAACTTGATCCCCACTGTCCAGGGCTGAAGCCCTCAGGCTTGGGCTTCGGCCCCTGGCTGGTGGGGCTTGGCCTTCGGCCCCTGGCCCCAGCAAGTCTAACGTCAACCCTGGTGACCTCATTAAAACGGGGTCATGACCCACAGTTTGAGAACCACTGCAAGCATCTGCCATTGGCCACTGCGGGAAGGCAGGATACTGGCCTGAATGAACCACTGGTCTGAGCCAGTATGGCCATTCTTATGACTGATACAAGACTCGGTTAAAAAAAAATTAAAAGAGGATAATATAATTAATTGTACTAGGGTCCTGAAGGGATCAGTCCTTGACCGTATGTTATTTAATATTCTATCAGTGACCTGAAGAGAAAACATCATTACTGATAAACAGTTGCAGATGACACAAAGATTGGGGGAGCTGTAAATAACCAAGAGGATAGATCACTGACAGAGTGATCTGGATTACTTGGTAAGCTGGGCGCGTCAATCAATGTGTGTTTCAATAAGGCCAAATGTAAGGTACAAACAACACAGGCTTAGGAACTAAAATCTAGAAATGCAGGCTATCCTTACAGGATGGGGTACTCTACCCTGGGAAGCAGCAAAGATGAAAATGACTTGGGAGTCATAGTGGATAATCGGCTGAACATAAGCTTCCAGTAAAATGCTGTGCTTAAAACCTCTAATGCAATTCTTGGATGCATCAATAGAGGACTGACTCAGAGTAGGGAGGTTTATTTACCTCTATATTTGGCTATTGGAATCCTGCGTCCAGTTCTGGTTTTCACACTTCAAGAAAGATGCTGATAAATTGCAGAGGTTTCAGAGAAGAGCCACAAGAACGATTAAAGGATTGGAGAAGATGCATTACAGTGAGAGACTCAATGAGCTCGATCTATTTAGTTTAGCAAAAAGAAGGTTAAAGCATGACTTAATCACAGTGTATAAGTACCTATTTGCAGTAAAGTGCTCTTCAATCTAGCAGACAAAGGTATAACAAAATTAAATGCCTGGAAGTTGAAACTAAGTACATTCCAACTAGAGATAAGGCACACATTTTTAACACTCCGCCCTGGTCTATACTACAGGGTTAGGTCGAATTTAGCCGCGTTAGGTTGATTTTACAATGAATGTGTCTACACAAGCAACCCCGTTCCGTCAACCTAAAGGACTCTTAAAATCGACTTCTGTACTCCTCCCCGGCAAGGTGAGTAGTGCTAAAATCGACCTTGCTGGGTCAAATTTGGGGTAGTGCGGACGCAAATTGACGTTATTGGCCTCCGGGAGCTATCCCAGAGTGCTCCAATGTGACCGGTCTGGACAGCACTGTCAATTCTGATGCACTAGCCAGGTACACAGGAAAAGCCCCGGAAACTTTTGAATTTCATTTCCTGTTTGGTCAGCGTGGCAGGCTCAGCAGCACAGATGACCATGCAGTCCTCCCAGAATCGTAAACGAGCTCCAGCATGGAGTGAATGGGAGACACTGGATCTGACTGCTGTATGGAGAGAAGAATCTGTGCAGACAGAACTCCGATCAAAAAGAAGAAATGCTAATATATATACCAAAAATCGCACAGGGCATGATGGACAGAGGCTACAACAGGGACACACAGCAGTGCTGCGTGAAAGTCAAAGAGCTCATGCAAGACTACCAAAAGACAAAGGAGGCAAACGATTGCTCTCGGTCAGAGCTCCATACATGCTGCTTCTATGATCAGCTGCATGGCATTCTGGGGGGTGACCCTACCACTACCCCACCACTGTCCATGGACACCTGCAAGGGGGGAGTCTCACACAACTTGGAGGAGGATTCTGTGGAGGAGAATGCACAGCAGGAAAGCCGTGAATCCATTCTCCCCGGCAGCCAGGACCCTTTCATCACCCTGGAGCCAATACCCTCCCAAGGCGGGATCCCCAACCCTGAAGGCAGAGAAGGCACCTCTGGTGAGTGCACATTTGTAACTATAGTACAGGGTTTAAAAGCAATAGTGTTTAATGTTTGATTTGCCCTGAAGACTTGGGATGCATCTGTGGCCAGTACAGCTACTGGAAAAGTCTGTTAACGTGTCTGGGGATGGAGCAGGAATCCTCCAGGGACATCTCCATGAAGCCTTTGCAGAAGGTTTCTGGGAAGGGCTGCCTTATTTCATCCTCCACGGTAGAACACTTTACCACGCCAAGCCAGTAGCACGTAGTCTGGAATCACTGCAGCACAAAGCATGGCAGTGAACGGTCCTGGGTTTTGGTCGCATTCAAGCAACATTCGGTCTTTATCTTTCTGTGTTAGCCTCAGGAGAGTGATATCATTCATGGTCACCTGGTTGAAATAGGGGAATTTTTGTAAGGGAACAGTAAAAGGACCTCATTCATGCTGGGCTGTTTGCACTTAGCTAAAAGGGATCATCCCATAGCCACGCGGTGCGGGGAGGGGTGAAGGGATCATCCCAAATAGCCATGCGGAGAGGTGGGAGGAGGTGTGTGCTGCACATCCACCTGAAAACCACAGCCCCTCCTTTTAAATGGCAAACCCAACTGGCATTGCTTGCTATGGGAAAGGAGGACGCTGCAGTCTGAAAACATTCCCACGTTATGAAGGCGTGAGAAGCCAAACCCGCGTACCCTTTGGCTTACCATGGCTGCCTGGAAACCGAATTCTGTTGCCCAGCCATGTGTGATGTGTCACCATACAAGCAGGCGCTCAATATAAAAGGCAAAATGCGACCTTGTACCTAAGGCACATGTGCTGTCTGCTGTGAATTGCTTGATTCACTGTGAAAGAGTCTCCCTTTTGTTCTCATAAATGTATCATCTTAAATTTTACTCTCCCTTTTTATCCCCCTGCAGGTGCCAATGCTTCTATGCTCCCCCTATCATCTCCATCCCTGAGGTTATCGCAGATTAGAAGGCAAAAAAAATGCACTCGCGATTACATGTTTTCCGAGCTCATGCAGTCCTCCAGCACTGATAGGACACAGCTGAATGCATAGAGGCATTCAGTGGAAGAGTCCAGGAAAGCATTAAGTAAGCACAATGAGAAGAGGCAGGATGCAATGCTGAGGCTAATGGGGGAGCAAACTGACATGCTCAGGCATCTGGTGGAGCTGCAGGAAAGCCAACAAGAGCACAGACCGCCACTGCATCCACTGTACAACCGCCTGCCCTCCTCCCCAAGTTCCATATCTTCCCCACCCAGACGCCCAAGAAAGTGGCGGGTGTGGCTCCGGGCACTCAGCCACTCCACTCCAGAAGATGGCCCAAGCAACAGAAGGCTGTCATTCAAACAGTTTTGATTTGTAGTGTGGCTACAATAAGCCACGTACCCTTGTCCTTCCCTCCTCCCCCACCGCACCCGGGCTACCTTATCAGTTATCTCCCTTTTTTTTTTTTAAATTAATAAAAAAAGAATACATGGTTTCAAAACCATAGTGACTTTATATTCTTTGCCAGCTGTGATCGAAGTGGGGAGGGTGGTTGGCTTACAGAGGATTAAAATTGACAAAGGGGGCAGGTTTGCATCAAGGAGAAACACACACAACTGTCACACCATAGCCTGGCCAGTCATGAAACTGGTTTTCAAAGCCTCTCTGATGCACAGCGCACCTACCTGGTGCTCTTCTAATCACCCTGGTGTCTGGCTGTTCAAAACTGGCAGCCAGGTGATTTGCCTCAACCTCCCACCCCGCCATAAATGTCTCCCCCTTACTCTCACAGATATTATGGAGCACACAGCAAGCAGTAATAACAATGGGAATATGGGTTGCGCTGAGGTCTAACCTAGTCAGCAACCAGAGCCAGCGAGCTTTTAAACGTCCAAAGGCACATTCTACACTTGCTCAGCCTATAGTTGAACTGCTCCTTATTGCTGTCCAGGCTGCCTGTGTATGGCTTCATGAGCCATGGGAGCAAGGGGTAGGCTGGGTCTCCAAGGATAACTATTGGCATTTCAACATCCCCAACAGTAATTTTCTGGTCTGGGAAGTAAGTCCCTAATGCATCTAAAGTAAGTCCCTTCTTGCAGCCGCTCAAACAGCCCAGAGTTCCTAAAGATGCGAGTGTCATGCACCTTTCCCGGCCATCCCACGTTGATGTCAGTGAAACATCCTTTGTGATCCACCAGTGCTTGCAGCACCATTGAGAAGTACCCCTTGCGGTTTATGTACTAGTTGGCAAGGTGGTCCAGTGCCAAGATAGGGATATGGGTTCCGTCTATCGCCCCACCACAGTTAGGGAAACCTATTGCAGCAAAGCCATCCACTATGACCTGCACATTTCCCAGAGTCACTACCCTTGATAGCAGAACGTCAGTGATTGCATTGGCTACTTGAATCACAACAGTCCCCACAGTAGATTTGCCCACTCCAAATTGATTCCTGACTGTCAGGCGTTGCAAGCTTCCACAGGGCTATCGCCACTTGCTTCTCAACTGTCATTAGAGCCCCACTGCTGCCATGATGTCCCAATTGCCACATCCCGTGCTTTCAGGAATGTCTGTGTCCATGTCCTCCTCACAATTGTCCTCGTGCTGCTGTCTCTTAGCCAGGTTCTGCACTTACTGCAGTATAATGCATGAGGTGTTTACAATGCTCGCAAAAGCAGCGGTGAGCTGAGCAGTCTCCATGCTTACCGTGCTATGGCATCTACACAGGTAACCCAGGAAAAAAGGCGCGAAAGGATTGTCTGCAAATGCTTTCATGGAGGGAGGGAAGGGAGACTGACGACATGTACCCAAAACCACCCGCGACAATGTTTTTGCCCCATCAGGCATTGGGAGCTTAACCCAGAATTCCAATGGGCAGCAAAGACTGCAGAAACTGTGGGATAGCTTCCCACAGTGCACCGCTCCGTGAGTCGATGCTAGCCACAGTAGTGAGGACGCACTCCGCCGACTTAATGTGCTTAGTGGGGACATACACAATGGACTGTATAAGATTGATTTCTAAAAATCGACTTCTATAAAATCGACCTAATTTTGTAGTGTAGACATACCCTCAGAGCAATTAACAACTTTTGGTAACAACTTACCAAAAGTCATGGTGGACTCTCCAGCACTGAAAATTTTTAAATCAAAATTAGATGTTTTTCTAAAGGTTATGTTCAACTTCAACCACAGCTCTTGGACTGGAAGCAAGATTTAATTTGGGGAAGTCCTACTGCCTGTCTCATGCAGGAGATCAGACTAAATGATTATAATGGTCCCTTCTGATCTTAAAATATAAGAATCTAAGGGGGAGTCTTAGGGCTTGTCTTCACCAGCTAACATGCTAAAACTACATCATGCCTCATCTACACTAGAATTTTAACATGTTAGCTAACATGTTAAATACACATCCTTATTCCTAGGCCTTGTCTGTCTTCACTATGAAAAGAGATGTGTTCTTAACTCACGTCAGCAGATCCAGGAAAACCCTAGTTCTTCAAGTCTTCAACTCAACCATCTAATGCATGGGAAAACACAGCTCTCTCTTCACTAGGATTTACCTCATCGTTAGTTAATTCAAATTAAAAATACATCTTTTTCCTAATGAAGAGCTGAAGGTGTGATGTTAGGTACTCCAATGGGGAGTCTATGCTTTAATTTGGCCAGTCTAGCATGTGTTAAAGGCATTGTCTAAACCAGAGACGGGCAAAGTTTTTGGCCCTCGGGCCACATCTGGGAATAGAAATTGTATGGTGGGCCATGAATGCTCACAAAATTGGGGTTGGGGTGCAGGAGGGGGTGAGGGCTCTGGTTGGGGGTGCAGGCTCTGGGTTGGGGCCAGAAATGAGGAGTTCAGGGTGTAGGAGGGGGCTCCGGGCTGGGGGTGGGCTCTGGCTGGGGGTGCAGCCTCTGGGGAGGGGGGGGGGCTGGGGATGAGGGATTTGGGGTGCAGGAGGGTGCTCCGGGCTGGGATCGAGGGGTTTGGAGGGTGGGAGAGGGATCAGGGCTGGGGCACAGGGAGAGGCGCAGGGGTGCAGGCTCCAGGTGGCGCTTACCTCAAGCAGCTCCCAGAAGCAGCGGCATGTCCCCACTCCAGCTCCTATGCGGAGCCACGGCCAGGTGGCTGTGCGTGCTGCCCCGTCCGCAGGTGCTGCCCCTGCAGCAACTATTGGCCACAGTTCCCGGCCAATGGGAGCTGTGGGGGTGGCACTTGGGGCGGGAGCAGCATGCAGAGCAGAACCCCCTGGCTGCCCCTACGTGTAGGAGCCAGAGTGGGACCATGCCGCTTCTTCCGGGAGCCGCATGCAGTGGCCCCCAACCCTGGTCCTTGGCTGAAGCACCGGAGTGGGTGCTTCAGCCAAACCCCACTCCCCAGCAGGAGCTCAAGTGCTGGATTAAAACGGCTGGCGGGCCAGATCCAGGCCGCGGGCCATAGTTTGCCCATCCCTGGTCTAAACAGCACTTTTCAAATGCGTTACATAGCACATTAGCTAACACATACTAACATCACACCTCCTAAACTAGACAAGGTCCAAGGCATAGCCTAGGAGTTTTCTAATTCAATTTTTGAAAAGAACTGGTTTTCCTAATATAGGGATACCCTAGGAGATAAATGAACTCGCATTTCTGTGCAATAGGGCCTTGATCCGGCAAACCCTTGTTTACAAGTCTTGGTTACACTCAGAAAATGCACTGTATTTGAAAACAAGTTAACATAATCTTAAATATGATTCTGCCCTTAGTGTGGACAAGAGCAGGCAGCTCTGCTTAAAGAGGCATTAGCTGTGCATGGTTAACCATAAAGCCAGTGTCTATAGCTTTATTTTCAGTGAAGTTAGCTCAACTGAGTACTTTAACTCCATTGAAAATCCCCCTTAGCCCTGGTCTACACTACAGTGTTAGGTTGACACAAGGCATCTTATGTCAACCTAACTCTGTAAGCGTCTACGCTAAAATATCGCTCCCGCCAATGTAACTTGTGCGCTATGCCAACTTAATTCCACCTCCGCAAGAGGTGTAGTGCTTAGGTCAACATCGTTCGATCAACACAGTGTCAGTATAGACACTGCTTGCTTACATCAACTGTTACTGGCTTTCAGAAGCCATCCCACAATGCCCAATGCTGAGAGTTAAATCACTGTAAGTGCTCCTGGTGAGGGGGCACACTGCCAACACAAGGAGCACAGTGTGGACATGCAAAAGCGATTTAATGAGTGTGGTGGCCGTACGTCGACATTACAGAATTATGTCAACCTAAGTTATGTCCATATACCCTCAATGGTGCAGCAGACACAGATTAACACCTTGAAGAATGTCTGAATTTAACTCCATTGAAAAATACCACAATAATCGGCATGGCCTATGGGATAATTTGTGGGAGTACGGGATTGTAGGATCAGGGCCCTACTGGATTCAAGGATCCAATAAACTTCTCCAGGTTAATTCTATTCCTCTCCCTATCTTCCCTTTCTGTTTTGGGTTTTTTTTTTTTAAATGGAAATTAAATGTGTAAAACTGTGCTACAACAACATTATGCATGGCTTCACTGGAAACTTCAAACAACTGCGGCAGGAACGCTCCAGCGGCAGCGCTTTGAAGTGCGAGTTGGGTCTTTTCTAAGCTGAACTGTCCTGGTTTTTTTAATCTCGCCTCACGTGAAAGCTGTTCCATACTCCTGATAATTTTTGTTGCCCTCCTCTGTCCCTTTTCCAATTCTAATATATCTTTTTTGAAATGGAGCGATCAGAACTGCACACAGAATTCAAGACGTGGGTATACCACGGATGTATTTAGCGGCATTATGATATTTATTCTCTTATTATCTATCCCTTTTCTCATGGTTCTTAACATTCTGTTCGCTTTTTTGACTGCTGCTGCACACTGAGCGAATGTTTTCAGAGAACCATCCGCAATGACTCCAAGATCTCTTTCTTGAATGGTAAAAGCTAATTTAGAGCCCATTATTCTGTATGTATAGCTTGGATTATATTTTCCAATGTGAATCACTTTGTATTTATCAACATTGAATTTTATCTACCATTTTCTAGCCTAGTCACCCAGTTCTGAGAGATCCCTTTGTAACTCTTCACAGTCAGGTTTGGATTTAACTATCTTGGGTAATTTTGTATCCTCCACAAACTTTTCCATCTCACTGTTTACCTCTTTTTCCAGATCATTTATGAATATGTTGAACAGCACCTGTCCCAATTCAGGACCCTGGGCTTCTCTGCTATTTACCTCTCTCCACTGTGAAAACTGACTATTTATTCCTACCTTTTATTCCCTATATTTTAATCAGTTACTGATCCATGAAAGGACCTTCCCTCTTATCCCAGGACTGCTTATTTGTCTTAAGAGCCTTTGGTGAGACACCTTGTCAAAGGCTTTCTGAAGGTCCAAGTACACTATATCTATTGGATCATCCTGGTCCACATGTTTGCTGACACCTTCAAATAATTCTAATGGATTGGTGAAGCATGATTTTCCTTTAAAAAAGCCATGCTGACTCTTCCCCAACATATTGTGGCGTGTGTGTGTCTGATAATTCTGTTCTTTACTATAGTTTCATCCTATTTGCTTGGTTCTGAACTTCGGCTTACTGGCCTATAATTGCCAGGATCACCTAGAAACTTTTTAAAAATTCAGCAGTACATTAGCTATCCGCCAGTCATCGGATATAAATCTGCCAGTTTAATCTCAATGGTGTTTTAACAGGACAATTTAAAATATAGGTAACCATGATTAATTATTTGAACTGATCAAGTTAGCAAAAAACATCCAATCAGTGAACTAATTTTGCATGTTATTTCATTTGAAAGGCATAAGTTTTGGAGATACAAATACAGGGCACTCCTTTTATATGAATCACATCTGTACTGGATGATTTGATTCTTATAAGCAGTTGATTCTTACAAGTGGAGTATTTTATGTTCTTATAGGAATGATTTTGTCCCACTGGTTTTGATCACTATATGCAGTTGATTCTTATTTCAGCGATTCTTCTAAATGGAATGCACTTTATCAGAATTTTATCAAGTATTAGATTAATTAAAACTGAAAGATTCTAAAAATCCAGTCTACTTTTTGCTCTTCTCTCAGGTTGAACAATAAAAATCCAGGAAGTCAGTTTTGGAGGGGTGGGGGTGGCCAATTTTCCTTTTAGCTTCTAAGTGCTGCATACTGAAATAACACTCTTATGCAATGTTTGTATCCCAATCACTTGTTTCCAGTAGCATAATTATTGTTTAAAAATCATGAAAACATTTCTATTGTTTTAGGACTTATGAGGACTTTGTTTTGGCAAAATTGAGAGCCAGGTTGGTGGTATTCTGAAAACAAAAGTGTGGAGAGCGGGGTGAGGGGTAGCATTATAACAACAACAAGTTACCTGGCTCCTCCTTAGTTTGGCTTTTAGATTTGCTTTAATAGCGTTGCCAGTTTAAAAGATCTGGCTGTCTGGTTCATGTCTTTTTTTAAGTGAATGGAATGGCAAAGAATAGAGTCCACATTTTTAAGCAAATAGGACAAAGTAGCAAGGTCCTACCTTTCTTGCTCCTGTTTGGTTGAAGCATTTTAATTATGCTTAAGGAACTGAGAATTATGCTGAGGGACCTGGTCTTATTTAGTCTGCAGAAGAGAAGAGTGAGGGGGGATTTGATAGCAGCCTTCAACTACCTGAAGAGGGGTTCCAAAAAGGATGGTGCTAGGCTGCTGTCAGTGGTGGCAGATGACAGAACAAGGAGCAATGGTCTCAAGTGGCAGTGGGGGAGGTCTACGGTGGATATGAGGAAACACTATTTCACTAGGAGGGTGGTGAAGCACTGGAATGGGTTACCTAGGGAGGTGGTGCAATCTCCATCCTTAGAGGTTTTTAAGGCCCGGCTTGACAAAGCCCTGGCTGGGATGATTTAGTTGGGGTTGGTCCTGCCTTGAGCAGGGGATTGGACTAGATGACCTCCTGAGGTCTCTTCCAAGCCTGATATTCTATGATTTTCAGCATTTGCAAACACCATCTATCGATTCTGGGTTGACATTTATGCAGAAAGCCCCAATAATATGGATGCACAGCTGGAGAAACCACGCAATGTTTCAGAGTAGCAGCTGGGTTAGACTGTATTCGCCAAAAGAAAAGGAGTACTTGTGGCACCTTAGAGACTAACAAATGTTGCCTCTGCAACCTCTACGTTCTGAGGCAATGAGCCTAAATACACTTGGGCCAGAGCACAAGAGGACTATTGTATTCCTACTTCCACAGATCCAATGGCTCAAAAGGCTCATGTGGAGGAAGCAGAGGGGCAATGGTTGCTCTTCCAACCCAAAGTTTTTAATGGAGGAGTTACATTCAGCAGTACTGTCCCAGTTTAGAGAGAATTCCCTTCCTCCCAAGCTCACTCCTCGCCCAACTTGCTCTAGTAACACAATGAAAGGGCTTCATATTAAGGATCTTTCTACCCAAGAAGTATAACCATGCCAGGAGACCCAGTTAGGTCAATTTTGTATTTTGGACCAGAACATTAAGAGTCCCCGCATCATACTAAAGCCTTGAAGGGACACTGGTAAGGTCCCATCTGCACTACAAATGAAATGGTGTTCCATTGTGTCAGGCAAACTTGGTTGCATTTGCAGTACTAGAACTCCCTTAATGTAAAATTTAACATTGCAATGATGTAGATTTTGTGAGTGATTTGTACAAGATAAGGGCCAGAACTTTATTTCTATCGTAATTTCTCCACTCATGAAGACTGCTAACTTTGCCCTTAGTTACAAGCAATGAAAAACATCCAAGTGTGTGTCTGGTAAAGAAACATTTGCAGCACATGGTAACAACACCAGCTCTATAGAGATGAGTGCATATTGTTGCAATATCCATTATAGTTCCCTTTGGATAAACATAAAAATCAGAATTATCTATACATTTCTAAAGTAGCTGCTTTATTCTAAGGAGGATCGTTGGAGCTCTGATGCACAAAAGTAGCCCCACTTCCAACATTCTGAAGCTAACATGTATCTCCAAAAGCTTTATGGAGCTACTGTCTCATTTTACGGAACAGTAATTACAACACATACAAACAAATGCTATTAGGATTAGGAGATCAATTGGAGAAGAATGCCTCCTTTCTGAGTTCAAAGATCCTAGCCCCTTCCCCAAAATTACTGCTCTGGCTGTTCGTCAACTGGGTTTAAATCTGAAGTAAAAATTGCCATTTCTGAAACTCAAGCTGGTGGCAACTATCTTGCTGAGAAGTTACTGACATGGAAGCCTTATAGAAGATGGTTAAACCAATATTAAGAGGATGAAAACTAGTTACAGATCAAACAGAAACAAGCAAGTGGCTTAACATTTGGAACAATAACACGTTTAGTCTCGTCATTATACCAAGCAGACTATTAAATAAAACCACCACTATCAATCTGTAGGTCAGGTGTTTTAAATTACAAGGGCTCTCTCTGCTTCAGGATATACAACTAACGCACAGTGCAGGGATACAAATATATTTAGTAATATGTTTTAAAATAGCATTGGACAAATATTAAAACAAGCAAATCTGTCTGTTATTGTATTAGGAAGTGCTCAGATACCAGGGTGATGAGAGCCATACAAGTACTTAGGCATACAGAAATTAAAGTTACACAAGGGTAAGTTCTGAAGCATAGGCTCCAGTTACCTGGTCTAATTTAACATGTGCGTGTGTATATAACTTGGTTTCCAAACATCATGGTAACTAGACAGTGGGGGTAAGAAATAAACCCCGTATTTCAGTAAGGAATACCACTCCCACCATTAAATTCTCATTGCCTCTTGTTCTGAAATAGGTGGGCAGAATACAGTCTCCTCAAAGGAAACCCTCAAGCATAGGATTTGCCTAACAAAAGCAGGTAACTGGTTCATCAAGTTCTGAAATCCTGCCTTCCTTTAGAGGGGGAAAAGGCTCTCTGAGTCCCTCATTAGACACCTGGACAATTTTGCCACATAGACCAATTCTGGAGGCAACGGCAAAGGAAGAGTTAATAAGAATTCAGACAATCAGTATGAAATTAGATTACCTTTGCTTTATTATACAATTACAAGAGTGGTAAAAATCAGTCAAAGACATCCAGATACTTTTTCTTTACATACAGGATTAAAGCTTGGTTCTATCTTGCTACATATAGAGCAGTAACATGTATCTGAGTGCCCGAGCATGGTAACTGCTACAGCAGTGGTTTTCAACTGCTGGTCCACGGACCCCCGGGGGTCTGCAGGCTATGTCTAAGGGACCCACGAAAGGCTGTTATAACCATAGAACAGTGTTTTTCAACCTGGGGTCTGCAGACTATGTCTAAGATTTCCAAAGGGGTCCACACCTCCATTCAAAATTTAGGGGCCCACAAAGGAAAAAAAGTTTAAAACCACTGTCCTATGGCATACAACAGACAAAGATCCAAATCCCATCTGCCCCTTCTGTTGCTATTAGCTTTGTATCCATACATGAAAATTAATCCAGAATAAGGTAGCGTGTGTGTGAATTTAAAGTGGATTACCTCTCTATATAGATACTTATTCCAGAATAAGCATGCCTTTTTCCATGTTTAAACTAATTCAGAACAAGGTACGCTTATTCTAGAATAAATGCATCCAGACATGGAGTTAATCAGGAATAGTTAACCCACAGTAAATTGCAGTGTTGTTGTAGCCATATTGATCCCAGGATATTAGACAGGCAAGATGGGTAAGGTAATCTCTTTTATTGGATCAACTTCTGCTGATGAAAAAGACAACCTTTCAAGTTTACACAGAGCTCTTCTTCAGGTCTGGGAAAGGTACTGAGGGTGTTATAGCTAAATACAAGGGTGGAACAGATAAGGAGTTAACACATGTTGCAAGAGACCACTCAAAGTGAAGTAGGCAGTTAACACCACTACAGTATTAGTGGGTTTCAGATAGAATGTGAAGTTACAGTGGCTCATTATAACTATCTTATTCCAGATTAATTTTCACATGTGCAAACACAAATACCGTAACAGTGTACAAGACCATGTCCCAGGACACTTTAGTGCACTTGGAGTCATGGTGTCTACAAAACCAAGAATGTTGTGAACATGTCTGGAAACTACTACAGTAGAACCTCATAGTTACGTATACCTTAGGAATGGAGATTGTTCATAACTCAAACGTTCGTAACTCAGAACAAAACATTATAGTTGTTCTTTCAAAAGTTTACAACTGAACATTGACTTAATACAGCTTTGAAACTTTACTATGACAGAAGAAAAATGCTCCTTTCCTTCTTTTTTAGTTTACATTTAACACTGTATTGTATTTGCCTTTTTTTTTTTTTCTCCTGTCTCTGCTGCTGCCTGGTTGTGTACTTCCAGTTCCAAATGAGGTGTGCTGCTGACTGGTCAGTTTGTAACTCTGAGGTTCTATTGTATTCCCAAGAATGTAGATGGGCCAATAGTGGTGCATACAATATTTAACCTAGAGTTGCAGTGAGGGGTGAAGCGCTTGGTTAGGAGGAACCCTGAATGAATGTGGCAGAGTTTGGGCTCATAAGACAAGATCACTGCTCTGAAGACTTAACAACAAACTGGATCTGGATGTGAAATGAAGGCATGTAACATGGGGGGGGTATAACTACAAATAAAGAAAAAAGAAAAAGAGTACTTGTGGCACCTTAGAGACTAACCAGTTTATTTGAGCATGAGCTTTCGTGAGCCACAGCTCACTTCATCGGATGCATAGCATATACCAGTATATGCTATGCATCCGATGAAGTGAGCTGTAGCTCACGAAAGCTCATGCTCAAATAAACTGGTTAGTCTCTAAGGTGCCACAAGTACTCCTTTTCTTTTTTCTTTTTACGAATACAGACTAACACGGCTGTTACTCTGAAACCTACAAATAAAGAGAGCACTGGGAGGAAGAGGGGTGTCTACAGGGATTTGCAGGGCTGGGAGGTCACACAGGCACAAGAGAAGCTGCAGGATATGCAGGGCTGGGAGCAATATGGGGTTTTCAGGTGAAATCCTGGGAACATCAGGGTTTTGGTATGAAAAATGAGAGTGGGGGAGATGTTCACAAAGGATCTCAAGCAGAGCTACAGAGGGATTTGCAAGGCTAGAAGCAGGCCTACTGTGAGGGTTCTAGAGATAGGGGATGTGTTGGGAGGTTGCAGGGCTTAGAACATCCATGAGGTTTGCAAAGAATAGTGGGGAGGGCTAAAAAGCTAAGTGGTGTTTGCAGGGGGCTGCTGGAGATCATGCAGGGGGCTGCAGTGCAGAGTATGGTTTGTAGCTCTCCTAATCAGGAGGCTGTAGGTGAGCAGTTGCAGTGGATCCTGAGAGGAGAGGAAGGACTGTGAGGTGCATTCAGGGAGAGGAGAAGGGCTGCAGGAGAGAGAGATGGGAGATCCTTGGGAGGAGGAGGAGGGCTACAGGGGGGTGGTTTTGCAGGGGATAAGGGAGATGGGCTGCGGGGGTATGTTTGCAGGAGATCTGGGGGGTGGGGCAGGTGGGACAAGGAGGGCTGTGGGGGAGGGTAGCAGGGGAGATGGAGTTGCAGGGAATGGGGACGTTGCAAGAAATCCCAGGGAGGAGTGACAAGCATGAGAGTGTGTGGCAGGTGATGGGGGTGGAGTGGGGGGGGAGGAGAGATACAGGAGATCTGTGGTGGGCAACTGGTGGGGGAAGCTGTAGAGAGGTGGGAGGCCTGTTACAGGGGATCTTGGGAGGGGATGTTTGCAGGACAGGGCAGTGCAGGGGATCCAAGAGGTTGACGGGGGAGGCTACAGGGGATGTTGGGGTGGGGGGTGCATGTGGGAGGTTTACAGGAGATTGGGAGTAGGAGGAATTTTGGAGAGAGGGATTTACAGGGGATCTAGGAGGAACTAAGCAGTAGGAAGCAGGATGTTGTGGGGAACCCAGCGGGGGGAGGGAGGGTTACAGAAGGTTGGGCGGGGGGGCGGGGATTTTCAGGGGATTTAGGATCCCAGGGAGGTTACAGGGCAGGGCAGCACAGAGGATCCAGGGGCTGTTGCAAAGAGTCGAAGAGACAGTGGGGAAGGAGATTTACAGGACAAGTCTGTGCAAGGGATGGGGGGGGGGGGCAGCAGGGGATTCGTGGGGGGGGAGGGTTACAGGACAAGGCAGTGCAGGGGATCGGGGGGGGGAGCAGGAGGGGCTGCAAAACACAGCGGTATACGGAATCCAACCAGGGAGAAGCAGCAGGGTCGCTTCCAGGGGGAGCAGCGGGGGTGTTGAAGGACAGCGCAGTGCACGGGTCAAGAACCCAGGACGATGTGGCCAGGGCCCCTACCTTTCCCAGGTCCCCTCCTGCACTTTGGGGGTGCACCCCATTTCGCAACCCCCATCTCATCGGGTCCAGAGGCGGGCACTGCGACGTCGGGCCCCGATTGGCCCGCTGCCCCGCCCATCAGGCTGAAGCACCACCCTAATGCGCTTCAGGAGCACTCCCCGAGACACCGCGCGCCCATTAGCCCGCCGCGCCATCAGTCTCAGGGGAAAGCACCTCCCCTTCCCTAATGCGGCTGCCTCATTGGCGGAGAAGGCTGTCGCTCCCAGCTACCGCGCCCTCCCTCTTCCGCGCAGTTGGCACTGGTGCCTCGTACTGCCAATCATGCTACATTAGCCCCGCTCCCGCTCCTCCATTGGCCAGCTAGCCTGTACATCAGGCGTCGCGGGCCCGCCCCCTAACCCCTTTCATTCCATACAATGAGCCCCTGCCGCCCCCCCCCCCGGGTCTCCTGCCCGAACAAACCGATGCCCTAACTCAGCAAGCCTCCCACCCACCGGGTACCTGGGTACGAAGCGGGTCCGGCACGGCACGGCACCGACTCCCCCTTCTCGCAGGCCCTCAGAGCCGAGGCTGCTTCTGCGCAACGCCCGCCGCCCGCCAAAACAGCCCCCCCAGCGCGCAGGCGCCTGGTTCCCCACATTGCGCATGCGCAGCCAATGCGCTTCCCTCCTCCGTTTGTACACATATGGGAGCGCCCTTAGGTTTATCTCAGCGCATGCGCAGATGAGCTCTTTCTGGCTGGTGCGTTTTTATTCCCTTTTCCGTGATGCTGCCAGGCAGAAGCCCAGGTCCGGTCTGTTTCACAGGGCTAATGCTCGCGGTCTAGTGCCAGTGACACAAAACAGGTAATTTAATTCTTCCCACCACAATCATTGACACCCTCGCCTCATCGAATGATTGACAAGACAGCCCGCCAGTCAAACTCAACGCTTGGCAGCAACGGCCAAACATTGGGCAGTTTAGAGCGTGATTGTCCATCAGCAAACCAATCAGAGGTATCTCTTGAGAGCGGAGCGGGAAAGACAGATGGGGGGGGAAGTCATGGACTCCCAATGAGATACGTTAATGGGCGGGGCTTAGGCTGCCTTAGCCAGTAGACTGCCACAGTGGGGTAGGTCAAGGATTTCCACCACCAATGAGATGTGTCTGTCGTTCGTGGCTATCCAATCGGATGTGAGGGGGTGTGACCCGACCCCCATCATCCAATCGGAGCGCGCGGCGGGCGGAGCCCTAAGGGGGGCGGTGGAGTGAGGCGGCGACGCACTCGTCATTCAGCCCTTTCTGTATCGGCGCCTCACGGAGGAAGCATCGCGCGCGCAGCAGTCTGAGACGGAGGCCTGCACCCCCCCCCACCCGCCGCCATGTCCAAGTCCGAGGTGAGCCAAGCCCCAGGACTCCGGCCGCCATCTTCTCCACGCGGCCCTCCCCTGGCCCTGCTGCTCCGGTGGCTCTTTTCTGATTTCGGGGCCTCTTAGGCTTCGGTCTAACCTGCGAGGCCCCTGCTTGCGCCCGCGGCGGTCCGCATGCTGCGCGTGCGCTCCCGAGGGCGGGGAGGCCCCCCCCAGCTTTCGCGCGTGCGCGGCCCTCCTTTCGCCCCCTGTGGGCGGCCCTTTCGCGCATGCGTGGCGGAGACCAGTCTCTGGGTGTGGCCCTCCCGCGCTCCGAGCCCTCGTGCCTGCGCCCGTCTTTGTGCAGAACCAGATCCGAGCTATGGCGGCCGGCCGAGCGGCGCGTGGCGGACATCGTGTGCGTGTCTGCTCGGCTCGCCCTTCTCCCGCGCTAGGCGCCTGGGCTGTGCAGGATGCAAGGCCTCGTGGGGGGGTAGGCCCGGTGATCAGTGCACGGGGAGGCTGGCCCCCTCTTTCTCAGTGCTCAGCAGCCTGAGGGGCCAGAGCTGTGGTTAGCCTGGAAGCCACTGTGTAATGGGGGTGGCTTTTCCCCCCACTGCCAGGCTATTCTGATCCCGTTGTGGGGAAGGGAATTCCTGCTCCCCTAGCCTAGATCAGTGCTCCCTTGGGTGGGGGAGAACGGGTATTGTTAGCTCCAGGAGGCTGTTTATCTTGTTCCCATCTCATGGCTTGTTCTTCCTCTCTAGTCCCCTAAGGAACCCGAGCAGCTGCGCAAGCTCTTCATCGGTGGCCTGAGCTTCGAGACAACAGATGAGAGCCTCCGTGGCCACTTCGAGCAGTGGGGCACACTCACTGATTGTGTGGTGAGTGTCCTGGTCCCAGCGCCATAGCTGAAGCACTCTAGGGCTTTTCTTGGGCAGGGCAGCTGTGTTACAGTAACTTAGCAGCCTTCCAAAATACTTTTTGTCAAACGGAGTAAAAACGTTTCCTTGCAGGGAATAGGAAGGGAGCAAATAAACTTATATGTATTTGATATTAAAACTCAGAAATGGGTGAAGGAATCTCATTCTGTGGCATTACTGGTTTTTGATGCAATGGGGAGAAATGAAGAATTTTGTTTTTACTTACCAGTTAAGAGTCCTTAAATCACTATTCCTAGATAGTGGAATAGTACAGAATTGGTCTAGTTGCATACTTAGTGTTGCTCTGAAGGGTTCACTGTACATAGGGATGGCCATATTGTGTCAGAACAGTGGTCCATCTAGCCCAGTATCCTGTCTTCCAACAGTGGCTGATGTCAAATGCTAGTTTAGAGGGAATTAACAGAAGTGGGCAATTGTTGAATAATCCATTTTGTCATCCAGTCCCAGCTTCTGGCAGTCAAAGGTTTTCAGTAACTTGTAGGACAAAACCAATGCTAGATAATAACCTTAGATGTTCCTTTGTTCTCATCTGTATGCCACTTTGGTTGTTTCACATTATCTACTTCGGTCACTAATAGAGATGTCATTTCTAGGTAATGAGAGATCCAAATACCAAGCGCTCCAGGGGCTTTGGGTTTGTTACATACTCTACAGTAGAAGAGGTTGATGCTGCCATGAATGCTAGACCACACAAAGTTGATGGCAGAGTTGTTGAACCAAAGAGGGCTGTATCCAGAGAGGTATGAATTAATGTTTAATCTAATCATGACGTTTCTGTAGCCTTAAATTGGCTGTTCACGCACTGGTGATAGTGTTAAATGGTCCTGTGTGGATGTGTAGGGAGTGGGATGAGGTTATTGTGATTATGGTGTGGCTATAATCAAGGGTTTAAACTGAAAAGAATAGCTCCTGTCCTCTTCATGGGTTGGGGAAGCAGCCACTCCCCACACACAGAACTCCCCCTACATTAATCATGCTGGCTGTAACTGCCAATGCACTGGTGCCAGCAAGAACATGTGCTGCCCCTCCCGCCCCCAAAAAAAGGACATTAGTCAAT
The DNA here is from genome assembly GCF_965152275.1 of Natator depressus. NCBI lineage: Eukaryota > Metazoa > Chordata > Testudines > Cheloniidae > Natator > Natator depressus. The sequence goes on from NC_134253.1 coordinate 12,798,637, forward strand.
GGCATAGATCGGGGTGGGCTGATTTAATCCGGCCCTCGAGCTCCAGCTGGGAAGCGGGGTCGAGGCCCTCTCCGTGTGCGAGTGCCGCAGTTCCTGGGTGCAGTGGCATGTCCCCCCTCCAGCTCGTATGTGCAGGAGCAGCCAGGGGGCTCTGCTCTGTCCCCGCAGCTCCCATTGACTGCAAACTGGCCAATGGGAGCTGCAGGGCAGGGCTGCCGTGCCTCCACGGATAAGCGGGAGTGGAGACATGCCGCTGCTTCCAGGAGCTGCTTGAGATAAGGGCTGCCCGGAGCCTGCACCCCTGAGTCCTTCCCATGCCCCAGCTCTGATCCCCTCAATCCTAGCCCGGAGCACCCTCCTGCATGCCCCACCCTGGAGCCCACACTTCCAGCTGGAGCCCACATATCCCCAGCCCAGAGCCCCCTCCCACACCCTGAACTCCTCATTTCTGGCCCCACCCCAGAGCCCGCACCCCCTCCTGCACCCCAGCCCCAATTTCTTGAGCATTCGTGGCCCGCCAAACAATTTCCATACCCAGATGTGGCCCTCGGGCCAAAATGTTTGTCCAACTTTGGCATAGATGGTACTGAAATTCTTAAAGCAGAACCATGCCATTAGTCACTCACTACAATTGATTATGAAGGGGGACAAAATTTCAGCTGTGCACTAGCCTTTAACTTCTGTTCGCAGTCATAGTGTACAACTACCACAATTTTGAGTGTTGGCTTTCTTTGTTTGAGCTATCGGAGCCTTGCTGTTCAGACCAGTGTTTGTGGTGTCCTAAATTCGTACATCTCAGATAATACTTCATATTGCTCTATTCTGTCCTGCATAGGACTCTCAGAGGCCTGGAGCTCACCTTACAGTGAAGAAAATCTTCGTTGGTGGGATTAAGGAAGACACAGAGGAGCACCACCTGAGAGACTACTTTGAACAGTATGGCAAAATCGAAGTGATTGAGATCATGACAGACCGTGGCAGTGGCAAGAAGAGAGGTTTTGCGTTTGTCACGTTTGATGACCACGACTCTGTGGACAAGATTGTTAGTAAGTATCCCAGCGAGTCTATTACGCAAAACTCTGCAAACCAGTGAAGAATTTATGGTATTTGAAGGGGAATTGTCCTTGGCTTAAAATCAGGACGCAATTGTGGATGTAACAGTTAATAACAACCTAGTAATGTCTGATTCTTCCCTTTCAGTTCAGAAGTATCACACTGTGAATGGCCACAACTGCGAAGTGAGGAAAGCACTTTCAAAGCAAGAAATGGCCAGCGCTTCATCCAGCCAAAGAGGTGAGTGCCAGTTTCTGTAAATCAGTTTGAAATTAATCCAAATGGCCCCTTGATAATTAGCTGTGCCATTCACAAACACTACTCTCTCTTCTAGGTCGCAGTGGCTCTGGGAACTTCAGTGGTGGCGGCCGTGGAGGTGGATTTGGTGGAAATGACAACTTTAACCGTGGCAGCAACTTTAGTGGTCGTGGTAAGTGACTTGAGGGATCATTCTGACTAAAATTAAAAGGATACTGTCCGGCTAACAAAACTAAAGTTTTAGTCCATAGGTTAACACACCTGCTGCTGCAGTTCTGGCTATTGATTTTACTTGTTGATTTGGACGTTGGACTAAGTGCAATTCTCCTTTCTTGGCTCTTGCGTTCTAACATAGTACAAGGGCTCATTCAGGCAGACCTTGGAATCCCTGATTCCTTGCAACAGTCTCCATCAATTTATACAGCTGCTTCATTCTGTAAAACTGGCTTACAAAACCGTGTGCCCTGGGCGCCATCACCTGACAGTTTCCCTTCCCGGATAGACTGAACACAAAGGTTTGTTCTTTTCAGGTGGGTTTGGTGGCAGCCGCGGTGGTGGCTATGGAGGCAGTGGAGACGGCTATAATGGATTTAGCAATGAGGGTAAGGCCAAAGCATAACTTTACTGATATGTCAGCGGCCAGGTTGCCTTGTTTCCAGGCTCAAAGGTGCTACGCCCATGAAGAAGCGCTGGTGACATGAGGAAAGTGACTAAACTACAATCCCTTGGCCTGGCGGATGGCTGATACAAACTGACTACAGCATGGACCCAACTGGATCCATCCAGATAGAATAATTATTGTGTTAAGCATGTCACATTGATTGGTCACAAATTTTCTGTACAAATATATTGATTTATCAAAGTGCATGCTGTGATCAGTTCTTTGGGGAGTGTCTAATTCCATCAGTGGACTGTGGGTTGTGAAATACTGGAATTCAGCAGTCTTGTGTTTTTATTTTGTAGGTTATGGTGGCGGCGGCGGCGGTGGGCCTAGCTACTCTGGGGGAAGCAGAGGCTATGGTGGCAGTGGCAACTACGATGGCTATAACAACGGAGGTGGTGGCTTTGGCAGCGGCAGTGGAGGTAAGTATCCCCCCACTGTCACTAGGGGACCTTGCCCAGAAGTGGACTATTTGGCTTTCAAACAGCAATGCCAGTTCTTTCTGCTCTGCTACAGTTTCATGACAAAAGCCTTCGTTACTAGTAGACTGACATGGGGCATAACTTCCTACGCTAGGTGAACCTCCCCATTATCACATGGTATGTTGTACCTCCTGTTTCCCAAAATTCCGTTCTGTGTCGTCTCCAGCCTTGGGCCACCTCTCTCCCTCCCCTGCCATGTTGCAGAGGTAAGAGAACGTCCTCACTCTTGAGGCTGCCTTTGAGTTCTCAAAATCAAGCTGCAAAAACTGCCCTGCAGTCGGATGCCCTGCAAAGTGTACTGTTGCTGAGAAAGGCATTACAGATCACAGCCTTCCTATTGCTTGTTCCACTCCTTAGGAAGCAGTTTTGGAGGTGGTGGAAACTACAATGACTTTGGCAGTTACAACAACCAATCTTCAAACTTTGGCCCTATGAAAGGAGGGAACTTCGGAGGCAGGAGCTCTGGTCCGTACAGCAGTGGTGGTGAGTCTCAGAATGAGGGGTCCGTCCTTGTAAAGGGGAGTAGGCGTGAGAGAAGCCTAAGCCAATATCACGATGCCACACTTGTGGTACAAGCTTAAAATCTACCTGCCTAGTTGTCCGCTGCAACTAATTGAGATCCCGGACTTTGTGGATCCTCCCCTTAGGCTGGGGGAGGTCCTTTAGCAGTGGGCAGGCTTCCACCCTCCCACTTGCAGGTTCCCAAGAGGGCCTACAATTATCTAGCTTTAACCACAGGAACAGTCACCAGCCCACAGTTACAAAGCTTTTCTCCTGACATGAAAATATCCTTGTCCATTTAACCTCACACAGACTTAACTTGCTATAATCATAATAAATCAAATGTAATTCTAGCTGAGTATTACAACTTGAATATCCAACAGGAACAAACTCATGCTTCAGAAAATGCTTATATTGCAGACATTCAAACATACGATTGGGATGAAAAGCAGTCCTTCGCAATTTTGGCTTACCTGAATCTAATCCACTGCCCTACCTTACAGTCAGGTTTGCCAAACCCTCAATCTCTGTGTTTGCTATAACACAGGGCTTCTCAAACTGGGGGTCGAGATCCCTCAGGGGGTCGCGAGATTATTACATCGCAAACTGCCAGCCTCTACCCCAGACCCTGCTTTGCCTCCAGCATTTATAATGGTGTTAAATATATGAGAAGTGTTTTTAATTTATAGGGGGGTCGCACTCGGAGGCTTGCTATCTGAAAGGGGTCACCAGAACAAAAGTTTGAAAAGCACTGCTATAACGCCGTCTCCAATTGCTCTCTCAGGTGGCTACGGTGGCTCCAGTAGTGGCGGTAGTTATGGCGGTGGGAGACGGTTTTAACTACCAGGTAAGCATCTGGACGTTGCACCTCTCAGTCAAACGTATCATGCTAGCGAATCAGTAATAGTAACTAATGTAGCTGAGCAAGTACACAGTAAAAAGACTTAATTTCAGTAAAATGTGGTTGTTTAAGCTAATATTCCGATCAGCTATCTGTGGGAACGAACTTGCTATTGGATTGTAGCCTTGAGTCTCAATGTGTTTAGATTAACAACTTTATTCCATATTATTCAACAGGAAACAAAGCTTAGCAGGAGAGGAGAGCCAGAGAAGGGACAGGGAAGCTACAGGTTACAACAGTTGTGAACTCAGCCAAACACAGTTGTGGCAGGGTGTAGCTGCTACATGAAGACATGTGTTAGACAAACTCTCCTTTGCAAACATAAGGACTGTATTTGTGACTAATTGTATAACAGGTTATTTTAGTTTCTGTTCTGTGGAAAGTGCAAAGCATTCCAATAAGGGTTTTTATGTAGAATTTATTTTATTTTTTTCCGCACCCATGCTGTTGATTGCTAATTGTAATAGACTGATCATGACGCTGAATAAATGTGTCTTTTTTTAAATGTGCTGTGTAAGTTAGTCTGATATAAGTCAATTGAATGCCATCCTAGCTATATGAATGCAGCAGTACCTGCATGTAACTAGACCAGGTATAGCTCAGCAATAGTCCACTGCAGTATCACTGGGCAGGAACAGTCATTTGTGGGCCTTTTCAGGCCTCCTGAGCTGGGTCCTGAATACTAATGCCAGAGGATGTGTGCATTAGCAAACTTCACAGCTGTAACCACCAATGGAATCTGTAGATTTCGGTGTGCTGCCTCTGTGTAACCCTTGTAGACAGAATTTGGCTATCCTGTACCCCAGCTGCCGCAGATGCAGCTGTTGGTGAATTACAGCTGCAAAGTCTGCTAGTGTAGATGGGTCCAGAGACTGTCTTACAGCAACCAAAAGGGGCTAATTCTTTGCATGGTGTATATGCCCATGTAAACCCTTTCTCACCCAACAAGATTACCTTGCCTGAACAAAGTATATCAGGATCCTGCTCTATACAAGAACAAAAGTCAGTTGATGTTGAGTAGCTTAGGCTGTAAATTGAAGTGTAATGGACCAGTCCCTGCCAGCCAAAACTTCCCATAAAACTGTCCCTGGGTTATCTCACAAAGTTAGGGGCATTAACTCTCATTGGTATGGATCTTCTGTCCAGTTACCCAAACCCTAATGGCTGACAGAGGTGGGAACTAAAACTCCTTTGCTACTTTTGGAAAAGGAAGAGCAATTCTAAAACCCAGATCTAGCAGTGGGGGGGGGGGTGTAGTTCTGCTGAGAAGCACACCCCGAATTCACAGCAAGCAGCAGGAGATACTAATGGAGGCCAGTCTAGTGGCCATGAAATCTTACCTGTGTAATGATAAAGGAAAGCTGAGTGCATCCAGGGTTACTTTGAAAGCAAGCTGCACTTTTGTTTCTCGCAAAGCTATCCAGCTCAGATGCCTATGTTAAATGTTTCCACCAGCTGGACAGTGGTATCGTGACCATAGGTAGATCAGCTTGGGCCTCATGCTGGGAAAGTTGCATTGCATTTTTCTTTAACACAAGTGCTCAGCAAAGGGGTTGATTCTCAAATACAGCTTCCAGCTTTGAGAAACAGTTGCAGTTTCTCAGACTGCTGAAACCAAACTCTAATCTCTGCCTCTTCTAAGCACTGAGTGGGTTCTGCAGAAGTTGTCTGAATGGTAGCCTCTTGATATCTGAGGCATTTTCTGACTGATGCAGTGTGTTTCCATTGCAGTTTTAAACCTGTGTTTAAACATAGCCATTCAACTGCTGTAACTGAATCTCCCTTTTTTTGTTTTTAAACTGGTTGATAACTAACTGTGCCTCAGCCTGTTTTAAAGGGGAACTGCAGAGGAAGAAACTGACCTCAGGGGATAGCCCCAAAATGTAAACCAGCTTCTTCTGCTCCTCATTAGGAATATCAGATCTTTGCTGGCGTGTACGAGAGGGCTGGAGATGAGGTCGGATGAACAATCTTCCCCAGCCCTGTAATTTGAGGAACATTAAAATCTTACTGCCTATGTTTTAGAGGTTTAAATTCCAACTGCTGAAGTAGTTGGGATAAAAACTCTGAACTTGCACGCCTTCTTCCGTTCTAAGCTTCCAGCGCAGTGAAGACCTGAGCTTTCTGATGTAAATGAGTATAAAATCTACATTTTGCAGTTCCCCTCTTATGCAAACTGCTGCTTCCTCCAGCTGCCTAAAAGCATAGCTTTAGTTTCCTTCTGTTTGCTGCATTGCAGAACATGGGAGTCATTGCAGAGCTCTCAGTTCTTCTGCTGGTATTTCAAATCAGAAGGCATTCACTGGTGATCTCAATCCTTTGATAAAGAGCAACTTAGCCCCATGGTAACTGTTTGAAGCAGGCCTCTGTCTAAATCGTGTTGGCATATTTCTAACCGATCTCTTCAGTTGAATGATTATGAAGTGTATTAATGTGGAATGCAAAAAAAAAAAAAAGTTTTAGTTCCATTGGGTTTTATGTGGCTGAGTTTGCAATAGCAGGTGGATCCTAAACTTATAGAGGGAGACGAGACCTCAGGATTCATGGAGTATACTCTTGGCATGGCTTGATAACGTTGAGGACATGGTAGCATACCACAACAGAGGAAGGCACTCCAAGAGCCAAGAACTAAGTAGCTTAAAGATCCAGGAGACATGCAGATGTTGAGCTACTAGGAGCTGCTAGCAAGCATAGCACGAATGGCTTCGAGTTCAGACACTTCTACAGCTGAGAGAGAGTAGACACTTGTGTGTGGAGTCCAGTGTACACAGATAAGCCAGGTGCAGGCTCTGCACTCTAGGAGGGAGTGGAGTATCAGTGACCATCGAAGGAGGCAGACAAGAGTAAAGATCCTTGCTCTTAGGACTAGCAGTCAGATCCAGAAGGCAAGGTTTTATTACTGTGCTTGTAGGTAAGAACAGATTTTACTTATGTCCGTATGGTTTTGCCTGAAATTAATTTGTCGAGTACTTTTTGCTAAAGCTTTGTGTAATGAACCCAAGTAGTCAGGCTAGCTGTCTTGAAATCTACAAGATGGGCTGCTTTTTTAAACTCGCCCAGTGCTGTAAGCGCAAGCACCAGATGGCTGGAATATAGTGACTTTAAATTACTTGGTCACTGGCCTGAAAGTAATGCTCGCCCACGTATTTTGGCACGTTCATTCTCAAGTCACCGCCTCTCATTCTATTGCCATTATTATTGGAGCTGCTTAATGTTTACCCACTTGCTTAGCACTGCAGTCCAGGTGCTATAAACTGCCTTAGTGCGCTGTCTGTACCTTTCAGAGGGCACTCAAATTGGCCAGCAGTTAACTCTTTAAATTGCAATGGGGTGGTCATGCAGGGTAGCTTTTAAATGTACTGGAAAGCAGCTATGCTGGAGAATCTAATGTGTGCCTTCACTTTTGTAGGAGGAAATGCCCAGTGCTAAGCCTGCCCTCTAAACTAGAGGACTCCATGTACGTCTGCAGTGGCTGCTTTAAAAGGTGAGAACTGTTGTGGGGGTTTCTCATTGTAGGCCACTCTGTTTATGACTGCTGTTAATGCCTGGTGTCTTCTCTTCATGGATGTAGTATGCTTTGTTGGGAAAACTACCTCTGTTGGGCCTGGGGTAGATTTCAACCCTCAAACAGGAATAAGGGGTGCTTTGTCTAATGTGAAGCAATTTAGAAGCCCACGCAAGAAGCAGACCTACTAGTGATCCCAGATGACTTGTGGTAATGTCTGCCCTCTGCTCATGTGCTCTCTCACTTCCTTGCAATACTTTCTCTTATCTAGCCGGAAGCCCAGTTGATGTCTCCATGGAGAGTCGCAGAGCTGCTGTGTAGCTGTGTTCACTCGTTCATATTTGAACGCATCTTTTTAAATAAAGATTTTATTTTTTTTACAATAAAGCTAGTGTGGCTGAAAGTTTTATTGTATTGCAGTAACACCCCAAGCCTCTGTCTTGAGTTAGTACTCCATTGTGCAAGGTGTTGTACGGATGCACAACAAAAACCGTCCCTGCCCCAACAAGCTTACGTTCTAAGTATGAAACAAGACAAGGTCAATACAGAAAAGAGGAAGCAATGGGGCAGTACTGGTCAACATGAGACAATGGATTTAGCACAGTAGCTGCTTCGCTACTGTCAAGATTTTGTAAACAAGGGAAAGACTGAGCGCCCCTCCCAAGCAGGATGGGCAGCATGGGGGGATGGGGGAAGCATGGCTTGGCTGAAATTGACACATGGGTGATGAAAGGCTGCCATCATTAGGCAGTCAGAGGTGGAAGCTGTCATCTCCATATTGAATGAGATGATGGCCAGAGAGGTAGGCTGTGAGTGGCCATGGAAGTGAAGGCAAGTAGTTTGATGTGAGAGAAAATGGGGAGCTCGTGGAAGGATGCAGAGGTGAGATACGGTCAAAGCAACAAGCTACGACAGTGACTTTTATAGCAGCATTTTGAATGGATGTGAGCAGGCTGAGATTGCATTCGTCAAGGCCCCATAAAAGGATGTTGCAGTACTTGAGGTGCAAGACGAGAACTTGGATATGAATTTTGCTGTGTGGATAGAGAGGAAAGTTCTTCTCTTACACAGCAAGAATCAGCAGAATGTGAGGCTCTAGAGAGGGCTGAGGTGAAGATGATACCCAGGTTATGGGCTTGGGTGACGGGGAGGTCTGTCTTGCTCTCGCTAACCTTAGGCCTTGCGGGACACCCATGAGATCTTGGACATGTTAGTTTGGACAGCAGACATCTGGCGTAGAGAGGTAGGTCTGCGAATCATCCATATGGAGGTGTTACTTGTGGATGAGATTGTGTGGAGCAGGAAGAGAGGGGCACCAAGAATGCTGCGTTAGGAACCCCCATAGAAAGCTGAGGGGGGTGAGGAGAATCCTCCAAACCTTCTGAAGGAGTGATTAGAGAGGTAGGAGAAGACTGTCACAAAAGCCAAGGGAAGACAAGATATTGAGAAGAGCACAGTCAGTGTCGATGAGGCCGGGGCATTGGTTCTCAGTTTAGGCTTGGAAGAGGTCATGTTACCTTTGACAGGTAACAAGCCTTGTAGATAGGGGGGACGTGGCAGATGTGGTATATCTTGACTTTAGTAAGGCTTTTGGTACTGTCTTGCATGACATAAACTAGGGAAATACAACCTAGATGGAGCTACTATAAGGTGGGTGCATAACTGGTTGGAAATCATAGAATATCAGGGTTGGAAGGGACCTCAGGAGGTCATCTAGTCCAACCCCCTGCTCAAAGCAGGACCAATCCCCAACTAAATCATCCCAGCCAGGGCTTTGTCAAGCCTGACCTTAAAAACTTCTAAGGAAGGACATTCCACCACCTCCCTAGGTAACCCATTCCAGTGCTTTACCACCCTCCTAGTGAAAAGGTTTTTCCTAATATCCAACCTAAACCTCCCCACTGCAATTTGAGACTATTACTCAATCATTCCCAGAGAGTAGTTATCGGTGGTTCACACTCTTGCTGGAAGGGCATAACGAGCGTGGTCCCTCAGGGAGTCAGTTCTGGAGCTGATTTCACTCAATATCTTCATCAATGATTTAGATAATGGCACAGAGAATACACTTTCAAAGTTTCAGAGCAACAGCCGTGTTAGTCTGTATTCACAAAAAGAAAAGGAGTACTTGTGGCACCTTAGAGACTAACCAATTTCTTTGAGCATAAGCTTTCGTGAGCTACAGCTCACTTTATCGGATGCATACTGTGGAAAATACAGAGGATGTTTTTATACACACAGACCATGAAAAAATGGGTGTTTATCACTACAAAAGGTTTTCTTGCGGACGATACCAAGCTGGGAAGGGTTGCAAGTGCTTTGAAGGGTAGGATTAAAATTCAAGATGATCTGGACAAACTGGAGAAATGGTCTGAAGTAAATAGGGATGAAATTCAATAAGGACAAATGCAAAGTACTCCACTTAGGAAGGAACAATCAGTTGCACAAATACAAAATGGGAAATGACTGCCTAGGAAGGAGTACTGTGGAAAGGGATCTGTGGGTCATGCTGGATCACAAGCTAAATATGAGTCAACCATGTAACGCTGTTGCAAAAAAGCAAACATCATTCTGGGATGTATTAGCAGGAGTATTGTAAGCAAGACACGAGAAGTAATTCTTCCGCTCTACTGCACACAGATACAGCCTCAACTGGAATATTGTGTCCAGTTCTTGGTGCCACATTTCAGGAAGGATGTGGACAAATTGGAGAAAGTCCAGAGAAGAGCAACAAAGATGTTTAAAGGTCTAGGAAACGTGACCTATGGGGGAAGATTGAAAAAAATTGGGTTTGTTTAGTCTGGAGAAGAGAAGACTGAGAGGGGACATGATAACAGTTTTCAAGTACGTAAAAGGTTGTTACAAGGAGGAGGGAGAAAAAAATATTGTTTTTAACCTCTGAGGATAGGACAAGAAGCTTAAATTGCAGCAAGGGCAGTTTAGGTTGGACATTAGGAAAAACTTCCTAACTGTCAGGGTGGCTAAGCACTGGTATACATTGCCTAGGGAGGTGATGGAATCTCCATCATTGGGGATTTTTAAGAGCAGGTTGGACAAACACCTGTCAGGGATGGTCTAGATAATATTTAGTCCTGCCTTGAGTGCAGGGTACAGGACTAGACGACCTCTCGAGGTCCCTTCCAGTTCTGTGATTCTATGAGAGCTTTGAATGGCTGTGGGTTTGGAGAGATTCTAGGATGTGATTGGAATCCCAGAGAACGTGTTGGATGTAGTCAGAGAAGCAAGGGGAGTTAAGAGGTGGACTCACTAACATGGGAGATGAGAAGAGAAGAGCTTGTCTGGTTAACATACGTGTCCCAGCTCACTATTAATGACAAATTGCTTCCTTTCTCATTTTACCATATAATTATAAAATCAATTGAAATATAAATATTGTACTTGTATTTCAGTGCATGGTATTCAGAGCAGTATAAACAAGTCACGGTGTAAAATTTTAGTCTGTACTGACTTCGCTAGTGTTTTTCACGTAGCCTGTTGTAAAACTAAGCAACTATCTAGATGGGTTGATGTACTCCCTGGAAGACCTTTGTGTACCCCCAGGGCTAAGTGTCCCCCTGGTTGAGAACCACAGCCCTAAAACTTGTCTGTATCAGGAGGGGAGTGAAGCAGAGGTGTAGGCGAAGGGTGGGGCAAAAAGTGGGACAGCAGCGGGTGGGATGAGCTGGCTGGGCCAAGTGGAGGAGGGGATAGAAACCTATAATATGCGTGTTGTTCCAGTCTACATGGTGAGTCTCTCTTCTCAAAGGTTCTGTGCGATTTCGGCAGCGTCTGAGTCATACCACAGCTGCTCTCCAGTCCCATGCACCATCACTGGCTTCTCAGGCAGACATGGCGTGATTTTAAACATCCCAAATTTAGAGAGACTAAGGGACAAGCTTCGGAAAAGCTTTGATTGTCCCATGTTACTAAGTACATTGGTGACTAGGCCAAGGAGAGCCTGTGCTGGCTCTGTAAGAAAAGACCCCACAAAGCCATGCTTACAGCCCCTCTTTCAGCAAGGGCTGCGGTAAATGTTGTTTTCCTAATCTCTTGCCCTGTGATGCCAGCAGAGGAATCTGCTCTATTCAGCTGCTGTGACGAGTCATGCAGCCCAACTGGATGTGGGTCAATGCAGCCCTGGAGCCTTCCTCCCAATGAATGAACAATTGGCATTTGAATCAACTGCACCATGAGTGGCAAGGGCAGCTGCTGCACAGGGCTCAGCTGAGCCCGCCCCCGCCTGGCCACCGCAAGCTGTTGCACCACTTCCTGCGGTGCGTCAGCTGGGACTGTGACCGGAGTGTGAGTGTGTAACACTCCCTCAGTGGGAAGGGAGCGCCGGATGCTGGAGTACAACATCGGAAACAGCAAGGGCCTCCGCCCACAGGCTGTACTGGGCTTGAAACATCCCTTGCTGGGCAATCACCTCCGCGTTCCGTCCCACACAGCCCCTGACCCATCAGAGGGGCCGCAAGGAACATCTAGTCTAACCCCCTGCCAAGACACAGGACTTGTGTCTAACCATCCAGGACAGATGGCTATCCAGCCTCTTTTCAAAACCCTGTGAAGGAGGCACCATGACTTCCCAGGGTGTCTGTTCCATTATCCTGCTCACACAGTTCAGAAGTTTTTCCTGAGATTCAATCTAAATCTGCTATGCTGTAGTTTGAGTCCATTGCCTCTTGTCCTGCCCTCTGTGGCAAGAGAGAGAAAAATTTCTCCATCTTTATTATGGCAGCCTTTCAAGTATTTGAAGACCGTTATCATGTCCCCTCCTCCTTAATCTCTCTTTTCAAACTAAAGAGTTCCTTCAGCCTTTGCCCATATGGCTGGCATTCGATTCCTTTGATCATCTTTGTTGCTCACCTCTGGATCCTTTCCAGTTTCTCCACATCCTGTCTATACTTTGGTGACACAGTACTCCAGCTGAGGCCTCACCAGGGCCGAGTAGCATGGTATTATCACCTCCCGAGATTTGCGTGCTCTGCCTCTGTTAATGCAACCCAAAACTGCATTTGCTTTTTTTGCAACAGCAGCGCATTCCTGACTCATGTTGAGGTTGTGATCCAGCACAACTCCCAGATCTTTCTCCGCAGTGTTGCTGCCAAGCCAGTTATCCCCCATTCTGTATTTGTGCATTGGGTTTTTCTTCTCTTGGTGCAGCACCTTCCATTTCTCTTAGTTGAATTTCATTTTGTCGGCTATAGCCCAATTCTCCAATTTGTCAAGATCCCTTTGAATTTTAGCTCTATTCTCTGAAGTGTTTGCAATCCTCCCCCCCAATGTGTTGTGTCACCTGCAGATTTGATCAGCAGGCTCTCTGTTCTTATATCCAGGTCATTAATAAAGATGTTAACTAACACAAGACCCAGAACGGATCCCTGTGGAACCCACCTTGAGACGACCTCCCAATCTGACCATCCTTCCTAACTGTCAGGGTGGTGAAGCACTGGAATAAATTGCCTAGGGAGGTGGTGGAATCTCCATCATTTGAGATTTTTAAGAGCAGGTTGGACAAACACCTGTCAGGGATGGTCTAGATAATACTTAGTCCTGCCAAGAGTGCAGGGGATTGGACTAGACGACCTCTCAAGGTCCTTTCCAGTCCTGTGATTCTATATTCAAACAGTGGGGTGGGGATAAAAGCTTTATAAGTGGGTTCAATTCTGGTGGGAGAGGGCGGTGTAAAGAGTTGGTTGCATGGTGGCCGTCAGTCCAAGCCATTGTGGGGATGGAGAAGCCCCTTTATGCACTGCTTGCACTATAGAGATCCCGCAGTCCTCCAAGCTGATGTGCTGTCTCCTCTCGCCCCTGGGCTGGGCTGGGTGCTCCACTGCGAGTTTGGGGAGGGGGTATTGTTCCATGTTAGTTATCGCAGTTACGGTACCATGCAGAGAGCTGGAACTGGTTCACCCGCTGCAGCAGCCATGTGGACATCTGAAACGCAATGCACCCACACTACATAATGCACCCCCACCACACCACACTCACAACACACCCACACAACAACACACAACACCCACCCTTCCCTACAATACACGTGTGACACCTCCACACAACACACACACCTCATACCCACACCGCACAAACATCACACCATACAATGTGGGCAAGCAACACACTTATCGTACAACACCGCACCACAGAATGCACCCCCCTGCACAATGTACACATAATGTACATACCATACAACATGCAACATACACAACGCACTATATGTAACCACAGAATGCAGACAACACCCACCCATTCCACACAGTGGACACCACACAATGTGCGCACACAATGCGTATGCCACACAATGCGCACACACCACACACCCATTCTGGGGCCATCAGTAATTGTGATCTTCATTAATTATACACCCAGAACCAAAGCCCAACAGCGAGGGCTGGGCAGCAAAGTGTCTGAGAGCCCTGTGGATCAGGGACAGGTGGATGGACAGGGGGCTCTGCAGTGTCTTATGGGGAGGCCCAAGCAGGGCACAGTCAGATCATTCCTCCCGCCCCTCCCTCCCTCCCCCCCCGACTTTGCTTTATGAGCTCAACACATCTTGGAGACTTATATTTGCAAAAAGCAGAACCCAGGAATGGGCCGCAAATGCCCCCGGTGGGAATGGGATCAGCCAGAAATGGTGCAAGGACAAGTGACGTAGAAGGGGGAGAGCAGAGATCCTGACCCTGAAAGTTGCCCCACCCCACAGCCTGTTCATACTGCCCCACGCACGCCCCCACTCCCTGTCCATACTGTCCCACGTGCTCTCCCCACACCTTGCCCCACTCCCTGTCACACCACATGACCTGCCCAGCAACACTGCCTCAAGTCCCACTTTTCCCAGCTCCGATCCAGTTTCCATGTGTGTGGGCAGCGCAGGGCAGCTCCGCTTGGCACTGGCCTGTGCTGCCGGCCCACTGAGGCCAGGCGTGCTGCGAGGAGGCTGAGCAGGCTTCTGTGCAGAGCCATGACCCAGGACGAGCCAGGAGGAGCAACCTGCGCCCATGGAGTTACAGCGCTGGGAAGTGGGTCAGCGTCCCTCGCCCAAGCCCCGGGCTGTATACAGACTCCCCACCAATGCAGGTGCTGGCTGTGTTACACAGCCAGAGACTCCCACCACGTACACACACACATACAACCCCTTCACTGCCCGCACACACAAACCCCCCCACACCCCCCTGCACTGTTCACACACACGCATGCCCTCCCATATCACACAGGCTGCAGCCTGTTCTCACCGTCCGCCTCCCCCTCCCACCCCAGTGACGGGCACGGAGACACGGGCTCCCAGCAGGTCCCTCCGGGCGCTGTTTATTGCGGGACAGTCGGCAGCTGCGGGCCAGGTCTCTATTTACAACAGTCCAAAGGGGGAAAATGCTGCCGGGGGCACTTTGCACCAGGGCAGTTGGGGCCACGGCTCCCCACATTTAACCCTCTGAGCTCTGGGGTCCTCTGGCCGGCCTCCGGGCCACAGGATCTCAGCTGCTGTGCTCAGCTCCTGCTCATATGGCCCACCATGATGGTGGATTGGCCCCGTTCCCAGCCACACGGGCTCAGTGCCACGAGCCAGAGGCCCCAAGGCTGGCCTCTCCCTGCCCAGCATCACCCTGAAGAAAGGCTCTTCTGCTCCCCCTCAGGGACCCCCTCCTATCCCCTCCCTCATGGGCCTGCACAGCCCCCTGCCCTTCACGCCCTGTACTCAGGGACCCCCTCCTGTCCCTGTCCCTCTTGACCCTGCACAGCCCTGCCCTCAAGGACCCCCTCCTGTCCCCGGCTGCCCCGTCCCCAGCCCCTCTAGCCCTGCCCTCAGGGACCTTGGGCTCCTGTTGCTCTCAGTGACTTTGCAAAGGGGCATCTGACAAACAAGCTTATGGATGCACAGGAAGGAAGAGACTCTGGTTCTGTCAGCGGTGTGGGGCTCATGCCACCCCGCCTCCCCCCCCATGGCTGGGCCAGCTCCTTGCGGCTCATGGGGCAGAACCCTTCTCCCTCTCTCCAGGCCAGGTCATTTCCGTGGGGTGAGTGGGCGTGAGAAGTGCTGTTCTTCCCTGC
Source organism: Natator depressus (assembly GCF_965152275.1). Classification (NCBI taxonomy): domain Eukaryota; kingdom Metazoa; phylum Chordata; order Testudines; family Cheloniidae; genus Natator; species Natator depressus. Next base: position 12,814,041 of record NC_134253.1, read on the forward strand.
AGTCAGCAGTGTTGCCCCAAACACCCCCTAGGACAGAGATCAGGGAGTAGGGAGCAAGGGACTCAGCGCGCCTGGTCTCTGCAGGGGAGTGAAGGGGGCTGGGGCAATCATCACAGAAACTAACAGTGTCACGTCTGGGACGTGGGCGCATAACGCACTACAGGGTCCCCCCATCCCCATATGACACCTCTAGGGTTCACTTGGGTGTGTAATGCTCTGGCAGGCCCCTCTATTACCATATGACACCTCCAGGGTTCGGTGTGTAAGGCAGTGACAGGCCCCCCCATGCCCTTATGATGCCTCCAGGTGTGTAATGCACTAAAAGGCCCCCCCACAAGCAGGTCTGGTTGCTGGGAAAGAACACAGACCCCACCCCACACACAGGCAGGGCCTAGCTGTGGGGCCCCAGGGCCGCCCCGCTCAGTCCCCGCTGTCCAGCTTCTTGCTGCGCGGCACCAGAAAGATGCCGCCGTCAGCGGTGAGCTGCAGGGAGAACTCGTCAGGCGAGTAGGGGTTCCCCGCATCGTCCCGCAGCATGAGGAAGACCTCGCGGTACAGCTGGCCCAGCTTCTGCTTCATGAGGCCCAGGGTCTTGTCCACCTCGCAGCGGTCCCGCAGCAGCTGCTGCCGCTCCCGCCCCAGCTGCTCCAGCTCCTGCTCCAGCTGCACGATGTTCTCCAGCTTGCGCTTGCGGCAGTTCTGGGCCGCCACCTTGTTCTTGCCGCGGCGCCGGATGTCCCGGATCAGCACCAGCTGCGGCTCCGTCAGCTGGTACTTGGACACCAGCTCGTTGAAGTCGTCCACCGGCAGGTTGACGATCTTCTCGGTGGGGAAGGGGATCTTCATGGCCAAGGCGCGGCGCTCGTCCCGGCTGCAGGCCAGCTCGGCCCGCGGGGGCGCCCGGCCCTTCTCCAGCTGGGGCTTGAACGGCTCCGGGGGCTGCATGGCGAAGGGGGACGCTTCCTGCAAGGTGGGCAGCAAGGGGTAGTGCGGGCCATAGTCCACAGGGTACATCTCCGCGTAGTCGGGCCGTAGCCTGCTGGACTCCAGCCCCTCGGTCTCCATGGAGTCGGCGTCGCTGTAGTTGAGCGACAGGCCCGAATCTGATTCCAAGTCCTCCTGGGCATTGCAGGGTGGCGGGGGTCCGTAGCCCTCAGCCCGGCCCCCCTCAGCCCGCCCGCTGGCCTCCCCCTGGGACTCGCTTAGCAGCCCGGACAGGGACGGAGTCTTGTTGGTGCCCATCTGGCCCAGGGCGGTGGTTCCTGGCCCCGGGTCAAGGCTGGAGGAGATCAGCATCCCAGTGTAACCATAAGGGGAGTCCATAGGGGGCACAGGGCCCATCCCTAGTCGGGGGCATGGGGCCGCCATGACATCCAGATAGTGGCGGTCATAGACTGGGGCAGGCTGGCTGCAGCTGGGCACCAGGCCATCCCCCAGCGCTGGGCAGTGCCCGTAGTTGGCAGCGGGCGCCATTTGGTGCATGAGGGTGTAGACTGCAGGGTCGTAGGGGGTCTCATTCGGCACATCCAGGCCCTGTGGGGTTGAGAGACACAGGCTCATTAGTGGCTGCTAGGAGCTTCCCCCGAGGCATCGCTGGGCCAGGCCTCCCATGCCTGAGGGATCTGGGGTGTTGTCCCCATAGTACAGGGTAGGGAAACTGAGGCACAGGGAGGGTAAGCGGCTTGCTCATGTTCAGAGCCAGGGTCAGTGGCAGACTGAGGAATAGAATCCAGGAGTCCTTACTCCCAATTCCCTCCTATAGCCCCACAGTCACGCTCCCCACCACCCCCTAGGCCGAAAATACTGGTGCAAAAGCAACACAGGGATCCAGACTGGACCAGTGTCCCCTTCCCTCCCTCGACACATGTTCCCCCAACCTCCTTCTGCAAACTCCTATCCCGTCTCCCACCTCATGCTCCCCAACACCCTCCCCTCCCGCAACTCACTCTCCGCCAACCACCTCCCCTCCCCTCCCCCAACTCACACTCCTGCAACCACCTCCCCCCCAACCCACTCTCCCCTCCCCCAACCCACACTCCTCCAACCACCTCCCCTCCCTCAACTCATGTTCCCCCAACCGCCTTCTACAAACTCCTGTCCCCTCTCCCCCCTCATGCTCCCCAACCCACTCTCCCCTCCCCAACTCACTCACCACCAACCCCTCCCCCAACTCACACTGCTCCAACCACCCCCTCACTCATCTTTGTTGCCCTTCTCTGAACCTTTTCCAGTCCCGCTGTATCCTTTTTGCGACAGGGTGACCAGAACTGCCCCCATTATTCAAGGCCTGGGCGTACCAGGGATTTATATTGTGGCATTATGATGTTTTCTGTCTCATTATCAATGGATCCTTCCATCCTCTTCGCTTTTTTGACTGCTGCTGCCCACTGAGCTGACATTTTCCATGGTGATGCCAAGCTCACTGTCTTGAGTGGTAACAGCTAATTTAGACCCATCATTATATATGTGTAGTTGGGATTATGTTTTCCAGCGTGCATTACATTTATCTACAACATTGGATTTCATCTGCCATTTTGTTGCCCAGCCACTGAGTTCTGAGATCCCTTTGTAGCTCTTCACAATCAGCTTTGGACTTAACTAGGGGTGATTGTGTATCCTCTGCAAACTTTGCCACTTCACTGTTTGCCCCCTTTTCCAGATCATTTATGAATATGTTGAACAGCAGAGGTCCCAGTACAGATCCCTGGGGGACCCTGCTATTTACCTCTCCCCACTGTGAAAATTGACCATTTATTCCTACCCTTTGTTTCCTGTCTTTTAAGCATTTACTGACCCATGAGAGCACCTTCCCTCTTATCCCATGACTGCTTACTTGGCTTAAGAGCCTTCTGTGTGGGCCCTTTTCAAAGGCTTTCTGAAGCTCCAAGTTCACTATGTCCCTGGATCACCCTTGTCCACGTATTTAGTTGCGTCCGCGTTGCATCTGAAGAAGTAGTTTTTTACCCACGAAAGCTTATGCCCAAATAAATCTGTTAGTCTTTAAGGTGCCACCGGACTCCTTGTTGTTTTCATGTATTTATTGACTCCCTCAAGGAATTCTAATAGATTGGTGAGGCATGATTGCCCTTTACAAAAGCCATGTTGATTCTTCCCCAACAAATCGTGTTTATCTGTGTGTCTGATAAATCTGTTCTTCACTTAGTTTCTACCAATTTGCCCAGCACTGAAGTTCGGCTCACCGGCCTGTAATTGCCAGGATCACCTCTGGAGCCCTTTTTAAAAATTAGTGTTACATTAGCTACCCTCCAGTCAGCTGGGTCAAAGGCTTATCTCAGTGGTAGGTTACATACCACAGTTAGTAGTTCTGCAATGTCATATCTGAGTTCCTTCAGAACTCTTGGGTGAATCCCATCTGGTCCTGGTGACTAATTACCAGGGGTGCAAGTAGGCCGGTACAGGCCGGTACGGTCAGTACCTGCCCTTACGCAGCCGACGTTAAACACTGCGGCAGGGCCGCCGACAAGGTGGGCAAAAGAGGCAGCTGCCCCGGGGCTGGCAATTTAAAAGGGCCCGGGGCTCCCAGCCGGTGCAAGCTGGGCGGCGCAAGCCAGGCAGCATGGATGGGCTGGCTGGGGGAAACTGACCCCCCAGCCCCGCCCCTTCCGCCCAAGGCCCTACACCTTCTGGGGGCCAGGAGCTGGGCCCCCATACCGGTAAGAGTTTAATATTACTTTCACCCCTGCTTATTACTGCTTAATTTACCAATTTGTTCCAAAAACCTCTCTACTGACACCTCAGTCTGGGACAGCTCCTCAGATCGGTCACTAAAAAAAAATGGCTCAGATGTGGGAATCTCCCTCACATCCTCTGCAGCAAAGACCAATGCAAAGGATTCATTTAGCTTCTCCTCAACGGCCTTGTCTTCCTTGAGTGCTCCTTTAGCACCTTGATCGCCCACTGGCTGGCTGGCAGGCTTCCTGCTTCTGATGTATTTAAAAGCAGTCTTACTGTTAGTTTTTGTGTCCTTAGCAAGCAGCTTCTCAAATTCTTTCTTGACCACCTTTATTTTAGTTTTATGCTTAATCTGCCAGAGTTTGGGCGGCTTCTTATTACCCTCACTGGGACCTGATTTCCAGGTTTTAAAGGATGCCTTTTTGCCTCATACTGTACTGCTTAGCCCTGGTGGCATTCTTTTGGTCCTCTGATTGTCTCTCCTGGCTTGGGGTATCTGTTTAGTTGGAGCCTTTACTATGGTGGTTTTGAACCGTCCCCATGCTGCTTGCAGGCATTTCACCCGTGTGACAGCTCCTTTTAATGTCCAGCAAATGGCATCCTCCTTGGTGTGTTGTTCACCTTTTTAAAGTTAAATGTCACCGTGGTGGGCTTTCTTGTGTTATCCCCCTACAAGGATTACACAGTGGTTGCTATTCCCAAGCAGGTCAGCTGTATTCACCTCTTGGACCAGATCCTCTGTGCCACTTAGAACTAATCAAGAACTGCCTCTCCCCTCATGACTAGCTCCCAGGACTAGCTGCTCCAAGAAGCAATGGTGGAAGTTAGTGGTGTCGAGGAATTTTATCTCTGCATCTTGCCCTGGGGGGACATTCATAGATACTAAGGTCAGAAGGGACCATTATAATCATCTAGTCTGACGTCCTGCACAACGCAGGCCACAGAATTTCACCCACCCACTCCTGCAAAAAACCTCTCACCTGTGTCTGAGCTATTGAAGTCCTCAAATTGTGGTTTAAAGACTTCAAGGAGCAGAGAATCCTCCAGCAAGTGACCCGTGCCCCATGCTACAGAGGAAGGTGAAAAACCTCCAGGGCCTCTTCCAATCTGCCCTGGAGGAAAATTCCTTCCCGACCCCAAATATGGCGATCAGCTAAACCCTGAGCATATGGGCAAGATTCACCAGCCAGATACTACAGAAAATTCTTTCGGCTTTTGTAGCCTCTCTAATCTTCCTGAGCATTTACAGGCACCCTTGCCAGGCTGGTCAGGGCGCCAGCATTGCCTGCCCCTCTACCCACACTCTGCAGCACTGCCCGCCCTAGAAAGGGGTCAGAAACGCCTAAGGCTGTGGGGATGGGGAATGCAGCATGCTGGGAACTCACCACCCCTTGGAGGTAGAATGGGAGGCCCAGAGCATGCTGGGAATATGCCACTTCTTGGGTTGGAGGAATGGAGCATGCTGGGAATACCTTGCCCCTTGGGGTGGGATGAGGGGCCCCAGAGCCTGCTGGGAACATCCTGCCCCTTGGGGTGGGATAGGAGGGCCCAGAGCATGCTGGGAATGTGCCAGTCCTTGGTCTGGGATGGGAAGGCCCAGAGCCCTCCCCCTTGGTGTAGGATGGGGGGGCCAAGAGCATGCTGGGAACACCCTGTCCTTGTGGTGGGATAGGGGACCCAGAAATGCTGGGATTGCCCCACTACTTGGGGTGGGATGGGGGACCCAGAACATGCTTGGAACATGTCATTCCTGCGGTTGGAGGGGGAATGGAGCACGCTGGGATCACCCTGCCCCTCGGGGAGGGGGTTGCAGGCCCAAAGCATGATGGGAAGACGCCCAGCCCTGCAGCAGGTGCCTGCCCTACAGAGATGGACAGCGCGATATCGTCCCTACCAGAACAATGGAGCCAATTCATCTCATCAGACAGACGCCTCATTGTGCGGCCGGCCCCCCCGCCCCACCCCCACCAGCTGAACACCACAGCAAGGGCCTTGCAGTGAATGGGGCAGTGTTGGCGCAGGGGCAGGTGAGCGGCTCCATCCCACTGGGAAGATTAAAGAGGCGGTTGCATGTAATTAATACCTGCAGCTCTGCCGGGGCCTTGGGAGGACAGGGTGCTGGGCGGGGGCTGTGTGTCCCCAGAGCCCAGGCTGCCTCCCCACACTGAGCAGGTCACCTGTGCCTGGGGGAATGGATCCAGGGGGCTGCAAAGAGTCTCAGGGAGGTGGAGCTAGAACTCACCAGCAGGAGGCGCGCTCCCTTGGCCCGCAGATCTAGCAGCTCCCTTATCCTCTTGGTGGGCCCAGCCACTAAGGGGCAGCATTTCTCCCTCGCTCAGGGATCCCCACTATGGGGACGGGGATTCGGTCAGCGCTGGGAGCCGGTTAGCGCCACTGGGAACTGGGCTGAGGCCAAAGGAGGGGGGAGCAGTTGGGAGAAATTAGACCCAAACATCAGGTCTGGGGTGAGCTCTGTGTTTCCAGCCAGGGCCAGATTGGCTGGGGCAGCTGGTCCATCGCAGGGGCGCCCCACTAGTCCAGCCTTGACTTATCAAGGCCAGGCCAAGAGCCAGCCAGTGCACTCCCCTCCTTGAGCTGGCAGTGTCCGTGCCAAGGTGGGGTGGGGGCTGAGCCATGAGTCCCCTCCCTGTGCCAGGCTCAAGGGAACCCGCGTGACTTTCGACCCAGATCAGAATTTCCCCTCTCTAGGTGCTGGGAGCAAGTCGCCCGCTAGGGTCTGGGCTCTGAACCTGCCCAACCACGTGTCACTTGTGTGAGCCTAGAGCAGGCAGCCGCCCAGGAACAAGGCCCCATTGCAAGGGGAGATGCCAAGCAAACTCCCTGGGAGACAGGCAGCCAGGTGGGTAGCAGTAGCCCAATGGGGACAGGGACCTGGCAACACAGCGCCTTGGGACCCCAGCATAGCTTCTACAATAACTGCCCCTCCAGCTTCTCTAGCTCCCAGGAGATCGCAGGGCTCCGTGGTGGATGCAGCGACCGGCTCGGCCAGCAGGAAGGAGAAGGGGGCTAACAGCACCAGGCACTGCCACTGCCGCAAGCAAGGAGGCTGGGATCCAAAGCCGGCCTGGCTGGGGGAGGAAAGCAGAGGCTCTGTTCAGGGCTCACCTGCAGCTCCGCGATGGACATGATCTCCTGCCAGGTCAGCTCCATCTCCCCCTGCTGGCCAGGCTCACTCACCGGTGGTGCAGGCAGGAGCGTTGTCCGGGCCCGGCCCTGCTGGGGAGGGCAAGGGGGCATCTTGCCGGCCCAGGCCCTGCCCAGCGTCTGCTCCAGAAGGGCCACGCCAAAACCGGCCGTGGCAGCGAAATTCTGTGGCACAAGGAAAGAAAGAATTTGATTGGATAAAGGCCCAGCCTTCCCACTTGCTGACTGGTAGAGACAGGATCCACCCTAGCCTTCCTGGCTGCTGATTGGTAGAGAGGATCCATCCCAACCTTCCTGCCTTCTGATTGGTTGGGACTGGATCCATCCCAGCCTTCCCACCTACCAATTGGTAGAGACAGAATCCACCCCAACCTTCCTGCCTGCTGATTGGTACAGATAGGATCCATCCCACCCTTCCTGCCTTCTGAATGATAGGGACTGGATCCACCCCAAACTTCCCCACCTGCTGATTGGTAGAGAAAGGATCCACCCCATCCTTCCTGCCTGCTGATTGGTACAGACAGGATCCGTTCCAGCCTTCCTGCCTGGGGATTGGTGGAGACAGGATTCACCCCAGCCTTTCTGCCTGCTGATTGGTAGAGATAGGATTCTGCCCCCACCCCTCCCCCAGCCTTCCCATCTGCTGATTGGTGATCTGAGCTATTTCTCTCTCTTGGGAGCTGGAGAGCTCTCTCTGACATGAGGCACCCTAAGGAGCTCTTTGCAGCTCCCAGGTTCCCTAGAGGCCTGAGGCTTGTTCTGTCCAGCATGGCCTGGGCATGGCCGGGGAAGTGGGGATGCCCAGGATCACCCTGCTCTGTGCATCTCCCTCGGGCCTGCTGGACCAAGTGTATGGAGGGGCCAGGCTCCCCTTGGGCCCCGCTGTGGAGACCGGCTCCAAATCCCAACTCCCCTAAGTCTGAGGGGTTGGCTCGGGGGTCACAGTCTGGAGCTGGGTGGCCTGAGGGGTTCTGGCTCTAACTCCTTGCACAGAATTGGGCTGGGGGGCACCCCCTTCCTGAAGTTCAGTGGGGACTGGATCCAGGCCTGGCTATAGCGGGGGGGGGGGCATTCATAGGAAAGACTCCAGTACCTGATTCCAACTGAGCTCTTGGCAATCTCCCAACCCAGCCGGAGATGTGGGGTGAGCTCAGGACCATGCCCACCAGCCTCCACATCCCCACTCGCCCCGCTGCTACCCTCTTACCCTACCCCAGCCTCATGCCTCCTCATTTCTCTTCCCCCTCTGCCTGGGGCGATCTCTCCACCCCCTCCACCCCTTCCTGAGCTCCCTCCAGAGTCTCCCACCCTCCGTGGTGTCCCACCGCAGCTGGGGGGCTGGGGGGAGAGGCTGCAGTACGGGGCCCTTTCCCGAACACCACATTTCCTTCTGCAGCCCGGTGGGATGTTCCCCACGGCGACCTCAGGCGTGGCCACTCCGTCTGGTGCCCCGATAAGCCTCCCCTCCCTGGTCGCTCCCCTCACCTCTGAGCCGGTTCTGTGAATTTGCAGCCCGCAGCTGGCAAAATCAGACATTCATGAAGCCGCGAGGAGGCCTGCTTTGCTCCTGCAACACACAGATAAGGGCCCTTATCACCCGCAGCTGCATGGCCCCGGCATGCACCCCGGCCAGCGGCTGTCACGCTCATGCCCAGCCAGCTCCCTGAACCCCACTGTGCTCTACCTACCCCCTCCCAGCCCTGACCATCCCCAGTCTCTCTCCAGGGCCAGACACACCCGTGAAACTGCCCAGAGCACAAAGGATGCAGTGTGATCTAGTAGGTAGTGTACTGCACTAGAACACAGGACGCCGGGGTTCTGTTCCTGACTCTGGCCTGCTGCATGACCTCGGGCAAGCTGCTTCCCTGCTCAGTGTCTCAGTTTCCCCTCCTTGTCTCTGTTCAGCCTGGGAGCTCTTTGGGGCAGGGTCCATTTCTCACTCTGTGTCTGCGCAGCACCTGGTGCTGCAGCACCCTGATCTCTGTCCGGGTCTCTAGGTGCTGCTGATACGCACAGAATAATCCTGTTTTGCAGCAGGAGCCGATGGTGGGTCATGGAGGGGGGCCCCAGTGAACCGACTTAGATTGGCCATGATGCTGGGACTCACGCTTCCGCCCTGAGAGACTGCACCACGCTAATGACCATGAACGGCCAGGTCTTGGATTTACATTGCACCCTCCTGGAGCACAGCGCCCGCTAGCACGACCCTTGGGCAATGGGGCCGGCGCTGACTGCCACGGGAGAGCGCACCCTATTGAGCCCCTCACTTTGCTCCCTGCAGCACAGCACCCCCTAGAGCCACAGTGAGGCAATAGGGCCAGCGCTGATTGCCAGGGGAGAGCGCCTCCCTGCTAAGCCCCCGCCCCGCTCCCTGGTTCCCCAGCCCTCCCTAGTGCCAGCGCCTGAGCGTGCGGGCAGGGCTGCCTCCCTCCAGCGATTTCACAAGAGGCTCCTTGCGGCAGGGGAGGCCCTGGGCTGCCGGGAAGAGAAGCAGAAACGGCCCCGTCACTTGCCAGCCCCGCCCAGCGCCCATGTTACCCCCTCGCTGCTGGCAGTGCCCTCCCAGGGGAACTTCCCTGCCACTCCATTCAGCTCTGCCAAGCAATGACCCCTATGACTCCCCCCCCCCCCCCCACCGATACTGAGGTTGCCTGTACGGGCGGGTCGGTGTCTTTTACCCCACAATGGAGCTGAGTCCCACTGGGCTTGTGCCACCCCAGGAATTAACAAATGACATGGCCAGGACGGCTCCATGGGGCACAAAGGCACAGATCTCGGCTCTTCCCCATAGCCAGACTAACTCTGTGGGCCCCAAAGGCAAAGATCTCGGCTCCCCCCATAGCTGGGCTGGTTTTCTGGGGCCCAAAGGGAGAGACCCCAGCTCCCCCACCCCCCCATGGCCAAGCTGGCTCCATGGGGCCCAAATGGACAGATCCCAGGTCCTGCCCTTGGCCCAACTGGTTCCGTGGGTCTTGCAGGGACAGACTGTGGCAGATCGACGCTCCCCTGCCCCACACCCCCTTCTCATTCCCCTCTAAGTCCACCCCAGCGCCAAGGCTAAGGCTTATGAGGAGAGGCTGAGGAAACTGGGATTGTTTAGTCTGCAGAAGAGAAGAATGAGGGGGGATTTGATAGCTGCTTTCAACTACCTGAAAGGGGGTTCCAAAGAGGATGGATTTAGACTGTTCTCAGTGGTAGCAGATGACGGAACGAGGAATAATGGTCTCAAGTTGCAGTGGGGGAGGTTTAGGTTGGATATTAGGAAAAACTTTTTCACTAGGAGGGTGGTGAAGCACTGGAATGGGTTACCTAGGGAGGTGGTGCAATCTCCATCCTTAGAGGTTTTTAAGGTCAGGCTTGACAAAGCCCTGGCTGGGATGATTTAGTTGGGGTTGGTCCTGCTTTGAGCAGGGGGTTGGACTAGATGACCTCCTGAGGTCCCTTCCTACCCTGATAGTCTATGATTCTATGATACGGCCGGCCTTCACAGGGCGGGCACCCAGTCAGAGCCAGATTCTCAGTAGAGATGGTCCTGCCAGGGGCACGCTGGGCAGCAGCTCCTTGGAAAGTCCAGCCTGGCTCCCCATGTCCTGGGGTTTCAGCTGGGCCTGAAGTGGTAATTTGCGTCCCGAGTGCAGAATGGCCGTGAAACCAGATCCGAAAGCGCCTGCCTCCCCCTCCGTGCACTGGGGAAGCCTGAGGGGCAATTCACAGGAAAGACGTGGGGGAAGGGGAATCAGCCCAGCCCCGAACCTACAGACACGATTGGGGCAAGAAACCAAGGAGACGACGCAAGGGTGAGAAACAAAGGCACACCCTGCTCAGGCCACCTGCTGTCCTTCCCTCCATCCACCCATCACCAACCAGGGGAGTGTTTGAGTACTTCATCTACGGGAATCCCACCAGAATCCAGGCACAAAGCCCCCCTCTACCAGTGCAGTCCCCTCTCACCCGCCCCCAGTTCCGCATGGCAGCATCACCCACATCGACAACCCAGCTGGGATCATATGGCCCCCCCCCAGGCCCTATTTCTGGGATGCTGTTCTGCAGGGCTGGGCTCTGGGTATCCCCAGACAGCACCCGTTAGGTGCCACCCAGACGTGAGGGGTGGGTCTAACCAGTGATGAGCTCTGAGGCCAGGGGGATGCTGGGTATGGTCAGATCAGGATGGGGGGGGCAGAGCATAGGCACGGGAAGTAGAGGTGCAGGGAGGTATGGCAGCACCCCGAGGTTTTGCACCCAGCATCCCGGCTGCCGGCCCGGGGTCCCGTCTGCTGGTCCCGCTGCTGTCCAGGGTCTTGGCCACTGGCCCCAGGTCCCGCTCGGCCTCTGGCCCCGGGGGCTCCACTGCTGGCCCCAGGGTCCCGGCCACCAGCCCCGCATGCGAGATCCTGGCTGCCGACCCCACTCCCATGGCTCTACACTCACCCCTAGCTGTATTCCCCCCACCTTACCCCTGTCCACGTCCCCGCCCCCCCAGAGATAGCTCTGCTCCTGGCCCTAGCTCTAGGGGCCAGTGATAGACACAGACAGGGATAAGAGGGGTACAGCTCAGCACCCCCACTCCAAAAACTTCCAGCGCCACTGGCCCAGAGATGGGCACTGCCACGGGCCATCCAGGTGGGTCCCATGTAACTGACCAGGCAGGTCAGAGACTGTTTTACAGCTGATTGGTACCAAGTGGGCCACACCCATTGCTGTACCAGAGAGGCAGCTGTTGGATAACGGGGCACGGCGTCTTCCCCCATGACCACCCATCCAAACCCAGCAGACAGTGCCTGCAGCTGTTTCCACGTCTGCGAAACGAGTTTGCCGGGACTCAGGCCAGTCCCTGGATCACAGAGATACCTGCCCCCCAGCCAATCCCCAAAAGATCCCCTGGGCCAGTCTCAGCCGAGTTCCCCCAGGCTGACAGGCTCTGGAAACTGAGCTGCCGTGGGGGCACGGCAGGGCTCGCAAGCCCCGCTGGGAAGCTAGTGAGGTGGTTCTGAGCATAAATAGATTTCTTGGCGATAAAAGCAGAAGGGCACATTCAGATCCCTGCATCCAGCCTGGTAACTGATGGGCATGGATCATTTAGACACACGTCCATCCTCAACCAAAAGCCTCCACATGATGGAGAATCCACCAGTCCCCTGGGAAGCTGCTCCCAGGACTAATTCCCCTCCCGGTTACAGACTCATGTCTCAGCTCCTCTTTGAACTGGGAGGGATCCAGCGTCCGGGGTAGGGCATTCCGGAGGCTCCTACTCTCTGTAGTTATTTGTTAGGTGTATTACGGTAGCATCTTGGAGCCTTACTCATGGACCAAGACGCCAGCGTGCCAGGCGCTGTATAAACACAACAGACAGATGGTCCCTGTGCCAGAGAGCTTACAGTCCAATGCAGCCACTTCTGGGGTGGGATGCAGCAGCTTCCAGCTGGAGGCCTGGACAACACTTAAAATGTTGGTCGACAGCTATGGGACTCAGGGGTGTGAAAAATCCACCCCCGACACCCGGCCTCGGTTCTCAGTTCGGACTTTCACTGGATCATCTCTGTCCTGCTGCATTTCCAGAGGGGCCAATTCAGCTCCAAAAAAATTCTCCAAATCTGCTAGGTTTCTTGGTTTGCTTTTCCCCCCTTCGCTTTTGTCTCCATCCCTGGCAACTTTGAAAGGCTGTTTTCCTCCAAGGCCTGCTCTGGTTCAGGGAGGGATTGGTGGGGGAAGGTTTCTGGCTGGTGCTACGCGGGACGGCGGACGAGACGCTCCCAACGGCCCCTTCAAAGCTATTACAAACATTTCGTAATTTTCCAAAAATATATATAATAAAAAACAACGGAATGTGGAAAGAGGAAACAACCCCTTTGATCCCAGAAATGTGGGGGTTGGTGGTTTTTCTCCGAAAATCCCCCCCACACCCACCATACACACACATGTGACTTAAGTAACCAATCAGAACTGGCCATGGGGAGCCTGTCCCCACTCCCAAATCCTTGAGGTGGGCCCTGACCCTGGCGCTGCCCTTGTGTTCCCTGCTCTCATCCTGCTGCCTTTGGGCATTGCGGGTGCACTGGGCCGGGCCCTGGAGGGGCTGGGGAGCAAGTGGCAGCTCCCTGTGGGGGCAGGTTGGCAGAGTGCCCTGTGCTGTCTCCTGCGGATGCCCTGTGGATGCCCCCAGCTGTCTCATCCCTCTTGCCCTGGGACAATAAACACTCCCCGGCCGCAGGAACGCCCAGCCAGACCGCCTGCTGCGCTCACTTCTGCTTTCAGGTAGTTTCCAGCAAGCGGGAAGAGCAGCTGGCCACAGCATCATCCCACCGGGACCAGCAGGCCAGGCTGGGGGGAGCAGAGGGGGCCTCAGCTCTGCTGCCTTCTGCCACCAGTGCTTGGTTTCCACCGAAGCCAGTGTGGACGGGGTTAATGGGCCTGTTCACCAGGGGGGTGAGCCAGTGGAGAAGCTGTGGGTGTGGGGTGGGGAGTGCTGTCCTGCGGGCGTGCTGGGGACTTCCTGTTGAGCAGCCCAGGTGGTGCCTGGATGCAGGACTCTGTCCGTCTCTCCCATCCGTCCGTTTGTCTGGTTTTGACCCAGCTCCCCTCCATGTGGATCAGAGCCTCCGGGTCAGGGGCAGCTCCCCACAGGGCTGAGCCCGATGCCAGCTGGGGGCAGATTTGCACCGAAGCAACATGAGATTCACTCTCCCTCCGCCGGCGTCAGATCCCAAACCCGAGTCCCCCCTTCAACGCCACCAGTGGGGGCATTTTGCCAGGCCTAAATGTCAGACCCCTCCCGTTCCAAGCCACGTTCTCCATGTGGGTTAGAGCCCAAGGGAGTGGAAACCAGGACTCCTGGGTTCTCTTTTTTGGCTCTGGCAGGGGAGTGGGGTCTGGGGGGTTAGAGCCATGGGGCAGAGAGACAGGACTCCTGGGTTCCAGCCCCAGCTCTGCCCGTGAGCCCTTTGTTAGAGCAGTTTTGCCACCTGATGCTAGGGCCCTATAGGGAGCAGGGCGCTTTTATTGCAGGGAGATGCAGGGATCAGAGGGTTAAGGCACTGAGTGGCTCCCTCCCCACCGCAGCCTGTGGGCCGTTATTACCTTCTGGGCCCCTGGTTTCCCGCCCGTGTTTCGACACAGGCCCCCTACGATTTCCCAAGGCCCCGGCGGGATGTTGCACAAGGCAAAACCCTCTCTTGGTTAACACTGTGCCTGGCTCCCGCAGGGCATGTCCCCCACCCCTGCTCCTGGGCCCAGGGTGTGGGACGGGGTGGGGGGGGGCATTTCCTTAGGAGGCGCCTCCCCACCAGCCCCGGCCACTGCCCAGCCCTCTCGGCTCATCAGGGTGGCCCTGCCCAGCACCCTTGGCCCCGGCCTCCCTGCCATGGGAGCAGCACCATGCACTGTGCTGGGCTCACAGAGCAGGACCCTTGGTGCAGACACTGCAGCACCCCCCAGCCATCCACCCAGCGCAGCCACTTGCAAACACTGGTCACTGCCCTTGTAGCATCAAAGGCAGCGTGGCCTTGCGGGTAGTGCACTGGACTGGGACTCAGGAGAGCTGGGGTCTGTCCCTGGCTCTGCCTGCTGGGTGACCTTAGGCAGGCTGTGCCTCAGTTTACCCATCTGTACAATAGGGATCACAGCGCTGGCCTGCTCCGTGAAGCGCTTTGAGATTGATAGAGAAGAGCCTGGCAGGATTGTTACCATGGCACTGAGAGCTGGCAGTTTGCTCCAGACCCTGCAACGGCTCTGACAGCTGAGATTCCACCCCCGCCAGCAGTGCTGACCCCTGCCTGCTCCCTCAGTCAAGTGCCCCATCCTGTCCTGCCTTCCAGCTGCTGGGTCTCACATACTCCCCCACCAGGTGAGACCCACATCCCCTCCCCCACCCATTCCAGATGTCACCCAGTGGAGCAGGATGGGGATACTTTCCCTCCGGACCCCTGCGCCTCCCAGCTGGCGTCCTGCAACCTTAGCATTAGCAGGAGCCAGCGAGCATGTGTGCACCACTGCCCTCTGCTAGGCAGGATAAGAACTGCTCAGCTGTCAGAGGCCCTGCACTGCTGACGGGGATTCTCCCTTAGTGCAGGTGGCTTTGACACCAGTAGGATCCGAGTTCTATGTCTCATGCAGCTATGACATGCAGCGTGGAGCTGGGCGTGGAGTTCCCAGTGCCCACGGCTTTGCTATAAGATTCTGCCCAGCTCCTGTATCTGTTGTGGGAAGACCCTACAATAACAAACCAGCCTATGTGGCACAGTGCTCAGGGAGATCCGCAGAATAACAAACGAGCGTGCGCAGCCCAGTACTCAGGGAGACCCTACAATAACAAACCAGCATGCACAGCAGCGTGCTCGGTGGGCTTTTCAAGCTCCCAGTGACGTTCAGGTTCAGGCTGGAGTCAGTGCTGGGATGGGGCTGCCTGGGGCTTGAACCCAGAGCTGCGTAGGTGCAGCCTGGTCTACTCAGGGCTGGGGCAGGCTAGACAGGCAAAGGTGAGAGACAGGCAGAGACTCTCAGTGGTCGGGGGCAGGGGGTTCCCCCAGGACCATTGCTTGTTCTGCCACTTAGCCTGAGACGTAGCTTGTACCAAGCATGTGAAACGCTGGTGCCCTGCGTGGGTTATCAGCAGTGGGGATCAAACCTGCAACCGGATCTTCATCCCTAAGCCTAAAACATCAGCTCTTAGGCAAGGCCAACTAGGCCTATCAAGCCATACCTGGCCTAGGCACCACAAGAAGGGGACAGAGCGCCACACTGAGTGGGCGTGGCTTATACACGGGCAGGTGGGTGTTGTGTGCACATGCGTCAGTGTGTGAGCTCCACTGTCCTCTACTGGATGGAATCCACACCACTGCACTCTGTGTCATAGCCCCTGTACTGCTCCCAGGGAATCTCTTTTCACATGGGTGTCCATCCGGGAGGGAGTGCCTCTGGAGGCATCTGTCCCATCCTGCTACCATGAGGTTCTGGGGGGTCTAGGGTGTGACTCCTGTGATGCCCCGGGGGGCTTGTCTCAGGCCCCTCTTCCAACCCAGGCAGGGCCGAGCCCTGCTCTGAGCCAATGGCCCCTGCCCAGGAGGATTGGCCTTCAG
Organism: Natator depressus; assembly: GCF_965152275.1. NCBI lineage: Eukaryota > Metazoa > Chordata > Testudines > Cheloniidae > Natator > Natator depressus. The sequence continues at coordinate 12,829,970 of NC_134253.1, forward strand.
TCTCACTCCACTGGCTTGGAGCCTTGGGGCCAGCCCAGGGGCTCCAGAGGGAGGGACCTGATGGGGATCATGGTTAGTGTGTGTGGGGGGTGGAGCCGGCTGCAGATTCCCACCCTGGTTTTGGCAGTGCAGCCCCAGGGGCGCATCCGGCCCCATCTCTGCTCCTAGCAAAGGGGTTCAATCCAGCCCCCCTTCTGGGTTGTTTCTCTGCAGTCACCAATGGAGATGATGCAGAAGTCTGGCTAGAATCTGGCTTGCTTGCCCCTGGCCAGAGCAGCTGGCTGGGGTGGGAGCCTGTGTGGGTTTGGATTGGGAAGGAAGCTTTGGGACTTGCAGAGGCAGCTGCTCCTCGGTGACCCTGGGGTAAATCCAGAGTCACACCATGCACCTGAGTGGGGCGAGTCCAGCTTCACACCGGCCTAGCTAAGTGCCGAGTTTGGCTTAGAGGGGGCGGAAGCAGGCACGGTTCTTCCAACCCTGTGTGCCAAATCAGCACTCAAAGCCATGAGCCAGAGCTGGGGCAGGGAGAGGGCTTGGATCCCCCAGGAAGGCAGGCCTCTGCCCCCAGAGCTGAAGGAGAATCCCCACTAGCTGTTAGCAGTATAAGGTGTATGACACACAGCTCAGCCGATATGCTGCACGTGTTGCTCTGCTGAGGCTAAGAGAGAAGGGACGCCTGCTCCGGCGTGACACGCCCTTGGAGACAGGAGTGAGCTGAGACTCTGGGGGGAGATATTTCCTTTGCTGTTTCTCTTTGTTACCAGTCTGAGGACAAAGCTGCCACAAGGCTCAGATCCTCAGAAAGAGAGAGAGCTTCAGGAACCCCCTTATCGCCCCTCAGCGTGAGGCCCAGGGCCCACCCCCTCAAAGGGCAGCCAGCAAAGCTGGGCTCGGCTGGCCCCTAGTCAGGTACATGGCTACCCAGCCAGGGCCTGGGCACATCCAGTAAGCCAGTGCCGCAGAGCTGCCGATGGCCTGTTGGTACCTCCAACAGCCTCCTCACCGAGCTCTCAGGCATCCCCAGCACTGGCACATCCCCGGGCGCCTCCACCAAGCCAGCTGCCCCTCTGCCTGGGAGTGTGGGGCTCTGGCAACACCTCCAATCTGAAAAGCAAACAGAGCCCAACCCCCCTGAGCTCTGCCTAGTTTCCAGTTCATGCTAAACGGCTGTGGGTGGCTCTGCACCCCAGAAGTGGCTGCTTTTGGGCAGTGGGGAAGAGGTTCCTGTGTCAGCAGGAAACCCTCTGGGACCCTTCAGGGATAGAATCCAGCCCCTGCTGCTCTAAGCGTGCAGCCCCAGCCACTTGAACTGAAGGGAAATCGCTGTTGGCGGTGAGGGGGTTATGACACTCAGTGAAGCAGACCTGCAGCCATCCAGGAGAGGGCAGTGGTGAGCGCTAACTGGCTGGTCACAGGTTTCCAGGAAAAGGCTGGGAAGAGACAGGCTTGGAGCAGGGTGCCTGGGGCAGCAGAAACAGCCCCAGGGAAGGGCAAGGCCAATGGGCTATTAAGTCCAGGACCTGGCTCCGCTGTGAGACCCCTTCCCCGCAGTGTGTCCAGCCGACCACACTGTCCCTGGAGCCCAGGCCTGGTTCTGCTGCACAGCGCAGCAGCCCGGATCAACTCAGCCCTACAGCCCCAGCCTCTCTATTTATTACCAGTTATTGCAGCCGCAGGTGCCATGCCCATTTCCCTGTGTCTCTGTGATATCATGTGGCAGGGAGTTCTCCTAGTTCACACTCTCTCCCGCACATGGTCAAGCCCCGCCCTGCTGACTTCAATAGAAAACACTGTAATGAAGCCAGGGCCTCATGAACCATACGGCAGCTGCAGGGAGCGAGTTTAGCACTCTGCCCCAAGAACCCAAACCCCGACACAAGCTAAAGGAAAATCTTCTGCAACTCTTCACACTACAGGGTCTATGGACCATGGGTAGCAGTGCTGGGTGTACCCAGGAGAGGGCAGTGGTGCATGTGTGTGACACACACACACACACCCCCGCCCCAGCCTGGCCATTTAGATTGTCCTTTTCCACCAAGGTCCCACCCAAGCCACAGACCTGGGTTCAACCTTCAGAGCAAACGCTCGACTCTCAGCAACCTGCCAGGCACAGAAACCTGCTGCATGCATCACAGAAACAAACTCTAGAGCCACAGGGCCACGAGCCCTGGGGAAAGAAGAGCTGCCAGTGACCCCACCCCCATCCCACTCACCCCACACCGAGGGGAAAGTGCAAATGCCCGTGAGCTCCCCCATGAGAGCTGCTTCTCACCTAGCTGGTGGGAGAATTTGCTGACCTCTGCACTGGCTGTGTGTGTGTGTGTGTGTGTGTGTGTGTGTGTGTGTGTGCGCGCGCGCATACAGTGTGTCCGTGTGCGTGTGCACTCTGTGTGTAGGGGATGTGTGTGCAGTGTGTGTGTCTAGGATGTGTGTATGTGTGTGTGCATACAGTGTGTCCGTGTGCGTGTGCACTCTGTGTGTAGGGGTGTGTGTGTGCAGTGTGTGTGTCTAGGATGTGTGTATGTGTGTGTGCATACAGTGTGTCCGTGTGCATGTGCACTCTGTGTGTAGGGGTGTGTGTGTGCACTGTGCATGTGTGTAGGATGTGTGGATGTGTGTTGCACACCAGAAGGTGATGTGGGGGGAGGAGGGCTGTGTTTTCCACTCACCTCCAGCGAGTCACTAACTCACACCCAGAGACACAAGGGCACAGACGGGAGAAGGCGGCCCCCAGGCTGAGTCCCCCCCCAATCACCCTCCTGACCTGCTGTCTCTCTCCTGCCCTCTCAGACACAAACCCTACCCCCGCCGAAGCCCCAGGATGGGCAGTCGGGGCAAGTCTCCGCAGGACCCCCCAGCGCAACTACTGCCCCACAGGCCACTGAGCGCAGACCCCCAAACCCAGCAGGGTGGAGCCCGTCTGATCAGAACCCCCAGGGGCTGCAGCATCTCCGCCCCACATGCCCAGGGCTTCATACCCCCAGCTTCTTTGTGGGCCCCACACCCTCCCCACGTCTGCCCCCAGACCCATGTGTCCTCAGCCAGCTCACAGAGACGGGCCCAAGCAGCAGGTTTCTGACCGGGGTCTGGGTCAGACCCTCCCCACAGCTTGGGCGGCCGGATAGAGATGGGGATCTGGGGGAGGGGAGCGGGGGTGTTGGACAGGGACAGGGATCCTGGTCAGGGGGTTGGATGCGGGCCCCGATTGAGGGGCTGAACAGGGCTGGGGATTCGTGCCGTGGGGGGTGGCACTGGAATCCGGGGGTTGGTGTTGGGGTTGTACCCTGCCTTGTTCCAGAGCCTGGGGCCCCAATCCTGGTGCATTGGGGGTGGGGTGCTCCTGAACCACCCCAGCGAGCAGTTCCATGGAGGCAGGACAGGGCTCATCTCCACCACCACCCCGCCGCCCGCCCCGTGGTGACCCATCTGCCTTGGGAAAATCTCCCACCCCCAGCTGGGATCTCGGGTTCCCAGCACCTGCCGGAGCGGCACAGCCGCGGGGACCTGAACAAAGTCTCCTTTGAGAGGCCGTGGCTGGGCCGGGCATCACTGCTGGCTCCTACCTGCCTGGGATCCCCAGCCGGGGAGTGCGCGGGGGTCTCACTCTTTCCCTGTCTCCGTCACGGTGGCTCCTTCCCGCCGGACCCCAAGGTGCTGGGGAAGCCGAGCGTGGTCCCTGCTGCGAGCTGGGGTGCCTTCTCAAGGCACCTCCATCCTGGGCAGCCCTGGGGGGCCCTTGCTGGGCTGTGGGGCACACCGAGGGCAGGGCTCTCGTCCGTGTTCTCCTCTGTGAGGCTCTGCGCCTCTCCCTGGGGTTGCCTGTTATTACATAAGCGGGGCCAGCCCTGCCCCGCCGTCTAACGGCCTCCCACCCCCCCTGCGAGGTGTGGAGGGGAAGCCACAGAGAGCAGTGTCCCTAGGGGACGCTCCCCCCCCCGGCCTCCGGGGGCTGCGCTGCAGGGAAACAGGAGCCCTCGCTCCATGGCACACGGTGATAACACAGACACGCACCACAACACGCCACAATCCCCAACAACACACAGACACGCAAAGACTCCTGCACGCAGCGCCACGCACACACAGCCACACACACACGCTTGTGCGTATGCACAAACACAGCCACACGAGCATGCACAGAGCCCCTTCCCCTGCACACAGAGTCTCACACACACACCCAGCAGCACATGCACTCACACACAGACACACATACAGCCACACGCCCAAAACGGAGCCCCACAAACACCCACCCAGCCACACACACACGCTTGTGCATACGCACAAACACAGCCACAAGCATGTGCCCACAGAGCTTGCCTCCCCCACATAAAAAGCCACAGACACACACAGAGAGAGCCCCACAAACACACACACAGCCACACATGCGCACACCGACAGCTCCATACACAAAGACAACTTTAAAAGGGATTGTTGAGCCCTGAGAAAGACAAACACAAACCCACAGACGCAGCCCCCAACTCAGCTGAAATGTTACATGGGTTCATCCACAGGGGTGTGTTCTTTCTTTCTTTCTTTCTTTCTTTCTTTCTTTTCCCCCCATTGGAGTCCAAGAATTTTTGTGACTTTTTGCCACATTTCGGTAAAGTCTCAAATATACCCAGGTAGGTGTTCAATGCAAATTCATTTTAGTCAATAAAACAGCTTGAGTTTGTCTCACAGGAACCGGTGGCAGGGAGGGAGAGAGGTGCCTGTGGCCGGGGGTGCTGGGTGATCAAAGGGGGCACAGCAATCCTGGGGTTAGCTGGGGAGCAGCAGGGTGACCACGGGGTCCAGGAGGGCATGATGAGGGGGGCACCAACATCACCCATTTATGTGAGAATCTTGCACATTTGTTAACCCCCCTGCCAACCATTACCCAATTGTACTGATGGGGAAACTGAGGCACAGAGAGGGGCTGGGACTGGCTGAAAGTCAGATAGAAAAGCTGAGGCAGATATGGGGAGTGGAACCCAGGTGTCCTGACTCCCAGCTCCCTCTGTTCTAACCAACTCCACTCCACCACGCAAGCCACTTGGGTTCTACAAACAACAGGCCCTTACAGTCTCAGTGGGGCAGCCAACGGCTGAGTGGGCCACTTCTGGGACGACAGTGGGGTCTTGTGGTTCGAGCAGTGGAGACTGGGAGTCAGGACCCCTGAGTTCTATCCCCAGCCCTGGGAGGGGTGTGGGGTCTGGTGATCAGAGAGGGGTTGTGTGGGGGAGGCAGGAGGAATGGGCATCAGGACTCCTGGGTTCTATTCCCAGCTCTGGGAGGGGAGTGAGGTCGGGGGGAGGAACCGCCAGGCCATTGCCAGAAGGGGAGACTGCAGCCGCCTGGCCAAGGCCTGTGAGAAGGAACCAAAACTGGCCAATTGCACAATGAGTCAGACACATTGTCTCCGAGGCGGGGGCTTTCCATGGAGAACCGTCCCCATGGGTAGGGGGCCCATTCCCTGGGCCGGATGGTGAGTGAACCCCCTCACCCCTGGGAGTTCCCTGCCGTTGGCCCCAGAGCTGGTGCCATGGATGTGGGTTGCCATGGAGACTCAGAGCTCATGGGCCAGGACACAGGGGAAACAGGGCCCTTGCCAACAAGGCCTCGTTGTGAGGAGGCTACAGGGCCTAAGCCAATGGCAGCCTGGCTGGGGCTGCCATGTGGGCCTGGGGCTCAGGACACCTGGGTTCTATTCCCAGTTGGGTGACTCTGGGTAAATCTCCTTCCCTGCTTGTGCCTCAGTTTCCCCTCCCACCTTTTATCTAGTCAGACTTGTGAGCTTTTTGGGGCGGGGGCTGTGTCTCACTCTGGGTCTGTGCAGAGCTAGGGGAGCCCGGAATATAAATAATAAAAATGGTTTACACTCTTTGAGTATTTCTGATTGATTTTTCCCGTAGTACCCGTGGGTCTAAGCAGAGAACAGGATCCCACCACACCAGGCGCTGTACACACCAAGTGAGTCTCTGTCCCAAAGAGCTCACAGACAGCCCTGCATGGGGTCTAATGGGTTACAGCGCAGGACCCGGGAGTCAGGACTCCTGGGCTCTGTTCCTATCTCTGGGTAGGGAGTGGAGGTCAGTGCTTAGAGCAGGGGTGACTAGGAGCCAGGACTCCTGGGTTCTATTCCTGGCTCTGGGAGAGGAGTGGGATCTAGGAAAGGAAACTGATGCATAGAGAGGGGCTGTGACTCCCCCTGGATCACATCAGCCACCTGGCTGGAAACACAGGCATTAGCGCTCATGGATATTTCTTACTGCACCTTGTGCTAGGTGCTGTATATTCATGGCCCACGATTCCTGGGTTCTAATCCAGCTCTGAGACAGGAATGAGGTGCAGTGAGTTACCTCGGGTTGGCTGGAAGCCAGGATGCCTGGGTTCTGTCTCCAGCTCAAGGAAGGGAGGGTGACTAGTGGTTAGAGCAGGGGGCCTGGGAGCCAGGACTCCTGAGTTCTGCCCCTGGTGCTGGGAGGGGAGCGACTGCTGCTGGGTTGAGCTTGAATCACATTGGCCATCGAGGAGCAAACGGCCCCATTGCTTGTCACAGAGAGCCATCCCCACCCCCCTCCCAGAACCAGGGATAGAACTCAGGAGTCCTGGCTCCCCCACCAAACCACTAGACCCTGCTCCCAGAGCCAGGGATAGAACCCAAGAGTCCTGGCTCTTAGGCACCGCCAGTGAGTGGGTGCAGGCTGTGATTCCACGTGTCCTGCAGTTTTGGGGGGGGGCCCGTGGAAGCCTGGCGGAGCGCTTAGGGAGTGCATCCTAGCAGGAAGTGCACCCCCTGCACCCCAGGGCATGGCAGGGGGCGGTGGAGGGATCTGATACCTGAACAGTCCCAGGGCAGTGGGGGCTCCAGGGCTGAGGCTGGGGGAGGGTTGCCTGAATCTGGCCCTTTCATTCTCCTGGGCTCCCCCTCCCCCAGGGCTGGCCCAGGCCAAGGCAGAGACAAAGGCTCTTTTATGGGCCCAGGTAACCAGGCATCCCCACGCACCTGTCTTAAAGGCGCAGGCAGTCTTTCTGCTGCACACGCCGCTCCCGAGCTGTGAGCCCTGGCGTGTGCCCTGTCTTCACCCAGTGCATGCCTGTGCGTATCATGGGTATGACATGAGGCATCCGTCTGTACCGGGGCTCACATGGAACAATCCCAGCAGCACGTGTCTGTGGCATGCATGGTGCAGGCGTGCTAGTTCAGTGCATACTTGCCCCCATGTAAATAACATGGAACACCCCCCAACATGGCTTAATAGGGGATCATGCAGCTGCACACGCCTGCAACATGCAACCAATGTGAATGCTAGAGCAGCATCTGTCTGCACAGGCAGTACATGTCAATGCTCGATCATCATGACTGCAACACGTGATATACACGAATGCTAGAGCAGCATATGTCTTCAGTAGGTATACATGTGACTGCTCGGTCATGGTCCTGATTCTTCTCACACTGGTGTAAACCAGGAATCTCTCTGTTAAAGTCAGTGAAGTTATATGGGTATCTAGCTCTGGTATGAGGAGATTCAGGAGTAGCAGAGCTGCATAGAACTGCAGCAAACAGAACATAGGAATATCACACCACATGTTTGCCGCATGCCTTACACATGAACCCTGGCGGCATGAGCTAGTCGTTACACAGCTGTGACATGTATGGTGTGGAGATGCTCTAACAGCACATAACCGTGACTTGCTTCCTATAGCAATAATACAGATCACAGGACACACCTGCAACATGCTTAAGGATGAAGCCTGGGTCAGCATCTAGCTGTAATGGGCACCACACAGAAATACCATGTGTGTAATGTATTATGCAGGGCACATAACATAGGAATCCCATGTTAGCACATGTCTGTAACATGTCCACAGTAATACCACGGCAGCACGTCTGTAACACGCCGCATGCAGGGATGCCACGGCAGCGCACGCCTGTAACATGCAGCGCACAGGGATGCCACGGCAGTGCATGCCTGTAACATGCAGCACACAGGGATGCCACGGCAGCGCACACCTGTAACATGCAGCACACAGGGATGCCACGGCAGCGCACACCTGTAACACGCAGCGCACAGAGATGCCATGGCAGCGCACGCCTGTAACACGCAACGCACAGGGATGCCACAGCGGTGCACGCCTGTAACACGCGGCACACAAGGATGCAATGGCAGTGCATGCCTGTAACATGCGGCGCACAGGGATGCCATGGCAGCGCACGCCTGTAACACGCGGCGCACAGGGATGCCACGGCGGTGCACGCCTGTAACACACGGTGCACACGGGTGCCACGGCAGCGCACGCCTGTAACATGCGGCACACAGGGATGCCACGGCAGCGCACATCTCTGACACGCGGCGCACACGGGTGCCACGGCAGCCCATCTGGCGCATGCCACACTATGGTATCAGAGCCAGGGTATCACAGGCTCTGGATGTTTTTCCTCCCTTGTGCGACCCCCTCCCCCGCACACACAGGAAGGCCGTTACTGTGGTTTCTGTGCCACCTCCTGTGTATTGTGCCATATGGACAATTTATAACCCCCAGGGCCTGAGCCTATTTCTGGGGCTTCCCTCTCGCCTGCCCAGGGGATCCTGGGACTCGTAGTCTGAGGAGGGGGCCGGGAGCACCAGATGCAGCAGCCGGGGAGCTGCTCAGCTCCCTAGGCCGAGAGACGCTTGGCCGAGCCAGTGCTGGGCTGGGGCTGCAGGGCGTGGCGACCCCACCAGGACAAAGTCAGGCCCTTTTGTTCAGTGCCTTGAAGTAGCCACCCCACCCACCCCAGAGGTGACTGCATTTCACTGCTGGAGAACAGGTTTCTGAATAAGGATCTGCCAGGCTTGGCAGCAATGTGGGGCTGGGGCTGGGTGCAGGTGAGCCAGTGCGGCATCCCCCTGCCCCCCTCCCACTTACTCTAGCCCCAGTCACTCCCGCTGTCACCCCAGACATATGCCAGGTTCAAGTCCTGGGGATGCTCACTGCCCAGGCTCCCCTTGGGATTGGACCCTGCCCCATGGAGCAGCACCCTGGACCCAGACTCTGGAGCAGCTCAGCCCGAAAGGTGGGTGGGGGGCCAGTTGGGTGAGTGGCTCTGGGGGGCACAGACTTGACGGGACCGCCCCTTCAGCTTCAGGGGGGACCCAGCACAGCTGTCCCACACCCCGCCTGGCCCCGTTGCTAAAGAGCCCAGGCAACGTTATGTAACTGGTCTCGCAGCGGGGTGGCTGCCTCGTCTAACGCAACCTTTATCAGCACGGCCCAGTGTATCCGCCCCTGGCAGCGTCCGGCCCAGCTTCCTCTGCAACTGGCCAGGGAGGCTGCAGGGCTGGTATCCCTGACACCCAGCGCTTCCCCTCCGCAACCAGAGCCCCCACCCCAACCCACGGCTCCAGCAGCCTCCGCCACTGAGAGCTGTGGGGACCTCACTGTGGTTACGGAGCAGGGCTGGAAATAGAACCCAGGAGTCCTGGCTTCCTGCCCTGCTTCCCCACAACCACTAGATCCCTCCCCTTTCCCAGAGCCAGGGATAGAACCCAGGAGCCCTGGCTCCCCACCCCCACTGTAACCTCTACACCCCCCCCCCCTTCCCAGAGTCAGGGATAGAACCCAGGAGCCCTGGCTCCCAGCTCCTGCCACTCTAACCACTAGATACCACTGTCCCAGGGGCTCAGCTCCTCTGTGCCAGGGGATTGTGCAAGCAAAGAGCACCCCCTGCCGTCAGAAGGCAGCTGGATTCCCAGGGCCACCCTGCAGCCATCTCGGTTTGGGGCTGATCCATGCAGGGGAGGGGGGCAGTGTTGGGTTTTCTCTGCTGCGGTTTGAGGTTAGCACCCCCACGCCAAGCCCCAGGACATGGGATTAGCTGCTCTCATCCACAGCCTATGTGCACCGGGGAAAAAAGAGGGACAGTTCAACCAGTAGAGACTGTCAATAGGGTAGGAAGGGGCTGTGGGTCGGGATTGAGGGGCACCAGCAGAGCTGGGGGCTGGAAGCCCAGGACTGGGGTAGCAGGGGGCTGTGGGTCAGGACTCAGGGGCGTTGCCTTAGTTGATGCCAGGGTCTGTGTGGGTCCAAGCACTGGCTGCAGAGCCAGATGCCAAGTCCCACAGAGTGCAGGGGGTGGGGGACTGGTCCTATTTCAGTATGTGGGGCAGGGGGGAATTTTCCATTGCTCAACAAGGGGCGGCTGGGCCTGTGATGCCTACTCTGCTCCCCTGCTGGTTCTGGTTTTGGGGACACATGGACACCAGGTTGAGCCCCCACAAACTCATCTCACCCAGAGTCCTGAGACAGGAGCACCTTCCTGTGATGGCCCATCACTCCCCCACCAGCCCTGTTTGGTCCCCAAGCCCCCCCCATGCTGTCCCTACCATGAACCCCCATGTCAGCCCTGCCGCACCCCCCACACCAGGTCAGCCCTGCCCCCACTCCCATGCTGTCCCTGCCATGCCCCCTACATGATGCTGGCCCTGCTGCACCCTCATGCCAGCCCAGCCACACACCAAACCCCATGCCAGCCCTGTCCCACCATGCCAGCCCTGCCGTGCCTCTGCTGTGGTTCGGTCTTTAATGATAGGGTTGTGGGGTGTTTCCCAGAAGGACTCTGGCCTTGTGTCCAGCCTCTTCCATGGGCCCCGATGGCAGGACAGTAGGAGGAGGGGCGTGAGACCTATGACCCCACCCTAAGCAAGGCCCACAGGTGCTCCCAGGCTTGGGGGGTGTTACCTGTCAGCTCTGTGTTCTTGGGGAACCAGGGCACAGTACCCAGCCTGTCTGATTCACGAAAGACCTTACCCCCAGACTCTGCTTGAACCAAAACTGATCAGAAGAAAGACTTACAAAAGACAACAAAAAGGCCGTGGGAAACACCCCTAAACCCCTCCGACAAGGGTGACAGGAGTAAAGAAACTCCCCTGGCCTCATTTGCATCGAAGATGGGACAGGGAGGCACCTTCATTAGCATACAGAACAGAGAACAGAGATTCCAAGGCAAGAACCGCGCTGAACTCTGGGACCAGAAAAGCAGGGAAGCACTGCATGATGGGGGAGCTCTGCTCCAGATGTTAATGAACCCACGCCTGCACACACCCAGCTCAGGAGTGATTCTAGTAATAAATCCTTTATTGGTATCCAAAACAGTGAAGCTCCCTAATTGCATTGTGAGCTCCCTCCAAGGAACACAGCCCATAGCCAGGAATGATCAGCTCCCATTGTCTAGCTTCAACAAAACAACTCTGGTATACTCCCTTGTTTACATACAAACAAATCTAGTGTTCTCCCTTGAACCATGTTGTTTCTCTACAAAAACCCTACCCATGCTCAAAATCTGCATCAGTTCCACTGGGGCTTCATCTTCTCCTGACTGATTGTGCTGGGGGCTCTGCCTGACTCCTGCACTCTGGACCCTCAGCTACCACCCACCACCTGGGAACCCCGACCGATTCAAGCTTCACGGAGTGGTGAGATCCCAGCTCTCTCTCTCTCTCAGTGTAGCCTTCTGACCCTGGCTTGTGTGATCAGTTATAGTTTAGTAAACCTGATTTTTATACTCAAATTTAAGTTAGATTTAATATTATAACTGTTATGTTCGTTTGGCTCCCCTATGGTTATTACCCATCAATAAATAACTTTCATGATGAAGCTGGTTGCTTCTCTCTCTCCCCCCTCGTGAGTATTTTTTGGTTTCCTCATTCGCTCTGCAGCAACGCTCCTCGTACCTAAGCTAAAAGATCCCTGCAGCGCCCAAAAATCCTGTGGGGGTTTGCTCATCAAGTGGGTTACTACCAGTGCAATTGTAACATGAAAGTGGGGATAGAGACATGCTGAACGTGGGACATAGAATCATAGAATCATTGAACTGGAAAGTATCTCGAGAGGTCGTCTAGTCCAGTCCCCTGCACTCAAGGCAGGACTAAGTATTATCTAGACCATCCCTGACAGGTGTTTGTCCAACCTGCTCTTAAAAATCCCCAGTGATGGAGGTTCCTCCACCTCCCTAGGCAATTTATTCCAGTGCTTCACCACCCTGACAGTTAGGAAGTTTTTCCTAATGTCCAACCCAAACCGCCCTTGCTGCAATTTAAGCCCATGGCTTCTTGTCCCATCCTCAGAGGTTAAGAACAACAATTTTTCTTCCTCCTCCTTGTAATAACCTTTTACATACTTGAAAACTGTTATCATGTCCCCTCTCAGTCTTCTCTTCTCCAGACTAAATAAACCCAATTTTTTTCAATCTTCCCCCATAGGTCATGTTTCCTAGATCTTTAAACATCTTTGTTGCTCTTCTCTGGACTTTCTCCAATTTGTCCACATCTTTCCTGAAATGTGGCACCAAGAACTGGACACAATATTCCAGTTGAGGCTGTATCTGTGTGCAGTAGAGCGGAAGAATTACTTCTCGTGTCTTGCTTACAATACTCCTGCTAATACATCCCAGAATGATGTTTGCTTTTTTTGCAACAGCGTTACATGGTTGACTCATATTTAGCTTGTGATCCAGCATGACCCACAGATCCCTTTCCACAGTACTCCTTCCTAGGCAGTCATTTCCCATTTTGTATGTGTGCAACTGATTGTTCCTTCCTAAGTGGAGTACTTTGCATTTGTCCTTATTGAATTTCATCCCTATTTACTTCAGACCATTTCTCCAGTTTGTCCAGATCATCTTGAATTTTAATCCTACCCTCCAAAGCACTTGCAACCTTTCCCGGCTTGGTATCATCCAAAAACTTTATAAGTGTACTCTCTATGCCATTATCTAAATCATTGATGAAGATATTGAACAGAACCGAACCCAGAACTGATTCCTACAGGACCCCATTCATTATGCCCTGCCAGCATGACGGTGAACCACTGATAACTACTCTCTGGGAATGATTTTCCAACCAGTTATGCACCCACCTTATAGTAGCTCCATCTAGGTTGTATTTCCCTAGTTTGTTTATGAGACGGTTATGCGAGACAGTATCAAAAGCCTTACTAAATTCAAGATATACCGTATCTACTGCTTCCCCCCATCCACAAGGCTTGTTACCCTGTCCAAGAAAGTTATCAGGTTGGTTTGACATGATTTGTCCTTGACAAATCCATGCTGACTGTTACTCATCACCTCATTATCTTCTAGGCGTTTGCAAACTGATTGCTTAATTATTTGCTCCATTATCTTTCCAGGTACCGAAGTTAAGCTGACTGGTCTGTAATTTCCCAGGTTGTCCTTATTTCCCTTTTTATTGATGGGCACTATGTTTGCTCTTTTCCAGTCTTCTGGAATGTCTCCTGTGTTCCATGACTTTTCAAAGATAATTGCTAATGGATCAGATATCTCCTCAGTCTCCTTGAGTATTCTAGGATGCATTTAATCAGGCCCTGGTGATCTGAAGACATCTAACTTGTCTAAGTAACTTTTGACTTGTTCATTCCCTATTTTAGACTCTGATCCTACCTCATTTTCACTGGCAGTCTCTATGTTAGACGTCCAATCGCCACCAATCTTCTTGGTGAAAACTGAAACGAAGAAGTCATTAAGCACCTCTGCCACTTCCACATTTTCTGTTATTGTCTTTCCCCCCTCATTGAGTCACGGGCCTACTCCGTCCTTGGTCTTCCTTTGCTTCTAATGTATATGTCTTCTTGTTTCCTTTTATGTCCCTAGCTAGTTTGATCTCGTTTTGTGCCTTGGCTTTTCTGCTTTTGTCCCTACATACCTGTGTTATTTGTTTATATTCATCCTTTGTAATTTGACCGAGTTTCCACTTTTTTGTAGGTCTCTTTTTTGAGTTTTAGATCATTGAAGATCTCTTGGTTAAGCCAGGGTGGTCTCTTGCCAGACTTCCCGTCTTTCCTACGCAGTGGGATAATTTGCTCTTGTGCCCTTAATAATGTCTCTTTGAAAAACTGCCCAAAAAACTGCCCTAGGAGGATTGTAGCTTGGAAGTGTTGCTCGACCCAGTCTGCTGAGTCCAGGGCCATATGCGGGTAGCAGATGGAAAGTGCTGCTTGACCCAGCCTGCTCAGGCGTACCCTGTTCTGGTGCGGTGCCCATGGCATAGGAGGGTGGCAGCCTGGAGGTGCTGTTTGACCCAGCCTGTTGAATCCAAGGCCATATGAGAGTGACAGCTTGGGAGTGCTGATTAACCTGGTCCTCTCAGATCTGCTCTGTTAATGTGTGTATGTGTCTGACTGATTCTGGGGCTGGAAGAACCCAGCCCTGGGGAACCTTGGTCCTGCAGGGTAGCTCCACTGGGAGGGACTTGCAGCAGGGAGAAGTACAGCGCCGTATGAGAACACATGTGACACAAGCAGTACATTGATCGAATTACAGAAACGCCCCGCCCCCCGAAGAGTAACCCTAATAAATGAGCGTACCCCAAAGTAACAGGCAAAGCTGGTAACAAATTGGTGGAGGAATGCAGGCAGCACGTGACCCTAATCACGTGGTACTTGTTGAGTAGTTGCTGTGGAGTGGGGAAACTGAGGCACAGACCTGCGCAAACTGTCTCTTCCTTTTTCAGACTAAGCTCCTTTAGCGAGGTCTCTCTCTCATAGAATATTTGGTAACGTCCTGTAACTTTTAAGTTAAGATTCATGCTTAGAATAACGGTAGGACCATGCAATAAGGAGTTAAAGAGTTGTGCCTTAAAAGTAAAGATTTTAGAGCAATACTGTGAAAGGGCTTTTGGTAGGGATCATTAATGAGATAAGGGAAGTAGATAGGGCTGAGAAAAAAACCCTTGGCTGCTCACTTGAGACAGGAAAAAACCAACAGGTTAGAGAGATGAGTAATGAAGAAGGGGAAATGCCCCTGGGAAAGGGGATGCTCTAAGGGAATCAACTCCAGGAAACAGCCCCAGGATCGGAGCTGCCAGACCTCGGCACTCTGCCAGTGGTACTGTGTGGAGGTTGGAGTCCCGCAGATGGACCTGATCCTGGCTGGCCATCAGGAAGGGTTCATCTGTCTTGTTGGGAGTGGTGAGCATTGGGTGTATGGGGTGTGCATTCTGTTCTGGTGATTGTTAATAGGTGGCGATTGAGTGGGGTATTGCTGTGTGGGGCTCTTTCGCTGGTGGAAGACCCCATAAACTCACAAAAGATTAAGTCCTGAGTCCACAGGGAAAGGGTGTTTGCCCAGAGTCCACGGAGGAGTAAAGTTAGCCTTTCGCCTGGAGTCCTACAAACTGGGTAAAGGTGGGCGTCCCTAGAGTGTATAAGTAACAGAGAATTTTGTGCGGGTAACAATTAGGCCAAGCAGTGATGTACAGACAGTTTTCAGTGAAGGAGCACTCTTTGACACACACCTGGGATGGCCTGTGCTTTATTGTGAATCGGACCAGCCCTAGTGTTTATCAGGTAGAAATCCTGAATGGAAAAAACAGGAAATCCTGGTGGAAATGGTTTCATTCCTCACCGCTCAAAGAGTGGAAGGGTAAAACACCTGACCCTCAAGGGATATTATAACTGTCTTCTCTGTCCTGCCAGCCACCCTTCTTGGCTAGCAAGAAGGAACGGCTTGGGGCCATTGGAAAACATGCGTTGGGTGGGCTTGTCAGTGCCTACCCCGATACTGAGGCAGGAAAAGGCCAGAGAAGTTTTCAACTTATTATGGCCACCCTCACGTAGGTCACTGCTTCATGTTCCCCCTGCAATATTGGTCCCAGGCTCTCCCAGTATATATGGGGGTTTGTTCTCTCTTCTCTGCCCCTTCACAGGTCCCGAACATGAGCCATGACATCCCATCGTTGCACCAGCCCCCTGCTGTTCATAAGTGTCTGGAGTCTGATGCGGTCCAGGCTCTATGCTGTACCTGTGATCCCTCTGAGCCTCTGGAGGGGCTTGCCAGCTGGAGCCCAGGAAGTAAAATTGCTCTGCCACATGCATGGATTCTATGGGAATGGGAGCAACTGGCCCTGCAGCGTCGCTACCAGTTCTATGCTGTCAGCAACTCCTCGGGTTGCCTCTAGGAAAGCGTTGCCAATTGCACGCAGAGTGCGCCGAGGAGTCACTCAAGTTTTGTTATGAAACTAAAACCACAGCAGACTCCGTCCCATTCTTCTGTAAGCCGTTGTGATCTCAAAAGGGATGTACACCATCAAACGCAGCCAGTGACAGCCTCCTGGGTGGCAGAAGGTGCAGGATAGTCCTGGTTTCTTCTGCTGTTTGGGGAGCAACCATACCCCTATGTGTCATCATTGTCATCAATACCCAGACACCTCCGTTACCCGGAGTTGAACTGCAGCTGTCTCTGATCACACCCCAGGCAAAAATATCACACGGTTCCCCATAAACTGGGAACTGCTGAACTGGACTTTAGCTGGACATGACCTGATTCAGCAAGGTCCCCGAGACTGGGTAGTTCCATTAAAGGGCACACATTGTGACAAGCTCATGCCAACAATTTGGTTTAAATTCTATGGGCACATTGATTCCATGAGCCCGGTTTGTGCAGAACAGAATTGGGCCAACAACAACCAAAAAAAACAGTTTTAAATTTTGACCCTCTGATCACAAACCTCACTTCCCTCCAACTTTTAAGTGCCCCAATTTCAGGATCCCATGTGTTAAAATTGGATCAACAAGAACATTTGGTTCTTCAACCTCAGACTTCTCTGAAGGAGGTTCAAATCCACTTAGAGGGCATGAATATCTCTTGCATAGCACCTGTATGCGCTCCCTTGATTGGAACTAGCCATAAGGGTTGGGATGAACGGGTAAGAATGTGGCAAGGGGCTGACCATGTAAATAGAGTAAAAGGGGAATTAAGTGATTAGATTGCACCTGTAGGAATAGGAATCTCTTTAGATGATGCTGCAAATATAGAAGTTCTGGCTAATAAACTATCATATGCCACCGAAAATATAGTAAAGAAATATACCCCATTAACAACATCTTTGAAACAGTTAAGTGAGGAACAGTAGTTAATAAGTAAGGTATTTCCTGGGTGGGAAAGACTGATAGAAAAAGATGAAGAGTTAATGGTGTCTGGTGTACAGTCCCTACAGAATAATGTCTCATTGACCTCAGTGTGTGAGCAAACTCAGCCTCTCACCTAGCATGTAATCATGGGAATGATTCGGCAAGCCAAAGTAGGACAAATTCCCATGGAGGCAATCAACTTGATCCTGCCCCATGTAACGAAGGAAGAATTAGTTCTCCGGCCCTGGTGGAGACTAGTTAATGCTTCATACAATCACCACCAGCAAAGCTTGCAGTTATTCTTGATAACAGTGGCAGGCAAAGAAATTAGAGTAATCCACCCAGTAGTCCCACTGGGATTACAGATTAATGATAACTCAGTAATGTACTCCAGAGATCCTAACGCTTGGGCCTGGCAGAAAGATAATGTGTGGAACACAGTAAATGTAAAGGGGTGTAGGAGAAAAGAAGGTTTGGGCTATATCTGTGAAGACCAAGCATTGGAGGAACATGATGAATGCTTCTTCCCACAACCTAGGAATAAGTCTCACTGTTCCTTCCATAAAAAGAACAGGAGTACTTGTGGCACCTTAGAGACTAACAAATTTATTTGAGCATAAGCTTTTGTGAGCTCACTTCATCGGATGCATGCAGTGGAAAATACAGTGGGGAGATTTTATATACACAGAGAACATGAAACAATGGGTGTTACCATACAGACTGTAATGAGAGTGAGCGGGTAAAGTGAGCTATTACCAGCAGGAGAGAAAAAGCATGCATCCTATGAACCGAGCTGTAGCTCACTAAAGCTTATGCTCAAATAAATTGGTTAGTCTCTAAGGTGCCACAAGTACTCCTTTTCTTTTTGCAAATACAGACTGACACGGCTGCTACTCTGAAACCTGTTCCTTCCATGTTATCAAGGAAGAGGGGTCTGTTATTATCTATGTTGGTAAAGCATGTATGTGTGTAAGAATGAGATGTAATATTGTATTGATTAATGGACATTGGATTCAATCCATGGTGCCTTACATTAACCGCTGTTTCTGTAATGTAACCACTATTGTTAGCTGTGATATTAAGTTTACTGTGCCTATATGGACTGTATAACATTTAAATGCCTCTCCTGAGCTCTACAAAGAGGTTTCCCCCATTTCACTGGGAATGGGTCTCACTGCCAGTAAGGGACTATTAACTCATCCCTCCTTACAAACTGAGCTGCAGAAGCTCTGAACTTTGGGGGAGAAAGGCAAACTCGAAATTCAGCACCACAACCAGGCGATCTCTAGGCTAGCCGCTACAGTTAAAAACACAGGCCATCACTCCTGGTGGAAGACTGCTTGGGTGGAGCCCCAGTGCAACAGGTCTTTTAAATATTGTGCTTCACCCCATTGTGGTGATAATCGATTTCCAAATTATACTAGCAATTTATCTGGTTCTACTGGTTTGCGGGATCCAGCGACTGATGCGGCAGCTGCAATGGATGGAAGATCAGACCCGGTACCACAGAGTAAGGCTGTGATGGGGATACTCCCTCAGCGCAAGCACCCCATCAACAGGGGGACTTGTTACCTAGCAGCTCTGTGTTTTTGGGGAACCAGGGCACAGTACCCAGCCTGTCTGACTCACGGAAGACCTTCCCCACCCCAGCCTCTATTTGAACAAAAACCAATCAGAAGACTTACAAAAGGCAATGAAAAGGCAGTGAGAGACACACCTAAACCCCTGGGATAAGGATGACAGGATTAAGGAAACTCCCCTAGCCTCATCTGAATGGAAGATAGGACAAGGAGGTATCTCCATTAGCATGCAGAACAGGGAACAGAGATTCCAAGGCGAGGACTACAGGGAAGCACTGCATGATGGAGGATCTCTGCTCCAGATGTTAATGAACCCACGCCTGCACACACCCAGCTCAGTAGTTATCAGACCAATTCTAGTAATAAATCCTTTATTGGTATCCAAAACAGTGAAGCTCCCTAATTGTATTGGGAGCTCCCTCCAAGGAACACAGCCCATAGCCAGGAGTGATCAGCTCCCATTGTCTAGCTTCAACAAAACAACTCTGGTATACTCCCTTGTTTACATACAGACAAATCTAGTGTTCTCCCTTGAACCGTTGTTGTTTCTCTACAAAAAACCCTACCCATGCTCAAGTAAGTGCTCTGATGCCTGGATCCAAAATCTGCATCAGTTCCACTGGGGCTTCATCTTCTCCTGACTGATCGTGCTGGGGGCTCTGCCTGTCTCCAGCACTCTGGATCCTCAGCTACCACCACCACCTGGGAACCCCGGCTGGTTCGAATGTCACGGAGTGGTGAGAACCCAGCTCTCTCTCTCTCGGTATAGCCTTCTGACCCTGTGATCAGTTATAGGTTTGTAAACCTGACTTTTATAATTAAATTTAATTTAGATTTAATATTATAACTGCTTTGTTTGTTTGGCTCCTCTATGGTTACTACCTGGCAATAAATAAATTTCATGATGAAGCTGGTTGCTTCTCTCTCTCTCTCTCCCCGAAACTCGTGAGTGTTTTTTGGTTTCCTCATTTGCTCTGCAGCAACGCTCCTCGTACCTAAGCTAAAAGATCCCTGCAGCGCCCAAAAATCCTGTGGGGTTTGCTCATCAAGTGGGTTACCACCAGAACAAGTGTAACATGAAAGTGGGGCTAGAGACGTGCTGAACCTAGGGCATATGAGGGTGGCAGATGGAAAGTGCTGCTTGACCCCATCTGCTCAGGCGCACTCTGATCCAGTGTGGTGCCCATGGACTAGGAGGGTGGCAGCCTGGAGGTGCTGTTTAACCCAACCTGCTGAGTCCAAGGCCATATGAGGGTGACAGCTTGGAAATACTGCTTGACCCAGCCCACTGAGCCCAGGGACATATAAGGGGTCAGCTTGGGAGTGCTGATTAACCCGGTCCTCTCAGATGTTCTCTCTTAATGTGTGTGTGTGTGTTTGTCTGATTCTGGGGCTGGAGGAACCCAGCCCTGGGGAACCTAGGTCCTGCAGGGTAGCTCCATTGGGAGGGACTTGCAGCAGGGAGAAGTAGAGCTCCATATGAGAACACAAGTGACACAAGCAGTACATTGATAGAAGTATAAACCTCCCCCCTGCCTGAAGAGTAACCCTAATAAATGAGCATACCGAAAAGTAACGGGCAAAGCTGGTAACAAGGGGGCAGAGCTGACACCTGAGGGTCCCTGCCACCCCGCAGGGCTCAGTCTCTGGGGTTGTTTGCCCCTCCACAAGGCTGCCAGCTGGGGGTGGGAGCCTGGTTAGCACCAATTGCAGGGTGGTTTGGGGGCTGTGGGAAGTCTCTCTGTGAGCGAGCCAGGCCCCAGACCCCGGCAGCTCCAGCCCCACGCTCTGGGGCAGCTGGTGTCAAACCCACAGCTCCCTGCTTCCTCCTCCGGGCCCTCCATCGCCCTCACCCAGGGCCCCCTGCATCCCTGTGGCAACCTCCCTGACTGATGCTCAGGAAACAGAGGCGGTGCTGGGAAAGGGGATCCCCCAGCCGTGCTGCCCCTCCTGACCGCAGTGATGCAGCCCAAACCCCTTCTCTCGACACACCAGGACCAGGGGGGCAAGCACCTGTCGCTCAGGGGGCAGGGAATGATCTGGGATGTGGGGATGGGGGGGGGGGGGCGGGAGAGGGGACTTTGCTGCAGGGCTTAGGCAGGAAGCAGCAACACCCCAGCTGCCTGGGCCTGGGGGTAGAGGGACGACTTGGACCTAGGCCCATCCCCCTGACGGCAGAGGACCCCAGAGATGTGGCCGCAGCGGTGCTTGCTTCCCACCAGGAATCTGGCGGAGGCAGGGCTCTGGGGGGAGCTGGCTGAGAGGGTGGGAGCTGGGCCAGCTTCACAGGAGATACCAGCCTGACACCAGCCCATGGATTGGACCTCCTCAGCCCAGCAGCGACAGGGGGCAATGGGGGGCTGATGACTGGAGTCTGTGACAGATCCCCCCCAGCATCACACAACCCCCCTCTCCCAGACTGTGGGCAGTGCATTGCTGGGATAAATCTTGGGGTAAAACCCCATGTTTCTCCAGAGGGAAGGCTCGCAAGCACCCCGGTGCCCATGGCCATGAGGCACATGGAGTCGGGGAGTTCGCAGGGCCTGGGGGGGTGGGCGCAGGTCAGGAGTGACCCTGGACAATGGCTCCTCAGTGACTTTCTCCCCGTCCCTGGTGCCGGGGGAGCAGGCCGAGCCATTCTGGGCAGCAGGATCTGATGGCAGGTCTGCGTCAGGCCCATGGCGCCAATTGCCCGTTGAGAGCGGAAGGACAATGCGATTGACCCCACACAGTCCTGACTCCTCCCTCCAACCTGGGGCGCCAGGGCCCAGGGTGGCAGCACCAAGCTCTATTCCAGTCAGTGCCAAGGGTGGGGTGAGGGACTCAGGGTCTTCCACACACTCCCACCCCCTGGGAGCAAGCTGCCCTCTTCACCTGTGACTAGGGTTGCCGACAGTCCCTTATTAGAAGGGCCATCCCTTATTTTTTCCATCTCTGTACAGCAAGACTGGGAGTCACTGAGTGCGGCTAAAAGCAGCAGAAATCCCCCTGGTGAATGTAGGTGAGTCCTTCTTAGTATTGTTGTTAATAATAATAATAATGATCTCAGGAGGGAGGGTGGGGCTAAGAAAACCGTCCCTTATTTTTGAAGTACAAAGTTGTCAAGCTGACCTCTGACCCCCAGAACTCCCCATCACGAGTCCACAGCCACGGGCTCGGAGAGCAGCTTGTAGCGGATCAGGAAATAGGGGTAGCACTGGCAGCTGTCAAAGATGACAAAGATCTGTGGCTTCTTAGCGCAGTCCGTGCAGGAGTCGTAGAGGCGGCCGTCGTGTGCTGGTGGGGGGCGCCGGAACCTGGGTTTGCCCCGCGCCGAGCGCCCCACCAGCACCTTGGCCAGGAACATGTGGCACAGGCTGGCCTTGCCCAGCTTGGTGTAAGTGTGGGAGTAGGAGGCGTCGGTGGCGAAGTAGCTGCCCTGCCCGTAAGCCTCGCCGTTCTCCCCTGACACCCGGGGGTCAAAGTTCATCTCGCAGATAGGCTGCACTTTGCTGGCCATGGTGCCGTGAAAGAGGTGTCTCTCCAGGAAGCGCCGTGACGCACAGGGACGGATCTGGGCCATGAACTTCTTCTGGCTGGAGGGCGGGACAGATGGGGGTGGGGGGGTCACTGACGAGATGGAGCCCCACCCACCCGCTTCCTTGGTGCATTGCCCCAGGTTTGGGTATGATGGGTCAGGCACCAAGAGCAGCCAGGAGTCACCCCAGTAAGAAGCCGGGATCGCCAGCTGGCTAGGGATGGGCAGGGTGCCCCAGGTGGGTTCATGGCTCCAGCCCAGTCGCTTCCACGACCCAGAGCATGGGGACCAACCCACAAAACACCAGCCTTTGGGCGATTCCCATTCCCAGCCCAGGGGGAACCACGCCCCAGGATTAGTGCACTAGCGCTACAGTTCCAGCCATCATCGCAGCCCTGTGGCAGCAGCCAGATACAAGGGCACCAAGGGAAAGTCCAGAACCCACTAGCAGCCCCCCATGCCCTGCCCAGCCCCATGTCTGCCCTACTTACCCACAGTATTTCTGCCACAGGTAGTCATTCCGGACCCGGTAGACGGCCAGCACCAAAGCCTTGTCCTCTGCCAGAGTTTTGTGGAACAGCGTGCATGTGGTCTTATAGGCCCTCTCTGCTGGTGCCACTTCTGCCAGCGTGTACATGGTGCCCACTGGGGCCTTGGGGACCCAGGACGCAGGGTATGGGCCCCAGTAGGTGCCCTGGGGGTCCTCCCCAGGGATGGCGCTGGGGGAAGAGAGGGTGGCGCCTGGGCCTGTCCTGCCAAGAGAAGGCACACAAGGGCATGGCTAGTGGCGGGAGCTTCTTGGGTGCCCAGGGGCAGGGATGGCACCTGGCCAGAGCACTCACCGCAGGTGGGGCGCCAGGCGCCAGGGTGGGCGGAAGATTGGGCGCCGCAGGATGCGCCTGGTGAAGCCCGTACGCACATTGCGCTGGGTCATTTTCTTCAGGTCCACATTGTACAGCCGGCCACGCAGCTCAAAGGCGTGGTTCCACATGCCCTTCTCGAAGGCCGCCAGCAGCTCCCACCGCACCGGCTGGGCACAGAGAGACGCCATCATGGGACACCCCTCAGCCACGTTCCTCCCAGCCACGCACCCACTCCCAGCCACGATGCTCCCCAGCCATGCAGCACCACCACCTTCCTTAGCTACGCCACTCTCCCAGCCACGCAGCCCCTCCCCAAACCACGCCACTCCCCCAGCCATGCAGTGCCACAACCCTCCTCCGATACCCCAGCCACACAGCCCCCCCAACCACGCCCCTCCCCCACCCACCCAGCCAGGCCACACCTCCAGCCACACAGCCCCTCCCCCTTCCCAGTCATGCTGCTCCCCTGGCCACCCCTCCCCCTCCCCCTCCCCCTCCTCAGCTACCCCAGCCACACAGTCCCTTCCCCAGCCAGGCACCCCCTCCCAGCCATGCAGTGCCACAACCCTCCTCAGCTACCCCAGCCACACAGCCCCCCCAACCGTACCCCTCCCCCACCCACCCAGCCAGGCCACACCTCCAGCCACACAGCCCCTCCCCCTTCCCAGCCATGCTGCTCCCCTGGCCACCCCTCCCCCTCCTCAGCTATGTCACCCCCAGCCACGCAGCCCCTCTCCCAGCAACCCCTGCCCCTCCTTGGCACCCCAGGTCCCCCCAGCCACACTGCTCTTCACCCCGGACCACCCAGGCCTGGCCTTCCATTTCTCTCCCCCTGCATCCCCCACACCCTCTGCTCTCCTGGGATCACCCCCCTTCCCTCACCTCCTCGTACATGAGCCACTCGCCCCACTCATCCCAGTACACCTGCCACTCTGCGGGGAAGTAGGGGCTGCGGCTGGGGTCGCCGCTGTTGGAGAGGCGCCGGACGCGGTCATAAAGCTGGGTGGGCTTCAGGTCCATGGAGTTCAGGTTGAGGGTCCAGGATAAGCCGGCCCTGGAAGGGGGGGCAGCGGAAAAGTCACCAAGGGGCAGGAACCACAGGCAACGCCCCCCCACCCCCCATGCTGGCAGTGAGTAGCTGGGCGATGCCTCCCTCTCTCCCTCTGTCCTCAGCCAATGCTCTCCTGATGGGGGGGCTGGGACTGGAGCACCCGGGAGCTCCCCCCACAGCCAGCGCTCCCGCCCCGCTCCCCACGGCACCCCCCGCTGGGCCATGTCCAATCAGCCACGTACTTGTCCACGAGCTCCACGCTGTGGTGGCTGGTGCTGCAGTAGAGGTTCTCCAGGTGCTGCTGGGCCGACGTGCCAATGCTCAGCCACACCCCATCTGCCTGGCGCCGCATCTGCCAGTGGAAGGGGTTGGGGGTGTGGTGGCGCGGGCAGCGCTCCCGCTCCAGACACTGCCCCAGCAGGAAGCTTTCGCAGATCAGGATGCCGTCTTTCTGGTGGACGTGGACCTCCTCTGGACCAGCCAACTCCAGGACTTGCCCGCCCAGGCCATGCCCCTCGGGCTCCAGTGTGAGCAGCAGGGGGTACTGGGCCAATCCCAGATGCGGGCGCTTGGGCTTCTCTGCCATCTTGATCAGGCCCTAAGGCAGGGCGAGGGGGCGGAAGTCAGGGCAGAGATGGGACCTGATGGGAAGCCAGGCCAGGGCTCGGGGCAGACTGAGCCTGGGATTTGGGATATTGGGGGGCATCTGGGTGCCATTGGTTGGAGGGGCACTGGTGCTGGAAGGAAGAGCAAGGATCTTAAAGGGGATGCTACCCCCGGGGTCAGAGAATCACCATGGGCGGGGCGGGGGGCGGGTCAGTGTTGGCAACAGCCGGCCCCAGCTCTAGAGCACCCCAGCATTGGGGTGTGTGTATAGGGGTGTCATCCCCAGTCTACAGATGGGGAAACTGAGGCTCTGGGACAATGCAGGGACTTGCCCAGCAGGTCAGTGGCAGAGCTGGGAGAGGAACCCCAGCCCACTCGACTCAATACCTTGGCCTGCTGCAGTCCCACCAGTTTGCAATGGGAGCTGCAGCACCCCCCCCGCCCTTATTATATTGGAGAACTA
Source organism: Natator depressus (assembly GCF_965152275.1). Classification (NCBI taxonomy): domain Eukaryota; kingdom Metazoa; phylum Chordata; order Testudines; family Cheloniidae; genus Natator; species Natator depressus. The sequence continues at coordinate 12,854,931 of NC_134253.1, forward strand.
CCCCGAGTCTCCAATCAGCAGCCCCTCCCACGAAGCCAAGTCCCCCAGAGACCAAGGGAGCCCCTGCAGATCCCAACTGGGCCCACAGAGGGCAGGCCAGGGGGTACACAGCCACAGAGGCAGCACTGCCCAGTTGTCAGGCTCCTAAGGGAGACAGAGCGCCCCATCCTTCCCAGCAGCCTCATGGCATTGACCCTGGGCGGGGGGAGGGAGACGGGAGACATGGGCCTGGGTCCCCGGGGCAGACAGAACATGTTCTCCTCCCCCCTTGGGGTGCGCTGATCCCCCAGCCCCACCTCTCACCTCCTCTGCTGGAGTGTTGTAGTTGCAGACTCTTACTTTTACTTTTGCTTTTGCTTTGCTGGCCCCGCTGAGTCACAGGGCTCTCTCCCACCAACCTCTCAGCATGCCACCTGCATGCACAGAAAAGGGGGGGCTGGGGCTTCCCCCTAACTCCTGTTCTAAGCCTCTCACCCCCTCTGGATTTCAGGGAGAGAAGTAGCTCAGGGCCTGGCGCAAAGCCCCACCACTAGGGTTGTCAACTTTCTAATCCCACAAAACCGAACACCATGCTGTCCCCACCCCCTTTCTGAGGCCCCACCCCTGATTGCTTTATCCCCCCTCCCTCCATCGGTTGTTTGTTTTCCCCCCTCCTTACTCACTGTCATCAGGCTGGAGCAGGAGATTTGGGTGCAGGAGGTGGGTGAGGGTGAGGGCTCTGGCTGGGGGGCACACTCTGGGGTGAGGCTGGGAATGAGGAGTTTGGGGTGCAGGAGGTGGCTCTGGGGTAATGGGTTGGGGTGTGGGGTGTTCTGGGCTCTGGGATGGGGGTTTGGGCTCCAGGTGGGGCTAGAAATGAGGGATTCAGGATGCAGGAGAGGGATCTGGGATGGGGCAGGGGGTTGGGGCACATGGGGGTTGAGGGCTTCGGCTGGGGGTGTGGGTTCTGGGGTGGGGCCAGGGATGAGGGGTTTGTGGTGCAGGAGGGGTCTCTGGGCTGGGGCTGAGGGGTTCAGCGTGTGGGAGGGGGTGCAGGCTCTGGCTGGGAGTGCGGGCTCTGGGGTGGGGCCAGGGATGAGGTGTTTGGGGTGCAGAAGGGGGCTCCATACTGGGGCTGAGTGGTTTGGAGTGTGCGTGTGGGGGGGGTGCAGGCTCCGGCTGCGCCGTTAACCAGAATTTTACAGCCCCATCAGCAGTGCCGACAAGAGCCACCAGGGTCCCTTTTCACCTAGGTGTTCCGGTCGAAAACTGGACAGCTTGCAACCCTATCCACAGCAGGTTGGGGGGCAGCACTGGGAGTGGAACCCTTACTGCATATGAACTGATGAACACCTAGTGAGTCAGCTGTAAAGTGGGTAACTGAACCCAAGAACCCTGATTCCCTGCCCCACTCTAACCCACTATACCTCACACCCTACCCAGAGCCACTGATAGAACCCAGGAGTCCTGCTTCCCCCTCCCCCACTCTCAGCACTCCCTTAAAGGAGTAAATATTTGTACCACGAGGATTTGCATCTGCTGGACAACACAAGAACGACCTTGGCTCAGCCTCTGCCTTGTCCTGCTTTCTCTTTCGCTTCACGCTGTCAATAGCAGGGCTGTGCTGCATTTTGCACATGGAGCCCAACGGTGGGCTACTGCAAACAATGGCAACCTCCTTTGGGGAACTTTGTGTGGGAGTTTGTTCTTCCCAGGTGTTTAACTATGGTGTGGCTTGATCTCTCACCACCCTGCACCTGCTGTGATCAGAGCATGCGTAGGCAAGCATCCCTAGCCTGGCCTAAGCCAAGTGTGAGTTGGGTTTCGAGGTGAGGGAGACAGATCTTCAAACATGCACAGTTCTTTTTACCCAGCACCACCTCTTTTTACCTCCTTCTTTTCTAACCACCTTCCAACTGCCTCCTCCCTGCCAGAGGCCAAGCCGCTCAACCTCCCGAGCTGCCCTCTCATTGGGTGCCTCGCTCTCCCCTGGCAGCATTCGATGCTGGTGCATCACAGCTGCAGGCCCTAACACTCCCCATCTTGGGCCAAACTGCAGCAGGTCCTAGGACTGGGGTTAGCACATAGTCGGGGTTTTACGCACACTCGCCCTCAGATTTAAGCAGACCATACGTCATGTTTTGGCATGGACAGTCCCTTTTTTAAGCCCTGTCCTGGCCGTCCCAAGTTTTTTGGCAAAAGTGGGCATTTGTCCCATTTTCTCTTGGCGACTTAATCAGTTGGCGAAAACAAAAGGGATAAATACTGACTTTTGTCAGAAAAGTGGGGTGTGGTGTGGAGGAACATGGGGGGTGGGGAGTGGTAATGCCGGCCCCATGTGGGGGCAGGGCTTGAGCAAGCGGGGAGGTCGGGGTTGGGTGAGCGGTGACCCCAGCCTTGTGTAGGGGCTTGGGCCAGCCCTGCACTGTGTCCCATTTTCCCATTGGGAAATATGGTCACCCTAGATTTAAGGCCACGTCAGAGGCATGAAACGAGGGCTTAGGAGGAAGAGGTGTTACGTACTGCCCTGCTCGACAGATCACAATGCGTGTTACCGGGGGTCGGTCCCATCACCCCATTGCGCAAACGGGGAAACTGAGGCACAGGGTGGGGAAGTGATGTGTGGAGGGGGCTGGCTGAGGGCGTGTCCCACCCAGGAGCTGGTAGCCTGCATGGATAGAGGGGTGGGGTTTGCAGGCCCCGCCCACCAAGGAAGCCCCATGGGAGCCAGCATGGCTGCCCACCCCGCCCTCAAGGTTATGACCCCGGAGAGCTCAGGGTGCCCGGGTTAGGGTCATGACCCCACGCCGGGGGCGGCCCCCACAGAGGGGATAACGACTCCTTCCGGTCATGTGACATGTGATCCCGCCGGCCACAGCACAGGGCTGGAGAGCTGCATTACGTCACCGCTTCACTGGTCGCCATGGGAACTATCCCGCCCTCCCACGCTGACCCCCCCCCACCCCGGGAGGCGGGGACTTAGCTAGTGACCGAGAGCGGCGCCTTCGAATCACCGACCACTAGCTACGAAGGCTGAGGGGCGGGGCCTTCTGGGCCACGCCCAGTCATTGGAATCGAATGTCTGGTTGGCTGGATGTGAGAGACAGGTTAGCCAATGAACGGCCAGAATGGGGAGAGGGCGGGGCCTGGAGCTTCGATTGGCAGGCCACCAACCAACGGCGCGCGGCCCCTGCCGCTCCTGCTCCACGTCGGCAGCATCGTTGAGGCCAAGATGGAGGCGCTGATCCTGGTAGGAGCGGGCTCCGGCCGGCGGGGGGAGACTGAATCCTGAGGGAAGAAGGGGGGGTCGGACCAGGGGGGTGGCCACTGCCAGTGTGGGGGATGGGCACTGCCAGCCAGTGTGGGGGATGGGGGAAGGATGGGCACGGCCAGTGTGGGGGATGGGCACTGCCAGCCAGTGTGGGGGATGGGGGAAGGATGGGCACCGCCAGTGTGGGGGGGTGGGGATGAACTCAACTGGTGGGGGATGGGGGTTGGGTTCTGCTGTTGGGGAGGATGGGCTCTATTGTTGGGGGACAGGGTGGTGTTGGGCACTGCCAGGGGGGAAGAGGGGCACCCCCAGTGGGTGGGATGGGGGTTGGGCGCTGCTGGTGGGGTGGGGGGAGGAATGGGCTCTGCCATTGGGAGAAGCGGGGGCAGAATGGGCCCTGCCTTTGGGGGTATGGGGGAGAAAGGTAAGAGTGGTGATGTAATGTACTTAGACTTCTGTAAGATGTTTGACTTGGTACCGCACGACATTTTGATTAAAAAACTAGAATGATATAAAATTAACATGGCACATGCCAAATGGATTAAAAACTGGCTAACTGATAGGTCGCAAAATATAACGGTAAATGAGGAATTGTCATCAAGTGGGTGTGTTTCCAGTGGGGTCATCCTATGTCGGTTTTTGGCCCTGTGCTAATTAACATCTTTATCAGTGTCCTGAAAGAAAACATAAAATCATCACTTATGAAGTTTGCAGATGACGCAAAGACTGGGGAAGTGGTAAATAATGAAGAGGACAGGTCATTAATTCAAAGTGATCTGGATTGCTTGGTAAACTGGGTGCATGCAAACAGTATGCATTTTAATACAGCTAACTGTAAAGGTATACATTTGGGAACAAAAAGTGTAGGCCATACTTATGGGATGGGACACTATCCTGGGAAGCAGTAATTGAAAAAGATTTGGCGGTGATGGTGGATAATTAGCTGAATGTGAGCTCTCAATGCTACGCTGTGGCTCCAATGGCTGATGCAACCCTGGGATACATAAATAGGGGAATCTTGAGTCGAAGCAGAGAGGTTATTTTACGTCTGTCTTTGGCACTGGTGTGACCATTGCTGGAATCCTGTGTCCAGGTCTGTGCCCACAGTTCGAGAAGGATGTTGATAAATTGACAGAGAGCTTGGAGAAGAGTTATGAGACTAATTAAAGAATTAGAAAACCTGCCTTGTAGAGGTAGACTCAAGGAGCTCAATCTGCTTAGCTTAAGAAAGAGATGGTTGGTTACGTGGTGAGTTGATTGCAGTCTATAAATATCTACATAGGGGACAAATAATTAATAATGGGGTCTTTAGTCTAGCAGGGAAAAGTATAACACCATCCAATGGCTGGAAGTTGAAGCGAGACAAATTCAGAATGGAAATAGAGCATAAATATTTACCAGTGTGGGTAATTAACCATTGGCAAAACTTACCAAAGGTCATGGTGGATTCTTCATCACTGATAATTTTTAAGTCAAGATTGGATGTTTTTCTGGAAGATCTGTTCTAGGAATTATTTGAGGAAGTTCTATGGCCAGTGTTGTACAGGAGGTCAGATGAGATGATCACAGTGGTCCCTTCTGGCCTTGGAATCTAGGAGTGGGCACTGCTATTTGAGGAAGGGGAAGAATGGGCACTGCCATTGGGAATGGTCGGGGGAGAATGGGCACCACCATTGGGTACCCCTGCCATGCACATGGTGGCTGGGATTGGGCTGTGTAAGGCTCTGGCAGGGGAGAGGTTGCCCCAGGGCTGGTGCACCTGGCTCGAGGGGAGGAGGGGGGGCTGACCTGTATCACCCCTTGGTGTGGGGATAGCAGGAGCGTATGCAGGGTAACACTTGCTGTGTGGGGGTTGATTACCTCCTGCTCTGGGTGGGAGTTCCCCTTCTGTCTGGGCCGGGGGAGGGATTCCAGCTTTTGTGGGGGAGGATATGTATGATCTGGACAGACCATTAACCCTGGGGGCTGGCTCCTGAGATAACAGCTGTGACTGTCATGTGGGGCCCAGGGTGCTACTCTGTAACACAGGACAGTTGTGGGGGAGGGCAGGGCCCCTCCTCAAAAACCAGCTGCACCATCGCAGCTTGCTCTGAGACAAGTATCTCAAAACCTCGCATTCAGGGGAGAGCATGGAAAAACTGAATAACTTAGGCCTGAGTCTGTCGAGGCCCTAGGATGCTAGGTCAGACAGGGGCAAACCAGCCCCTGTTTGGTGCACCATGTTGACTCTGACAGTTTAAATGGTGCAAAATTCAAAGGCAAAATTCCTTCCTCTCCTGTCCAAACTTCTGGCACCGATGACTTCTGTGACATTCTTGTGTGTGGTTGGAGCAAAACCCCACAGCATTCTGAAAATGCAGCAGTGTAGGGCCGTGTGAAATGATCCCAGTGTAGTAAATAAACCAGGGGTCACTGTGCTGAATGGGGTGGTAGGCTTAGTTTCTGATTTAATAAAATTCCCCCGCCCCCCGAAAGCACCCGGAGCTGCAGTGTCACTTCCCCTTTGCCTCCTCAGAAATCTGGACTCTTTGCTGCAGGCCTTAGGCCCAGCTTCGCCCCACTGCTTCTCCCAGTACTCAGGGCCTTGACTGCAGGGTATGTTCCTGCATTGGCCTCGGGAGATGTGGGGTGTTGGAGGGAGGGATTGGAGCAAAGCACAGTTCTTGGGGGGGCGGGGGGGGGCTATGTTTCCTGCACCCAGAAGCTCCTTTGACTCTGCACAGGCGGGAGGGGCTGTCCACCTGGCATAGGGCTCAAGGTTGCAATCAGGAAGGTGTGATTTCGGTGTCTGTCATCTTCGCAGCTGCCAGGGCTAGAAATGACCTGGAGAGCTGGGGCAGGAGCAGCCCTTGTCCTGGGCGTTCCCAGTGCAGGTGTAGCCCTGTCTCGGGGGAATGGGACTGATTGGTTCTGACTGTGTGAATGAGCTGGGAGGGAGTTGGGCATGGCCAGTGGGACACAGGCAGCTGCCCAGGAAGAGCAGAGGGCCCCTTGGGCCAGCGGCCTGCCCCCGATGTTCTCTCCAAGCCTTGGCTGTGGAGGCTACTGCGCTGCACAACAGAAGCGGTTTAAGCCCAGTTTGTCCCTCTAGCCAGGCTGCCTGGCTCTGAGACCTGGGGTGGGCTTGCTCCCCACATGCTAAGACTCTGGGCACGCTGGATTCTGGGAGGTTTCAGAAGGGCCAGCGGGGAGAGGGCTGGTTGAACTCATGGATCCAAGCTGGCGCCAAACTGGTTTGGATTGGACTGGTTCTTGTCCCTCTGAGAGCCTGGTCAGCTCCAGCTAGTTCGCGTGGCACTTGCCAACCAGCCAAGGCATTTCTGTGTGTGGAACCCGGGCCTGAGTCTCTGCTGCATGTTTCCAGAGTCGGAACCCAAGGTGGGGAGGGGAACGGCAGCCTGAAGTCACTGTTGTGCCTCCCTCATCGTGGTCAGCTCCCGCATGGTCCCCTGCACAAAGGAGAGCAGCCCACAGGCTGTTCTAGTTCACCCAGGCCTGGCATGGCTGCCTGGGAGCTGCTGGGAGCCCAGGATGTCCAGCGCACTCAGCGCTCCAGTCACCCTCCTCCTGCCCCTACAGCTGGGTGGTGGGGCTACCCCTCCGCCCCACTGCATTCCGCCCCCTTTACGCTGCACCTGACCATTCCAAAGCATTGCCTGCCCGTCTGTCCGTCCTAGGGGATTGGCTCTAGCGGAGGCCAAGCTGATGTTACAACTGGCTCTGAAGCACAGGAAGGGCGGGCTAGGGCTCTGGACTTAGACTCTGGAGACCAGTCACTTACTCTGCCCCCGCCTCAGGTTCCTGTGTGTGCAGTGGAGATCCCCCTTCCCAGGGGTCACTCGCAAGCTGGAGCGCTCCGATCCTGCGGTGCTGGGGCCAGAGGAATCCTGATCTAGGTCAGAGCCCATTCAGATGGGGCAGCTCGGCCTGGGGGGTGACGGGGCTGGACTCTCTCATTTGCCCTGTGCTAGGGAATGATAGCCGCGGGGGAAATGAATCTAGGGGAGTAAAAACCTCTGGTGGCTTTCTCTGTCTTGGCCAGCAGCAGTTCTGACAGCCAGGGACGTGCACCTCTCTTATCTCAGTGCAGAAAGATCCTGGGCTTTAGGCTCTTAATATATTGTGCACCAGAGCCCAGTCGTCCGAAGGGAATTGTTTCTGAAAGCATGAAGTTGTTTTGTGTGTACAATTTTCTTCCAAGTCAGGTATCCAAATGCGTTACCCGAAAAGCCCGGCTACTTGCGGCATGCTTCCCTCGCTTCCCTGTGGGTGGATAGAGCACTGAGCTGAGCGTCAGGATTCCTGGATTCCACTTGCAGCTCTGCCACTGGCCTGCTGCTGGGTTCCCTGGGGCAAGTTACTTCCCTGCCCCGTGCCTCAGTTGTTCCATCTGTGAAATAATAATGATGCCAACCTCCTTTGTAAAGCGTTTGGAGATCCACTGATGCCTGACAATACCTGGTCTAAAGTGCCCTTCTGTGTTGCTCCAGCAGCTCTCTGCCCCTCTCCTTTGTCTGCAGACAGGTTCTCCAGTCGCCTTTGCAAATAATAATAGTAAAGCCCCACCTGTATTTCTTGGCTTCTGGCATCTCTTTTCTGGCGCTATCCCCTAGTTAGGGTCCTGGCAGCCATCAAAGGGTTACGCTGTGGCTACTGATACCGTGCTGACCATCTGGGCTGTTGAGCACCTACTTGAATTGATTGAAGTCTAATTTATTGAAACGTCTGAATTAAATGATCAGCATAAACTGTGCCGTAACTCTTAACATCTCGTTTTAATGGTTGATTGCTTGAGGCTCAAACTAAAAACCTCCAGAGAGAAATTCAGGCAGCTTCTCGAACTCCAGGCCCTCTGCCCTCCGGAAGCGCTCGTTATAGATTTAAAATGTGTATTTATTTGCTTTGCTCTGCAGTGCAGCATGGCTCTAGAGAAGTGTAAATCCTCTAGGGCTCCTCTTGAGTTCTTTGCCAGGCTTGCTTCTCATTTCCCTTCTGAGGAGGGATGGATGGAGCAGGGGCTGGGCTGGGAAGACTCAGCCGTTTCAGCTCTAGGCTGCTGGTTCTAATCCAGCGCAGGGCAGCAGCTATTGTAAATTAGTAGCTGGTTGCAAAAGAGGCTTGTGGTTTTTCAAGCTGGTTCCTTTGGCTCATGTACACCTGCCCTCTCGTCGGTCAAGGAGCGAATGGAGACTGGTCTCCTTTGTCATCTCCAGAGAGGGTCTGGTCCTGGTCAGGGTGAGGTATATGTGGGGGTAGTGCATTGAAGGGAATGCAGCTCTCCAGGGCTGTCCACCCAGCTGCACCCAGAAGAACACGGCTGAGCCCCCACGTTGGCGGGGAATCTCGGGACAGTCGCACCAATGCGGGATGCAGTTAACGGCTGGGGTACGTTTGAGAGTTAATCCAGAATAAAGCAGGGTGTGAATGTAAAGATGATTATCTATTCCAGTTTAACTCCATGTGTCAGCTAGTAGGTTAATATCAGTTTAACTCTTAATCCACTTTGAAAGTGGATTAAGCTAATTCAGAGTAAGGCACTCTTATACCGGAGTAAGAGCGTCCACACATGGAATTAATCTAAATTAACTCCCCAAGTTGACAAGCCCTAAAGAGTTTTTGTCCTGATTCTCAGACCCACTTGCAGTGACGCCCATAGGGGCAGCAGGTGCTTGGCACCTCTGACAGTCGGGCCCTTAGGTTGCGCACCCACCAATCAGGCCCCTTAGGGTGTCCCACAAATGGAGACCCCCGAATAGCCTGGTTGCTCCTGGCAGGTTCAGCCCCACTGTCTCAGTCTCCTGGGCTGGGGGTGGGGATCAGCCCAGCTTTCTGACAGGGCCCTTCTGGAGGCAAAGGGCTGCAGACTCGAGCCCATTCCCTGCAGGCCTAAGCCATGCTTGGCTTCTGGGGGAAGGCCAGTCCCATGAAGCCAGGCTCCCTAGGGCTGTGGAGTCAGCTGGGGAACTTGGCCACCTGGCATTTCCTGTCCTCTCCCCCATCCCCTGGGAGACAGAAGGATGAGCAGCTATGGGGAAGTGTCCCTTGGGCTGGTGCCAGGCAGCCCGTGGGGCCCTGGCTTCTCAGAAGTGGGGCAGTCCCATGCTGTGCCCAGTGGAAGCCAGTCCATGCTTCACAACAGGCAAGGGCCCAATCCTGGATGTGCTGGGCACCAGCAGCCTCCATGGGGAGCAGAGGGCGTCATGGGCGATTGGCACCACGCGGGCTCCAGTGCAGGGTTGGTTCTGGCAGCCTCCCCCCAGGGGCTGGTTCTCCTTGGCAGAGTCTCAGCTTGAGGAGAGGCCGCCATGCCCGTCTGGGAACTGCCCTGCACTCCTCAGATCCGCAGGTGGGTGGATTTCTGCACTTCTGTTCTGCTGCCGGGCCCCAGGCAGTAATGGGGGGCCCGGGACGGGGTGGGGGTGCCGCATGCAGAGCCCGCAGCGTTTGAGGTGAAGTTCTGTTATACACTCCGACTGTGGCTATGTGGAGGTCAGTGCATCACAGAACTTTGTCTCGAGAGCTTTTTAGCATCTGTCTCACTTGGGGTCCCCCAGGTCTCTGCTGCGCCACCCAGGTGCCTCCACCCCTTTTCTGTGGTCTGCAGCCCCGAGCTGTGGGTCTTGGCCTGTGTGGGGCTCTGCCGCATGCTAAGCTGACTCCTTAGACCACCTGATACGTCAACAACAGGCTCCCCCGGCTCCCAGCCCCTTCACCGCTGGCAACGCAGGAGCCTTTCAGGAGGCCTGGCGGTGCCCTGAGGCCTGGCGGTGGGGTGCAGGGAGCGATCTCCATGTGACACAGGCCTTGATCTTTGCAAACCCCATTCCTTTTACTCTGGGGGGCTGAGGGTCTCCTGAGCCGTGGGGCTGGAAGCACAGAAACGGCCGGGCCCCTGATGGGCTGAATCCCTTCGATCCTGCCCCAGCGTGCTGGGAGACTTCGATGCTACCAGCCTGAGCCCCTAACAGCCCCAATAGTGCTGCTCACCTTCCTGAGCCTCTGCAGACAAGCAAGCCCCATTCCAGGAGCTAAACTGCCCCATCTTGCACCCCCTCCCCTCAGGGAGCCAGTCCCCCCCCCCCCCTCGCACAGTGGTGTGCCAGTGTAAATCCGGGTGGGAATCCAGCTGTGTGTGTGTCCAGCTCCGAGCGTGGCCTGGAGACGAGGGGCAACGATGCTTGGGGTGTGCTGCCTCTCGCGTGCATCTGTGGGTGTCTGCGTGAATGATGCCCCCGATCTGCTGGGTGCCAGGGGTGCCGTGCTGCACGGGCAGGATCCCCTCAGTGTTCAGGGCTCAGCAGGCCGGGCGCTGCAGTGATGGCGCCAGCCTGGGTGGATGAAGACTTGCCATGAGCTGGGTCTGCACGGGGCAAAGGCCACGTGGGGTGGGGAGGAGCCACTATGGGTCACCAGCTCAGAGCCGTGCCTCACTAGGGTAGATGGGAGCTATAACAAAGGGCCTGGTGGTTGGGGGGCCTGGCATGTATTGGACTGCGGCCCCATGACCTGTGGGCTGAGAGGAGGCGAGGGGAAGGGCTGTGCCGCCTCCATAGCCAGGGTGGGCACCAGTTGCCCCCTCCTGGCAGCCGCAGGGGGAACGAGCTGGGGCTGGGCTGAGCATCGGCAGAGAGCCCATGAAGGGCCGAGTGCCTAGGGTGGTGCTGGTTGGGTAGAGGGGCTGGGGATTGGCCCACTCTGCCCTCTTAGTCAGGGTCAGCTCCCTCATGGCCCTTCACTCACCCTGTGGGGACAGGCCTGGGGCTAGGTGGGACCTATCAGTCCTTAGAGCCTGGGGCCAAGGCCTCATCTCAGTGGGACCTGCGCAGGCTCCCAGGGGCAGCTAGGGCCCTGGGGTGTCACGATGAGCCCTGCTGGGCCTGGGGCTGACTGCTCTGCTTCCCGGCCAATGGCTGGGACCAGGGTGGATCCTGGTGGCGATGAGGGGCTCTCGTCAGTCTGGGTGATAGCCAGCGGCCCCCGAGGAGCCAGAGCCCCCATTGCCCTGGCCCCACATTGCCAGTCGGCCCCCCAGGAGCCCAGAGCCCCCAATGCCCCGGCCCCCGAGGAGCCCAGAGCCCCCATTGATCGCCCCCCCCCCCCAAGCCCTGTGCTGGCAGCCAGCCCTCAGGGGGCACAGAGCCCCCATTGTCCCCTCCAACCCTGTACTGCCAGCTGCTGCCCCCCTTGTGCCTTCCGCATTCATGGCCTCTTAGTGCTTGGGCCCCTCGTCTGTCCCATGTCCTTGTGCAGAGGGGATACGGCCCCCGACTTACTCCGTTCCCAGTGCAAGTAATACCTGTAATCGGCATCATCTGACACTGAGCAGCAAAGCAGGGGCAAGATGAGAATAGAATCCAGGAGTCCTGCCCCCCAATCCCTTGCTCTGAACACTAGACACCACTCCCTCCCCAGAACTAGGGGCTACAACCCAGGAGTTCTGGCTCCCAGCCCACTTCTGCTCTAACCACTAGTCCCCGCTCCTTTCCTTGTCTTTGAAGCTGTCAGAGCTGCCATTGCCTTTGCTCCATGCTGCGGGGCCCCAAGGGGAAGTGGCTGGCCGGGGTGGGGAGTGATAAACGCGGTTGCTAGAGCTGCCCCGTGCAGAGCAGGGGGGTGGCAGCAGGAAGCCAGCTCGCCCGATAGCAGCCAGTTATTTATACGCCCGCCCGCCAAAGCACCAGCTGGGTGTCCTTGGTGAGCCGTGTCTGCAGCTGCTGTGGGCCTGGAGCTCCCTCTGCTGGCTGAGGACAGGGAGAGCACAGGGCTGGGGAGGCTGCGGGGAGGTGGGGCAGTGAGCTGCCTTGGGGGTGCTCGGGCCTGCAGGCCTGTGTGTTACCAGGCATGGGGCATTGGGCCTGTCTGCAGCTTGGGCTGGGGCCCCGGGGTGGCCTTGCTCGCACCTGGGGCAATGGGGGGGGCTGCACCAGTGCATGGAGGGGTCTGGCCCTGGAGGATCCTGAGTAGGGGGCGCCGACACACCAGGGCAGGGGCAGCCAAGAGGGGGTCAGGCCTGTGGTGGGGATGGATGGATGCTGGCACCCAAGGATGGGGGGAGCCCCCCCAGAATGTTCCCCTCCCCCCAGCTGTGCAGACACCCAGCCATTCATCTAGGTCATGCCATGGGCCGCTGGGGTTTGTATAATAATGTGGGACCTGATCACAGCTGGAGCCTGTGGGGTGGGGGCCAGGCTCCCCCCTGATTCCATACTGATTCTGATGTTTCTCTGCGGGGCCCTTTGGTGCCCCGTCCATGCCCGCCATGGGGCAAGCGGGCACGTGTGCTGGGCGCAGAGAGGGCGTGGGAGGCAGGGGTAGCTGGGCCTGGAGCGACAGTGACAGAGCTGGACTGGTTACAGAGCACCCCCGACGCCAGCTGGGGATGGCCCTCTGGTCTGCAAACCCCTGGGGAGAGGTGCCGGGGCAGCAGCATCTCTGTCTGCCAGGCGGGGGCGTCCTCCCGCAGCAGGGCCCACAGCTGGCGCTGTCTGGGGGAGGTAAGTCCAGCCCTGTGTTGAGTGCCCATCTGGGGGCGATACGCACGTCTGCTGGGCACCAGCTTGAGAACAGCCGTCAGGGTGGGGCTGATTTTCCAGCCCTGCTGACCTGGGGCGGAATCGGAGCTGGCCCCACGAGATGTGCCGAGATCCATGCCCCAGGGTGGTCCGTCAAGCCGGCTCCCCCCACCCCCCCAGCCCCACACAGGGAGCATGTGTGGGCCTAATCCTGGTGCCACGGCACCCGCCCCTCTGAGCTCCCAGCATAGGCGGTTCTGGGCCGCGGCTGCCCCATGTACTGCCCTGGCAGGCTGAGCTCCCTGTGGGTGGGGAGGGTGGGCTGGAGTGGCGCAGGGCCGTGGCAGCTCTGGGCAGTGACTGGGCCTGTGTCTCTGCAGGAGCCATCCCTGTACACGGTGAAAGCCGTCCTTATCCTGGATAATGATGGCGACCGCCTCTTTGCCAAGGTGAGTGCCCGCAGGCAGCGTGCTGTGGGGCGTGCTCTGGGTCCCGGGGGCACTGTGGGATGGGCAGGGACGGGGACAGGGGCTGCACTTTGGGTCCAGGGGTGTCATGGGGGAGGCCAGATGCCATGCTTTGGTTCCCAAAGGTGCCGCGGGGGGGGGGGGGGGTCAGATGCCGCACTTTGGGTCCCAGGGGTGCCACGGGGTGGGGCGGGGGGCATCAGATGCCACGCTCTCGATTCCAGGGAAACCATTGGTGTGGGGGGGTCAGCTGCTGCGCTCTGAGTCCCACGACCTTACCCTAGGGCAGGCAGGGGCCTGAGATTCTCGTTTGTGAGTGAATTCCAGGACTGGGAACGTAAGGATTGAGGGGAGCAACTCTGGAACCAGGCACAGGGCAAAGCAAACTCCCCCCATCCTGCCAGTGCCCCTCAGTCCCAACCCGCAGCCCCAGGCTCGCCCCCAGCTCTGCCAATGCCCCTCAGTCCTGACCTGTACCCACCCCTGGTCCTACAATTTCAAGGACATGTGCAGGAAAACAAGCCCTGCTTCTTCCCCTCCTGGTCCTGCAGTGCGCGGTGCTCTCTGGCTGCCGTGGGTGTCTGGGCGCCCAGAATCCAGCCCCGAGGTTTGGTGTGAGGGCTTGGTGTCCCTTTCCCAGTGCCAGGCTGCAGGCTGTACCCATCTGGACTGGCCTGGTCTCCGGGCCCAGCTGGCATTGCAAAGGTGCCGGGTGAGTTGTGCCAGGGCCAGGAGTAACGCCCGTGTCTCTCCCGGCAGTACTATGACGACACATACCCCACCGTTAAGGAGCAGAAAGCCTTTGAGAAGAACATCTTCAACAAGACCCACCGGACAGACAGTATGTGCCCTGGTCTGGCAGGATGGGGACCACGGGACTCCGGGAGGGAAGGGACACTGCTCACCAACACTGCCTGCGATCTCCCTGCCGGTTCGATTCATGGGCCCTGCAGCTCCACTCACTGCAGTGGGGTGGGCACGGGCAGATGCCGCGTCTCGCTCCCAGGGGCACCATGTGGGGGGAGGGTCAGACCCTGTGCTCTGGGTCCCCAGGGTGCTATGTGCAGGGGGGAGATTGAACACTACGCTCTGGGTCCCAGGGGTGCCATGCTCTGGGTCCCAGAGGTGTCATGGGGGGCTGGATCAGAAACTGTGCTCTGGGTCACAGGGGCACCATGGGCACCTCTGTTAGGGCAGGGCCATGCAATTTAGTCAGCAGCCAGACTCGGGGGAATCAATGGGGAATACCCCCATGCCCTCCCTGCCAATGATGCTCTGAACCAGGGTGGTCTTGGGATGCCCACCTAAAACCGAGACTGGGGCCATCCCATGAACGCTGGCTTCCCCTCCCTGCCTCACCAGCAGGCGGGCACTGGTGAGCCCACCCTAGCAAAGCCCCTTTTCCCACGAGCTGGCCTGTCCCTCACGTGTGGGCCTGTCCCCGCCCCCAGGCGAGATCGCCCTCCTGGAGGGGCTGACCGTGGTCTACAAGAGCAGCATCGACCTGTACTTCTACGTCATCGGCAGCTCCTACGAGAACGAGGTTCGTTCCTGCCAGGGCCCCCGGTCCTGGGGACACTCAGGGAGGAGTTAGAGCCTCGCGTCAGGGCAGCCCAGCCAGCGCGGGTGCTGGGGGGCAGGATGTTCTGTGCCCGCAGGGGATTGTGGGTACAGAACTGGAGGCGGGCGCCCACCTAGAGAAACCTGGCCCTTGCTGAGGGACGGGGCATCGCAGCCGGCTCCTGCAACTTGGGGCATCGCCCGCAGCCCCCCATTGCTTTTCCAGCTGGTGCTCTGCTGCCTGCCCCATGCGGGCGTGGGTGGCCTGGTTGCGGCAGAGCGTTCTTGTAGTGCCGGGGGGACAGCCTTCGGTTGCCACACAGGGAGCTGACCCTGGGCACGCTGTGAGGGGGGTGGGGCAGGGCAGTGGGCCCTGGAGTCAGCTACACGGTGCGCCAGATCGGCAAAAGGGCTCCATGCCAATCAGCTCCATGGAGAACGATGGAGACACCCCCATGGGCAGCTGTGGGGAATCCCCCACCATCCTCCACCCCCTATTGTTCCCAGTGGGGGCTGTGGGCACTGGGCCCCTTTGCAAATCAGGCCCTAAAGGCTGCCCCTGCCCCCCATCAGAGCAGTGATAATGCTCTGCCCCCTCGCCTGTCCATCTCTCCTGCCAGGGGCAGCCCCCCGTGAGCAGATGGCCCCTCCCCAGTGCCCTATGCCCGGGGACCTGCTTGGGTGTCAGCAGCGGGCTTGTGTGAGGGGGCGCTTGGGGCAGGGCCTGGTCTCCCTGACCTGCGTCGTCTCCTCTTCCAGCTGATGCTCATGGCCGTGTTGAACTGCCTCTTCGACTCGCTCAGCCAGATGCTGAGGTAAGGCCCCGTGAGGGGCGGCGGGGCGGGGCAGGGTGTGGGGAGGGCTCTCCTGCTGCTCGAGTTCCCCCAGCAGTGGGAGACGGGGGGCTGGAGGTCAGTCTGGGCAGTCTAGGACCATCTGGGGCTCTGGCGTGGGAAGTCAGGGGCTCAGCACACTGCTGGGAGCCTCCCCAGAGCTCACAGTGAGGGAGGCACCGGCATCAGGGCCACCCCTGCTCAGACTGGGCCACTAGGGGCCTCCTGTTGCTGCTGATTAGACATGGCAGGTGCCCAGATGCCATGGTGATGGGCTGCAGGGTAAGACCTGAGCCAGGATGAGGTGACCCGGAAAGGCCTGGAATGGGAGGTCAGCTTTGAGTCCTCAGTCCCCTCGGGCCAGGCCTGGGCCAGGTGTAAATCAGCAAGGCTCCAGTGACACCAGTGGAGGGGCTGATTTGTACCAACTGGACGTTTCTGAGGAACGGGCTATGGGCGATGTCTCCTGTTGGGCATCGGACCAGCTGCAGACGGCCGGCGGGGCGTGATCCTGCCAGCACCCCCCATTCCTGCTGATGGCTGCTCAGCACCCCAGGATAGAGGCCCACTCCCTACTGTGCACCTCCAAGCCAGCACAGCCCTGTGTCCTGCTTGCTCCACGAGGGGGATCTTTCTGGGGCAGTGAAGCCGTCCCCACCCATGGGAGCCCAGTCAGCCTAGCAGGGGAATGAACCAGCAGGGCCTCAGCTCAGCCCCTCAGTGCCCCGGTTCCTGGCAGGATCACCAGCCCCACTGAGAACGGGACAGATAAGATCAGAGTCCTGTCGCCCTAGCCTGGAGATGGGGGGGCCGGTGCAGTCACCGGGCAGCAAGGGGGTTGGCTGATCTAGGGCAGAGTCCAGAGCGCCAGGCACTATTGGCCAAACACTGGCCACCTGGCTGAGTCAGCGCTTCGGTCAGGTCTCGCTCCGGGCGGCTTGAACTCGATTGTGTCCAGGGTTCGCTCTCCAAACTCTGCACGAACCCTGGGGGTCACCTTTCCTCCTCGGGTTTGGATCAGAGCAGGGGAGGGGCCTAGTGGGCCAGATCATCTGCTGGCAGAAATCGCATCCCTGGTCTCCAGTGGGGCTGAGGAATCATGTGCTCGGGACGGGGGTGTAACAATGCTGCCTGTGGGAGCCAGCTGGGGTCACTCAATTAGGGTGAACTGCAAACAAAACGGGGCAGACAAACCCCAAAAGCTGGTGGATATTCCAATTAGATTTGCCAAGCCAGCCCAAAACAACCTCTGTATTACCTCCCTGGTTACTCAGCAGTCCAACTAATGCAGTTCCCTTAAAATCCCCAGCCTCAGGCCTCCATCTAGACATGTCAAACATATGATGACAGACACACATGTCAAACATACGATGATAAATTCTGAAAATCATGTTTCATCATAGAAAAGAAAAGGTTCTTCCAATCCCAAAGGACCAGCCACACACCCAGGTCCAATTATAACTTAGATCTTACCCAAAATACACACTTATAGTCAATTCTTGTTATTTAAGCTAAAATTTATTAAAAAAAGAAGAGAGAGAGAGAGTTGGTTAAAAGATCAGTATACAGACAGACTTGAATTCATTTCCTGTGGTTCAGATACAGAGCAGAGATGAGCTTGTAGTTGCCAAAAGTCCTTCTAGAAATAGTCCACAGGTTATAGTCCAATGTCCATATTCAGGGTGACTCCAGTCAGTGACTGGGGATCTCAATCCTTATGGCTTAAGGTTTCCCCCTCTTGAAACTCAAAGCAGATCTGAGATGAAGAAGGATCCTGTCCCAAGGTTTTTATACATTTCCAGCAGCCTTTTGGCCTGAGAAGACCATAGGCTTAACTTTCCTTCTCCTACACATCATGGCGATTAGCCCAGGGTCATTTATCCATTAAACAGGTCAGCTACAGGTTACCACGACCTTCCAAGAGACACGTAGACAGTAATACGATTTCACTCAAGTGTTCTCCTAAATGACGATATTCCTTTTTTTGATCTTTGAATCAAAGCTATAGCAACAGACAAGACTTGTCTGCTGACATCACAAGACCTGAGCTGACATCTACCCTTCTATCTCTAACAATGCAGGCTGCATTTCAAAGCTCTGTTCATTTCCATCTCTTCCTAACCAGTCTCTAAAGCCATGGGTCAGGTCAGTCTGTGAGTTAATTAACTCTTTCTGGCCCTGTCACCTTTCAGTGAGATATTAAATTACACTCATAACGGAGATCTGAGACACTGTCAGCCCCCCTCCCCCTCCAGCACACTGGGGCCCAGCCCACCTAGAACCATCGCCCATCCAGTCCCTAGTCCATATAGCCTGGCAGCCCCGCAGGGAGCTAGTGGGTCAGACCTGAGTCTCCTCCCCCCACCCCATACTGGACGTATCTGAGCGAGGCAGCCCCGAGCCAGGAAGCTCCGAAGTTCCCCCTGCTGGGCAGGGGGCCTGACACCCCTCTGGTGGCAGCCTGAGCTGCCCTGCAGCATGGTGTGTGGGCTGCGCCTGGTGCCCAGGGCCTGGTGGGTCTGGCGCCAAGGCCCCGGGCTCTCCCTGACAGGGCGTGGGTCTCTCGGCAGGAAGAACGTGGAGAAGCGCGCCCTGCTGGAGAACATGGAGGGGCTCTTCCTGGCAGTGGATGAGATCGTGGATGGAGGGTGAGCACCAGTGTCCACACAGAAATGAGGCTCCGGCTCCCACTCCCCCCATGGGGCCCAAGGCTGCAACTTCCTCCCTCCACCCAGCTTGTCCTGGGCCCATCTTACCAGGCTCTTGTGTCCAGGGCCTGAGTGCTGGGACATTCTGCCCAGCTTGAGGGGTGGTGGGCGGGCATCAGCACTGGCAGCTGGCAAGTGCTCCCTGGGGAGGGCTGGAACACCCTGCTCGCCAGCCCCCCCCCCCCCCCCCCCTGGTTCCAGCTGGCTGTTGTCATCATGTATGTCCAGCTGGTTGGTATGGGCGTGGGCATATACATGTACACACTGGTTGCAGCGTGTTCCCAGAGAGGTGCCCGCTGTAAATGCCCAGCCCTGGGAAGGTGACATTTCTCTGAATTGAGGGAGGTTTAAATTCTTCCGAAGGGCCTGGCTGCCTAGATACCCCGTCCTCAGCTGGCCAGGCTGACCCTCTGCATGTCTCTCCCCTCTCCCTGCACTGGCCACCCTGACCCTCTGCAAGCTCCCTTCTCCCCCCCCCCCCCCCCCCCCAGCTTGGTTCGCCCATCCCTCCTCTGGCCACCCAGCTCTCTGGGCAGTCCCAAGCTGGTCAGAGTCGCCCAGATTCTCACAGACCGGCCGTTGGGGATGGGGGGTTTGTCACAAGCCTGTTGGGCCATCAGTGTGGTGCCCCTTGTGCGGCACAGGGCGGCAGCCTGGGCACGGGGGGCCCCGCGAGCAGGGGCTTCTCTCACTTGGCATGGTGTTAACGGGCCATGTGCTCCTCCCTCAGCGTGATCCTGGAGAGCGACCCACAGCAGGTGGTGCACCGAGTGGCTGTGCGGGTAAGTGAGTGCGGCCCCCCTTCCCCGGAGCAGCCCCGCCCTCTCCCCACTCTGAGAGCCCCTCCCCCTGGGGAGCATCACCCCGCTCTTCCCCCACACACACTCGGAGAGCCCCTCCCCCTGGGGAGCAGAGCCCAGCTTCTGTCCCAATAGGCTCCTCCTCCTTGACTTGCCCATCACCATGCCAACTGCCCATTCTGCCCCCGGTTGGGCACCCAGAGGGAGCGCTAGGGCAGGAGCCTGCTCCCCCTGGAATGGCTTTGCCCTACAGGGTGGATGGGGGAGGGGCAGCACGATTCCTCAGGGCACAATGTACCCTCTGCTGCACTCCTGCCCTTCCCAGAGGCAGCCCCCCAGGGCCAGCTCCTGCTTTCCAGCCCCGGGGGGCAGGGGTGGCTGCGAACCAGGCTGGGCTGAGCTGGGGCCTGACTCCCTGAGAGCAGTGGGGAAGGGCCTGGCCACCTTGCCCAGCCCCCTGCATTGGGAGGGAGGGGGGAACCGTGTCCCCTGCAGCATTGGGATGGGGGGTGAGGGCAGTGCCCCTGCAGCATGGAGGGGTGGGGTTCAGGGCAGCACCTCCTGTGGCACTGGGGGGCTGGAAGTGGTGCTCCATGACATGTCTGTTGCAGGGCGAAGACGTCCCCCTGACAGAGCAGACAGTTTCTCAGGTACATCCCTGTCCCTCTCCCCACCCTCCCTGCGCACCGGCATCACTCCCCCAGCCTGGGCAGGCCTGTCCCCCAGTCAGCTCCAGGGCTCTGCAACTTCCTGCCCCATCCCCAGATCTCGCCATCTCCAGCCCAGGCCCCACCCTCCCCCAGTCAGGCCCAGCCCAAGCTTAGCATGGGATTCCCCAGGGCAGACCAGCAGGGATCCTCCCCGCAGGGGCCTGGTCCTGATTTCCCTGCAGACTCCAGTGCCCCCTAGTGGCAATGCGGTCCATGGGGAGGTGCCCTCCTGACCACTTCCCAGCATGGAGTTGGATTGCAACGTGCAGCAATTGTTAACCGTCCCCAGCATGCTCTGTGCTGCACGAGACCCAGCGGTGGGCACAGCCTCTGCCCTGGGGAGCCCACAGCCAGCGAGGCACACAAAGGGTGGCACTAACTTAGAGTAAGGGCCTAAGAAATACTGTGGGCCCCACGGTAACCCAGCTCCTGCTGGGCTGGGTGCTCTGAGGCCAGGCCCTTAGATACACTGTGCCATGCAGCCTGTTGGTGGGGGCTGCTCTGGCACTCTCCTGTCCAGGGCTGCTCTGCCTCCAGACAGGCCGGCTGCTCATTGGCCAGAGCCCTAGATGGCAGCTTGCCCAGCTGGACAGAGCGCCCTGTCCGTGCCCTGTCAGGGGCGTGTCCCAGTACAGGCTGGGCCGAGCCACAAGACAGCTCTTAACCCTGGATCCGGTTCCCTTTGCCCCATTGTGAGGCAGTGCCTGGCCCAGTCATGGGGAACAGCCTGTAACTCCAGAAACTCATGGAGCCCTGCGGGATGGCAGGGGCAGATCCTGCTCACCTGGTACCAGCTGGTGCCCGTGGCTGCAGGCCGGGTTGGTAGCAATAGAGGGCGTCCCTTGACCCAGCTGTTCTCCAGCCAGTCTTTCCTGCTGGATCCAGCCTGGCAAACCTTTGTTCTGCCGGCCCACGGACCCTTCCACCACAGCTACGCTGCCCCCTGCGGAGCGGTGCCCAGACAAGGCCCCTGTAGCCAAAGGGCCCAGGGCTTCTGAAAGAGCCTGACATGCAGGCAGCACTTGCCCCACATGCAGCTCCCTCTGGGGTTGGAGGGACAGCAGTCAGCTGGGGCCCTGGATCTTGGCATCAGCCCCTGCTCTTAACCAGAGAGCTTTGGGGTCTCTCATGCCCCCTGCAGGGCTGTTGAGGCCAGTAGTCACCATGGCGAAGGGGGTTGGCTCTAGCAGTGGGGCTGGTGAGCTCTGCAGGGGAGGGGAGGGGGATGGTGCCAGGCCGGCAGGTCACTGGAGGGGAGGGGAGAAGAGGATCTGCCACCCAACCCATCCAGCTGAGCCACCCCCTGTCTCTGCTTTCCAGGTGCTGCAGTCGGCCAAAGAACAGATCAAGTGGTCTCTGCTGCGATAGGGCACGGATCCCACTGCTGCCCCCATCTCTACTGTGTCCCACCCCCTTGTCCTGTATGACGCACTGCCTGGCGCCCTAACACGCTGGAGGATTTTGCTGGATCTGGTGTCTGGCTCTTTTCTGACCCTCTGGGCAGCCGCTGCTTCCCCAGCCCTTGAACAACGGGGAACCTCGCCTCAGGGTCAGCGGAGGTGGCTGCTGCCCAGCCCAGACATTTGCCCCATCCCAGGGCTCACAGGGGGTCCCCCAGACTCATTGCTACTGAAACCAAGCCCGGGATGGGATGGGATGACACCCTGGACCCTGCCTCACTGCTGCCCCCTGTGGCGGCTGTTTGTCCTGGCCTAGTGCCCTCTTTGGGGTGTGGTGAGGACAGGGCTTCCCCACATCACCCTGCTTCCTCCATCTCCATTGGCTGTTCCCTCCAGGGGGTGGGTCCCTGTGCACTCTCTGCCACTGCAGTGGCCAGTTACAATCCACCCACTGAGGCCCTTCCTGGGGCAGGTGCTGCTGATGTGGGGGTCTCCTGGGCTCACGTCCTCCCGGGGGCTGCCACTTGGGTGCAGCCAGCGTGGGGTGGGCTCTGGAGCCCAGCAGGTCCCCAGGGCAGGGGAGAGTCGGGGATCCAGCATGGGAGGGGCGTCTCCTCCACACGCTGCCCAGGTGCCTTTGCTGTTAGCTGCGTTTCCCGGGGACCCAGCTTGGCAGCCCCATGGCTCTGGGGTCTCCCTGCCCTGCAATGAGGGGACAGCGTCACTGGCGCTCCTGGCCCAGCTCTGCCATGGAGCCTGTGCAGTGCCAGGGGCAAAGCCACTTATAGCCAGCCTCCAGAGTGCTCAGTGCCCTGCTGTACCATTGCGCTAATGGGGGCTGGGGGGGGGCAGTGTTCTCCATCGCACTTGCGGGGGCTGGGTTCCCCATCATGCTCAGTGGTGGGGGCAGGGGGGATCCACCTTGCACCCAACGGGAGCTGCAGGCTGCTGACCCTCTCCCTCTGGTTGCCCTTGGCTCTCTGGGTGCCATGGGCTGGATCTTGGCAGGGGGGGCACCCCCCCAGTTCCCTGGGGTTCAGTTGGAGCCCAGAGCACTCTCCCCACTGGAGGTGGGTCATGCAGAGTGGGTGCTTCAGAGGGTCTGTGTCAGGCTGCAGCGCAGGGAGCAGGCAGCTGGACAGAGTTGACTGCACTGATCCTGACCCCCTGCCAACAGCTGGATCCCTGCAGGGCCAGGTCACAGCTCCATCGGTGCTGGAACTAGGGGGTGCAGCTGCCCCCCCAGCTTGAAGTGGTTTCCATCACATGCAGGGTTTACAGTTGGGGTCAATGGCTGACAGAGCCCCTGCGGAGCTCCCCTGCCCTGCCCCTATTGGCCTTGCTGCCCCCTGCTGGGCTGGGCCCTTCCGGCTCGGTGGCACACTGCCCACTCCCCCCATCCCTGGGGAGAGACCCTATGGGTAATCCCTGCCCCCAAACCAGCTTTGAGGAGAGGCTCTCGGAGCTGTGTGGCAGGTGGGTGCAGACCCTGCTGTGACCCCCTGGGCTCTTGCTAAAAGCATCCCCCTAAAGCATCCTTCTGCTGCCCCGGGTCCCCTTCCCTACGAGCAGTGAGATCAGCGGGGTGCTCAGTGCTGCTCTGCAGCTGTGGGGAGAGGCCTGAGGCCCCTCTGTGCGACTAGCTCCAGCTCCAATCACAGCTGGCGGCTCCTGCTGGGCCCCGCCTGCGCTGTGCCCTTCTGCCCCGGGCGGAGTCGCTGACCTCCCTGGCTCTGGCTCCAGGCCGGTTGGTGCCTGTGCAGGGTTTCCCAAGCCGGCCCCTGAGTTGCTGTAGCTGCCCCAGGGATGTGCCCAGGGCTCAGGATCATCCCAGCCGTCCAAGGGGTTTGTACCCAGAGGTGGGCGCCCTCCTCTCCAGCAGCCCCCTAGATCTGCGCCTGCAGATCCTTCTGCAGGAGCCCGGGTGTCTCAGCCTCCAGCTACGGCTGATTTATGGCAGGGAGCTGCACGAAGTGTGAGCGCGGTGTGAGCGGCTGCTCCCCTTCAACTGCTCATAAATCTCCCCTGATGAGCTCCTGGCTCTCCAGGCCCAGCACGGCCCAAGTGGAGGGGCCTGGCGGGCAGGGTGGCGGGTGCTGGGCAAGGCTGTGGGCTTTGGGCCTGGTACAGGGCAGGGATTCGGGGCTCAATCGGAGCTGGTGCTCCCGTGGAGGGAACACTGCTCTGCGGGGGGCGAATGAGGGAAATGCCCCCCCAGCCATGGGAAGGACCCTGCTCCCTGGATCTCAGCGTGGCTGGCGGGGGCCTCCCTCTGGCACGTCCTGTCTGGGCACCCGTAGGGTTTCTTCCCTAGGGAAGGTCTGGTTAACGGGGGCACTCGGCTTGTCGCTCGAGCCAGTGGCTCACTCTAAGGCAGCTGGGCCGGAGCCCCCACCACTCCACCTGCCTCCCACAGCCCTCACCTCTGCACCAAAATGCTCCTCTGGTGGGAGGGGGGATCTGCTCCCCCCAGGGTCCCCTCTGTCTTCCCCAGGCATCGTCTGTAGCGGGAGTGGGGGGTATTCCCCTACCAGTGAAAATTCTCCCCCAATAAAGCTCCCCTCCCCAGGAGCAGGTGGTGGGTCTCTGCAGCTGAGCGTGGCAGGGGAGGGCCGGTGTCCTTGCAGGTTGGCAACCTTGTGCCAAGGTGTCATGGGTAGGTGACTCTGCTCCCCCGCTGGGGCAGAGGCTGAGATGGCCTGTGCTGCCTCGAGGGGGCCACCTCCTCTCGCCTTTGTGACCCCACGAGTCCCACTTTCCTTGCCTTTGCCATCGCCACAAGCATGGGGGGTGTTAGCCCTGGTGTTCACCTCCCCTTCCCAGGTGCCCCATCCCCCCCCATCTACGAGCATGCCATGCTCTGGCATTCGTGCCCCCTTTTGGGATCCACTGTGCCAGCCCCAGTATGCACAGACCTACCCATCTGTCTTTGCCCCCCAGCTGCTCCTGGCATGTGGCATGGAGGCAGTGACTGCTCTGGGATTCCTACAGCCGGACTGGGTCAGGCCATAGGTCCATCTAGCCTGGTATCCTGGCTTCTGACAGCGGGCAGTGCCAGCTGCTGCAGAGGGATTGAACAGAACAGGGAATCCTCAAGGGGCCTGTGCTCAGGCTGGCTGGTGAATGACTCTGCCCTGCCAGTGCCAGCTCCCGCTGGAGCCGGTGCCCCCTGGATTTCACTGGACATCCCCACTCCCAGCCAGGGCATGCGTCCCTTGGCTCAGTTTTGCCCCTGACCCCCATCTCCGCTGCGCAGTCCTGGTCCCTGGGTCTCCACAGTGCCGGAAGGCACCTGATGCCAGCTCTGAGCAGCGAGAGGGTGAATACATATGTTCCCCTTGGGTGGCCCTATAGGCTGCTGGGGGCAGAGGGGTGGGGGGCTCTGGGGAGCTGAGGAACTGTCCTGTAGGGCTCTTTGTGTCGCCCTGTCAGCAGGGAGGGGGGTCTGGTTTGGGGCACTGCCTTGGTACTGGGGCAGGGACAGGCCCTGTGGCTGAGCCCCCCATTCCCCCTCCAGGGCTGGGGGAGGGATTCCAGCTCACTGCTCTGGGCTGTGGCTGACTGTCCCGTGGGAAGTGGCTACAACTCTAATAATGACGCGCACACACACACACCCCACTCCGTGAGCCCTGGGCAGGGATCTGGGTGAGGAGCTGTGGCACCAGCTCTGGGGACCCATGGCCTCGATCCCCCCCCAAGCTGGGGTGGCCTCAGGGCTAGCTCACCCCTCCTCCCTCTGCCATCCCCTCCCTCAGGCCTGGAGCACTGCCTGTGTGTGTGTGTGTGTGGGGGGGCCTTGTGGGGCAGCCCTTGGGAATTGTACAGTATTTCCCCCTCACCACCCCATTGCCCATGGGCGGGGAGCAGCTACGGCCCAGGGCCTCCAGGGGTTGCTCCCACCCTGAACCTGGCCCTGGCCCTATTGGGCAAAGGCTGATGCCTGTGGGAAGGGGGGAGTGAAATGCGAGGGTCTCTCCTGCCCATGGGGGAGAGGCAGTGGGGGCAGGAGATGCCTGGCATGGTGTGGCAGAATGGCTCTGACTCACTCCCCGTGCCCAGAGCTGCCCGTGTGTGAGAGCTGTGCTCACAAGGATGGGGGGGGGGAGGGTGCAGGGGGGGTCCCTGAGCCCCATGGAGGGTCTGCCACATCCCCAGGGTGTTCCTCGGGCTATGGGGATGATGTTGCCATGTGTTGGCCAACAGCGCCACCTGCGCCCTGTCCGCTGCCACTGCAGGCCTGGCCTGTGGAGGGGGAAGGTGGACCCCTCTCCCCTTTGCCAGGGACCCTTGCGGTCACACCAGTGTGCTGTGCCCCCGCCCCCCGCACTCCCTCAGTGCGCAGCCCTGCCAGTGGGATCAGTGGCCTGGGGGGATCAGGAGCAAGGGTGATGGGCTCCAGGCCAAGGAGACAGCACCAGAGCCAAAGCCCGGCTTAGCCAAGTCGGGCAGGTGGTGCCAGGGCTGGGCTGGTGCCACCAGCCTGGGGGATGGGGTGAGCTCCTGCCCAATGCAGGGTGCTGGGTGCCAGCCCTGAAGCCTGGCCCCATGGAGCTGGGCCTGGGGGCTCCAAAGGGCTTGGCAGCTCAGCAGAGGCTGCGCCGGTACTTGGGTGAGCATGCCAAGGAGAACTGAGTGGGCTGCAGGGAGAGGGGGGCTTGGTAGGGGGTGCTCTCCCTTCGCAGTCAATGCTGGTCCCAATGCCCCAGGGTGGCACTAGGGGGCGCTGTGCTGCAGGGAGCAGGGTGGGGACTCAGTAGGGGGTGCTCTCCCCTGGCAATCAGTGCTGGTCCCAATGCCCCAGTGCAGTACTGAGGGTCTGGGTTGCAGGAAGGGGCTGTTTTGGGGTGAGATTTACCACCCAAAGCCTGCCCTGACAGTGACTAAAGGCCCTGGAGTGCATGGGGGGCAGCGCTGGCGCCTGGCACTATCCCAGCAGTGTTACCTGCAGGCTGCTTTCCTCCTGGTTCCCCCGGCTGGGTCCCACGCTGCTCCCCAGGCCTCAGGTCTTCCGTTGCGCTCGGACTGAGGATGGCGGGACCCACAGCCCAGCCTGCCCCGCCCCATATCCACTGCAGCAGTCCAGCCTGGCATCAGGCTCCCCAAAGGGGCATCAAGGTCCCCGTGGGACACCCAGATCCAGCTGGTTCCCTTCCCCCACCCCAACACCTTATTGCCCTTGAGGGAGGTGGGGGGATGAGGGAGCAGGGAGGGAAGAAGGGGACATCCCCCCCATCACTTCAGCCCCCGCCCCCGGGCGTGTTCCATGACAACACCAGAGGCACCGAGCCAGGCTGTGCCAGCGCCCACCTCTGGCACATGGAGGCTCTATTCCCTCCAGAGGGGCTGAGGGAGGTGGTGGGGTCTGTGGTCTGTGAAGGGAGCACAGGGGCCCATCAGGGGCCCCCTAGCAAGGCCCTGCTCCCAGCACCCCCTGGCCCCCCAAACACCCAGCTTTATAACAGGCCAGCCCCCATCTCAGATCATTAGGGCTTGGGGGCCAGCACAGTCCCCTGCTGGAGCAATGAGGGAGTGCAGAGCCCCCCTGAAGGCTTGGGGGTGCTGAGCCCCTTGCAGTGGGGCTGACCATGTGGGGCCAGGGGCCCATGTGCCTCCTGCTGCTGGGCTGGGGAGTGTGTCCCCGCCCTCCCTGGGAGGCTGGGTCAGGCTGCGGAGCTAGCCTGGGGTGTGGGGGTCCAGGCAGGGCAGGGGCTGGGGTCAGGCTCCTGCAGGGAACTGCTCTCTGGAGCTGGAGCTGGAGCTGGCGTGGACTCAGCACGGGGTCCCCAGGGGAAAGTGATTAAATACCCTGGTGCAGGGAGCGAGAGGGACTCGCCCACAGCCAGAGCCAGGGATAAAACCCAGGAGTCCTGGTCTCAGCCCCCCCCACTCCAACTGCTACACCCCACTCCCCACCCAGAGCCAGGGATGGAACCCAGGAATGTGTGTGGGCAGGGGGGTACCGGGCTGGACGGGCCCGTGTAGCTCTGTGTGTGGGCAGGGCAGGTACCGGGCTGGACGGGCCCGTGGCTCTGTGTGTGGGTGGGAGGGTGGGGGGTACCTGGCTGGATGGGCCCCTGGCTCTGTGTGTGAGCAGGAGGGAACCGGGCTGGACTGGCCTATGGCTCTGGGGGTGACCTGGGGACAGCCGGCTGGATGGGAGCCAGGCACAGGGAGGCCCGTTGTAGAGATGTCCCCCCTGCCCCAGCCAGTGACTAAGCCCAGCATGGAGTAGGGCCCTGGGGGTGGGGGGCTAAGGGCAGAGCCTGGAAGCCACCCCATTGCCTACAGCAGGGGGCAGTGGTGAGTTCCACGGAGATCCCAGCTCTCCCCCTCCCTCCCCCAAGACAAGCCTGAACCCTTCCCTCCCCCAGGCCCTGCTCAGCACCAGTGCTGCCTCCACCCACCTTCCACTGACGCCCCCCCCCGCCACTGCAGAGCTGGCTCCCCAGATCCCAGCCTGTGCAGATACATAGCCCCCCCTCCCACGAGGGTCTGCCCCAGCTCTGCTGGTGCCCCTCAGTCCTGACCTGCAGCCCCCTGGTATCCCAGCCCTGGGCTAATGCATCCACCCACTGTACCCCAGAACCCCACCTCTGCTGCACCCCAAATCACACACCCCCATGTGCTCCCTGCACTGCTCCCAGCATAGCGCTGAAGCAGCCCCTGTGCCCCACAGCCCCCTGCCATTCTGCCCCCATTGGCGGGGTGGCTGGGGCAGTGCGGGGGCACTGAGGGGCAGGCGCGGGTGGGGGTTCAAGGGGGAGAACTGGGGTGCGTGGGAGCGGGTTGGTGGTGAGGGGTGTTAGCAGCCCCATAATTCCAGGGTCACGGGGCCACTAGTGAGTGGGGGAGACGCAGCCCCCTGGGGGTCCCAGGTGTCCAGCCCCACCGGGTTCTGGGGGGGCCTGGCACAGTCTATGGGGCTCCCTCTCCAGCCAGGATCCCGGCTTCGGGCCGCTAGTTGGGGGTCTGCAGCGTCCTTTCTTGTCACCAGGTGGCGCCCGGCGCCGCCAAAACAAATCGCCCCTGTCTAGTCCGGCAGCCTCTGCCGGTGCCCCCCCCGACCTCCCCACACTCCCGGACCCTGGGGCGGGGGGGGGCTCCGGAGTGAAATCTTGCGGGGATCCAAAGTGCGGCGCCGCGGGGGAGGGGCAGCGGTGGTCTGTGGGGTGGGGGGCGCGCAGACAGGTGGTCGGGTCGGGGGGAGGGGATGAAGGGGGGCGGTCGGGGGGGGGGCTGGATGAGCTCTCAGATCCAACCTGGCCAAACAGGGAGAGAAGTGGTGAAACACAGGAACAAAGTTCAGTTTTGGGGTCCCCCTGCACCTCCCTCCTCATGCCTTCTTCCATCCCCCAGCCCCTCCTTAGCAGTGACCCGTGTGGCTCCCCCACGCCGGCTACCTCTGTCCTGTCCCCCCCAGGTCAGCCCAGAACTGAGCGCTCCCTCGCCCCCAGACGAGCCAGAACAGCCTCCCGCTCTCCGCCCAGGCCCAGGCTCCCAGCCTGGGGCCACTTGACCGCTCCCAAGATCCTGGCATTGGGGGCGAAGGGGACCCCAGCTGGGTTGGGCCACTGCTCTGGGGCCCCAAGCTGCCCCCTTCCCCAGCGACCAGGACACCCCCCACCCCCCCACAGAGCCCCCTGCTCTCCAGATCTCAAGTGGCCCAAGGAGCAGGGCTGAGCAGAGCAGCTCCCCCCCACCCATGACCCAGAATGATGCTGGACTCTGTGACAGGCAGCCCCCCAACCCCCTCTGCATTCTCGGGATCCTCACTCTGCGCCTGCTCCACCCATTGCTTCCTCCTTGAAGCCCCCAATAACTCCCAGGTGCAGTTGTGCCCTGTGGAACTTCCTGCCACAAGAGAACAGCTGCTGGCACCTGCAGGTGCCAGCCCCTACCAGCCCTTCCTGTCTTCACTGGAATAAAGGTGGGGGTGTGTGTGTGTGTGGAGCTAGTTTGGAGCTGAAAGCCAGGCTGTGGAGAAATTAGGGATTTCTGAAAGGTTTTGCTGAACAATGTTCCTGACTCAGTTTCCCCAGCCCCTCGTACTGCTGCCTATGGGCTGGGTGTCACTAGGCCGATCAGTTTCCCTGGCCCAGTGGGCTGGGTGTCACAAGGCAAATCAGTTTCCCTGGCCCAATGGGCTGGGTGTCACAAGGCCGATCGCTCCCGAAGGAGTGGGGTGGGGGGGGTCACTGCACCAGCTGGGCCAGGCCCAGTTGCACAGTTAACAAGTGAGAGCAGGATGGACGCAGCACTGATGGCTGGGGCCCCTGCACAGGCCGTGGCTGCGCCGAAGATCAGACAGCACTCAGCCCTGGGGAAACCGAGGCAGCCGAACTGGGGAACGCGGCACCAGCTGCAGCAGGGCCCAAAGACAGGGGGCCTCAAGTGGCTGTTGGCAAGAGCGGCTGGAGACTCGGGCCAGAGTCAGGGCCAGCGCCGGGATGGCCCCAGGAGACACCAGGGTGGCTGCTAGTGTCTCTGCAGATGCTGCCTTCAGCTTGGCCTGCAGCCTCGTCTGTGCTGGGTCCCAGATGAAGCCTTGGTTTAAAGGGTCCTCGCTGGCCATGGGTCCTCGCTAGCTTCATGTCGCTGAGGGGCCTCGCTGGCTGGACACATCACGGGGGACCCTCACTGGGAAAAGCCTCAGGAGGCATCTCACCTCAGCCCCACTCGCCGCAGAGGCTCCAACTCCTGTGAGGGAGCTGGGGGGTGGCCGAGCTCGGGGGTGGGAGTGGGAGAAATAGGGGAACTCCCGGGTGACGGGAGAAAGGTCACAGTAATGAACCCCTGGAGATCTGGGGCCCTGCCCCCCACCCCCCATACACACCCACTGAGCACACACAGATACAGCTCTCCTGATAGGGGTATGGAACAGCTTCCATCTGAGAGGAGAGTAATAAGACTGGGACTTTTCAGCTTGGAAAAGAGATGACTAAGGGGGGATATGATAGAGGTCTATAAAATCATGACTGGGGTGGAGAAAGTCAATAAGGGCGTGTTATTTACTCCTCCTCATAACACAAGAACTAGTGGTCGCCAAATGAAATGAATAAGCAGCAGGTTTAAAACAAACAAAAGGAAGTATTTTTTCCACACAACACATAGTCAGCCTGTGGAACTCCTTGCCAGAGGATGTTGTGAAGGCCAAGACTGTAACAGGGTTCAAAAGAACTAGATCAGTTCATGGAGGACAAGTCCATCAATGGCGATAAGCCAGGATGGGCAGGGATGGTGTCCCTAGCCTCTGTTTGCCAGAAGCTGGGAATGGCGATGGGATGGATCACGTGATGATTACCTGTTCTGTTCATTTCCTCTGGGGCACCTGGCATTGTCGGAAGACAGGATACTGGGCTAGCTACTTTAGTCTGACCCAATATGGCTGTTCTTATGATATGCGAATACACCACACACCTGCACACCATGCATAAGGGATATACACAAACACAGCCTGGTTACAGACTCTCAGCTCTGCCCCAGAGTTGGCAGGGGCCATTGGGGGATGACGACCCCGTCTGCTGCCCCGTCCCTCCTCCCGGGGTGAAGCTCTGCCCATCCCTGCAGGGCCAGGGGCACACTGGCACCGTGCCCCCCCTTCCCCCACAGGCCATGCAGGCTCAGCTCTCTCCCCTGGGCCTCAGACCGGGGAGGCAGGGAGCCGGGGGACACAGTACCGCAGACTCCTTCTGCCTGGCCTTTGCGCTGAGCCCAGACAGGCTTGGCTTTGGGGCCAGGGCCTGTGACTTGCGTGATGGAGAGCAGGGGCCAATTCCTGCCTCTGCCCTAGGGATTTCCTGGCCAGACTGGAGCCCTGTGACCATCTCCTCTGGCTGGCTAGCCCCACCCGAGGTACAGCAGGGCTTTTAGAGAAACGTCCTGGCTGCAGGTCCGACATGCCAGGGCTGGGGACTCCACCCCAGACTGGGGGATTATTGAGACCAGGCAGCGCTGGGATATCAACCCACAGCCTTTAGGGGATAAAAGCCTAAATCCAGCACCTTGGACCCCCTGCCACGGTACCAGCCACTGCCAGTGCTCTGTGCCTCAGTTTCCCCATCTGGGAAATGAGGTTGAGAAAAGCCTCTTTTTACCAGCTCTTCCAGGCCAGCCCGTGTCTCCCGTCGGGTCTGGGCAGTGCCTGGCAGGAGGCTGCTCTCAGTTGGTGAGGGCACCAGGCACCAAGTCCTTGGGGGGCGGAGGAGGACTCCAGGAGGGACAAGGAGCTGCATTTCCAAGCTCCCCTGGGCAAAGCGAGCATGGCAGCCTCTCCCGCCACCCTGGCCCAAACCATCTGCGATCCCGGAGTCGGGTGACGGGGGTGACAGAAGCCAGACGTTGGGGCATTTCCTGGTGTGGGTGTCTCAGGGCCCAGCATCTCCCAGTGGGGACAGCAGTGAGTCCCCCGCACCTCGGGATCCATGCAAGTCCCCTCCCCCTCCAGGATGGATGGTGAGTCCCCACCTCACCCTCTGGGATCGCTGGTGGGTCCCCATGACAGTGGGCTGAGCGATCCGAGCTGCGAGGCCCCTTTTGCTCAGGTGCAGAGCCCGGCCCTGACCTGGCTGGGGGCGGCTGATGATCCAGCTCCCTGCCCAGGGCCCTGCCCAGGAACGGGGGTGACCCCAGCTGAAGAACAATCCCGGTTCCCTTCTGGGGCCTTCAATCCCAAAGGACTCTCACCCACTGGCTCCAACCCAGGGGCAATGGGGTCTGTGCCCAGGTGGGGCCAGCCCCATGGGGGCAGGCGTTGCGGTTTGCCAGCTCAGCATGTGGCCCAGAGGAGAGACCCCACTGCAGGACGGGTGCTGCTCTGTGCCCAGTGCCGACAAGCACCACATAAGAATGGCTATATTGGGTCAGACCAGCTAGCCCAGTATCCTGTCTTCTGACAGTGACCGCTGCCAGGTGCTTCAGAAGGAAAGAAGAGAACAGGGCAATATATCGAGTGATCCATCCCCTGTCGTCCAGTCCCAGCTTCTGGCTGTCAGAGGTTTAGGGACACCTAGAGCACAGAGTTGCATCCCTGACCATCCTGGCTAATAGCCACTGATGGACTTATCCTCCAGGAACTTATCTAGTTCTTTTTTGAACCCACTTACACTTTTGGCCTTCACAACATCCCCTGGCAAGGAGTTCCACAGGTTGACGGTGTTGTGTGAAGAAATACTCCCTTTTGTTTGTTTTAAATCTGCTGTCTGTTAATTTCATTGGCTGACCCCTGGTTCTTGTGTTATGAGGAGTAAATAACACTTCCTTATTGACTTTCTCCACCCCAGTCATGATTTTATAGACCTCTATCCTATCCCCCCATAGTCGTCTCTTTTCCAAGCTGAACAGTCCAAGTCTTATTACTCTCCTCATCTGGAATCTGTTCCGTACCCCTCAGCATTTTTGTACCTTTTCCAATTCTAATATAGCTTTTTTGAGATGGGATGACCAGAACTGCACGCAGTATTCAACGTGTGGGGGTACCATGGATTTATATAAAGGCAACATGATATTTACTGTCTCATTATCTATCCCCTTCCTAATGATTCCCAACATTCTGTTCGCTTCTTTAACTGCTGCTGCACATTGAGTGGATGTTTTCAGAGAACTATCCACAGTGACTCCAAGATCTTTCTTGAGTGGTAACAGCTAATGTAGACCCCATCGTTTTCTATGTATAGTTGGGTTTATGTTTTCCAATGTGCATTTATCAACATGGAATTTCATTTGCTATTTTGTTGCCCAGTCACCCAGTTTTGTGAGATCCCTTTGTAGCTCTTTGCAGTCTGCTTTGGACTTAACTCTTTTGTGTGATTTTGTATCATCTGCAAATTTTGCCATCTCACTGGTTATCCCTTTTTCCAGATCATTTATGAGTTTGTTGAACAGCACTGGTCCCAGTACAGATCCTTGGGGGACACTGCTATTTACCTTTCTCCATTCTGAAAACCGACCATTTATTCTTACCCTTTGTTTCCTATCTTTTTACTGATCCATGAGAGGACTTTCCCTCTTATCCCATGACTCCTTACTTTGCTTAAGAGCCTTTGGTGAGGGACCTTGTCAAAGGCTTTCTGAAGGTCCAAGTACACTATATTCACTGGATCACCCTTGTGCACATGCTTGTTGACCCCCCTGTAACGATGCTGGTTCTGGCGGGACCCAACTGAGAGTGCCAATTCAGGACAAATTGCTTAAAGCAGGGCAGTTACAGCCCAAGGCTGGGGTTTCTGTGCACACCAAGGCAAAGCAAACCAGCCAAACAGAGAAGACTTCGGTTTTACCCCACTGGCTAACCACACGTCACACAAGCAATTCCCTTAGACACTCCAGTTTCCCAGTATCCCCACCAGTACCACTCGTTATGGGGACAAATGGTTATGAAAACCAATACCCCAGAAAAAGAAAAAAGGTTCTCTCGATCCCAAAGGACCAAGCCCCAGATCCAGGTCAATATACAAATCAGATCTTACCCACAAATCACGCTGTTGCCAATCCTTTAGAATCTAAAATCTAAAGGTTTATTCATAAAAGGAAAAAGAGATAGACGAGAGCCAGAATTGGTTAAATGGAATCCATTACATCCAGTCATGCAAAGTTCTTGGTTCAGGCTTGCAGCAGTGATGGAATAAACTGCAGGTTCAAATCAAGTCTCTGGAGCACATCCACAGCTGGGATGGGTCTTTCAGTCCTTGGTTCAAAGCTTCAGTGTAGCAAAGTCCCTCCAGAGGTCAGAAGCAGGACTGAAGACAGGATGGAGATGAGGCATCAGCCCTTTATAGTCTTTTCCAGGTGTAAGAACACCTCTTTGTTCTTACTGTGGAAA
This sequence comes from Natator depressus, assembly GCF_965152275.1. Lineage (NCBI taxonomy): Eukaryota > Metazoa > Chordata > Testudines > Cheloniidae > Natator > Natator depressus. Next base: position 12,888,988 of record NC_134253.1, read on the forward strand.
ATTACAGCAAAATGGAGTTTGGCGTCACATGGGCAAGTCCCTGCATACTTTGCTGAGTCACTGGGCATATCTGCCTTCTCTCAATGGGTCAGTTGTCCAGCTGATGGTCCTTAATGGGCCATCAAGCAGGCTAGGTAGAGCTGACACCAACTTGTCTGGGGTGTCACCCAGAAGCATAGCATACATTTGAAATACACACAGTATAGAGCCAATATTCATAACTTTAACTACAAAAATGATAAACACATATAGACAGCATAATCATAACCAGCCAACAATAACCTTGTCTTAGACACCTTATTTGACCCCCTTTATACAAGATTTGGTGCCACTACAGGACCTTGGTTGCAACAATGATCTATACGGTCCCAGATTATGTCAATAACGTCACAAACCCTCAAAGAATTCTAATAGATGGGTGAGGCATGATTGCCCTTTACAAAAGCCACATTGATTCTTCCCCAACAAATCATGTTCATCTATGTGTCTGATAAATCTGTTCTTAACTATAGTTTCAACCAATGGGCCTGATACTGCCGTTCAGTCTACTGGCCTATAACTGCCAGAATTGCCTCTGGAGCCCTTTTAAAAAATCGGTGTTACATTAACTACCTCCAGTCAGCTGGGTCAGAGGCTTATCTCAGCAAGAGGTTACACAGTACAGTCGGTAGTTCTGCAATGCCATACCTGAGTTCCTTCAGAACTCTTGGCTGAAATACAGCTGCTCCTGGTGACTCATTACTGCCTAATTGATCAGGTTGTTCCCAAACCTCCTCTACTGATAACTCAGTCTGGGATTGTTCCTCAGATCTGCCACTTAAAAAGAGTGGGAATCAGGTGTGGGAATCTCCCTCACACCCTCCGCATTTAGCTTTTCTGCAATGGCCTTATCTCCCTTTAGCAATCCTTTCGCACCTCTAGCACCCAGGGGCCCCACCGGTTGCTGGGCAGGCTTCCTGCTTCTGAGGTACTTTAAAAAATTGTTGTTAGTTTTTGTCTTTTGCTAGTTGCTCTTCCGATTCTTTTTTTGGCCTCCCTAATTATACTTTTACACTTGGCTTGCCCCAGGTTATGCCCCTTTCTATTGCCCTCAGTAGGCTCTGACTTCCGATTTTTAAAGGGTGCCTTTTTGCCTCTAACTACTTCTTTTACTCTGCTGTGTAGCCATGGTGACACTTTTTTGGTCTTCTTACTGTTTTTTAATTTGAAGTATACGTTGAATTTGAGCCCCTATTAGCGTGTTTCCAAAAGGTTTCCATGTAGCCTGTAGGCATTTCACTTTTGTAATTGTAGCTTTTAATTTCCATTTAACTAGCCTCCTTGTTTATGGGTAGTTCCTCTTTCTGAAGTTAAACACTTCTGTGGTGGAGTTCTTTGGTATTCCACCCCCTCCACCAGATGTTAAATTGAATTATATTATGACCGCTATTACTGAGTGGTTCCGTCATATTCACCTCTTGGACCAGATCCTGTGCTCCACTTAGGACTAAATCGAGAATCGCCTCTTCCCTTGTGGGTTCCAGGACTAGCTGCTCCAAGAAGCCGTCACTAATGGTATCTAGAAATTGTATCTCTGCGTCCCGTCCTGAGGTGACCTGTGCCCAGTTGGGATGGGAATAGTCGAAATCCCTCATTATTGAGTTTTCAATTTTTATAGCCTCTCTAATCTCCCGGAGCATTTCACAGTCACGATCATCATCCTGTCAGTGGTCGGAATCGGTAGTATATCCCCACTGCTGCACTCTTACTATTCAAACCTGATTTCAACAATTTCCATCCCACCATCAACCTCAGCCTGGACCAGTCCACACAAGAGATCCACTTCCTGGACACTACGGTGCTACGGCGATGGTCACATAAGCACCACCCTATACTGGAAACCTACTGACCGCTACTCCTACCTACATGCTTCCAGCTTTCATCCAGACCACACCACACGATCCATTGTCTACAGCCAAGCTCTACGATACAATCGCATTTGCTCCAACCCCACAGGCAGAGACAAACACCTACAAGATCTCTATCAAGCATTCTTACAACTACAATACCCACCTGCTGAAGTGAAGAAACAGATTGACAGAGCCAGAAGAGTACCCAGAAGTCACCTACTACAGGACAGGCCCAACAAAGAAAATAACAGAACGCCACTAGCCGGCACCTTCAGCCCCCAACTGAAACCCCTCCAACGCATCATCAAGGATCTACAACCTATCCTGAAGGACGACCCATCACTCTCACAGATCTTGGGAGACAGGCCAGTCCTTGCCTACAGACAGCCCCCCAACCTGAAGCAAATGCTCACCAGCAACCACACACCACACAACGGAACCACTAACCCAGGAACCTATCCTTGCAACAAAGCCCGTTGCCAACTGTATCCACATATCTATTCAGGGGACACCATCATAGGGCCCAATCACATCAGCCACAATATCAGAGGCTCGTTCACGTTCACATCTACCAATGTGATCTATGCCATCATGTGCCAGCAATGCCCCTCTGCCATGTACATTGGTCAAATTGGACAGTCTCTACGTAAAAGAATAAATGGACACAAATCAGAGGTCAAGAATTATAACATTCAAAAACCAGTTGGAGAACACTTCAGTCTCTCTGGTCACTCGATTAGAGACCTAAAAGTGGCAATTCTTCAACAAAAAAACTTCAAAAACAGACTCCAACGAGAGACTGCTGAATTGGAATTAATTTGCAAACTGGATACAATTAACTTAGGCTTGAATAGAGACTGGGAGTGGATGGGTCATTACACAAAGTAAAACTATTTCCCCATGTTTATCCCCCCCCCCGCCCTGTTCCTCAGAGGTTCTTGTCAACTGCTGGAAATGGCCCACCTTGATTATCACTACAAAAGGTCCCCCCCCGCCCCCGCTCTCCTGCTGGTAACAGCTCAGCTTAAGTGATCACTCTGGTTACAGTGTGTGTGGTAACACCCATTGTTTCATGTTCTCTGTATATATAAATCTCCCCACTGTATTTTCCACTGAATGCATCCGATGAAGCGAGCTGTAGCTCACGAAAGCTTATGCTCAAACAAATTGGTTAGTCTCTAAGGTGCCACAAGTCCTCCTCTTCTTTCTTTTTTTTTTTTATTCAAACCTGGAATTTCTCTCCATAGAGAGTCTATGGTACCGTTTGATTCGTTTAAGATTCTGACTCTATTTGACTCTACACTTTCTTACACATATGGTGCCACTCCCCGACCAGCACGACCTACTCTGTCATTCCTACGTATTTTGTACCCTGGTGTTACCGTGTCCCATTGATTATCATCCTTCCACCAAGCTTCTATGATGTTTCTTATACCATTATCCTCATTTAATACCAGGCACTGAACTTCACCCATTTTAGTATTCAGACTTCTAGCATCTGTATAAAAGCACTTATAAAAGGTGTCGCTCTTTAGCGGTCTGCCATTATGTGAGGTAACTGAATGCGACCCTTTTTCATTTGACTGTTTCTCTTCAGTTCCAACCTGTACTTTACCAACATCTCTCCTCCTTCCTAGGATCTAGAGAATCCCTGTTCATAAATCCTCCCTTGAGGGCTGTCTCTGTCCGAATCACGTGCTCCTCCACACCCGGCAGCTTTCCCTCAGCCCTTCGTTTAAAAACTCCTCTACGACCTTTTTAGTTTTCCATGCCAGCACCTGGTTCTGTTTTGGTTTAGATGGAGCCCGTCCTCCCTGTACAGGCTCCTCCTTTCCCAAGAGGTTTCCCCGTTCCTAATAAACCTAAATCCCTCCTCCGAATGCCATCTCTCATCCATGCATTGAGACCCTGCAGTTCTGCCTGCGGGTGGACCTGGCAGCATTTCAGAGCATGCTCCCATGGAGGGACCCTGAGCAGTCAGACACCTGCTGACCCCTGGACTCCTGGAGGGGGACTCAGAGCAGGGGAGGGGGCGTCACAGCACTTGTGCTGGTTGCACAGATCAGTAACTCGGAATAAAGTCGCTGTGGTTCGAAATCCCCTGGCTGAACCTGTTCCTGGCTGCACCCACGCTGCCCCGGGGTGGAGGAGCACACAAGCAGCCCAGGGTGTGCAGCCCAGTGTGATGGGAGGCTCAGCAGCAGAGCTGGGTGAAGGACAGGATGCAGGTCCTGCTGGCAGCCCCAAAGAATCATAGAATCGTAGAATCATAGAATATCAGGGTTGGAAGGGACCTCAGGAGGTCAACTAGTCCAACCCCCTGCTCAAAGCAGGACCCATCCCCAATTAAATCATCCCAGCCAGGGCTTTGTCAAGCCTGACCTTAAAAACTTCTAAGGAAGGAGATTCCACCACCTCCCTAGGTAACGCATTCCAGTGTTTCACCACCCTCCTAGTGAAAAAGTTTTTCCTAATATCCAACCTAAATCTTCCCCACTGCAACTTGAGACCATTACTCCTTGTTCTGTCATCTGCTACCACTGAGAACAGTCTAGAGCCATCCTCTTTGGAACCCCCTTTCAGGTAGTTGAAAGCAGCTATCAAATCCTCCCTCATTCTTCTCTTCCGTAGACTAAACATCCCCAGTTCCCTCAGCCTCTCCTCATAACTCATGTGTTCCAGTCCCCTAATCATTTTTGTTGCCCTCCGCTGGACTCTTTCCAATTTTTCCACATCCTTCTTGTAGTGTGGGGCCCAAAACTAGACACAGTACTCCAGATGAGGCCTCACCAATGTCGAATAGAGGGGAACGATCACGTCCCTTGATCTGCTGGCAATGCCCCTACTTATACATCCCAAAATGCCATTGGCCTTCTTGGCAACAAGGACACACTGTTGACTCATATCCAGCTTCTCGTCCACTGTAACCCCTAGGTCCTTTTCTGCAGAACTGCTGCCGAGCCATTCGGTCCCTAGTCTGTAGCGGTGCATTGGATTCTTCCTCTGCACTTGTCCTTGTTGAACCTCATCAGATTTCTTTTGGCCCAATCCTCCAATTTGTCTAGGTCCCTCTGTATCCTATCCCTACCCTCCAGCGTATCTACCTCTCCTCCCAGTTTAGTGTCATCTGCAAACTTGCTGAGGGTGCAATCCACACCATCCTCCAGATCATTTATGAAGATATTGAACAAAACCGGCCCCAGGACCGACCCTTGGGGCACTCCACTTCATGCTGGCTGCCAACTAGACATGAAGCCATTGATCACTACCCATTGAGCTCGACAATCTAGCCAGCTTTCTATCCACCTTATAGTCCATTCATCCAGCCCATACTTCTTTAACTTGCTGGCAAGAATACTGTGGGAGACCGTGTCAGAAGCTTTGCTAAAGTCAAGGAATAACACGTCCACTGCTTTCCCTTCATCCACAGAACCAGTTATCTCATCATAGAAGGCAATTAGATTAGTCAGGCATGACTTGCCCTTGGTGAATCCATGCTGACTGTTCCTGATCACTTTCTTCTCCTCGAAGTGCTTCAGAATTGATTCCTTGAGGACCTGCTCCATGATTTTTCCAGGGACTGAGGTGAGGCTGACTGGCCTGTAGTTCCCCGGATCCTCCTTCTTCCCTTTTTTAAAGATGGGCACTACATTAGCCTTTTTCCAGTCCTCCGGGACTTCCCCCGATCGCCATGAGTTTTCAAAGATAATGGCCAATGGCTCTGCAATCATATCTGCCATCTCCTTTAGCACTCTCGGATGGAACGCATCCGGCCCCATGGACTTGTGCTTGTCCACTGTTTCTAAATAGTCCCGAAGCACTTCTTTCTCCACAGAGGGCTCGTCACCTCCTCCCCATGCTGTGCTGCCCAGTGCAGTAGTCTGGGAGCTGACCTTGTTCGTGAAGACAGAGGCAAAAAAAGCATTGAGTACATTAGCTTTTTCCACATCCTCTGTCACTAGGTTGCCTTCCTCATTCAGTAAGGGGCCCACACTTTCCTTGACTTTCTTCTTGTTGCTAACATACCTGAAGAAACCCTTCTTGTTACTCTTAACATCTCTTGCTAGCTGCAACTCCAGGTGTGATTTGGCCTTCCTGATTTCACTCCTGCATGCCCGAGCAATATTTTTATATTCATCCCTGGTCATTTGTCCAATCTTCCACTTCTTGTAAGCTTCTTTTTTGTATTTAAGATCGGCAAGGATTTCACTGTTAAGCCAAGCTGGTCACCTGCCATATTTCCTATTCTTTCTACACATCGGGATGGTTTGTCCCTGTAACCTCAATAAGGATTCTTTAAAATACAGCCAGCTCTCCTGGACTCCTTTCCCCCTCATGTTATTCTCCCAGGGGATCTTGCCCATCAGTTCCCTGAGGGAGTCAAAGTCTGCTTTTCTGAAGTCCAGGGTCGGTATTCTGCTGCTCTCCTTTCTTTCTTGTGTCAGGATCCTGAACTCGACCATCTCATGGTCACTGCCTCCCAGGTTCCCATCCACTTTTGCTTCCCCTACTAATTCTTCCCGGTTTGTGAGCAGCAGGTCAAGAAGAGCTCTGCCCCTAGTTGGTTCCTCCAGCACTTGCACCAGGAAATTGTCCCCTACATTTTCCAAAAACTTCCTGGATTGGAAATCCAGGAGGCTTTTTTGTTTCCAGTCGACCCTGTAAAAAAAAAAAAAAAAAAAATCTCAGGGAACTGGGACACATCCCCTTTGGGTCAGACAAGCCCTGGTCCCTTTAGCGCAGGGGATTAGCACTCTCCTGGGCTGTGGGAGGGCCAGGTTCACTTTCCCCCTCCCCAGGTGAAGGGGCGAAGGGGGGTCACCAACATGTGCCCTGGTGCCCTCTAGCTGCTGTGCTGTGGGAGAGTCGCTTTCTCCTGGTGAGTCATTGGAGTAGGGACTGGAGCTTGTCAGGGCTGTCATGAATGGCGCTGAAGCAGAAGAGAGGGGCCCTAGCTCTGCATTTGCCCAGGGGGTGTTGGCTCCAGGGCTCAGGGCCCAGTCCTGCTGAAACAGGGCGAAGGCTGAGCCCCGCGCCCCTGGGCGAGCCGGGAGACCCAGCACCAGGGTGCAACAGTAGCCCCCACGCCCAGCCAGTGCCTTGTCCTGGCCTCACGCCTGGGGTCATGGCGGGCTTGGACTGAGTCAGGGGCTGCACAACCAGCCTGGGATTCACCACACTGCCTGCAGTGCCCCCTGCTGGCTGGGTCTCGGCCCTGCTCCCCTGACACCACCCCCGAGCTGGACACAGCAGGGATGGGATGGGTGCGCGGCGTCCTGTGCAGGAACCGATCCCGGGCTGATCCGGTTCAGAGCCCCGTCCCGTGCGGGGTCTGTCCCCGGGCTGATCCGGTTCAGAGCTCTGTCCCGTGTGGGATCCGTCCCCAAGTCTATCCAGTTCAGAGCTCCGTTCCATGCAGGGTCCGTCCCCGGGCCTATCCGGTTTAGAGCCCCGTCCCGTGTGGGGTCTGTCCCCGGGCTGATCCGGTTCAGAGCCCCATCCTGTGCGGGATCTGTCTCCGGGCTGATCCGGTTCAGAGCCCCATCCTGTGCGGGGTCTGTCCCTAGGCTGATCCAGTTCAGAGCTCCGTCCGGTGCGGGGTCTGTTCCAAGGCTGATCCAGTTTAGTGAGCCTTCTGTCTTCTAAGATGGTGAAACCAGACCAGGTGCCCTCTTTTGAAGGTGTCCCTGTGCCCTTTCACCACTTGGCCTTTGCCTTTTGTCAAAGCCCAGCTGCAGATTCCCCCGAGCCGAGGTGTGGGGTTCATCAGTTTGGGACTGGATGGGGTGGAGACAGTCCCTTTGCTTCGCTCACTACATGAGGTTTGCTGGGGACCCCAGCTCATTCCCCCACGTGAGGATGCAGGAGAGGGCTTTGCGCTCTCTTTGACAGCTGGCCTGTGACTTCACAGCACAAGGACTGGGGTGTGCAACTGTGGGGCCAGCCCTTCGGAGCAGGAAGGGCTCTGGGGCCTGGCCCATGCGAGCAGGGGCTGAGCTGTGGGCATGGAGAGCTGGGTGCTGGGGAGTAGGGGGGTATTCAGCTTCGGGGATCCTGCCAACAGCCCCAGGCCAGGGCCGGGGGGAAACGCCAGGCCCCAAGACGCATGAGGAGGCTGGAAAGCTGGACCCCAGAAAGGCCAGAGGCCCCCCACCACTGCTGGCTCAGCCTCTAATGGCGGGGGTGGGGGTGGGGGGGTGGAGGGGGCAGGTGGAACATCCTGTGTGCTGAGACCTAGGGATGCTGCATTGAGTTTAATGGAGCCCAAAGCAACCCCCCTTTAGCGTCAGGTTCCTCCTCCTCTGTCTCCCCACACAACCCTCAGCGAGAGCAGGGGGCTCAGCCCCCCATGGGAGCCCAGCTCTGTTCACTGGAGTGCAGGGCCGGCCAATGCGCCTGCCGTGCAGTGTAAAGTGCAAGTGAAACACTCCTGGCCCCAGATCAGCCTGGGGGGGGGGTCACGAGCAGGGGAACTGACACACAGGAGGCTGGGGAGTCACTAACCAGGCCCAGGAAACTGACACAGGAGGGCTGGGGGCGGGGTGGGGGGGCGGCTGTCACTCACTGTGCCCAAGGGAACTGACACACAAGGGGAGGTGTCACTGCACTCAGGGGAACTGACACACGAGAGGGGGAGTCATTGTGCTCAGGGGAACTGACACAGGAGAGGGGGGTCAGGCCCACTGGGGGTGACCCTGAGAGAGGGGGTGAATTCTGCCTGGTGCTGTCAGGCCTGGGGCTCGGGGGGAGAAGGGAGGTGTGGGGCCTTACAGGAGCACTGAATTCCCAGGGATGGGTTCAGGGTGTGACTGGGGGTCTCAGGCTGCCCCTCTTCCCCCCACACCTGTCCTGACCCCCAACCAGCCCCAAGTGTCAGCAGAACAGCCAGAAGCAGTTTGGAAATGAGGCAGAAATGGAGAATTTCCCACTTCATCTGCCCCACAGCCCCTTGTCTGTCCCCCATCTCCCCCCATTCCCATCCCCCCAGCCCCATCTCTGCCCCCCATCTCTGCCTGTTCACATCCCCCCAGCCCCATCTCCCCCTGTTCACATCCCCCCAGCCCCTTCTCTGCCCCCCATCTCCCCTTGATCACATCCCTCCAGCCCCTTCTCTGCCCCCCGTCTCTCCCTGTTCCCATCCCCCCAGCCCCTTCTCTGCCCCCCAGCTCCTCCCCAGTCCTGCTGCCCCCAGCCCTTTGTCTGCCTTTCAGCCTCATCTTCCCCTGTTTTGGGGGGACTGGCATGGGGAGATAGGAGTTGGGAGGAGATGAGAGCAAAGAAGGGGCAGGGAAGGGGCTGGGGGGAGATGGGGGCAGTGAAGGGGCTGGGGGGTAGGGAAGGGGCTGGGGGGAGATGGGGGAAATCTCCTGCCTCAGCATCTCTGCATCCTGGCAGCTCCCTCAGAGTGTGTGTGCGGGGGGGATATGTTACCAAGCCCCCCTTCCCCTTGTCCTCCCTTCCCCTTGCCGCCAGCCCCCCCCTTTGATCTCCCCCTCCCCCAGCCCCCCCTTTCCAGGCTGCATCAGCTCCTTCACCGGGGGCCTCAGCACAAATCGATTCCCCCCGCAGATTTACAGCCGCCCACTCGCCATTGGCTAGCGGGGCCGTCAGCGCTGATTTAGGGGCGCGCCCCATTGGCTGGGCCCCGACAGGGTGATTTATGGGCACCCCACCATTGGCTGGGCGGCGCGGCTGGGGGTAATTTACGACCCTGCTCCTGATAGGCCGCAGCCAGGGTGTCAGGTCGCAGCTGGAAAGCTGGAATTTCTCCCTGGAGTCCCAAGGCTGCCCCCCCCCAGCCCCCCACCTCCCCGTTCTCCCTCCCGCCCGGGGCCGGACGTGACTCTGGTACCAATCGCCCCGCTCTCCCCCTCGAAGGCACGACGTCCCGCCCAGAACTGCCGCCTCTCCCCAGCTGTGCCACGAGATCCCCCCCTCACCCCACGGCAGCCGGTGCCCGAATCCAGGCCCAAGGCCCACCAGGAAAGCCCTCATCGAGGCAGAGAGCTGCCCCCGCAGGTGCATTAGGGCTGAGGTGCATTAGGGCTGACCAGCTGTGGCAATGTGGTCTGTGGGTGGGACAAGCCCTGCCACCCCAGCATCAGACGCCGCAGGGGCTTATCCTACGCTTGATGAGGTCATCGCCCTGGATGTGTCATCATCGCCGCTGTCTCTACAGCAACCCGCTGTGATGTCACAGACAGGGGAGGCGTGGCCGGGGGGGTGGGGGTCAGAAATCTTGGCAGAACTGGGTGTGGTCCACTAAAGCCCCATCTCCCCTCTCCTCAGGACTCTCCTGAAATCCAACTGGGGAATTTCCCCCCCCCCCAGGACTCCCCCCGAAATCCAGCAGGGGTGAGGCAGGGCCCCCCCTCCTGACCACCAAGTGGGTTGGACTGTTGCTAAGTGTCTCCAGGGGAGACTCGTCCTCCTAATCTAGACCCCTCCCTCCCCTGTGGCATCCTATGGTTCTGCGCTGGGACCCTCACCCCAGTATATGGGCACGAGCTACCCTGGCCACCCTCTGCCTTGTCCACCCAGGCTTTTACAGTGGGGCACTGGGGGCAAAGCGACTCCCACAAGGTCTCCTGGCCAGTTACAGCCAGATATGAACCCAGGAGTCCTGGCTCCCAGCCACCCCCCCCCCAACCAGTGACTGAATCCTACTTCCCTCCCAAAGTGGGGGATAGAACCCAGAAGTCCTGGCTCCCAGCTGCCCCACCCCGGTCTAACCGCTAGGCCACACCATGTCCTGAAGGGGACCCTAATTCACAGGAACAGACAAAGCCAGCGAAGTCCCTGCCCAGTGTCCCTCCCTGGTGTCAGAGTCCCCAGCCAGTCCAGCCACCAGTCTGGCCTCTGATGAGCCGGCTCCCCTTGGACCTGAAACCACAGATCCACGCCCCATGGCTGGTCAATGGGGCTGAGCCCCAGCGAGAACTCGGAGTAGGGTGACCCATGGCTCTGTGGCCTCCAAGCCCCGACTTCTGGAATTAAAGCCGAGAAGTGGGGTGGGTGCAGAGCCCCCAGGAGAAGGGCAGAGAGCCCGTCTGCCCCCCCGCGCCAGGGCCGGCTCCTTCCAGCCCAGGGAGATGGATTTAGCAGGTTAGAACGAATGGAAACAGATTGCGCCAGGCTGCAAACAAAGAGGGGAAGATTTATGGGTGCCAGCACAAGTGGAAAAGCAGCCCCTCTCCTGCCATGTGGCTCCAGCGACTGCGCCGAGCCAGGCGGGGGGGTCACTCTGCCAGGAATGTACTTTGTGCTGCTAATTTATGGGTGGGAGCTGGGCTGGGGAGGGCAGGGGGGGAGAGTAAGAGTGTGCATGTGTGAAAGGGAGTCGGTTCCACCCCACGACTTGGGGTTCCATAGGGTTTGGGGCTCTAGGGTCACTTCCCCAGAGGGGGATGGGATCAGCCTGGGTCCCCCTTTGCCAGCGGGTTTTGAACTGGTGTTTATGGGTGTAAAACTGGCATTTACACACCTGCCAGGACCCAGTGGCACCACCGTGCCTGGCAATCGGGGTGATCCTGAGTCCCATTATTGGAGGAAGGGGAATGTGTTTGTGAGGTCACTATGATGAGGGTGTTCCCAACAATTAAAAATTATTTCCTCAGCCCCTGGGAACTCTGGTTCCAAATGCAGACAAGAAACACATTGCTTTCTTCACCTGGCACGCACACTGGCTTGTTATTGTAACACTTATGGCTGGTGTGTTTTTGTAGGGTCTCTCGACGGTGTGTTATTGCAAGGTCTCTCGTTAGGAGTAGTGTGGTATTGCAGGGTCTCACCCTGGTGTCTTATTTTAGGGTGTCTTGTTAGGGCTGGTGTGTTATTGTAGGGTCTCTCATTAGTGCTGGTGTGTTTGTTGTAGGGCCTCTCGTTAGGACTAATGTGTTATTGCAGGGTATCTCACTGGTGTGTTATGGTAGGGTTTCTCGTTAGTGTTGGTGTGTTATTGTAGGGTCTCTGGTTAGGCTCTCACTGGTGTGTTATGGTAAGGTTGTTAGCACTGGTGTGTTATTGTAGGGTCTCTAGTTAGCCCTGGTGTGTTACTGTAGGGTGTCTCGTTAGTGCTGGTGTTACTATAGGGTCTCTCTTTAGCCTTGGGGTTTTACTGTAGGGTCTCTCTTTAGCCCTAGGGTGCTACTGTTGGGTCTCTCATTAGTGCTGGTATGTTATTGTAGGGTCTCTCGTCAGCCCTGGTGCGTTACTGTAGGGTCTCTCATTAGCCCTGCTGTGTTACTGTAGGGTCTCTCATTAGCGCTGGTGCGTTACTGTAGGGTCTCTCATTAGCCCTGCTGTGTTATTGTAGGGTCTCTCATTAGCCCTGCTGTGTTATTGTAGGGTCTCTCATTAGCCCTGGTGTGTTATTGTAGGCTGGGGGGCTAGTGCTTGGCGCTGTCAGTGCTGCTGAGCACACCATGTTGGAGCAGGCCCCTCAGACAAACACCTACAGGGTCTCTATCAAGTGTTCTTACAACTACAACACCCAGCTGCTGAAGCGAAGAAACAAACTGACCGAGCCAGAAGAGTGCCCAGAAGTCACCAACTACAGGACAGGCCCAACAAAGAAAGCCACTAGCTGTCCCCTACCGCCCCCCACTAAAACCTCTCCAGCGCATCATCAAGGATCTACAACCTATCCTGAAGGACGATCCCCCACTCTCACAGACCTTGGGAGACAGGCCAGTCCTCGCTTACAGACAGCCCCCCAACTGAAGCAAATACTCACCACCAACTACACACCACACAACAAAAACACTAACCCAGGAACCAATCCCTGCAACAAACCCCATGGCCAACTCTGTCCGCATATCTATTCAAGGGACACCATCATAGGACCTTATCACGTCAGCCACACCATCAGGGACTCATTTACCTGCACAGCTACCAAAAGAATAAATGGACACAAATCAGACATCAAGAATTATAATATTCAAAAACCAGTCGGAGAACACTTCAATCTCCCTGGACACTCAATAACAGACTTAAAAGTGGCAATTCTTCAACAAAAAAACTTCAAAAACAGACTCCAACGAGAAACTGCAGAACTGGAATTAATTTGCAAATGGGACACCATCAAATTAGGCCTGAATAAAGACTGTGAGTGGATGGGTCACTACAAAAACTAATTCCCCCTGCTGATACTCACACCTTCTTGTCAACTGTTTGCAATGGGCCACCCTGATTACATTGGCCTATTTACCACTACAAAAGTGATTTTTCCTCCCTTGGTATTCTACTGTTGAGAATAGCCCACTTCACCTTTAATTGAATTGTCTTGTTAGCACTGACCCCCCCCCCCCCACTTGGTAAGGCAACTCCCATCTCATGTGCTGTGTATATATATTCTGCCTACTGTATTTTCCACACCATGCATCTGATGAAGTGGGTTCTAGCCCATGAAAGCTTAGGTCCAAATAAATTGGTTAGTCTCTAAGGTGCCACAAGGACTTCTCGTTGTTTTTGCTGACACAGACTAACAGGGCTACCCCTCTGAAACCTGGGGAAATTGACTCCTCTGCAAGGAGCCGAGGATTCTCTTCCACCTCGTGTCAGCACCCGTGCTGGGTGGCGCCGTCAGGCTGGAACAGCCAGCACTCGGGTCACAGGACTTGCTGCACCCACAGCTGCACCCATGCCCATGGGCACACGAGTGTGCACGCACATGCACCCCTCCGCACAAGCTATCACAAGCGCCTGCCATCCCTCCATACCAGCCATCAAGTCATCCAGGATCTTCAGGGGCCAGGATTTTGCTCCCCACACTTACCCCCAATCTACCATGTGTGGGGGAGGGCCTGTTTCCTACCTTTCCTGATGAAGATTAGAAGCTGCTGACTGGCTTGGTGCTGTGATATCATTGGTGGAGGCAGGATGACATCACAAGGGTAGACACCCACCCCACCCCTGGCCTCCCTACCCAGCCCCTGCTCTGGGCCAGACTCATGGAGGGGGGGGACACTTTCTGTGGGGTGTGCGGGGCGCTCCCAGCACATGGGGCTCTCAGGCCTTGAACCCCCCAGAGCAGCAGACTGGTGCCAGGGGTCTCTGCTCTAGTAGCTGGTCCACACATAGGATAACAACCTACTGCTGCTGACTAGCAAAAAGTCACTCAACAGAGCCCCTACTGGGGGACTGGCTGGAAGCAGCCTCAGAGTGCACCTGGGGTATTCCTTTTCATCCCAGCTGCACTGCACACCCAGCTGGAGCTGAGCATCCCACCAGACCCCTGAGGCGGCTGGGACAGCAGCTTCCCAGCTAGGAAGAACTGGGTAGAGAACCCAGGAGTCCTGGCTCCCAATCCGCTGATCCTGTCATTAGATCCCACTCCCCTTTCACATTTGGGAAGAGCATGCAGCCACCCTTGTCCCCCGTGCCCCTGCTCTAAACACAAGACCCCCCTCCTTGCCCAGACCTGGGGATTGAACCCAGGAATCCTGGCTCTCTCACTCTAACCACTGGACCCCACTCCCTGAACACCTTGACCCTTTGCCCCCCCGCCTCCCCCCCGCCTTTGCTCTAGTATTGTCCAAGCAGGCCAGACCCACTGCAGCTGCGGAAAACAAAGCAAAAGAAAGAACGAAAGAACCTGAACCAGCAGCCCTAACAAATCTACAATGGCCCAGAAAGTCCAATCAATTTTGCTGGAGTAAATTGACCCCCTAGGAGAAGGCATGAAGTAGCCTGTGTATTTCGTTAGTGTTTCGCTCCCAGATGAATAGCAGCTGCTCTGTAAGAGCCCCTCATAAAAGCTGGATTACTGGGATGGGGTATTGATTTTTCCTCCGCTCGTCCTTAAAATCACAGCTCATTGCGGGTCAGTGAGAAGGAGAAATGGCTGCAGCTCTGGCTCATGCAGTAGGGAAAGCACAGGCCAGGCCGACGCTGCGTTACGGGGATGGGGGCCCTGGGCTGGGTTTGACGGGGGGATTCTAATGGCCTGGGGGTGCGGTGGGGCTGTTCAGGCCAGGTGGGGCTGGATCTCAGCTTCTACCTGGCCTGAGCAGGGTGGGGCTGGGATTTTATCCCCGAGATGGATGGATACCAGGAGGAGCTTTGCTGAGCTGTGTGTCCCAGCTGGGTCATGGTGCCAGTGTAAATCTGGAGTCACTCCAGGTTCATCCCCCATGGCCGGGAGCTCTGAATCAGGCCTAAAGGGAATGGGCCCTTTATACCTGCTGCCACTCTGGCTCTGTGGTGCCCAGAGGATCTGATCCTGGACTCCCAGTGGAAGGAACCTGGGTACAGTGACTCCGGATGGACCCCGGCTGGGGTGTAAGACTCACCTCCATGGGGAGATTCCACTGATTTCACTGGGCTTTTGACCAGACTCTGACTGGGGGCAAGGATCAGGCCCCCAGGCTCAGTGGAGTCATTCTGGGTTTACATGGCTGTCCTGGGATTTATGTGCCAGGTGAGGGGTTGGGAGCGGAACTTAAAGACATGGCTCTGCCCAGACCCCACCTGAGCCCCACCCACTCCTGGAAGAAGGCATCAGGGATGGCGTGCCTTCCCCTGCCCAGAGCCTGCTCTCAGTCCTGTCACTTGGAATCCAGAGTCACTCCAGATTTATACACCTCCCCAGCTGCATCTCTGGGGGCATGTCCTAGTCTGGGCATGGCTCAGTGCGTGGGGCTCTATCTCCCTCCAGTGGTGGCCTCAGCAAGACAAAGAGCTGGTTATGTCCTGACTCAACACTGCCCCAGCATCCAAGTGCTGGGACTGGGGGCTCCGGGCCCACACTGTTGGGATGGTGGTATCTGTGTCTGGGCTGCATTGGGGCCGTCAGGTGTGACGTCGAAAGGCTGGGGGCAGCATCTGGCTGGACTGGGGGGGAGGAAAGAACTGCCTACAGATAATTTGTGTGCAATGGGGCAGCGTGGTCTAGTGGGGAGGGCACTGGGTTGGCAGTTAGGACTCCTGGGTTCCATTCCCAGCTTTGCCTGTGGTGCAACGTTAGGTAAGTTCCTTTCCCTCTCAGTGCCTCAGTTTCCCCTCCCATCGTGCATCTGTTCAGACTGTGAGCTCTGTGTCCATGCAGTGCCTGGCCCAAGAGGACCCCCTTGGTGCTACCGTAATGCTCCTAATAACGCACATCTTCATGGAAGAAGGAAGTGCCACGTTGGTGAATATTCCTTGTGGTGACCAGCTCTGTGGACCCAACCCTGCTCGGAGCCCCTCACCTCTCCGGGAGCAGTGGGCTGGGCAGAGCGCTGGCACTGGGGGGAGTGGGAAATGAGGTGCGATGCCCACACACCTGCCGAGCGCTGGCCTGACACCTCCAGGTGGGGAGAGATGGACCCTGCCTGCAGCTCCAAGACAGAGCTACCCCCGCCCCCCATGGTGCTGCTCCTTCGGGCCAGGATCTGCCCCAGGGCCCAACAGCCACCCGGCATCAGAACTGGACTCTGGCCCGTTGTACTGGGACGCTGACCCAGGACCAAGCTAGTGAGAGGAGGGGGCATGTTGGGTCTGGGGCAGCCCCGTGGGTCTGTTCTGAGCCCCATGTCCCACCTGCCCCACTTCTTCCAGCCATCCACTCCCAGCAGCTGTGATGAATCCTCCTGCCCCAGTCAGCTGCCCCTCGGGCTGCCAATAGCACTGAGGGGGGAATGCTGCCCAGAGCCCCACAGGCTCAGCTGGGCCGGAGAATCGGGGCGGGGGGATGCTGGGGGTCACATCTCTCTGCAAGACGCGTGAGGGACTGCCCAGAGGGAGGGGGCTGGGGAGAAGAGAAGAGAGCCTGGTGCAGGGGAGGGAGGTACTGGTGCCCCCATCTGGGCTCCGTTCCTCCTCAGTCCAGCATCTACCAGCCCTGCTCTGCTCGGGGGCGAACCCCACACCGAGGTGGGGGGAGGGGAATCAGGCCCCCTGAGAGCTCTCCCCCTGCAGCTCTGGGGCGAGTGAGGTTCCCAGCCCCAGGCGGATGGTGTGGAAGGAGCCGGCCACTGGAGGGGCAGAGTCAAACTCCAACCTCCCCCACTTGATCCCCTGGCCTGAGCATCTCCTCAGCGGCATTGTGCCCTGGGGCGTGAGATCAGGGCAGGGACCGGGGTGAGTGCTGGGGCATGGGGCCCAGGAGAGTGATCTGAGCCTGCCTGGGGGCAGGGAGAGCCCCCATCAACCCTAGCATGGTGCCGGTTGCTTTGCTGTCTCTTGCAGCCTCGTGTGTATGCCCCGCCTCTGCTCCCCCACACACCTGCATTCGGGGATTCGCCATTGGAAAGTGGGATCACTTGCAACCAGTTGGGACCCCCGCCATCCGCTTCCCCCCAGGCTAAAAATCCCAAACAAATACAGGGCACTGGAAATTTCAAAGGTGACAAATTAAATGTCAGTGCCCCTCATTCCCGACCTGAAGCTCCCTGCTATCCCAGTCCTGGGCTGCCACCCCCATCTCTGCCAGTGCCCCTCAATCCTGACCGACAGCCCCCTGCTACCCCAGTCCTTTTCACATTTTAACTGTTTGTGTACTGGGAAATGTTTCCTTCCCTTTGTCTGGGGGAGGGGGAGTCACTAGGGCAGGGGTGGGCAAACTTTTTGGCCTGAGGGCCACACCGGGGTATAGAAATTTTATGGTGGGCCATGAATGCTCACAAAATTGGGGTTAGGGTGTGGGAGAAGGTGTGGGCTTGGGGGGGGGGCTGAGGATGAGGGGCTTGGGGTGTAGGAGGATGTTCCGGGCTGGGACCAAGGGGTTCGGAGGGCGGGAGGGGGATCAGGGCCAATGGGTTCCTGGCCAATGGGAGTTGTGGGGGCGGCGCTTGGGGTGGCTCAGCTTGTGGAGTGGAGCCCCCTGGTAGCCCCTATGCGTAGGAGCCGGAGGAGGGACATGTCACTGCTTCTGGGAGCCATGCAGAGCAGCCTCCTACCCGGCTTCCCAGCAGGAGATCGAGGGCCGGATTAAAATGGCTGGTGGGCCGGATGTGGCCCGCGGGCTATAGTTTGCCCACCCCTGCACTAGGGAGCGAAGGGAATCGCTGTGGGTCAGGGGAGCAGATCCACCCCCTGAGAGTGGGGGAGCGGCTCTAGGGCTCCCTCCTCCTGTCCCCCTTTCCCCTGCGCACTGCCCCCCCTCTGCTCATAGCCCCCTGACCTGGCTCACCTCCAGCTGCCCCCCCCATGCCATGCCCAAATCCCCCCCTCCCCTCTGGCCCCACTGCCACAGCAGTTCCCTCATGCAGGGGGCACATCTCCCCGGTAGCCGCCCACGCTCTCCCGCAGAGCCGCTGGGGCTTAGATCCAGGGCTGGGAGCGCAGGCACGGAGACACAGACGGTGAGGACAGGGGTGGGTGCATTGGGAATGACCCCCCCCACGGGGAACGATTCCCTCCCCTCCGGAGCACCTGATGGGAATTACCCCGATGAATTCACCTCCCCCCCCCCCCCCCGGAGCCGGTTCTGGATTCATTGGTGCCATGGGGGGAAGCATCTCCCATGGCTGGCGCTCACATCCCCCCTGCCAGTGTCTTGCCCCCCCGCTGCTCTCCTCCCCCCCTGCAGGCCCCCCTCCCTAGGCATCCCCCAAAGTTCATGTTTTCATAAACTCTTCTCTCGCCCAGTAAGTTTCACTCCCTCCTAACCCCGGAGTGAAATTTACGAGCCGTCCCTGCCATAATTAACGCGCCATCGGGCGGCGCCAGCAACACCAGTTCCCAACCTGTAATAAGGGCCATAAATAAAAGGGTCCTGACACCCTCCCCCCAGCAGAGCCCCCCCCGACCCCTCCCCATGTGCATACTTCTGTGGGCAACTCGTTTCCCCCAAACATGGCTGGTTCCCAGGCCAGGACCCCTCAGTGCTCCCCTCCCCCTGAGCTGGGCCGGGGTCGGACCCGGGCTCTGCAGCAGGGAAGAGGCCGGGGTGTGTGTGGGGGGAGAATTTGTGTGGTTGGCAAAGCCCCACGACGGGCTTATAGCCTAGGGGGCCAGGTACCTCCTACCTCCCCCCCACATCCCTCCTGTTGCCTTCCCCAGGAGCCCACCCACCCCATCCAGGCCCCAATATCAGCCAGTGCAGGGGACACACGGGCGTGCTCCACTAATCCCCCCACAGCCTCCCCCGGAGATGTGAGGGGGAACCTTGGGCTGGACATGAGGAGACATGGGGTCCCCTGCATGCCCCACGTGGCAGCACCTTGGGGAAGAGCAGCCCCCCCGCAACCCCCCAGCATCTCTCACACACACAACTGCACACCGCACTTGTAACCATACACACAAATGCCCTGCCCGCCCCGCCCCGTTCCCCTGCAGCTCCCAGCTCTGTGTCCCACCTGGCAGGGCTGGATTTCTCTCCCCATGGGCCTGGCACAGCAGGTCCCACCTGGAGCGGGTCCATGCTGCCAGAGACCCTTTTCCCTCAGACCCACCCAGCTGGCGCTGCCCTTGGGAGTGGAGCCTGCTCAGCTCTCCCCTGGGGCCAGTCACACCCCAGAGATCGGGGAGGGGAGACAGCTGAACCCAGCTGGCCAAGCCAAGGCTGAGGGGGCCTGAGTGTGGTCAGGGCAGCCCAGACAGGTCTGGCGGGTGACTAGAGGGGAGGGAGCAGAGGAAATGGGGGAATGTCCAGGGACACCCCCGGACCCTGGAGCATCTCCTATGGGTGTGAGCAACTCGGACCAACAGGCTGCTCCATGCGGGGGTGCTGGGGGGGGGTGTCCAGCAGAGAGGGAAAGTGAGCAAATGAGTTCACAGAGCTGTCAGGGAGCCCAGGGCTGGGGCAGCAGGGGCCTTCTTGAGGGGGAGGAGAGCTCAGGGGAAGAGCTTGGGAGTGGGGGGGGCAGCAGACATTGCTGCGGGAGAGAGCTGGGGGCAGAAGGAGGAGCAAACACAGCTGGGAAGTAGCTGGGGCATGGAGGGGGCAGCAGACACAGCCAGGAAGATCTGGGGGGCAGAGTGGGGAACAAACAGAGCCAGAGGGGGCTGGGGCTGGAGGGGGAGACAGAGTGGGTAGAGACGTAGGGGGTGAAGAGGGGAGCAGATGCAGCTGGGGGGGAGCTGCGGGCAGAGTGGGCAGCAGACGGGTCACAGATGGGACTGGGGGATGTAGCGAGCAGAGGACAGGCAGAGGGAGGAGCTGGGGGGGCAGAGCTGGGGAGGCAGATGGGCGGAGGGGGGAGCTGGGGAGTGGAGGGGGCAGAGGATGGGTGGACGGGAGTTGGGGGGGAGAGGGGGCAGCAGACAGGGCAGAGGAAGAACTGGGGCATGGAGGGGGCAGAGGATGTGTGGAGGGAGAGCTGGGGGCAGAGGGGAGAGCTGGTGGATGGAGGGGGCAGCAGGCACAGCCAGGGGGCTCTGGGGATGCGGGGGAACAAACAGAGCCAGAGGGGGCTGGAGAGTGGAGGGGGAGACAGATCTGGGGGAGACCTAGGGGGCGAAGAGGGGAGCAGACGCAGCTGGGGGGAGCAGGGGGCAGAGGGGGCAGCAGACGGGTGGAGGGGGGAGCTGGGGGCGGAGGGGCAGCAGACGCATGGAGGGGGGAGCGGGGGGCAGCAGACGGGTAGAGGGGGAGCTGGGGGGTGGAGGGGGCAGCAGATGGGCAGAGGCGGGAGCTGGGGGCAGAGGGGGCAGCAGATGGGTGGAGGAGGGACTTGAGGGGCAGAGGGGGCAGCAGACAGGTGGAGGGGGGACCTGGGGGGCAGCAGACTTGGCTGCGTGGCTGCAGGAGAGAAGATTGCCAAGGGGCAGGGCCCCAGGGATCCGGCAGGTCCCAGCCCTCGGGCAGAGCAGCCGACATGCATCACAGAGTTGAGTGCAGCTTGGAGCCAGCAGCAGTCAAGGCCTGGATGGGGCAGACACTGCAATGCAGCCACCTCTGGGTGGGGCAGGGGGTAGCTCGCTGCACGCAGCCTCTGCTGGGATGGGGGGTGGGGATCAGCCATGGCTACTGGCCCAAACCTCTAACGTGCCATGAGAGGGCCCATTTGCCCCCCCCTCCACTCCCCCACATGCTGCAGGCCTCCTGCTCCAGGCTGGGATTGACCAGGTGCCAGAGAGCCTGGGGGTGCCGTGACCACTGGGAGCTGGGGCCCTGCTGGGCTGAGGCTCGTGGTTCCATATGGGCCACCCTGGGCCACGGGAGCAGCATGGAGCCCTGGGGCATGCTGGGAATTTTAATGGCGATAGGACTCCCCACCCCCCACCCCAGGACAGGGCCCCCCTGCTCTCTCCTGGTTGCACTCCCCCTGCTGGAGATTCCTGCCCATCAGCAGGACTTCGGGGCTTTGTGATGGCGGGGTGGGGGGGGCACGGAGGGAGCTCCCTGCTTTCCACCCTGATCCTGTGCTTTGTCCAGGCCCGAGTCCCAGCTCCCTTCTGTCCAGGACTGGCGGGAGGGGGAGTGGGGGGGGAGGAGGGGAAGGGCCCCGTTAATCTGGGGGGGGGGGGGGAGTGGCAGGGCCATGTTGCCAAGTGCTGGGCACGGCACAAGGGAGGGGGGCGGTCGCTTTAAGAGTGGCTCGGGGTGACCCCCATGCCCCAGGAAGGTGCTGATGTAAGAAGATTAATGAGCCGCCCTGATGAGTAGTGATGCTAATGGGGCACTGCGGCTAAGTGCCTGTCTTGGGGAACGGGAGCCGGCTCAGCTCAGAGGGCAGTGCCGCGGGGAATCCATCATTGTTACGGCCCTGCCAGCTCCTGCCTGGCGATCAGCCCCCCAACGGCCCCACCTGCCGCCTGGACCAGTCCGGGCTGGGGTGCTGCCTCTGCCAGGGATCAGCAGGAGCCCTCACCCGGATCAGGGCCTCCGGCACCACATCCCACTGTGGCTGCCCCACCTCCTGCATGGAGTAGGAGTGAAATGGACCCTGGGGCTAGAGGGGAATAGGGGTGCAAGTCCCCCCTGCAGGAGACCCGATCCGAGCAGACAGCGGGTCAGAGCCAGGATAGAACCCAGGAGTCCTGACTCCTGGTCCCCCTCCCCTGCTCTCACCACGAGCCCCCACTCCCCTCCCAGAGCCAGGATAGAACTCAGGAGTCCTGACTCCCGATCCCCCTCCCCTGCTCTCACCACTAGCCTCCACTCCCCTCCCAGAGCCAGGATAGAACCCAGGAGTCCTAACTCCCAGTCCCCCTCCCCTGCTCTCACCACTAGTCCCCACTCCCCTCCCAGAGCAAAGATAGAACCCAGGAGTCCTGACTCCCAGCTCCCCTACTGCCCCACTCTCACCACGGCAGGCTGCTCAGACCTCACAGAGAAGGTGGGCAGGAGCTGAGGGTCCTGACCTGAATGTGACCCCCCGGAAGTTGTGGGAGGAGGGATTGGGTTTGGGGTGCCAGTTTCCCCATGGGGCTGGGAGCAGGGCGCGCAGAGAGAGGGGGGCAAAGGGCTTGACCCACCTTCAGGGCCGGGTCCATCTGGGGCTGGTCGGTTCCGTTACCCAAACTGCTCAGAATCCTTCCCCCAGTGAGAGCAAAGCCAGAGGGCCAGATCCACATGGGCCCCGCACTGTGCAGCACGAGCCCTGGCCACCCTCTTGTGCCTCATCCCCACCCCAGGGTAAGAGCCTCCTATAGCTACCTGCCAGGGGAGTGCCTCCTCCAGCTCCAGCTGGTGCTTTTAGCCCTGCAGGGGCCGAGCTCCAACCCGGCCCAAGGGGGGCGAACTGGTCTCTGTCACCTGGGCACAAACGGAGCTGAGGCGAGGCTGCTCGGGGCAGGGGGAAGGAAGTGTCTCCCCCAGCATTGAACACTCCCATTAGCCCCCCCTCTTTCCAGGGACCCCCACCCCTTTTCAGCTGGGTCCAGAGACTCCAAGGCCAGAAGGATCCTTCAGGCGAACCTGCTTGTGGCCTGAGCGGGGAGGGTGCTGAAATGCAGCCACCTCTGGAGTGGGGCAGGCAGTGGCCCGCTGCACCCAGACCCTGTGGGTGGGGGTGGGGGTGTTAACCGAGGGGCCCTACCTGCCTAGGGAGCTGGCGGGGGATGATCCGAGGGCTGGCACACTTGCCTCCCAGCTACAGCCCCAGGACGGCCTCTGGGCAGCAGACGAGGTGGGGACATGATCAGGCGAATGGAGCCCTGGAACAACCCAGCCGGGGCAGGGCACAGCCTCCAGCACCTGGTGCCATTCAGTCCGGATCCAAGGGCTCTTTCGAAGAGTTCTGCCCCAGGGAAGCCCAGGGCGACCCCAATGCAACCAGGGTAGGGGGCTGGGGGGTGGGCTAGGGTTGCCAACCTTCCAGGATGGTCTGGGAGTCTCCAGGAATTAAAAGATTAATCTTTAATTAAATATTATGTCATGTGATGAAACCTCCAGGAATACGCCCACCCAAAATTGGCAACCCTAGTGTGGGCACCCCAAAGGGATGGGTCTGTGCCTCTCAGACAGGGCCCCTCCACCTGAGCCAACCCCCCCTCCCCCAGCTCTGCAGCGCGAACTCCGACCCCTGACCAGGCCGATAAACGAGGACAGATTTACGGCTGGGGGGGCGCTTGGTGCCTCTCAGGGTCATGGCCCCGGCCAGGGGACCAACTCACGGGACTCTCAGCTAAATGAGATGGTTGTGGGTGGCATGCCTGCGTCAGCCCCCTGCACCTCCCCCACAGACACTGGGAGCAGGTCCCTCGGCACCCCCCATCCCTGACACTGGGAGCTGCCCCACCTGGTCTGGTGTTCTGGCCATGCTCTCTGGGGGGAACCCCAGCGCCCTACCGTGCCCACCACAGCTCCCCCAGGGTGGGGTCCTGACTGTCCCATTCAGACCAAGGTGCTCCAAGAGCTCCCCAGGCGAGTGCAATGAGCTGTACAGCCCCAGCCAAGGGGGAGCAGCACCCTTAGCTCTACTTTACAGAGGGGAAAGTGAGGCACAGAGCAGGGAGGGGCTTGCTCCAGGTTACAGCAAGTCAATGACAAAGCCAGGAACAGAACTCAGGCGTCCTGGCTCCCAGCCCTCCCTGTTCTCACGGGGCCTGCTGCCTTTTGGGTCTGTGTTTCTACAGCCCCAGCACCGGGGGGGTGCATCCGAGGAGCCTAGTTTCTACCCTCACACAAATAAATAAAATAATAAACCCTGAGATGGGAATAGAACCCAGGAGTCCTGACTCCCAACCCTCCATCCTCTAACCACTAGACCCCACTACACAACCAGAGCTGGGGATAGAACCCAGGAGTCCTGGCTTTCAGCCATCCCCCCATGCTCTAGCCACTAGACACTACTCCCCTCCTAGAGTTGAGGGATAGAACCCAGGGGTCCTAGACCACATTCTCCTCCCCCAGTCATGTATCACATGATCCAAAATGCCCCGTCCCCCCAGTACCTTCCCATCATGCTGATGGATGTGGGAGGTTTGAGTGATTTGATGGGGAGTGGGTGGGGGGCAGGCGAGCCTGAGGGACAGAGCTCAGGGGAATCCAGGGAGAGAGATGAGCTGGGCCAAGGAGGACCAAGACCCCTGCCCTGAAGTGAGGGTCTAGGGACTCCCCTCCCCTCACAACTGCCCCATTAGGCCAAACCCAGGGTCCCAGCACCCAAGGACTCAGGGTGGCGGCACCCAGGGCCGGGGCCAGGGGGTGCCCTGCCATGTTCCAGGGGGGCGTCAGCTGGACACCTACTGCCGGGAGGGGGAGGAGCAACTCAACCCCATCTCCTGTGGCCCCCGGTGCGGGTCTCCCCAGCAGCGCCCTGCTGATGGGGGAGGCTGCCCCAGGTCCCACCTGCTTGGGGGCTGGGAAGACAGGGACCCAGGACCCGAACCCAGCCCAGCCCCCGCCTGTCGCCCCATCGCAGGGCAGGGGGAGGCCAGGCTGGGACGCCTGCCCCATGGGAGAGTCAGCTTTGCTGGGGGGAACTAGCCCTGCCCCAGAACGTGGGCCTGGCTGCACTCTGCCTCTGCCTCGTCTCCTGCGGCCCCACCCCTCACTGACCTTTAGGGTCCCCCCCGTTTGTCCACCAGCCCTGGGAGACCAAGAGCCAGCTGGGCCACTGGGAGTGGGTGGAGCTGGGAAAGAGGCCTGACGTCAGCCAGCTGGCCAGACACAGCCAGCTGGCCCCCCAACAGCCAGCCTGCCCCCCATACATACAGACAGCCAGCTCCCCACCCCGGCCAGCCTGACCCCCCCCCACAGCCTGCCTTCCCCAGACACACAGCCAACTTGCTTCCCCACAGCCTGCTTCCCCCCGACACACAGCCAGCCTGCCCCCACACAGCCAGCCCCCATAACACACAGCCTGCCCCCCCAGACACATAGCCAACCTGCTCCCCCACAGTCTGCTTCCCCCCATAGCCAGCCAGCCAGCCAGCCTGCCCCCCACACGGCCAGCCCCTCCACCCACACAGTCAGCCTGCCCCCCCAGCAGCCCCCACTCTCCCAAACTTTCAGTCCCTCCCCTTTGTGCTCCTCTCCCCCATCCCTTCTCACTAGCACCCACCTGCTTTGGGGGTGCAGCCCGTGCCCTGGTCCCCGTGGCTGTGCCACATCTCCTTGCAGGGTATTCCACAGCCCCCCAAATCCATCTCGAACCCCATCCCTGCACCATTGAGGAGGCTCCTGGTGCCTCGATTTCTCCCCCTGCAATGTCTGGGCTGCGGGGTCCCCTTGGGGGTGGGAGCCCAGGTGGCTTCTGACTGGTGTCCAGCCTGCCCCCTCCCCATCCCTAAAGGGCCAGTGACACCGGGTCTGAGTGTGCCTGGGGTGTTGGGGGCTCATCCGGGCACCAGGCCTGTCTCTGTGCCACCCCTCCGCTGTGCCCTCTGAGCCGACAGGAAACGGGAGGTGGGGTGATGCCAACCCGCCCGGCCACGTGGTCTGGGTCATCAGCCAGGCTCTTACCCAATGGTTGTTCATTGTCAATGAATTACTGCGCCAGCTCTCCCATAAATCAGCCGCCCTCGCTGGGCTGGCCTGGCTCAGCCCGGTGGGACGGGGCCCCAGGCCAGTCGTTGCGCGATCGCTGACGTCCCCGTGGCACTTGCGAGATCCGTGGCCCCGCAGCTGCATCCCTCTGTCCCGTGGTCACCGCATCGTCGCCTGGACCCTGCTCCATGGGAGGTCACCACCAGTGTGACTGGGCCCGGAGGCCTAAAGTCACAGCTCCCTGCTGCCTCGCTGTGCCGCCAGCTTGGAAAGGTTTGGGGAGGGGGAGTGGCAGGTGGTGACGCCAGGGCCCCATTTATGGGGGAAGGCCAGGTGCAGGGCGGACTGGGCCCAGCAGGATCTTGGTTCCACAGGGAGCCGGTCTGCCTGTTTTCCTTGGGCCCTGCTGCACTGGACAGTCCCTGCCCCAGAGAACTACAGTCTGAATAGGCACAGGGCGGGACGGGAAACTGAGGCACAGAGTGCCCAAGATCACAAATCAGTGCAGAGCCAGCAATGGAACCCAGGTGTCCTGAATGCCAGCCCAGTGCCCTGTCCATTAGGCCATGCTGCCTTGGCACATGCATGCACTCAGCATGAAAATGTTTAGTTTAAAGACTGGTGCAATTTTTGTTGCCCATGACACAGACCCCAAAGTGAATTAAACAAGCCCCCCAGAGTAGAGTGACCAGATGTCCTGATTTTATAAGGACAGTTCCAATATTTGGAGCTCTTTCTTATATAGGCACCTATTACCCCCACCCCCGTCCCGATTTTTCACACTTGCTATCTGTTCACCCTACCAGAGCCCTCCTGGAGGGAGAAAAGGGCAGGAGACCACTTGCTCCTCTACAAGTCCCC
Organism: Natator depressus; assembly: GCF_965152275.1. Classification (NCBI taxonomy): domain Eukaryota; kingdom Metazoa; phylum Chordata; order Testudines; family Cheloniidae; genus Natator; species Natator depressus. The sequence continues at coordinate 12,915,538 of NC_134253.1, forward strand.
ATTGTAATACAGCCACCTCTGGGGTGGAGTGTGGCTGCTGTTTAGCAGTGCACAGCAAAGCTGTACAGCAGGTCAGGACAGGAAGCGAAGGAGAAGCCTGTAGCCATTAGGCTGCAGGGCAACTGAGGGAGGCAGGACAAAATTAGCTGAATCCTTCTCCTAGTGTTCCCTGTCTTGTCTGTTCAGAGTGCTAGCTCTTCGGGACAGGGACTGTCTCGCACTGCGTGGCTATGTGTAACCTGGACAACCGGGGTCTGCACCGCACCTGGCACCACAGAGCCCTGTTCTCAGTCTGTGCGGCGCCCGGCTCATCAGGGGCTCCAGTCTCAGTCTCTGGCCCGTAACAAAGCTGCCAAGGTTCGTGCAGCTTCTTGCGTAACCTTCTATGCAAATTTGTAATGAGCTGATTTGCACCCTGGCAAACTGTTGCACCATGGCAAACCTACAAACTTCGCTTTAAAAAGAAGCTGCAGATTCAGTGCAAGTGAGAGGCACTGGGGGGGCGCTGCCCTGGCTGCTCTGGAGCCCTGTGCCAGCTTCCCCCCACCACTGCCCTGCCGGTATGGGGCAACTCCCCTAAGGGTCCTGGCGGCGCCTCGGGCTCCATGGCCTGGGCAGCTCTTGGTCTCTCTGAGTCGGCCCCTTAGCGTGGGCGTGGGGTGAGTTTGTGAGGGGAAAGCCGGAGCTGAGACCTCCCCTAGACCCATCTCGCATCAGAGCCACTGAGTGCCCGTCCAGAGGGGAGCAATTTAAACGCTGATGAGCTGGCGAGAGGTTCTGTGGCTTGTTGGCGATGCCTGGGGCCAGCCAGTGCCCCGAGTGGGAACCGCAAATAAGCACAAAGTTTCCAGTGCCAAGCACTGAAACCAGGGGAGATCAGAATCCCCTGCCCCGCTTGGGCAGGCTGTGATGATACGCTCACACCCTACTCCTCCCCACGGGTCATTCATCAGCCGGGCCTCAAGCCAGGCGCCACCTCACTGCACAGGGCTCTGCCATTGGAATGCACAGAACTAGCCCATTTCACCACTTGCCCCCCAGGGCCTGTAGGGGGCGGATCCTCTCTGGCTCTTCTCTGCCCCCCAGGGCCTATAGGGGAAGATCGGGGTGCACTGAACTGTGGCTCTTCTCTGCCCCCCAGGGCCCATAGGGAGGGTGCAAGGGGCTAAAAGATTTTTTTCCCTCCCCGTCCCCCCCCATCCCTGCCCCCCATGCACTGGGAATGTCCAGCCTCTGCCCCAAACAGCGCCATCTTGTTCCCGCTCCCCAGGTCCAATGGGGTCGGCTGCACTTCCCGGCTGGAGAGGGCAGAGCCTGGCGGGATGAACTGGGCTGATGGGCGCTGCCCACAGCTGGGCAGGGAACGCCCCTGAGACCCTACCGCCGTGCGAATCACAGATCTCCCAGCAGCCAGGCTCCGCAGCACGGTCCCGCTTAGCTCCCAGCCGCCTCTCCTAGCCGGTGTCCGGACTCAGAGCCAGTTTCCGGGGATCTCCCAAGCACAACTGGCCTGGAGCGGCTTCCTGAGTGGTGGCAAGTCAACAGACCGGCCCGTAAGCCCACCTGCACCAGCCACAGCTTGACTGGTAGCTTCTCAAAAAGCATTTGCCCTGGGCTGTGATAGCTCCTGTGATAGCTCCCCCTCGAGGTGACCTGGCCCGGCTCTGGAAACCGACTCCTGGCTCCAGCATCTGGCCTCTGACTCCAGCTCTGCCCCTGGGCTCAAATTCCTGCCTCCGGCATTTGGCCTCTGGCTCTGATTCCTGACTCTGGCATCGGGCCTCTGGCTCTGTCCCTCGGCCCTGATTCCTCACTCTGGCATCTGGCCCCTCCGACTCCAGCTCTGACCCTAAGCTCCGATTCCTGGCTCCAGCATCTGGCCTCTGGCTCTGATTCCTGGCTCAAGCATTGGGCCTTTGGCTCTGTCCCTGGGCTCTGATTTCTGGCTCCGGCATCTGGCCTCTGACTCCAGTTCTGATCCCAGGCTCTGATTCCTGGCTACCAACTCCTGCTCCAACCCTGACTGAGTGGTTGGCTAAAAACACTTTCCATTGGAGCCAGCATCTCTGGACTGAGCCCATAGAAGCTCCCACTCCTGTCCATCCCCTGTGGTGGATCGGGACCGGCATGGGGGTGGGCTGTGGGTGAGGACTGAGGGGCAGGGCAGAGCCGGTGGAGGGGGAGAGCCCAGGGCGGGGTTAGCAGAGGACTGTGGGTCAGGGCTGTGGTCCCTCTGTGCACTGAGATCTCAAGGTGCCTGCTCCTACTTCTTGTCCCTTTCGACAACCCTGCCCACTTGTGCACATGCCCCTGTCCCCATTCTCTCCACGCATCTCTCCCCTGTGGGGATCGGTTCTCTGGTGTGGAGTGGCCGTGTGGCTGCCCATGGGGCAGTGTGGGGTGAGCACAGGGCCAGCAGCTCCTGGAGCCAAATCCCTGCTTGGCTCCTGGCCAGCTGCCCTGCATACCCCCCACCCTGACCACAGCCCCCATCACCTGCTCTCCCCAGCAGAGATCAGAGCCAGCAGACTCTACCAGGACAGGGATTCTCCAGTGTCAGGGAGTCCGTCGGACCCCAGGGCAGCACTTGCTGAGAGTCAGGCCCTGGTGTGCTCGGCCCGTGAGCAGCAACAGGAAACAAGGCTGCAGCCCAGAGACCACTGGTGATGGGCATCCACTGGGCACCATCTGCATCCTGAGACTGGATACCAAAGTCACACAGCATTGACCTTTTCCCTTGATTGGATGGGCTATACAGGGATCACTCCTGCCCCACCATGCTGAGATGCGGCTACCTCTGGGGTGGGGCAGGGAGGCTGTTTGTACAGGGAGCCTTTCAGCATTTGGTGGGGTTGCACCACACAGGGTTTGACAAGGGCCTTCTCTGTCCCAGAATCTCTCCACCCCGTGAATGTCTCACCATTGACCACCTCCTGCTGCTGCCACTGGGCAACAGAAGAATCTGAGCCTGTAAGAATACGGCTGGACGTGTGCACTGAAGCCTGGAACAGGAGCCCATCTGCCAGCACCCCCTGCGCCCCCCAGGTGCTGGCTGTGTGCCAGCTTTCTGCCAGGAGCTCCGTCACATGACTCACCCTGGGAGGCTGAGCACCCCTACTTTGGGTTTACCCACACCCCATTTATGGGGGCCTCTCCCAATTCCCCTTTCCAGGCCCCATGCTTAGGCCAGTCCCCTTTGGGTGGCTTTTCATAGCTGGTCCCACTGCCCACAAACTGAGCCGCCAGCCAGCCTGCGCTACGTGGCTGCTGAGGTTCTTGATCCACTAAGCTCGTTTCCGGCTTGGGGGACCTGGCTCGTAGAATTGCTGGCACTCGATCAGGTCGCAGTGACACTGGCCCCTTTACCCCCCACCCTGTGGGGCACTCGTCTGACCGGGTGCCAGCCTCAACAGACGTCAGCCCTTGTTCTGCTGCAAACCCTGAAACCCTGTCCCGTCGGCCGCAGGCGTCAGCCCAGGCTTGAGCAACAAGGCTCTTTCGAAGGGTTCCCAGTTCCCAGGCTCAGTCCCACCCCCCTGGCCCTAGGCCTCAAGGCCCTGGGACCCGGCAAGGGAGTGAGACGCAGCCAGTCCGCAGGGGGGATTTGGTTCAGCTCACAAACCTCGGAAATGGTGAAGGAGGCAGCTAGACCTCGCCCGCCTGGGAAGGGGCCAACAACTTAGCATCTCTGCCCCCTGCGGGTGGGCACCCCGCGGTCTCTCCCCGCTGCCCGCTCCCTCTCGTCTCTCACCGCTCCATGTCCAGTTCCTGCTTTTCGCGAACCTCTCGTTCCCCTCTCTCCTAGTAACTCACTCGCCTGCCTTTGCTCCTCCACACCCAACCCGAGCCTCTGCTGCGCCAACCCCAGAGAGGGGGAGGTGGGTTGCGGGGCTGCCCTGGCTGAGAAGGTGGGGGATGCTGCCTCTTCCGCCTTCAGACTGTCCCCCATCCTGGGGTGGATCTGGATCTCCCCTGGCTGACGCTGACGAGCTGGGCCGCGTGGCCAGAGCCCCATCTGGGGCTGGACTCGGGTTCACGCAGTGCCACCAAGACTCCCAGATTGGGTCTTTGAGCACCAGCCTGTCCTGTATCTCCCCATGCTCCCTGCAGCGACCCCAGCTGAGCCCAGCCAGCCCCCTGCAGGAGGCTGTCGCAGGCCCCTTCCGGGGGGATTGGCAGCAACACCGGCAGACAAGGTAACAGTCCATAGTCCCCTGGCTACTGAATCTGACTGTCCTTGGCTAGCAGAGAGGCAGTTCAGCCATAGGCCATCCTGGCCAAGCCAGCCATGAGCCAGCCAGGCTGGGACAGACTCCACCTCTGGCTCGCTTGCTCTGTCTCTTTTTCCACCAGGTGAGCGTCCGACTGGCTTCCCTCCAAGGGCAGCTCTTATTCCAGCCACCTGACCCCCTTTCCCCATTGGTCTCCAGCTCGGCTCACGTATCCACCTGCCGGGGTTTCCTGCTGTTGATTTTCAAACCCTGGGCTTCCTAGTGTCTCTCTGGACCAGCTGTCCATGTGGGTGAATTTCAACCAGTTTCTTAACAATCCTGGTCATTCCTCCCAGACACCCCAGTGGCACCCTGCGCCCCCCCCCCCCAAAGCTGTCTCCTGCTGTGTTCCACAACCGGTGTTAACCCTTTGGTCCTCCCTCCCCGGGTTTCAATGCAAAATGCCAAGGGAAACTGAGGCATGCATAGGCATCTAAAATATTACAAAAAATTCCCACTTTGTCACACTTCCCCAGCACTGAGATGCAGCTGCCTCTGGGATGGGGCACAGGGGCTATTTATACAGGGATCCCTCCCCCAGCACTGAGATAGGGTGAGATAGTTCCTAAGCTGGAAAGGCCCTGTTCTCTGTCTGTGAATTACCTGGCACCAATCAACCTGGGGGATGGCCTTTCAGACATAGCCGCTTCTGGTGTGACTGTTTATTGGTGACCTGGTTCCCTGCGATGCAAACTGTGCTCCTCAAACATCTTGGCCCTCCGGGGTGGCCAGGACCAGCAGCCCCAGGCTCCTTGGTACCGAGACTCAGAGGTTCATTTTGGCTCTGCCCGCCCGGCTAGGCCCACTTTGGCAGTGACCAGACTCCCCTGCTGGTGGCATGAGCCGAGTTCAGTGAGTCTCTGTCCCAGTGGGACAAAACTGCTCCCCCACAACAATCAAGCCACCGGGACAGCAGCAGCACAGATGGGCAAGAGAGACCTAGGTGCCCTGTCCCTCGAGGGCAGGGTGAGGCTAGCTTTTGGGGAGCTGTGTGTGCATGTGGGGGAGTTCTTGCCGCAACTGTACCTTCTTTGGGGAGACCAGGGGCCACCATCCTGGTACCTAACCCCCCACTTAGAACCGATAACAGAATTGCAGCAGTGGGCAGGGTGGAGTGTGATGGTGTGGGGGGCACGATGGGATAGTGTTTGTGGGGGCCCACTCCCTCCCTGCAGAGCCAGCCAAAGAATGTGCCTGAATGAAACTCATGTATAGTGTGTGTGTGTGTGTGTGTGTTAATTAACAACCCCCAGGGATCATTCTGCTTCCCAAGGGAGGTAAATTCCACCTCCCCCATTTTTTCTTTTTCTTGTTCCTTTTCTTTATGAAGAAACAGCATCAAAAATCCCAGGATCCGGAACGACAAAGAGAGAGAAGCCGAACGAGACCCCGGCTGGGGCTCGACCTTTTCCACAGAGAAAGAAATCCCACCCCCACAAGAAAACGCTTTTCAGTGAAGAAAAGGTCTCATCAAAAATGAATCAAGCCCTTAATTAAAGCTGGGCGCAGGGTGGGGAGCCAGGGTTTGGCTGCGGAGACGGGGCACTGGCTGGCTGCACTTGCTCTCAGAGTGGTGCTGGCGTGGGGGGGGGGGCAGCGGGGAGGATTTATGGAGGAGCCTTTAATTAAGTAATAAAACTGGTGAAGGGGCTGCCTGGCAGTGGGAAATGGCCCATTGGAGAATCTGTCCTAGGGGCACTGCGCTCTCCTGCAGCCCCATAAACTGCCTTATTTATAAGGCTCTCACCAGCCACCGGAGTAAACAAGCCCCAGCGCTGGCACTAAACCATCCTGTTGCGGAGGCTGGTAGACACGGGCATCATGCCCTGCTCTGACAGGCAGCGCGGGGGTTGTGTGCCCACCAGAGCCATTGTGGAGGGAAATCACTCCCTGCTTGGGGGACACAGAATTAACACTTTGTGGGGGGAAAAAGGGGGGGCATGGTGGAGAACCGGCAAACTCGTTAGGGCTTCGGGGAAGAGTGAAGTTTGTGCCAGGAAGGTAACAAGTGTCTAGAGCAGTGGTGGGGAGCTGGAAATTAGGACGCCTGGGTTCTTTTCCCAGCCCTGGGAGAGGAGTGGGGTCTAGTGGTTAGAGCAGGGGTAGGCGGGAGGGGCTGGGAGTCTGCACTCCTGGGCCCTTTCTCCAGCCGTGGGAGGGGAGTGGCTCTAATATTCCCCCTGCCATAGCCTGTTTCCATGCAGCCCCAGTTCCCAGCCACTCCTGCAGCCCTGCCCACAATGGGCTTCAAGAGTGATGCAGGCCCACAGGCCCCATAAGGGCAGCATTGAGGTCTCTGCCCACCCCGTGCCCGGGAGCCACACTGCTGGGTCCTACTCCTCGAGCTCTGGGTGGCTGGGGAAGGAGGAGAGGCCGCCCAGGGAACCACGCCGGGAGGGAAGCCGTGGCAGGGTCCAGCCAGGCGGTGGGGGGCCCAGCTGTATAGAGTGTCGGAGCCAATGGGATGCCAGGAGCTCGTCGCCGGCCCGGGCCTGTCCCTGGGGGGTGACGTCAGTGTCTGGCTGTCATTGCTCCCGTACTGCCGCTCTCCCCCACCCCACCCGGGCAAAGGGTCTGCAGTGAGCATGGGCTCTGAGGGGTCCCAGCATGGGTACAGCATCACTGCCAGGGGTGGGTGTCACATGGGCGCCGTCACTGCCAGTGGGGGCGGGTGTCACAGAGGACGATATCATCACTGCCTGTGGGGGGAGTCACACAGGACCACACGATCACTGCCTTGGGAGGGCACGCAGGGAGCCCTTTGCATTCGCTGCACTTGCAGGCTGTGAGGACACTCTGCCGTGGGTCTGGTTCCTTCCCCACTGACTGCTCCGTGCTCAATGCCCCCAGCCCATGCATCCCCCTCCCGCACATGCCCTCCCCCTCCCCCACTCCTATCCCTCTGTGCTCCCCCGCAGTCCAGAACCTCATTCTTCCTCTACGTTAATAGAGATAATGGGGGTCACTGATTGGGGGGGGCAAAGTGCTGGCGGTGCCTGGGCCAGGGGCGCTGGGGTCCCCGTGGGTGGGGGGTGGAAGAACACGGACGGACAGATGGACAATGGACTGCCACGTTGGAGTTCAAGCACCATAACAATCCCACCAAGCCACTGCCTCTTCCAGCCCCCATCTCTGACCTTCCCCTTCCCTATGGCCCCCTCCTCTTTCCTCCCTATCTGACCCTCCCTTCTCTGCCCCCACCACTGATCTCCTCCCCATCTCTCTGACCCCCATGACCCTCCCCATCTCTCTGTGGTGCAGTGTTGCTGTCCCACCCCAGAGGTAGCTGCAGGTCTGTCACAGGCGAAGCCAGCATGGTGCTCTGGGGTGGAAGGTGCAAGGGGGATGGATACTCGTGGCTGTGATCTGAGGACATTTGGGGGGGGGGAGGAATGTTGCGGGGGACGAATTTGTCTCACTTCAGCTTCCAGCCCTTGGATCCTGTTATGCCTTTTGTTGCTAGAGGGTCTGATCTCAGAGAAAGGGGCTGGAGGCTTCACGCCTCAAGCTGGCTCTGCTGGATGGGGGGTGGGGTGAGGGGGAAGGGTATCGATCTAGTCATGCGCCCACCTCGCTGTCACCAGAGGGCAGCTCTGACTGGACACTGCCAGGGCCAGATATTGCTCCTCCTCCCTGATGAGACATGGGTCCCCCCTAGATTCAGCAGGGAAAATCCCCCTGCCGCTCCAGCCACTATGGGGTTGGATCAAACCCACAGGCCCATTCAGCTCAGAACCCTCCTCCCTTCATGCCAGATCAGACCCACGGGTCCATCCAGCCCAGAACCCGTCTCCCCACTCCCCTCTGCCCCAGATCAGACCCATGGGCCCATCTAGCCCAGAACCCTCTCCCCACACTCCCCTCTGCCCCAGATCAGACCCACAGGCCCATCCAGCCCGATATCCCCCAGGACAGAATGAAAGAGGCAGGTGACCCCGGGAGGAGCATGCAAAGGGATCGGGGCGGGGTGGGGAGGGGGATTTTGCTCTGGAGGGTAAGAGGAGGGAGGCTGCTGCCAGGGCAGGTAGGCCGGGGGCAGGGAGAATAGCCGATTCCCCAGGGATGTTGCATCCAGGATGGTCGTTATCCGGTGTGATCCGGGCTCTGCCTGGTGACGGCAGGGCACCAAGGTGGTGGGTTGAACAGGGTGTGCGGGAAGTGGTGACGACTTCAAAGGCGCTGCTGCCTGCCTGCCTGCCAGTGACGAAGTCCCGGTGTAACCAGGAGCAGTGGGAGGCATACGAGAGGGGTGTGTCTGTGCATGGGGGGGCCAGCGCTGTGGAACAGCGGGTTCCAGGCCTCAGTTGCGGGTGCCAGATGGAAAGTCTGTGCCCTGCCAGTGCACCCAGGGGCACCAAGATTGGGGCTGCGGCTGGACTCCACTCGGGCTCCAGGAGCAGAGGGGGGTGGGTTCCCCTCACAGGAGCCCTAGCAGGTGGCCAGGAAGGGGAGCTTGCTAGGATCTGTGACAGCCCCCTCCCACACTCTCCTCTGCCCTCTATCACACCCATGGGCCAATATGGCCCAGTATTTCCTACACACATTTCCCTCTGTACCAGACCGGACCCATGGGCCCACGCAGCCCAGTATCACCCTTCCACTCTCATCTGCCCCAGATCAGACCCATGGGCCCAACTAGCCTGATATCCCCCCTAGTCCCAGTCATCTCTGCCCCAGATCAGACCCACGGACGGGCCCAGTATCCTGTGGTTTGCAGAACTGGATCCGAATCCAACTACTCTTCGTGGCTGGGAGTCAGCCCTGACTGTCGGGGGGGGGGGCGGGGGGGAGAAGCACCCTCTATTGAGCCCTCCCTGCTGCTCTCGGCAGCACAGTGCCCCCTAGGGCCACACTGGGGCATCAGGGTCAGCACTGACTGTGAGGGGAGAGTGCCCCATGCTGAGCCCCCACCCTGCTCCCTGCAGCACAGCGCCCCCTAGTGCCACACTGGTGCATCGGGGTCAGCCCTGACTGCTGGAGAGAATGCCCCCTGCTGCCCTCCGCCCCCCCTCCCTGCTGCGCAATGCCCCCTAGCGCGGCACTGGAACATTGGGGTCAGCTCTGACTGCCAGGGGAGAGCGCCCGCTGCTGAGCCCCCACCCCGCTGTCTGCAGCACAGCGCCCCCATGTGCCACACGGGGGCATGGATCTGATCATGAACAATAAAGTCTTGGTTTCTGCATGCAAGGCACAGGGGCACACACGTGATCAGCTGCTCTCCCCTTAGCAGTCCCCCACCCAAGTGCTGACCTAGCCCATCCCTGCGTAGCTCATACAGCTGCCAGGCACTGGCTTGTCACATGAATCCTCCTCCGTGCTTCGGCCAGCTGTGCTCCCGAGCCGTAATGTGTCTGCTAATTGCACCCGGAGCCACAAATCACCTCGTGAATTCCATGTCCATATGACTCATGCAAAAATCCATTTTTGCTCTTAGTGAGTGATTTACCGCTCTGATCAGTTTCGAACGTGCGTTACAGCCCAGACTCAAATCACCCCCCGGCCCGCACCCCCCGTATTCTGATGGGGCGGGCGCAGCATGGGCCGGGGCTCATGAGGAGAAATTTCTGCTTATGCTTCAGTTCTGCAGAGCCCCATAGACAAATCCCAAAGTGCAAAGACACCTGAGCCAAGCAGATATATCTGAAGAACCAGGCCTGTGGCCAGCCCTGGCAGTCCAGTACTTTGGCCTCAGGACCACCCCTGGTGGCTCAGTGGTTCTTTTGGGAGACCCCCAGTATCGGAACCATTTCTGTGGAACTGAGGTTACTGGGACCAGATTTTGTTCCCAGCACAGTGGTGTCAACCGAAAACACCCGCATAGGGTCCGATTCTGCTGTCATTTAGACCCATGCAAAGTTAGTGTGCAAAATGAGTGTGCAATGCCACTGGTTTAGCACTGACTTTGCACACATTTTCCACTACTGCAAATGTCAGGAAAGGGAAAATTGGACTCATTGACTTCCTTGGAATCACTTCAGATTTGCACCATTCAATAGAGAGTGGAATCCGCTTCGGTAGCTAGAGTCGGTGCTCTGCAGGAGCATTTCCAATGGACTAGGCTCTGAATTGATTTACACCACTGGAATCAACAGAATTGCTCCAGAGTTACACCAGTGTGGCAGAATCTGGCCCTGTGCGAGTGACCTTGGGCCGTGTTTCAGATGGCGCGTAGCTAAGAGCGCCAGGAAAGCTTTGATGGTGCAAATCTGTGTGTCTGGAGCCACCCGGCTCCGGTTTCTGGGCCCCTTCAGCAGCACAAAATTCACTGGGCTGTTAAAAAAAGTAGATTTCCCAGAGACATGGGTTTCCAAGGGATCCACGCCTACAGTGAGGGCCAGAATTCCAGCAGGGATCAGCATCCAACCTGCCGAGAGCCACTGAAAAGCTGGCCCCAGTCGTGGGTGCTTAGCCTGTCTGAAAAAGCTTGCCGTAAAGTGACATTAAGAACGTGGCACGCTGGGGATCTGTCAAACAGCAGTACTTAGTATTTAGGAGTAATAAAATTCCTGGCCAGCAAATAAGCTCCAGTCACTGCAGAGAGCAGACCCAAGTCCTGGCTATAACAGGAATGTTCGCCACCAGCAGGATCTCCCTGTTCATCTGCACAGCATCTGCCCCGTTGCCTCCCTGGCCTTGCAGAGTGGACCTTGGACCATGTATTTTCTGGTCAGCTGCTGCAGGCCAGGATGGAGCTGGCTTGGCTGGGAACCTGGCCCAGCAGCTGCAGTTGCCTCTGGCTCCTGTGCTAATGTGCAAGCAGCTGCCTCGGGTTCAGAGATCAAACATGCCTGGGAATACTGGGGACCTTCCTTACAGCCCCAGCTCCCAGAACTGGAGGGTAGAGGGAGACTCTCCGCCCACTGGAAAAAACCCGTCAATTTCTAGCTCGCCTGGTGGCAGAGAAAAGCTGGAAAATGTGACTCCCCCCCATAGCCCAAAAAGAGACTAGAAAGAGCCCGACATGCATTGTTGCTTTCAACGTCTCTTGCTAAGGGTTTTATTCAGCTTTACTTTTCAATGTAAACATCACAATACAAAAATAAAATGAAGTAACGGGGCAGAACGCTAGCCCCTGGACACAACAACAACATAGCAACCTTAATATTAAACCATCCACTCAAACAAATCGTGCTTGACAAGTAAGGGGGAAGGCAGAGGAACACCCACGCGAGTGGGGGTGGGGTGGGATGTGTGAGAGCAGGGGGACAGCGGGGGCGGGGGAAAGATTCAAGGCAGAGGAGGGAGGGGAGAGTGTCTGGGCTGCACACTGGGCCCTGGGGTGAAATCTCATGGTTTTTAAGCAGTGTTGGAGGCTTTTCTGGGCCTGACTCCTGATCTCTGAAGGGTTGGGGCTGGGGAGATCCTGTCAGCTCTTTGTTTTATTGTTGACCTGTTGTTGGGACAGCTGTTTGTAATTAGCACTGGAGGCTGGTTTGATGGGCTAGGTAGGTCGCTTGGCACCATTTCTGCTCCCAGTTGGACGACACATGCGCTTGGAGCAGCCTTCGTGCAAGGCTGCTCACAAATGCAAAATCCAAACCTCGCTTCCCTTGAATCTGCTCGAATCTTCGCTCCAGGCTGGCTGCTCTCTCGGCTGCTCCTGCCAGTCAGTTTGGTCGCTGGGCTTTCCGGGGGAGATCAGCATGGAAGGCTGTGAGCGTGGCCAGAGAGAGCACGTGGAAACATTCAAATGGAGGGTCGGGAGACATTTTTTGGCAGGATTTGCCCAGCTCTGGTGGCTCTCCCACATGCAGCCCTGTGGCTATCACAGAGCTGTGCACACACACACATGCACATGTGCCCATGCACAACACACTAGCATGCGTTGTACACAGACAGCCAATCATGCACACACAAACATGCACAAATCAGACGTGCACGCATCACACACACGTGTGCGTGATCAAATATAGAAACACTGACACACGTCAGCCATGCACGTCTCACATGCTCGCATAGCCAAGCATGCATGCACACACGAGACACGGTCACACATCACATCTCACATACGTGTGCACAGCCAAATGCACAAACAACCGTCATATGCACACGTCTCACACACGCACCCAGGCAGCCAAACTTGCACACACAAACACATGCGCACGTTTCACACCCACGTGCAAAGCCAAATCTGCACAGGCTGCTGTGCGCTAGGAGTCAAATGTTCCCCTGCAGCCCCGGCAATGCAGCCCCCAGCTCGCGCTTGAGAACCTGGAGGAACGTGACTAGAAACAAGAAGTGAAATTGACATGGATGCTTTTAACCTCCAAACCCAGAGAGTTAGTGACACACAGAAGGGCTTTTAGCTGTCTGTGGTGGGAGTGAGCGAGCTGCACTTGTTCCCTGTCTCTCCCCCCGTCCCTCGCTCATCACCCTGATTGCGGCTTGTCCTGTGTGGCGAATAATAAACCTTCCACAGTCCAGCCCGCCAGTCCAGAAGACAGGAATTCTGTCTGGCGGAGGAGCCCCCAGCGGAATGCGCGGCTTGGCGTGGAGAAATTCCAGAACTCCCCGCTCCCCTGAGCAGGAAGCGAGGGCTTTGAGCGTGACAGCCAAGGCCTGGAACAACAGCGCGATGCTGGGACGAGAGACACGTTCTGGGAAGAGGGAAAAGCTGAGTCTGGGATTTGGGAGGTGAGCGTTGGGGCAGCGGAGGCTGAGCTGCAGCAGCATCTCGGGTAGGGGTGGGAGACCCACAAAACAACACAGACACCCCCCTCACCCGCCCCCGTGGACTCCCAGTCACCTCTGACTGGCTCCAGCTCTGGCTTTGCCACAAGAACAGAAGGCCAACTTTTCTCTCTTGCAGGCTAAAAAGCTAGGCAGTAGGAAGCGGGAACAGCCAGCTCCGCTGGATCCAGGGAAATCAACCCACGCCTTTGGTCCACAGCAGGTTTTTGTTGGCCGAGGAAAATAGAAATTAAAAAAAGGATTCGCCAGCAAAAAACACAGCCCTTGGCTAAACGGGTGGATTCTCTCCTAACCTCTGGCTCGTCACGGTCGCCAGACTGGCTTCAACCAGGGATCCATCTAATATTAATGCGCTCTAGTCCAGCCGCACCCAGAGAGCCCGATCAACATCAGGGCCCTGTTGTGCCAGGCGCTGCGCAAACAGAGGAAACGGCAGCCCGTGCCCAGAGTCTGATTAGCCAAGAGCGAGAGACAGCCTTTCCCAAGGTCACCCGGCGCGGCAGCAGCAGTGGGATTAGCAAACGTCACCTGATTTGCTGACGGGTGCCCGAGCCATTAGGCAACGCTGTCTCTCTGGTTTACTAGCATCTCTTCCACAGGGAGCTCTGCCAGCTGCTTCAGAGACAGGCTCTTCTGTGGGAGACAACGATGCCTGGCGGACCAGTTCTTCCCTGACTCTCCTCCCCACCAGTTAGCGAACAATAAACACCCCCTCGAGCTCTGTCCAAAATGCACCAAGCGCCGGTTTTGCGAGGCTGGGCCTGGAGTGGGAACCAGCGCTCCCCAGCTTGATGTGCAGTGGAAACCCAAGCCCTGGGCCCTGATCTCAAATGGCCAAATGGGGCAGCTCCAGCGCCCCCAGCTGTGGGGGTTGGATTCTGGAGGGGGATCTGGTGGCTGGCGCCTCTCTGTGGTTCTCAGAGAAGCTGCAAGGTGCTTCTGAGTTGGGGGGGCGGGGGGGGAAGATTCAGTTTTGTTCCGTTTGAACTGGATTTATTTAATCCCTCTTGGCTCTTTCCCAGAATGACCACTGAAATCGTTCAGTCCCAGCAGCAGTGCTCTGTGGGGGGGCTCAGGCAGGACTGGGGCCCCAGGGCTGGGCCAGGGCACTGGCTCCACAGGGGGTGCCGGGCCAGTCGGATCCCCCGGCCCCTCGAGAGGCTCAGTCACTTAGGACAGAAGAAATCAGATAGTTTCAATTAAAAGTCAACCCCCCTCAGCTACGCAGAGCCCCTGCCCCCTCCCACAGCCCCCCGAATCACACAACCCCCCCCAGCCCCACCCCCCAGCCCAGCTCAGCAAACAGCCTGTCAAGCGGCAGCGTGACTGATTGCTGGGTAACTGAGGACGGCCAAGGACAGAACCAGCCCCCGCCCCCCCAGCCAAACCCTCCCCAGCCAGCTCCTTGGTAACTTTGGGCCCCTGCTGCAGGTGACGTGGGTTCCTGGCACCCCGGGGCTGAGGGGGATTGCAAAGGTCAGACCGGCTCTGTCCCCCCGTCCGGCCGTCTCGTGCCCTGGCTGTCTGTGCCTCTCTCTGGCTGTCCCCGTGAAGGCACCAGGCAGGTCGGGCTGCACTCCTCCCAGCACTGCCTGGCTCCCCTGCCCCCCCAGGGCTGGCCCCGGCTGGGAGAGGGGATGAGCTGGGATTATTTATGCTCCTTTTGTCCCTGCTGCAAAAAATACGATTCGACGGGGAAAGCAGGCGGCTGGGAGCTGCCGGAGCGCCCATAAACCACCCGCCCCAGCCAGGGATGAGCTCATGGCTTCTCCAGTCTGTGCCTAACTCCCAGCCCCATGCTGCCCTAAGCACTGGAGCCCACTCCATGCCCAGAGCTAGGGATAGAACCCAGGAGTCCTGGCTCCCAGCCCCACCCCATCTCCACTCTACCCCACTAGACCCCACTCTGCTCCCAGAGAACCCAGGAGTCCTGGCTCTCAGGCCCCCCCTCACCCTAGACCCCGCTGCCCTCCCATGTCATTTAATGTTTCCAGTTCCCCTCCATACAATGTGTGGACCAGAAGTGGCACAGTCCCGTGGTGTGCTGGGGAGGGGCCTGAATGCCAAGGAGCTGGCGGGTGCGGGGGACAGCACAGCTGAGGGGAGATGGGAGAGCAGGGTGGGCACTGGAGTGTCATGGCCTGGCAGGGGAAGGGGATGAGCCGTAGGAGATGGGCAGGAGCGTTGGAGGCGGGGGGAGAACATGGATGGGGAGGGCACTATCCACTGTAAAGTGCCCAGCACAGGTGCTCTGGGCGAGGCACTTTAGGCAAATGCACCCTCTGCCCCACAGGAGAGACCCCCCAACACCCTTCACAGTCCCCAGCAGGAGGGGGGCCAAGGGGTTTTGGACGCTTGCAGCTCCTGACATGGAAGGTGGCTGGGACGGGGAGACGGGTTCTCTGTTCACACGGGGTGTAAATAAGGAGTGAGGCTGGGTGGGGGGATGGGTTCCTCTATCACATGGGATGTAAATCAGGAGTGAGGCCGGGGGGGGGGTGTAAATCAGGAATGAGGCTGGGGGGGTGTAAATCAGGAGTGAGGCTGGGTGCTGAGAGAGCCACAGGGTCACCCAGCGCCCAGCATCTTCGGGCTGGGCCCAGCCCTGTTTCCTCTCTTCCCCATGCAGGGTGTGGGGGAGAGTTCTGGGGGGGGGGGTCACCAGCGTGGGGTGGGGGGAAGGGTTGAGGGGGGGGAAGCCTCCAGGGTCAGGTTAGATGAGCTCGATGGGCTCAACAGAAATCTCTGGGCACAGGTTTCCACAGGCAGAGCCCCCCGGCTCCCTCAGCCAGAGCCCCCCCAGTTCCCCCAGTCAGAGCCCCCCTCTCCAGCTCCCCCAGTGCCCCTGGGGGGCAGAGACAAGGAATGCTGGGGGAGGGAGGCAGCGTCTTGTCTCTGGCTGTTCTGGGCCCCTGGGGAGGGGGTGGGGAGTCATTGTTCCCACTATGGGTTCTCTGTCTCCCTCCCCTCCCCTTCCCGTCTCCCAGCCCCCCACCGCTGGTCTCAGGCCAGCCTTTCTCCCCGAGATGGTCCCACCCTGGAAACATCCCAGGATCCAATGGGCAATGGCTCATTCCCAGCCCCTTGCAACTCCCCCGTCCAGCTCTGACCCTGTGTGGTCCCTTCTCAGGAGCTGGCAGAGTAGCCCCCAGATCAGCCCCGCTCAGACACCCGGTGCCTGGGGTGAATGTTAACAGAGAGGAGACTGAGACTCTGAGAACAGACAGTGTGTGCTGGCCTACTCCCCCCAGCTCTGCCGGTGCCCCTCAATCCCAACCCGCAGCCCTCTGCTATCCCAGCCCTGGGCACCCACCGGCTCTGCCAGTGCCCCTCACTCCTGCAGCCCCTGGTCCCCCACCCGGAGCCCCCTGACCATTGGGCCTGAGACCCAGCAGGCTGCACTCAAGGGCTGGGCAGAGGCAGGGTAAGCGACCAGTGAATACTGGGCACCGCTGGGTCAGCAGTCAGATCCGCTCGGCAGAGTCAGCGTCCTGGTGTCTGCGGGTACCCGCAAATACACACATGTCGTGATGTGCCGTATGCGCACATGCACTGATACACACGTGTAACACACCGATACATGTGCACATGTGAGCACAACCCCCTGCAGGCACGGGCTTGCACACATATGCACACATCCAGCCACACACGAGCCCTGTCCCTGCCCAAGCCCCCTGGGGGCGGTGAGCCTCGCTGGGCTTCAGCGCTGGCCCAGGCAGCCGGAGAGTCACACCACTGCTTCATCCTCCCCCTGCCTCCGCCACCCTCCGGCCCTACGCCCTTCACTCATGGGCCTCTAGGGGGCAGAAGCCTCCCCAGGAGCCGGGGGGCCTGCAGGGCAGAATTTCACCACAGCTGTGAGCTGGGGGCAGGAGGGGGCTGACCTGGCAGAATCCCCCAGGCACTGCAAAGAGGGACTAATCCCCAGCTCGTTTCACCAGGGCACAGGGAGTTAATGGAGCACCTTGACCTGCTGGCTACTGGAGGGGACCATGCAACTTGTGGGGTTGGGGGCTCAGCCAGTTCCCCAAGGAACATTTGCCAACATCATGGCACTCGAGTTCAAGAGACGGGTCTGCTGGGCTAGCAGGGGGCTGCAGGTCGGGACTGAGGGACGCTGACAGAGATGGGGGGGTTGGGATAGCAGGGGGCTGCGGGTCGGGACTGAGGGACGCTGACAGAGATGGGGGGGTTGGGATAGCAGGGGGCTGCGGGTCAGGACTGAGGGACGCTGACAGAGATGGGGGGGTTGGGATAGCAGGGGGCTGCGGGTCAGGACTGAGGGACGCTGACAGAGATGTGGGGTTGGGATAGCAGGGGGCTGCGGCTCGGGACTGAGGGACGCTGACAGAGATGGGGGGGTTGGGATAGCAGGGGGCTGCGGGTCGGGACTGAGGGACGCTGACAGAGATGGGGGGTTGGGATAGCAGGGGGCTGCGGGTCGGGACTGAGGGACACTGACAGAGATGGGGGGTTGGGATAGCAGGGGCTGCGGGTCGGGACTGAGGGACGCTGACAGAGATGGGGGGGTTGGGATAGCAGGGGCTGCGGGTCGGGACTGAGGGGCACTGGCAGAGCTGTGGGGGCAATGCTGACTCCCTGATATTCTGGGGTGTCCTCTCAGGGGCTGGGGTTTATGGGGGCTCTGCTTTGGGGTGCGGGTGGGGCAGCGAATTCCCATCCCAGCCTCATGGACGAGGCTCCACTGGTCGAGGATTCAGCCCCATTAACGATGGCGTCTCCTCTCCGATTGGCTGCTGGCCTGGGACAGCCCTGGGACCTGCCCCCCAAACTAATGAGATGGGGGCTGGGGGCGCGGCTTGTTGAGGAAAGAGCCCTGTCTGGTTCCGACCGCGGGGAGCACCATGTGGGGGTTGGGGGGGAATGTTGGATTGTTCTGGTCCTCGTTGGGAGCCAGGGGCTGAAATCCACCCCCACCCCAGGGGCAGGCGAGGGGCTGGAGCCCCGGGAACAGCTGCAGGGCCCAGTCCTGCCACGGGGCCGGATGATTGGGCCTGAGCCGGCCTCGTTCCCTGGAGTGTGTGAGTGGGATGGCCGGGCAGCGCGGCGCTGAGATGGCTCCGATCCCGCTCTCTGGGCTGAGCAGCGCCGCGCGCTTGGAGCCGGCACTAAATCTCTTGCCAGAGGCCGGGGGAGTCACGGCCCCTTATTCGAGATTCAGGGAGGCCGGGGGGGAGGCCAGGGGCTGGGGCTGAACAGCGGTGGAGGCTGGGGCTGCCTGTTGTGCTGTTTGGTTTATTGCCCAGGGACGTCCAAAGGCCTGGTTACCCTGAACACCGCGGGGGGCTCTGCTCCCAGCCCCCAGCCCGTCTGGCCAGCTTGTGTCAGGCCCCCGCTCCCTGGCTCGCCGGCTTTGTGCCTGTCTCTGCTTGGCCCGTCTTTGCACCGGGCCTGCCTGCTCTGAGCATGACCTGGCGACCCCCGTCTGGTGCTAGGGGCTGGGTCTGCTTGGCCAGGCTGGCATTAGCTGCGTTCCCACGGCCGCTCTAACCAGGTTCCCCCAGCCCGGGGCTGGGTCTGACCCAGCCCCGGACACTAAATATTTCAAAGCCCCCTTGGAGCTCAGACCTGAATGGTTTTACACCCCCCCTCACCCCTCCATCTGTTCCTCACCTGGTTTCGCTATTAGCATAACTTTAGTCTCCTTTGCCCTGGCTCAGGGCCAAGGTCCAGCCAACCCGCCCGGCCAGGTCCCACTGGCCACACGGGTCCATCCCCAGCACCAGAGCCGGGGCAGGAGGCACTCCATGCAGCCAATGGCCCCCTGGCAGGAGTCCCACCGAGGTCACAGGCTCCGAAGGGCACTGAGCTGGGAGATTTATGGCCTTTCAGCGGGAGCTGCTGGAAACGGAGCAAGGCCGTTTCCCAGGCTGCTGGGACGGCAGCTGAAGCTGCCTTTGCCAAGCACAACAATGTGCCGGCCGTCCCAGGGGCAGCGCCGTGGAGAGACGCGGCTGCAAATGCCTGCGCTCAGCAGAAAGCAAAACCAAAGGCCGGCGCTCAAAACATATGGCTGGGGACCTGGGCACTATTCCCAGCCCTGGGAAGGGAACAGGGTCTAGTGGTTAGAGCAGGGGAGCCAGGATGCCTGGGTTCCATGCCTGGCTCTGCCCTGACCCGCTGGGTCACCCTTCCCCGTGCTATTGGCCCAGGCTGTGACACTGTCCGGCTCACTCATCACACGGGGTTTCCCACACCTGCTTGTGACAAGTCCTGTCACCTCCTGGCCTCGCTCCCATCCCCAGCTGGAGGAGCCGGGCCCAGCAGCCATGGTGCAGGTGCGAATGTTGGTAGATTGCAGCTCAGCCCCTGCCCGAGGAGCTGGAGATTCGGGCTTGGGGGAGGGAGGGGCGCCATAGGCTGGATGGGCAGCCTGGGGGTGCTGATCTCAGCTGGTCCACTGCTGATCCCCTATAATCAGCCTCCACCAGCTCAAATGAGGGGAACACCAGGGGCTTCAGAGCTTGTCCCCCTCAAGCTATCAGCACGCCAGCCAATAGCTGGGCTCAGGCTACCGCTAATGGCCTCCAGGGTGCAGCCCTGTAGCAGGCAGGCTGTAGGGCGCCCCCATGTGATGGCACCTGGGCTTGCAGGCTGGGAGCCAGCGAGAACCGCAGTGTCTGGCCGGCATCCCCAGCTGCAGCAACAAAGGTGCTTCACGGTCTTGCCAGGTGCTGCTGGCCTTTCTTTGCCACAAGCGGGGGGCTCTGAGCACTGGGATTCCAGCCCTGACAGCAACCAGGGTCCTGACTGAGGGCAAACACCCTCCTGGAGATGGGGACAGAACCCAGGAGTCCTGGCTCCCAGCCCCACTGCTCTAACCCACTCACCCGTACTGCCATCCGGGAGCTGGGGATGAACCCAGGAGTCCTGGATCCCAGCCCCACGCTCTAAAGACTAGACCCCACTGCCCTCCGAGAGCTGGGAACCCAGGAGTCCTGGCTCCAGCCAAATGCTTTGAGGGCCGTGGCCAAGTGACGGCACCTGCCAGGCTAAGTCATGTCCCCACCCCCCCATGCTGGGGTCCCCTGCTGGAGTGCCTGGGGCCAGTGGGGGCCCTCAGCTGGAAGCCCCTACCTAATCACCCCCCATTCCCACTCCATCCCCCCTCAGGGCAGGGTGGCTGGCTCCGGGGCCTGGCAGAGGGCTGCGGTCCACACAGGCTGGCAGGGGCACTGATGTGAGTGCAGGGAAGGGGCTCTGTGCCCAGTGGGACACCCGGTCCCAAGTGCCATGCCCATAGCTGGCCCTCCATTGACAGAGGATGCAATGGGCATGCAGGCTGACCTCGCCAGGGGTGGGTCCCTGCGGGGTGCGGGCAGGGGCATCAGAGAGACCCAAGGGGACAGGGAGTCCCGTGTCTGGCTCTGTCCCTCCCCTGGTTCCTTGCAGCACAGGGCCTGGCCTGAGCCTGGCACCAGCAGAGGGATTCGAACCCCAGCACTGTGAACCCCCCTCTGGGTTCTCATCCCACCACCACTCTTGCACCACAACACACTAGGGTGGGGAGCGTCGGCCGCCCCAGCTCTGCCGTCACAGGGGTATTGGTTCTGCCCAGCCTGGGCCTGGAGCCGGGTGGGGTTTGGGGCCATTTCAGCCTCCAGGGAGTTGGATTCGAGGGCCCCAGGCCAGTTGCACAGCACAGCAGGGAGAAACCACGTGTGTAGAGACAGCACCGTGTGTGTGTGTGTGTGTGTGTGTGTGTGTGTGAGAGAGAGAGAGAGAGAGAGAGAGAGAGAGACTGCCCCTTACAAGACAGGATTAGCACTGCCTAGGTGTGTGTGCATGCGCTGCCCTCTGCTGCATGGACCCAGAACTGCTGGTCTGTGTGCTGTAGGCCCTGCACTGCGTTCCGGTCGGGACCAGTATAATCTGAGCAAAAAAGACCATGTCTAGTAACAACAACAGGGGGGCCTGGGAGCCAGGAATCCTGGGTTCTGTCCCCAACTGGGGATGGGGAGTGGGGTCTAGTGGTTAGAGCAGTGCAGGGGCTGGGAGTCAGGACTCCTGGGTTCTGTCCCCAGCTCGGGATGGGAAGTGGGGTCTAGTGGTTGGGGGTGGGGGTACTGGGAGTCAGGACTCCTAGGTTCTAGGCCCAGCTCTGTCCCTGTCTGGCTACGTGACCTTGGGCAAACACGTCTCCTGTGTGTGGGTCCCTTCCCCCACCTTGGGGGTGGGGGAGGATAGTTCCCAGGTATTATGGTCGAGGGAGGCAGAGAATCCTTAGAGCCACAGCCCGTTGCTTACCGGCTCAGTTACCCCCAGCTCCGCAATGGTTTGGGTCAGGGGCCGATCGCAGGCTGGGCATGGGGCCCTGGCCTGTATCACAATGGGGCAGGGAGGAGCCGGGTGCTGATGGAAAGGACAGAGCTGATTAATTGACTGTCCTACCGGTTTGACATTAAGAATGTTCAAGACACCGAATAACCAAGCTCAGCCAAATTTGTGCTCTAACGCCCAAGCAAGGCGGTGCGGGAAGGAAGGGTGACTAGCTCACCAGTCCCCCAGGAAACCAAATCTCCCAGCGTGTTCAGTCCCTTCGCTAGGATGGCCGTTCGCAGCATGGCTCACAACACTACGCCTCATGTTCTTCACAGAGATATTGTTACGATATGAATATGGCATAACCGAGATATACTTTAGGCAAGATGGCTCATGTGGGGAATCACTGGAAAGGTTATGATTTACTGAACGTGATTATCCTATTTGTATGCATGTATCTCTTCTGTATCTGAAGTTAGGAATATCGACTATGTAACAATTACAAGTGGGTTTGCACCTGGGGAACGCCCACCAGACAAAATGCGGTCTGGCTGGCTGGTTAGACAATGGGCCATTAGGGAGAACAATTGGACTTTGAAGATGCTAACCTCCCACCTTCCTGGGGAGTCTTCCTGTGGATTTATGGCTGCTTTGACACTGCAGGGTCATGTGATCATGTCACCTGGTACTGGACTCCATCTTGGACTGCTAGTATTTTTCCACAAAGGAGGTGAGGGTCAAACTGGGAAACAAAAGGATTCCTGCCATATGTAAATCCTATTTAAGGCAGGAAAGTGAGTTAATCGGGGTCAATTCTTCACTGAATCTCCACCCACGATGATTGCTGAAAACACCTAAAACTAACCTGGGGAAGAAAGGACTGGACCCAGGTTGTCTGGCCTGTGAAAGGAATACCTGGAGTTCTAAGCTGCAAGCAAGAGCAGTCTGTCTTCAAGAAACTCTGCAACCTGCTTAAAACAATATTTAGGGTGAGAAATTATTACCTGTAGCGAAAACAATGAGGAGTCCTTGTGGCACCTTAGAGACTAACAAATGTATTTGGGCATAAGCTTTCGTGGGCTTACGCCCAAATAAATTTGTTAGTCTCTAAGGTGCCACAAGGATTCCTCGTTGTTTTCGCTGATAAGACTAACATGGCTACCACTCTGATACTTGTAGCCAGTTTCTTTAGTGTATTAAGCTTAGTTTGCATGTTTGCTTTATTTGCTCAGTAATCTGCTTTGATCTGTTTGCTATGCTTTGTAATCACTTAAAATCTATCCTTTGTAGTTAATAAACTTGTTTTTGTTCTCTCTAAACCAGTTTGTGGAATTCATAACTGGGGGGCAAAAAGCTGTGCTTATCTTCCTCCACATTGAGGGAGGAAGCAGATTTCAATGAGCTTACGCTGTACAGTTCTCTGCGCAGCTCAAAACAATCAGTTTTGGTTTTACACTCCAGAGGGACTGTGCACTTGAGTGCTGGGCAATCCCCAAGCTGAGTCTTCCCATGCAGAGCTGATCTCAGTATCTGTGTCTTTCTGCAGCTGGGTGTGGCCCTACCAGTGCGTGTGCTGGAGGAGGCTTGAGGGCCTGGCTCAGCAGGGCAGCGTAAGGGAACCCAGACTGGTAGAACCAGTGGGCTCAGTGGTACTCCAGTACATCGTGTGGCACCCTGGGGGGCAACCCATCACAGACAGCTCCTGCACTTTCCCATCTGAATGTCAAATGCCATCCATTAATGGCAGAAAGGTACTTCCTACTGCAAAGCATCCGTGCAGCATCCACCGTGCAGCGTCCACCACTTCCCTCTACCCCCTTGTACCATGGGTTCATAACAATCTGCCAGCTATCAGCCTGTGCCAGGTGCTGAGCTCTTCTTGTCCCAGGGCATCATGGGAGATCTGCCTTACATAAGTGAGCAAGGAGAAGCAGAGT
This sequence comes from Natator depressus, assembly GCF_965152275.1. NCBI lineage: Eukaryota > Metazoa > Chordata > Testudines > Cheloniidae > Natator > Natator depressus. The sequence continues at coordinate 12,938,720 of NC_134253.1, forward strand.
ACTATTTAGCAGGATTACCCAGCCCATATTAGTACCGTGGGTATAATATTATACGATACAGATTATATTAGTACCACGAGCATAATACCTATTTGTGTGTGTATCTAGCCTATGCTGCCAGGGAAGGCGCCGGGCTGACCAGGCCGTGCTGTACGCAGCCCCTTCCTGACCCCTCTGGGGTGCCAGCACCCCACAGCATGAGGATGGGGTTGCCCTCACAATGCCTCAACAGTGGGGATTCTCCCCCCTCCCCATGGCAAAATGGGTTCCCCTGTGACTCTGCAGAGCACCTCGCTTCTGGGAGGAGATGGGGGGCAGAGATGGGGTGGCCCAGTCCTGCCCCAATGGCTCACACATGGTTTGTCCATCTGGAAAGGGCTTGGCAGCCAAAGCTAGAGCACCCCCTGCTGGAGAAACTGCCCCCTTCTGACCTGACCATAGGCATACTGGCAAGATGGGGGCAAAAGGCCATTACCCCTCCCCCGCCCATCACTACTGAGAACGTGAACTTGGCAGGATGGGGGAACAAGGGGTCCAGCCCCCGACCAGAGCTGGGGGGCGTAACAGCAGAGCCCCTTCCCTGCAGCAGAGCAGGGGTGTCACAACGCCACACAGTTTTGGCTGGCTTCACTCCCCAGCCCCCCATTCACAGTCCTGCCAGCGCCCTGGACCTGGGCTTATCCCTGTGTTACGGGGCAGCAAAGTGATGCAGAGAACAGGGAAGGAGCTAACCCCAGCTCAGGGAGTCAGTGGCAGAGGTGTGAATAGAACCAGGAGTCCCAGCTTCCCCCCTCCCCCTGATACCGCTTCCCTCCCAGAGCCAGGACTGGAACCCAAGAGTCCTGGCTCCCAGCCCCCCTGCTCTGATTCTCTCCTGTGCAGTCACAGGCACCCCTTGCTCTGCCGCTGGCACGCCGCACATTCACACTGGAAGGCACCTCCGGTCTCCTTGCCCCCATCCCTGGTGCACAGGAGCAGCGATTGTGCTCCTCTCACAAAGAGGGAGGGAGCCCCATGCCCTGCAATGATACCCACCCCCCTCGCTGCCTGTGGAACAGCTCCCCACCAGGCTCCTGGGCGTGGTGACAAAAGCTGCTTGTAATAACCTGGCTCTGTGGCTGGGCATCAACACTGCCCTGTGTTGGCTAGAAACAGCACTGCTCAGCTGGGAGTCACAGCCCCTGTACTGCTAACAGCTTGTGGGGATTTTCCTGTAGCTCAAGTGGGGATGGGCCTGGGCATTTGTGGCAAGAGGACGTGAACTCTCGTCATGCTGTGTGGCTGTCGGGGAGCACAGAGACCCCGTGAAGGCTCCTTGCTGTTGTTAGAAGTTTGGGGGCTGTTGTAGCTCCTGAGGAAAGCATGGCAGGGGGAGGTAGATCCCTCCCAGGGCCCTGGCAGATCCAAGGATCCAGCCCTGGATGGACCTTGATCAGACATGCTGGATACAAAATAACCACCTGGCCAAGCACTCAGCAGTGTGGGAGCCCGTCAAACTGGCTCAGGGGTCCAGGGATTCCAACACCACGCCGGGGCTCGGAAGTGCGGGGAGGCCGTCACCCGGCCAGCGGCTTGGTGGTGCAGGGAGCCTGTCACCATGGTATCAGAGCTGGAGGGGAAGGGACCACAAGGCTCCAGATGCAGGGAGCTGGCAGGGCAGGGAGGCTGCAGAGGAGAAGGCTCTTGATTTACCACGGGGACGACGAAGGCAGGTCTGAGGAAAGCAGGGAGCTCGGAATGAGGTCCCAAAGCACCAGGGCTGGTGGGGGGCTGACCCTCGGGCAAGCGGAGCCTTGTTGGTGGCGCGAACAAGCTAACGAGAATTGCAGACCAGGCCCCAATGCCAGGCTCCCGGCTTGCCACGTTCTGAGCCAGCGAGACAGCTCCAGGGTTGGCTCCTGCTGGAACAAGGTCACCCCCCCGCATGCCCATCCCCCCTTGGCTGCGTCAGCCTCCCCCTCCCCCACCCCCGCTCTATAAATTCCACGCTATTTTCTTAAAGCGGCTTGGTGCGTTGCTCGGGGAGATGAGAAATCATCTTAATGGGGAGCTGGAATTGCTGCTAGCCCACCCGTCTGTCATTCGCCTGTCATGGGAGAGACGGTGCAGGGGGGCTGTGGGGGCAGCAGCTGGCATGGGGGGGGTTCCCCAGAGACAGTGCCCCCCAGCTGGGGGAAAGGAGTCAGCTGGGGGTGGGGGGCAGAGCTCAGCATCAGGTCCCGGGAAGATCCCATCCTTCTTTTGCTGGGGATGCAACAACGCAGGCTGATTCGGGGCTGTCCCACTCCAGGGGCTGTGGGGCATAACCAGCCCAGTGCGGAGGGGTTGGATGGAATAGTTCTGGTCTCTGATCTCATGCCATCCAGCGAGGAGCTCAGAGCCCTTCCCGCAGGTGGAGAAACCGAGGCAGGGAGAGGAGAAGGGTCTCGCCCACCTTCACATAGTGAGTGGGGGGCAAAGTGAGGGAGCCCAGGAGTCCTGGCTCCCAGCCCCTGACCCCCACTCCCCTCCCAGAGCTGGGGATAGAACCTAGGAGTGGCTCCCAGCCCCCGTGCTCTAATCTCTAGAGCCCACTTGTCATGGAGTCCCCGGGCGATGTTCTGGAACTGCTCCCCATGAAGCCAGGCAGGACTCTGGGGAAGTCTCCTTTCTGTGAGCAGCCTGTCTTCAGGACACACAGCTCACACAGCTTCCACCTTCCTGGATCTGACCTCGGAGCATTCAGCATCCTCTGCCCCTCCGTGCGCTTTCCCCAGCGAGACCGCCCAGGCGGGGTCTTGGGGAAGCCAGAGGGTCCTGCCCCCCAACTCCGCAGTCAGACGTGACTCTCAGCCAGCCAGTAAAACAGAGGTTTATTAGACGACAGGAACATGGTCTAAAACAGAGCTAGCAGGTGCAGAGAACAGGACCCCTCAGCTGATTCCATTTTGGGAGGCAGTGAGCCAGACAATCACGTCTGCACTTCACTCCATGTCCCAGCCAGCCCCCAACTGAAATTCCCTCCAGCCCCTCCTCCTCTGGGCCTTGTCCCTTTCCCGGGCCAGGAGGTCACCTGATTCCTTTGTTCTCCAACCCTTTAGCTCTCACCTTGCAGGGGGGAAGGGCCCAGGCCATCAGCTGCCAGGAAACAGGGTGTCGGCCATTCTCTGTGTCCAGACCCCTGCACACACCTGTCCTCTAGGGCTCTGCAACGATCATACACCCTTACCCCACCACCTAGATACTTAAGAACTGCATAGGGGAAACTGAGGCACCCCCATACTATTCAGAGGAAACATTAAGAACAGTCCCACTTCGTCACACCACTCCCCTCCTCGAGCTTGGGATAGAACCCAAGAGTCCTGGCTTTCACACCCCCTGACCCGCACTCCCCTCCCACAGCTCTGGATAGAACCCAGGAGTCCTGGCTCCCAGACCTCCTGCACTAACCACTGGCTCCCACTCCCCTCCCAGAACTGGGGATAGAACCCCGTAGTCCTGGCTCCCAGACACCCCCCCCCCCGCTCTAACCATTAGACTCTATTCCCCTCCCAGAGCCCCAGAGCCAGAAAGCCGCTATTCAGAGATGACCACAGTGAGCATGTTGCTGCAATGTCCTACTCCTGCAGTGGTTCCCGTCTGGGCATTGTGGGCTGCTCCATGGTGACCAGTCTTGGTTCTATAACATGAACATTCGTCTCTCTCCAGAGCCATACCTGACACCTGTGCAGGGCAATACACCCCCCAGATCCTGGGGCCGGAGTGCAGCATCCAAACCCAGCTCCCCAGGCTTTGGATCTCGAGAGGAATTTTGTAGCACGAGGTTTTTTTTACCAACAACCTCATCTTCCCTCCCTGTCGCTATATCGCTGGCTGCTGGGCTGGTGCAGGAGTTATTGGGCAGGATTCTCTGCCCTGTGCCCTGCTGGGTCAGATGTGACCATGATGGTCCGTTCTGACCTGCCCATCCATGCGTATCCCCTGCATTACAGTAGCCATTTGCAGCTTGTGTGTGTAACCAAAGCAGCAGTCTTTCATTGTGGCAGGTCGAGCATCCTCCTTTCTAGCCTGTGCCCCAGAATTTTCCTGGCATGAGCACCCCCAGTTGGGACTGGTATCCCCAAATGCTCAGCCCCCAGGCACTGTCTCCCCAGTTCTCTCCCTGTCAAGTCAGACCCCCAAAGTCTGGCTTAGAAATCATGATATTTCTGCCCTCCCCCCACATAACGAACTGTTGGGTTCTTTTTCTTTGCCTTTGGGATCTGTGCCGTACAGGGTCATTCTTTCAGTCCCCCTCCCCATCCACGAGGCCTGGGCTAGACGCTGCCTTTCCTGTGGAAACAGAGAGCCGAGATTGTGCTTTACGCCCATGAGTGGGGATTTAAAGGAAAACACCAAACAGCAGGAGCACCCTGAAATGCACTGGGCGCTTTGGAAAACCCAGCCGCTTGTTGCAGGGCCTGCCACAGCGCTGGGTCCGGTGTGGAACGCTGCACTTCGAGAACCATGTGAACAAACTGCAGAGAGTCCGGAGGAGAGCAATACAAATGATCCGGGGTTCAGAAGACATGGCCTCCGAGGAAAGACAGCCCGTTGAGTCTCAAGCAGAGAAGGCTGAAGGGGGGACCTGGCCACAGGCGTCATGCATGGAAAGGTCGTTATAAAGAGAACGAGGATCAGCTGTTCTCCATGTCCACTGAAGGTAGGAATCAGCTGTTTGCAATGAGGGGCTGTGATGCTGCCAGACCCAGGTGCCAGCTCACGCCAAGGCCCCCGGGCCTCACCAAACCACACCAAATGCAGAGCTGGGAACCAGGCTGGCTCGTCGGGTGTTAGGATGGTTAAAATTGGTATTAGATTTATAGAGACGGGTTTTGTATTTGGACTTTATGAAGGGCTTGTGAGTTGCTGCCTGCATTCATCTCACTTACAATAGCTGTCCCCCTGTTACCAGGTAACATTAAAGTATTTGCTCTGAAACTGGAAACCCCCCATCCGGAGAGAAGCATGTGAAATGCCAGCTTAGCACAAGAGGTGTCATCTCCTGCCCTACACAAGAAGGCCCCTAGACACCTGAGAAACCATTGAGGAACACCAGTGGTCAGAAGACTTTGTGCATTGTTTTTCTCAGACCCACGAAGAGGGGACGTGCACATCCTGGCTTGACTGCTGCGGGAAGGGAACACAAATCCCTGCCCAGGAGGAATTGTTATCACTGTGCTCTTTGGCATTGAAGAGGGCAAGATTTCTAAGCATAAGCAAGGGATCCCCAGCTGCTTGGCTTGGGTTAGCCCTAGAAGACATCGAACCCTTGTAGATTGCAGCAGCTTCTAGTACTGTTTGGAACCTACGACTGTAACTCATTTGTGTGCGTCCGTTTACCTGCTTTAGCCTTGTAAATAATGCTCATTTCTTTTTCCTAGTTAAACCTTTAGTTAGTTTATAATAGGTGTCAAGGCTGAATCCCCACTCTGTCATTTCGAGTGCAGGAAGTGGGGGCCTGCAAGGATTTTAAAAATTAATATTGGCCACTCCAGGCTTGTATCACACTCCCAAGGTTACTGCTTCTCTCTGACCTTGGCTTGGTAAACGCTGCCACCACCCAAATGCAAAAAAACCCCTTTGAACCCAGGAAGGCGCACTTGGGAATTCCTCCCTGTGGGGTGCCCTCAAGCCCTTTCACACACCCCCTCCCACCCCGGGGAAGAGCTGAGAAAGCCGCAGCTAATCTCCTTCGTTCTCTACCAGCTAATCAAACAGCATGCACAAACCTCTTAGGGCACCAAAAATCCAGCCCTGTTCTTAAAAAAGGTAAATTGTATTAAAAACAAAAAGGGAAAAATACATCTGGAACTTCGGCTTTTTGCTAGATCTTAAAAGAAACAATTATAAAAATTAAGCACCCAAAATAGCTTTCTTGGGGGTTCAGCTTAAAGGTTACAAGCAAACAGAAGCACATGGGGTTAACACAGAGGAGATCCACCAGCGAAAATACGAAATAAATCTGATAGTGTCTGACTAAACATTCCCTGTCCAAATTATTTCTTCTAGGGATGGAAAATACTTTTTCATATCTGGTTCAAACCTTACACAGCATTTCCGCTTATAGCATTGCTGCTCCATGTCTCTGCAGCCCAGAGAACAACAGACAAAGGGAAAGTTTCTTTCCCAATTTTAAAAAGTTTTACCTTCCCGTTGGCTCTTTTGGTCAGGTGCCCGCTCCTTTTCTTTTACCTGTGCGCTGGTTAACACTTTACAGGTAAATCAAGCAGAGAACAGACCAAGAGGGGTTTTACAGCTAACTGGCTGGCTGGGTGTCCATCAAAGGGAGCTACTCCCCCCCCTTCATATGTCACAATAGGACTGGCTACAAGCGTTGTCTTGGGTTAGAGATCTTGGGTGCACTTGAGCTGGGATCAGTGACTGGCCCTTTGGGACTGGGAGTAACCTGAATATTGGTGTAATTTTTGGTGAAGGGAACCGTGTGTTCCAAAGGCCAGCTTGCTGGGTGGCAGGATAGACTGTCAGTGACTCCATGTTGAGGCTGTTATAGTGCGTGAGGAGTTCACACTTGACACGTGGTTGGTGAAATCGAAGTGTAGAACACACAGCCAGCCTGGGGCTTGTGTCCTGGTTTGTACCAGTCTGCCCTGGGGTTGGCTCCCATGGGCATGAGCCACTCCAGACAGCATGACAGGTTAGATATTAGGAAAAACTCCCTATCCCTAGAAGCAGTCCAGCTCGGGAACAGGCTTCCCAGAGCGGTTATGGAATCTCCATCTCTGGAGAGTTTTAAGAACAGATTGGACAAACCCGTCAGGGACAGCCTAGGTTTGCTAGGTCCTGCCTCAGTGCAGAGGGATGGCCAAGGTGACTTGTCCAGGTCCCTTCCAGCCCCACATTTCTATGCTCAAATGGGATGCTGAGTTCACCGGAGAATCCGGCAGTGGGTGTGTACAGCGCCTGGCGCGGTGGAATCAGATGCTGCCTAGAAATGACCTGAGGGGATCCTCTGGGGTGCTTAGATACTGCAGGGATGGGGGCCTGGCCTCTGATTGTTCAGGGGGGTCAAGTTACCCCACCCACCGTGTCCTGGGGAAGTGGTTGAAGGTCTGAGTGTGAGGGAAGCAGTCATGGGGGGGAGAGGGTCTCACATCTGGGAGAGGGGACGTTGGGCCTTCAAGGGCCCACAGCCTTGCAGAATACTGATAAAGGGCAATGGAGCGAGTTTGTGGGAGGTGCTGTGAGGACCCCCCTGCCATTGAACCCAGTCCCAGCAGGCCCCCCGGCAGCAGCCTTAGCCTCCATGCCACAGCCAAGGAGCCCTGGAGAGAGGACAGGGCCAGAATCCCCTCTCCCAGCCAACCCAGCCAGGGGTTAGACCCCCTGGGATTAGTGACAGGGCTCGTGACTCCCAAGAAGGCTCCAAACCAGCCAAGGGGGAGCAGCTGCTAGGAGGACTCTGCAGGGCACAGTCCTGGGGCTCTGGGGTCCCTGGCTGGTGGCTGAGGAAGCCAGGATGGAAACCAGAGATCCCCAGGAAGAAGGGAAAACCCTGAACCGAGGCTTGGGGGCAAAGGGAGCTGGGCTAGATCTCAGAGAAGGGGAATATGTTTTTAAAGAGTTTTGGGTATGAATGGCTCTGGGGGGTGCGGTGGGCATGATGGTAACAGGGGCCCTGGGGTGTGTGTGCAGTGGGCATCATTGGTAAAAGAGCCCGGGGGGGACGCGGTGGGCATGATGGGTATCAGGAGCCCTGGGGGGATGTGTGGTGGGTGTGATGGGTAAGAGGGGCCCTGGGGGGGGGTGCCGGGGGCGTGATGGGGGCAAGGAGTCCAGGAGATCTGGGTGTATTTTAAAGAAGCCTTATTGAGGGTGTAGGAACAAACCATCTCAACGTGGAGAAAGAACAGCAAATATGGCAGGCGACCAGCTTTGCTTAACAGTGAAATCTTCAGTGAGCTTAAACTCAGAAAGGAAGCTTACAAGAAGTGGAAATTTGGACAGATGACTCAGGAGGAATTTAAAATATTGCTCGAGCATGCAGGGGTGTAATCTGGAAGACCAAGGCACAACTGGAGTTGCAGTTAGCAAGGGTAACAAGAAGGGTTTCTACAGGTATGTTAGCAGCAACAACAAGGAGCAACAAGGAGGTCAGGGAAAGTGTGGGCCCCTTACTGAATGGGGGAGGCAACCTAGTGACAGAGGATGTGGAAAAAGCTGACGTACTCAATGCTTTTTTTTCCTCGGTTACAAGGTCAGCTCCTAGACTGCTGCACTAGGCAACACAGTATGGGGAGGAGGTGAGCAGCCCTCTGTGGGGAAAGAACAGGTTAAGGACTATTTAGAAAAGCTGGACATGCACAAGTCCATGGGTCCAGATCTAATGCATCCAAGGGTGCTGAGGGAGTTGGCTAATGTGATTGCAAAGCCAGTGGCCATTATCTTTGAAAACTCGTGGCAATCGGGGGAGGTAAAGGTAGTGGAAAAAGGCAAAGGTAGTGCCCATCTTTTAAAAGAGAACCCAGGGAACTACAGACCGCTCAGCCTCACCTCAGTCACCGGCAAAATCATGGAGCAGGTCCTCACGGAATTCATTTTGAAGCACTTGGAAGAGAGGAAGGTGATCAGGAACAGTCAGCATGGATTCACCAAGGGCAAGTCATGCCTCACCAACGTGATTGCCTTCCATGATGAGATAACTGGCTTTGTGGATATGGGGAAAGTGGTGGATGTGATATATCTTGACTTTAGCAAAGCTTTTGACATGGTCTCCCACAGTGTTCTTGCCAGCAAGTTAAAAAAGTATGGATTGTATGAATGGACTATAAGGTGGATAGAAAGCTGGCTAGATTGTCGGGCTCAACGGGTAGTGATCAATGGCTCCATGTCTAGTTGGCAGCCGGTATCAAGTGGAGTGCCCCAGGGGTCAGTCCTGGGGCCGGTTTTGTTCAATATCTTCATAAATGATCTGGAGGATGGTGTGGATTGCACTCTCAGCAAATTTGCGGATGATACTAAACTAGGAGGAGTGGTAGATACAGTGGCAGGTAGGGATAGGATACAGAGGGACCTAGACAAATTGGAGGATTGGGCCAAAAGAAATCTGATGAGGTTCAACAAGGATAAGTGCAGGGTCCAGCACTTAGGATGGAAGAATCCCATGCACTGCTACAGACTAGGGACCGACTGGCTAAGCAGCAGTTCTGCAGAAAAGGACCTGGGGATTACAGTGGATGAGAAGCTGGATATGGGTCAGCAGTGTGGCCTTGTTGCCAAGAAGGCCAATGGTATATTGGACTGTATTAGTAGGAGCATTGCCAGCAGGTCGAGGGAAGTGGTTATTCTCCTCCATTTGGCACTGGTGAGGCCACACCTGGAGTGTTGCATCCAGTTTTGGTCCCCCCACTACAGAAAGGATGTGGACAAATTGGAGGGAGTCCAGCGGAGGGCAACGAAAATGATCAGTGGGCTGGGGCACATGACTTACGAGGAGAGGCTGAGGGAACTGGGGTTATTTAGTCTGCAGAAGAGAAGAGTGAGGCGGGATTTGATAGCAGCCTTCAACTACCTGAAGGGAGGTTCCAAAGAGGATGGAGCTCAGCTGTTCTCAGTGGTGGCAGATGGCAGAACAAGGAGCAATGGTCTCAAGTTGCAGTGGGGGAGGTCTAGGTTGGATATGAGGAAACACTATTTCACTAGGAGGGTGATGAAGCACTGGAATGGGTTACCTAGGGAGGTGGTGCAATCTCCATCCTTAGAGGTTTTTAAGGCCCGGCTTGACAAAGCCCTGGCTGGGATGATTTAGTTGGTGTTTGTTCTGCTTTGAGCAGGGGGTTGGACTAGATGACCTCCTGAGGTCTCTTCCAACCCTAATCTTATATGATTCTATGATTCTATGATAGGTAATGGGGCCCTGGGGTGTGTGTGCAGTGGGTGTGATGGGTAAGAGGGGCCCTGAGGGGTGTGCGCGGTGCGCATGATATAACAGGGGCCCTGAGGGGATGTGCAGAGGGCTTGATGGGTAATGGGCCCAGGGGGAATGTGTGGTGGGCGTGATGGGTATCAGGGGCTCTCGAGGAGGGTGCAGTGGGCGTGATGGGTTACAGGGGCTCTGGGGGGGTATAGTGAGTGTGACGGTTAAGAGGGGCCCTGGGGGGAAGGGGGCGGTGGACATGATGGGTAACAGGGGCTCTGGGGTGTGTGTGCGGTGGGTGTGATGGGTAAAGGGGCCCTAGGGTGTGTGTGCGGTGTGCGTGGTAGTTAACAGGGGTGTACAGTGGGCGTCATGGGTAACAGAGGCACTGGGGTGTGTGTGTGATGGGTAACAGGGGCCCTGGGGGAGAGGGGTGCAGTGGGCATTATGGGTAACAGCGGTCCTGGGGAGATGTGCAGTGGGTGTGACAGGTATCAGGGGCCCTGGGGTGGGGTGCGGAGGGCGTGATGGGTAACAGGGGCCCTGGGGGGATGTGCAGTGGGCGTGATGGGTGACAGGGGCCCTGGGGGGATGTGCGGTGGGTGTGACGGGTATCAGGGGCTCTGGGTTGGGGTGCAGTGGGCGTGACAGGTATCAGGGTCCCTGGGGTGGGGTGCAGTGGGCGTGACGGGTAACAGGGGCTCTGGGGAGATGTGCAGTGGGTGTGACGGGTATCGGGGGCCCTGGGGTGCGGTGCAGTGGGCGTGACAGGTAACTGGGTGCTGTTGGGGTTCAGTGGGCATGACGGGTGCTGGCTGGTTCACTGGGCGTGATGGACAACAAGGTGCTGGGGCCCAGTGGGGGCGTTTGCTGGGCGGGGGTCTCACGCTCCGGCGGCCTGGCTCCATGACAGTCAGGCACAGGGAGCGCAGGGTCTGTCAGAGTCTGTGTGGGGGTTCCTGCCCAGCTGGCACCGAGCCTGGCTCCGGCGGCCCCTTCCCCATCCCCAGGCCGGGTGCTGAGGCTGCAGCGGGGATGGAAATGTGGGGAGTGGTCGCCACCGTGTGGCTCTTTGCACAAACTGCCCTGTCCTGTGGCGTTCCCCGGCTTCCCCTCACTGGGCGCTAACCTGGGCTGCCCCCCGCCCCCTGCGCTGGGCTCAAGGGGGGAGCATTTGAAAGACACCCCCCCATCTGATCTGAGCCACACGCACTGGAGGATTCAGGCTGCGGCCGCTCATGTTAAAGCCAGCAAGAAATAGCTACATCCTAGCAGGGGGCTCAGGGAGCCAGCCTGGGGGGGTGATGAGCACCGGGGGTCCGGGAGCCGGGACTCCTGGGGTCTGTCCCTAGCTCAGGGAGGGCAGTAGGGTCTGGTGGGTTCGAGTTAGGGATGGGGAGCCGGGACTCCTGGGTTCTGTCCCTAGCTTGAGGAGGGCAGTAAGGTCTAATGGGTTCAAGTTAGGGTTGGGGGTTAGGACTCCTGGGTTCTAGGCCTGGTTCTAGCACTGACTCACTTCCCTTCTTTTTGCCCCAGTTTCCCCATCTGTGAAAGGAGGCTAATACTGACCCCTGCAGGGAACAGGGGCACCTCCTGGTGGAGAGGTGGGTGGCTGCGGTGATCAGTGTGTGTGACCTGCCTGCGGCAGCTCTGCTATGTAGCCTGGGAGGGTTGCTGTAATACCCGTGGTGAGCTGCGCCTGCACAGACAGACCCCCTGCCCCAGCTTCTGATCTCTTTCACCCATGAAGACTCTGCCCCAGTCGCCTCCCGCTGACTGCTCCTTCTGGCTCCCAGTGGATTGTTCCTCATGCTGCCAGCTGGGCAGCCCATGGGCCTCTCATCACAGTGCTGCAGATGTACGAGGGTTCGAGAAACAACTAGGCCCTGGGGGGAAGCGAGAGCTGAATCCAGAGTATGAATGAGGACGGGGGTCTCCTCCCCACTGGGGACAGCTGCAGGGCGGGGGAGCAGATCCCTGAGATCCCTGGGTCAGGGACCCAGGGGGAAGCCTTGGCCAGAGCTGGCTTATGGTTGGTCAGGCCAGTCCCCTGGAGGTGCCAGCCCAGCAGGAGATGCTGCCTGGCCAGAGGCCTGGTGCTGGGCAACTGCCTCAATCTGGCTGCAGTGACAGAGGCCTCGGGTCTGGCTGATGAGACCCAGCGGTCCAGCTGCCCTCCTGGTGCTGCCTGGGCTTGGCAGGGCCTGACCCTTCCCCTTCGGGGGCTCGGGAAATGCCCCAGGAAGGGGGACGTGGTGGGAAGGGGCTGGATCAATTGTCTGGGCTTGTCTGTGACTGCACAGACCTGGCTTCCCAAAGCAACCTGGGCTGCATCCAGCAGGGCCCTGCCCACGAATGGGCCTCGTTCGCTGGTGGAAGGACCACGCAGAGAAGCCATCACGGCTGCAGTCTGGAGCGATCCATGTGGATTGTCTCCCAACTGCTGGCCTAGCCCCTGGATCACTGGGCTCCCTACACAGGGGCCTGCCTGTGGGGCAGTATGGGGCGGGGGGCGCTGGTGCTTCACAGCTCAGCATGTGGTACAGAGCAGAGCCTGGGCTGCCCTGTGCATGAGCCCAGTCCGATGCCTGCCGGCCCCAGGGCTCACTGAGGGGGCTCAGAGCAGGGGAGGGGGCGGCTCAGCACTTGTGCTGGTTGCAGGGATCTGCAGCCCTCGGGGGTGCAGAGTAAAGTTGCTGTGGGTTGAAATCCCCCGAACGCCATGTCCCCACCACCCCACGCTGGCTGGGGCTGCCCCAGGGGCAGTGGCCAGCCCAGGGGGTTTGCTGAGGAGCAGCCTGGCAGAGGGGAACCGCAGGGGCCCATGGTGGACTGCAGGCAGAGGAATCTGCCTGCTGCGTCACTGCCCCTCACATCTCACCCCACTGCACAGGTCCCAGCTGCGTGAGCTGGGTGGGGAGCTAGTGCGGCCTGAGGTTCAGCAGACAGAAAAGTGCCTTGGGGGAGGAGTGCAATGGGGGAAGTGGGGAGCAGGCTGGGAGGAGAGAGTGTGGGAGGAAGTGGGGATGAGGAGCAGGAAGGTGAAATGTGGGGCTGGGGGAGCAGCAGGGGCTGGTAGGATGGGGAGTGGGGGTGGGGGTGAGCAGGGAGCCAGGGGGGAGACGGAGGGGGAAGAGTGGGGCTGGGGACAGCAGCAGGGCTGGAAGTATGGAGAGTGGGGGGGTGAGCAGGGAGCTGGGGGTGGGGGGGGTCAGGAGGGTGAAGTGGGGCTGGGGCTGGAACCAGGGGCTGGAAGGATGGGGCGTTCTGGTGCGGAAAGGTGCCAGGGTTGGGGGTCAGGAGGCTCCGCCACTTTGAGGCCCTGCCCCCTGCTCACTCCAGCCCCCATCCCTCCGTTGCTCACTCTCCCTCACCCTCACTCACTTTCACTGGGCTGAGGCAGGGGGTTGGGGTGCGGGAGGGGGTGAGGGCTCTAACTGGGGGTGCAGGCTCTGGGGTGGGGCCAGAAATGAGGGGTTCAGGGTGCAGGAAGGGGATGCGGGCTGGGGAAATGGATTGGGGTGCAGGGGGAGTGAAGGCTCTGGCTGGGGGTGCAGGCTCTGGGGTGGGGCCAAGGAGGAGGGGTTTGGGGTGCAGGAGGGGGCTCCAATCTGGCACAGGGGTTGGGGTGTGGGAGGGGGTGCATGGTGCGGGCTCCGGGAGGGGAGTTTGGGTGCAGGAGGGGGCTCAGGCCGGGGCAGGGGGTTGGGGTGCAGGACAGGGTGAGGGGATGTGGGCTCCAACCAGGTACTGCTAACCTCAGGTGGCTCCCAGAAGGGGCGAGCAGGGAGCTGTGGGGTGAGCGAGACAGGGGCCAGGCCAGTTCATAGCACCCCTGGATTTATTGGCTGGCTCAGGCTCTGCAAATACAGACTCTGGAAGGGGAGGAGCAATTCCTAGCCCGGAAGGGCGGGGAGGAGAGTGAACGTCTGAGCCCGGGCATATAGAACCTACCCAAGTGGCTTCGCGGCCCCGTGCGCCCAGCTGATGGTCTTCTGTCCACAGGCGCTGGCTTCTATTTTTCCTGGCGGGGGCTCCACCCCCGCTGTGCCCCGAGGCCTCACCCCCATTCCCCCCCTCCCCCAAGGCCCCGTCCTTGCACCACCTCTTCCCACCCCCGCCCCGCTCCCTCACCTGCGGCCCCGCCCTCGCTCCACCTCTCCCTGCCCCTGCTCCACCCCCGTCCCCCGAGGCCCCCCACCTGCTCACTGCTCACCACTCTCCACCCTCCCCCAGTGCCTCCAAACAGCTGATCGGCGGCCGCGTGGCTAGTGGGTGCTGGAGCCCTGGAGCACCCATGGAATCAGCGCCTCTGCTTCTCTCAGCCTGTTGGTGCATTTCAGCACAAGCCACCACCGTGATCAATAGGAGTTGTTTTAGATCCCCATGTGGCATTGAATAGAGTCTGGCATGATACGCTCGTCGTGCATCTCTGCGAGAGGGGAATCCGTGGTACGCTGTCTCTGTGGCTGAGAGATTTCCTGCAGTGCAGCCAAATAGCAGTGAACTGAAACGGTACTGTTTGGAAGACAAGGCCAGTCAGGGCCGGAGTCCTCAGGGCTGTTTTAAGCCCTCGTTTCCTCCTGCTGTACTCCTCCAGCCCGTCGGGCTGGTTTCGTCTGCTCACAAGGTGCAGACAATCCTGTGCTTCATGTCTCTGATCAAGTTGGGAAGAGCAAACGGGACAAATGCCCAATTTTGGCCAGCCCTGTGCAGGGGGGAGGCTGGGCTGAAGAGGGGCAGAAAGGGTTCGGGGGGGGGGGGGCAGCAGGGTTCCAGTGACCAGAGACAGCCTCGAGTGGGGGGCAGGCAGGTTTCTAGTGACCAATGAAAGTCTGGGGGGGAGGGAGGGTGCCTCAGATGAGTAGCTGGGGCCAGCCTGGGGGGAGGGGGCTTGGGTTAGCCCCACGCAGTGTCCCATTTGTCCTCTGGAAGCATGACGATCACTAGAACTGTTCTAGCTTGCTGACACACACGGCTCAGGGGACTTTGTTTTTCCTGTTAATGGTACAACGTTGTTGTGAATAGCGACGTCTCAGCTAATTAGCGTAGTTAGTTTTCTCCATTGTTAGCGGAGTGTAGTCCATTCCCGGTGCTGAGACGTGCCACCTCGGTCACCGATCTTCCAGCCTTGTGCCTCCTGCAGCAAGGCTGTGCCCCTGAGCGACCCGCACTCCAGATGCCTGAAATGGCGGGTGAGGCTCACGCTGGGGACAGCTGCAAGCCCTGTACCGAGGCGGAGCGGGAGGCCAGGTTGAAGTCCCTGCTGGAGGAGGCAGCGCTGAGACCCTTGGCATCAGTGCAGAATGCTCCTCCCACCGGGTGGGACCCTTGCTCCACCCTCCATCCCTGGTGGGCGAGGAAGAAGCAGAAGCCACTGGCCGCGAGAGGACGTTCCCCACTCCCAAGGGAGGACAGGCACAGAGAGCAGAGTGGGGGGCGACCCATGTCAGGCCACTCCTCTGCTCTGGCAGCCCAGCAGTCGGTGCCATTCAGTCCGGCCCTTACACAGGTACTGTTGAGTCAGGCTCCAGAAGACCCACTGGCACCAGCAGGCTGGCATGGTACCAGCGCTGTTGTGATGCCATCCACACCAGAGGCATTCGCTGCTGCCAGGGACCTGCGGTACAAGAATGAGTGATGTTGGTGCCAGTGGGCAGGAGGGAGCCACTGGTCAGCATTCGGTACCAGGACCCCTGGTACCGTCCAAGTTGGCCCCGTCACAGTGTTCCCTGCCTCGGCCTGGTCTCCAGCACCGGTGGGAACAGCTCCTCCATGGTCACCAGGCAGAGATTCCTTGTCCCTGGAGTCAGAGGTGGGGTCGTCCTCCTCCCACCTGAGGAGTTGACCCCACATGCCTCCAGCCATCCCAGCCTGGCTGAGGACCCGGGTGCTTGGTCTCGATGGCAAGTCACACAGACACAGGGAAGGACATGGAGACGTTGTCTGAGTTGATATCTCAGCAAGCCCTGTGCAGACTTTAATGGGGCAAAGAAAAGGCACTTCCCTGGCCTGAGGGCTTCCCCCTGCTGAATCGGAACGACCGTCTGCGAGTCATGGAGCTGTCGGAGTGTCTCAGAAAAAGTTTTATACTGGAAAGTGTTGGGCAGCTTAAGGCAGTGGTTGCTAAGCCTAAGACCGACCCCTGTGGCACTTCACTTGATACCGGCTGCCAACTAGACATGGAGCCTTGGGTCACGACCCGCTGAGCCTGACCATCGAGCCAGCTTCCTGTCCACCCTACAGTCCATTCATCCAGCCCATACTCCTTTAACTTGCTAGCAGAATACTGTGGGAGACTGTATCAAGAGCTTTGCTAAAGTCAAGATATGTCACATGCACCGCTTTCCCCTCATCCACAGAGCCAGTTATCTCGTCGTAGAAGACAATCAGGTTGGTCAGGCATGACTTGCCCTTGGTGAATCCATGCTGACTGTTCCTGACCACCTTCCTCTCCTCCAAGTGCTTCAATATGGACTCCTTGAGGACCTGCTCCATGATTTTGCCGGGGACTGAAGTGAGGCTGACTGGTCTGTAGTTCCCTGGGTTCTCTTCCTTCCCTTTTTAAAATATGGGCACTACATTTGCCTCTTTCCAATCATCCGGGACCTCCCCCAATCGGCATGAGTTTTCAAAGATAATGGCCCATGGCTCTGCAATCACATCTGCCATTTCCCTCAGCACCCTCAGATGCATTAGATCTGGACCCAGGGACTTGTGCATGTCCAGGTTTTCTAAATATGATGGTGTTCAGAGGAGGGATTTAGATTTATTAGGAACTGGGAAACCTTTCGGGAAAGGAGGAGCCTATATAGGAAGGACGGGCTCCACCTAAACCAGAGGCGGGCAAACTACAGCCTGTGGGCCACATCTGGCCCGCAGGACCCTCCTGCCCTGCCCCTGAGCTTCTGGCCAGTGTGGAAGTATAACATTGTATTGTATAAGGGGACATGCTGGATACATTGTATATGAGAGGGCATGACAAAACATGTTACAAAGTATCTGAGGGAGCACACGTAGGGACAGTTAGCTTTTGAATGGAGAAGCAATTAAGATAGAGCCAGCACGTCTAAGAAGCAGGCATCAGAATGGAAGGTGTGAAGGGCAATTAGTTAAGTTAACTGGAAGCTGTTAAAGGAGATTGTTAAGGGTGGCAGGTAATTGAAGATACGTGACTGGTCTCAGGGATCTCGAAGGGTGGTGACTAAAAATCTTTTTCTTCTTTTGTCTGTAACTTCTCTGTAACTTGTTCTCCAAAAAACTGTATAAATTAAGAGACACAAGCCCCACTCGGGGGGCTCACTTCTAAATGTATTAGCAGAGCAGCTTTGCTAATAAAACAGAGTGGTCTGATAAATTGTGAGTCTGAGTCAAACTTTGACACCAGGGAGGCTAGCCCCTGGCTCCTCCCCTGCAGCCTCAGCCCATGTGCCGCCGGCGCAATGCTCTGGGCGGTGGGGCTGCGAGCTCTTGCCAGGCTGCGGCTCCGCAGCTCTGCCTGACCCGGTGCTTTGTGCTGCGTGGTGGCATGGCTGGCTCTGGCTGGGCGGCATGGCTGCCTGTCCTGGTGCTCTGGGCGGTGCGGGTGTAGCGCCGCCAGCCACTGGTGCTCCAGACAGCACGGTAAGGGGGCAGGGAGCAGGGGGGTTGGATAGAGGGCAGGGGAGTTCGGGGTGTTGGTCAGGGGGCGAGGGTGTGGATGGGGTTGCGGTGGTCAGAGGGCAGGGAACAGGGGGGTTTAATGGGGGCACGGGCCCCAGGGGGGTAGTCAGGGAGCAGAGGGGGGTTGGATGGGGTGGCGGGGGGCAGTCAGGGGACAGGGAACAAGGGTGGTTGGATGTCCTGGGGGGGGCCATCAGGGGGCGAGAAGCAGGGGGAGTCAGATAGGAGGTGGGGCTGGGCCACGCCTGGCTGTTTGGGGAGGCACAGCCTGCCCTAATCTGCTTTCCATACAATTTTGGAAACCCGACGTGGCCCTCAGACCAAAAAGTTTGTCTGCCCCTGCAGAGCCGGTGTAATCACTAGGCGAACTAGGCGGGGACGGGACATGCTCGGGGGAGGGGGCGGAACTGGGTGGGAAGAGGCGGGGCAGGTGGGAGCGGGCCCTGGGGCAGGTGCCTGTCAGTCTCCAGCGCTTGGGCCACACCAGGGCCAGCAGCCTCTTCACCTCGGAGTCTCCCCTGCTTGCCCGGGGGCCACTCCTCCTCTCAGGCTCCCCGGCCGCTGCCGCAGGGGCAGGCGGGGAGCGTAGACGCCCTGGGCTCGGGCCACCCGGCTCCCCCTGAGTGGCGCCGGTTCCTGCTGCTCTTGGCCGGCAGGTGCGGGGCCCCAGCTGAGCCCAGCCCCTTGCATCTCCTCCATGGTGGCACCCCCGCCTGCATCCTCCCGGGAGGCTGCAGCAGCAGTGGCTGGGGAGCCTGAGAGGAGGAGTGGCCCCCGGACAAGTGGGGGAGACTCCGAGGTGAAGAGGCTGCGGGCCCTGGCATGGCCCGAGCGCTGGAGACTGACAGGTACCTCCCCCTGCCCCATCCCGGCATCGCCTGCCCCCACAAAGAGGAACGTGGAAGGGATCTACACAAGGCTGGTAACTTGTCAAGAGTGAGAATCTTTGTGAGATGTGTGCATGGGTAATAATGGTCTCAGACACCATCCGATGGTCCAGGGACATCTACATCAAACACAGCACCGGCCACTGACAGTACCAGGAGGTGTGAGCCGGTACGACATCGAGCATCAACTATGGGAAAGGGACTGAGAGACTTTTTCCATTGGACCATATGAACTGGAACCATAAACTCACTGAACATTAAATCCCACCAAATGAGGGTAAATCCATCCTCACCATCGTATCCACTCATTATACTCCACATCTGAACATAGCCATTATATGAACAACATACCCCCATATCTCAATGTCTGTACTTTGACCTGTTAAACTTTTACCCCCAATCGGGGAGATTGCAGATTATGTATTCCTTACGCCATCTGTTCCTAAACCGAATTTCGCACCCCTGGATAATCTGTACCTTATTCCCTGATAACCAGAAACTTCTATGCTTGAACTCTGTATTGTTTTCTTTTTACTTCAACATCATCTTAATAAAATTATTAAAGGAATAATGTATTTACCTTAAAAGTCTGCTTTATAGACTTGGAGTAGAAATTAGTCACCAGGAGATAATGGCCCTTTGGGGCACAGGGGATTTGTCACCCTGCCTAACCTGGCTGGTGATGCATGCAAGGCTCAAGTGTTTAGCTTTGCACAATAGTAAGACTTTGAAAGGGACACCATCAGAGGCAATGGCAAACAACTGAAATGCCTTAAAGGTAAAAAAGAAACATTACAACAGCTGTTACCTGTTCTGACAGGCTGTTTATAATGCTAAGTTTACTAGTTTTTGGAGGTTGTCGGGGTGGGGGGCTGGGGGGAGGCACAAGGTGGAAGTTTCACCTAGGGCGCAAAATATCCTTGCACCGGTCCTGCGCCCCTGACCTAAATCAAAATGGAACCAGGTGGCTGGCATGGAAAATTAAAAAGGTCATAGAGGAGTTTTTAAACAAACGGCTGCGAGAAAGCCGACAGGTGTGGAGGAGCACATGGTTTGGACAGAGACAGCCCTTTACAAATCTTGAATGAATCAAACAGTGCCATCGTATCTCTGTGGATAGCACAGGCACCAGCTTCCTCTGGGCCCCCAGGGGTGCTCAACCCTCTGCTCCACCCCAGGCCCTGGCCCCACTGACCCCTTTCCCCAAGGCCCTACCCCTGCCCCGCCTCTTCCCACCCCGTTCTGCCCCAGGCCCCACCCCCACCTGCCCCATCTCTTCCCACCCAGTTCCGCCCCCTCCCCCGAGCATGTCCCGCCCCCACTCCTCCCTCTCCCCTCCCCAGTGCCTCCTGCATGCTGCAGAACAGCTGATTGTAGCAGGCAGGAGGCACTGGGAGGGAGGGGGAGGAGTTGACCTGCAGGGCTGCCGGCGGCCAGGAGGTGCTGGGGGTGGGGGAGAATTGGCTTCTGGTGGGTGCTAAGCACCCACTAATTTCTTCCCTTGGATGCTCCAGCCCTGGTGAACAGGAATCCCAGGCTTGAATAATCAGAGTCTAGCTGTAGGAATAGACTACCGACGACCTGACAGGATGGTGGTGCTGATTGTGAAATGCTCAGGGAGATTAGAGAGGCTACAAAAACAGAAAACCTAATAATAACAGGGGATTTCAACTACCCCCATATTGACTGGGAACAGGTCACCTCAGGGCATGATGCAGAAATACAAATTCTAGACATCATTAGTGACAGCCCTTGGAGCAGCTAGTCCTGGAACCCACGAGGGGAGAGGCGATTCTTGATTTAGTCCTAAATTGAGCACAGGATCTGGTCCAAGATGTGAATATAGCTGAACCGCTTAGTAATGGTGATCACAGTGCAATTAAATTTAACATCCTGATAGGGAGAAAAACACCAAAGAAATCCACCACAGGAACATTTAACTTCAAAAAGGGGAACTACACAACACCGAGAAAGCTAGTTAAATGGAAATTAAAAGGAACATTCACAAGCGTGAAATGCCTGCAAGCGGCACTGAAACTTTTTAGAAACATCATAAAAGAGGTTCAAACTATATGTATACCCCAAACAAAAAACAAAATAGTAAGAGGACCAAAACAATCTTGCCATTTAATAAGGCAGAAAATATCAGACTGCCTCTATCTGGTACACCCCCATCTTGAATACTGCGTGCAGATGTAGTTGCCCCATCTCAAAAAAGATATATTGGAATTGGAAAAGGTTCAGAAAAGGGCAACAAAAATGATGAGGGGTATGGAACGGCTTCTGTATGAGGAGAGAGAAATAAAACTGGGACTTTTCAGCTTGGAAAAGAGACGACTAAGGGGGGATATGGTAGAGGTCTATAAAATCATGACTGGTGTGGCAAAAGTAAATAAGGAAGTGTTATTCATTCCTTCTCATAACACAAGAACTAGGAGTCACCAAATGAAATGACTGGGCAGCAGGTTTAAAACAAACACAAGGAAGTATTTTTTTCACACAATGCACAGTCAACCTGTGGAACTCCTTGCCAGAGGATGTTGTGAAGGCCAAGACTGTAACAGAGTTCAAAAAAGAACTAGATAAGTTAATGGGGGGATAGGTCCATCAGCAGCTATTAGCCAGGATGGGCAGGGATAGTGTCCCTAGCCTCTGTTTGCCAGAAGCTAGGAATGGGCGACAGGGGATGGATCACTTGATGATGACCTGTTCTGTTCATTCCCTCTGGGGCACCTGGCATTGGCTACTGTTCGAAGACAGGATACTGGTCTAGATGGACCCTTGGTCTGACCCTGTCTGGCCGTTCTTATGTTCTTACCATGGCTAAACAAAAGAGTTAGAGACAAAAAGACATCTTTTAAAAATTAAAAGTAAAATCCTACTGAGGAAAATAGAAAGGAACAAATTCTGGCAAGTCAAGCATAAAAGTATAATTAGGCAGGCTGAAAAAAGAATTTGAAGAGCAACTAGCAAAAGACACAAAAACTAACAATGAAATTTTTTAAAGCACCTCAGAACCAGGAAGCCTGCCAAGCACTCAGTGAGGCCACGGGACAACTGAGGTGCTAAAGGAGCACTCTAGGAAGACAAGGCCATTGAGGAGAAGCTAAATGAATCTTTTGCAGCAATCATCACTGCAAAGGATGTGAGGGAGATTCCCACACGTGAGCCGTTCATTTTAGGTGACAGATCTGAAGAACTGTCCCAGACTGAGGTGTCAATAGAGGAGGTTAGATTGTCGGGCTCAACAGGTAGTGATCAATGGCTCCATGTCTAGTTGGCAGCTGGTATCAAGTGGAGTGCCCCAAGGGTCGGTCCTGGGGCCGGTTTTGTTCAATATCTTCATAAATGATCTGGAGGATGGTGTGGATTGCACTCTCAGCAAATTTGCGGATGATACTAAACTAGGAGGAGTGGTAGATACAGTGGCAGGTAGGGATAGGATACAGAGGGACCTAGACAAATTGGAGGATTGGGCCAAAAGAAATCTGATGAGGTTCAACAAGGATAAGTGCAGGGTCCAGCACTTAGGATGGAAGAATCCCATGCACCGCTACAGACTAGGGACCGAATGGCTCGGCAGCACTTCTGCAGAAAAGGACCTAGGGGTGACAGTGGACGAGAAGCTGGATATGAGTCAACAGTGTGCCCTTGTTCCCAAGAAGGCCAATGGCATTTTGGGATGTATAAGTAGGGGCATTGCCAGCAGATCGAGGGACGTGATCGTTCCCCTCTATTCGACATTGGTGAGGCCTCATCTGGAGTACTGTGTCCAGTTTTGGGCCCCACACTACAAGAAGGATGTGGATAAATTGGAGAGAGTCCAGCAAAGGGCAACAAAAATGATTAGGGGTCTGGAACACATGACTTATGAGGAGAGGCTGAGGGAACTGGGATTGTTTAGTCTGCAGAAGAGAAGAATGAGGGGGGATTTGATGGCTGCTTTCAACTACCTGAAAGGGGGTTCCAAAGAGGATGGCTCTAGACTGTTCTCAGTGGTAGCAGATGACAGAACAAGGAGTAATGGTCTCAAGTTGCAAACTAAACATCCCCAGTTCCCTCAGCCTCTCCTCATAACTCATGTGTTCCAGTCCCCTAATCATTTTTGTTGCCCTTCGCTGGACTCTTTCCAATTTTTCCACATCCTTCTTGTAGTGTGGGGCCCAAAACCAGACACAGTACTCCAGATGAGGCCTCACCAATGTCGAATAGAGGGGAACGATCACGTCCCTCGATCTGCTGGCAATGCCCCTACTTATACATCCCAAAATGCCATTGGCCTTCTTGGCAACAAGGGCACACTGTTGACTCATATCCAGCTTCTCGTCCACTGTCACCCCTAGGTCCTTTTCCGCAGAAGTGCTGCCGAGCCATTGGGTCCCTAGTCTGTAGCGGTGCATTGGATTCTTCCGTCCTAAGTGCAAGACTCTGCACTTGTCCTTGTTGAACCTCATCAGATTTCTTTTGGCCCAATCCTCCAATTTGTTTAGGTCCCTCTGTATCCTATCCCTACCCTCCAGCGTATCTACCTCTCCTCCCAGTTTAGTGTCATCTGCAAACTTGCTGAGGGTGCAATCCACACCATCCTCCAGATCATTTATGAAGATATTGAACAAAACCGGCCCCAGGACCGACCCTTGGGGCACTCCACTTCATACCGGCTGCCAACTAGACATGGAGCCATTGATCACTACCCATTGAGCTCGACAATCTAGCCAGCTTTCTATCCACCTTATAGTCCATTCATCCAGCCCATACTTCTTTAACTTGCTGGCAAGAATACTGTGGGAGACCGTGTCAAAAGCTTTGCTAAAGTCAAGGAACAACACGTCCACTGCTTTCCCTTCATCCACAGAACCAGTTATCTCGTCATAGAAGGCAATTAGATTAGTCAGGCATGACTTGCCCTTGGTGAATCCATGCTGACTGTTCCTGATAAGTTTCCTCTCCTTTAAGTGCTTCAGAATTGATTCCTTGAGAAACTGCTCCATGATTTTTCCAGGGACTGAGGTGAAGCTGACTGGCCTGTAGTTCCCCGGATCCTCCTTCTTCCCTTTTTTAAAGATGGGCACTACATTAGCCTTTTTCCAGTCCTCCGGGACTTCCCCCGATCGCCATGAGTTTTCAAAGAGAATGGCCAATGGCTCTGCAATCACATCCGCCAACTCCTTTAGCACTCTCGGATGCAACGCATCCGGACCCATGGACTTATGCACGTCCACCTTTTCTAAATAGTCCCGAAGCACTTCTGTCTCCACAGAGGGCTGGTCACCTCCTCCCCATGCTGTGCTGCCCAGTGCAGTAGTCTGGGAGCTGACCTTGTTCGTGAAGACAGAGGCAAAAAAAGCATTGAGTACATTAGCTTTTTCCACATCCTCTGTCACTTGGTTGCCTTCCTCATTCAGTAAGGGGCCCACACTTTCCTTGACTTTCTTCTTGTTGCTAACATACCTGAAGAAACCCTTCTTGTTACTCTTAACATCTCTTGCTAGCTGCAACTCCAGGTGTGATTTGGCCTTCCTGATATCACTCCTGCATCCCCAAGCAATATTTTTATACTCCTCCCTGGTCATTTGTCCAGTTTTCCACTTCTTGTAAGCTTCTTTTATGGTTTAAGATCAGCAAGGATTTCACTGTTAAGCCAAGCTGGTCGCCTGCCATATTTACTATTCTTTCTACACATCGGAGTGGTTTGTCCCTGTAACCTCAATAAGGATTCTTTAAAATACAGCCAGCTCTCCTGGACTCCTTTCCCCCTCATGTTATTCTCCCAGGGGATCTTGCCCATCAGTTCCCTGAGGGAGTCAAAATCTGCTTTTCTGAAGTCCAGGGTCCGTATTCTGCTGCTTTCCTTTCTTCCTTGTGTCAGGATCCTGAACTCGACCATCTCATGGTCACTGCCTCCCAGGTTCCTATCCACTTTAGCTTCCCCTACTAATTCTTCCCGGTGTGTGAGCAGCAGGTCAAGAAGAGCTCTGCCCCTAGTTGGTTCCTCCAGCACTTGCACCAGGAAATTGTCCCCTACATTTTCCAAAAACTTCCTGGAT
Source organism: Natator depressus (assembly GCF_965152275.1). NCBI lineage: Eukaryota > Metazoa > Chordata > Testudines > Cheloniidae > Natator > Natator depressus. The sequence continues at coordinate 12,963,211 of NC_134253.1, forward strand.
TGTCTGTGCACTGCTGTATTGCTCTCCCAGCAGATATCAGGGTGATTGAAGTCTCCCATGAGAACCAGGGCATGCGATCTAGTAACTTCTGCGAGTTGCCGGAAGAAAGCCTTGTCCACCTCATCCCCCTGGTCCAGTGGTCTATAGCAGACTCCCACCACGACATCACCCTTGTTGCTCACACTTCTAAACTTAATCCAGAAACACTCAGGTTTTTCTGCAGTTTCAATCTTGAGCTCTGAGCAGTCATACTGCTCCCTTACATACAGTGCAACTCCCCCACCTTTTCTGCGCTGCCTGTCCTTCCTGAACAGATTATATCCATCCATGACGGTACTCCAGTCATGTGAGTTATCCCACCAAGTCTCTGTTATTCCAATCACATCAAAATTCCTTGACTGTGCCAGGACTTCCAGTTCTCCCTGCTTGTTTCCCAGGCTTCGTGCATTTGTATATAGGCACTTGAGATAACCCGCTGATCGCCCCTCTTTCTCAGTATGAGGCAGGAGCCCTCCCCTCTCACATGCTCCTGCTCGTGCTTCCTCCCGGTATCCCACTTCCCCACTTACCTCAGGGCTTTGGTCTCCTTCCCCCGGTGAACCTAGTTTAAAGCCCTTCTCACTAGGTTAGCCAGCCTGCTTGCGAAGATGCTATTCCCTCTCTTCGTTAGGTGGAGCCCATCTCTGCCTAGCACTCCTCCTTCTTGGAACACCATCCCATGGTCAAAGAATCCAAAGCCTCCTCTCCCACACCACCTGCGTAGCCATTCGTTGACTTCCACGATTCGACGGTCTCTACCCAGGCCTTTTCCTTCCACGGGGAGGATGGACGAAAACACGACTTGTGCCTCAAACGCCTTTATTCTTCTTCCCAGAGCCACGTAGTCTGCAGTGATCCGCTCAAGGTCATTCTTGGCAGTATCATTGGTGCCCACGTGGAGAAGCAGGAAGGGTAGCGATCCGAGGGCTTGATGAGTCTCGGCAGTCTCTCCATCACATCGTGAATCTTAGCTCCTGGCAAGCAGCAGACTTCTCGGTTTTCCCGGTCGGGGCAGCAGATAGATGACTCAGTCCCCCTGAGGAGAGAGTCCCCGACCACCACCACCCGCCTCCTTCTCTTGGGAGTGGTGGTCGTGGAACCCCCAACCCTAGGACAGTGCATCTCATGCCTTCCAAACGGCTGAGTCTCCTTCTGCTCCCTTCCCTCAGACGTAACATCTGGTCCACTCTCCGCACTAGTACCTGTGGAGAGAACATGAAAACGGTTACTTACCTGTATCTGCGTTGCTGGTACATGGACATTCCCCTTTTTTATTCTGGAGGTCACATGATGCCAAATTTCTTCACCATCCTCCTGTCCCCGATGTGCAGCCTGCTCTGAATCTTCAGAACCTTGTACCCATAGAAGCATATCCTGACGTCTGTCCAGGAAATCTTCAGTTTCTCTTATGCAACGCAGGGTCGATACCTGTTGCTCCAGACCTTGAACCTTCTCTTCCAATATGGCAACCAGCTTGCACTTTGTACAGACAAAGTCGCTTCTGTCCTGTGGAAGAAAGACAAACATGGCACATCCAGTGCAGGTCACAACAGCTGAACACCCCCCATCCATATTACCTTCCTTCTACGAGCTTCCTCAGGAGTTGTAGTAATTACTCAGAGACTTCGGCAAGATGTAAGCCTAAGCGGGCTCTCCCCAGGCGAACTCCCAGGCAAACTCCTTCTGTTAGCTGCTGTGCTGTTCGCTGCTCAGCTGGTTCGCAGCTGACTGGCTTTTTATACAGTCAGGCCCACTTAAGGCTCACCTGGAACAAAGCACTCCCAGTTCCATCATTGGATAAGAGGCAAGGTCACCTCATGGAGTCCGTAACTGGTTAAAAGATAGGAAACAAAGGGTAGGAATAAACTGTAAGTTTTCACAGTGGTAAATAGCATAAATAGCGGGGTCCCGCAAGGATCTGCACTGGGCCAAGTGCTGTTCAACATTGTGATGGGTTGTCACCCCCGGATGCAGTCTGGAAGCTGTGGGAACCGCTGTGCCCCTCTAACCTCCCAGCGGGGCTGGCCTTTCCTAAACTGCTTTGTTGGTGACTCACAGCCCCTTCAGGCCCTGTTATTACCCAACACGACAGCAGGTGGCGCCACACACCCAAACTGAGCTACCTGAGTGCCTTACTCAAAAACAGGCAGGAGATGACAGGCAATTTTCCAGCTCCTCCACTTTGCACTAGGGTGACCAGATAGCAAGTGTGAAAAATCAGGACAGAGGGTGGGGGGTAATAGGCACCTATGTAAAAAAAAGCCCCAAATATCGGGACTGTCCTTATAAAATCGGGACATCTGGTCAACCTACTTTTCACCCTTGCTGGAGTATAAACCCAGAATTATACCATTTTACACTGCACAGGGATCTCTATGAAGTAAGCTTATTAATATGTTTGATCTCCCCTCAATGTGGGGAAAATATGCACAACACGTGGGTGTTAACCGAGCTGCGATTTTTCCCAGACACTTCACTTAAAGGCACACTGATTTAGATTAAAACATAAAACAAGTTTATTAACTTACAAAAGATATATTGTAAGTGATTATGAGTGATAACAAACAGATCAAAGCAGATTACCTAGTAAATAAACAAAAATCACAAATTAAGCCTAAAATACGAGAAAGATTGGATATGAATTAGCAAATTCTCACCCTGGCTGGTGATACAAGCAGTCCACCAGGTTCTTTTAGCCTGGGACCAGCACTTCCCCCTGGTTCAGTCTTTGTTCCTCAGGTGTTTCCAGGAGTTTTCTTGTGTGGGGAGTGAGGCCCGTAGATGATGTCACACCCCGCCTTATATAGCTTTAATTTATGGTGGTAATCCTTTGTCCCAAACACAGTTCCCAGCCCCGTTTGTGAAAAAATACAGGTATCAAAATGAGGTTCAGTGTCATGTGATCTGGTCACCTGCCCTTGCTGAGTCAGAGCAGCCATTGCTTACAGGCTGTCTGGAGGTTCTCAGGAAGGCTGACCAGGTAGGGGATAAGCTTCTCCTAAGGCCTATTGTTTTTCCAAATGGCCCATTACCCTGAACAGGGCCTTCACAACCAGCTGTCCAGACTGGAAACCTTTTGCCTAGGGGGTGCTACCCAGGTGTAACCACATTTGAAATACAAATACCTAGTAATTATTCATAACTTCAGATACAAAAATGATACATGCACACAAATAAGATAATCCCATTTAGCAAATTATAACTTTTCCATAGACACCTGACAAGACATATCCTGTACAAAATGCATCATAATTATGTCATAATTAGTCGGCGATCCCTTTCTTTCACAGGTTTTATTTTTCATGGGTCCTTTGGTGACTGAAGAGTCTGACAGGTAAAGTGGTCAACCAGGAGTCCCTAGTCACAGACACACATGCAGGCGGTGACGGCATGATGGTCATCATGTGTCCCTGGACTGGGATAGGCGGGTATTTTCGGCAGCAGCAGTCATGACTGAGCAGGCCTTTTTAGGAAGCCCTCTGCTTGCCCCATATGGGGAAGGGGCTAGAACAGGTGCCCCAAACATAGACTATCCCACCATACCTGACTGGAGAACCATGTTCAGCAGGATCACTCCCAATGCGGTTGAAAACCAAAAATGTTTCTTGCAACTTGGAATGTCCATACCCTACAAGATGATGCAAAAAATAAAAGACCCAAATGCAGACCAGCAGTTGTTGCCTGAGAAGTCTCGAGGTACAAAATCGACATCGCTGCTCTCAGCGAAACAAGACGGGCAGATGAAAGCCACTTGAGGGAAGAGGGCGGTGGTTACACTTTCTTCTGGAAAGGAAAACCAGCAAGCAACAGGTGAATACACAGTGTTGGCTTTACAATCAAAAACCTTCTAGTCAACTACCTGACTGAGCTCCCCATTGGCATCAACGAGAGCCTTATGACCCTCCGCATCCAATTGATCAATAAGTCATCTGCTACTATCATCTGTGCATATGCACCAACTCTTGACATTGAAGAAGAACAGAAAGCATCCTTCTGCACTGTCATAATTATATCATAATCATGCAGCTATGAAGAATATGGGGGTGCAATGTCACAAACACATTCATCAATGACCTGGGAAAAGGGGTAAACAGTGGGGTGGCAAAGTTTGCAGACAAAACTGAATTATACAACACAGTTAAGTCCAAAGCAGACTGCGAAGAGTTACAAAGGGACCTCACAAAACTGGGTGACTGGGTAACAAAATGACAGATGAAATTCAATGTTGATAAAGGCAAAGTAATGCACATTGAAGAACACAATCCCAATGATAAATTAGCTGTTACCACTCAAGAAAGATCCTGGGGTCATCGTGGATGGTTCTCTGAAAACATCTGCTCAGTGTGCAGCAGCGGTCAAAAAAGCGAACAGAATGTTAGCAACCATTAGGAAAGGGATAGATAATGAGACAGTAAATATCATAATGCCACAATATAAATCCATGGTACCACCTTGAATTCTGCGTGCAGTTCTGGTCGCCCCATCTCAAAAAATATATATTAGAATTGGAAAAGGTACAAGAGGAGGGCAACAAACATGTATCAGGCCAGGGGATGGAACAGCTTCCATATGAGGAGAGAGTAAAAAGACTGGTTTCAGAGTAGCAGCCGTGTTAGTCTGTATTCGAAAAAAGAAAAGGAGGACTTGTGGCACCTTAGAGACTAACCAATTTATTTGAGCATAAGCTTTCGTGAGCTACAGCTCACTTCATCGGATGCATTCAGTGGAAAATACAGTGGGGAGATTTATATACACAGAGAACATGAAACAATGGGTGTTACCATACAGACTGTAAGGAGAGTGATCAGGTAAGGTGAGCTATTACCAGCAGGAGAGCGCGTGGCGGGGGGACGGATGACCTTTTGTAGTGATAATCAAGGTGGGCTATTTCCAGCAGTTGACAAGAACATCTGAGGAACAGTGGGGAGGGGAAGGGGGGGAATAAACATGGGGAAATAGTTTTACTTTGTGTAATGACCCATCCACTCCCAGTCTCTATTCAAGCCTAAGTTAATTGTATCCAGTTTGCAAATTAATTCCAATTCAGCAGACTCTCGTTGGAGTCTGTTTTTGAAGTTTTTTTGTTGAAGTATGGCCACTTGTAGGTCTGTAATCGAGTGACCAGAGAGATTGAAGTGTTCTCCGACTGATTCTTCAAAGAGATTGAAGTGTTCTCCCCCTGCTCTCCTGCTGGTAATAGCTCACCTTACCTGATCACTCTCCTTACAGTGTGTATGGTAACACCCATTGTTTCATGTTCTCTGTGTATATAAATCTCCCCACTGTATTTTCCACTGCATGCATCCGATGAAGTGAGCTGTAGCTCACGAAAGCTTATGCTCAAATAAATTTGTTAGACTCTCAGGTGCTACAAGTCCTCCTTTTATTAATCAGACTGGGACTCTTGCATCTGAAGAAGTGGGGTTTTTACCCACGAAAGCTTAAGCCCAAATAAATCTGTTTAGTCTTTAAGGTGCCACCAGACTCCTTGTTGTTTTTGTGGATACAGACTAACTCGGCAGCCCCTCTGAAGATTGGGACTGTGTATCTTAGAAAAGAGGTGAGTAAGGGGGGATATGATAGAGGTCTATAAAATCATGAAGGATACGATTCTGTCACAGAGGTCACGGATCCTGTGACTTTCCGGGACTTCCGGGACTTCTTCCCGGGCAGGGCTAGAGCAACCATCAACCCCGGGGCCACCGGAGCAGCGGCCAGCAGTCAGCCCTCGGCCCACCAGAGCAGTGGTCCACAGGCCCCTGGAGCAGTGTCCCCAGGGCTGACGCAGCATCTGGGGTTCGGTCAGCCCCCCGGGGGCTGGAGCAGCAGCCAGAGGTCAGCCTCCAGCAGCATTCTGACTGTTAGTCCGGCCCCCCAGGGTATTTTTAGTAAAAGTCAGGGATATGTCACAGGCTTCCATGAATTTTTGTTTATTGCCCGTGACCTGCCCCTGACTTTTACTAAAAATACCCATGACAGAATCTTAACCTTAAATATCATGACTGGTGAGGAGAAAGTGACTAGGGAAATGTTACTTACCCCTTCCCATAACACAAGAACTAGGGGTCACCGAATGAAATTGTTAGGCAACAGGTTTAAAATAAACAAAAGGGAGGATTTCTTCACCCAACACACAGTCAACCAGTGGAACTCGCTGCCAGAGGATGTTGTGAAGGCCAAAAGTATAACTGGGTTCAAAAAAGTATTAGATAAGTTCATGGAGGAGAGGTCCATCAATGGCTATTAGCCAAGATGGTCACGGATGCAACCCTGTACTCTGGGTGTCCCTAAGTCTCTGTCCGCCAGAAACTGGAACTGGATGACAGAGGATGGATTGCTCAATAAATTGCCCTGTTCTGTTCATTCCTTCTGAAGCACCTGGTGCTGGCCACTGTCGGAAGAGAGGATACTGGGCTAGCTGGACCATTGGTCTGACCCACTATGGCCATTCTTGCATTCCCTCAGAGCTCTGGAGAACACAGAGGCTTTGCAGCCTACCCTGGTCTGCAGATCATGGGAGCTGCTGGGTGCTAGGCTTCTTAGAAAATCTAGTCCCACTCGTGGGCGCTGAGCACTTTGCAAAGCCTGCCCTTCGTGCCCCAGAACATCCCTGCACTGCAGCAGGATGGGCCCTCCTTGCTGTTACTTACCTGGGTTGGTTCCACACTCAAGGAAGCCGGGGCAGGAGGGGTTCCATTCGCACTGGGCCTTTGAGCACCAAACTATTACAGACAGTTCCCACTTTCGTCACGTCCCCTTGGGGTGGGAGCAGTAGGGAAAGGGGGGTGGGGGAGTGGTGTCCTCCCCTTGGGTCAGAGGGAGGCCTTGGCTGCAGCTGAGCTTGTTCATCCTGAAGCAGCTGCTGGTGGCTTCTCCCCCGGCGTCTCTGTGGGCCCTGTGAGCTGGCACCCAACAGCCCTGCTGAAACTCGCATCCTTCCGTTCCATGGCTCCAGGCCCCAATAGCAGGAGGACTGCAGGTCGGGACTGAGGGGCACTGGCAGAGCTGTGTGGGGAGGTTAGCAGGGGGCTGTGGGTCAGGAGGTCATTGGCAGAGCTGGGGGGAGCATGGGTGTAATGGAATGCTAAACTGTACTATACTGTTGTGCCACTAGGTGGCGCGTGTGTAGCACGGTTTATTAAGCTAACCTCCGCTGTACCCGGCAGAGCGTTAAAGGACCGCAGGGAAGACAGATCTTCTGCGTATCGCTCTGAGATGGAAGCTGGGTAGCCAGCCCACATCTGGTACACTTACCCCAGATCAATTGGCACTCCAGATCTTATGCCAAAGACAACGCTGGCCGCCAATTGTATAGTAAACTAACTAAAGGCTTATTAGCTAAGAAAAGAAAACGAGAATTATTAAGAGATTAAAGCAGGTGAACTATACACGCTGGTGAGTCACAGCTTGTAATGCCAAATGGTGGCAGAGATCTCATAAACAGCCAGTTTCCCGAAAGTCTTTTCAGGGTACCCAGATTGTCTCTGGGGATCCCTGCTACACTTCCCTGCCAGAGTCCAAACAGTCCAGAGATGAAGCAGCTTTCCTTGGATCCCTTCTTATAGCTTCCTTTCACAGCAAACAAGCTGTCAGGGTCACTACCCACGTGGGCTTTTCCTCTGATGACGGTGAATGAGGAATACACTTAGAGTCTTTGACCTCTGGTCATCACACACAATGGCCTCTTGCTTTGAAATTAGCACTTTTCTGTGAAAGTCCTTCATTAGCATTCCACAACTTCTTTGCTGGGTTATTTAGTTACAGGGCTATAGTCAGTGTAAATTTTCCCTGCTGCATCATAACAGGATACCGGGAAGTGAAAACATTGCAAGTAGCATCCCATTAGTTTTATGAAGTCTAAATCCTAAATACACTCTTCTACCTTCAACAATCACTTTGATCTATACTAATACACAGGTGAATTGGCCTGAATACACTCTGGCATGAGCTCGACTGCCAGTGTCACATTTTATACATCAGAGAATTGTGGTTCAGGAAAGAACATGTTTTCACCAGCGAATTCAAGGACCAGGGGAAAATACCGGATGTTTTATAAGGGCTCTGCATACATTGGCTGAAAAATGTGATTCTGAAACTGCAAAACATGTAAATGCCAGAGACAAGCTGGTTATTGCATTAACAGATAAAAATCTTCCACAACAGCTACAATTAAAACCAGATTTAACCCTACGCAGAGCTATTCAGATAGCAAAGAGTGTGAGCTGGTGAGACAGCAAAACAAAGAGCAACTTGCCAAACTTGCCAAACAAAAAACTAACTTAGAAGTGTTAAAATATGCAGTGTGAGTGCTACAAGTCATTACCATTAGACATCTGAGCCAAGGAGAGAGAACTCCTAGGCTAAGAGGGACAAATTCCAGTCATATACCAAAGCCTAACAGCCTAAACGCACAAGATGTGGAAAAATTCATATCCCTCCCCTACCCCACCACTTCTCTGCCTCCTCCCCTGAGCTCCTTCCCCTCCCTCCTGGAAACCACTATGTGCTGCCAAACAGCTGTTTGGGGGCGGGAAGCGCCTAGAGGTAGGTAGAGAAGAGGGGACGAGGCGCGCTGGGGGGGCAGCGTGGGAGGGGAGTTTGGCGGCTGCAGAAAATGACTGGAGAGGGCAGCGGGGAGCTTGGCGGGCCGCAGCAAATAGCTCTGCAAGCCGCATGCGGGCCACCTGTTTGAGACCCCTGATCTAGACCATCCCTGACAGGTGTTTGTCCAACCTGCTCTTAAAAATCCCCAATGATGGAGATTCCACAACCTCCCTAGGTGATTTATTCCAGGGCTTAACCACTCTGACAGTTAGGAAGTTTTTCCTAATGTCCAACCTAAAACTCACTTGCTGCAATTTCAGCCCATTGCTTCTAGTCCTATCCTCAGAGGTTAAGAAGAATAATTCTTCTCCCTCCTCCTTGTAACAACTTTTTATGTTCTTGAAAACTGTTATCATGTCCCCTCTCAGTCTTCTCTTCTCCAGACTAAACAAACCCAATTTTTTCAATCTTCCCTCATAGGTCATAAAAAGAAAAGGAGTACTTGTGGCATCTTAGAGACTAACCAATTTATTTGAGCATAAGCTTTCGTGAGCTACAGCTCACTGTAGCTCACGAAAGCTTATGCTCAAATAAATTGGTTAGTCTCTAAGGTGCCACAAGTACTCCTTTTCTTTTTGCAAATACAGACTAACACGGCTGTTACTCTGAAACCCCTCATAGGTCATGTTTTCTAGACCTTTAATAATTTTTGTTGCTCTTCTCTGGACTTTCTCCAATTTGTCCACATCCTTCCTGAACTGTGGCACCCAGAACTGGTCACAAAACTCCAGTTGAGGCCTAATCAGCGCAGAGTAGAGTGGAAGAATTACTTCTTATTGTGATAGGTTCGGTCACAGAGAACCCCTTGGGACTGTCACCTGATGTGCTGAAATTACCTCTGAGCCCATCTTCCCTGCCAGCTTGGGACTCCAGAACCCTGTCTTGTTGAGCCAGACATGGTAGCCTGCTGCAACACAGACCCAGGGTCTGGTCCATGCCCCCAAAGCTGCAGACTTAACTGAAAACAGTTTAGCAGGTTACCTATCTCCCAGATGCCCAGTTCCCAATGGGATCCAAACCCCAAATATATCCATTTTGCTCTGTACAAAGCTTATACAGGGTAAATTAATAAATTGTTCACTCTCTATATCACTGATAGAGAGATATGCACAGCTGTTTGCTCCCCCAGGTATTAATCACTTACTCTGGGTTTCTTAATAAACAAAAGTGATTTTATTAAGTATAAAAAGCAGGATTTAAGTGGTTTCAAGTAATAACAGACAGAACAAAGTAAGTCACCAAGCAAAATAAAGCAAAACACTCAAGTCTAAGCCTAATATATTAAGAAACTGATTACAGGTAATATCTCACCCTCAGAGATGTTCCAATAAGCTTCTTTCACAGACTAGACTCCTTCCTAGTCTGGGCCCAATCCTTTCCCCTGGTACAGTCCTTGGTACAGTTAGTTCCAGCAGACATCTCAGGTGGTAAGCAGGGGTTTTCTCATGACTAGCACCCCTTTTGTCCTGCTCCACCTCCTTTTATAGCTTTGGCACAAGGCAGGACTCTTTTGTCTCTCTGGGTCCCCACCCCGCCTTCTAAATGGAAAAGTACCAGATTAAGATGGATTCCAGTATCATGTGACATAGTCACATGTCATTGTAAGATCCCTAGTCTTCATTATTCCTGCACTGTCCCACATGTACACAGGAAGGCTTGCAGGTACATAAACCATTTACAACTAATTGTCCTAGTCAGTGGGAGCCATCAAGATTCTAAACCACCATTAATGGCCCACACTTTACATAATTACAGTAGGACCTCAGAGTTATACTTCATATTTCTAGCTTCAGATACAAGAATGATACATGCATACAAATAGGAGGAATATATTCAGTAGATTATAATCCTCGTTATGATACCTTACAAGAGTCCTTTTGCATAAAGCATATTCCAGTTACATCATATTCACACTCATAAGCATATTTCCATAAAACATATGGAGTGCAATGTCACACTTGTGTCTTGCTTACAATACTCCTGCTAATACATCCCACAATGATGTTTGCTTTTTTTGCAACAGTGTTACACTGTTGACTCATATTTAGCTTGTGATCCAGTATGACCCCAAGATCCCTTTCCGCAGTACTCCTTCCTAGGCAGTCATTTCCCATTTTGTATGATGACACAAAACCTGCCTGGAGAGTGAAACTAAAGATTCATGGCAAGACTATTGACTTTAAATTGGCTCAGGAGCAGATGTCATAGTCATCTGAGAAGGGACTTACAATAACCGTCAGCCCTCCCAGAGCTGAAGTCACCAGACACAGCCCTGACTAACCCTGGAGGTATCCTGAACCACATGGGCCAGTTCACCATAGAAACAACTTACAAAGACAAAAGCTTTGCATTCAGAGTGCATGTGATCAAACAATCAAAGACCAAGAACCTTCTCAGCCGCAGCATGGCAGCCATGATAGACCTAGTGAGGGAGGTGGATGAACTTGATGGCGTATTTGATGATATTGGACTTTTGCAAGCACATCCAGTACAAATCAACTTACAAGACCATGCTGAACCATACAGTGTACAAACACCTCTACCAGAGAGAGCTTGGAAGAGAGTAGCTGCAGATTTATGTGAATTCAGAGGACATCATTAGCTAGTCATTTTGGACTATTTCTCCAGGTAGATAGAAACCATGTAGTTGAAAGACATAGAATCATAGAAGAATCATAGAAGCTTAGGCTTGGAAGGGACCTCAGGAGATCATCTAGTCCAACCCCCTGCTTGAAGCAGGACCAATCCCCAATTTTTGCCCCAGACCCCTAAATGGCCCCCTCAAGGACTGAACTCACAACACTGGGTTTAGCAGGCCAATGCTCAAACCACTGAGCTATCCCTCCCCCTGCATAACGTGTCACAGTGGTATGGAGAAACTGAAGTGCCCGTTTGCTCACTGCGGTATTCCAGAACAACTAGTGATGGACAATGGACCTCAATTCACTCCAGCAGAATTTAAATAATTCCAAATGAAATATGATTTTGATTGTATTACTGGCAGCCCACATTACTCACAAATGAATGAAGAGGGTGAGAGAGCTATACAGACAGTCAGGAAAATCCAACAGCAGGAAGATCCAGTCCCTTGCTCTTCTGAGCTACAGAGCAACACCAATCGTGGCTACTGGATACAGTCCAGCACAACTCCTAATTAGGAGACACCTCAGAACTACTATTCCAGCTGTGGGACAGATCCTATCTCCAGAGTGGCCGGACATGAAGAGAGTAGCCAAATCAGAGAAAAGGGCAAAAAGACTCTACAAACACTTTTACAACAGATGTCACTCAGCGACTTGCTTGGTCTAGAACCTTGTTTGTGCCAAATAGGACGGGGGAACAGCAGGACAACTCCACCTAGCATAAAGAAAAGGAATTCAGCACCCAGATCATATGTGATTGAGGCCGACGTCTACAGTTTGTTCCTCAGCCAGAGCAATCGCTACAGATGGTGGATGCAGAAGAAGAGGTAGACTCAAGGATTCCAAACTGACACCAGGCAGTTGTTGCCGCTAACGGACAGCCAGATGAACAGGTTGTTATGCGTTCAGGTTGCCCTCACCCCTCTGCACCCCAACCCCCTGGCCCAGCCCGTAGCCCTGTCCTGCGCCCAAACTCCGAGGCAGAGCACCTCTCCCACTCCCTGCAGCACAGCGCCCCCTACTGCCAGCACTGCCTGAGGAGAGAGGCCCCCCCCACTCCATGCAGCACAGCGCCCCCTACGGCCAGCACTGCCTGAGGAGAGAGGGCCCCCCCCACTCCCTGCAGCACAGCGCCCCCTACTGCCAGCACTGCCTGAGGAGAGAGGGCCCCCCCCACTCCCTGCAGCACAGCGCCCCCTACTGCCAGCACTGCCTGAGGAGAGAGGCCCCCCCACTCCATGCAGCACAGCACCCCCTACTGCCAGCACTGCCTGAGGAGAGAGGGCCCCCCCACTCCCTGCAGCACAGCGCCCCCTACTGCCAGCACTGCCTGAGGAGAGAGGGCCCCCCCTACTCCCTGCAGCACAGCGCCCCCTACGGCCAGCACTGCCTGAGGAGAGGGCCCCCCCACTCCCTGCAGCACAGCGCCCCCTACTGCCAGCACTGCCTGAGGAGAGAGGGCCCCCCCTACTACCTGCAGCACAGCGCCCCCTACGGCCAGCACTGCCTGAGGAGAGAGCCCCCCCCCACTCCCTGCAGCACAGCGCCCCCTACTGCCAGCACTGCCTGAGGAGAGAGGGCCCCCCCTACTCCCTGCAGCACAGCGCCCCCTACTGCCAGCACTGCCAGAGGAGAGAGGGCCCCCCCTACTCCCTGCAGCACAGCGCCCCCTACGGCCAGCACTGCCTGAGGAGAGAGCCCCCCCCCCACTCCCTGCAGCACAGTGCCCCCTACTGCCAGCACTGCCTGAGGAGAGAGGCCCCCCCCACTCCCTGCAGCACAGTGCCCCCTACTGCCAGCACTGCCTGAGGAGAGAGCCCAGGGCGCTGCCCAGACACGCAGTCAGACAGCCCCGGAGTGGGGCTGGGGCCGAGACCCATGGAGCCGCGGGAGGCTTTGGAGGGGGCGCTGCACCCTGGTGCACACTGGAGCTGAATGCCAGGGAGAGCTGAGGCCCCAGGGCGGCAGGAAGACCCCGGCTGGACTCAGGTCTGCACTCGGGGCTCGTCTACACTATGCTGCAGCGACCCCACCATAGCACTGAGTGAGGCCACTGCCTGCTCTGACAGGAGAGTGTCTCCCCGTCCGGTGGCTCTGGCGACGGGAGAAGCCCTCCCATCACCGGGGTGTGTGTGTGTGTCGGATCTTCCGCCCCCCCAACCGAGTGATGTAGTTGTTCGGGCGGACATTTGTAGTGTAGACCAGGGTTCAGCCCCGGGGCGAGGGAGGTCCTTGGCCAGTAGGTGGCAGCATCCCCTCGCCAATCCCCAGGGCGCCGGAACAATGTGTATAGTGGGGATGCTGAGAGCCATTGAACCAAACTGTAAATCCTGGATAGACTGGAAACCACTTCAAGCCATGGGGTGTGCCAGCACCCCTAGTTCCAGCACCAATGCCGATCCCCCACCCAGTCACGTCTCCTTTTCCTCTGTAATGTGTCCTGGCAGTCGGGGCTGAAGGGGCGGCTGGGGGCAGTGTGGCGGCTGGGGGGCACCCGGGGCTGTGTCCCCCATGGGCCGTGGTGGGGGCAGGGTCATTCCAGACAAATTGTGGGGGACAAGCATCTGTGAGTCCATCAGATTCTGGAGAGTCAGAGGCTGGGGGGAGCAGATAAGACCTATGAAAAGTTTTGGGGCGGGGGCAACAGCAAACGTCGCCCCAGATAGAGGGGCTCCCAGATGGGGAGTGGGGCTCTGCGGTGACACATGCCAATGGTGGGTGGAGGGTGTCCTATGCAGTGTGAAGCTCACGTTTGCTGCAGCTGCGGGGTTCAGGGCGGGGGGGGGGGGGTCTGAGCCACCAAGCCCTGCCAGGCAGCAAGGCCCAGGTGTACACGAGATGGGAAGGGGCGCTGGGGCTAATGAGGCCCAGGGTGAACTGACCTGCCCTGAAGGGCTCTGGCTGATCACACACCCAGTTCAGAGCACTGCAGCATTTGCCCCAGCTCCCCACTAGGGGGTGAATGTTCTTCTCTGTGGCCCCCCAGTCCCAAACCCGCCAGACACTCCCCTTTGGGGCTTTGCTACCCTACGATCTGCAGCTGGATCACAGTTGCATTGGGGCAGGGAGAGGCCGCCCCGGTACTAGGCTGGCCCCCGGTACCACAGCATTGGAGCCTCTCCATCGTCTGTGGCCTCAAGCCATGCACGCCTGTATTATGGAGGGGAACTGAGGCACAGGGAACGAGGGCTCTGTGGCAGAGCGGGGATTTGAACCGAGAACTCCCATAGCCCATGCCCGTGCTCTGACCACTGGGCTGCCCTTCCTCACCACAGGGCAGGGGCAGTGCCTGGACTGAGGTCACCATTCTCTAGGGGCAGCAGAGCTTTGTACTTGGGGGCCTGGGAATGGGGCAGTGATGAGGGGAAGGGGTCTCAATGCTCCCCGCAGGAGGGCGTTGCAGGGTGGCAGTGCTGGGGGCCCCCGAAGAGGCTGGTTTGTTCTCCAAGGGAAGCAGGCACAAGAGGCGGCAAGGGAAGCGTGGGCCATGCCAGCCCCCCGTGTGGGAGTCCCGGCGAGCACTGTTGGACCGACGCCGTCACAGCCCCATGTCACCCCTACTGGAAAGCCGGAGGTGCCGGGCTCTGCAGGCGTTGCTGAGTCACTGGAAAATTTATGGGGAAGGAAACGTCCTGCCCGGAATCTGCAGAAGGAAACAGAGTTGATGCCACATCCCCTGGGGCTGGTGTCACCCTCCCGGCGACAAGAGTCTCGCATGGGCCAGCGGGAACATTGAGTCTCTTCTCCCTTGACCAGCAACACCAGGCAGGGTCATGTGGGACGTGACCCTCCACAGAGCCTCTCGGCTCAGCAAGACGGGAATGGGGGCAAGTTTTGTGCATGTGAAAGACAAACAGAGAATCCCCTGGAGTCTGGAACTCCCTGCAGCCCCCCAGCTTAGCCTAGCTCTGGGCTCCCCCTCCCCCCAGCTCTGGCAGTGCCCCTCAATCCTGACCTGCAGCCCCTGCTATCCCATCTCTGGGCTCCATCCCCCAGCTCTGCTGGTGCCCCTCAGTCTCAACCCGCAGCCCCTGCTATCCCAGCCCTAGGCTCCCCCCAGCTCTGCCAGTGTCCCTCAATCCCGACCCGCAGCCCCTGCTATCCCAGCCCTGGGCTCCCCCCAGCTCTGCCGGTGTCCCTCAATCCCGACCCGCAGCCCCCTGCTAGCTCAGCCCTGGGCTCCCCCCAGCTCTGCCGGTGTCCCTCAATCCCGACCTGCAGCCCCAGCTATCCCAGCCCTGGGCTTCCCCCCACACACACAGCTCTGCGGCTGCTACTCCTCAATCCCAACCCACTGCCCTCTCCTCTCCCAGCCCCAGGCTCCCTGCCCCATGTCTCCTTCTTGAGCTGAGGCCCCCCTGCGGTTCCAGTGCTGGGCCCCTCCCGGCCCACACTGAGGCTGAACTGGGCTGTTTCATGGTGGCACCGAGAGTCCTGAGGCTGCGAGCATGAGCTGTGCTGCCAGGGTCCCTCCTGCGGTGCTTTGGGATCTGCCCTGCCCCCAGCTCTAGTCTCTGGGGGGGTCAGACTTGGGCGGACAGCAGGGGGCTCAGAAAGCCAGGTGGGGCCAGGCTGTGAGCAGACAGACCCTGCCTCCCTGCGCATGCGGCCCTCAGCCAGGGGCCAACAGCAGCTACAAGGGCTGGGGCCACGACGTCTGGGTCCCCCTCGTGGAAATCAGATAAACCAGCCCTGCTCCCTTCTGCAGGCGATTCCCATCCCCCCTCCCCCGCACGCAGAGACCTCCTGGATCCCCCCTCCCCTGCACGCAGAGACCTCCTGGATCCCCCCTCCTCTGCACATGGAGTCCTCCTGGATTCCTCCTCCCCCGCACACAGAGTCCTCCTGGATCCCCCCATACACTGCACACAGAGACCTCCTGGAACCCAGACTAGGGAAATCTGTTATCAAGGACAGGGAAGGGCCCAGAGGACTCACCAGATCTAGACAGGTTTCAGAGGGGTAGCCGTGTTAGTCTGTGTCAGCAAAAACAACGAGGAGTCCTTGTGGCACCTTAGAGACAAACAAATTTATTTGGGCATAAGCTTTCGTGGGCTAAAACCCACTTCATCAGATGCATGGAGTGGAAAATACAGTAGGCAGAATATATATACACAGTACATGAAAAGATGGGAGTTGCCTTACCAAGTGGGGGGCCAGTTCTAACGAGACAATTCAATTAAAGTTCAGCCCCCAACTAAAACCACTCCAGTGCATCATCAAGGATCTACAATCTATCCTGAAGGATGATCCCTCACTCTCACAGACCTTGGGAGACAGGCCAATCCTTGCTTACAGACAGCCCTCCAACCTGAAGCAAATACTCACCACCAACTACACACCACACAACAAAAACACTAACCCAGGAACCAATCCCTGCAACAAACCCCATTGCCAACTCTGTCCGCATATCTATTCAGGGGACACCATCATAGGACCTAATCACATCAGCCACACTATCAGGAGCTTGTTCACGTTCGCATCTACCAATGTGATCTATGCCATCATGTGCCAGCAATGCCCCTCTGCCATGTACATTGGCCAAACCGGACAGTCTCTATGCAAAAGAATAAATGGACACACATCAGACGTCAAGAATTATAACATTCAAAAACCAGTCGGAGAACACTTCAACCTCCCTGGACACACTCCATAACAGACTTAAAAGTGACAATTCTTCAACAAAAAAACTTCAAAAACAGACTCCAATGAGAAACTGCAGAACTGGAATTAATTTGCAAACTGGGCACCATCAAATTAGGCCTGAATAAAGACTGGGAGTGGATGGGTCACTACAAAAAGTAAAAACTAATTTCCCCGTGCTAATTTCCCCCTACTGTTACTCACACCTTCTTGTCAACTGTTTGAAATGGGCCACTGTGATTACCACTGCAAAAATGATTTTTCCTCCTGTTGATAATAGCCCACTTTCACTTCAATTGAATTGTCTCATTAGCACTGACCCCCAGCTTGGTAAGGCAACTTCAATATTCTCATGTGCTATCTACTTATACCTACTTACTGTATTTTCCATTCTATGCATCTGATGAAGTGGGTTCTAGCTCATGAAAGCTTATACCCAAATAAATGTGTTAGTCTCTAAGGTGCCACAAGGACTCCTTGCTGTTTTTGCAGATCTAGACAGATATGCAAAAAACTCAAGTCAGGATACCAGGAGTTTGGGCAGACTCTATCTCACTAAGCACCCAGCCCAGACAAACCCCAAACCCTGGTGTTAAGTATAGCCCCTCACAGAGTAGCTACCTTTTTCCTACCCCCAAGCTTTTGCTTCCTCACCCACCCAGAAGCCATCATAAAAATGTCTCCTCTCCTCTCCTCTCAAACTCTTTAGTACCCATTACTTGTCTCCCAGTGTGTCCCAAAGTTCCCTGCCCAACCAAAGCCCAGGGGTTGTATGGTTGGGGTGACCTTTCCCCCAAGGCAGACATGACATGACGCCAGGGCTCTGTGTTGGTCACAACTGGGGTAATGGTTTATTTTTAAAAGATATGTTTATAACAGACACAAAAATGCAACATAAACCACCAAACTTGGTAGGTGGAATTATGGGTAAATAACATGGAAATAAAGCTGACCACTCCTGCCATTCCCCTTCTCTCCAAAATGGGGAGCCCAGAGCTGCCTGAGTCCTGGCCTTCCAGCCTCGGGGCACAGATACTCAGTGTAGCCCTGGGCCGGCTTCTTGGCCCAGGCCCATGGCTCTCTGCCCACTCAGTGCAGAGCATTCCCCTGAACATCCCCTGCCGTGTCCTGTGCTGCTGCTGAAACACCCGCATGCCCTGGGCCTGTCATGGTTGTTTCCTGCCGGCCAGGGCTGAGCCCATGATGGTGCGGTTGCTTCCCGTTTCACAACACCGAGGAGTTTCAAAAGTGATAGAGGGGCCCATGACAGGGAGATGGGTGAGCCCGGGGCTGGCCAGAGCCCAGGCCCCTGCTGGGCAAGGACACTGATTGGCACTGGGCCCCTCTGCCAGGCAACGCAGCTCACCAGCACCAGGCCCTTCTGGGTGATGGTAATCATTGGCATCGGGCCCCTGTTGGATAGCACTGCTTATGGGCACCAGGCCCCTGCCGGTAACAGCGCTCATGGGCACCTGGCAAGGGGCCCATCCAAGGTCACACAGTGGGATCATGGCGGAGACAAGATCAGAACCCAGGAGTCCTGTGCCTGAGGCCGGCACTGTGACCACTAGGCAATGCTGCTTCTTGCAGAGTCCTGCAGCCCAGCTCCTGTCCCTTGCACTCCGATGCCTCTGGGGTAAGGGTAGGGGATCTCTGGCCTAGGCCTGTGTCACAGACTCCCAGGTCATGACCACTCTTGGCCCAGTGTGGTCCCTGGGGTGGAACCCCCTTCAGTGTGACAGCCCTTCTCGGGGGTCCACTCTCTCTCAGGGGTCCCCTCCACCTCCTGGAGCCGCACCTCTCTGAGCCTTAGCACAACTGTCTCTCATCATGGGCCCCCTCCAGGGAGTCCCCTTGCTCTGGACCCCCGGGGCCCCCACTCCCAGAGGGAATAATGCAACCCCGTTCTCTAGACAGGAGTGATTCACAGCCAGCGTAACACAGGAGGGTTTATTGAGCGTCTGAACCCAGCACAGGAAACTCTCAGGGCCCTCAAGCCTGGCCTCCCTCAGCCAGGGTTGCAAGTGAGCCGGTACGGGCCGGTACTGCGTACCGGTAAGAACCCGCCCCAGCCCCTAGCCAGCCCATATTAAAGCACTGCCGCGGCCTGTCAGCGGCCCTGCTGGTAGGGTCCGTACCGGCAGGGCCGCCAACGGGGGGTGCAGCAACATTAAAGCACTGCCGTGGCAAAGGACCCTGCAGCGTTTTAATGTCCCTGCCCTTTTGCCCCCCGGCTGCCGACGGTCGGGGGAGGGGCAAAGGGAGCAGCTGCCCTGAGGCCGGCTATTTAAAAGGGCCCGGGGCTCTGGACGCTGCTGTCGCTACTGCAGCACCTTTAAATCAACACGGGAGCCCCGGGCAGTGCGGGCCAGGTGGCCTGGAAGGGCCGACTGGGTTATGCTGCCCCCCAGCCCCGCCCCTTCTGCCCGAGGCCCCGCCCCTTCCAGGGGCAAGAGCCACCCCGCCCCGTACCGGTAAGTGTCCTCAGTTACTTTCACCCCTGCCCTCAGCACAGTACATGTAAGTCTCCCCTGCATCCAGGTGGGCTCTGATGGCTCCCTCTCTCCCATCCTGAGACCCCGGCTTTCCAGCTGGGCATCCACAGCTCCTCCCCTGTCCTTTGTCTTCTGTCCCAGGTGAACAGGGTCGCCTGGGCCTCCTCTCCGCCATCCCCTCTGGCTGGAACTGGCTGGTCAGGTCACCGGGGTCCTCTCTCCACAGCCCATTGTCCTCCCACTGGCCAGACCCAGCTGTGACTCCCGAGCTGGGCCTCCTGGTCACTGGGTCACCAGTCGCTGGGGTATCCGTTCTCCAGGCCATTCGCTGGCCCTCTATAACAACAAACTCCCTCTCCCATCACCTTGTTAAACCAATAACACCCAGGGAAACTGAGTCCCACCCCCTCGGCATGCAAACCATTGAAAAAACCAAGAAAAAAACCAAGAAAACCCCCCCACTTCATCACATCTCTGCCCCCTTCGAGTCTGAACTGAGAGGTGTCACTTAGCCAGTGCTCTGGGAAACTTCAGGGCTCCCCACCCGGTGATAAAGCATCGGCTATAGCATTGGCACTCCCCCTCACATGGACCACCTCCATGTCATAACCCTGGAGGAGCAGGCTCCATGTCAGCAGCTTGGCTTTAGCCCCTTTCATTTGGCGCAGCCACATCAGGGGCGAATGGTCAGTGTACACAGTGAAGCACCCCCCAGATAGATCTGGCTGCAGTTTTTTAAGGGCCCACACCGTGGCCAGGCATTCCTTCTCTATGGCCGCATAGTGCTGCTCCTGGGGCAGCAGCTTCTTGCTCCAGTACACAGTGGGGTGTCTCTCCCCCTTAGTATCAGTTTGCTTCAGCACCACACCCAGCCCCGTGTCTGAGGCGTCAGTGAACACCAGGAAGGGTTTGTTAAAATCCGGGTTTACCAGCACTGGGCTTTGGATGAGTGCCCCCTTCAGCGCACAGAGAGCCTTCTGGCACCGCTGGGTCCAGACCATGTTGTCCGGCTTTCCCTTCCTACAAAGCTCTGTGAGGGGAGCTGCCAGGGAGCTAAAGTGGGGCACAAACCTCCGGTAGTATCCTACCATCCCAATGAAAGTCTGGACCTGCTTCTTACTCTGGGGAGCAGGCCAGTCCTTGATTGCCTCCACTTTGGCTGGCTCCGGCTTCAGGTGGCCGCTCCCCACCTTGTGGCCCAGGTATGACACCTCTGCCATCCCCACCTTGCACTTTCCAGCTTTTATGGTCAGTCCTGCATCCTGGAGGTGACCCAGCACCCCCTTCACCTGGGACACATGGTCCTCCCAGGTTTGGGTAAATACACAGATATCATCAATATACGCTAGAGCAGGGGTTCTCAAACTGGGGGTCAGGATCCCTCAGGGGGGTCATAAGGTCATTACATGGGGGATCGCGAGCTGTCAACCTCCATCCCAAACCCCGCTTGCCTCCAGCATTTATAATGGTGTTAAATATATTAAAAAGTGTTTTTAATTTACAAGGGGGGGTCGCACTCAGAGGCTTGCAATGTGAAAGGGGTCACCAGTAAAAAAGTTTGAGTCCCACTGCGCTAGAACAAAGTCCTCCATCCCCCTTAGTAACTGATCTACCAGGCACTGGAAGGTGGCAGGTGCCCCCTTGAGACCAAAAGGCAGAACCAGGAACTCGAAGAGCCCTACTGGGATGGTGAAGGCAAACTTCGCCCTGGCCTCTGGGTCCAAAGGCATCTGCCAGTAGCCTTTGGTAAGATCCATGCTAGTGAGGTACTGGGCAGCCCCCAACTTATCTAGGATCTCATCAGTCCTAGGCATGGCGTAGGCATCGGACACGGTGATGGCATTGAGTTTCCAATAGTCCACACAGAACCGGATCGACCCATCCTTCTTGGGGACCAGCACCATGGGAGAGGCCCAGGGGCTGGAGGACGGCTGGATCACCCCTAAAGCCAGCATGTCTCCAACCTCTCTCTCCAGGTCCTGGGCTGTTTTCCTAGTGACCCTGAATGGGGAACACCTGATGGGAAAGTTGGCTCCCGTCTCCACCCGGTGAACAGCCAGGTTAGTGAGCCCAGGTTGGCTGGAGAACAGCTGCAGGTGTGAAGGCAGCACCTCTCTGATCTCTGCCTGCTGCGCAGGGGTTAGCTGGTCTGAGAGGAGAATTGATTCCAGCGAGGGGCCAGCCCCCACCTCAGGGAGGAGTCCCACCAGGGGATCCTCTCCCTTCTCCTCCCACTGCCCACACCCAGCCAGCCCCAACTTCTCCCTGTCCCAGTATGGCTTCATCATGTTGACATGGTGCTCCCGGTGGCGGTGTGCCCGGATGGACAGTTCCACGACATATTTCACTTCATTTTCCTGTCTGATGACCTTGAAGGGGCCATCCCAGGCAGCTTGCAGCTTGTGCTTCCTCATGGGGATGAGACGCATCCCCTGGTCCCTGGTAGCATAGGAGCAGGCACGTGCTGAGCGGTCATACCAGACCTTCTGCTTCCTCTGTGCCCTGGCTAGGTTTCCCCTGGCCAAGCCCATGAGCTCCGCAAGCTTTTCCCAGAAGGTCAGTACATACTCCATCAGAGGAGGCCTTCCTCTCCCACTCAGCCCTCATCAAGTCGAGGGGTCCCCTCACTCTCCTCCCATACAGCAACTGGAATGGGGTGTGACGAAGTGGGACTGTTCTTAATGTTTCCTCTGAATAGTGTGGGGGTGCCTCAGTTTCCCCTATGCAGTTCTTAAGTATCTAGGTGGTGGGGTAAGGGTGTATGATCACTGCAGAGCCCTAGAGGGCAGGTGTGTGCAGGGGTCTGGACACAGAGGATGGCCGACACCCTGTTTCCTGGCAACTGATGGCCTGGGACCTTCCCCCCTGCAAGGTGAGAGCTAAAGGATTGGAGAACAAAGGAATCAGGTGACCTCCTGGCCCGGGAAAGGGACAAAGCCCAGAGGAGGAGGGGCTGGAGGGAGTTTCAGTTGGGGGCTGGCTGGGACATGGAGTGAAGTGCAGACTGTGGCTGTCTGGCTCACTGCCCCCCAAAATGGACCCAGCTGAGGGGTCCTGTTCTCTGCACCTACAAGCTCTGTTTTAGACCATGTTCCTGTCGTCTAATAAACCTCTGTTTTACTGGCTGGCTGAGAGTCCTGTCTGACTGCGAAGTTGGGGTGCAGGACCCTCTGGCTTCCCCAGGAGCCCCGCCTGAGCGGACTCGCTGTGGGAAGCGCACGGAGGGGCAGAGGATGCTGAATGCTCCGAGGTCAGATCCAGGAAGGTGGAAGCTGTGTGAGCTGTGTGTCCTGACGACAGGCTGCTCACAGAAAGGCGACTTCCCCAGAGTCCTGACTGGCTTCATGGGGAGCAGTTCCAGAGCATCGCCCAGGGACTCCGTGACACGGGGAAAACCCTGTGGATTCCTGTGGCACTTCCCTGTATGCTGTGGGTGCTGGTCCCTAAATGTTTTCAGCATCATCTTTAGGGTCCCATTGAACCTGTCCACCAGCCCATTTGACTGAGGGTGACACGCCGAGGCCAAGGTGTGTCGGAGCCCCCAAAATTATCCCACAAGCACTGGAGCAGGGTTGATATGAAGTTGGACCCCTGGTCTGTAAGAACCTCCTTGGGGAACCCCACTCTGCTGAAAATGGTCAGCAGCACGTCTGCCACGGTGTCTGCCTCGATAGAGGACATGGCCACTGCCTCGGGGTAGCGCATAGCGAAATCTACCACCACCAGAATGTATTTCTTCCCTGACCGGCTTGCCCTGCTGAGGGGCCCCACTATGTCCATGGCCACCTTCTAGAAAGGCTCCTCTATGATGGGCAAAGGTCTCAGAGCTGCTTTACACTTATCCTTCCCCATCCTCCGGCAGGAGTCACAGGACCTGCAATACTGTTAGACAGCGTCAAAGACTCTGGGCCAAGGGGAATATCGTGGGCCAAGTACAACAGTCTGTGGTGGTACCTCTGGGGGACCACCAATTGCCTCCTGGTTTTCCAAAGTTCATTTTGCCCTGAACTGGCCCATTCCTGGTACAGGAATCCCTTCTCCCACAGGAATCTCTCCTGGTGGTCCTCCCCCTGGGATCCTGCACCGCTGTGGCCAGCAAGGGCCCTCAGCTTCTTTAAGGAGGGATCCTCCTGCAGCTTCATCTGGAATTCAGCTCCTGGGTTTGAGGGTACAGCCCTGGTTGGCGGTGCCTCAGTTTCCCCACCTTGGGACAGAGGCGCCAGCCCAGCCCTGTCAAGCCCTACCCTCAGTGCTTCGGTCCCCCACTTCAGGAGGTCCCATGTCCCTCGCTGGCACTGGAACCAGGTAAGGACCAGGGCGCTGTGAGTGCCATCTGGCCAGGCCTCCGAGTCAGGACCCATTAGCACCTCGGTAGGCAGGTGATTGTGCACCACAACCTCTTTGGGTCCCTCCTTAGCCCCCGATTTCAGGTGTATCCTCACTACAGGCACCTTGCGGGGGGCCCAAACACTCCTCTCAGGGTCACATATGCATCGGTTGCTCGCTGGTCTGGGTCCATCACCTGGGGCTACGCCAGTGTCACCTTTGTGCCCATGTCCCAGAACCCCTGGACGCTCCCTCCCCCGACCTCAATGGGGATGACGTGGCAATTGTTCCCCGGGGCCTGTCCCACCCTCACCCGGCGGATTGAGTATGGGCACTGTGGACCTGGAGCCCCGCCTTCCCCTGCTGTCCTAGCCTGGCTGTCCCCTCCCCATGGCATAACCCTATCGATTGCGGCCCCCTGGACTGGCGGTGCCCCCTCTCGGTGGGCTTCCACCCAGTTGACACCCCGCGGGTTCTGCTTGGCGGCCATTTCCTTCTTCTTCAGGCATTGCGCCACCTTGTGTTCTTTTTGGCCACAGTAATTACATTTCAGGTCCCTCAAGTCCCACAACGGGGGTAAGCCCACCCGGCCTTCATGGGCACACCTGAGTTGGGCTTCCTGGAGTCCCACCCTTGAGAGGTGTCTGTGTGACTCCCCTTCTGAGTCCCCAATGTAGGGGATCCCCCGATCTGCTGTTCACAAACTCATCCTCCAGTGCCCCCGCACTGCGCAGATCTTTAGGCTTCCGGTCCACTAACCACACCTTAAGGTCTGGAGGGCAGATGTCATACAGCTGCCCCAACCCTACCAGGTTACACACCTCCTCTGCAGTAGTGGCCCCTGTGCCCTTCCCCCACTTGCGGAGATATTCCCCCAGCAGATTGGCGACCTCCTTGTAGGTGACCCTTGGTGTCTTGCATACACCCCGGAATCGTTTCCTGTACGCCTCGGGGGTCAGTTCAAACTTCAGCAGCAAAGCCTGTTTGAACAGGTCATAGTCCCCCCTCGGCTTTATGGCCTTGGGACCCAGCAGGGGGGTCAGAGAGTGGAGCCTGTCTGCTGGGTCAATCTGGTTCAGATCACAAGCCTTCTCAAAGGGTCCCCCTGGGCTGACTGGGGAGTCAGGTCCGGTAGACTCCCGGCTGCTACACGGACTGCCCCCACGACTACTCCCCGGCTCTCTGGGCACCCCGGGAGCCCCCCTGGGATCTGGAGCCTGTTCCTCAGACTGGTCATTCTCTACAAGCTGAGCCATCAGCTGCTCCTTAGAGACCCTCCCCATGCTCAGCCCTCTCTCCCTGCACAGACGTGCCAGCTCCCTCTTACGGAGCTGGGTATAGGCCATTCCTGCGCTGGTTCATTCAGTTCCCTTGTTTTATCGCTGGCAGCCACTCCCTGCAAAGTGCCTGCGCTCGCAGCCAGCCGTCCACAGGGTGCATCTGCCAACCATCCTCTGCTACCACGTTGTCATGGACTCACAGGTCATGCCCACTCTTGGCCCCATGCGGTCCCTGGGGGGAACCCCCTTCAGTGGGACAGCTCTTCTCGGGGGTCCACACTCTCATGGGGGTTAAGCCCCTTCGCCTCCTGGAACTGTACCTCTCTGAGCCTTAGCAGGCCTGTTTCTCGCCGTGGGCCCCACTCTCTCTGGACCCCAGGGGCCTCCACTCCCAGAGGGAATAATGCAACCCTGTTCTCTAGACCAGCACGACTCTCAGCCAGCATAAAACAGGAGGGTTTATTGAGCGTCTGAACCCAGCACAGGAAACTCTCAGGCCTGGCCTCCCTCAGCACAGCACATCTAGGTCTGTCCCGCATGCAGGTGGGCTCTTGCGGGCTCCCTCCTCCCAGCCTGGAGACCCCTCGCTTTCGAGCTGGGCGTCAATATCACCTGCCCCCAAGCGCCGCCTCTGTCCTTTGTCTTCTCTCCAGGTAAACAGGATGGCCTGGCCTCTCCTCTCAGCTGTCTTTTGTTCCCCACTGGCTGGAACTGGCTGGTCGGGTCACCGGGGTCCTCTCTCCGCAGCCCATTGTACTCCCACTGGCCAGAACCCAGCTGTGACTCCCAAGCTGGGCCTCCCGGTCACTGGGTCACCAGTCGCTGGGGTATCCATTCTCCAGGCCATTCGCTGGCCTTCTGTAACAACAAACTCCCTCTTCCATCACCTTGTTAAACCAATAACACCCAGGGAAACTGAGTCCCACCCCCTCTGCATGCAAACCATTGAAAAAAACCAAGAAAATCCCCCATTTCGTCACAGCCTGTTAGTAAACTTGGAACGCAAGAATCTCATTCCCCTCCTCTCCCTGCCCTGTGCAATATGCAAGCCTGGGGACCCCTCTCCCCACCCTGTCAGCAGAGAACAAAGGGGCGGATGCAACTCGGAGCCTTGTGCAATCTCTTCGGGCAAGTCCAGGCCACCCATGCAGCATGGGGCCAGGACGCTGGAGCAACACACGGAGGGAGGGAGGGGGGCTGGAGGTGACTGGAAGCTCATAGGGGCTGGGGGTGCCAGGCAGCTCATGCATATAGTGGGGGTGCGCTGAGCTGGGGATGCTCTGCCAGGTTGTGTGTGTGAATCTCACTCCCCAGGCACTAGGGGAGACCCAGCAACAGGCCCCCTGCCCCACAGAGGGGAGCTCCAGGGGGCATTGCGGCTGCTTCAACAGCCCCCCCGCCCCATGCATACCGTGTCATGCCCCTAACGGACCCTGATCCTGACTCACAGCAGCTGCCATCTCTGGTTGTGGAGGTGGTTCCAGACCTCAGGGGCTCTATGTGGGGGCAAGTGTCAGGCCTCAGGCGGGGGGTGGGGGGGTGGGCTGTGACTGGGGGTTCCAGGCCTGGGGGCAGGCTCTGGTGGGGGTCAGGTTACAGGTCTGGGGGGCTCTGTTGGGGGGTCCAGGCCTAGGGCGCAGTTCCCTGCACTGGCAGAATGATGCACGGGGGTGTGTGGCTGGTGCGGAGGAAACGGGTCTGTGGCCCGTGCCTTAGGGGTGGCTAGGCGGGCACTGCCATCTCTTGCCAGGGGCCCAGGCATCAGCAGGCAATGGAGAGAGCAGGCTCAGCCCCTCTTTGCTGGCTGCATGAGCCCAGAGTGAGCCCCCAGCCGGTGATGACCCCTGAGCTGCACGAGAGAGGAAGGAGGTGAGACTAGCAAAGAGCCTTGGTGGGGGCTGGGAGGGGGGTCCTGAGAGGCAGCAAGGAGAGGGAGGTGATGGGGGTCCCAGCAGGATCCCCAGGGGAACCGCCCCGGCAGGGCTGAGCTTCCGGCTGGCTCAGAACCAGGTGCCATCCCTTTGGCTTCAGCCTGTTTGTGCCCGAATGGACGCTGTGCTCCCGAGGCCACCTCACAACTGACATACCCCAGCCCTGTGCCAGGCGTTGTTCCCCAGGGCCGCTACCTGCCCTGCAGCCCCTTGCACCAGCCTGGCTGGGGACTGGCAAATCAGGGCCACATCTCTCTGTCAGCCTGGGGTGGTGGGGGTGCTTGGCCATGGGGCCCAGCTCCACTCTGGTGGACCTAGGGGCCAACCTTATCCCACAGTGAGTGGGGCAGGGGCCTCTCCCCATTAATCATCAGGGCAGGAGTCCTCTTTGTGGATAAAGAGGCAGCAACGGAACAGGATCTAACCCCAGTCCTCCCTCCCCCCCCGCTGCCCCAGTTCCCCCCCCCCCCCGCACAGCCCCAACCCCCACCCCTGTGTGGCCCAGCCCTGCCATGGGTCCCGTTCCCTTCCATATTTACTCTCCGTCTAGAGCTGACAGTCCCACACAAAGCAAAGGCTCGCCATGGCTCCCTGCCCCGGGGCCCATCCCCCACAGCGAGGCACTGTGGTCAGGGGAGAGGCAAGCCAGTCCACACACACCCCCAGCCCCAGCCCTTCAGAGAGTTTGGGGTTCTAGGCAGCACATAGCCAGTTGGAGGCCCCAGGCTGAGGGCAGAGCTGTTGGTATTGCCTTGGGGTGGGTTGGACCTAGAAAAACCCAGGACCCCATTAATATCCTGTCAGGGTTCCCTCCCCACTCTGAACTCTGGGGTACAGATGTGGGGACCTGCATGAAAGAGTCCCCTAAGCTTATATTCCACCAGCTTAGGTTGAAAACTTCCCCAAGGCACAACTTCCTTTCCATCTCCTTGGACAGTATTGCTGCCACCACCAAGTGATTTACACAAAAATTCAGGAAAGGGTCACTTGGAGTCCCTAGTCCCCCAAAATATCCACCCAAGCTCCTTCATCCCCTTTCCTGGGGAGGCTTAAGAATAATATATCAACCAATTGGTTTTAATGTAAGTACAGATCAGACCTTTTATCTTTAGGACACTAAAATCAATCAGGTTCTTACAAGAAGGACTTTATTATAAAGAAAAAAGCAAAAGAACCTCGGCAAAATCAGGATGGAAGGTAACTTTACAGGGAAATAAAAAGATTTAAAATGCAGAGGACTCCCCTCTGGACTTAGCTTCACAGTTTTAAAAAACAGGAATAAAACTACCTTTTAGCATAGGGAAAATTCACAAGCTAAAACAAAAGATAATTTAATGTATTTCCTTGCCCTTGCTTACAATTTTTGTAATCTTAGATGAATCATTTCAGGTATGTTTCAGGAGACATTTTACCTGCCTGGTCTCTCTCTCTGCGTTAAGAGAGAGAACAAAAAAAGAGAGCACAACCCCCCCCCACCCCCCGATTTGAAAGTATCTTCTTTCCTTATTGGTCCTTTTGGTCAGGTGCCAGCCAGGTTATTTGAGCTTCTTAACCCCTTACAGGTAAAGCAATTTAGTACAGCTTCCCAGGAGGGATTTTATGTTATCCTTATCTCTGTGTTTATGACATATCTCCTCCCCTTCCCATCCCCTCCCCACACTTGGTGCTTGGATACGCACATAGCCCAGACCTATGGTTGGCCCCGGCCCCAGGCCTCCCCACCCCACAGCCGATGGAGGGCTTGTTCACTGGCTGGGAACAGGCAATGCAGCCAATACTAGACACACAGGGATCCACTTATTGAGGTAGTGATAGAAAAATGACAAGGTGTAAATCAGGAACAGACAATAAATAGAGCTGGGAAGGCAGGGCCCAGCCAGCCTCTACCACCTCACCAGGCCAAGGATGGTGGGTAAAGGGACAGTCCATGCTAGCACTCTGCGAAGGCAGTGCAGAGCCCATAACTGGCGGCCCATGTGGGGCAGGGCTCAGCACCAACCTGCCCCTGCCACCCCCCTAGAGACAGGGCACTTCCTCTTGCCACCAGCAGGAGGCACTGGGGCAGGGCAAAGCTTGCATCTGGCATGAGTCTGTGCTTGGGTCCAATGTCCTCCCCTGGGGCAAGACAGGATATGGGGTCCCCCAGGGGGGCAGGGCAGCGCCAAGGCAGCTTTCTGATCTGGGGCAGCCCTGCCCCCCCTGCCATCCCAGCCCTCAGAGGCACCGGAGGCGGCGCGAGATGGTGGAGATCACACGCGTGTAGGCCTCGCGGAACTGGCGGTTCATGGCGGCGTACAGCACAGGGTTGATGCAGCTGTTCAGCCAGGTCAGGTTGGCGGACACCATGTGCAACCATGTGGGCGCCCGGTTCTTGGCATCGAAGATGTTGAGGAGGAGGAAGGGGATGTAGCTGAGGACAAAGAAGAGGAAGACCACGAAGCACATGCGGGTGACCTTCCGGAATTCCTTGTTGCTGTCCTTGGGCTGGGAGGGCAGGCTTTTGAGCTTTTGAGCTGCGGGGGCAGGAGCGGGGGCAGTAGCAGGGGCAGGAGCGGGGGCAGGGGCTGGGGTGAGGGCTGGGGCTGGGCCATTTTCCATAACCAGCGTCTTGGAGGTGTGGCCCTGCTCCGAGATGCTGGAGGGCTGGGAGACGCCCGTGTCCACACCGCTGTCCAGCTCCACAAACTGGCCTGGCGTGGCCAAGCTGGCCCCAGCGACATAAGCCCCCTTCAGGCTGGCCTTCTTCAGCTTGTAGCGGTCCATGGCATGGGACGCCCCCTTCACCTTGCGGTGGATGAGGAAGTAGAAGATGCCCACGCAGCTGAGGCCCACCACAAAGTAGAAGGCCATCAGGATAGTGCTGTAGGGCCGGCCCCTGATGCGGTGGAAGCTGCAGGTGCAGACCTTGGGCACCAGCACGAAGACGGGCCAGAGCGGGGCGAAGCTGGCGAAGCCAAGGACCCAGGCGCCCAGGGCCACGAGCCCCACGCCCAGGCGCGAGAAGACCCGGTTGAAGAGGGCTGGGTTGGCAATGAGCATGTAGCGGCTGACGGCGATGAGGCAGAGCGTCAGGATGGAGACTGAGTTGGAGACGAAGAGCAGCATGCCGAAGACACGGCAGAAGCTGGGGCCGGCCCTCCAGTGCAGGTGCAGGTAGGAGTCCACGGAGAAGGGCTGCAGCACGGCACAGTACAGCAGGTCGGCCAGCGTCAGGTTGACGATGAGCAGGTTGAAGCGGGTCTGCACCTTGGCGTCGGCCGCAAAGGCCAGGAGGGTCAGCACGTTGCCCAGCGTGCCCACCACGGTGACCACCACGCCCCAGCTCACGGCCACGTAGCGGTACCCCACGATGGACGCCTCGTAGCACGAGAAGTTATCCATGGTGATGTTCGCCATCATCTCAGGGAGTGGGAGGACCGGGTCTTGGGGAGGGGTCAGGTCCTGGAGCACAGTCCTGGCCTAGATCCTTGGCTTCTAGGAACTGAAGTAAAAGAAAAGGGGGTCAGGCAAAGCACAGCCCCCTGCCCCAGGAGCCCCTCCCTGCAATGCCCCTGCTGAGCCAGAATCAGCCACACATTTAAAGTGTCTCCCCCATCTGGGGAGGCACAGACAGGAAAGACATCGCATAGCTGTGCCCCAGGTCACCAGGGCTGGGGGCACCAACTGGGCTGGGCCAGCTGGGAAGAGGCAGCAGGTCAGGATATCCCTGTGCTCTGTTTGCCAGCCACAGCAAAACCCAGGCCAGGGCATGAGTTAGGGCAGCCAGAAGGCTCCTGCCCCTGCACCCCAGCTGGCTGGGCCCTGGCAGCCTTGGGTCTGGGGAGGGTGAGCTGCTCAGCTCAGGTCCAGCCCAAAGGGAGCTGTAAGCAGAGAGGGCTGGGAGAGCTGGGGAAGGGGAGGGGAGGCAGAGCTGGGGTGGAGGTGAGGAGAGGCAGGACGGAGGAGTGCGGGGAAGGGAGGGCAGAGAAAGGGCGCACAGATCCTCCTATTAAAGTATCTGGGGCTGGAGCCCATCCTAACACATAAGCATCAGGCCACTAGAAACACGGAGGTCTTTCCTGGCTGCTATGAGCTGGATTGGCCTCCCCCATGGCTGGGACCCAGACCCCTCCCCAGGGCCCCACCGCCCTGACATGGCTGTATAGTTAAAGAGGCAGCACATCCTATTGGGCGGCCATGGGGCTGGGACTCGGGACCAGCTCCATTCCCAGCTCTGCCACTGACCCGCTGAGTGCCCATGGACACGTCACTTTCCTGCTTTGTGCCTCAGTTTCCCCTCCCCCTTGTGTCTGTTTAGATTGTGAGCTCTGGGGGGCAGGAAGTCTCTCTCACTCCATGTCTGTTCAGCACCTGGCCAGGGAGGCTGTGATGAAGTTGGGGATTTTTGTAGTGTTTTACATGAATAGCGTGTGCGCGCCTCAGTTTCCCTGTGTGCTTCATGTTTAACAAGGTGGTGGGAGAGGGTTTGTTGTTGCAGAGGACCAGGTGTGCCCTCACGTAGCAGCCGGGACCCCCCAACAATGGCCTGGAGATGGGGAACCCTAACAATTGGTGACTAAGAGGCCCACCCCAGCTTGGCAGTCAGCAGATTCTGACCAGTGGGAGGACAAAGGGCTGAGGAGAGAGGACCCCGGCGACCTGACCAACCAGTTCCAGCCAGAGAGAGGGCCCCAGCGACTAATTTACCTGGGACGGAAGACAAAGGTCGGGGAGAAGCTGTTGGGGCTGGTGATATCGGATGCCTCGGCTGGAAGGAGGGGGTCTCTGTGCCAGGAGGAGGGAGCAGCCAGCGCCCACCTGCATGCGGGACAGACCTAGATGTGCTGTGCTGAGGGAGGCCAGGCCTGAGAGTTTCCTGTGCTGGGTTCAGACGCTCAATAAACCCTCCTGTGTTACGCTGACCGAGAGTCACTCCAGTCTAGAGAACAGGGTGGCATTATTCCCTCTGGGAGTGGAGGCCCTGGGGGTCCAGAGCGAGGGGACTCCCTGAAGGGGCCCACGGCAGAGACAGGCGTGCTGAGGCTCAGAGAGGTGCAGTTCCAGGAGGCAGAGGGGCTTAACCCCAGGGAAAGAGTAGACCCCTGAGCAGGGCTGTCGCACTGAAGGGGGTTCCTCCCAGGGACCGTATGGAGCCAAGAGTGCACGAGTCCTGTGAGTCCGTGACAGAGGCCCCTGTTGTGACACACCATTTCCCCTCCAGCCACAGCCCCGGGCCCCACACTGCCCCGGGTGGGGGAGAGCAGGAAGCAGATGCTGGATCCCGGGCAGGCCTGGGCAGGACCCTGGAATAATGCACCAGCGAGTGCAGGCCCCTGGCAGCCTCCCCAAAGGAAGATCAAACACGGCCCCATTCTTTCCATCCTGGGTCTAATTGGGGCGTTTCCATGGAAACCGATGTCTCAGATGTCTGCAGAGCAGGTGAGGTCCCACCTGGCTCCGCATCCCTGGGCATGCCGGGGTGTCAGGCTACCTGGGGGGAGCAGCAAAACGAGCCCCATCAGCCTGGAGCCAAGCGCTCTGCTCACACGTTCCAGCGAATGCACAGGAATCTGCACCCCTTTCCCCGGAGGGCATCATTACACGACCCCCCCGAGCTCATCACGCCGGGCGCTGCACAGACGCAGCCTGAGACAGTCCCTGCCCCCAGAGCTCAGTCTGAATAGACACAGGGAAGGGGGCAGGGTCTGTGACCCTCTGGGGAGGAGACATGCTCCCTGGCCTGGGGGGACTCTGTCTCCTAGCTGACGCAGAGGACTCGGGGCTGGCACAGTGTAGGAGACCCCAGCTGTAGTGCAGCCTACTCCAGATCTCGCTCTGGCCTTTGCTCTGCAACCACCCTGAGACCCGGCCCGTTCGCCCCACCGGGGCCTGCTGGCTCGAGTCCAGAGGGCAAAGCCCTGGCTCTGTGGCGGGGGGGGGGAGGGGCATGGCCCCAAGAAGGATTCAGTGAGCAGCAGGGACTGGTAACAAGGCTCCTCGCTCCATAGGAACAGCCCCACTGAGCCCAGAGCCGCGTGTGAAAGGGACCAAGCATCGTACGGAGAAGCCCAGCTGGCTCTGGGGCAGAGCCCTGCCGGAGCAGGCTCAGCTCACACCCCAGCTCAATTAGCCTGCTTGGCAGCCAGGACTGGGGCCTGCTCCCCCCACACCAGCTCCCATCTGGGTGTGAAAGGCCAGATTCCCATCTCCTCCCTCAGTAGCCCCCTTAGCCCATGAGTCACCGCACTGGGGACGTCATGGGCCCTGGGCACCCTGAGTGCTGCCCCTTCCCCCAAACCCAATAAGCTGCAAGGAGCCGAGGACTCTGGCAATCAGGCAAAAGGCCTAGGAGACCAGCCAGCCCCTCTCCCTCCCACGGACCCTGTTTCCTAGCCACCCCCTAGCCTGCCATCAAACCCGGTGCCTGCCCTGCCTGCGCCACCCTCCCTTGCCCCAGGCACGGTGCCCGCTCTGGCTATAAGAGTTCCCCCAGCAGGGCTCCCAGCACCATCAGCCAGAGCCGGTCCATGACCCAGCCCCTGCACAGATCTGATCAGCGCCAATGCTGGCTGCACACCGCCCCCTGCTGGACCACCCGGAGGCACAGGGGCTGCACTATGGTGAGCCCAGCCCCCCACGGCTAGGCGCAGACCATCCAGGAGGGTCAAAACCTTACCAAGCCGAGGGGCAGATGTGTCCAGCTGTGCTTGGAGCGATCTGCCGGCACAGCCTCATCCGCCAGCTATTTATGGGCTTCACGCCCCGGCAGCAAGAGAGGAAAGCCCTGAGTTGCCAAAGCCAGTGAGGTAACTTCCTCCTTCCTGGGTGCTGGCGTGAGCTGCAGGGCTGCGGGCTTTGTTTGGAGAGAGGAGATTGAACACAGCAGCTGAGGTTGGGGTGGAGGCGTCAATCACAGCTGAACACACAGTGCTCCCGAGAGCACCAGGGCAAGTGCACCGTGTTGGGTCGGGGGCCTGCATGGTCCCTGCCAGAAGGGGGCGCCGGGGGGCTCAGGGGGCTGGTGCTTGCAAGGGGCCCTGGCAGGGGCCAGGGCAGGGCTGGGCTGGCTACGAAGGGGTTCAGCGCTGAAGTGGCTGCCTGCGGACACCCCGTGGCTCTGCCTGGCTCCTGGCTGTGGGAGCCACACGGGGTTACCCTAAGGCCTGGCCTGCCCCAGCAGTCACACAAGGGCCTGGCAATGAGCCAAAGCCCCAGCCCTCCCTCCACACCCCACACCGGGGGAAGGTGAGATGTGGCCCAGCCAGCCCTTAGCCGAGTCCCGAGCCCCCATGTTAGACTGGCCCATTGCAGAGCCTACAGGTGACTGCTCAGGGCTCTGTCCCGGAGGGGGTGGATTCTGTCTGCTGGGGGGCAGGGGTCCCCTCCTGCGGAGCCCCTTACTGGCCCCCTCCCCAGCCATGGGGCTGCATGGGAGGGGGCAGCAGGGTAGGGAGTTATTTGAAGTCCTGTCATGGAGTTGTGGGGTGGCCAGAGGGTGCCAGCTCCCCCCCGATTGCTGTCAGCAGCTCTTGTGCCCCCTTAGGCCAGGGTTCAGGAGCTGCCACATCCCGAGAGCTGATGGGCCAGGCTCCCCCAGGAGCATCTGCAATTGGCAAGAGGCTCCAAGCTGCAGACCCCCCCACGCGGGCACCAGCAGCCCCGGTGCTCAGAGCCAGGCTTCCCCTCAGGGGAAGGGAGACCCCATTTCTCCCGCCCCACCCCCTGCCAACGAGCCCCAGCCACACGGGTGCCAGACACCACAGCGCCCATGGACCCCAGCAGTGCCACCCGCTGGCAAGCCCCAGCCAATTAGTGGCTGGGCAGGGCAGCTCCAGTGCCCTGCCGCCAGCAGCTGCCATTCACACACCTTGGTGGTTAGCGCCAGCAGGGGGCAGCGCAGCCTGCGAGCCCAACTGGTGTGAGTACAAGTTCCGGGGCGGCTGTTGGATGGTTAGAAGCAGGGATTGGCACCCAGGATGCCGGGGTTCTATTCTCTTAGAGAGAGGCAGTCAGGACTCCTGGGTTCTTTCCCCCACTGACCGACCCCAGGCGAGTCTCTTCCGTCACAGGCCCAGCTACCCAGCTGGCTCCCGGGGGTGAGACACAGCGGGCACTCTGCCACTCATGCCAGGGCTCAAAGCGTGGGAGAAGTGCCAGTGAAATAACCCACTCAGCAGCAGGGGAATGGTGCCCAGAGCTGGCTCCCAGGCCTATGCTCTAACCATTAGGCCACCAGCACTCACAGGAAGGTCCGACAAGAGCTGTAAGAACCAGTCAGAGACCCGTGGGGGAGAAGGGCGAAGCGCTGGTGTCCCTGGGAACTCCCCCAAGGGATGTGAGAGATCTCCGGCAGGGAGCTGAGCACCCTCCCACCCTGCCCCCTACTTCCCTTCCCTAGTGGAGCTGAACACTCCCTGCCCCCCACTTTCCCTTCCCCTGTAGACTGAGCACCTCCCCCCGCCGACTTTCCCTTCCCTTGTGCAGCTGAGCACCCTCCACCCCACCCCCCGACTTATAGCTCAGTGGTTTGAGCATTGGCCTGCTAAACCCAGGGTTGTGAGTTCAATCCTTGAGGGGGCCATTTAGGGATCGGGGGCAAAAATTGGGGATTGGTCCTGCTTTGAGCAGGGGGTTGGACTAGATGACCTCCTGAGGTCCCTTCCAACCCTGATATTCTATGATTCCCCTTCCCTTGTGGAGCTAAGCACCCCCTGCTCCCCCCCACTTCCCCTTCCCCTGTAGACTGAGCACCCCCCACCACTTCCCCTTCCCTTGTGGAGCTGAGCACCCCCTACCCCACCCCCACCACTTCCCCTTCCCTTTTGGAGCTGAGCATCCCCCATCCTGCCCCGCCCCCCATTTCCCTATCCCTTGTGGAGTTGAGCACCCCCATCCTGCCCCCACTCGCCTGCCCCCATTTTATTGCCCCACGGGCCATGGCTCTCAGAACAGAGCCTCGAGGGAGGTGGCACTTGGAGCTCATCCACACGGCACAGCAGCCCTTGGCCAAAGGGGCATTGCAGCTGGAAGGGGCCCTTCTCTGCAGGGTTCGGTGGGGGTGACTGGTGATTTCCCAGCATGCACTGGGGTGCTAGCCCACACTCTGCCCAATGCATGGCTCAAGCTGGGTTTGCCATACCTGAGGGCAGCCAGACCACTTCCCCCTTCAGTTGGCTGCACGGAAATCCGGCCAGCCGCATGCTCCAAGAACTTCTCCCGCTGCTCTCCGCCTGCG
This sequence comes from Natator depressus, assembly GCF_965152275.1. Classification (NCBI taxonomy): domain Eukaryota; kingdom Metazoa; phylum Chordata; order Testudines; family Cheloniidae; genus Natator; species Natator depressus. The sequence continues at coordinate 12,999,385 of NC_134253.1, forward strand.
GTTTGCTACAGGCCTGCTGAGTTCTCTTTAGAGAACTGTTTTTAACCAGCGAAAACTCTAGGGCTCCCAGATGAATTAATGCCAGTAAAGCACAGATTTACACAACACATTAACCTGCGGAACTGCCTGCCACTGGGACTCATTGAGGCCAAGGTAGCACGGTTAACGGAAGGGCTCCATGTGGATGCTGTGGACATGCACATTTAAGCCAGAGACTTGGATATAGCCATAAACCCTCATGCGCCAGACCCAATTTTTCCAGGGCCCTCAATCGGCCAGGACTCCTGGGCACGGGCCCTGTTGGCCCAGTGGCTAAGCCACCGCCACTGCCTGCAATGCCCACCCCACTCCACAGGCCATTGCCGGCTTCTGATATTAAATGCATGGGAGCCTGCAGTCTTCCTCACGCCACAGGGAGCCCACCCGGGGGCCCTACCATGTTCAGCGCTCACCCGGGGGCCCTGCCACATCCAGCATCTGCCACATCCAGCCCTGCCAAATCCAGCACCTGCTCGGGGGCCCTGCCACTGTCAGCGCCAGCCCAGAGGCCCTGCCATGTTCAGCACGAGTCTGCGCGCCCTGACTTCGGGGGCTGGCATTCTACCTTGTTGCTGGTAAATGCTCAGTGGCTGCATCTTGGGCACAAGCTCTAAACCCCCATGTGGCTCCGGCCTTGATTTATGCTGTTGCTATATTCTGGTGGTCTGTAGTGAGCCTCTCTGGGGCTGGCCCATGTGAAGGATAAGCGCCTACTACTGCTGCTAGCTGCAGGAGTTACTCTGCTAGCTTATTAGGGTGCATGGTGCCCTAAGGGGCTGGTTTGGTCCCCACTAGTGACCCGAGCTGGGGGGGTTTGTGTCACCAGGGTATCCCTTCACATGGGCTTTGGGGCATTCAAGCATCCGATTGGCTGGGGAGATCTGTAAGGCTTTTCTCCAGGCTGCCCCCGGCAGGGACGTGAGGGTCCCAGGGAGTTGGGGGCCTCCCCTGTGAGGAGTATCTGGGCCTAGGGGAGCATCTGCAGGGCCCAGCAGAGTCAGCGCTGGATCCGTTGGGGGGCCCGGCCTGCGGCTACACTGGCTTTGTTTTCATAGAATCATAGAATATCAGGGTTGGAAGGGACCACAGGAGGTCATCTAGTCTAACCCCCTGCTCAAAGCAGGACCAATCCCCAATTTTTGCCCCAGATCCCTAAATGGCCCCCTCAAGGATTGAACTCACAACCCTGGGTTTAGCAGGCCAATGCTCAAACCACTGAGCTATCCCTCCCCCCCCTTCTCCCCTTCTCTGGGGGCACCAGCCTTTGCTGACTCCCCCGCAGGGCAGAAGGCTGGTTCTTCTCCAGACTTTGCCCTTTGCAGAGGGAGCTGGCGTGGGCCTGGTGGGTTGGCCCAGAGTGCCGGGAGGGGCTCGCGTGCTGAGGGGGGTCTCAGAACCTGGGGAGGCTGCATTTCTTTATTTGCCTTTGAGTTGGCGTGAGGGGGAAACGGAGTAACATAAACAAACCCAGTGCTGAAGTGTGTCTGTCCGGCCTAATCCAAACGCATTCCACAGTGTGTGCCACGTGGCACTGGGCTGAGCGCAGCACGGGCCCCGCCCGAGTCCAGCTCCTAGCCCCGCCAACCCCCCAGAGCCGCCCGCGAGGCTGAACACAGTGCGAGCCCCTCCCAAATGCGGCTCCGAGCCCCCCCAGGCCTCCCACGCGGCACTGGGCTGAGTGCAGCACCAGCCCTGCCCGAGTCCAGCTCCGAGCCCCCCACAGGGCTGAGCGCAGCACCAGCCTTGCCAACATCCTGCTCCGAACCCCTGCCCCAGCTGCCCCCCAGTGCCACCCCATGGCCGCTCAGTGTAATAAGTGTTTTCACTCCCTTCCCCCAAACAGCTCCGGCTCCCCCAAGCTACAGCCTGGAAAAGGACAAGCTGAGATTGCTGGCAATGGTGGCAAGGCCCTTGGGGTGACCACGCAAAGGCCTGGCCAATAAGAGCAGACCCTAGCTCTCCCCACTGCCCCATCTGCCCACATGCTGTGCCCTGAGCTGCCCCTACCCCATCTCACACTGCTCCTGCCCTGCAATGACCCCCAGCCCACATGGCCCCATGCCCAGCTATGGTGGAGGGGACTTGCCCGGCCACAGGCTGAGACATGAGGTAGAAGGCAGCCCTGGTCCCTGAGAGTGGTTCCCATCTGATGGCCACTCAGCAGTAAGGAATGGGGGAGCGGGGTGCCTCAGGCCAGTTCCAAGCCACCAGGGCATCAGGCAGGTCCTGGGGCCTGGCTGGCAGAGATGCCAGGACTGAGTGGGCCGCCAGGCTCTCTGGTGATGGCCCTAGTGACAGGCCGAGCTGGGAATCCCACCGTGGGTCTGTCCCAGATCAGAACCAGCAGGTTGGAGCTAGTGGAAGCTTTTGGTTTTGATACCGTCAAACCATTAGCGCAGGAACCAGGGACCAGCCGTTCCCCGGGCAGGACACGCTGCCCACGGAGATCAGGGATTCTTCTCCCATTTCTACGGGTAACATCTCGGCTAATGAATCCGATCATCCGGCGTGTGACAGCTAGGACTCCCCAGGAGAACCGGAATGGGAACGGGGATACAAACCATTCGCACTGGGAGCATTTGGGCCGTGAGGAGCTGAGCGAGCCAGCGCTTCAGAACCGCAGGGAACAGTGTTTCCTTGTGCCCATCCCCGGCTGAGGCTGGCACAACCCCAGGGACCCTGCATGTGCCGACGCCTGCCTGTTCCCGGAGCGCTGCCGGCTGCCTGCCCTGTCCTTTCGGGGCCCCCCCACAGTCAGAGCTTTACCCCCACATGCCAGCTGAGAGCCTGGGGCCTCTGGTGGAGCCAGACTCCATGCTAGCCCAGCCCTCCGAGTGGTGTCTCTGCAGAGGGCTGGGGTGAGCCGCACCTCACCTGGGGCTGTCAGCCTCGCTCCCCCTCCGGCCTCGACCCATCAGCTGAATCTCAGGCTGTGGCCAGTGCCCCACACCCCTGAGCAGAGCTCGCAAGCCCACAGGAAGAACACTCCTGTGGTTAGGGCCGGAAATCAGGGGACCTGGGCTCTATTTCTGTCTGTGTCACATGCTTCCTGCTTGACCCCTGTCCAGCCACTTCACACCAGGAGCAACTGAGCATGAGTTCAGCCCAGTGCCCAGATGCTACAGCGATGGGCCACAGGACAGCCTACAATGAGCAGCACTCACCATCCAGCTGGGGCATTTGCCTCCGATGACAGCATGGGTGCCCCCTGCAGGTGCCGCCTAGGAAAGCACCTCCAGTCCCAGCACTGGGCCTCCCCTCTGTGCCCCACAGCGCGGGGCTGAGATGACCCGATGGCAGGCACGGTGCTGTGGTGGCTGCTCGCACCAATCTCAGCCAGCGAGGGGTGTGGCGGGGGAGGGGACAGGTTCTGGCAGAACTGGAAAAACCACCCCGTGGGCTTGCCATGCCCAGCTCGGTTCTAGGTTTAATTGGAACCCGGGGCACCTCCCAGCTAGGAGCCCTGCCCGGCCCCTGGTAGGTGGGGCTGGGACCAGGCACTTCCCATTCTGCAGAGGGTGAGCCGGCTTTCTTGCCTCTTTATGGGACAGAGGCCACAGGTTGTGGCTTTTTTTTTGCTTGGCTTTTCACCCAATAAATCTAGCTCCTTGTTTTCCCAGGACTGTCTGGGGACGGCTGGAGAACGGGCGGGGTTCTGGCCCTGGGGCAGCAGGAGCCAGGGTGGGCAGGTTTCACTCAGCGTCAGCTGTTCTGCTCTGTTCAGGAGCTGTGCAGTGTCGGCTGTGATTTAACTCAAACGTCCAGTGCACAGTGGGAGAAAAGATCTCTTTGATAAAGTCACCGAAGAGTGGGGCATGCCACGGGCCTTCATCACAGGGCCCACCCCAGAGCCCCTGCCCAAGCAAAGACCGAGTCATTGCTAGCGTTCAATATGGGCAGAAAAGGAGAGCCGCGTGGGGAAAACATCCAGGCCTGGCAGTGTAGCCTAGTGCAGGGGTGGCCTCAGAGTGCGACCACCAACTCTTGCTGGGGCCGCGCTGACAATTTTTCCTGCAATATTGAATTAAATTTAGGAAAAACAAATAAATATCCACAGATATGTTCCCGGCTCTGTCTCTGCCTCCCACGGCCCTTCAGCAGGAGCCTGCACCGAGAAGGTGGGCAGGGAGCACACCAGCCTCCTGCGGATCCCCAAGGTCCTGGTGCCCTGGGCTAGGCAGGAGCGTGGTTGCTGGACAAGGGAGCATCTTGGTGACTGAAGGCCGCAGCTGCCTCCACTGACGAGGTGCCTCCGGCGCCGGGCACACTGGCCCCATCTGTCTTCCGAGGCGCTGCTCCCGAGAAGGCTGCGCGGTGCAGGGCGCTGATCCCTGCTGGCCATGCCAGTGCAAACACCAGGGCAGCACATCTCACTGCCCTTGGTAACAGCAATTCAGGAGCGACAGCTGGGCACTGCAGGGAGGGGCTGCTGTTTTCTGGGAGGGGAGATCGAGCGTAAGGGGGAGGGCTCTCCTATTTGTGGGGGGCGTGCGTGACTTGAGATCTTTGGGGGGCGGTCGAACCTTTAAATTGTGCTCTCTACTATCAACGTATATGGTTTTGGGGGGCAATGCTCTTCAATCGACCCCAATTCTCCCCATGTTTTGGAGGCTGTCTTGACAGCAAAAAAAATCCTCTGGTGGCCACGTTTGAGAAACACTGGCCCAGTGGCTAAAGCAATGGACTGGGGCTCAGGACACTGGGTTCTAGTCCTGGCTCTAGCACTGGCCTGCATGGGGAGCTTGAACGTCACTTCCATTCCGCGTGCCTCAGTTTCTCCAGCTGTACAGTGGGGATAATGATTGTGTGTCCCACTTGGAAAGCACATTGAGACAAGAGCTCCAGGTTGTTATTATAATTCTGCCTCATCATGAAGCCACCCAAACGGGGCCCAAACCCCACTGTCTTTCTCTGGCAGGGCCCTTTAAATAAATGACCTAGTGACGGTCCAGCCTAGTGGCTCTGTCTGGCTGGATCGGTGGTGTTCATAGAATCATAGAATATCAGGGTTGGAAGAGACCTAGGGGGTCACCTAATCCAACCCGCTGCTCAAAGCAGGACCCGTCCCCAACTAAATCATGCCAGCCAGAGCTTTGTCAAGCCGGGCCTTAAAAACCTCTAAGGAAAGAGATTCCACAACCTCCCTAGATAACCCATTCCAGTGCTTCACCACCCTCCTAGTGAAAAAGTTTTTCCTAGTATCCAACCTAAACCTTCCTCACTGCAACTTAAGACCATTACTCTTTCGTTCTGTCATCTGGTACCACTAAGAACAGTCTAGATCCATCCTCTTTGGAACCCCCTTTCAGGTAGTTGAAAGCAGCTATCAAATCCCCCCTCATTCTTCTCTTCTGCAGACTAAACAATCCCAGTTCCCTCAGTCTCTCCTCGTAAGTCATGTGCTCCAGTCTCCTAACAATTTTTGTTGCCCTTCGCTGGACTTTCTCCAATTTTTCCACGTCCTTCTTGTAGTGTGGGGCCCAAAACTGGACACAGTACTCCAGATGAGGCTTCACCAATGCCAGATAGAGGGGAATGATCACATCCCTTGATCTGCTGACAGTGTTCCTACTTATACAGCCCAAAATGCCGTTAGCCTTCTTGGCAACAAGGGCACACTGTTGACTCATATCCAGCTTCTCGTCCACTGTAACCCCTAGGTCCTTTTCTGCAGAACTGCTGCCGAGCCATTCGGTCCCTAGTCTGTAGCGGTGCATTGGATTCTTCCGTCCTAAGTGCAGGACTCTGCACTTGTCCTTGTTGAACCTCATCAGATTTCTTTTGGCCCAATCCTCCAACTTGTCTAGGTCCCTCTGTATCCTATCCCCACCCTCCAGTGTATCTACCTCTCCTCCCAGTTTAGTGTCATCTGCAAACTTGCTGAGGGTGCCATCCACGCCATCCTCCAGATCATTAATGAAGACATTGAACAAAACCGGCCCCAGGACCGACCCTTGGGGCACTCCACTTGATACCGGCTGCCAACTAGACATGGAGCCATTGATCACTACCCGTTGAGCCCAACAATCTAGCCAGCTTTCTACCCACCTTATAGTGCATTCATCCAGCCCATACTTCTTTAACTTGCTGGCAAGAATACTGTGGGAGACCGTGTCAAAAGCTTTGCTAAAATCCAGAAATAATACGTCCACTGCTTTCCCCTCATCCACAGAGCCAGTTATCTCATCATAGATTAGTCAGGCATGACTTGCCCTTGGTGAATCCATGCTGACTGTTCCTGATCACTTTCCTCTCCTCTAAGTGCATCAGAATTGATTCCTTGAGGACCTGCTCCATGATTTTTCCAGGGACTGAGGTGAGGCTGACTGGCCTGTAGTTCCCCGGATCCTCCTTCTTCCCTTTTTTAAAGATGGGCACTACATTAGCCTTTTTCCAGTCCTCCGGGACTTCCCCCGATCGCCATGAGTTTTCAAAGAGAATGGCCAATGGCTCTGCAATCACATCCGCCAACTCCTTTAGCACTCTCGGATGCAACGCATCTGGCCCCATGGACTTGTGCTCGCCCAGCTTTTCTAATAGCCCCGAACCACTTCTTTCTCCACAGAGGGCTGGTCACCTCCTCCCCATGCTGTGCTGCCTAGTGCAGTAGTCTGGGAGCTGACCTTGTTCGTGAAGACAGAGGCAAAAAAAGCATTGAGTACATTCGCTTTTTCCACATCCTCTGTCACTAGGTTGCCTCCCTCATTCAGTAAGGGGCCCACACTTTCCTTGACCTTCTTCTTGTTGCTCACATACCTGTAGAAACCCTTCTTGTTACTCTTAACATCCCTTGCAAGCTGCAACTCCAAGGGTGATTTGGCCTTCCTGATTTCACTCCTACATCCCCGAGCAATACTTTTATACTCCTCCCTGGTCATTTGTCCAAGCTTCCACTTCTTGTAAGCTTCTTTTATGGTTTAAGATCAGCAAGGATTTCACTGTTAAGCCAAGCTGGTCGCCTGCCATATTTATTATTCTTTCTACACGTCAGGATGGTTTGTTCCTGCAACCTCAATAAGGATTCTTTAAAATACAGCCAGCTCTCCTGGACTCCTTTCCCCCTCATGTTATTCTCCCAGGGGATCCTGCCCATCAGTTCCCTGAGGGAGTCAAAGTCTGCTGTTCTGAAGTCCAGGGTCCGTATTCTGCTGCTCTCCTTTCTTCCTTGTGTCAGGATCCTGAACTCGACCATCTCATGGTCACTGCCTCCCAGGTTCCCATCACTGTGTTGCCACAGCCCCTGTCATAGTGCCATGGCAGTGCCCCTCGTAATGCAGCCCAGCCCAGGCCCTGCCCTGTGCCGCAGAGTTCGACTCAGGAAATGCAGCCAGCCCAGGCTCTGGGAGCCAGCCTTCATGCAGACTGGCCTGTTTGCCACAACCTAAGTGACCAGATCTGGGTGGTGGTGTCAGGAAGAAGAGAGCTGGGACACCCAGGGCAGGGACCTTCCCCCAGCAATTCCTGCTCCCAGCCCTGATCTGATGGTCGAGCTAGAGTGTGTTCTTTAGAAAGAGCTGTGCAGTCTTGAGCTGAAGACACCGGGGCAGGAACATCTACTCCTCAGTGACCTTGGATTGGGGAATGACACCCCCAAGAGTGTCGCAAACTGTATGTACACGGGACTTCTGCTGGAAAGCGGCTGCTTCTGGGGTGGGGGCAGCTCCTGGGATCCCTCTAATTGGAGGGCATTGCTGGGGCCTCGCTTGGCAAGAGGGATGCCTGTTCTGCTGCATTTGAGCACGTGATCTCTGAAACCGGCTGTGCAACACCTGGGGGACTGTGGGTGCTCTCCAGTCAGGCTGAATGACAGCTCCGCTCCTCCCGCCCCGTGAGCTGCTTGTGGCTTTTTGTTCCTTTACATTGGCACAAATCGAACCCACAAGGGTTAATAGTTCTCCCAATCGAAGGGTCGAGGGGTTGGAGAGGCAGGACCTGAGTCTGCCTCAGAGGGGCCAGGGCTCCATGGAGGCATTCCAGACGGACATCAGAGCCAGGGAGGCTAGAACAGAACCAGGCCTGGGAGCTGGGTAAATAAGCATCATTAGCTCCATTGTACCAATCGGGAAACTGAAGCACAGAGAGGGGATGGCCACACAGCTGAGATGAGAACCCAGAAATCCTGGCTTCCAAGCCCCTACTTCTCTAACCATTAGACCCACTCACTTCCCAGAACCCAGAATAGAACCCAGGTGTCCTGGTTCCTAACTCCCCTGTTCAAACCACTAGCCCCTACTCCTCCCCCCAGCCAGTGGGATGTAATTCATCTGTGTGAATGCTGGACCTGGCATGGAAGCCCAGTGCTCCTCCGGTCCCAGGGTGGGCAGGCTGCCCGGGCATGCAGCTGAAATGAGTGATTGATGGGGCCTATAGATCCGGCGTCTCCACCAGATGCCAGTACACACAATTTACAAAGCAAATGAGCAGGGGCAGGCTGGCTGACAGGCCCTGACCCAGCCATGGGTGGGGGAAAGGGGAGGGGGAGAGGGGCTGGCGCATGGCCCCACTGTGGCTTGGAGACACAGGGAAGGGCCTATGCGCTCCATATGCCCTGAGAGACCCACACAGCTGGCTGGAGATGCAGGGCTTTGATCACAGGGGGCAGGGGCTGGGGAGATGCTGATGCTGGGTTTGTGGGCTCAGAAACTGGAGTCGGGTGGGGGGCAGGAGCAGGCCAGGCCTCTCCCCACAGGAAAGACCAACAACAGCTGCTCCCACGTGATGCCCGCTTGGCGTGAGTCGAGTGCGAGGGCCTCAGCCCAGCTCCTGATGAGACAGGGGCCCCTCCCGGCACTAATCACCCACTGCCGAGAGGCCAAGGCCTGGCTGAGCCGGGGGTGGGATCCCCGGGTGGTTCCCAGCAGGGCAGGGCAGGGCATGAGGGAAGACTGGGGCTGTTGTGCCCACAGGCCCCAGGGCAGCCGAGTATCACCAGGTGGCACTCATGGCCCATTGCTGGGTCCAGGCTGTGGCACATGTGTCCAGGCCCCTTCACTCCCTCTGGGGCTGGGCTGGGGAGCTGCCCCCACTCAGACCTGGGTGGGGCACTGAGGGCACCCACCCATGTTCTCCCATGACTGGGCGGGGAGGACTCAGCCCCTGGGCCCATCCCCCAGGACCGTGGTGGGAGGGGGAGCCCTGGAGGGGCCTGGCTATGAAGGTGGGGAGGGGCAGGGGACGTCGTGTGTACTGTGGGGGAAGGGGTTGGGGGGGCGCTGGGGGTATTGTCTGTAACACTGTGATAGCGGGAGGGGGACAGTTCTGGTTTTGACCTGGGGTGGGGCGAGGGGTCTCACAAGCCCTGAGAGCTGGGGGTAGGGGGCACTCTTTTCCCTGCAGGCGCTGGTGCCACCTGGTTCTTGGCCTGTGTGGGAGGGCGGTTCCCCAGGGTCCTGTCCCTGCTCTGGGGGCTATCACTGCAGAACCCAGGAGTCCGAGCTCACAGCCCTCCCCCCACTTCCGCCGCCCTCCCCCCACTTCCGCCACACTCTAACCCAGTAAACTCCACTTCCTGCCCTAAGCACTGGGGAAGAACCCAGGAGTCCGGTCTCTGCCCACTGCTCTAACCACTCTTCCAGGCTCCTTCCTCCCTAGTGCGGTCACTGGGGGCGACACTGCCCCTGCGCCTTGGGGTATTAGTGCCACCCCAGGCACTGCTGTCAATGTTGTATAGGGCAGCAGCGCCACCTGCTGGAGGGTGCATGAATGCAGGGCCCGGCTTTTAGGGCAGAAGCCACCAGGTGCCCATGTCTTTGCGTGGCCCTTAGAATCAGGGCAAAGGGGCCAGCACCCGACTGGGGCATAAATGGGAGGGAAGGGGGGGCATGGGGAGGTGGGCACTTCCCAAGAGACCTCCAGTGTGGGGCATCTGGTTACTCTGGCGGCAGCCTGGCGGGATCAATCCCTGCCCTGTCTTCCTGGTCTCACTCCCTAGGCTCCTTGGGGGGGGGGAGGGTCTCAGAGTCAGTCCCAGCCTCCACCCCCCAGGGCTCTGCTGCCATCCTTGGCTGCTGAGCGTCGTCCGTCCCCTGAGTGCCAGGGTCATGCCCCCCCCGGAAAACTGAGGATAAAATGGATGAGGTCAGCGGTTGCACATGCCCTGAGTGGGACATGGCATGGCCCCAGAGCTGGCACCAGGGCCACCCTTCCCCTGGGTGCCTCACTCCCATCATGCCCTGGGCACAGAGGAGCCCCAACAGGACTCTGCCAGGCTCTCCCCGGGACTCAGGGCCCCAGTCTGTCGGCTCCTCTCCAGCTGGGCCTCCGGCTTGTATCTCCTGGGCTCCACCGTGTGCCCCCCAGAGGGGGGGCATTGCTGTCCCCCTGCTCCCCAACCAGTCAGTGGAGCTAGGAGGCTGCCAGGGGCCAGTGTCTCTCTGCAGCCTCTCTGGGGGGTTGTGACCAAATGCCCTAGGCACCTGCCCAGCTGCACCCCTGCCCCTAGGCACAACCCACTGTGGCCTCAGCACCCTCTAGGGCCAGGTGATCCTGCCAGGCCTGAGTCACATTCCTTCCCCCACAGGCCGGGTCTGGCCTTGGAGCTGAGCATGGGCGCAATGTGCCCACATGTCTGGCGCTCAATGGATGCAGGGACCGGCCGTGCCATGGGCAGGGATCTGTGTACACAAGGCAGAGCTCAGAGCCAACCAGCAAGCACCATTTAGACCAGGGCACCAGCCACTCACAACCCTGCTTGTGGGAGGGGAGTGGGGGCTAGTGGTTAGAGCAGGGGAGGCTGGGAGTCAGGACTCCTGGGTTCTAGCCCCAGCTCTGGGAGGGATGTGGAACCTAGGGGGCAAAAGCAAGTGGGTGGTTGGAGGGAGAGGGGCTGGGAGCCAGGATTCCTGGGGACTGGCCCCAGCTCTGCCACTTATCCTTGGCCCAGTCTCAGGCTTTCTCCATGCCCCCTTAACCAAGATTAATGCTCCCACTTTACTGCCTGGGGCTGCTGTGCTTGTGGGGATGCTACGGGCCAGCTCCTCTGCTCCTTGCCTCGGGGGATCGGGCATTGCCCCACAGAGCCAGCAAGAGCTGAACCGGGCTCAAGGCCCAGACCAGACCCCAGCGTCCTGGCCCTGCCCGGTGCAGTGCAGGCTCCTCGCTGGGGGCCGTGGGGCCTGGGCCAAATTTGTCTTGTGGCTCCCAGTGCGTGGGTTACTCCTTCACCTCCTGTACTGGGGCTGGGGGGCTCCTGGGTTCTAGCCCTGGGTGGGTGCAGCCTGTAGAGTCCCAGGGAGCTGAGTGGGGGTGGGGTGGAGTGCCGGGGTGGGCGCTATAGGGCACAGGGGCCAGCGCAGCGACAGACACACACAGCTAACCTGGGTATTGTGGAGTCAAACCTTGAACTTTATTGTTGTCAGGGTGCAGGGGGCTCGAGCAGAAACACATCAGTGTCACGGCAAGAATCCAGCACAGGACGGACAGAGAGACGTTCGGGGTGGAGGTAAAGCCTGGGAGGGCGGTGGGGGGCGTGCAGGATCTCACCCGAGCGCCCCGCGGAGGACAGTGCTTGGCTGAGGTAATGCAGGGAGCATGTGCCCTGGACCCCACCCCACCCCAGCAGAGGCGCTCATCAGGCCTAGGGCCCCCCACCTTGTCTATTGCTTTTGCTTTATCACAGTTTTGCTGGCAGGGTTGGGAACCGCAGGTGCAAGCTCGGGGGGCTCTGATGCTGAGCTCTGAGCCGGTGGGGGCAGGAGCAGGTGTCTGGCCAGGAGCCTAACCCCAGCCCCCCCCCGCCCCAATTGTCCCAGGGTGCTGAGCTCTGAGGCATTCCTCCCCCCCACAAACTGTGGGCTGGAGGGGAGGGGGGCGTGCAGGCAGCAGTCAGCCCCATCAAGTGCCTGCCCCACAGCTAAGGAGATAGAGGGGCAGGACCCCTTGTCCCTGACCATGCAGGGCGTGGCCCAAGGGCAAGATCAGCCCCCAGCCAACCCCTTGGTGGTGGAAGCTGGTTCGAGCCCCCACCCTGGGCCTGGAGCGGACATCCCTGGCCCCACAGCTCAGATCAGCGTCCCCTGCGTCAGTGGAGACCAGCATCCCACAGGGTCAAGGGGGCCATGGGAGCTGAATCTCTCCAGACAATCAGAGGCTGTATTTGGGCAAGTGGCCTGCCGAGGAGTCATGGGCCCTGCACTGCTGGGGGCGGAGAGCAATTCTCCTCTGGCAGCCAGGGCTTTGGGGGCAGTGACTGTCACCCAGCGGGGGGTGCTAGCCTGTCACACAAGCCCTTTGCTGGGAGACCACTAGGCACCAAAGGGGCAACCATGGGGACCAGGCCGGGGGTAAGGATGAGGGGCTGTTTTGGTATTACCCCCCCCCACCTGGCACTGCCAGCCCCAGGCATTTAACAAGTGTCTGGGATTTAATGGCTGGGGGGCCTAGCGGGGGAGGGGAGGAGGCCTGGTTAATCTCCCGGAAATGACCTGGCCTCTCTCGCTAAGGCTTCCGCCCTGGTCAGGCTGCTGGCTCACAGCCCCCCTCTGAATGGCTTCCGGTGGCCCCATGGGGGGGTGCGGGGGTGCTGGGGGGCGGCCACCATGGTAACGGCATCACAACAGCCCTGTGCAAGTCTGCGTCTGGGGCAGCAGTTTTCCAGTGGCACTTGGAGCTCCCCTGGGCACCCCCCACCCCTCTCCTGGGCACTCTATCCCTTCCCCTGCCCCCCGACGGGCACCTCCCATCCCATCCCTTCCCCTGCCCCCACGAGGGGCACCCCACACATCCCTTTCCCTGATGTGCCCCTGTCCCCCCAATGTGCCCCCATCTCCTCCTGTGGCCCGTCTGCACCCTATCCTTTCCCCTGGCACCTGATGGGCACCCCATCCCTTCCCCTGGCCTTCAAGGGGCACCCCCTATCCCCTGCACACCCTAACCCCAGCCTCTCCATCCCATGTATTTGAGCTAGGGTCTGGCCAGCAGATCCCCTAACATGGGGGGTAGGAGGGGAGGTGTCCTGGTTGGAACTTGGGGCGCCACCTGCTCCCTGGCACAGGGACCCCCACCCCCACTCCCTGTTGGGGTAGCAGGGGCCCCACGGCAGGGCAAAGGGTGATTCAGCTTGTGCCCATTACCTGGGCTGAGCCCCTCAGGCCATGGGACGGGGGCATGGCCAAGGCCTAGCGTGGGCTGCAGCCCCAGGGAGGTGAGAGCCGGGTACCCAAGCCACCCAGGCTGGGTTCCCCTGCTTCACTTGGATCAGACCTCCAGGGTCCAGCCGGGGCTCCGCCCCTGCAGCATCCGAGCAGGTGCCCCATAGCGTGCTGCTTGGAGGGACCCCCATCTAGTCCTACCCCACAGGGCGGCCAGCCCCAGCCCCCCACCCTGCCAGCTGAGAGACCCCCCTCATTCTCAGCACAGCTGATAAAATCACCCAAGCTAAGGGCTTCTCCTCAAAGGCTGCGCTCACATCGCCCACTCCTGGCCCCAAAGCAGGGGGCTCAGGCCAGGCCCAGCCAGTGGCTCCGGGGGGGAGGGCGCTACCTCTAGACACAAAGCTCCTGCTCCGAAGGGCAGAGGGGCGGGTGTGGGGGCACAGTGTGGGCCGCAGGCTGCTGGCCGGGGGCCGCGGTGGGCAGTGGGAGGAAGCACGGGGGGGGCGCTATGTACATGGGGTGGCCCAGGCCCCAACGTTATTGCAATGGTGTCCATTCTCCTGGCGGGCCGGACGGGCCGCGAGCCCGGGGTGGAAGGGCATCCCTGGGCTCCCAGCTTTGTGCCTCTCAGTGCAAGTGGACATGGCTTGTGTGTCTGGGGGGCTCCCTGCCCCCGCATGGATCCTGCTTGGGGGCTGTAGGGAGCCCCCCAGCTCTGGGAGGGACGGGGGCGCCTCCCCGCAGAGAGATACAAAAGAGATTGCTTGCGATCAGTTCCCTGAGGTACAGGGGGACCTTCCCCCCAATCTGGGGTCACCCCCCAACCTGACACTCCATGGAGTCTGACGGGGGGGCTTCTCCCTTCCCCTGTCCTTCTCCCAAGATTCAGATCCCCCCCCACCCTTGGTACTAGGGAGAAAAGAGCAATGAAGGGGCCTGTGGGGGTCCCCTCGGCCACTTCCCCGGGGGGCCCAGCACTTGTGCAGAGTTGGCTGGGTCTGGGGGGATGGAGCTGGGGGGGCAGGCGGGGGATGGGCTTGTCCCTTTTCTTCTGGGGAAAAAGGATCCGAATTCCAGTTAAAAAGCCACAAACGAAAGGCCCCAAGCCCCGCCCAGCCCCTGCCCAGCCCCCGGGAGCTTGGGCGAGCACCAGGCGGGTCCAGCGGAGGTGGGCATCGAGGGGCACAGCGGCGGGCGTCAGTACGGTGAGAAGAGGATGGGCCCGTGAGCAGTTCTGATGGGCCCCGGGGCCGGACGCAGCAGCGGGTGCGTCAGGGGGGGCCCTTGCAGGAGTGGGGGCGTTGGACGCAGAGTCAGGGGGGCAGAGGCCGCGGCTGCCATCGCGGCCGCCATGGCTAAGGGGCTGGGCAGGAGTCCGGCCGCCAGCGACTTCGGCAGGTCCTTGGGGAAGGCCAGGGGGCCCTGCAAGAGAGAGAGAGGCGGGCTCAGGGGGCGCCCACAGAGAGCGCCGAGTATGGGGGGGCACAGAGAGTGCTGGGCTGAGGGGGCACCCACAGAGAGTGCTAGGCATGGGGGGGAGGGGCACCCACAGACACAACACCGGGCTGGGGGGTGCCCACAGACAGAGCACTGGGTGGGTGGGGTGACCACCCATGGGGGCCGGCCAGGACAGGCCAGGGCGTACAGGGGGCCATATTTGTCAGCCACCCTCCAGCTGCCTGCCCACTGCATCCATCCGTCTATGGCACCCATCCGTGTCCATGGCTTGCAGAATACCCATCCGTCCATCCATCTGTCCATGGAATCTCTACCTCCAACTAACGCCCTTGCTGCAGTGCTCCTGCCCCCTCGGCCCCTGCACTCCTAGGAAGCTCCAGCCCCCCTCGTGACTAGCCCCAATTCTCTATGCAGTTGGGCCCAGCAAGGTGAAGGGAGCACCCCCCAGCCTCTCAGCTCACCCCCACTCCCACCCCCCAGCCTCTAAGCTGTCCCCCACCCCCACCTCTCAGCTCACCCCACCCCCGCCTCTCCGCTCACCCCCGCCTTTCAGCTCACCCCACCCCCACCCCCCTGCCTCTCAGCTCACCTCACCCACTTTCCCTAACCCCCGCCTCTCCGCTCACCCCCAGCTCGGCTGAGCTGCGCTGCTTCTTGTGCCGGCTCAGCAGGGGGTTGGGCTTCCCGGCTACCCCATCCCGGTGTCTCCGGCTGGAAATGTGCTGTGGGGGGAGAGGAGAGAGTCAGAGCCCTGCCTTGAGCTGCTAGACCCTGCTCCCCTCCCAGAGCTGGGCATGGAACCCAGGAGTCCTGGCCTCAGTCCCCTGATCCAACCACTAGACCCTGCTCCCCTCCCCGAGCTGGGCATAGAACCCAGGAGTCCTGGCCACAGCCCCCTGCTCCAACCACTAGACCCTGCTCCCCTCCCCGAGCTGGGCATGGAACCCAGGAGTCCTGGCCCCAGTCCTCTGCTCCAACCACTAGACCCTGTTCCCCTCCCAGAGCTGGGCATGGAACCCAGGAGTCCTGGCCCCAGCCCCTTGCTCCAACCACTAGACCCTGCTCCCTGCCCAGACATGGGAGACCGGCCTGCCACCACCCCACATGCCCTGGGGGTAGGGGCTAAGGGGGAGGAGTGATGGTGGGGTGGGGAGGCTGGGAGGATATGGGGGTCCCCAGCAGTGCCCCACCTGTTTGAGCTGGATCTCCGAGTTGACCTTGACGTTGCAGATCTCACAGTGGAAGGTGCGCTCCTGAGCATTGGGGTCCTGGCTGCCTGGCTCCCCGCTGGCCGTGGGGCTCAGCCGTGGGTATGCCTTGATGGGCCCCAGTCCGCTGCGCGCCTCCAGGATGGTTTTGTGCTTGGTACCTGGGGGGGGGGGGGGAGTGAGGGGGGACAGTGGTGGGAGCAACCTGGCCCTATGACCAGTGCTCCCACCCCACTCCCCACAGCGCCCTCTGCTGGGAATGGCTGGGGCTGGAGGAGCCGGAAGCTCCTTGGACAGCCAGCGCTCCCGTCCTGCTCTCCACAGTGCCCCCTGCTGGAGAGGCTGGAGCCTTGATTAATTTCACTTTGGATGGACTGAGTTTGCTGGCTCTTTGCTGGACCAATCCGAGGGCAGAAGCCCCCTCCCCCCCCCGTCTTGGCCCCGTGCTCAGCTCAGTCACAGCCAGTGGCCCAGGCCAGGGCAAGTCCCTGGGGCTAGGGCTGCTTGGCGCAGCACGGATGCTCCCCACAGAAAGTCCCTGCTCAGAAGCCTGGCTGCCGCCCCTCGCACGCCCAGTACAGACCGGGCTACCGGCAGGGGGCACGTGGGGAATTCCCTGGGCACTCCCTGAGGGGCGGGAAGCTGGTCACAAACGTCCCCTGCCCAGCTCACTTGCCCCAATCCACAGCTCACCCCACTCTGCTGTCCCAGCCCTGGCTCCCCACACACACAGTTGTGCCCATGCCCCCCAATCCCGACCCACAGCCCCCTGCTACTGTAGCCCTGGCCTCCCTCACACAGCTCAGTCAATGTCGCTCAGTCTCAACCCACAGAGACCCTTACTAGTTGGTGTGCCCGCAGGACAGATGGGGGCGGGGTATGGCTGTGAGGGGGCGGCTGGATGAGCTGATGTGGGGGGCTAGCTGCACAACTGGGAGGTGGCTGGACGAGCGGGGTGTGGCTGGATGAGCTGGGGGGGGCTAGATGAGCTGGGGGGTAGCTGTATGAGCAGGGTGTGGCTGGAAGAGCTGAGGGCGGTGGGGGCTAGAAGAGCCGGGGGGCTGGATGAGCGGGGTGCGGCTGGATGAGCTGGGGGGGGCTAGACGAGCTGGGGCATAGCTGGATGAGCTGGGGGGTGGGCTGGACGAGCTGTGGGGGGCTAGATGAGCCGGGGCGTAGCTGGATGAGCAGGGTGTGGCTGGAAGAGTTGGGGGTGGTGGGGGCTAGACAAGCCAGGGGGGCTGGATGAGCGGGGTGTGGCTGGATGGGGCTAAGCGAGCGGGGGGGCTGGATGAGCTTGGGAGGGGTGGCCGGAGGAGCCGGGGGGGTGGCTGGACGGGAAGCACGTTGCAGCCGCAGGGCGGGGTCGGCTGGGCTCACTGTGGCCCTTGCTCTGTTTTTCCAGGGCTGGGAGCTGGCGCGGGGCAGGAAATGCGGGTCCCCGGGGAGGGGCGCCGGGAGCTCAGGCCAGGGCCCAGGCCCGTCTCTCTGCCAGGCTCTGGAGGCCCAGCCCCGGCTGCTTCTGCAAATTAGAGGCTCCCTGGGCTGAGCCCCAGCAGCTGGGCATGCTGGGAAATTCCAAACTGGTAAAGAAGGGCTGGGGTTGCAGGACTCAGGGAGAATGCTGGGGGGGTTGGGATTGAGGGGCACTGGCAGAGCTGGGGATTGGGGGGAGCCCAGGGCTGGACTAGCAGGGGGCTGCGGGTTGGAATTGAGGGGCACTGGCAGAGCTGGGGGATGGAGCCCAGGGCTGGGCTAGCAGGGGGTTGCGGGTCAGGATTGGGGGCACCGGCAGAGCTGGGGGGTGGAGCCCAGGGTTGGGCTAGCAGGAGGCTGCGGGTCAGGATTGGGGGCACTGGCAGAGCTGAGGGGAGCCCAGGGCTGGGCTAGCAGGGGTTGCAGGTTTGGATTGGGGACACTGGCAAAGCTGGGGGGTGGAGCCCAGGGCTGGGCTAGCAGGGGCTGCGGGTTGGGATTGGGGGCACTGGCAGAGCTAGGGGGTGGAGCCCAGGGTTGGGCTAGTAGGGGGTTGCGGGTCGGGATTGGGGGCACTGGCAGAGCTGAGGGGAGCCCAGGGCTGGGCTACCAGGTGGCTGTGGGTTGGGATTGGGGGCATTGGCAGAGCTGGGGGAGGTGGAGCCCAGGGCTGGGGGAGCCACATAATTACATAGAGTTCTGCCCTAGGGCATGTGCCCCGGTGCTGCCCCTGGTCTGGGAAATGCCCAGGTTCCCCTGCTGGCCCGGTGCTGCCCTGTACCACCCTGCTCACATCCCTGATTGTGGAACCTTGGAGCTGTTTCAGAAAGGACCTGAACTTTGCTGCGCAGCACCGTGCAGGGCCCAGCCCTGGGGCAAGGACATGGTTATTTTAGTCTCTAAAAACACGGCAGCATTGTTGGGCCTGGCAGCACCCGGCAGAACAGCCCCCGCAGGACGAGGCGCCACATGGCCCCTGCTGGCACAGCCCAGGGTGGAGCCCCTGTTCCACAGCAGGGCTGCCTGCCCCCCGGCCCTGTACCTTTGTTGTGAGCCTCCAGCTGCGACAGGGAGTTCACAGCCACCTTGCAGAGGGCACAGTACAGCAGCTTCTTGGCCTTCTCCTCGTCTGACTTGGAGGCCGCCCCTGGCCCCACGCTGCTGTTGCTGCTGGGCACACAGGTGTCAGCGGGCGCTGATGCCACATCCCCCTTGGCCAGCGTGCCCCTGGGCTCCTGGCTCGCTTCGGCAAAGGAGGCCTGGTAGGGCGGCACGGCCGGGACCGGAGACGCCAGGTAGGGGGGCTTGAAGGGCGAGGTGGGCGCCGAGGGCACTGTCACCCCCAGCCCGTTCTGCTGCTCAGCTGCAGGAGAGAAGAGAAAATTCAGAGCTTGTGTGGGGTGGGGAGCCAGGCAGGATTGTAGGCACAGCTGGATCCTTGGGGTCTGTGCCCCACGGTAGAAGGGGTCAGCCCGTTGGGATGCCTGGATGCGAGATGGGGACCAGGACAGGCTCAGCAGCTGTGCGGCAGGGAGAGGACTGGCTGCAACCTCTGCCCCCTGCATCCTGCCAATCCCTGAACACCCCACAGGTCCCCCTGCCCCCCAGGTGCAGTGGAGCCACCAGCTGGCCAGCCAGGGGGAGCCCAGCCAGCTAGCAGGGGGAGGCTGCCCCCCACGGTGCCTGCGGAGGGCATAATCTTGGGTCCGGACCAGCGCATGCCCCGCTGTTGCAGTGTGGGTGACCAGTGGCACCATTAGCACTTGCTGCTCATCCCCCGGGGCAGCATGGGGAGGAGCAGAGGCTGGCAGGAGTCGGGCTGGCAAAGGGGCGGCCTGTAGAGGGGCACTGGGGCTGGGATTCAGGGGCCTCGGCACAGCTGTGTGTGGTGTAGCCCCAGGCTGGGGGCTGTGGGTTGGGCCTGAGGGGCATCACCTTCTCTACCCAAACCAGCCCGGCTGGGCCACCAGGTCATGCCAACTGAGCCAGGGGCATGGGCTGAACTCTGCGTGAGCACCATGGGGGAGCAGCTCCCATGGGGCCCGACAGGAGCCCAGGGCCCTCCCCCATTGACTGCCCATGAGGGGCCAGCTGGGGTTGGGTGCAGGACAGGTTCTGGGGCACCAGGCTGGACCATACATGTCCGAGCCTGGGCTCCCGGTGCCCTCGCTGTGCCAGGCACCTTAGCTTGGAGGGAAAAAAGGGAGAAGAGACACGTACATGCTGAGGGGCTCCAGGGCAGCCCAGCTGCTAGTCCTGTCCCCCCAGCCATGGGCCTCCCCCTCCCCATCCCACAGCCCTCAGGGGCCAGCGGGGCCATGCCTGGGCCCTGGCAAAGCAGCTGTGAAGTCTGGTGGCCAGGAATGAGCTCAGGGCAGCCATGTGGAAGAGCTGCCAGCGGTAGGGGTGGGAGGAACTCGGTCCACCACTGGGGCACAGGGCCCTGGACCCATTGCATCCATGTGGGTCTCTGCCCCCCAACTGGAACCCCTGCATGGGGGCATGCTAAGAGGAAGGGGATGAACCCTCTGCCCTCACTGGCATCCAGGGGCACCCTAGGAAGTGGGTCAGGAGCATCGTCTCTGCTCTGCAGAGGAGGAAACTGAGGCAAGGAGAAGGGAAGTCAGGCAGGAGCAGAGCTAGGAACAAAACCCAGAAGTCCTGGCTCTCTTGGCTCCCCCCCGCCGCTAACCACTAGACCCCATTCCCCTCCCAGAGGCAGGGATAGAACCCCACCACCGCCCCCATTCTAAGCACTTTCTAAGACCCCACTTCCCTCCAAGGGCCAGCCTGGCTCAGGGGTGGTTCCTGTACCCGGCCCCGAGGAGCTGGGACCCCAGGACCAAGCCCGTGGGCCTGGCCTGGCCGGTCCCCTCCTCCCAGCAGGCTGTGTCCATGAATCCCAGCATGCATTGCTCCATGCCCATGCTCCCGGGTGCACTGGGGAAATGCCCAGGTTTCCCAGCCGGCACTGGGGCACACAGACATCCCACTGTCGTGCTGCCCGTGGCGACAGGCCCAGTGATTGTCCGGGCACAGAGATCAGCCCCAAAGCAAAGCCCAAGGTGACGTCCCCAGCCTAGGGGCCTGGAGGGCACAGACCCCTTGGTGCCGGGAGGAGGGGACCCCTGGGAACCCTTTACAGTGAGAGCGGACAGACATTGGGCCCAGCCAGCTCTGCTCACACACGTTCCCCATGCTGGGTGCCAGGGCTGTGGGGAACAGGGCCTCCTTGGGGGTTCAGCCCCTCCTAGCCCCCAGCGGCTCAGAAAGACTGGGAGCTGCCCACCCCGCTCCAGGCAGGGCTGCCATGGGAGGGGGGTGGGGCGGTGCCCAGCATGGCCGGGGTGGGGTGGAGGGTCAAGAGCCATGGCGACGGCGGATCAGGTCTGGGACTGAGCGAGACAGACAGACGCTGAGCAGGAGCCGGTGCCAAGGGCAGGGCCCAGTAGCAGCAGCGCAGACGTCCGCCTTCCTCGCTCCTCCGCCAGGGGCCGACCTGCTGCCTCCAGACCAGCAGGGTCCAGCAGAGGCTGCCAGCGCTCTAGGGCTTTACCTCCCAGAGCTTCCCCCGCACTGAAATGCAGCCACCTCTGGGGTGGGGCATGGCAGCTGGCTAACAGTGCACAACAGGCTGCCAGGAAGTGAGGACGGATGCTGGCATCCACAGGGAAGTGCGGGGGGCTCGGATGAGACGGGCTGAAGAGACACTGGAATCTGGCCAAGACAGGGGGGACTCTGAAGAGAGCCAGGGAATCTATCATGGCCCCGAGCAGTCAGGACACTACAGCTCATCCCAAGGATGGCGCCTTCTGCAGCCCAGTGCCCCCTAGCGCCATGCTGGGATCAGCCCTGCCTGAGGCAGAGCGCCCCTGCTGAGCCCCTCCTCCCCGCTCCCTGCAGCCCAGCGCCCCTGAGCGCCACACTGGGGTCAGCCCTGCCTGCGAGTGGAGAGCGCCCCCTACTGAGCCCCCCACTGCTCCCTGCAGACCCTGTAGTGTTTTGTGGTGGGCTCCCGTGCCAGCCCTGCCCCCGCTCAGCCTGGCCGCGTGCCTGCCCCACGCCGCAGAGGGAGGGATCTATCACTTAGCACGGCTGGGTAATGCCATCGATCGGCTCCGAGAACGAACCTGCCCAGGCCGTGGCAGAGCCCACGGCGCCTTCAGACGGGCTCTCCCGGCTCTCCTGGGCCCAGGTTGCCACAAATACAGCCCCCCCCCCACCTAGCCTCCCCTCCCGCGCTGGCCCAGTCTCCTTCCCCCCCAGCCCAGCCCCCCCACACACCTAGCCTCCCCCCTGCACTGGCCCAGCCCCCCACACCTAGCCTCCCCCCCCACACACACACACCTAGCCTCCTCCCACGCTGGCCCAGTCTCCTTTCCCCTCAGCCCAGCCCCCCGTATGACCCTCCCCATACCTAGCCTCCTCCCACACTGGCCCAGCCCATGTCACCCTCCTTCCCCACCTCACCCAGCCACCCCATACACTCCCCCCCAGAGCTGCCCTTCCCGCCCCCCCTCCCGAGCACAAGGCCCAGAGTGCGATTTCTGCTCTATAATTCATGGGGCCCCACTAAACTTCCCCCCGGCCCCAGTTCCACTCATGAGGAAAGCTTCCAGACCCAGGGCACGCAGGGTAGCACGGCTCCGGTAACCAGCTCACATGGGGGGGGGGGGCAGAGCTTGGAGCCGGCTGGAAGCACCCATGGGCCCACTGGGGTCCCACAACTGGGGCACTAGCAGCAGGGGGTGATCCCTCCTCCCCCCAGCCTCCCTGTGCAAGGAGCTAGGGCAGAATGGAGAGGGGGCTGGGCCCTGTCTGGGCTCCCACGCCAGGTTATGGGGGGTGGGCAGAGGTTTGGGGGGAGATCTGCTAACACTGGGGTGCTGCCAGGAGGGAGGAGAGTGACTCCACAGGGGGTGCCCTCCCCTCCATCCAGGATGGCCCCAAACCAGGGCAGACATGAGAGCACCTGCCCCACGGCCCTGCCCTTCCTGCCCCGCAGCTCTGCCAGTGCCCCCCAGTCCCCTACCATCCCAGCCCTGGGCTTCCTGCCCCCAGCTCTGCCAGTGCCCCCCAGCTCCCTGCCATCCCAGTCCTGGCCTGGCCTTTCTGCCCTCCAGCTCTGCCAGTGCCCCACAGTCCCCTGCCCCCCCAGCTCTGCCAGTGCCCCCCAGCCCCCTGCCATTGCAGCCCTGGGCTTCCTGCTCCCAGCTCTGCCAGTGCCCGCCAAACCTGATGCCCCCGGGCCCCTCTGTTGCAGCCTAGTTTGCTGTTGGCTCTAAGGATGGGATGCCCAGGGGAGAACAGGATCTGGATCCAGTCTGTCCCCTCCCTGCCGCCCCCATGAACACGGCGCCAGCTGCAGGTGCAAGCCGTGACCTCGGCCTTGGCAGTGGTATGGGGATGGGCAGGGGTGTGGGGGGGAGGGCACGAGTTCATTATCCGGTAGCACCGCAGCGCCAGGCTCTGCAGAGCCACCTGGCTTCCGGGCGCCACGCAGCTCCATTACCCGCCTGTTGCAACTGCAATCAATTTTTAATTTGATGCTATTTAATTAGCCGCCTGGCTCGGCTGACGAGCCAGCTTGGGTTTCCACTGCAGAGGGAGCTGCCCCAGAGCTGGACTTGGAGGATGGGCCGGGGCTGGCCTGTGTGCGGTTGGGGATGGGATGGAATTGCTCCCTGCTCCCAGGGCACCGTTGCTGGGCACCACTGAGCCGCCGACGTCCCACCCCAGAACCAGCCTCATTTCCGCCCGTCAGTGCAGGCTGGCGGCTGCCGCGCAGGGCACTGCTGGGACTGCCCCCAGCCCTGTGCCGAGAATGGGTCCTCCCTGAGGCACTACTGCTGCCTGGGGCAGGATCCCCCAGCCCCCCAACCCCAGGGGTGCCCCATTATCCCCTCCGGCACCAGCACAAGACCAAGAGGGTGGGGAAGGTGCTAAGGGGAGGGTTAGCGCCGTGTGTGATCAAAGCTCCCATCCCCCCCGCCGGCTGGTGGGGACATGGTTGCCGAGGCCCCAGGGGGGAAGTGGGAAAGGCCCGTGGGGGCGGGGGGCAGGGATCACCTGGCTTGTCCGAGTCGCTCTCACTGATGCTGGACATGGGGCTGCCCACGGGTCCCTGCTTGTTGCCCTCACGGGGCCCCGACTCCTTCTGCCGCGTCTTGGCCGCCTCCATGCCCTTGACGCGCCGGGCGTGTCGGTTCCCCTTGTAGTGCGCCTCGGCCTGGCTCTGCGGGGAGAGGGGGGTCAGGGCGCCCTGGGAAACCCCGGCAGAACGGCCCCCACCCTGCCCCCATCCTCCCTTGCCCTGCCCTCCAACCTCCCCAAGCTCCCAGGGCAGTCCCCCACATCAACCCCCCACCTGACACTTCCTCCACAGTGCGGTCCCCGCATAAACCCCTGACCCTCCCCCCAGAGTGTGGCCCCCTACACCAACCCCCGACCCTCCCCCACAGCACAGCCCCACCACATCAACCCCCGACCCTCCCTCTTACAGTGTGGCCCCCCCACGCCAACCCCTGTCCCTCCCCCCACAATGTGGCCCCTCATATCAACCTCCGATTCTTCCCCCACACTGTGGCCCCCCGCATCAATCTGTGACCTGACACTTCTCCCACAGTGCGGCCCCCTACATCAACCCCAATCCTCCCCCCACAGTGCAGCCCCCCACATCAATCCCCAACCTGACACTTCCCCCACAGTGCAGCCCCCCCATAAACCCCTGACCCTCCCCCCAGAGTACGGCCCCCCCAAATCAACCCCCGACGCTCCCCCACAGTGTGGCCCCCCCAACACCAACCCCCGACCTGACACTTCCCCCACAGTGCGGCCCCCCCACATCAACCCCTGACCTTCCCCCCATAGCTCCCTGACCTACCCTTCCCTTCAGCAGCCCCCCAATGCTGCCTACAACACCCCCCCCCAGTTGCTTGGCCCCCTCACCCCCATGACGGCTGACAAGTTCTCCCCCTCCATTAACCCCCTCCCATGGAGATCGGGGCTGGCACCACTATCACACCCCATCTCACTTCATGCACATCCCCCCAGGGGCCAGAGTGTGTGTGTGTGTGTGTGGGGGAGGTGAGGAGTCCGGGGGGCCCTCCCTGCAGCCAGCACAGACCCGTGGGCCCCTTGGGGCAGAATGGGCCCCAAATGCTCCCAGCTGGCCACACCCCATCCTGAGCTCCAGCCAGCTCAGCGCCTAGGGCCTGGCTCAGCACCATGGGGGAGCAGCCCCTGGCCTGCAGGCAACACAGCACGGGGCTGCGGAGGCGCGGGAGGGGGCCCTGGGTCAGCTCTGCCCCACCCAGCCCTGAGTGTGTGTGACCCAGACGCGCCTGCCCGCCTGCCACCTCCGCCAGCCGGGCAGTGTGCGGAGGGGGGGGCAGGGACCCACTGTCAGAGCCCAGACCCCCAAGGACACACAGACAGGGCGGTGCTTCCAGAGCCACAGGCCAGAGGGGAGCATTGGGAGTAGCCCCCCAAGGCTCCTGGAAAAGGGCCAGAGAATCCACACAACACAGAGCCCCCCACTACCCCAGTCCTGGGCTCCCCCGCCAATTCTATGGTGCCCCTCAATCCTGACCTGCAGCCCCCTGCTTTCCCATCCCTGGGCTCCCCCTGCCAGCTCTATGGTGCCCCTCAATCCCGACCCGCAGCCCCCCACTACCCTAGCTCAGGGTCCCTCCCCAGTAACTGGAAGTGAGGCCGGCTGGGGGGGAGGGGTACACAATTCCCTCTCCCAGTCATTGCTGGCAAGACCCTCCCATGAAAGATCCCAGCTGGGAGCTCTGACAGCCTGAGGCAGGGGAGGGTCCAGCACATTGCAGCCAGAGCGGCTCCTGCCCCCATGCAGCTCCCCACTAGGGCCTGGAGCACTCAGCAACTGGGCCAGAGGGGAGAGCCTCGGGATCTAGTGGATAGAAAGGGGGGCTGGGAGCCAGGACTCCTGGGTTCCATGCTCTGCTCTGGGAAGGTGAGGGGCCCACTGGTTAGAGCAGGGCGGTGGGAGCCATGAGAGGGAATGACTGGGGTGCTGCTAACGCCCTGGGGTGGATGTGCTGCCTTCACAGCACCCCCACATGGCAGAGGCTCTTGCTGCAGCCACGCCCAGTTTGGATTCTCTTCTGCGCCTAACGAGTCTCATTGTTCTGGGGCTTGCTCCCGGGGCGCCCTGGGAGATCCCCTGAACCCCACCCTGCCCAGCTGGAGAGACATGGCCCTCCCCAGCCACATTGGCTACCAGAGCCGGCAGAGGCCACCCAGGGGCAGAGATGGGACTGTCCTGGGCATGGGGCAGAGAGCTGGGAGTGTGGGGCGCTGGAGGGGAGCGCTGGGCTGTACGCAGCCCGAAGGGGGCGCTGGGCTGTACACTGCTCGGAGGGGGTGCTGGGGGGAAGCGCTGGGCTGAACGCCGCAGAGGGGGCGCTGGGGGGGAGCGCTGGGCTGAATGCCGCCCGGAGGGGGCTCTGCGGGGCAGCACTGAGCTGTACCCTGCCCGGAGGGGTTGCTGAGGGGGGAGCGCTGGGTTGAACGCCGCCCGGAGGGAGCGCTGGGGGGAAGCGCTGGGCTGTACCCTGCCCAGAGAGGGCGCTGGGGGGAACACCTGGCTGTAGCCGCCCCGGCGGAGGCTGCTTCTAGCCGCACTCAGCCTTGTTTATTTATCCCAGGACTCGGCGCCTCCGCTCCACCTGGGGTCACAGCCTGAGATGTGGCTGCAGCCCCACAGCTGGGAGACAACAACAAACCACAGCTCAGCTAATCCCCAGCCACGGGCCAAGGGCCCCTGGCGCAGCCCCTCCCCCCCCCCCCCCAGCATGCAGCGAGGCGTGAGGACAGCGCTGCGGGTCCACAGCCCCTGGTTGCTGCTGGGAGAGGGACGAACCCTGGGGCTCTGCCGGTGCCCCTCAATCCCGACCCGCAGCCCCTGCTATCGCAGCCCTGGGCTCCGCCCCCCACCCCAGCTCTGCCGGTGCCCCTCAATCCTGACCCGCAGCCCCTGCTATCGCAGCCCTGGGCTCTGCCCCCCACCCCAGCTCTGCTGGTGCCCCTCAATCCCGACCCGCAGTCCCTGCTATCTCAGCCCTGGGCTCCCGCCCCAGCTCTGCCGGTGCCCCTCAATCCCGACCCGCAGCCCCTGCTATCTCAGCCCTGGGCTCCCCCCAGATCTGCCGGTGCCCTGGTGCTGCTGGCAGGCCGTGGGGCTGGCCGTGGGACTGGCTGTGGGGCGTTGGTGCCCGTGGGGAGATGTCACCCGTTTTCGGGACATGTTTCCGAGGGTTTAAACTTTCAGTGCCTTGTGCCAAAGGACAGCTGTGGCAGCAGCCGCCCCCATCCCCCACTAGGACTGGCACCCTTCGCTCTGGTGGATACCCACTGGCCCCAAACTGCACCCCCGAGGGCCGGGGGGCTCTAAGTGCATCCTGGGGGGAGGAGATCCCCCTCCCACACCACCTCTGGAGCGGCCAGCCAGGGGCTGGGAGCAGATCCTGGCCTGGTTGCCGGAGCAGACAGGAATAACAGCTGCACTGACGCAGGACAATGCTGCGGGGGGGAGGGGGGGCGAAATCTCTCCTGCTGAACTAGCTCTGCACAGCTGGCCTGGGGCAATGCAGGTAAAGTGGTGCCCAGCCTGCAGGGGGCACTGCTAGCCCCTGGTACCCCATTCCCTGGGCTCTGCCCAAGGGGCCCAGCCTCGGACATGCCTCGCCCCAGCTGGGCCCCACCGCCAACCCACTCCAGCCCAGCTCGAACCACAGAGCAGCAAATAACCCCGCCCCCGAGACCCTGGCCCCAGGGCCAAGGGCCTGACGCAGTGGGGAGCGGAGCCGGGGCAGGGCTGGGCGACCGAACAGAGCCCAGGGGTGCTCGGAGGGGTGGGGGGGCTCAGCAAGGCGCGCTTTCCCCTCCCAGTCAGTGCTGACCCCGGGGTGCTGTGCTGGGGGGAGGGGGCTTGTCGGGGGCTCTCCCCTCCCGGTCAGGGCTGACCCTGGCGCTAGGGGGCACTGTGCTGGGGGGAGAAGGCTCGTCAGGGACTCTCCCCTCCTGGTCAGGGCTGACCCTGGCACTAGGGGGCACTGTGCTGGAGGGAGTGGAGGGTAGGCTCAGTCGGGGGCACTCCTCTCCCTGTCAGTGCTGACAATGGGGTGCTGTGCTGGGGGGAGGGGGCTCGTCGGGGGTCTCCCCTCCCGGTCAGTGCTGAACCCGGCGCAAGGGGGCACTGTGCTGGGGGGAGGGGGCTCGTCGGGGGCTCTCCCCTCCCGGTTAGTGCTGACCCTGGTGCTAGGGGGTGCTGTGCTGGGGGGAGGGGGCTCCTTGGGGGCTTTCCCCTCCTGGTTAGTGCTGACCATGGTGCTAGGAGGTGCTGTGCTGGCGGGAGGGGGCTCGTCGGGGGTCTCCCCTCCCGGTCAGTGCTGAACCCGGCGCAAGGGGGCACTGTGCTGGGGGGAGTGGTGCAGGGCTCGGTCAGGGGCTCTCCCCTCCCGGTCAGTGCTGACCCCTGGACCGCGCCCTGACTGCTCCCTGCATGCACCCCCCGCCCCCCCCACCCCCACGCACACGCACACTGCCTGCCGGACAGCACTTTCCGCATGGTCCCACAACGCTCCTGGGCAGGGCAGGGTGACTGTGGATCCGTTACAGGCAGGGAACATCAGGCCCAGCGCGGGGCCAGCACCAGCCAAGGTCATGCTGAGCCAGCGGGAGAGCTGGGAAGAGAACCCCGGTGTCCTAACCCTCAAGCTTCCACCAGCCAGCGTTCCCCTCCCAACCTCCCACCACCCTGCTGGAGTCTGAGGAGGTGGAGCTGAGTGGTTAGAGCGGGTGAGGTGAGCCAAGACTCCTGGTCCTATCCTTGTTCTGTCACTGAATTTCTATGTGCTCACACACCAGCCACTCACTCTGTGACTCAATTTACCCCCTGGAATGAGGGAGGGATCAACAGGGCCAAAGGAACAAGGAGCTAGAGTGAGCCCCAGGGGGAAGGTCAGTGTCAGACAGGGGCCAGGCTGCGGGGGGAGGGGAAAGGGTCTGACCCCATCCCACCCACCAGGGAACACACAGGACAGACAGACGAGCTCTCAGCAGCTCCCACGTCCATTGGTGGTCGAGGAGCCAGCCTGGTCTGAACAGTCCCCTTCCTGGCCTGGCGCAGCTTAGCCTGGCCCGCCCCTCCTGTGGGACCCAGACCAACTCTGCCATCCCCCACCTTGGGTCACGTCCCTGGGGTCCAAGCAGAGCCTAGCCCTCATCGGCCCTGTGACCAAGCGGGAAGTTTGGGTAATATTTTTAAGAAGCTGAGCTGTGCCTCAGTTTCCCCTATGTGCAACACTGCTCCCTAGTGATGGGGGGAGGCCTGTGTGCTCTCGGGGCAGGCTAAGATGCAGGTGGGTATCACCAAGCTGTCTGGGCCTTGATCCCCACCTCAGGGCAAACCCAATCGCCAAGACATGGCCACCTAGCAAGCAAGGCCCCAGAGAGATACGGACTCAGGCCTCTGCAGAGGGGGCTGAGCCCCTCCCACTCGGGAGCCCAGGCTGGGGCTAAGTGCTGGCTGCTGCAGGAGTGGGGGGTTCAGGGGGTTCAGAGGGGCTTGGGCTGCCCACGATGGACTCTGCTAGCCAAGGACCCCGGTCCAAGTGAGCCAAGTGTGTGGCTGCGCCGGCCGGGCATCCCTGTGGTGCTGGCCCACAGGGTGAAGGCCCCGAGGTCCTCAGTGAAGCCGTGTGGCTTGCCCTGGGGGAAGAATGACACCCTAGGGGTCTGGGTTACTGAAGGGGGCCTCCCGGAGACTGGTCCAAAGCTGGGGCCGCAGCACCCAGCTGTGGATCTGCGATAGGTTCTGGGTCCAGCTGCCTTGGGGCTGGCGATCCCGGCTCATGGGGCGGGGGGCCTTTGCCAGGAGCTGATGCAGCAGGGGACTCACCTCTGAGTTGAAGCGGATCTGGCAGACGTTGCAGGAGATGACGGGGCGCCGGGCCTTGCTGAGGGGTGCCCCGAAGGTGTGGTTAATCACCGCCTTCTGCACTGGATCCATCTGTGGGGAGAGTGATGCTGTGAGGAGCCACGGGGAACTGGGCACCCACAGAGCCCTGGGCATAACTTTGGGGGCTCTGCCTGCCCCACCCTGGGGGGTCTCCTCCTGCAGCGACTGGGGGAACTGCTCCCAGGGAAGCTGGACTAAACTCCCATGGGTGGGTCTCTCTCTCCAACAAGAAACATCACCAACTGGGGCCCCGCTGACCATTCATAGAGGGAGCTCAGTGACCCACCCCAGCTACCCCTGGCCCCACCTCCCAGCTCTGCCAGTGTCCATGGGGCAGGGTGGTAGTGGAGCAGGGGATGCAGCCAGCAGACCAATGCATGGAGGGAATGGGCCAAGGGGCACTCCCCCCGACCCCTCCCACCACAGGAGCTCCAGGGGTCACTCCATTAGCTGGCAGAAGCAGTAGGCTGTTACCTGCCTAAACATTAGAAGACATGGTACTCAGCCAGCAGGTCCATTCATCATCTGCAGACAGACTGCTCCCTCCCCTGCCCATGTTGGGCTCCCCTGCCCCCTGAGCAGCGTACAGCCCAGCGCTCCCCCGACAGGGATGCATGGAGTCTCTGTAATGGGCCAGCCCAGCCCCTAGATCCAAACAGCCCCGCCGCGATCCAGCTCCAAACAGCACCTTGGGCCCCTCCCTTGCTCCTGGGGGAGCTGGCAGTTCACCCTCCCTCCAACCACAGCCCCCGCTGGCTGCTCCCCTGGTACACATGCTTGCTCGCTCGCAGCTTCCCTTTCCCCCAGCCACTGCCCCCCTACCCCAATACACATTGGCAGCTGCCCCTCCCCCCCAGCCACAGTCCCCCTGCCCTCCCCCAATACACATGCTGGTAGCTCCGCCTCCCCACAACCATGGCTCTCCTGCCTCCGATACACACTCTGGGGGCTCCTCCTTCCCACCAAGATACACACACTAGCACCCTGCCCTCCCCAAAACCTCCAACCTAGCACCTTGCCCGCCCCAGCACCCCCCAAGGGCCCAGCTCTGCCCCTGCTGATCCCCAGTGCCACCAGCCCTGCCACCTGCGCTTCCCCCAGTCCCACCACTTTCCATTTGCTGCAGTAACTGGAGCATATTAAAATTCCAGCTGCAAACACATCCTATGATTGCAGGGAGCGGGGGCGGGCGCCAGTTGCGGGTGCTGGGAACAGGGATGTGCCAGAACCGGGGGGCTGGCTGCCGAGATATAGGCCCCTGCAGGGACCCCGCTATCTCACCCCCACCCCGGGGCAGCCTGCAGCTCCTGATGCTGAAGTCCGGGAAGGGAGCTCAGGAGAAGGCCTGGGTTGGCTCAGTCCCCTCTGGGAAGCAGGGTCGCCGGGCAGAGAACGGGCAGGGAACATGCAGCCGCCCCAGCCCTGGAGGAGCTGGCAGGGGCTGGATCCAGCTCCAGGCTGTGTCTGATGGGAGGCCGGACTTGCAGGGTGTCCCCACAGATCCTGCGGGCCACTTCCCTTGCTCCAGCATCCCAGGCAGGCTCCCCTGCCCCGGGAGCCCTCACCTGCTCTAGGGCCCATCACTGCCCTAGTCCCTCATCACCCACATTAGTCCCTCATCACCCGCCCTTGTCCCCCATCACCTGCCCCAGGTCCCATCACCTGCCCCAGGTCCCATCACCTGCCCTAATCCCCCATCATCCGCCCCAGGGCCCATCACCTGCCCTAGTCCCCCAACACCCGCCCTAAGGCCCCTCACCGCCCCAGGGCCCATCACCATCCCTAGTCCCCCATCACCCGCCATGGGGGCTCCTCACCTGCCCTCGTCCCCCATCACCCACCCCACGGCCCATCACCTGCCCTCGTCCCCCACCACCTGCCCCTGGGCCCCTCACCCCCCAAGTCTCCCATCACCCACCCTGAGGCCCCTCACCCACCCTAGTCCCCAATCACTTGCCCCTGGGCCCCTCACCTGCCCTAGTCCCCCATCACCTGCCCCGGGGCCCATCACTGCCCTAGTCCCCCACTGACACCCCAGGATGTGCTGCCACCCAGGAGTCTGGGCCCTGCTTGCAGGTCAGACTCCTCCCAACACACTCTGTTGGGTGCCACGATACCGGCTGCCCCAGAGGGAGGATGGGTCGCACAGTCGGTCAGAGGTACAACTAGGAATAGAACTCAGGCATCCTCCCCCCCACCACCCACATCCTCTGCTCTGACCATTAGACCCCACTCCCCTCCCAGAGCTGGGATAGAGCCCAGCAATCCTGACTCCCAGCCCTCTGTTCTGTCCACTAGGCCTCCCCGAGACCCATTGCTTCAGCCCCACATCGCCGCACACTGAACGCGCCACTTTCCCATTGGCTGTATTTTGTTTATTCCAGCTTTTACCCCGAATGATTAGCGAACGCAGCGCTCTGATTGGGTGGTGACAAAGCCGTGCGGCGCTAACTGGCTGGCCAAGCCCCCCCCCCAGAGCCCAGCGCTACCACCCCTACAGAGCCTGGTCCTACCACCCCCCACGCCAGAGCCCGGCGCTACCATCCCACCCCCCCCAAGAGCTCGGCCCTACCACCCCACCCGCCCCCAGAGCCCAGCGCTACCACCCCTACAGAGCCTGGTCCTACCACCCCCCACCCCAGAGCCTGGCGCTACCATCCCCTCCCTCCTCCCTGAGACCAGCGCTACCATCCTGCCCCCCCCAGAGGCCGGCCCTACCACCCTTACAGAGCCTGGCCCTACCATCCCCCGCCCCCGAGCCCAGTCCTACCACCCTCCAGAGCGCAGTCCTACCACCCCCCACCCACCAGAGCCTGGCGCTACCACCCCCCAGAGCCCAGTCCTACCACACCCCTCCCCCGGAGCCCAGCCCTACCACCCCACCCCCAGAGCCCGGCCCCACCATCCCCCCCACCCCGAGCCTGGCACTACCACCCCCATGGAGCCCAGCTCTGACACCCCCACGGAGCCGGGGGTGGGGGGCACCTTGTGCTACAGGTAGATGTTCTGGAGCGTAGGGATAGGATACAGAGGGACCCAGACAAATTGGAGGATTGGGCCAAAAGAAATCTGACGAGGTTCAACAAGGACAAGTGCAGAGTCCTGCATTTAGGATGGAAGAATCCCATGCACCGCTACAGACTAGGGACCGAATGGCTAGGGAGCAGTTCTGCAGAAAAGGACCTAGGGGTGACAGTGGACGAGAAGCTGGATATGAGTCAACAGCGTGCCCTTGTTGCCAAGAAGGCCAATGGCATTTTGGGATGTATAAGTAGGGGCATTGTCAGCAGATCGAGGGACGTGATTGTTCCCCTCTATTCGACATTGGTGAGGCCTCATCTGGAGTACTGTGTCTAGTTTTGGGCCTCACACTACAAGAAGGATGTGGAAAGATTGGAAAGAGTCCAGTGGACTCTTGAAATGTCCCAAAAATGATTAGGGGACTGGAACACATGAGTTATGAGGAGAGGCTGAGGGAACTGGGATTGTTTAGTCTGTGGAAGAGAAGAATGAGGGGGGATTTGATAGCTGCTTTCAACTACCTGAAAGGGGGTTCCAAAGAGGATGGCTCTAGACTGTTCTCAGTGGTAGCAGATGACAGGACAAGGAGTAATGGTCTCAAGTTGCAGTGGGGGAGATTTAGGTTGGATATTAGGAAAAACTTTTTCACTAGGAGGGTGGTGAAACACTGGAATGCGTTACCTAGGGAGGTGGTGGAATCTCCTTCCTTAGAAGTTTTTAAGGTCAGGCTTGACAAAGCCCTGGCTGGGATGATTTAATTGGGGATCGGTCCTGCTTTGAGAAGCGGGTTGGACTAGATGACCTCCTGAGGTCCCTTCCAACCCTGATATTCTATGATACTATTATTCTATGATTCTACACCTCCAGCCATCTCCAGCGCTACCATCCAGCGTTCTGTGACAGGGACCCCCAACCCCCTGGGGGCCAGAGGTTACATCCCCTCCCAGCATGACTAGGCCAGCCCCCCAACCCTCCTTCCTGCACACATAGCCCTGTCCCCCCCACTTCTGAGCACACACAGGCCTATCTTCCCCCACCCCCCTGCAGGCATGGACCTGTCCTGCCCACATAAACCTCCTCTGTCCAGCACACCCCAGCCTGCCTCTCCCCCAGCCTACACCACAGCTTTCGCCCCACGGCTCTCACCCAGCACTTCTGACCCACCCCAGCCTGTTCCTTGCTCCCCCTCTGCCCCTCACCTTCTCAACTGCCTGCTTACCCCCCTCCTGCGCCTGACTCTCCCTGATCCACTCCATGGGGAAGGAGGGGTCCCTCTACATACACCCCCCCGAATTGATTTTAATGGACTTCCACAGTACTAGCTACCTCAACCCCCCCTTAACCCCATGCTGAAATGCATCTGTTTCAGCGGTGGGGCACAGCCAGCGTGAACCACACACAGCATCGCTGCACAACAGACTAGGGCAGGACATGAAGGATAGTGACGTACCTAACTGAAAACACAGGGGGAGATGGGATGTACCCACCCAGCTCGTTCGGGAACACACAGGGGATCTGCAATGGCCAGAGGTGACTGGTGCCCCGCTTTGACAACTCATTTGACAAATAGCAGCCCTGAGCCCCATACTGGGACACTGGGTTCAGTCCCGACTGTGAGGGCACAGCGCCCCCTGCTGAGCCCCTGCCCTGCTGCCTGCAGCCCAGCGCCCCCTGCTGAGGCCCCTACCCATTGCCTGCAGCACAGCGGCCATAGAGCTGTGCAAGGTTCAGAACTGACTACAATGGGAGAGCGCCCCCCTGCTGAGCCCCCACCACACTCCATGCAGCACAGCGCCCCCCAAGACTATACTGGGTTCAGCCCTGATTGGGAGGTGAGAGCGCCCCCTGCTGAGCCCCTGTCTGGACCCCTTCAGCACAGCGCCCCCTGCTGAGCCTCTGCCCTGCTCTCTGCAGCACAGCGCCCCCTGCTGAGCCCCCCCATCCAGCCCCCTGCAGCACAGCGCCCCCTAGCACCTCACCATGTTCAGCTCTGAGTGAGGAGAGAGCGCCCCCTGCTGAGCCCCCAGCAGATGGGTTTTCCTAGCTCTCCCATGCAGGCAGGGATGCCAGGTGCCCTGCTTAGCTCATGAGCTGCCCGTGGAGGCTGAGTGGCCCCAGGAGCTGGAGGGGCTGGGGCAGGCGATGCATTCGGCTCCCTGCAGTCGCAATCTCCCCCATGCTGAGCGCTGGAAGGTCACCAGGGCAGCTGAGCCATCGCGCTCCCAGCCAAGCCCGGCAGCTGTTCCAGCATTCGCTAGCGCGAGAGGAATTTCCCTCCTTGGCCCTGTCCTGCCCTTCCCAGCAGCCCGGGAGGAGAGGGGCTGCTCTGCTGCTCACGTGCGGCGAGGGCTGGAACTCAGGGCCAGCCCCGGCTTTCGGGGCAGAACCGTGGCCGGCCTGGCTCCTCTCCTCCCCAGCCCCTGGGAGCTGGACTTGTTTCACAGGGCAGCTGTTCAAACAGCTCCCAACAGTGCCCCCGCCCACTTTAGGACAGGAAGTGAAGAGGTTCCGGAGCCAGCCGGGAGGATGGGGGCGGAGTGCTGCTCTCAGAGCTGGAGTCCAGCCTCTCCCCGGGGTTCACACCCCAGCGCTGGGGAGGGGGACCAGCAGCACCCGTGTCTGCACAACCAGAGTTGGGGATTTAAGTCTCAGCTGCAGCCCCAAGTGGTGGGCTGGGGTTGGCCTGGCTGGGTCACCAGCACCCCTCTGAGCTCCCGCTCAGCCCCCAGATCTGGCCATGAACCCGGGGATCCAGCCTCAGGACAAGGTGCAGACAAAGGGGAATGGGGAAAGGCTGGCCCAGTGGTTAGAGGGCTTGCCTGGGCTGTGGGACAACGGGTTCAACTTCCTGATCTGCCACCGACTGCCCTGGTGGCCCTGGAGACTCAGGCAGCCCCTCTGGGCCCCGGCTCCCCTCTGGGACATGAGGATGACAGCCCTGGCCAGCGTAGCCCAGCCCTATCCTGCCCTGCCCAGCTCAGGTCCTGCCCAGCCCAACCTCACAGGAGAGTTTGGGGATAAAGCCTGTGATGCATCCAGATGCCACAGTGACAGGGGCCATAAGTAAGACAGAACTGAACAAAGCACGATTCTGTACTGTATGGAGGACAATGCCCCCGGCCCCAACCCACGCTGGGCACACCCTCATGCTCACACCCCACCCCACACTGGGACCCTCGCAGCCCAGATCCTCCCCAACACATCCCACCAACCCCACCAATGTTCCTTGTAACCAGATAAGCAGCTGCGACCCAGAGACCTATTAACTAGGGCAGGGAGGCAGGCAAGGAGCCAGGACCCTGGGTTCTATTCCATGCCCAGCAGGGGAGGGAGCGCAGCTTTGTTGTTAGAGCAGGGATGAGTCAGGACTCCTGGGTTCCCTTCTTGCCACTGCCCCGTTGTGTGACCCTGGGTGCTGGCTGCAGGGCCCCATGGGGCGGCTGACTCTGGAAAGGAGCAACGGGTTGGATTTGGCCAAACTCAAAGAGAACGTCTGTGGCAAACCAGGGAACTGACCCAGGTCTCCTAAACGGACAGAGGAGCGCGCTAGACACAAGGCCACCCTTCCTCTCCGAGGGGAGCACAAGGGGAGCTGCAGGGCAGCCTCCACAAGCCCCCACAACAGAGCCTGGGTATGGGCCTGGCACTCTCTGCGCCAGGACCCAGAGGCCGTCTCGCTGCAGGCTCCTGCTGTCCTGAGCCCAGGCTGCTGCCTACGGGCACATCTCCCTCCCAGCTCCATGCAGCCCTGGGCGGTAATTTGCACATGCCCCCTTGGCTCCCTGGCCACCTGTCTCCTAATATTTAATTGCCCCCAGCCCTCCTCAGGTCCTGCTGACGGGCAGAGCCAGGAGCACTGAGGGTTAACCACGGCAGGCGGATTTCCACTCAGCTAATCCGGCACGGGGCTCCCACAGCAGACTAGGGGGCGCTGAGCCACGGGGCACAGGGCCAGAGCGAACATCTGCACACTCCCTCCCAGGGGATTAGGGGGTTTATCTGGTCAGAGGCCCCACCCAGCCCACCCTCCCCGACACAGCCAGCTCCCATGGATCGCCCCTCCCAGCACCCCCACTACAGGGTGCTATTTGGGGTGGGGGGCAGGGATTTCTGCCTCCACCTCATCTAGCCTGTGAGTTGAGCCAACTAAGCGCCCCCTGTGCCCCCACCCACCAAGCTGGCCCCTGTCCCCCCCCCAGCCAGCCACAGCCCAGGCTAAAACAGAGAGAGCTGGTGCGGGGAGGGCAGCAGCCACAGTAATGAGCCTTGTATGTTCCCTGCAATGGATCTTTGGCTCTGCTCTGCTGCACCCCACAGAGCCCCAGCTCCGCTCCCCCCTGCCCCACGGAACCCCAGACCTGCTTCCCCCCACCCCGCCGAGCCCTGGATCTGTTCGCCCCACCTACCGTGCCCTGTGGAGCCCCAGCTTTGTTCCCCCGACCCCAGGAGCACTAAGGCCTCTGCCAGAGTCACCTGCACTGGAGGAGGGAGATGCACTGTCAGTCCAGTGCAGCCTGGAAAGGTGACTTTGGGAGCCTGCAGATCCAGCCCCTGCAGTGGGGCCGCTCAGGGGTGAGAGGATCTGGCCCTGGTGGAGGGATGCCCACTGGCTGCTGAGGGAGAAGGATGCATGTGTGGCAGCAAAGCCTGGAGGCCCCAGACCTGCAATGCAGGGAAGGGAGCAAGCTCTGGGGCTGCCAGGGCCCTTTCACACCGACTGCAGCCTCTGGGTGGGGATCCCTGCTAGCCCGCACCCCCAGGGCCGAGCTCCCCACACAGCTTCTGGCCCCTCGGCTGCACCAAGCCCAGCACCAGCTCCCTCCACTGGGGGCCCTGGCCCTGCTGCTCCCAGACCAACATCCCCTTCGGCCAGGGTGAGGGAACCCTGGTAAGAGGGGACTATGCCCATGTCCTCCACCTTCCAGTCCAAGCACAGTCCAGGGTCACACAAAGCCAGTGGCAGAGACAGGAAAGAGTCCTGACATGGCCCCTGTCCTCACCGCCAGCCCACGCTGGAACAGAACTGGGTCCAGGAGCCTTGGTGCCTCGCCAGCCTGGCCAGCAGCGCGGGGACACGCTGTTCCCGCTGTGCCCCTTCCCAGGGCCGAGGCCAGCCAAGGGGTGCCGAGCTCCCATCCACCCTGGGAAGGCTCAGCCGCTCTTCTTGGTCCGTCCTGCAGCATGGAACTAATCCCCGCCCCGTAGTCAGTTCTGCCCTAAGCCACTGGGTCACAGCCCCCTCCCCTGGGCAGACGAGGGGCTTACCGAGAGTCTCAGCCCCCTTGACCTATAACTGTCCTGCATGCTCCAGGCCACACCCAGGCATTACCAGCCCCAAGCTGGGACTAGAACCCAAGCCCTCCAGCTCCACAACACAGCAGCAGTAGCAGGCCCAGCCTCTAGGGGGCAGCACATCTCCTACATACACAAGCTGGGATATCACAGGGACCCTACCACTGGGTCCTGCACAGACCCACCAGGGCTGGGCTGTTCCCATCATTGGCAGGATGTGTCAATGGCCCAGCCGGGGGCAGTCCCTTGGATTCTAGTATCACAGGGGCAGCCAGCTCCCACAGCCCTGCCATGTCCTTCCGTGACAGTGAAATCCAGCCTAGGGATCAGAGGGTCCCTCCTCTCTCTAGCCACGGCGGCCCAGTCCTGGACTCGCTCCCAGGGGAGAGCCTCCTGCCACGTCTCGATTAGCAGCCAAAGACTTTCAAACCTCACTGGATGGGCACAAGAGCTGGCCCGTGCCATCCTGCCGGCCTTGCTGTCCCCCCATCTCCCCGCCTAGCCCAGCAGCATGGCCCAAGTCCCGCACACAGCCCTATGGCTGGGCTCAAACCCCCTCCCCGCCTGGCCCAGAGCGCCAAGGGGGAATTTTAATAATGTTTTTAGGAAGCCCTGTGTGCCTCAGTTTCCCCTGTATTTCACATGGCTACTGAGTGGGGGAAGGGACTGTTTGCTCTCAGGGCTGGCGGGGAGACCAATGTCACTGGCGGCCTGAGTTGGGATGGGTCATTAAAAAGGACTGGCCGAGGCGACCCCTCATCAATGATGAATCTGTGAAGACAATGGCAAAGCCAAACACCAGGACGCTGACTCCCAGCACCCCAGGGAAATGGATTCCCCCCCCTCACCCCAGGGAAGCTGGGCACAGACCCAGCAGAGAACAAAGGACAGCAAAGGTGTGTGGATAAGAGTTGGCTGCTGGAAGGAGTTGAGGCTCTCACCAAGGAGGGCAGACTGACAGACAGAGCCTGACCTACAGCTTGGTGGGGCCCCTGGCTGAGGACTACAGTGCTGGGCTCCAGGGGACACAGTTGGGCTGGGGGAGGCGATGGAGGGGCGTCCGGCCCTGAGGTGGGGACCCGGCTGCACCAGGAGCCTGGCTCAGGTGGAGTCTCTGAGCAGAGCTCAGAGGGCAGGAGGGCTAGAGCCCTGACAGTCCGTCTCAGGAGGCTGGAAGGCCCTATGGCTGCCCTGGAGGAAGTGAGATGTCCGGCACATCAAAGGGGTCCCTCCAAAGGCCTATCCCACAGCTGGGGTGTAGCACTGATCCTGGGATCCGGGACAGGCCCTCAC
The DNA here is from genome assembly GCF_965152275.1 of Natator depressus. Taxonomy (NCBI): domain Eukaryota; kingdom Metazoa; phylum Chordata; order Testudines; family Cheloniidae; genus Natator; species Natator depressus. The sequence continues at coordinate 13,038,252 of NC_134253.1, forward strand.
AGCACTTTGCAAATGGGGAAACAAAGCCCTGTACTCTGATGCCAGGAGGCTCCACTACCCTCTTGGGACAGATGAGGAAACTGAGGCACATGAAGGGATGAGCCCACGGTCACAGCATGAGCCAGGAACAGGCCCCAGGAATCCTGACTCCCAGCCCCCTGCTCTAACCACTAGACCCCACCCTCCTCCCAGAGCTGGCGATAGAACCCAGGAGTCCTGACTCCCAGTCCTGTGCTCTAGCCATCAGATAAGGCTTCCTGGGCAGTGGGAAGAGACAGGCTGGCATGGGAGGGAGGACTGGGTTCACTTGCTTTAAAGGAGTGAGGCTGAGCTAAGAGCTCCCCAGGGGTAATATTTGAATGCGCTATCATTGGCTAGTTTCCCCCACATCGCCAGGCCTGTCTTTCTCGGTCAGTGCCTGGTGTGGGCACCCCGAGTGGATTAGCAAAATACAATTCCACACAGTGGCACAGGCTGGTAGAATCATGGCATGCCTGGGAGGCCCCCTTTGAATCCTGCTCCTGCCTGCTCTCCCAGAGGCTCCCCCTCTCCTCGCTGCTGCCTGCAGAGCTCCACCCCAGAGGTGGCTGCATTTCACTGGGGCGCAAAGAGCCACGAGACCCTTGGGCTCTGGCAAGATTTCACAGGCACATTAAACCAGCCCATCTCATTATTGGCAGCCCTTGGGCTTCCACAGCTCAGCAAGATCCACAGGGTCCTGGAAGCGTGTGACAATTCCCCTCCTCCCACACTCCCGCCCAGCAGAAAGCCAGCCCTGGGAATGGGGGCAGCAGAATGGAGGCCAGTGGCATCCGCAGGCATCACACAGCCTATAAAGCACGGTGCTGGCCCACCAGGAAGGGGATGTAGCTACATCTTGTCACCGACAGCCAGCAAGCAACTCCCCAGGGCTAGTACATAATGGCTTGGAATAAACCCAGAGTCAGGAATAGCTCCCCCGGCGCTGACCCGTCTCCCAGACCGGAATGGGGCAGCTTCTTTCATGTTCCTGGCCACGATTAGATGTGCTAATGGCCCTGCCCGAGTCATCCCCTGCCCCTGTTCCAAAGAAACCAGCCCAAGGACTTGGCACTGCTGCACTCTGCCTTCTCTGTCTGCTTCTGTCCCCAGCCCCTCTCGGCGCAAGAGCATCCTCCACTGCAGCTCCAGAGCTGCGGCTCTGCATCGCTCTGCCTTCTCACCTCTTCCCCTGGCCGTCTGTCCAGGCATATCCTAACAGCGCTGCCTGGACAGGAGCCTGGGTAACAGGCAGCGTGAAACCACAGTGCGGGAGCAGCGAGAGGCGGACCTGGGAGCCCGGACTCCTGGGTTCTTTTCCTGGCCAGTCCCTTCCCCTCTCTCTGCTTCAGTTCACCCCACCTCTAAAAGCAGGCGCAGCAACGAGGAGCCAGCAGGCTGAAGCATTTGGAGCTCAATTACCAGTCATGCAGCGTTCGGGTTCTCAGGAGCCAGAGTCGGGGGAATTGCTGCCAGCAAGCAGGGACTAGGCCCTAGCTGGACGGGGCAAAAGAGAAAGGGCTGGTTTATAATGGTTCCTTCAGGGGGTGTGTGGAACTGGGGGGGTCTGCTGAGTTCCCCACACAGCCCCCGGCTGAGGGCCATGAGCCATCCCCTCTGGGGGTGGGGAGGGGAATTACCTCCAGAGCTGCCAACTCTCGAGAGCTTTAGCAGAGACACCCGGCTAGCAGAGGGCTCTTCGCCCAGATAGGCTTGCACGGCTGCCTGGGAAAGGCCCCTCTTGGCAAGTGCTCCCCACAAGACCCCTGCGGTTCCGCTTTCACACACAGTCCCCCCCCCCAGCACGTTCCTCACGCACTCACCTCCGAGAGCTTCTGTCACTGTACGGAGCAGGAGGCTGGGAGCCAGGATGCCTGGGTTCTAGTTTCACCTATGGGGAAGGGGAGTGGGGTCTAGTGGTTAGGGAAGGAACTGGGAGTCAGGACTCCTGGGTTCTGTTCCCAGCTCTGAGAGAGGAGTGGGGTTCAGTAGCTAGGGCAGGGGATCACTATGCTCAGGGGGTCCCAGGGATGGATTTCCAGAGAGGTTGAGCCCCCTTGTAGCTGGGATCTTGTGGGCTCAGCATCCCTGACAGGCCAGTATCAGCTGAGTGACCTCGGGTGAGTCCATCTCTGTGCCTCAGTTTCCCTAGCTGTAAAACAGGGGCAATTCTCCATCTGCCTGGGGGCTGCAAAGCAAAGCGAGTCACCGCATGTTTCCAAACCTCCCACAGCCCCTGGTTCCTGGTAGGCAGTGAAAACCCACAGAGGGCGCTGCAAGGAAAGTGGAACAAGAGAGCACCCCCTGGGGCTTCCTGGGAGTCAAAGGTACCTCCCACCACCCAGCCACCCGCCTTTGGCTGAGCAGACATCAAACCGCTGGGCTGGTCCCAGATACAGCTAGGGACCAGCTGCTGGATGCTGTGATGGGAGCTGGGGTGGCTCAGCCACGGGGGGATCCCTACCTCTCTGTGGAAGTGGGGCGCTCCGCTCAGGGCAGTCTGCAGCGCTGGTGCAGGAGGGCCTGTCTGGCGCTTGGAGGTCCCCATGGAGGGAGCCCGAGCAGGGTGTGGGGCGGTGACACTCCCGGGGACCCAAGCACAGAGGAGACGGGAAACACGTTCTGCGTCTCAAAAATACATTAGCAAAATCACCATCAGGAAAGGGGGGGGGGCTGCGGGAGCCAGGGAAGGGGGTGCAGGGGGGCTGCGGGGAGCCAGGGGGCGCTGCAGCGAGGCAAGCGGAGTGCAGTGTGCTGCGGGGAGGGGTGCGGGGGGGCTGCGGGACGCGGAAAGGAGTGCAGGTGGATGCGGGGAGCCGGGGAGGACGGAGCGGGGGCCGGAGAAGGGCGCGGGGGTCCGACCGTCCGGCCTTGCGGGGCTGGGCAGGGACCCTGGGGGATGAACGCACAGTGGGGGGGATCGGGAGCCGGACGGTCCGCACCCCCCGTCCGAGACACCTGCCGCCCCCCGGGGCAGCCTCCGGCGAGCCGGTCCCGCAACGCGTCACGCTCCCTTACCCCGCCCGGCGGGGGCGACGCCACGCTCCCCCAGCCGCGGCGCTGATCCCGGCCGAGTCCCCGGCGCAGCCCGGCAGCGGGCGGAGCCGCCGGCCCGGGGCGGAGCGAGCAAGAGGCGCCCACCCCGGCGCGCCGCCAAGCTCCGCTCCGCCCTGGGAGCCGGCCCGGGCCGTGCGCTCAGCCCGGGGGGGGGCACCTGGGGGCAGGGCGGTGAGCGCTCAGCCCGGTACAGCCCCAGGGGCACAGTCCGGCGGGGCCGGGCACTTCCATCCGCCCCCCCGGAGTTGCGCTGGCTGGGGAGGCAAATGACCCAACTGCCCCGGCCGCATTTGAACCGGCCCCTGGTCTCTCTGCACCGCTGGGGGCCTGAGAGACGCAACGCCCCTGGCCCTGCCCCAGATGGCGGCTGAGCCCTACCTGCCAGGCGGGACTTGGGTTAACTGTGGGGTCGGGACTGGTGCCCATGGCAGCAGGGTCCTAGATGGCTCAACCCATTTCCCTGAACACTTCGCCTCTGGCCTTCGCCCAGCCTGGGCAGCGCCAGCCCCCAAGGACCTCGTTCCTTCAGGCTGGAAGAGCCAAAGTTCCTGCTCCCTACACTCTCCCCCCCACCGCTGACCCACACGGGGACCCCCCTGCCATGCAGCAGCCAGAGACAGCAGGGGGCCCTGAGCTCCCCCCAATGCGCTAGAACAGGACCCCTCTGCTGCGTGGGTGCAGGCCACTCCTGCTGGGGTGCATGGAGTGGGGGAGCCCAGGTGTAGCTAGCGCAGCTGGGCGGGGAGCCGGCTGGGTGCCATAATGATCTAATCAGGCCCTTGTGGAAGCCAGGCGTCTGCTCCACCAACAGCTCATATATTATTGTAATCTATACATAACCGCTAATGTAATGGGCCTCTGATCTACAGCAACAGCAGTCCCTCCTGTGGGCTGAGGCCTGATGAACACATGCTTCTCCCAGCCCTCCCTGTGCAGGGCTGGCTGGTTCCCCACACCGAGCCAGGGGCTCCCAGGCCCCAGCGCAAGTGAGAGAGACAGGAAGGGTCCTCGCTGCCTAAAGCTGCCGAGCTGAGCTGCCCCATCCCCAGCTGAGTCAGGAACTCGGCAGCACCCTGCTACCTGGCAGACCACTGACACTGTGGGGATAGGGGAGTTAGCAACAGGCAGGTCCTGCTCTCAGGTGGCTGAGCCATCCCCAGGGCCATCTAATGGGCACCCTCTCCTCCCACACTTACATGCTCGCTGACCAGCAGGGAATCCAGTTTTCCATGATAAAAAACCCCAAAAATTCTCCCATTAAAAACCCCCATAAAAATCTGTGTTTTTCTGCAATTAAAATGAAACACGGAACTTTACTTTCCCTACCACAATATGGGGAGGGACCAGTGGAACCCCATGAACCCCATTTGTCTGATCTAAGGGGACAGGGCCCAGATCGGATAATCAAAAATTTGGATGATCCGGAGAACTTCAACCCTGGGCCACGGGGCTCCTGCTGTTAGCCTTGCGTGGCAGGGCTCGGGCTTCACCTGACAGCCACAGCCCAAACCGAGCTGCCCATGGCCCAAACCCTGCCACCCAGGGCTGTCGGCCCAAGTCCTGTTGCCCAGAGTCAGGCTGTGAGCCCCAGTTCAGTGAATACAGGGAGCCAGCTGATGGAGACTCGTTAAACAGGGTTCAGAGGTTTCTCTTTTTTCACAAACTGTAAAAAGCCTAATTCAGCATTTTCCCATGGCACACAGCTGTCGAGGCTCCCTGCTGGTCAGCCACAGCCCGGCAGCGCTCATGACACTCGTGCATCAGTCAAGGGCTGTTGTGCAGGCCCAGTGAAGTGCTTACAGATGGAGAGTCCTTCTCTGCACCAGGACCGTAGCCACGGGTGGGCCTGGGTGGTCCGTGGCCCACTCACTTAGCATCCAGACCCACCCAAAACAGGGCGAAAGCCCCCCGAATCCACAGACTGTGGGGGAGGGAGTCGTCCCAGGTGGGGGGGTGCCGCGTCAGGGTGGGTCTGGGCAGGGCTAGTGCTGGGGCCGGAGACCGGAGCACCAGCGCACAGTGCTGGCAAGAGAGGGATGCGGCCAGCTGGGCGGACGAACACCGAGCCAGGGTCGGGAGGGGTGGCTGGAGCTCAAACCCCGGTGGGTGCACCCCGCAGCCTGTGTGCCCTGGGCAGCCTCATCTTCTGGTGCCTGCTAAGCGGTAAGGACCTGCTAGAGGGGGTGTGGGGAGGCGAGCCCCCCATCCCTCCTGCTCCCCTTCATTGCCTACCCACCTGAAAGTCAGGGCCCACCCAGATTTCCTGTCCTAGCTACACCACTGCTCCGCACAGCCCCTAGCCTGGAGCAGAGCAGCCAACTCCCAGCCCTTCTACAGACTGTGCTCGAGTCTTCTGCACCCTTCACCACCAAGGCCCCAGAGCCCCCCTCTGCGACGGAGGCAGCTCGCTTCCCCAAGACAGCTGAGGGGCTGGACAAGGGAACTTCAGGCAGAGCTGGGAGACAGCCCAGCACTCTAAAACAGCTGCACCCACTTTGCCACGCTGCCTTTCAGGGGCAGCTGCCACATTATGTGCTTGTCTACCCCACGTGACGACAGATGGGTTTCCGTCCCTTTCCACTGGCCAGATCGCATGGAGAGGTTTAGGAATCTGCCGCAGGGAGTTGTCCTTTAAGTTGAGTGGCAGTGGCTTGAGCTTTTAGTGCCAGAGAGCCCAGGCTCGTGCTTTGCAGAGGACCCAGTCCCATTGTTACACTCGGCTATGGAGCCTTTAACCAGTAGGCTGCACCCTGCTGCCAAAGCCGGGCAGCCTCGGCCCCAGCCTGGTCACAAATACCTGTGTGCAGCTGGGGTGCCGTGTGGTTTGTCGCCTTCTCTAGGATGATCCTCCTCTCTGATCCCAGCACCCAGCTGTCTGCAGCGATTCCCCTCCGGAAGGTGGCAGCCCGCGGGGCTGGGCCAGGGAAGGGTGCCCATTCAGGGGAGACAGATGTAAGAACGGTGCCTGTGAAGTGGCTGTGCTTTGGGGAAGGTTGTGTTCAGAGGTGAGGTCACTGTTTGTTTTACTGGTGTATTCTGAGTGTTTTGGTTAATGGGCGCCAACTCGTTCAGAAGAGGGAGGGGCCCCTCCTTAGCCGTTTGCTGGGAGGAGACAGGGATCAGAAAGCCCGGCCTGGGCCAGCTCCCCAGAGAGCAGAACCAGGTTTAATAAATGTGTCTTCCCTGAGAGCCAGCTCTGTGCATGGGGGAGGTCACCGCTGAGGGGGACCAGCTGCCTTGGGGCGTTGCTAGTAAGCCACAGAGCCCCAGGCCTGCTGGTCACTGCCTGGATCAGCCCAGCGCAGCAGGGATTATTGAGGGACGTTCGGCAACAAGGTGGGCTTGGGGAGGGTCTCAGCTCCAGCTCCTACATCACAAACTCCCCCTAATGCTTTGAACTAATGGACCAACTCAGCCGGGAGCTGCTGGGGCCATCAGGGAGGCAGAACTGCCCCAGACCTGGTCCCCTGCAGGAGACGCTCCCCATTTATGCCCATATGCAAGTTAGGTGCAAATATACAAACGTTCTCCTTACATAAAATGTTGCCCAGGGAGCTGCCCTAAGCTTGGCAGCCAGGGACAGCAGGACGCTCCCGTCCCCAGCTGCAGGAGTCCCAGTGGCCCCTCCCCATGCTGCAGTCCTGTGGCAGGGGCTCCTGTGCCTAGCAGAGCAGCAGCTGCTGCATGGTTATGGTGTCAGCAGTGGGCTTGGGTGCGCTCAGCTCTCTGCACTAACCCTATGGGCAGACAACCAGCAGCCTCCGATCCCTGGGCCTCGGCCACCCAACACAGCCACCTCACATCCCTGCTCTGAAGCTGGGCCATGTCACAGATCCACAGCTCAGTGTTCGCCTGGGGCCCGGGCTCCCTTCTGCCTTCCCACTTACCTGGGGTTCCAAATGGATGCCAGACCCACCATTTGTGTCTGCTGAACATTGCCTGTGCCACACTCACCCCAGAGGTGGCTGCATTTCAGTGGTGGCTGGATGTAAGCTATGGAAAGGCCAGCAGAGTCCAAAGGGAAAGGGACAGACCTGAACTGGTCGCTTTGGGAACTACCTTTAAAACTTTTAAAACCAAACCCAAATGACCCCAGAACACAGACAAACACTCCAAGACCCACCCCAAGCAGCCCCCCAAAAAGGAGAGACAGACCCAGTAAGGTGCCCTAGCTGCTGCTGATCTGTATGGTGTGGAAGAAAGATGCCCAGAGACAAGGGTGATGGGCAACAGCAGGCCCAAGCCCTCAGGCTGAGTAAGTTCTGCAGCCAGTTTGGAGAGCACGGCAGGGCCTTCTGCTTAGTGGGGACCCTAGCAACAGATCCAGCACAATGTCCCCAGGCCTGCCAGTGCCCCTCACTCCTGAACCGCAGCCCCCACCTCAACTATTCCAGTCCTGGCTGGAGCCCTCAAGGGAACTGGGCTTTGTAAAATACTCAGCAGTGGATGTTCTGCCCCAGTACCAAGCAGGGCTCTGCACACACTGAGCCAGACACTGCCCCAGGTGCACTAAGCTGGGAGCCAGATGGCCTCAGTTATGGTCTCACCTCTACTGACTCCTAGGGATTCTTCTGCACATTTAACAGTTCTCAATATTCACCAGCACCTTCTCCCCCAAGTATTAGACCCCCATTTTACAGAGATGCTCATAGTGAGGTTACACAAGGTGAGTTTAAGCCAACTGGTAACCGAATCTGAGTCTCTTATTACAGCAGACACAAGTCTTATCCACTCAGCCCCATCACCTTTCAGATTAACTGTGCCAAACATACCTGCTTCAGTTATCCCACCTCTAATCAGTAAAGCACTCTCCTCTTCCAGAGCAAGGGATAGAACCCAGGAGTCCTGGCTCCCAGCCCCCCTGCTCTAACCTACTAGACTCCACTGCTCTCCCAGAGCCACTGATTGAACCCAGGAGTCCCCCCCCCACCCCGCTTTAACCCACACTCCCCACCCAGAGCCAGGAAAAGGACCTAGGAGTCCTAATGCCAAGCCCCCCTGCTCTAACCCACTAGCCCCCACTCCCTGCCCACAGATAGAACCAAGGTGTCCTACTCTCCAGTGCTCTCCAGCTGTCTAACAAACGTGTTGGATATTTTTTGCCCATCTTCAAACAGGGTATCTGAAGGGGAAGCCAGATTGCCAAAATCCCTTCTCCCTGAGTTGCCCATCACCACAGCATCTGGGCCCTCATATCTCTAAAGAGCTAATTTCCAGATGGCGGGCATGATATAAAGTGCCAGCGCTCCACCGAAAGGAGAATGCTTGTTTGGTGTCCTATGGCTGACACTGCGCCCTCCTGGGATCACCTTGCCCCACAGACCTGGACCAGGCTGGCGGGCAAGGGCACCCTGGGGCTGGCAGAGAGAGAGCTGTGAGGGTCAACCCCAGCCCCAAGCTACTCTAGGACAGAGGGGCGAGGCCAGCCAGGTATGGTGGGCACACAGCCCTAGCCCCGCTGCTCCGAAGGGCACTCATCTCCCCAGCACTGACACAGACAGTTAGACAGACAGACACTGGCTGCCTCCTGTGGCTATAAAATGCCAGGGTGGCTAGTAGGCCCTGGCCATGGCTTCCCAGGCCCTTCAGGGTTCTAGGCCAGCGTTATCCCAGGGAGGGGACCTTTTCCTACTGTCGGCTGCCCCCTCCCCGTGGGGCTGAGCCTGGGGACAACAGCGCTGTGGGGAGCCTGGCTCCAGTTAATGGGTGTCATGAGCGGAGCGTGACCCAGCGATTTCCCATCAGCCCAGCACTGGGTATGTGCCACTGCAAAGCTCTGGGGGCCTGGGTGAGGGGCCCTACCCTGAGCCCAGCCCAGGGCATGCGGTGCCAGCAGCACCTTCACCACAGCTGGAGTCTGGGGGCCTGGGTGAGTCTCTGCCAAGGGGGTGCAGCTGGGCCCCCAGCTGAGGCCAGGTCTATGGGCCAAGCCTGGCTGGGCTGTGCGGACAGGGCTCCCCGCAGAGCAGGCCAGTGAGATGAATGCCCATAACCATCCCAGTCATGGGAAAGGCTGAACAAGGGCGACCGCGACACGGATCGAACTCCAGGGCTTGTGAAGATCCCGCCTGGGACCCGGAGTCGCGTGGCCTGGAAACCAGCCCCGCAGCACTGGCGTGTCGGAAATTAGGCCTAAGTGGTGGACAAATGAATGGGAGCACCAGTGAGTCCCCCCACCACTCCCTAGTGTTGGGCTCTTTAAAGGAAGAGCCTTTGGAGGCCGGGGGTGGGGCCGGAGGAGCAGCCGGATGGATGTGACCGCACCAAGAGCTGGCTGAAAGGAGGGGAAGGGGAGAGCGGTGCCATCCTGGCTGCCATGGGACCCACCAGCACCCTGCTGACCCTGACAGACGCCCCCAGCAGCCCTGCTCTCGTGTGCGCTAAACACAGGCAGGCGGACAGTGGGCGGGCGGCACTTCAGGCTCCTGACCCCTCCCAGCCCGTGAGTCTGAGCTCGGGTGGCTGGCCTGAGTCTCTGTCCACCCTGCTCGTTCACGCGCCAGCGCAAGTGGATCTGCCCGGGCCGGGGGCTCGTGGACACACCCAGAGAGGGACTCCCTGCCTGTCTGCCCGGGCCAGGGGCTCGTGGACACACCCAGAGAGGGACCCCCTGCCTTTCTGCCCGGGCCAGGGGCTCGTGGACACACCCAGAGAGGGACCCCCTGCCTGTCTGCCCGGGCCAGGGCTCATGGACCTGCCCAGAGGGGGACCCACTGCCATCAACACCTCCAGCTAAATCCCAAACACCACATGGGACATGAGACTTTGTGTGTCCCCCCCCACCCCACCCCCGCACACCCGCTGCCATGTGTCTCTTTCCCTTCCCCATTATACTGCTCCTCTTTTCTCACCTCCCTGTTTACTGTCTGGCTCATCAGAGTCTGGCTTCGCTGCCAAGACGTTATATTTTGCAACACGGCTGCAAGCCTGAGCCCAGGGGAAGAGAGGAGCAATGTCCCAAGTTTGACGGGTCTCGGCTTGGCTCATCAGCCCGTGGGCCAGGGCGTAACACTGCAAAGGAGAGAGACGCTGCTGGTCTCCTTCCCCTCTGTGGGCGTTTGTTTTGTTTTGTCTGCAGGGAAACGGGATGGACTTTAACAACAGCATCAGCAGCTCCAGCCCAGCTCAGCCAGCGGCTCCATCCATCCCCCCAGCTTCCCCTCCAAGGCCAGTTACTCCCATGGCTGGTCCATCCAGGAGTCTGGCAGTCAGACACGGATTTTCTTGTCACCCGCCTCGCTGAAGGGCCAGGGCCGGGCATCAAGGGGCGCTGGTCTGAGAAAAGCCTTTAATACCTTACAGCTCAAAGGCTTTCACTGGCTTTTCTTCTTCCCCTGGGCTTTCGTACAGACTTCCCGGGCTGTTCTGGGGGCGTTTGCCATGGCACTGCCCAGCTGAGAGCTCTGATAACCAAACCCCGAACCGTGTCTGATGCTGGACACAGACTGGGGCATGATGACCCCTTGCACTCATTGAACCCATATATTCCATTTAAAGTAATACAACAGCACCCCCTGGGGGGCAGGGGATGTCAAGGTATGGGCACCCCTGGTGCAGGGGATGTATAGGGTATGGCACCCCTGGGGCAGAGGACATGTGGGGCATGAACACTCTGATGGGGGAGGGGTTGTGTGGGGTATGGGCACCACCTGGGGGGGATGCATGGGGCATGGGCACCTAAAGCCCTTGGTAAATCCATCCCTGTCTGTCCATGAGGCCTGGGCAGGGCTTGGCGGGGATCTATGCTCTAACACTCCCCCCAGCTGTAACTCTCAGAGCCCCCAGCCCTGCCCCGGGTCAGGATCCCTGCAGGGGCACCCTGTCCCTCCCCGCTCCCCCCAGGTGCATCCCCATCTCCCCTGCTGCCGGGGGTTCCCCCAGCCCTCGCCTACCCGGACAGGGGGAGGGGAAAGTGGAGAAGTGAGGCAGAGTCCTACCCGAGCCTGCAGGGCAGGGCATGGTGGCAGCCAGGGCCTTACCGTGCTGAATCCCGGGAACAGGCCCACGGCTGGCTGCGCCTCCATGGGGAAGGGCAGGAAGTGCTTGATGTCCAGTGGTGGCTGGATCATGGCGGGGGGCGCGCGCAGCATGGTGGGGAGCGGGGCTGCCCGGCTCAGGCTCCCTAGACAAGAGACAAGGAGAGAGTGTTAGGAGCAGCATGGGGGGGACCGGCGGGAGCCACGTCTGCAGTGTGTGTGTGTGGGGGGGATTCCCATCATCCGCAGGGATCCAACGTTCAGCTCCCAAACCACAGGCCCTGGGAGCAGCAGCTGCAACCTGCAGCTGACACCAGGGAGTGCCAGGCTCCCACACATGCTAAACAGCCTGGGGCACAAGCTCACCCTGGGGTGATGGCCTGGCCCATAGGTGCTGGAACTGGGGGGAGGGGGGTGGCCACACACCAGGCTCAAAGTGGTTTCCATCCTAGCCAGGGTTTACGGTTTGGTTCAACGGTTCGCAGCCCCCCTGGCCTGACCCGCCTGCGGAGGGAGCCCCCAGGACGGGGCAAGGGACTCTGGCCTGGTTGGCCCAGGCAGGATCCAGGCCTGAGCCCCGCAGGCCAGTCTCCAGCCTCCTGGGCCAGTCTGTGCCAGGCCTGGGAGCGGCTCCCTGATTGCAGCACCCAGGTACATTGGCCACAGGGCTGGGGCCAGCCCTCTGGGTGCAGGCGAGTGCTCCTCACTCCCCCACCAGCGGGCAGAGCCTGGCCCAGCCCTAAAGGGACTCAGAGACCAAGAGACCAGAGAACATGCTGGGCTTTCACAGCAAGCCAAACAGGCTGCGAGTCGGGACTGAGGGGCACCAGCAGAGCTGGGTGTGGGGGACCCCAGGGCTGGGATAACAGGGGACTATGGGATGGGGCTGAGCAGCACTCGGGGGACAGTGCACACACGTGTGTAAGCGTGCATATTTTTCCACTTGCAGGTGAACATGAGTGGGGGTTCCATGTTAGCATGTGTGGCGGGGGACACATGCCCATCTGCGTGCAGCACAGTCTGGGAGGGCCAGGGCAAGTGGCACTCGTCAGGGTGTGGCCGGTTGAGAGGCGCCCGTCTGGGTAGGGCCGGGTGAGAGGCCTGTCTGGGTCTGTCCAGGTCTCTTCATCTCCAGAAAGGCCCCGTGGAGCCGAGCTCTTTAATCCCCTCCCCTACTCTGCACAGACACCGCAGGGCTCTAGGCTCCGATCCCCACTTCCTGTCTTGGTGGCATGGTGCCCCCTGGTGGTGGGACAGGGCAGTGCAGTCCTGCTCATGCCTGCTGATAAGGGCAGGGGCTGCTCTGGCTGAGGCTGTGCTGGGAGTCTGGTAGGGCAGAGGGCGAGGGACATGCACCTCAGGTCACGGGCCAGTGGAATGATCTCCCAGAATGTACTGCAGCAGGCCTGCCACGCTGTACGCATGCTCCCACATGCATGGCCATGCACCCCTGACACACGACGGGCCCCCCTTGCACACGTGACGCTCGACGGCCCCCCCGCGCAACTGTGTGCTCTGGCACACACTGTGACGTTGATTCTATATGATTTTATGAAAGTATGCTGATGAGTGTGAATATGATATACACTGTTCTCAGTGGTAGCTGATAACAGAACAAGGAGTAATGGTCTCAAGTTGCAGTGGGGGAGGTTTAGGTTGGATATTAGGAAAAACCTTTTCACTAGGAGGGTGGTGAAACACTGGAATGCGTTACCTAGGGAGGTGGTGGAATCTCCTTCCTTAAATATTTTTAAGGCCTGGCTTGACAAAGCCCTGGCTGGGATGATTTAGTTGGAGATCGGTCCTGCTTTGAGAAGCGGGTTGGACTAGATGACCTCCTGAGGTCCCTTCCAACCCTGATATTCTATGATTCTATGAAAAAAGAAAAGGAGTACTTGTGGCACCTTAGAGACTAACCAATTTATTTGAGCATAAGCTTTCGTGAGCTACAGCTCACACATCCGATGAGGTGAGCTGTAGCTCACGAAAGCTTATGCTCAAATAAATTGTGGCACCTTCTTTTTGCGAATACAGACTAACACGGCTGTTACTCTGAAACCTATGATTCTATGATGTAACTAAAATATGCTTCAAGCAAAAGGTCGCTTGTAAGGTATCATTACAAAGCTTATAATCTACTGAGTGTGGGCATCCTATTTGTATAAATGTATCACTCTTGTATCTGAAATTAGAAATATGAAATATAACTCTGAGGACCTATTGTAATTATGCAAAGAGTGAGCCATTAATGGTGGTTTGGAATTTGATGGCTCCCATCAGCCAGGACAATTGACTGTGGATGGCTCTGTTTGCAGGACGGCCTTCCTGTGAGTCAGGCTGGGAGGAACGACGGCTTGGGATCATGTCACCTGAACTGGAATCCATCTTTAACCTGGTGTTTTTTCATTGAGAAGGAGAGGTGGGAACCCAGAGGGACAAAGGATTCCTGCCTTGTGCCAAAGATGTATAAGGGGGTGGAACAGAACAAAGGGGGCTGCAATCATGAGAAATCCCCTAGCTACCACCTGAGCTGGAACAAGGGCTGTACCAGGGGAAAGAATTGTGCCCAGACTAGGAAGGCGTCCAGTCTGTGAAAGAAACTTATTGAAACATCTCTAATGGTGACATTTTTATCTGTATTCAGTTTGATTAGACATAGATTTGCGGGTTTTATTTTATTTTGCTTGGTAATTCACTTTGTTCTGTCTGTTACTACTTAGAACCACTTAAATCCTACTTTCTGTATTTAATAAAATCACTTTTTACTTCTTAATTAACCCAGGGTGTGTATTAATACTTGGGGGGGGAGGGCAAACAGCTGTGCATATCTCTCGATCAGTCTTATAGAGGGCAAACAATTTCTGAGTTTACCCTGTATAAGCTTTATACAGGTAAAATGGATTTATTTGGGGTTTGGACCCCATTAGGAGTTGGGCATATGAGTGTCAAAGACAGGAACGCTTCTGTAAGCTGCTTTCAGTTAAGCCTACAGCTGTTAGGGGACGTGGCTCAGACCTGGGTCTGGGTTTGCAGCAGGCTAGCAGGGATGGCTCTGACCAGGCAGGGCACTACCAGGGCAGGAAAGCAGTGGCAGAAGTAGTCTTAGTACATCAATTGGCAACCCCCAGGGTGTTTCTGTGATCCAGCCCGTCACACGCACCACACCCCAGCAACAGCCCCATGCAGCAAAGGGGCCCGGTGGAGGGGAGGTAGCTGCCCTACAGCTCTGCAGGTGCTCTGCACTTTGGCTCAGTCGCACCTGTGCACCTTGGGAGGGCAGCTGGGCCTGCCCCTGAGCGCAGCCCCAGAGGGTATCTCTGAGCTTGTCTTACCAGTTACCTGGCAGAGAACGGGGGCACCAAGGCAGAGAGGCTGCAGGGCCTCCTGGCATTGCCAACCCCTGTGGGCAGGTCCTGGCTGGCAGGCCAAAGGGTCCTGCAGCGATTACTGCTGGGAGCCCAGGCCCTGGGGGGCAGAGGAGTGGCTGGCAGTGCCCCTGGCAGCACAGCTAGCTGAATGTGTCTGGGGAGGTGGGATGGGGGTGGGCAGCCCCCTTGGTCCGGGCTGGGTCGAGCGGGCTGTGCTGCTCAGGCAGCCGCCGTGCAGGAGAAATGCCTGCCCCAGTGCAGCGAGATTAGAGCTGCAAAGCCCTTTGCAACTCTCCCCCCGCTCTCACCCCGGAGTCCCAGGCTCAGGGTGGTGTCTCTGTCTCGGGGGCATCCCCTCCCCTCCCACACCCTAGCATCACCAGAGAGCCCCCCACACCCTGGCAAGGCCTGGGATCTGCCAGCAAGAGCCAAACCATCACGGTCAGTTTTGCTTCCCTTCCCTGGACAGTTGCAGCTGGCGCTGGGCTCCCAGCACCATGGGGGGCTCCGGGACCATGTTTCCTCTGGTCAGAACCGCCCGGACTAGCAGCGCAGGCGCGATCCCCCTGCAGCCCCAAGAGTCACACGGTCCTGAGCAGCACCAGGCTGATCTGAGGGCCAAGGCCAGGCTGCCCTATGACATGGGGCTGGAGGGACGGGTCCCACTGTGCCGGGGGAAGCACACCCACAGGGCTAGCCCAGCACCTCTAGGGGAGCCCCCAGGAGTCCTGCACGAGGGTCTGCCCACCCCCCCCCACGACAGACTCAGGCCAGCTGCTGGGCCCTGCCCCACATCATAGCTCCCATGGCTCCCTACAAGGGGAAGGGGGAAGGAGCATTATTACCCCCATTGTTCTACTGGGACACTCAGGTGGGGGCAGCATCTCACACAGCAGAGAACCCAGGAGTCCTGCCCCCAGCCCGGCACCTTACCCATGTGAGCACCAGCCCCATCAGAGCAGATGGGAAATCCCCTGGCCCACCTGTTAGCACGGCCTGGCTAACAGCCCCGGCCAATCCTGAGCAGCAGGGAGGGGTCGGGGACACAAGCGGGGAACCCAGCGCAGCCGAGGAAAAGGGGGCAGAGGATGGGCTGGAGCTGGAGCTCAGCGGGTGCAGAGCATGGTGCCTTGAGCCCCATGTCCCCCTGCCCCCCAAATCAAACCCAGGGGCTCATTTAGCCCACTAGCCCCCTCCTCCCCCGCCCAACCATACCCCACCAGCCCCATGGGCCCAATAGCCCAGTATTTCCCTTCCACCACTAATGCCACAGATCAGATCCTTCTCCCTGAGTACCCACTGCTCCCCTGCCTGCCATGCCCATGCCATGCCCATGCCAGCAATGGGCCCACCTAACCCGGAGTCCTCCCCTCCCCTGCGCCCTGCCCCTCCCCACTCGAGCACGGCCCCAGCGAGTCCATGCTGGCTCTGGTACAGGGTGCAACCCCCACCGCCCTGCCCCAGTTCAGTCACGGAGCTAGACAATGACCTGGTTTCTGATCCCCCATCTCGGGGGCGCCGGAGTCAGCAGAGACCTGAGGGACTGAGCACGAGAGCCTCGGGGTGGAGGTCAGGAGAAAAGTCCCCGAGACAATAGGGGTCGGGAGAAAGTCCCCAAGGTCGGGGGGGAGGGGCGAGAGGGAGAAAGGCCCCAAGGCTGATCTGAATTCCCACCCCAGCACTCTCGCCCCCTGTCCCTGCAAACCCCTCCCTGTCCCCCGGGGTTTGGCCGCGAGACTGATGGGTTGTGAAACGTGACGGGGCTGGAGTGACCTGGCCCGGACTGAACATGCTGCAGACCCAGGCACCGAGGTCCCTGCAGCAAACCCTGCTGGGGTCTGTGAGTGGACGCCTGTGCGGGCGCTGGATGTCCACACCACCGCTAGCCAGCCTGGGGGAACAGACACTCCTGGCACCCTCTGCAGGTAAAGTGGAGGCGGCGTGCGCCCATGCGCCTACCTGCTGGCCAGCTAATCTGCATATGCTGCTCTCTGGCTCCCCTATAGGTAAATGGGGACACTGAATGGCTCCCTGTATTTGCATCCAGGTCATCGTGTCATAAAGCGCCCCGAACTACCTGAGTGCCACGCTGACCCTATGCTGCTGGGTAGGGGGGGCAGGTACGAGAACATCCTGCAGGTTAACCCAAAGGGAAGTGGCCACCCTACGCTGGGAGGCCGCGGGGGAGGCAGAGTGCCAAGCCTAAGGCAGTTTCCTGATGTGGCGGGGTGCTGCAGAGTGGGCAGCTGCGAGCTCCCTCGGGGGTGGGGGGCATGAAGCATCCCACAGCCAGGCGCTAAGAGCAGCAGCCCCTCCAGTAACGGGGGCTCCAGCCCCCGGCTCTGTGGTAGCACCACACAGTGCGACGGGATGGCCAGGTCTGGGATTGGAGAGAAGCGGGTGTTCAGGGAGGAGGCCACGCAGCAGAGCTGGGTGATGGCAGTTAATGGCAAAGCCTTCATAATCCCGCACATTGCTGGGCTGGGCTGGGGGTGAAATCGGGGCTGGGAAGCAGCTGGAGCCTCCAGCCAGCTGGTGTGGCTGCTGCTTTAGCTCCGAGCCAGCTGAACCTGACCAGGGGCCTAAGTGTTAAGTTTTGAGAACTTCGGATCTGAAAATCGGGTTGGGAGGGGGGAGGGGAATTGAGCCACCTGTTATTGGAGGGGCTGCTGCTGCTAT
This sequence comes from Natator depressus, assembly GCF_965152275.1. Classification (NCBI taxonomy): domain Eukaryota; kingdom Metazoa; phylum Chordata; order Testudines; family Cheloniidae; genus Natator; species Natator depressus. Next base: position 13,055,350 of record NC_134253.1, read on the forward strand.
TAGCACCTGGCTGCAGTGTGCCCCCTTCCCCCCGACAATCCCACCCACTGAGCTCAGGGTCTGGATAGACAAGATGAACGAAGGAACACCATTCTCCCTAATTCCCCCTCAGGGCAGCCAGGGAGCTCTGTGCCCCCCTCGCCATGCGGCTCTTCGGCTGCGTCTCCAGTGGGGGGAGGTCGGCCAAGCCCAGTGGGCCGGGGGTGGGTTTTCACTGGGAGCTTGGCCGAGGTAACCTTTCAGTGCAAACCAAGCCCTAGAGAGATTCGGTGACTTCCTGGGCCCAGTCCCCCGAGCCCAGCACAAGCCCAACCTGCCTCTCTCATCCGCACTGTTTTCAGCCTGCGAAATCTCACTGGCTGGTTACCCCACAACAAGCTTGTAAAATCTCCTCCTTCAGTGGCTGGGCCAAGCAAAGATAACAACCTACTGCCACTGCCGCTGCTGCCAGCTAACAGAGCCACTCCTGCAGCTCCAACAACAGAGCCCTTGCTTCTAGCCCAGCACCCAGATTCAAGCGCAGCCAATGACAGCAGGTTACACTCACCCTGGGCATCACAGCCACCCCAACAGCCAGCCACATGCCTCCCCTGAGCACTCGCTTCTCAGCCCCAACAGCAAACGCCAGAGCCCATGTAACCTCCCAGCCCCTGGGCTGGGCACAGCAGGGTTGGATCCGCTTTTGCAGGCCTGAGAGATGCTGCTTCCCTCCAGCTCCTACTCACAGCTCAGCTCCTGCTGCCCACAAAGGGGAACTGACTCCCCCCGGCCCCCGCCTCTGCACAGCACCTCCCAATGAGCACAGCGGTGGGGGCTGAGCTGTGCTCATGGGTGGCCCCCTCGATGTGCAGCCAGGGCATACACAGAGCAGGGGGCTCCCTCCCTCATCAATGGGCGCTAATTAGTCCCTGTCCTTAAGGTAACGACCTTTCTCCACCCCAAAGCACATTCCACTCAGGGATCTACACTATTTTTCAGCCCCCTCTGGGGCGGAGCATGACAGCCACTGATCCATCCGCAGCAACACTCTGCAGGGACAGAGCCAGGGGTGCAATAGCCAGAGATGGAATCTGCACCAGCTGCTTCCCTTTGAAGGCACCTCATGAGAGCGGGCAGGGACCAGGACTCGGAGCCCCGTGCCTGAGGGGGTTGCCCATCCCCCATAGATGCAGCTCCTGCGGCAGTAGTGTGGGAGTGTGCGGTGGCCGTCACGGTGCAGAGTTCCTTAGCCCAGGCGAGGTGCCGGCACACGGTGCAGACGCAACCCCAAAGGCCTGGGTGACATTCGGAGCTTCGTTTGCTGGGGGCAGGGGGAGCAGCTCCCTCCCACCCCACACAGGGCCACCCCACCCTGTGCTGTCGGGATCCATGCACAGTGCAAGTCACCCTTGGCCTCAATGGCTGAGCATGAGAGGCAGAGACATGGGGGACGTTCTTCTACCCTGAACCAGGGGCCCTCCCTAGCAGGGCACTTCGAACGTGGCTGGGCACAGGAACAGCTGCTCTTGGGAGGACCTGGTGCTCTGGCATCACCACAGCTGGGGAACACGGCCCTTGGGTATCTCTTAGGAGAACTGATCCCTGCTGATCCCCGACCCCACTCTATACAGCACAGCGCCCCCTGCTGACCCCCGCCCTGCTCCCTGCAGCACCATGCCCTCTACTGAGCCCCCACCCCACTCCCCGCAGCACAGTGCCCCCTGCTCACCCCTGCCCTGCTCCCTACAGAACAGTACCCCCTGCTGAGCCCCTCGCTCCCTGCTGCACAGCGCCCCCTGCTGAGCCCCTCACTCCCTGCAGCACAGCGCCCCCTGCTGAGCCCCCTACTGGCTGGGCCCCTTACAGTCTGCTGGGTCAATCCAGTGTGTTGGGCTCTGGCCGGGGGAGCTGCCAAAGGGGCAGCACAGCCCCCTCCTCGATCAGGTTGGGTGCCAGCGGCTGCCATGGCTCAGAGCAGCTCTGCGGCTCCTGGGGGTGGCACGTTGGCGAGATGCCTGGGGGACTGAGGGCCTGGGACACAGCCGGGGAGGGGAGCAGATACTGATCCAGGGCCCCCTCTGAGACAGTTCTCAGCCCCACCACCCCCCCAAGCGCCCCCCGCCCAGCTCAGAGCCCTGCACCAGCACAGGGCCCAAATGCAGCTGTGGCTCTGCCCCACAATGCCACTCGGGGAGGCAGGAGGGGGCTGGCACATGAGCCCTGTCCAGACCCCCAGGCAAAGCCACCGAGGGTTCCCCTCTGGGGGTGGGGCAGCTAATGAGACCAGCTCCCCTAACAAGGCTGCTCAATGCGTTAATAAAAAATGACACCACAATTCCCAAGGGGGCGGGGGTGGGGGTGGGGGGTGGCAGCTCTGACAGGGTCTCGGCGGTGAGGGAGCAAAGCTGGGGCTTGGGACGGGTCTCCAGGCTGTTAGCTCCCCAGAAGGTGAGGGTGGGTGTGATGGGCAGGGCTGTCCCCAAGTCCCAAGGATGGGCAGAGACTGAAGGGGTGGGTGGGACTCCTGGGTTCTATCCCCGGCTCTGGGAGGGGAGTGGGGTCTAGTGGCTAGAGCAGGGGTGCTGACAGTCAGGACTCCTGGGTTTTGTCCCCAGCTGTAAAATGTGCTAGGCACATCCCTGCCCCTCCCTGTGCCTCAATTTCCCCTCTGATGCAATGGCCCAGCTGGAAGATGCTGTGAAGGGCCCCATTGTTGCTGTTCACTGCTTCTTCTCCCACCGCTGGCAACAAGTGCCCCTTGCAAAAGGGGCTGAAACCATCTCCTACCTCCCCGGGCAGAGACCCCGTCACGCTGACACATGCATCCGCTGCACCAGCACCAGTTCCCCACACACTGGGTACCACCCAAGCCTGTGAACCTGACAGTGCCAGATACCTCAGTGCAGGGGGCGCAATCTGTGACCCCCAGTCTGCATCGGAGACGAGTCTGCAGAACCCGACCTGCAGCCCCCTGTCATCCCAGCCCTGCCCCCAGCTCTGCTGTTGCTCCTCAATCCCGACCCATAGCCCCCTGCCATCCCAGCCCTGCCCCCCAGCTCTGCCATTGTCCCTCAATCCTGACCTGCAGCCCCTTGCCATCCCAACTCTGTCCCCCCAGCTCTGCCAATGCCCCTCAGGCTAAGCCACAAGTGCCCCAGCATCTCCAGGCCCGTGTCTAAGCTGGGTCATCCCCACCCCTGGGGGTCACTCCCCTTGGATCAGTGACGAGGCTCCAGGCTGGTGCTGCCCCTGCCCTGGGTATCGAGGAGCCATTCATCAGTTCTCCTAGCAAGACTCCGTTGCAGGGACTCGGCCCTACCCGGATGCCGGGCTCCCTGGCACTGGTCATCAGGGAGCTGTCACTGAGGCACGTCTATGCCCCAATGCCCTGTAACCCCTGCAACCAGGTGACCCCCAGCTGGGCCAAGACCCTGGGACCGGCTGCCCCACACCCCCCAGCCAGGAGACGCGCTTCCCCAGGGCCCTGGCCCCCTGCATGGGCCCTGCCACTAGAGGGTGACAGGGGTCCCTTCTCCCATGCTCAGTGCCAGCGTGTTACCCTAGGGGGCACTGTGGAGACCAGGCTCCCCTCCCTCCACAGCCCAGACACAGTAAACAGCCCCCCAGCCACCAGGGAGGGGTCAAAAAGCAGCATGGGGGTGGGAGAGGCCTGATCACCCCTCCCCCACAGCACCTCCCCTCCCTCCTGCCCAGAGCTCCGACTGCTCAAGCTAGAGCCCTGGTCCCGGCCAGTGCCCTGGGGTGACCTCCGCCTCCCAGCCCCCGCCCTGCCTGCCCCTCCAATCATCGTTGCGGCGGCTCCAAGCAAAGCGGTGCTGTGGGGGGGCCAGGCTGAGGGAGTCAGCCTAGGTCCAGCTACCAAGCGTGGCGGGTGCTGAGCTGAGCAACCCTGACAGGCATGACAGGAGACTCCAGACGCCCATTGTCCAGCTAATCTGCCTGCTCCCGGGCCAGGCACCGAGCGCTTACCTGCGCAGGCCGGGTCCCTGCTGCTGCCCCCGGCGCTGGGTCTGGACAGGGCTCGGCTGGGGACAGAACCCAGTGTCCCCTTCTCCCGCCCGCCCGCAGCCGCCCCTCCTCCCCGGTCGCTAACGGGCTTTGGGAACAGCAGCCAATTAAAGGCGCTCAAAAGTGGGGCAGGCGTGCGGCGGGGGGGTGGGGGGGGCGGGGAGCCCGGCTTAGGAGAGGCGTGACGGGAGATGACAGCTCGGTTCCCTCGCCCCACAGCTGCCTGCATGCCGGCTCCCACGGCCCAGCGGGCAGCCTGGCATGGACACGCGGGGGTGGGGGGCACTGATTCCATTGCTGCCCAAGCCCCACACAGCACGGACATCGAGGGGATCAACTGGAGAGCCAGGGGCAGAGTCGGGGGCTGGGAGCCAGGACTCCTGGGCTCTCTCCCTGGCTCTGAGAGGGAAGTGGGGTCTAGTGGTTACAGCGGGGGGTTGGAACAGGAGCCAGGACTCCTGGGTTCTCTCCACAGCTCCTGCTCTGCATCTCCGTGGTTGATATTCCGGAGAGGCCTCACCAATGTGTGGGAAGCAAGTTCAGTTCATGACCTTTTGCAGAGCCTGCCCCTCCCCCACCCCAGAGGCCTCCCTTCTCCTGCTCCTGCCCCACTCAGGCAGGGCCGTGGGGGGACACTTGCGGTTGCTCAGGGCAGACAGAGCTTGCAGGGGCAAGGGATGGGAGCGATCCCCGTCCAGCCAGCTGCTCGAACCTCCTGAATCTGCGCGGCGCTGCCCCTGGGACCAGACTTCCCGGAGTGGAGGGAGGGGCAGGAGAATTGCGGAGTCAGGCCAGAGCCCAGGGGTCCCAGCTCCTGCCAGGAACGGCCATAGATCCTGTGGGGCTGAACAAGCCCCAACCACACAGCACGGCCCCCTTGCCAGAGTCCTAATGCCAGGGGAGAGCGCCGGGGAGAGTGCCCCCTGCTGATCCCGCTCCCTGCAGCACAGCCCCCAAGTGCCCTACTGACTGCCAGGGGAGAGCGCCCCCTGCGGAGCCCCCAACCCTGCTCCCTGCAGCACAGCGCCCCCTAGTGCCCCACTGACTGCCAGGGGAGAGCGCCCCCTGCTGAGCCCCCACCCTGCTCTGTGCAGTGGCCAGCTTTGCCCTGGGAGTCTCTACTTCGAGCTCTGTGGCCCGTCCAGGCTCACACCCAGCTCCTATCAGCCCCTCCCCCGTGCGGGCTCTCTGCAGATTGCGGGCCTGAAGGACTCTGGTTCTTGGGTTTCTCTAAGTACCCGTTTTGTGGGAATCTGTGCCCCCCACCCCTCCCCGCTTCCCCCATGGCCCCCCACATTCCCCCCCCCCACTCCCCACAGCAGGGCTGTGCACTTGCTACGTTCTTCAATTGCATTTTGTGGCCAAACATGGTGTACTCAAATTCCTGGCTACAGCACAGCTCTACAGGCACTCCTCAATCCCGACCAGCAGCCCCCCATTATCCCAGCCCTGGGCTACCCCCCTCAGCTCTGCCAGAGCTCCTCATTCCCTACCCACAGCCCCTCAGTACCCCAGCCGTGAGCTCCCCCCCCCAGCTCTGCCAACACTCCTCAATCCAGACCCATAGCCCCCCTTGGTTCACTGCATTCTCTCCGCCCTGTCCAGTCCTAAGCAGCTGTTCAGAGATGTTGTGAACATTAAATTGCTGCTCTATATCATCCCAGAGGTGGCTGCAGTTTGCCAGTGTGTTTGTGCCTTATCCAGTAAGTGCTTTGGGACCCTTTGGGGGCAAGGAAATGGGACCACCTGTAACACATGCAGGCTCATTCGGGCCCTCACGTTTGTACCTTATGCCACCCACCGCACCTCGGAGCTTCCCAGTGACAGGCGGGTCAGAGCCAGGATCCTCCTGCTCCCACAGACCAGGTGACAGAGGAATCCCCATTGCTACTGGGTGTACAGGGCCTATGACACTCAGCAGATGTGAATCCCGCCAGCAGGGGGCAGTGGAGCTCCTGGACACACCCTAGTTGTAATTTTACTTCCAAGGGTGGGGAACATCCTAGGGAATCGTAACCATGGCGACCTGCATGGCCTTGCCCAGAGGAGCCTGCGAAGCTGCCCCCCAGCTGACCTACAGCTCTGCCCCCCCAGCCACCTCCCCCAGTTCACCCCAGTTCTGCCCCCCAAGCCCTGCCCCCCAGCTCACCCATGACCTGCATGTCTCTGGGTGGGGCAGCTGGTGGGGATGCAGGGTGCGCCCAGGGTGGGGTGAGGAGGACACAGGCACCAGGCCAGGCTGCCGGGTATGACGCCTGCTGGGACGCAGGGCCTGGGGGTGAGGATGGACGAGGAGCTGGGGTGGCGAATGGCTCCTGCACTGCTCAGCTCTGCCCTCAATCCCAACCCACAGCCCCCCGGGCTCCCCCAGCTCTGCCAATGCCCCTCAATCCCGACCCACAGCCCCATGGGCTCCCCCCAGCTCTGCCAATGCCCCTCAATCCCGACTCACAGCCCCCAGGGCTCCCCCCAGCTCTGCCAATGCCCTCAATCCTGACCCACAGCCCCCAGAGCACCCCCACCACTCCTCTGCCAATGCCCCTCAATCCCGACATACAGCCCCATGGGCTCCCCCCCACTACTCCTCTGCCAATGCCCCTCAATCCAGACCCGCAGCCCCCAGGGCTCCCCCCAGCTCTGCCAATGCCCCTCAATCCTGACCCACAGCCCCATGGGCTCCCCCCAGCTCTGCCAATGCCCCTCAATCCCGACTCACAGCCCCAGGGCTCCCCCCTAGCTCTGCCAATGCCCCTCAATCCCGACCCACAGCCCCCAGGGCTCCCCCCAGCTCTGCCAATGCCCCTCAATCCCGACTCACAAGCCCATGGGCTCCCCCCAGCTCTGCCAATGCCCCATAATCCCGACTCACAGCCCCATGGGCTCCCCGCACCACTCCTCTGCCAATGCCCCTCAATCCCGACCCGCAGACACCTGGGCTCTTCACCCCTAGCTCTGCGGGTGCCCCTAATCCCAACCCACAGCCCCCTGGGCTCCCCACCACACCTCTGCCAGGGCTCCTCAATCCTGACCCGCAGGCCCTGCTGTCCCAGCCCTTTTGGTCCAAGAGACAGGTGTTGACGGTGGAGTCACCCCTGATCCCACCCCGGGGAGAGTCTCTGGGGTGGGCATTCTGGGCCCTGCCCACACAGCCTGCTCCAGCAAAGAGGAGACCCATTCAGGGTGACAGGGCTGGGTCTGCGGCAGGAACAGAGCCCGCCAGGGGGCAGGTGGAGCGATATAAGTCTGGGGACTCTGCACAGCACCAGCTGCCCCCATAGGAGCTCTCCAGACACCCCTCCCTGGGAGGCAGGCCCATTACATGGCTGGGGATACTGAGGCATGGAGGGGGTGGGAGGTTACCCACGGTAACAGCGAGTCAGGAACAGAACCCAGGAGTCCTGAATCACAGACACCCCCCATCCCCGGTTCTAATTCCACTCCCCTCTCAGAGCTGGGCACGGAACCCAGGAATCTTGACTCCCAGCCCCCCACCCTCCGTTCTAACCCACCAGATCCCACTCCCCTCCCAGAGCTGGGCATGGAACCCAGGCATCCTGGCCCCCAGCCCAGCGCTCGCAGCACTCTGTCTCTGGGACAGTTGCCAGCAGGGTCATACTCTGGTCCCTGATCCCATGGAACTTAAAGACCAGATTCCCAAGGGCTCCAGGGGGACTGGCCCCTCCCCAGCGGAGCCCCCCACATTCCCCTCCCCAAATACAGAGGGGGGCTTGAAAGTCATCTCCCAGCCCGGCTAGAGTAGAACCTGCTTTCGGGGGGGAATCTGTGGCCTTCTCCCCAATGATCCCCCCACAGCCCCTCTGAGCAGTTGCGGTGCCAGGTCTCCTGTGTTTGCCTCCCATGCTTCATGCGCCCTGGAGTGGGTGGAGGGGGACGGTGCAGACCCTGCTATGGGGGCAGTGAGGCGGAGATGAAAGGCAGGGGGCTCCACAGCAGGGAAAAAGGCACATTCACCCCCCACCCAGAGCCAGGGTCCTGCACTCAGCGTGTCCTTGTGTCCTGGGGGGCTGCGTACAGCTCCTGTGCACCCCTCCTGAGTCCCCAGCTTCCCCTGGCCCTGCTCCAGAGCTGGCAGGACTCCCCAGCCTGTGTGGTGCTGCCCTGACTATAGGAGAACCCCCGACCCTGCCTGTGCCAGGCCCCCGCCCACCAACCAGGCCAGCGCAGTCTGGGCCCAGTGCCCTCTCGCCTCCCTGTGGTGCCACGACCCACCACAGGGCCCAGCCTGGGGTGTGCACAGCCCTGTCTGCGCCTGAAACAGCTCCGGTCGGAGAGGTGCCAGCCTGGACATAGGGCGTGGGACCTGACTCCCAGGGGCAGAGCCCGCTAGACCAGGGCAACAGCTGGAGCCCCCCTCAGCTGGGACCCGAGGCTCCTAGCCCAAGGGCCCTGCTGGCAGAGGCCCCAGGGCTGCACCCAGGGGATTCCTGCTGCACCCACAGCAGATCTTAGAAAAAAAACATCCCGGCTACACGGGAGCATGGCCAGCACCAGCGACTCCTTCACAGCCCAAGGGAAATTCCCCTCCCTGGGGGAAACTCACACGTCAGTTTCTGTCTGATCAACTTTCAGCCACTGGAGCTTAGGAAGAACCCAGGCGTCCTGGCTCCCAGCCCCCCTGCTCTAACCACTAGACTCTGCTCCCCTCCCAGGGTCAGAACCCACGTGTCCTGGCTCCCAGCCCCCTGCTTTAACCCCAGACTATCACATTCCCCTTTTTGCTGCTCTCCCCCAAGACCCTCCCCATGGCAGTGCAGCCATGTGCACCAGTCACATGCTAAGGCTGGCAGTGCCACTTTGCTCCCCTGCCACCCGGTCTCTCCCTGACTGGCAAAAGGTGCTGAATGAAGGGCCAGTGTCTGTGGTTCTCCCCCGCTCCCCAACCACAACCCCCATGATGGGGGGAGGGGCTGTCAGGGCCCCACTGCCAGTCAGAAACAGAAGTCCCAGGATGCAATGGGGCACCATGCATATTAAGAGCGAGGGGAGAAGCCGGGGGGCTGTGGAGTCACTGGAGAGGCCCAGAAGAAATCCCTGGGTCCAGCCCCCCTCCCCCATTAGTTCCGATCAGATCTCTGGGCCTGACCCACTGCACCCCTATGAGCCAGGCAGGTGGGGAGGAGGGGTCTCAGCACCCACCCAGCACATGCCCCGGCCTTGGGCGCATCACTGTATTTAGGGCTGGGTGAACAGCCCTGTGGCTGGCCGATGGGCACAGGAGGCGTGGGGGGAGGACCAGGAACCGTCCCCCCGGAGCCAGCCTAGGCACTTGGTGGTGCACAGTGGAGGGTGGGAACTGGTGCCCACTGTGGTGGGGTGGAGTGAGGACCGGCCTGGCCCTGCCGCCCCTTATGTGCGAGCCCAAGGCCAGCCCTGCTGCCCACCCGCAATGCCCCCTCCCCTAAACCGCAGCCTCTGGGCATGCACGAGGCTGGGATGGGGGGCTGGGAGTGGGACTCCTACCCCTGCGGTCTGGGGATGCCCAGTCTGGATTGAGTGATGTGCGGCAGGGCCCAGGCCCCAGGGCTGCCTGGCTGGGCATGATGCCCACAGGGTGTGGGGTACATAGCACTTTGGGGGACCCTGTGCAGCAGCCAGCCCCAGCTCACTCACGCCCCCTTCCCCCCAAGCGTGCCAGCAGATTTGGCCCTGGCTCAGTGAACCCCTGGCCCTTCCACATAGCAGGGTGGGCTCTGGTGCGAGCTCTGGTGCACGCCCCCCACCCACCCCCCGCCCTGGTGCGCTGGCCGCCGAGAGCCTGCTGGCCCCCCTTGCCCATCCGGCTAGGCCCGTCTCTGCGCAGCCTGGGAGCAGCCGGGCGGAAAAGACCCTGATTGTTCCTGACAAACTGGCCCCATTTCTCCGCTGCCAGCACGGCAGCTGGCAGGGGCTGGGAGCGTGGCTGAGAAGAGCAGGAGCAGCTCCATCACCATGGGGGGTTGAGCGGGCACCCAGCGGGCAGCGGGATGGGGTGGGAGAGCCGCTCGAATTGGAGACTCTCCCAGATAAGCCTGTTGCCCAGCCCCCCATGTGAGCCCCCCAACTTCTCCCGGAGGAGCCCTCTCCTTGGCATCAATCCCGCCGCCCCGTCTGAACGTCAGCATTGGGGCAACCCCCTCAGCCAGGCTCTTCCATGGGGTCTCGTAGGCCCTGGGTGAGGGGGCGTGTGCCATGGTGGGGCTGAAGGCTGCGGGGGTTAGCAGGCCTCAGCCTGGTTCCAGCACTGGGCCCAGAGCGAATGCCTCCCTAGGCCGGCAATGACGGCTCCCCACACCCAGACCGAGCCCCGGTTATACCCTGGGGACACAAGGCTGGCCCTGAAGTCAGTAATGCTGCCCCCTCCCTGGCCTGCTCCGCCCAGGGCATGGCTCGCTGGCACCGCAAGGCCTCATTACCCGCCCACCCCACCACTCGGGTGCCATTGCCCCCTCAGGCCCACACAACCAGAGAGACCTGCGATCTGCCAGGAGACTTGGACCCCAGGCAACACCCAGGGGATACTGAACCCAGGAGTCCTGACTACTGCTCCTCTCCCCAAGCCAGCAAGGGGACAACGGAATCCTGCTCCCAGCACAAATCCCCATCAGGGCCAGTCCCAGGAGTGGCAGCCCCAGTTCTGTCCCCCCTTGGGGCAGGAGGCAGAATCCCCCCCAAGCCCCACCAGAGCTCTGCTTGCTGTCCAGACCCCAGGGAGGGGGAATTGGGGGAGCAGGCCCCTGGCTATCCATCCTGGGGGGCTCTGTCTCATCCCTTCTCTCACACGACAGACAGGCCTGAGGCCTGGCAAACTCATTTCACAGTCACCTGCTGGAGTCTGACCACCCCTGTGCCCCACGGAGCTGCGGGGCTATCCCAGGGATCAGCCCTGGGTTCTATCCCCAGCTCTGCAAGGGGAGTGGGGTTTAGTGGTCAGAGCAGGGGGGCAGGGTGTCAGGACTCCTGGGTTCTATTTATGGCTCTGTGAACTTGGGTGCATTCTTCCCCTCTCTGTGCCTCAGTTTCTCCTCTCGACTGTGGGGTGATATCCAGCTGCCCCTTGGGGGCTGTTGATATCCCTGCCTATGAACGGCTGGGTGTTTCTCAGGGGAAGGTGCCAGGGGAACCCCAAGTTTTGAATTGCCCCCTGGCCAGTGCCCAGGACAATGTGGCCCTGGCAGATGGGTGTCCGACCCTGCACCAGTGCGGCTGGGAGCAGTTGCTGCTGTGGGGGCTGAGGGCAGCAGACCCATGACGGGGCAGGGTCTCCCTGTCCCTAATGCCCTGGGGGGATACCGGAGCCCTGGAAGCCGACTGCCCTGCCCCAGCAAGTCCTGAGCCTGCGTCTCTGCCACAGGGCCACGGGTCTCCCCCGCCCATAGTCAGGCACAGCCACCGGCAGCTGGGCAACTTCCCAGATCTGACGCCTGCCCAGCCAGGGCCGGAGCCCCCAGGGCCCGGTGAGAGACTCACTCACTGGGGCATCTGGCACTGCCCGCTGAGGGGAGGGGGAGAGCAACGTGGTGCAGGAGATCCTGCAAAAGAGAAAGTTCCCAGCTAAGTTCCTGCAACTTCCTCAGGCCTTGAGCCAGGCTGGGGGTGGAGGGCAGGGGCTGGGGCTCTTGGGGGCCTGGTGTGGGAGCCCTTGGGGGGATGGAGTCCTTGGGGGGCTGGGGCTCTTGAGGGCTGTGTGTGTAGGATAAGGGGTCCGTTCTGATTTCCTCAGGATCCCAGCAGGGCCACAATTCCAGGGCAGGTGTTTGGCCAGTGCTTGAGCCCTAATCCCCTCTTGGACCCTCCACACAGCGAGGCCCAGAGGGACCAAATCCAGCTGAGCCAGGTGCTAATTGGGAAGGTCTCAGAAGGGTTGCCAAGGCAGCAGATGATGCCAAGTGCCTGGAGGAAGGTGACCCTCACCCGGCTGGGCCTGCTCAGTACCCCCAGGCTGGCACCGCTACTGGCTGTGCCATCAGCCTGCCTGGAACTGTGTCTTGCAGCGCCAGTGTGGGGTGAGCGCTGGGCACCCCATCCTGTGGGGCTGGAATGGGGATCCTGCCCTAGGACAATGCACATCCCCCCACTCCAGAACTCAGCCTCCTCCAACACCCCACCTTCCCCCACCAGCTCCAGTACAGCCATGTCCCCTCGCATCCCTGTGCCCCCCAAATTCCCAGCACCCCTGCCAATGCCCCAACATCTCCAGTGCCCCCTGGCACCCCTGCAGATGCCAGCATAACTCTCTAGCAAACCATGTGCCACCTCTCTTCTGACCCACTAGAAGATAACTGTCCGCTGCTGCTGCCAGCCAATGGAGTTGCTCCTGTAGCCTGAGGGGCGGCGCAGGAGGCTGGGGGGCAGCAGGTTCACTTCCCCCGTGGTGCAGGTGCCAGGCAGCGGCTTGGGGATGCACCAGAGCTTGGCCTCTGTCCAGCCAGGATCCCCGGAATGGCGCCAATGGCCCAGGCAGCGGTGCCATGAGGAGTCAGCAGGACCCATCCGGCAGAGCTGCCCCGGGGCCAGGCCTAGTGCCCACTACTGCCTTGGTGTTGCTGGAGGCAGAGCCGCTTCCCTGCCCCACCGCCAGGCACCCACCAGAAGAAGCAGGATTAACCAGTCCCCCTCCCCCCTGCCCAGAAGACCCCCAAAGACTCTGTGACGAAGTGGGACTGTTCTTTATGTTTCATCTGAATATTGTGGGGGTGCCTCAGTTTCCCCTATGCAGTTCTTAAGTATCTAGGTGGTGGGATAAGGGTGTATCATCGTTGCAGAGCCCTAGAGGGCAGGTGTGTGCAGGGGTCTGGACACAGAGAATGGCCGACACCTTGTTTCCTGGCAACTGATGGCCTGGGCCCTTCCCCCCTGCAAGGTGAGAGCTAAAGGGTTGGAGAACAAAGGAATCAGGTGACATCCTGGCCCGGAAAGGGACAAAGCCCAGAGGAGGAGGGGCTGGAGAGAGTTTTCAGTTTGGGGCTGGCTGGTGACAAGGAGTGAAGTGCAGACGTGGTTGTCTGGCTCACTGCCCCACAAAATAGACCCAGCTGAGGGGTCCTGTTCTCTGCACCTACAAGCTCTGTGTTAGACCATGTTCCTGTCATCTAATAAACCTCTGTTTTACTGGCTGGCTGAGAGTCACGTCTGACTGTGGAGTTGGAGTGCAGGGCCCTCTGGCTTCCCCAGGACCCCGCCTGGGCGGACTCGCTGTGGGAAGTGCACAGAGGGGCAGAGAGGATGCTGAATGCTCCGAGGTCAGACCCAGGAAGGTGGAAGCTGTTTGAGCTGTGTGTCCTGCAGATAATCAGCTCACAGAAAGGAGACTTCCCCAGAGTCCTGACTGGCTTCATGGGGAGCAGTTCCAGAGCATCGCCCAGGGACTCCGTGACAACTGGTGGCAGAGGTGGGATCTACTGCACCCCGTGGATGGCGCTTCCTGCAGTAAGTGACTGGGGAGCAGTAAAACGAAGGGGGATTGACGAGGACCAGGCATGCTGAAGGCTCAGAGAGGAGCGGTTTCGGGGGGCGGTTAACCCCTGGGAGTGTGTGACCAGCGATAAGGACTGTGCAGTAATGGGGTCCCCCTGGGGACTGCAGTGAGCAGTCTCAGGGGCGGAGGAGCCTGCGACTTGGCCCTGGGAGAGAGAAGGACTTTAGTAGTAACATGGTTCCCTTGGGGATTGTAGCAAGCAATCCCAGGGGCAGAGGAGTCTGCAGCTCGACCCTGGCAAAGAGGTGGTGACCTCGAGAAGGGCTGGCACACTAGAGGTTCTCCCTGGAAACCGCGGGGAGCTGAGAGCACACAGGCCTGTGAGTTCACAACAACTTGGGAAGAGCGGAGTGATGGCCTGTCACCATCTCCTTAAGAAGGACATTGTAACCCTGTGCAGAAAGAGAGGGTTGCACATTGGAAAGTTCACCAAAGCACAGTTAATCGTGCAGCTGGAGGAGGATGACCACCCTAAGGAACAGATTCCTGACCCCAATGGGGCTATAGCAGGATCTGGGAGCAGCTGGAGTGCGAGCCAGGCATCCCCTAGACTCCTGTCCCTGACCAGACGAGGGTCTTCACAATCGGGTGCCCCATCGGGGGATCGGAGACAGACTGGATTGGAGCTGAGTCCGAGAGAGCAAGAGGACTGTGAGAGTCAGCGAGAGTCCAAGAAAGAGCTGCAGAAGCAGCAGCAGCATGAACTGGCGATGGTGGAGCGGAGAGTCATAGGGGACCTCCCAGGGGTGAGTGGGAACAGACCCCGGGGTGCCAGTTCCGCAGGGAACCTCGAGACTAAATTGTTGCCCCTGGTTAAGGAGGGGGGGATGTGGATGCCCACCTCACTGCCTTTGAGCAGTCTGGTGATTTGAACGAGGAAGACCCTGCGGAAAAGCCCTGGTGTCTAGCTCCCTTGCTGTGTCCCGAGGCCATAGACTCCGTCAGCCAGATGGGTGGGGAGGTGGTCAGGCTCCCACTCCTGGTCCCAACATATGTCTGTGTGGAGTTTCCTGGGGCCAGGCCCCTCAGACCCCCAGTGGGAGCAGAAGGTGATGGTCAATGGGGAGACATTCCTGGGGTGGCGAGATCCTGGGACAGAGAGAATTGTTGTCAGGCCCTGGGTGGTGCAGCCTCAGATGCTGAGGGGCTGTGTGAGGGACCCAGGGATGAAGCCCCTCGTCCTCCCTATGGTCCAGATCCCTGTGCAGACCCAGGAGGGGTGGGGCTGGCTGGTTGTTGGGGTTCTCCAGGATACCAGCTGTGAGACCCTGTTGTAGGGTGACTGTCTCTCTTTGGGACAGGATCCAGACCCTGCTCCTGTAACTGCGGAGGGTTTGAATTTGTATCCAGGGAACCAATCGGTGGAGAGGGAAATGGTCAGTGAAAATGCAGGTGACCTGGCTGGCAGGGGGGAGGAGCCGCTACGCTCAGGGTACCTGCCTGCCTGTGACGAGACCCCTGGGGCTGGGTGGGACAGAGAGATGCTCCCCGCCCCCTTGCACACCGGAAAGGGGGCTCACGCTGGCTCTGATGCAGTGAGGAAAGCAGCGAGCTCACTGCCTATCCCACTGGGACAGCAAGGGCAGCGCTGAGCACAGTGGGAGCTGAGACCCCAGCTGAGTGGGGGGAGACACAGGCAGGGCAGGGCAGGGGATCTGTTGGGAGTGGCAAGGTGCTTGGTAAGGAAAGTCTGGATGAGTCTAGGCAGCCTTGTGAGCTGATGGCTGTGTCTAGTCAGCAGTGTGGGAAGACGAGGAGAGTGGAAGATGAGCGTCCCTGTACCTTACCTTGTTAAGGTTCTTGTTAAACCCTGGATTTGTGCTGGAAATGGCCCACCTTGATTATCATACACATTGTAAGGAGAGTGATCACTTTAGATAAGCTATTACCAGCAGGAGAGTGGGGTGGGGGGAGAGAAAACCTTTTGTAGTGGTAAACACCCATTTTTTCATGGTTTGTATGTATAAAAAGATCTTCTGTACTTTCCACAGTATGCATCCGATGAAGTGAGCTGTAGCTCACGAAAGCTTATGCTCAAATAAATTGGTTAGTCTCTAAGGTGCCACAAGTACTCCTTTTCTTTTTGCGAATACAGACTAACATGGCTGTTACTCTGAAACCTGTACCTTACGTGTTAGCTGGGTGGAGAATTGTGACAGTGAAGGAAATGTGCCTGTGTCTGTCAGGGGTATTGACTTGCCTATGGAGGGAGCTACCCCGGTCTCCAAGCAGTTGTCTGTGAACAGCCTTGTGTGCTGGGACCAGGGGAATGAGATCCCAAGCTGTGTGTCTGGGAAAGGAGAATGTGTCTCTGGCTCTTTGTCTGTGGAGCAGACAGAAGGGGCCTTTCAGCCTGTGATGGTTGAGGATAGTGCAGTTGTCTCAGAGTTGGTTCTGGATTCAGCTAAAGCCCAGGAAGGGAATGGTCTTAAGTTTGTGTCTGCTCAGGAGAATGGCCCTGCAACTAGGTCCCATCCAATCAGTGTCTATGTAAATTCCCAGAGACCAGACAATTCTGGTGCTTGTATTTTGCCTGTTGCTAGTGTGTTGCTGGGAAAGGGTGTAGCAACCCTGTCTAATCAGGGTGAGATCCTAGCCAGGGCACAAGGAGAGCATAAAGGTGATGTGATTGTGTTACCTACTGAGGGTGTGCAAACCTTTGGCAAGAAGGAAAAGATTCCTGAACTTGTGTGTGGCAAAGGGAAGGAGAATGCTTCTAACCTTTTATCTAGGGAGTCTGTCAGTTTGCCTGAAAGGGGATTGTGTAGGAATCTGCCGGATGGGCCAGAGGTAATTCTGGATGTAAGGGAGACCCAGAAAGAGTCTGTTGTTGCTCAGGAAAGTGTTCCTCTAGAGCAAGCCCTAGGTGAAGAGGGTAAGGGCAGAATTTCTGTGAAGAGTGAATTGTTGCATAGAAAAGCCCCTAGGGAAAGGAATCCTCATGGTAGTCTTTGCAAGCAACTGAAGGGTGTGAAAGGGATTTAATCAAGAAAGTTTCAGTTCCTAACAGCCAGAAATTTTCTGTTGTGACTGAAGCCACTGACTTCCCTGTTGAAAGATCCAGTGTGGATAGCTTTGAGAAGGTCTCAGATGGAGTGAAAGCTGTTAAGAAAGTTAAACAGTCCTATAACCAAGTGGCTGTGTTTGGCCAGCTTGTTCGGGAGACAAGGTTGTTGAGAAAGGGATGTCTCCATGCTAGTTCTGTAAGTGAACAGTATGTGGCCCAGGTCAAGATGGGGGCTCTTAACCAAGAGAGCCCGAATTGCAGGCCTCCAGACTGGAGCGCTGGGAGAAGACCCGATCCCAGTTTGACCCCCAGGGGTTTTGGGGTGGCAAAAGGACACGGGCCGCATAAACCTTCCCACATGCGGCATGCGAGTGCTATTGACCACCCCCAACCTAAGGGAGGGCGTGAAACTGGAAGAGCCTGGTGTAACTCCCACCAAGGAACAGGAGAGATGCTGGGGCATCCATGGGAACGTTGGTGGCTTTGAACTTCCCCAGGTCACCGGCTAAAGTGACCCTGCTCAGTTCAGTCTCGAAGGGGGGAGAGATGTGACAAAGTGGGACTGTTCTTCATGTTGCCTCTGAATATTGTGGGGGTGCCTCAGTTTCCCCTATGCAGTTCTTAAGTATCTAGGTGGTGGGATAAGGGTGTATGAGCCCTAGAGGGCAGGTGTGTGCAGGGGTCTGGACACAGAGAATGGCCAACACCCTGTTTCCTGGCAGCCCATGGCCTGGCCCTTCCCCCCTGCAAGGTGAGAGCTAAAGGGTTGGAGAACAAAGGAATCAGGTGACATCCTGGCCCGGGAAAGGGACAAAGCCCAGAGGAGAAGAGGCTGGAGAGAGTTTTCAGTTGGGGCTGGCTGGGGATAAGGAGTGAAGTGCAGATGGGGTTGTCTGGCTCACTGCCCCCCAAATGGACCCAGCTGAGGGGTCCTGTTCTCTGCACCTACAAGCTCTGTTTTAGACCATGTTCCTGTCGTCTAATAAACCTCTGTTTTACTGGCTGGCTGAGAGTCACGTCTGACTGCGGAGTTGGGGTGCAGGACCCTCTGGCTTCCCAGGACCCCACCTGGGCAGATTCGCTGTGGGAAGCACACGGAGGGGAGAGAGGATGCTGAATGCTCCGAGGTCAGACCCAGGAAGGTGGAAGCTGTGTGAGCTCTGTGTCCTGCAGACAGTCTGCTCACAGAAAGGAGACTTCCCCAGAGTCCTGCCTGGCTACGTAGGGAGCAGTTCCAGAGCATCGCCTGGGGAGTCTGTGACAGACTCCCACTCCCACCCTCCCCCAGCCGCTCCCCCAGCCACTCCCAGAGACCCCCCAACCCTCTGAAGATCTCAGCACCTCCCTTCCCCAGCCATTCCCCCACTGCCCGCACAACCCCAATCCCCATCCCTCCCACCCCCTCAGGATCACTGCACAGCCATGCAGCCCCAAGGCACACAATCCCTCAGCAGTTCCACTCCCCAGATCAGCCCCCCGCCGCCCACACAAACACACATACCTGGCCCAGGGAAGGCCCTGCCTCGCCTGCCACCCAAACCAGCCCCTCACCACAAAGGCCCCATTCTGGGGTGGGGAGTCAGCACCCACCAGATGGCAGCACCATGCCCCGGGGGCGGAGGGGGCAAGAGCAGGGGTGGGGTGAGAGGAAGCAACAACTGGGGTTGGAAGCCAGGATTCCTGGGTTCTATCCCAAGCCCAGACTCCTGCCACCGTGTGACTCAGTTTCTCCCTTTTTGCCATAAGGGTTAGTGATGCTGACACACTTGCAAACCTCAGGTGGGTAACAAGCAGCACCATGTATCCCCTGCAGGGGGCACTCTCCTGCCCAGATCACAAGCAGCCTTCCCAGGTGGCCTTGCATGGAGCTGTGCCAACCACCTTGTGGGAGGCCTGGTGCCCTGACCTATCATGTCCCCAGCCCTCCTGTGCCCCAATGCCATGGCCCCTACACCAGAGAGACAAGCTCCCAGCTCTCCCCATGGGAGAGGGGCTGCCCCTTCCGGCTCCAGGCAGGCAGTGCTGGGTGACCTGGCTAAGGAGCATGGTGCCCCCCGATAGGCCATGGCTGAGCTACCGCCCACAAAGCTGGGGCAAAACTGAGCCAGGCGCCCCCTTGCTGCGGGCTGTGTCTCACTGGTGGCCTCTGGCGAACGGCTCTGGTGCGGGGGCAGCTGGTGGCTCCTGGCCCTCCTGCTTCAGGCCCCGCAGACACCAGCAGGGGCCATTCATTCAGATTCACGCCCCTCCCTGGGCAGGGGAGGTCGAATGGCCCAGTCCAACGTGGACCCTGGGGCATGGCCCCACGGATTCAGGCCCTGAGCCGCTGCCTGCAGGGAAATGACGCTCCCTTCTCCTCCGTCAGCTCCTCCCTGCCAGCGCTTTCTCTGGCATTGTCTGTGATGAGCCAGGGCACCCCCAAGAGACAAGCTGGGTCACCCTGGCGGTGAGGGACTTGGGGGCAGCGAGCCATTGAGGCCATTAACAGCAGCTAGGAATCTGTGGTGCAGGGCGGGTCCTGAGCACAGGGGGCTGGCACCCGGGGATGGGAGCCTCCCACGGGGAGGTGAGATCTGGGGTTCAGTGCCATCCCTTCTGGAAGTGGCAGGGCTGGCCCGGCCCCAGAGCCGCAGGCATTGTGGCAAAGGGGCAGCCGTGCTGCAGGGCGAACTGCCAGGCTCAAGATCACGGCCCTGGCACGGCACTGATGATTTGGTGCAAGTGAGGATGGGAGGGCACCGCAGTCAGCCACCGGGAACCAAGCTCTCCCCAAGTACCAAGGTGGGCCCAGCTCAGCCCAGCCAGGCTGGCCTTCTGGCTGCTGACAGTGGAGGAAGGAACTGAAAAGGGAACCCATCAGCACGACTCTGCTCAGAGATAAAAATAACCCGTTAAGCCACAACAACCTGCTTATATAAAGGCCGGCGGGTGTCGCGGTACAGCCAAGAGCAACCGGCCTCCAGTTGGGGGTGGGAAGAAGGGGGAGGGGACAGACTCAACAACCAAGCCAAGGTCCCTCAGTTCCCACTCCCCACAGCACTGCTTACCGACTTCAACGCCACATCAAATATCTAGCAATCCTACAATAACATTGCAGTGCACACGGCCCACTGAGCACCCTACCAAAACTATCCAGTGAGTGACACCCACTCAGCACCCTACAATAAGAATCTAGTGTGAGACACTCACTGAGAACGCTATCGTAACAATCTAGTGTGTGATACCCACAGAACACCCTACCAAAATAATCCAGGGTGTAACACCCTGTAGCGGGGTGGTCACCCGCTCCGGCCTTAAAACAGCCCAGGAGAGGGCTATGGCTGGGAGCAAGCAGTTCCCAGGCTGACTGGGGGAAGCAGGCTCAGCTGTGGCCACACCCCAGTCAGGGCTCAGCTGGCCCTTATAAGAGGGCCGTGGGCCAGGAGCAGAGAGTCTCCTCTAGCTGTTGAGTGAGATGGGCCTGGCTGCTGGGGAGCGGACCAGGGTACCTGAGGTGAAGCGGGGCTGGGGAAGGCCAGAGGAGCTGGGAGGCCCAGACTGGAAAACCTGCAGGCCTGGCAGATGGCCTGAGATAGGTACCGGGGTTGCAACAGGGCAGCCCATGGGTAGGCTGAGGCAGCAGGTCCAAACCCCCCTTGCCTGTGATGACTGGCTTACACACTGCAGTCCACCCCCGTGTGCGGGGGCTCAGTGGTGACTGGCAGTAGCCAAAGACTGAAGCGAGGTGGGGATAGTGGGTGGGGGTTCTGTGGGGAGGGAAGACCCAGAGACTGTGGGGGTACTGCCAAGGGGCAGCACCCTGGGAAAAAGGGGCACCAGGGTCTGGGAGGGACACGGGGGCCAGCGACAAGTGGGACACCAGCCTGCAGAAGGTGCTCTGGAGGAGCTAATTCCCTGAGAGACCAGCAGGAGGCGCCACAGGGGTGAGTCTCGCCCCATGACACACCCACTGAGCACCTCGCCGAGACAATCCAGTGTGAGACACCCACTGAGAACCCTACCATAATAATGCAGTGTCTGGCACCCTACCAAAACAATCCAGTGTGTGACACCCTCTGAGAACCCTACCATAACAATCCAGTGTGTAAAAAGAAAAGGAGTACTTGTGGCACCTTAGAGACTAACCAATTTATTTGAGCATAAGCTTTCGTGAGCTACAGCTCACTTCATCGGATGCATATGAAGTGAGCTGTAGCTCACGAAAGCTTATGCTCAAATAAATTGGTTAGTCTCTAAGGTGCCACAAGTACTCCTTTTCTTTTTGCGAATACAGACTAACATGGCTGTTACTCTGAATCCAGTGTGTGACACCCACTGAGCACCTTACCAACACAATCCAGTGTGTGACACCCACTGAGCACCCTACCAAAACAATGCAGTGTCTGACATCGACGGAGCACCTTACCAACACAATCCAGTGTGAGACACCCACTGAGAACCCTACCAACACAATCCAGTGTGAGACACCCACTGAGCACCCTACCAAAACAATGCAGTGTCTGACATTGACGGAGCACCTTACCAACACAATCCAGTGTGTGACACCCACTGAGCACCCTACCAAAACAAACCTAGGTTGTGACAGCCACTTAAGTGCCCAGTGAGTGTAGCCTAGATCAGGCTTGCCTGCCACGCGGAGCCTGGTGAGGGGGCTGCAGCCCCGGGCCGAGCCAAATACACGGAGTACAGCACGGCCCGGCAGGGAGATTTCACTGTGCAGGGAAAAAGACGAGTTTGTCGGGAGGTTGCAAACCCCAAGTGCCCCTGTAATGCCCCAGGGTCACGAAACCGTGGAACCGTAGAGATGGGAAAATGGGCAGAGTCAAGGTAACCAGGCACAGCTCCCTCCAGTTCTCCGATCCACGGCCCCCTGCCAGCACAGCCCAGGGCTCTCCCTTTCCCCATCACAGAGCTCTGCCGGTGTCCCTCAGTTCCCACCTGCCGCCGCCTGCTAGCCCAGCTGTGGGCTTCCTCCCGCTCCTGCACAGAGCTCTGCCGGTGCCCCTCAGTCCTGACCCACAGCCCCCCTAATGTGCCAGTTCTGGGCCTCCCCAAAGTGGCTCTGCCAAGGCCACCCACTTACTCACTCATGGTCCCCCCACACCACATATTTCCACTGAAGTGCCCCCGTCTTGCCCTGCAGCACCCCCTGCTGGACCCTTGGAGCAGAGACGTGCCCCCAGGACGCTGAACCCAATAGGCGGTCTGTTTACAGTGACTGGAGGTGGGCACACAGCCAAGGCCTTTAGCCCCCAAAACCAGCCCGGGGCCCGTCTCCCTCCACCCACGTGCCCTGTACTCCCCGCTTCCGCTCTGCCCACTGAGCACTGAAGCGACCATGACACCTGCTGAGCGAGGGGTCCCGTGGTCCCTGCCCAGCTGACATCACAATGGGCAATGGCTGGCAGCCAGGGGAAGCACTCATGTGGGGCGGTGCAGTGTTTGGTGCAGGTCCCCACCCTCCCCCAGGGGTGTCCTCCCCCACCATGTCCCAGCCCCAGCACTCCACAGGGAGCTCTCCGCACCCTGCCCCTGCTGCCAACGCCCCCAGGCACCAGACAGGCAGGAAAGAGCACGGTTGTTTGTTCTTGTTCTAACCTGCTGGGGTTCCCAGCCTGCTGCCCCCCACGGCTTTGTTTGGTCTCACCCCAATACGCTACATCTCCCCAAATTCACTCCTCCTGCGCACCCCCTGCCAACAATGTACCAGTTCTGCCCCCCTCTCCCTCCTGCTAGCCAAGCTGGCCCCGCCGTGCGGGGGACCCTGCTCATACACATGAACATAGACAGACACTCACACACACACAGACATGTTGATACACTGACACATACACATGCTGACATGCACGCACACGCACACACACACACACACTCTGCTAATTCACACGGAGTTCTTCCACACCAACTGACATATTCGATACCCTGTGCTGGACAATCTAATACGGCCTCACCCCCTCAATCCTGACCCGCAGCACCCTGCTTGCCCAGCCCTGGGCTTTCCCCATCCCCCCCCAGGTCTGCCAGTGCCCCTCAATCCCGACCCTGCCGTGCCCAGCTCCTTCTGCCTGGCTCAGCCGCTGTTCTCTGCCCAGCTGGGTGTCTGCATGCAGGTAATTCCTTGGGTAGCTCCCCTTGCCCCATGCTATCAATCCCAGATGCTGATGAGATGAACACGGCCCTGCGAGCCTTGGGCTCCCTCCCCATTATGGGGCCCTGGGGATGGGTGCTGGTCTGCAGAGTTGGGGGAGGGTGTTATGGTGCAGCCAGGGCAGCATGGCCGGGGAATTGGGCTGGGATCCCTCAGACCCTGGGACAGGCGGGGTCTCAGGGTTAGCAGGGGCAGTCCCCCCCTCAGCCTGCTCAGCAGAGGGAGCCGGGGGAGGCGGGGGTGCCACTCCATGACTTGCTGCATGCCCAGCTCCTCGTCCGGGGCCCAGCACCCCCTCTGGTTGTGGGAGGGGCCCTGCCATGTGTCTCCCACCCTGGCACAGGGCAGCTGAAGGACGGGGCACTGGCCCTTCTTTCAGCTCCCGCGGGCGCCAGCCCTGGTTCTGTTACCACGCTCGGCCTCAGACAGAGACACCCCCCCAAAGCCTGCCAACAGGAGCGATTCTCTAGGTTTCCCTAGCGAGTACGCTTGGGGCTGAAACCGGGTTGCCCACCACGGTCAGCACCCACCATGGGGGACGCTGCTGAGCCCCAACAGTCACACACGCCTCCGGGCGGGGCGGGGGCGGTACAGTGAGCCCAACGCAGCAGTTTAGCATGGTCCCATGTCCAACAGCAGAACGGCTGGCATGGCAGGGGGCGGAACGCTCCCGGGACAGGCCAGGACACGCCAGGAACGCCAGCTCTGGGCAAGGTGCTGCGGGAGCAGCACGGGCCACGGACGCCCGAGTTTCACATCTCATCAGAAAGCTGGTTCTCTCACCAGGCCCCCTGCTATGCCCCCGCCCTGATCCCTGCAGCATGAGGCCCCCACCATGCCCCTATCCTAGGGTGACCAGATGTCCCGATTTTATAGGGACAGTCCCAATATTTGGGGCTTTGTCTTATATAGCCGCCTATTACCCCCCACCCCGGTCCTGATTTTTCACACTTGCTGTCTGGTCACCCTACCCTATCCTGCCACCCCCACCCTGGTCCCTGCAGCACGAGGCCCCCACCAGGCCCCTGTCCCCATCCCCACAGCATGGTGCCCCTGCAACCCCCCCACCCTGGTTCCTGCAGTATTATGCTCCCTGGCACCATGCTGGAACCTTGGTGTCAGCTGGGCAGGACCTGGGGGTTCCCTGGGTCTGCCCCTGGAGCAAGGCCTGCGACAGAGTCACAGGCAGGAGCCAGAAGTGGGGTGGAACTGGGGGGATCCCCTCACTGCAGCCCCACAGCCATGCCAGAGCTGAGCCCTTCTCCTTGGGCTTTGTGCACCTGCCTAGACTGATGGGGGAGAGGGCTGGGAAAGATCATAGTCCAAACCCCTGCCGGGCACCACCACCGAGAGTCGCCCTGTGATGGCACCCCCTGCACTGCCGCCGAGCACTGCCCTGCAATGGGACCCCCTGGCACTGGCACAGAACATCACCCAGCAACAAGACCCACCGACACTGCCACCAAGCGCTGCCCCCCAACGGTACCCCCCCCCACAGCCACCAAGAGCCGCCCTGTGACGGGACCCTCCGGCACTGCTACCAATCGCTGCCCTGCAACAGGATGCCGCGGTGCTGCCACCATCGCCACCCCACGACGGGACCCCCCACCAGAGCCACTGAGCACCATCCTGCGATGAGACCTCCTGGCGCTGCCGCAGAGCGCCGGCCCATGACAGGACCCCCCGGGCGCTGCCACCGAGCACCTCCCCACTACGGGACCCCCCAGGCGCTGCCACCGAGCGCCGTCCCGCCACGGGACCCCCCGGGAGCTGCCGCCGAGCGCCTCCCTGCCACGGGACCCCCCGGGCGCTGCCGCCGAGCGCCTCCCTGCCACGGGACCCCCCGGGTGCTGCCGCCGAGCGCCTCCCTGCCACGGGACCCCCCGGGTGCTGCTGCCGAGCGCCTCCCTGCCAAGGGACCCCCAGGGCGCTGCCGCTGAGCGCCTCCCTGCCACGGGACCCCCGGGCGCTGCCGCCAAGCGCCTCCCCACCACGGGACCCCCCCGGGCGCTATCGCCGAGCGCCGTCCCGCCAGGGGACCCTCCGGGCGCTGCCACCGAGTGCCACCCCACCACGGGACTCCCCCGGCGCTATCGCCAAGTGCCGCCCTGCCACGGGACCCCCCGGGCGCTGCCGCCGAGCGCCGCCCTGCCACGGGACCCCCCAGGCGCTGCTGCCGAGTGCCGCCCCAACACGGGACCCCCCGGCGCTATCGCCGAGCGCCGCCCCACCACGGAACCCCCCAGGTGCTGCCGCCGAGCGCCGTCCCGCCACGGGACCCCCCGGGAGCTGCCGCCGAGCGCCTCCCTGCCACGGGACCCCCCGGGCGCTGCCGCCGAGCGCCTCCCTGCCACGGGACCCCCCGGGTGCTGCCGCCGAGCGCCTCCCTGCCACGGGACCCCCCGGGTGCTGCTGCCGAGCGCCTCCCTGCCAAGGGACCCCCAGGGCGCTGCCGCTGAGCGCCTCCCTGCCACGGGACCCCCAGGCACTGCCGCTGAGCGCCTCCCTGCCACGGGACCCCCGGGCGCTGCCGCCAAGCGCCTCCCCACCACGGGACCCCCCCGGGCGCTATCGCCGAGCGCCGTCCCGCCAGGGGACCCTCCGGGCGCTGCCACCGAGTGCCACCCCACCACGGGACTCCCCCGGCGCTATCGCCAAGTGCCGCCCTGCCACGGGACCCCCCGGGCGCTGCCGCCGAGCGCCGCCCTGCCACGGGACCCCCCAGGCGCTGCTGCCGAGTGCCGCCCCAACACAGGACCCCCCGGCGCTATCGCCGAGCGCCGCCCCACCACGGAACCCCCCAGGTGCTGCCGCCGAGCGTCGCCCCGCCACGGGACACCCCGGGCGCTGCCGCCGAGCGCCGCCCTGCCACGGGACCCCCCGGGCGCTGCTGCCAAACAGGATCCTGGGAGTGTCTCTGGCACCTACCTGGGAAATATCTGGGGCTCTGCCTGAGTCCATGTCACACACACAAGGGAGTCAGAGGCATGAGACCAAGCACTGAAAGAGAGGGAGGGTGACAGGAGGTGGGAGAGAGCGAGCGAGCAAGAGATGAGCCCAGACAGACAGCCCCAGGCATAGGGACAGCCCCGGGCATGGACAGCTCCAGACCCCCGGGCAGACCCATTCCCAGCCCAAGTGCTACTGCAGGGCTCTCGGAGCGAGCTGAGAGAAGTCTCGGCCCAGGGGTCCACCTCAGCTGAATCAGGCGCTGTGGTCCTCCTCCACCTCCATGTTGGGGGCCCTGGTCCCCTCCCCACCGCAGTCTTTCTGGGTTGGTTCCAGCCAAGACCAGAGCTGCCAACAGGGCATTTCTCCCGGCGTGGCCACCCCAGCCATCCAGAGCAGGGGACCCCACTGACACCATTAGAGCCAAGGGGAAGATGGGGGAGGTTGGGGCCCAATAGAGCCATGGGTCAGGGGGCTGACCTAAGAGTCTTTGGGAGCCTGGGGGGGCCCATCCCCCCGCCCGGGCTCCTCACAAGTAACGGCTTTTGACACAGCCAGGGCAGGGGTGAACACAGACTCAGCAGCGAGGGCAGTGCCTGCTTCCAGGGGTGGAGGTTACAGACTCCCTGAACGCCCCCTTCCAGCAGCCCCCATAACATCTAGAGACCAGTAAGCCAACCCCCAGCAAAGGACTTGGGGGGGCTTTGTCATCCGCAAGGGCCACTTCCACCCCCTCCCAAACCTCCCCACAACCGACGTGAGATACAGCGGGACTGAGGGGCACTGGCTGAGCTCAGGGGATGGGGGGAACCCAGGGCTGGGATAACAGGGGGCTGCAGGTCGGGACTGAGGGGCACCAGCAGAGCTGGGTGGGTGGGTGATGCTGGTTTATCACCTGCCTGCTCTGGCCCTCGTTCTGACTGAACTTATGGGGAGAGGGGGATGACGGGGGGCAGAGGGACAGGATGGGGGCAGAGGGATGGGACGTGTCGGGGGGAGAGGAACAGGATGGGGCACGGGGATGGCACAGGGGTGTCAGGGGAAAGAGGGACAGAGCAGGGGCAGAGGGATGGGGTGCCGGGGGGCAGACGGATGGGATGGTAGGTGCTGGGGGGAGAGGGATGGGACGGTGGCAGAGAGATGGGACAGGGGCAGAGGGATGCAACAGGAAATGCTGGGGGGCAGAGGGACATGACAGGGGGCAGAGGGACGGGACAGGACAGGGCAGAGGGACATGACAGGGGGCTGCCGGGGGGCAGAGGGACATGACAGGGGGCAGAGGGATGGGATGGGGGTACCGGGGGGCAGGGGGATGGGATGGGGGTACTGGGGGTAGGGGGATGGGATCGGTGCAGAGGAATGCGACAGGGGGTGCCAGGGGGCAAAGGGATGGGATGGGGGTACTGGGGGGCACGGGGACGGGACAGAGTCAGCAGCTCCACACTTCAGCGGCTCCTTTGCTTCTCACTCCCGACTGCTTTGAACTTCATCTGGGGCGCTGCTCCTGCAGGCCAAGCTCCAGGCCTGGCCCCCCCCCCGCTCCCAGGACTAGAGAGCGATGGAGCCTGTAGCCCAGCCACCCACAAGGCTGGAGAAGAGCATCTTCCACCCCTCCCCCACTTCTGCCTCCCTCCAGAGGTGACAGCATCTCTGGGTGGAGGCTGCTTTGGGGATCCCGATCCTGAGGTCACGGGAGGGGGGGCTGTGCAGGGACAGGGAGGATGGAGCCAGGATCTAGGTCAGAGATGATGCTTCAAGCTTCAGCCATGAGGGGCACAATCCGCCGAGCACCCCCCCCCCCCGCAGAACCAGCAGCCCCCGGCGGGTCACGGCAGCCAAGGGACCCCCCCTCCCCCCCGCACCGGCACAGCTGCCAGAGCCTGGCCCGGGGGAGCGAGGAGGAAAGGCAGGATCGTGTTAAGTAATAGCCTTGGAGATCAGATCGGTCTGACCGCCCCTATCCCCTTGTGCCCCGCCCACACTCCCCACTCCTCCAGTGCCCTCTCTCCAGCCCCGATATCCCCCGCCCCCCCCGCCCCCAGTCACACACACACACTGGAAGCAGAACTGGTCTGAAATGACAAAAAGTTCCATATTGTGCCCCGGAGGGCTAAGGCGGGGGTGGGGGATGAGGTAGGAGGCCGGGGGGTGGGGGGGTGGGAAGGAGGGAGCAAAGGGGAGGGGTATGGAGCAGGAGAGATGGGGTAGGTGGTAGAGTGGGAGTCCGGAGGAGGAGGGGTTTAGATAATGGGGGCAGAGGAGGGGACAGGCAGTGGGGTAGGGGAAGGAGTGGGCGTCCAGGCGAATTCCGCACAACTGTCGCCCTCCCCCCCCCCCAGCTCTGTGTAAACTGCCCCCCTCCCAGGGAAGTTTCAGGCCCGTCCGATCAGCACCATCCCGGGGGCGATACTGCCCCCTTCCCCCAGCACAGCGGTCCGACAGGCGCAGCCGGTCCAACCCCCAGGCTAGGGAGTCACGAATCGGGCCGGATCAGAGAGCTGGGGAGGGGGTCGCCGGCACACGGACGGACGGACAGAACATCCACTCACCCAGAATCATCCCGCGGGCTCCGGGCGCAGCCCCAGCGATCCAGGTGTGTGTGGGGGGGGGTCGGCCAGCCCCAGCGATCCAGGTGAGTGTGTGTGTGTGTGTGGGGGGGTCAGGCAGCCCCAGCGATCCAGGTGTATGGGGGGGGTCGGCCAGTCCCAGCGATCCAGAGGAGCGGGGCGGGCAGCCCAGCGATCCGGGGTAGGGGGTCAGGCAGCCCCAGCGATCCAGGTGTGTGTGTGTGTGCGGGGGGGGTCAGGCAGCCCCAGCGATCCAGGTGTAGGGGGGGGGTCGGCCAGTCCCAGCGATCCTGAGGAGCGGGGCGAGCAGCCCAGAGATCCGGGGTGGGGGGTCAGGCAGCCCCAGCGGTCGGGGGGGCGGTGAGGGGCTCCCCGGGCCGGGCGCGGAGATGGGCAGCGGGGTCCGTGCACAGAGAAGCCGAAGCCGCAGCACCAACAATGTGAGCCCGGAGCAGGCAGCGCGGCTCCTGGGCAGGGACCCCCGGGGCGACTCGCCTGCCCGGCCCGCGATTGGCTGTGCTGCCAACTCCAGAGCCAATGGCAGCGGCCAGAGCGAAAGGAGCAGCCAGCGAGCGGTGGGGGCCGGGCCGCCCAGGGCTGCGTTACCCGGCAGGGCCCAGGTGAGCGAGCGCACCTTGCCGCGCCGGGCCGGGCCGGGCTGGCGGAGACCTGCCCCCCGCCAGCCGACTGACACCCACTGCGGAACAGACAGACACACACACACACACTGTGTGACAGATACACACCCACTGCGGGACAGACAGCCACACACTGAGAGACAGACAAACGCATGCTGAAGGACAGACACACACTGCAGGACAGTCACACACACTCTGAGAGACAGTCACACACACACACATTCAAAGACAACCCCCCCCCCCACCACACACACACTGTGGGACGTCCAACTATACACACACACACTGAGAGACAGCCCCCCTTCCCCCCCCCACACAGACAGCTATGTTGAGACAGATAGACACACACTGACACACACGCTGTCCGTCAGGCTCCCCAGTTTGCCACCCCCTTTCAGGCACACACAAAAAGCTTCATGCTTTGTTTGCCCCCATCTGACCCATCCCCAGGTCAGGCCAGAGTCCCCGGATACCCAGGATGTATTGAGCGAATCTCAAGTCCCTGAGCTGGAGTGTCTGGAGTATTCAGTGGGATGGTGTATAGGCGCGGAGAATGTATGGGGGGGGGGGGTTGGTGTGTCGGGTGGAGGATGAGGTATGAGGTGAAGTTGGAGGGTTGGTGTGTTGGGGATTTGGGGTATGAGGAGTGGGGGAGGGTTGGGGTATGAGGAGTGGGTGTGTGTGTTGGGGGTTGCGATATGAGGAGCAGGTTGGGGGGTTGATGGGTTGGGTTGGGGTATGAGGAGTGAGGGGTGTGTTGGGGGTTGCGATATGAGGAGCAGGTTGGGGGGTTGATGGGTTGGGGTTGCAGTATGAGGAGCGGGTTGGTGGGTTGGGGTATGGGGGTGGGGGGTTGGGGTATGCAGCGCAGGTTGGGGAGTTGGGGTCTGAGGAGTGGGGTGGTGGGTTGGGGTATGAGGAGGGTGTGTGTTGGGGGTTGGGGTATGAGAGTGGGTTGGGGTGTGTGTGTTGGGGGTGGGGGTATGAGGAGTGGGGGAGGGTTGGGGGAGGTTTGGGGTACACAGAGTGGAGGGGATTTGGGGGAATAAGGAGTAGAAGGGGGTTGGGGTGTGAGGAGTGTGAGGTGTTGGGGTATGCGGAGCAAGGGTGTGTGTTTTGGGGTTGGGGTACGAGGAGTGGGGGAAGGTTGGGGTTCACAGAGCGGTTTGGGGGTGGGGTTGGGGTTGCGGTACGAGGAGCAGGTTGGGGTTTGGGTATGTTGGGGTATGCAGAGTGGGGGGATGCATGCTGGGGTATGGGGAGCAGGGGAGAGTTGGGGTATGAGGAGTGGGGGGGTGTGTGTTGGTGGTTGGGGGTTCGGGTCTGAGGTGTGCAGGGGGTTGGAGTACGAGGAGTGTGTGTGTGTGTGAGAGAGAGAGAGAGATTGGGGTATGAGGAGTGCAGGGGGTTGGGGTATGAGGAGTGGGGGAGGTTGGGGTATGAGGAGTGGTGGGGGTTGGGGTATGAGGAGTGCAGGGGGTTGGGGTATGAGGAGTGTGTGTGTGTGTGTTGGGGTCAGAGTATGAGGAATGCGGAGGTTGGGGTATGAGGAGTGTGTGTGTGTGTGTGTGTGAGGGGTTGGGGTATGAGGAGTGCGGGGGTTGGGGTATGAGGAGTGTGTGTGTCGGGGATCGGGGCACGAGGAGTGCAGGGGGTTGGGGTATGAGGAGTGGGGGAGTTTGGGGTATGAGGAGTGTGTGTGTGAGGGGTTGGGGTATGAGGAGTGCAGGGGGTTGGGGTATGATGAGTGCAGGGGGTTGGGGTATGAGGAGTGTGTGTGTGTGTGTGTGAGGGGTTGGGGTATGAGGAGTGGGGGAGGTTGGGGTATGAGGAGCGTGTGTGTTGGGGGTCGAGGCATGAGGAGTGCGGGGGGTTGGGGTATGAGGAGTGTGTGTGTGTCTGAGGGGTTGGGGTATGAGAAGTGGGGGAGGTCAGGGTATGAGGAGCGTGTGTGTGTGAGGGGTTGGGGTATGAGGAGTGGGGAAGGTTGGGGTATGAGGAGCGTGTGTGTCGGGGGTCGGGGCATGAGGAGTGCGGGGGGTTGGGGTATGCAGAGCGAGGGTGACCTGGGCTGTCCTCCCCCATAGCAGGGCCTTCCCTCCAGACCCGAGCCACTGGTGAGTGCCTGGAATACTAACAGCAGCCACCAGCTCTGATCTGTCTCAGCACATTGGAGGCGCGGGAGCTTCATGCGGCAGCTGTCCTGGGAAATCAATAACGGCCCCAGGAGAGGCGCGGGGCAGGGCCTTGGGGGGGCCGCAGCCGCTGGCAGGGCTGGGCTGGGGGCGCACTGGGGTCATGGAGAGGTAAGGGTGTGTGTGTGCAGGATGTGTGTCTGAATACATTTGTGTGCATGGCTAGAGACCGTGTGTGCAGATGTGTCAATGCCTGTGTGTGCACATAGGTGTTCATGTTGTCCTGTGTTTAGGAAGGACTCTGTATGTGTGTCATAGCAGTGTGTTGTGTTTGTATGGTTGGGTTGGGTGTGTATACATTTGCATGTTTATAGTCGTGACTGTAACTGTGTTAAAACACGAGTGGGTGTGAGCGTGCACACCTGTATGTGTCCCAGGGGTTCTCAATTAATGGGGTACAATCGGACAAGTGTGAGTGCACCTGTATGCAGATGGTTGTGTGATTCTTTCGGTGCCTGTTTAAGGGTGTGTGTGTACATGCAGGGCAGGGGGTTGCAAATGGTTGTGCAGATGTAACCGTGTGTGCACGTATACCTGTTTGTGTATGGGGGGACTGTGTGAATGTGACTCTGTGTGTGTGTGTGTGTGTGCGCGTGCGTGTGGCAGCTCACCTCCTTCCCTCTTTATAAAGTAGCTGCTGGGTCCAGCACTCACTGAGTCATTCCACCTTCCCTTCCCCCCCCCCCCCCGCCACCTGCCCATTGTTCCCTCCCCCGCCCTTCCCCCCCCCTTTGCACTTCCCGGCCAGATTTGATTTAGGTTTCTTTGTTTGGTTTGTTTTTTTTAATATTAGCACTGGGAGAAGGTGCTGGATTCCACACACACACACCCCAAGCCTCAGCCCATCACAACCCCTGGAGACTCAGCCCCCCCCCCAATCCTCCCAAGAGTCAGTCCCACACTTCCAAACACACACCCCTCTCCAGCCACATTTACTCAGTCACTAAGGAGCCATCCTGGTATCTCTGGGTCCCTGCAGGTTTGGGGGGGACAGTCTGTGCTAACCTCCCCCCCCCATCTCTTAGCACTAAGGAGTAAATAGAACAAAATGCAGGTCCTGAGAGAGGAGAGACACTCGGAAAACCTCCCCCACTGTAAGCACCAGGAGCCAAGCCTGAGGTTTAATATCCCTTCCCACATTTTTGCTAGGATCAGCTAGTCCAACTTTGAGAGACAAGGTGGGGGAGGTAATATCTACCCCTGGACCAGCTTCTGTTGGTGAGAGAGACCAGCTTTCTAGCTACACAGAACTCGTCTTCCAACTCTCTACAGTCGTATCCACAGAAAAGGCCAGTCCCTCCTTGAATCTTGCTCAGTTCTTGACCTCTGAGTCTCCCTGTGGCAGTGAGTTCCACAGATTAATCCCACCTTGGGAGGAAAGTTTTCCCCTGGATCAGTTCTTTATGTTTCATCGTGTGTGCTCTCCTTCTCATGCTGGGAGTCAGGGAGGACAGAAGCTCCCCTCCCTCGGCCTGTCATTACGGCCTGCACTCCAGCCCCTCTTCTTTCTTTCCCCGCTGGGGGAGAATAATCCCAGCCTTCTCAATCTCTCGCCACATGGGAGCTTTTTCAGGCCTCAGCTCATTCTCCTCGCCTGTCTCAGAGCCCCTGCAGCAGGGCACATCCTCACTAGTGATGTGGACACGAGACCTACCAAACTCATCTCACCTCGGCCCCCATCTCCTGGAGCAGGGTGGGCTGTGCAGCAAACAGCACAAGTCACTCACGGCGGCGGCCGCTGCTCCTCCTGCCACATGCAACATCACTGGGGAAAAGGGAAAATGTGCTGGCATATTCAGGTCACCTCGGGCCCCGATCCCACAAAGACTGAGGCACGTGCTTCATGTGACAAACAAAGGCAAGGGGGCGGGGCGCGTGCTTAGAGTAAAGCGGGTGTGCGAGGGACACCAGGCTCGGGCTAGGCCGGCCTCCAGACTGGCCGTGTCGCCAGGTCTCTCCACCGGGCTGACAGGGCTCAGTCTGGAACCGCACAGGAGGCAGCTGCTTGCCATTGACTTCTGGGGATGTGGGACCGGGCCCTGGCCCATCCAAAGCCATACCCAGCGGGGAGAGGAGGGAAAGCTTTTGCCAGGTGCTGGCATGTTCATCTGAGCATGGCGGAACGTTGTCGGGGGTCGGAGGGCGGGTTGTGAGGCAAGGGGGTGCAGTGGGTAGGACCCTGGCCTGACACCTCGACTCTAGTCCTGGCCCTATGGCTTTCCCATGCTCTGCATCTGTCTGCTCCATTCCTGCTGGGGGACCTGCATATCGCCCAGCACAAGTGAGGCCTCGGGGGAGGGGGGGCTACTGTGCCAAAAGCACCAATTAATCCTGCCGTTGACCAGTGTATGGTAATGCCCAGGGGGGCAGGGCCATGGTAGGGCAGATCCTGACTTATTTCAACAATAATGATCCAGCCTTTGATGGTTATGGGTGATGCAGGGCAGGCAGGATAGGATCCATCTCACTCCCACACAGCTGGGCCAGTCGCTGCAGAGCTACCATGGGTGGTTTGTGCCCCACTTAAAGATGCCCCGTCTCAGAGGGGCGCCGCATGGCAGGAAGGGACCAAGTGGGCCATGCCGCGTGTCTCTTGGCACCTTGAATGGCAGCAGAGCTGAGCGAGGTCAGGTCCGTTCCCGGCTGCTCTCTGCTGCTTTGTAGATGGGCGCTTTACATGCAGGACCTGTTGGCATCCCATGGATGAGTAACAGGCAGTGAGTCATCCCAGCTGTGAGCCGTGCTTTTCCCATGCCCCCCACCCTGCTGTATAGTAGCACGTGCAGGGGGCGGAGTGTCCCTGCAGCCATTCAGCACAAGATATTAAAGGATCTCAATGAACTTTACAGGCTAATGAATCCTCCCAGCTCCTGGGAGTTAGGTCTGGATCTGGATTTCTGAGGGGAGGGGAAACTGAGGCAAACAGACTCAAGGTCACACAGCCAATCTGCGACAGAGCAAGGAATAGAACCCAGGAGTCCTGCCTCCCATCCCCTGTTCTAATCAGTAAACAACACTTCCCTCCTAGGGCCCAGAATCCTGACGGTTCTTCCCCACCCAACCTACTAGACCCCACTCCCCTACCAGAGACAGGGTAGAACCCAGGAGTCCTGACTCCCAGCCTCCCCCCGTCCTGCTGCCTTATCCCACTCCCTCATTTCCAATAACTGGGACTGGGGTTAGAGATTAATTCCCTCCTCTGCTGGCACCAGGCTCCAGCCCTCACCAGTGCACAGGCCAGACACACACTGCATGTGTCACTAATCTGCTGACAGCAGGACCTGAGCTGGTCTGGTCCTTCGCGCGGGTTATCACGGCTGCCGTGGGTACCTGTCCCGGGCCGCCATGCTGCAGGGATCCCTCCCAGGCCTGCCAGCTGGGGGCTGAGACTGACAGGCCACGGCACAGCCCGGAGCCACCCTGCCAGCTCACGGGGCGGGTGGAACATTGCAGGGCCTTCGTCATTGCTGTACCCCATATCCTCTATCCCCTCCTCCCCAGCTTTGGGGGCTGCTCCTCATGCAAGGCCTGAGCTCTGGTGCCCGGTGTGGGAGGGGCGCGGTGGCACCTGGGGGCTGCAGCAGAGGCTGGGCTGTTACTGCTGGGAGCCCCCAGGTGGGAGCAGATGGAGGATTCATAAAGCACCTGGTGCCAGACAGTCTCCTCTCCGGAGCCTCTTCCCGCCCCAAACGCGCCCCGACCTGCCCGAGCCAGGGAAAGGGTGGGGGGAGGGGATCCTGGCCAGCTGTGCTGCTGAGGCCTCCTTCCACGGAGGGTCCCCTCCCCCTGCCCTGGGCTGGGTTGTGGGGGGGGGGGGGTTGTCTCAGTCTTGTTTGAGGAAAGCTGAGCCGCCTGCCCCCCACCAGGCCTGTGAGACTCATGAGACAGGCAGGGAGTGTCTGAGGGGAAGTGCCAGGGACATGAGCCAACAGGCTGTGCCCCCCCCCCCTCGGAGGTCGGGATCCCATTCTGTGGCAATGGGGGGTACGCAGTGGAGGAGGGGCTCCCTCAAGGCCACACAGTGAGTTAGTGTCAGGACCAGAACCCAGGTGTCCTGGCTTCGAGCCCAGGACTAAACCCCCGAGGCTGCTCCCCAAGCCCTGTACCGTGTGTCGGGCAGTTACCCCAAGCAAAGTGGGTGTGAAACTCCCAGGACCTGCTCCGGAGCCTGGTGTCCTAGGTGGCACCCTGAGCCTGCTACAGACAGGCTAAGCGGGACAGCGCCCTGGGTATTCTGGGCAGTTGTGATGGGCCCCTGATGTCTCCCCACATCCTTCAGGGCCAGCAATCCTGTGGGGAGAGGCTCCTGCCCATCTGATGTTGGTCTGGGGTCCAGCCGCCTGGCTGCAGCATTATCCTGTCCCTGAAGCAACTAAGCTGCAGGGTGTCTAGGCCTGAGCTGTGCCTGGTAACATGCCAGTAGCATGTAACCAGCTGCCCTGCCATGACCGCATGGTGCAGACCGGAGCACAGGAGCACCGGGAGGTGGGGGGAGGGCACACCAGACTGGGTGCTGGCCTGGGACTCAAGTGAGCCAGGTTCAGTTCCCTGCTCTGCCACAGGCTCCCTGGATGACCCACGGTGTGTCACGTGGCAATGCTGGGCCCCTGCTCCTGTCTGCCCCCTGGGGTAACAGCCCTGCCCCTCTCCTGGTGAATGCGTTAGAGGGTGCAAGGGTCAGGCGCTAAGCACATGGGGGCTGGAGAAGAACCAGAGGGTCTGGCTGAGGCTCAGCAAAGAGCCCCTGGGCAACTTGACCTGCCCTCCCCATTCCCTGCGGCAACCGCGGCTCGGGGGGAGCGGCACTTTCCAGGCATAGCCCTGCCCTTGCCTGAATCCCTCCTTGCTGTCAACAGGGCGATGCCCCGGGTAGCACACCTGGGACTGGCTCTCTGGGGTCTCCAGACCCTGCCAGCCCTTCTACTCTTCATTGGTTTTCTTTCCTGTGAAATCCCCAGTGTGTCTTGTGACTTTGAGGCACCTTCCCTCCCACTGCAGCGGGAGGTTCGGTTACAGCTGTGGATTCGGTTACAGACCCAGGCAGACGGCAGGGGGAAGCTGCTGCAGCGTCTGCTCCTCGGCCCCAAGCGCCAGGGTGGAGAGTGGGAGCTGGTGTTCAGGCTCCCCAGGGGCTGCGTGCATTGCCCCATGGAGCCAATAGACGCCCCATGCCTGGGCTCCTGGTGGGATGACACTGTCCCAGCTCCCTGCACAGGGCCAGCTCCTCTGGCAGCGTGGGCCCAGGCTCGGCTTCCTGCAGACCCCAGCCTGAGGGGCACCAAAGCAGGGATCTACTGGCCCCGCCTCAGCCTTTGTGCAAGGCTGTTCCATGTGGCAGTGGGGGGCTCAGGCAAGGGGGTGGGCTCTGGATGTGCCCCTAGTGAGCGTGAGAAGTCACCCCCTACCTGGGCTGTGGCCCACTAGAGGCTACAGACATTGCAGCCTCCCAGAGCCAGTGGCCCCCTGGCTTGGGGGCAGATTTTTTGCCAATCACCTAGTGCCCTCCAGCCCTACTGGGCATCCTGTGCTGACCCGCTGAGGCTAGGAGGTTTGCAGTGAACAGATACAGAAGGGCGGGCAAGGCACATATGCCCAGGCTGCAACCAGAATTGGGGATCCAGCTATGTTATGGGGCAGACACAGGATTCTTAGCCCATCAGCCAAGGTCCAGATATGTTTGATTCTGCAGCACCTAGAGGGAGGGGAGGGGAATGGAGCACCAGCTGATCATTAAAATCCTGTCTCCCCGAGCGGCCCCTGCTGAGCCCCTGCCACCAATCCTGTCAGTGCCCCTGGGGTTCTGAAGCAAACCCACCCTCACATCAAGGCTTGAGCACAGTCCCTGCCCCGCCCCCCCCCGTAAATCCTCCCTGCCCCCGCCCCAGTACATAAATAGCCCGGCTCCAGCATTTGTCCCTATTGATCGGCTAAAAGAGAACTCGGTTTCCGGCTGCCAGAGCCAGCAGTGGCTGCAGCTGGCACGGCTGGCACAACGAGCTGCTGAGAGCTCCTGCCAGAGGCCAAGAACACAACAATGGACACTGCACAACCTGGGGCACTCGGCGCAACTCCTCACTTTGTGCTAGCTGGGAGGGCTGTAACCCTGGAATAGGGACCATGCCAGGGCACCAGGTGACCCCAACCTGGTGCCTGAGAGCCCCCCTCAGAAATCCACCCCACATGGCACCTGGGCACCCCCCTCAGAAATCCACCCAATCTGGCGCCTGATCGCCCCCCTGTAACGAGGCTGGTTCTGGTAGGACCCAACTGAGAGTGTCAATTCAGGATAAATTGCTTAAAGCAAGGCTGGGGTTTCTGTGCACACCAAGGCAAACCAAACCAGCCAAACAGAGAAGACTTCGGTTTTACCCCACTGGCTAACCACAAGCAATTCCCTTAGACACTCCAGTTTCCCAGTATCCCCACCAGTACCACTCGTTATGGGGACAAATGGTTATGAAAACCAATACCCCAGAAAAAGAAAAAAGATTCTCTCAATCCCAAAAGACCAAGCCCCAGACCCAGGTCAATATACAAATCAGATCTTACCCACAAATCACGCTGTTGCCAGTCCTTTAGAATCTAAAATCTAAAGGTTTATTCATAAAAGGAAAAAGAGCTAGACGAGAGCCAGAATTGGTTAAATGGAATCCATTACATCCAGTCATGGCAAAGTTCTTGGTTCAGGCTTGCAGCAGTGATGGAATAAACTGCAGGTTCAAATCAAGTCTCTGGAGAACATCCACAGCTGGGATGGGTCAGTCAGTCCTTGGTTCAAAGCTTCAGTGTAGCAAAGTCCCTCCAGAGGTCAGAAGCAGGACTGAAGACAGGATGGAGGACCTGCAGCAGCTTTTTATAGTCTCTTGCCATGTGGTCTCTTTCTTTCTTTGTCCCAAAGACAAGCTGTCCATCACATGGCCTGGGAAAACCTCAGAGTTGTGTCCATAGGCAGGTCCCTGCATGCCTTGCTGAGTCCCAAGGCGTGTCTGCCTTCTCTCAATGGGTCAATTGTATAGCTGATGGTCCTTAATGGGCCACCAAGCAGGCTAGGCAGAGCTGACACCAACTTGTCTGGGGTGTCACCCAGAAGCATAGCACAAGTTTGGAATACAGACAGTATAGAGCCAATACTTATATCTTTAAATACAAAAATGATACATGCAAACAGATAGCATAATCCTAACCAGCAAACCATAACCTTGTCTTAGATACCTTATTTGACCCCCTTTATACAAGATTTGGTGCCACTGCAGGACCTTGGTTGCAACAATGTCCTATACGGTCCCAGTTCAAGTCAATAACGTCACGCCCCCTCAGAAATCCACCAATCTGGCGCCTGGTGCCCCCCTCAGAAATCCACCCAATCTGGTGCCTGGGCACCCCCCTCAGAAATCCACCCCACATGGCACCTGGGTGCCCCCCTGCTCAGAAATCCATCCAAGCTGGTGCCTGGGAGCCCTACCCCCTCAGAAATTCACCCCACCTGGTACCTAGGAACCCCCCCCCCGAGAAATCCACCCAGTCTGGCACCTGGGAGCCCCCCACTCAGAAATCCACCTGAGTGCCCCCCCACAAATCCATCCAAAAGGATCTTTGGACACCCCCTCCCCCGAAATCTGCCTCATGTGGTCCGTGCCTCAGTGCTTTGTGAAGCACCCCAGCTAGGTTACCAGTTACCACCCGGCTGGTATTTGACCGGCCTGGTTTTTTATGGAGTTGCCAGTTGCCAGACAAATAATTTAATCTGCCAGTTTTTTCACATGGGTCTAAAGATTCACATTGTTCTCACCATACACTGGGCTAGCTAACAGTAAAAGTGTCTGTGTCCAGCTCAAGATGCTGCAGTGTTCCCATCCCACCTCTGCAGTTTAAGCGATAACAGATCAAAACCCAGCAGCTGTCTGCCCAACCCCGAACCTGGGGCTGGCCAGAGGAATTGCCTACGCATTAAAGTGGTCAAAAGTGAGCTCTGCATGAGCTGCCACCTCAGCTACTCCTGTCTGGAATTCACACTGTTGCTGTCAAGAATAAGGAATTGTTGGGAAAGGCAAAATCAAATGGCAAATGCAAAGTCAAGGAAGAGACTTGATGGATTTTCTTTACGGATAAAGTTCCAAAACGTCCCCATGCGAGGATATAGTTAAAATATAGGGTCAAGGCAGTTTGGGAAGAAATCATCTCACTGAAGTCAGACACAAACAAAGCAGCTTGGAGCAACAGGACCAAGGTAAGAGAATGATGCTATTAATCTTCTCTGTGCCTGTTATCTCTCAAGATACTGTAAGTGGCTGCTGAAGCGAGTGGCTTGGTGGGGTTGCCTTGTGGTTGGGGTTGCAGTGGGCTTGCCTTGTGGGGCGGGGGGGGCAGGTTTTCTTGCATCTCAAAGGGGGTAGTCCTACCCCCAGCCTGGCATGGAGGTGCCAGCTAGCCCTGAGCGCCTTCCCTCCCCCTGTTGTTGAAAGTCAGAGCCATTTGTTAATGGAGCGGGCACGAGGGGAGCACAGCCCAGGGCCCGCAGTGGAGGGAGCTGGTGTAATTAGCTGATTATAGTCCACCCCTGCCAGCCCTGGCATGGCCCAACTACAGGGAGCAGCCACTGTTTACACTGCTCATAACCAGCTCTGCCAACAGGCCGTGGCGAGCGGCAGGGCCGAGCTGGCCCTGGGTGGCGTTGGTCCCTGAGGATCCACACAGGGATTTGGCCCCCCTCCCCCTGCCGCCACTTCAGGCGCCTCGCTCCAAAACATAGATCCCCCAAAGCCCCGCTCAGCTGGCAATGGACCCTGCAGGTGCCTGAATTCCCTAGTTGCTGCCAGTAACATCCCTTGGGCGCCTACATCTCTGCCACGTGCAGGCACAGAATGGCCCAAAGTCCTGGTGCTGAGCTCACACCCACGCCCTGATGGGAATCTCCGTCTCGGCATTCTGCTCAGAGGCGCTGGAGGAGGAGGTGCTCCCTTCTCCCAAGAGCCCATGGCTGAAGCATATACCCAGCATGTGGGAGACCTCAGGGACACAGCAGGGATTCGAACCCATGTCCCTGCTTGGCTCAGGGTGGAGCACTGGGCTGGGGCCTGGCTGTGCTGTCACTCACACACAGGGGTGCCCCATTCGGCCTGCCTGAGTGACTCCCTCCCCATGTCACAGGGGCAGGCCCAGGTACTCTGGGCCAGCAGGAGCCACAGTGTCTGACTTTACGGGCCAGGCCCAGCCTCCCACATGAAACCCCCCGATTTCCGAGTCAAACCGGGGACACGCGTCAAGGCCCTGGGGCTGGCCTGGTCCCGGGGCCGGGCGCTGGCTCCTGACCTTGAGGGGTGATGTGATCCCCAGCGGGCGCAGGCTCATCTTACTTATTAGCCAGTGGGTATTAATAATGCAGGCTGGGCTGTGTCGTGCTCTGTGGCTTTCTGCTAATTTGCTGTTCTCACCCTTTGTGTGCGGGGCGAACAGGACTTTAATGGATGTAAGGATGAGAGGGGGAAACCTGAGAGCCAGCTGCGCGGGTAAGCCTCCCCCCGCAGCCCTATCAGAGCTGCCATCAGGGCTGCCTTGGGTTTCCACGGGATCAGGGAAATTTGAGGACCCCATCCCCCCGGCCCCGCTCTCTCTTCACACTCTTCCTGCTCTGTTCCTGTCCCTCCCACGGGCGCTTTGCGCTGATGCCAGGTGGAGGAGAGACCCTGGCTCTGAGAGGCTGTGGCTGCATTTGACTATCTCCGTGCATGCATGTGCTAGCTCCAGTGTGTGCATCTGCATGTTTGTGCGTGTGCGTTTCCACACGCAGGGTTGGGGGAGCTGCCCCCTTACCCAGGAGTCCAGAACTGGAGAGACTCAGACCTAGGATGAGGCCGATGGGCAGCCACTGCTGCTGGGCTCAGGGGTCAGGATCACACTGAGCGTGTCCTGCCTGATACCTGGTTCCCCCTGCTACTGCAGCAGATCAGTGGATGTCAGAGCTGGTAACTGGAGAGCCCTGAGGGGCTGGGAGGGGAAATGGGACAGGGCCTGGCCCAGCCTTCCACCTCGCCACGCTGGTGGTTCCTGCACAGCCCAGGACTCCAGGCTCTTGTTGGTACTGTTGGCACTGTGTGGCCTAAGGGATCCCAGTCTGAGAGGGCAGGGAAGCCCCGCAGTCCCTCTGAGCCACCCAAGGGGCCCTGAATCCGAGCTGGAAACCTGTATCCAAACTGGCACAAACTTCCCAGCCCACAGCTCTGGCCTAGCTCCAATAATGATATTGAAGGCCCTACCGTAAATAGAGTGACATGTAGCTCCTAGGGGGTGTTCCATAGAAATGGGACACAGGTGAGCTTTATATACAGACTCCACCAATAAAGGGAGGGGCTATAATATACTACAGGTTCTGTCCACAGTGGGAGGAGATTCAGACCCCGCCCATGAGGAGGTGGGGCTATTGTGCCATTTACAGGACCTCACTTTGTTTTTCTGCCCTGGGTTCTTTATGGAAAACCATTGTTTTTTTGTTAGAAAAATGGGATGAAAAGGGGGCAAGGCAGCCAGACGTGCTGCTGGATTAACCATTTCCTGAGCTGCCCTGGCTGGTACCAGCCCCTCAGTCTGTATGCCCCAGGGCTAGAGCAGTTCCGTCTCATTGGCTGGGCTATGAGAAGTCATAAGACCATAAGAACGGCCAGACTGGGTCAGACCAAAGGTCCCTCTAGCCCAGTATCCCGTCTTCCAACAGCGGCCAGTGCCAGGTGCCCCAGAGGGAGTGAACAGAACAGGCAATCACCAAGTGATCCATCCTCTGTCGCCCATTCCCAGCTTCTGGCAAACAGAGGCTTAGGGACACCATCCCTGCCCATCCTGGCTCATAGCCATGGATGGACCTATCCTCCATAAATTTATCTAGTTCTTTTTTGAACCCTGTTATGGTTTTGGCCTTCACAACATCCTCTGGCAAGGAGTTCCACAGGTTGACTGTCGCTGTGTGAAGAAATACTTCCTTTTGCTTGGTTTAAACCTGCTGCCCAGTCATTTCATTTGGTGGCCCCTAGTTCTTGTGTTAAGTCCAGTTTGGCTCTGGATCCTGTTGCCCCACCAGTTAGGGAATTGGCTCTGGAGTTTGGGCTCAGCCCAGGGACAGGTGAGACTGGCATGTTGTGTTCCTGATGCCAAGGGGCAGTGTCTGCCAAGCGCGCCCGCCCAGGGCTTTCTCCTCCCCATTTCCGGGCGTTTGGGTTTTGCCCCATCAGGAAACAAAACAAAAACCCGGATGTGGCTCTTTCCCCATTTATCTTGTGGTGCCCGCCAGGGCTGGGGGACTGAGAGACCCCATCGCCCCCCTCAGAGCACTTACGTCATGACAGCATCGTGCACTGTCAGTGGGGCGATGCAGGGGACATCACTCTGCTGGGGCCTGAGCCCCCCTGCTCCTAGCAGGGTGACTCAGCAATTTACCTGGGGTGGGTGCCCCCCAGCTTGTGACCCCTTAGGCACCGATGATTGGTTTTTATTTTTTCCACCTCTTGCTGGGATTCCTATTTCCCTCCTGCTCCTCCCACCCCACGCCTGTCTGGGACCTGGTCCAACTCGGCTGCTCCTGTGAGATTTTACCCACCTGAGGTTGGTCTGTGAGTTGCTGAGTTATCAAAGTGGAATAGCTCCCAAAAGTACATGCCGGGAGTCCTGGTGCCCTGTCCCCTCTGCTCTAACCAGGAGTTGACACTCCCAGCAGCCAAGAGGCCTGGCTGCCAGGCCCCTGCTCTAACCACTAACAATACTGGTCTCCTGGAGCAGGGAAAGAAACTCAGGAGTCCTGGCTCCCAGCCCCAGCTCTAACATTTCTCCTGCCCTCCTACATTATTATTCATATAAAAATATGTCAACTTATTAAAAACACAACAAAACATTACATAAGAAATGCAGCGATAACATGGATAAATAAAAACAATGATACCTACCCAGGCATAGCAAGGAAGAGAGAATTAACGAAGGGGTAAAGGGTCAACATAAGAAAAATTTTGCTGGAATTAAAATATTACAAAATATCATAGAGTCATAGACTCTTGCGTCTATGACATCACACTTGGCTGCCATGGTGTTGTCTGGGACATCACAAACCTGGGCCCATGACCTCCGCCAGGCAGTAAACAATAGGAGCCAACAAAGCTGCGGGCTCCAGCCCCGTCCCTGCACATTCACCGATCGGGGCCGGAAAGGATGGGGACGTGGCAGCTTTGCCAGGGGCATTAGTGGCTCTTTGGTGAGGATGCTGCAGAGGCATCCTGGGATGTGTCCTCCAGGCTGCTGGAAGGGCTCAGGGAGGTGGAGCTGGGCAGAGGGGGCAGCACAGCCCCAGCCTATGTGCCTGGCTCCTGGATGAGGAGCAGCTGGGGCCCAGCCCTCAGATCACCAGGGACTGCCCCTGTCCCATCAGGCCTGGAGCTAGCTGTGGGGGTCCCAGCTCAGTCCCTGCCCATCCTCTCCGTGCAGGCCTCC
This sequence comes from Natator depressus, assembly GCF_965152275.1. NCBI lineage: Eukaryota > Metazoa > Chordata > Testudines > Cheloniidae > Natator > Natator depressus. The sequence continues at coordinate 13,098,802 of NC_134253.1, forward strand.
CCCAGCTCCCCACTCCCCCCAATACAGAGCCCAGCTCAGGGCCCTCCTGGCCAAGTCCCCCTGCTCCCGACCTTTCCTGCTGCAGCCATGGCCCAATGCTCCACCAGAGCTAAGGAGCCATCCAACCCCAGAGGACAGTAGAGAGTGCAGGAGACAGAACTGTCCTGGGAGCTGGGCCCAGACTGTGGAACTCCATGCCACTGGAGAGCAGGCAGTGTCTCTGCACCCAGGGCAAATCGCGAACCTTAGCTCAGTGAGCTTCATGAGTTCATCACAGGCACAAAGCACACAACACACTTCATACACAACACATCCATGTACACACATGCACAGAAACACCCCCCCACACACACACTACACAGACAGACCCTCAGAAAATACATCCCACACATCTATGTAAACACACACACACAGCACAGACCCACACAGCCAACATGACAACAGCCACACACTCATCTACTCACCCAGGCACAGCCCACACAACGCACACAGCCAGCAAACAATACCCACACAACACATTCACTTACACATCCAGACACAGAGACAAACACAAAACCATCAAACCAACAACGACAAATTATGCAGCACACCCTTGCAGGGGCCGGGAAGGCAGGGAGGTCAAGGCACCAATTGTTGCTATTCTTGTTTGTTAAACACCTGGGAGGTGCCAGGTGCTCCAGTGATGGTTGTTGACCTCAGACTCTAGACTGATGGGAAAGTGCAAGAATCATACGTCAGCACCCAAAATCATGAGATTTAAAATAAATTAAAATGATTTGATTGTATTTTTCAGCTCTTGCAAAGGGGCCTGCACAAGCTTGGGGCCCCATTGTGCCGGGGACTGCACAGATACAAGGCAAGACAGGCTCGGCCCCACAGTGCTCCATTAAGTGCAAAGCACGGGGTGAGTTTGAAAGGTGGGAGCTGGACCTGAGACCACCCAACTCAGCTCACAGTGAAGCCAGAAAACCCCCCTTGACAGGCACGGTTTATAATCCCTGCTGAGCTGGGCTGAGTCAGTGACATGCAGGCCAGGGGCTCGTTAGCCATACAAGGCAGCCAGTCCCATCAATGCTGATGTTCCATCTTCACAATTCTGGCTTTCAGGAAAGATGTGTTTATTAAACTCAGTTCTGCCCATCACGGCACGTACGTAGGCCCGGCCTCCCCTTTCTGCCCACATGGGCACCAGCTCTCAGTCTCCAAAAAACGCTCTCTGTCAGCCACACCCTGTTTTTAAAGCAACAACCCTAGGAGCAGAGCGTGGTGGTTCCAGAGAGCCCAACCCAATATAACGATACCCCTATATGGGTCGCCAGTTGTGACTGCATCTGAGACCTTTGAATGGTGCTGCTGGGCCCTCGACCATTGCGATAAGAACCAGAATGGAGTCTAGATAAAGGCACAGAGCAAGCTCTCCCAAGAAACCACAGCCGCAATCTAACAATGCAGCATTTCTCCAAGCACTGAAAACTTGCTCGCATGCTTAAGAAAAGGCACTTGGAACACCACATGTCACGGTGCCACCTGGAGACACTGCTTTAATAACAGCCAGCCCCAAGGAAACCTGGACTCATAAAAGGGTTGTAGAGGATACAGCTGGGCGGGCCTCGAACTCATGGCCTATCTTACATGTATCTTTGTCCCCAACATCACCCCATGGCTGGTGTTTCTGCCTCCTTGTGAGGCCTTGCTGAAACCGTGGCAGATCTGCAGTGCTGCAGATTATGTCAAGTGGCTCCTGTAGCCAGACGGACAGAGAGCGCCCATGGGCCTGCCCCTCCCCTCTGCAGAGTGCCACAGATCCCTCCCCATCCAGGAGCCTCTCTGTGCCCTAGGCTCCCTACCCCCCAAAAGCCACCGCTAGCCCTGCCGAGCAGAAAGCATTCTCTCCCCTGAAGGGGGCGGGTGGGGGTATCCCCCATCTGGGCCAGAGACATTGGGGTGGGAGGAGACAAAGACAGGGCAGCTCTGACCTTAGTCAGGGGTTAGGCCAACCCCTACCACACCAGGGACACGCACTCACTGCCCCCACCCAGTCCCGAAGCCAATCGGCGATGTGGTCCCCATGGAAACAGCCTCACCCTGTGGGGCGGTGCCCGCTCCTGCCCCAGAAGAACCTGCCTGCTCCTGCTCCAGGCCCAGTGGGGAACTGGCAAGGAGCCCTGTGCAGCTGGCTGAGGGTGGGGTGGGAGGAGGTGATGGAAAAGCAAGGAGACATCGGTGCAGAGTGTGCTGCCAAGTCCCCCTGCCCCCCACCCAAAGCTGGGAATAGAACCCAAGAGACCTCACTCCGAACCCCAGGCAGCGCTCCACTCTAGCCACTAGGCCCCACGCCCCTCCCGGAGCCAGAGATAGAACCCAGGAGTCCGGACTCCCAGACCTCCCACTCTAACCCCTAGCCCCCACCCCACTCCCGGAGTCAGAGATAGAACCCAGGAGTCCAGCCACTGTGTCCCCAGTGCCACTAACCATAGGACAGCTTTGGCTGCAAAGAGAACCCAGGAGCCCTGGCTTCCAGCCCTGGTCCTTAACTACAACCAACCCTCAGAGCAGTGACTGCTCCCCAGCGGGCTCAGGCCGGCTTCCAAGCCTGCCTCTCCGTAGGCGCCAGGGAGAGCAGCAAACCAGCAAGCGGGCGGACACAGAGATGGGCGGAGGGGAGTGCTGCTTGCTTTGCCCGCAAGTGCCAGGGATGCTCAGCAGATACTAACACTGTGCTCGGCCCACAAGCACCTCGTCCAGCACTGCCAGCCCCCCATGCAAGGGGACACAGCTCTCCCAGGAGCCACCGGTGCCGCGCCAGCCCCATGTCCCTGCATCCAGCCAGCCAGTCAGCTATTTGGTTCCATGCTAGCTCCCGTTCCGATATCTGGCTTCTCTTTTCGTGAGCCAAGAAGGGTTTGTGCGAGGGGAAGGGGCTTGGCTGGCAGCCCTGGCACATGGTCTCCTGCACCTGGCAAGCAGGTGAGCCCCATAATGCATGCCCCCTGCCCAGGAGGACCCCCCCCTCCCCCAGTGGGAGAGAGTGTAACATAGACGCTGCAGCTGGACAAACATCTCGTCAGTGCTCTCAAGCCAGGTAGGATAGAGGGGCAGTAGGGGGCATGCGCCCCACTCAACCAGTGCTCACCCCAATGCCCCATCGTGATGCTAGGGGGTGCTGTGCTGCGGACAGCAGGGCGGGGTCTCAGATGGGGATGCTGTGCTGCAGGGAGTGGGGCAGTGGCTCAGTAGGGGGTGATCTCACCCTTGGTGCTCTCAGCTGAGATTCCCTTTGGGTTATAAATCATGCCCTCCCACAACTCAGCCAGCTCCCTCCTCATTCCTCCCCAAAGGAGTGGCACAGCCCGCCCACCAGCCCAAACCCACTGAGCTGCCCCAGGCTCTGCCCCCATCCCTGGCAGAGCTACGCCCACAGCAGTGGTTTTCCCAGGTGCCTGGAGTTGCCCCAGGGGCCGCTGGACAGGCAGGTTTTGTCTGGGCCTTTCTCAGTGGGGTAGTAATTTGGAGGAGGAGGCCACTGATTGCACCTGAGGTGGGGGTCAGGGGCAGCAGGAGAGGCCCCCTCCTTCCCCCCATGCCAATCTCCCTGTGCTGTTTAAGTCACAGTAGCTGCTTCCCCCAGGGCCAGCGATTCCTGGCTGCTCCAGGCTGGGCCGCACCAGAGAACATGCCTGACCCCAACCCTCACTTGGCTGCTCCCCCACCCCCACGTGCAGCTCAGCCCCCAGGCTAGTCCCTGCTCCCTGGCCTTTCACCCCTGCTTGGGGCCTCTGGGCAGCCAGGGCTGTGCTGCTCGGCTCTGGGAGAGGGATGGGGGGGTTTCCAGGAGGGGATGCCCAGGGGAGGAGGGGGAACCCTCGACAGCTAGCCAGGAGGAATGTTTCCCCAACACCCGTGCCGACTGCAGCCCCAGGGCAGTGCAGGGTGGCAGGGGCTCTGTGTCTCGGGGGGTGGGGGGGGAAGCTGGGGGCTATGGGGTGGGGGGTTCTGGCCCTCCGGAAGGTGAGTCTGAGTTCGAGATGCCCCCTCCCCCAGTGGCAGGTTACCCATGGAGAGCAGCCCTGCTGGGGCTTGTGTCCCCCCAAGCTGGTTGGGGTTTAAGCCCCAATGTACCTGGCTGGTTCCAGAAGAAACAGAGAAGCGGGGGTTGGGGTGTCCCTGGCTGAACCTCCAGGCTCCAGCAGCTGAAGGTTCTGGCTGGTCCTGATTCCCTGTCCGCAACCCACCATCTGGGGCAGCACAGGAAGGGTTAACACTGCTTGGGGGCAGAGCAGCCCCCCATTCCGGGAATGTCCCTGCCAATCCTGCAGGGGTGCGGGAGCAGGGAATGTAGGGGTGGGGCAGAGGGAAGGGAACAGGCAGGAAGGGGATATGGGCAAAGGGGAGGCCAGGAGAATGTGGGAGGAAGCAGGGTGATATTGGGGCAGGGTGGGCATGGGGGTGGACAGGGTGGTATGAGGGCAGGGTGGGTGCAGGGGGCAGCATGGGTGCAGGGTGATATGGGGGCAGGGCAGGCATGGGGGCAGGGTAGGCACTGGGTGATAATGGGGCAGGGTGAGAGCAGGGGGATAGGGGGATATCAGGGTAGGGTGGGTGCGGTGGGGCAGGATGGTAGGCATGGGGGCAGGGAGCTACAGGGCAGGGTCGGCACAGAGTGGTATGGGGCCAGCTGGGCACAAGGGAAGGGGGGTGCAGGGTGGGATGGGGGTAGTTCTCTCTCAGGACCCCACTCCACAAGGATCCAGGCGTGAGAGCTCAGAACTTGCGTTCCACGAGGATCTGGGTGCAAGAGCTCAGAACTCGTGTTCCACCAGACTCCGGGCATCCTCCTTTGATCTGGGAGCGAGCGTTTCCCCTCCTCCCTCCGGAACTCCCTGACACTTGAAATGAGGGATCTTCGGCAGCTCTGACGCCTTTGAAGTTCAGATGAGATGCTGCTGCCTGGCATTCGCCTGCCGCTTTGCCTCTTGATCGCTGTGTTGCCGAGTTTCTTGCAGCTAGTGAATGATGGCAGTGAAACTTTCCTCCTGTGCCAGCGCCTGCCAAGGGGGGCACCCAGCTCCTCAGTGAAAAGGGGTCAGCTCCGCCAGGGAGATGCCCTGGGGCACCGTGCCGGGGGTGGTTCAGCGAGGCGCACTGGGGCAGGGCAGGCAGCCCAGCAGGGGACCCCATGGCAAGGCGGGTGGCTCAGCCCCCTGGATGGGATGGACACCGAAGGCCAGAGTCTTGACAATGCCGTTCCCAAGAGGAGGAGCCCCCACCCAGTAAGTGGGGTGGGGTGAATCCCATGGGAGTGAGTCCATCACTGCCCCCAGCTCCTCCCTTCCTGCTGCCCCGGGATCATGTCACACGGTGCCTGGTGCTGCAGCCTCCACCCCCAGAGCATTCCCTGCGTTGCTCTGAGATAATGGGGTTCTCCTGACCAGTGCTCCTCCCCCACATGCACAGACCAACCCCCGCAATGACCAGTCCCCTTCCCCCACACAGACCAACTCCCCTCCCCTCCAGACCGTTCCCCTCCCAGCGGCCCCCCAGGCAGCGCTGTCCCCCCATCCCCGCAGGAGGCCTGAGGTGCTGCTCCCCCAGCAGAGGCCTGCTGGGGAGTCCCTCACAGCCCTGTGGGACATTCCACACCAGGGAGCCTCTGTCTGTCCGCGGCTCCCCCCATCCTCACCCTGGTGCCAGATTCCTGCCAAGCAGCCCGGAGCCCAGCTGCATCATGCTCCGGGGAGGTGAACGGGCCCAGTGGAGAGGGGGCAGCCGCAGCGCCCCACTTACCGCATCGGGGTAGGGCTGGGGCAGGGTGGCAAAGCCAGTGTGGGGGAAGGGCAAAGGGACACTGTCACTTCTGGGCACAAACCCTCGGCCCTGTTAGATGGCAGCAAACTCTAGGGCCTGCCCAACGGGCTCTGCACAGCCCCACAGAGCCACGCTGACCTGTGGGCAGAGATCCCAGAGACCCCAACACCAGAGCTACAGCGAATTCCCCAGCTGCTTGCAGTGCAGGGGCTTTCACCCACCCTGCTGGTTGCAAACACCCCCATGGCCAGCTGAGACATAGCAGTCCCTTCCCACCTCAACAGCACCCCAGTGATGACGGCTCCCACCTACCACCATGTTGCAGCCACGTCTGGGGCAGGGCACAGCTGTGTGTAACACTCACAAAGCCGTGTGACGGAGGGCTCAATCAGCCAGCACTGAGCTGCAGCCATTGCCCGGGCAGGGTGAACAGCAACACGGCACAAAAGTTCAGGACAGGAAGTGCAGGAAAAACCCAGTCTCTGGCTGGATGTGCAGGGCGGCAACGAAGAAAGAGGCATGTCGTCGCCTGCCTGCATACTTGGAACTGCTGCCACATGGGGTCAGAGGTCACTCGGCACTGCAGCCCTGCCCAGGTCACAGGGGGCATGGCCTGTAGGCTGGTGTGGCTTTGATGTGCCCGCCAGGTCTCGCTCTCCTGGGGGAGGGAGGACAGGGGGGTGATTGATCCTGGTGAATGCAGCCTGTGGGTGAGCCCAGGGCTGAGTGAGCAACAATGGGGTGGTGGACAGCAGCCACTGGGCTTTTTTGCACGGAGGTCCTGCCCTATGGGCTGTGGTGGTGCGGGGCGGTGTCTCTGTTTGGGGAATGTCTCTCCCTTCTGAGCCAGAACATCGGGGTCCGCAGCGGGGCTGGCAGCTGGGGGATTTGGCGGGGGAAGCTGCCGGGCAGGTGGTGGTAGCTTTCACCTGCTGGGCCAGGAGCCACCTCTCAGCAGCTCCCCTAGGCATGGGGCAGGAGTCTGGCCCGTTGCGGGGGGGAGGTCAAACTGGGGACAGGGGGGAACCCTCTGCCCCTGGCCAGGAGGATCAGAGACCCTGGTGCACTGAGGCAGGGACCCTCTCCTGCAGGGCTCCTAAGGCTGGGCTAGCAGGGGGCTGCGGGTCGGGATGGAGGAGCACCGGCAGAGCTGGGGGGCAGGGACGGGCTAGCAGGGGGCTGCGGGTCGGATGGAGGGGCACCGGCAGAGCTGGGGGGCGGGGCCGGGCTAGCAGGGGGCTGCGGGTCGGATGGAGGGGCACCGGCAGAGCTGGGGGGCGCGGCCGGGCTGGCAGGGGGCTGCGGGTCGGATGGAGGGGCACCGGCAGAGCTGGGGGGCAGGGACGGGCTAGCAGGGGGCTGCGGGTCGGATGGAGGAGCACCGGCAGAGCTGGGGGGCGGGGCCGGGCTAGCAGGGGGCTGCGGGTCGGATGGAGGGGCACCGGCAGAGCTGGGGGGCGCGGCCGGGCTGGCAGGGGGCTGCGGGTCGGATGGAGGAGCACCGGCAGAGCTGGGGGGCGGGGCCGGGCTAGCAGGGGGCTGCGGGTCGGATGGAGGAGCACCGGCAGAGCTGGGGGGCGGGGCCGGGCTAGCAGGGGGCTGCGGGTCGGATGGAGGGGCACCGGCAGAGCTGGGGGGCGCGGCCGGGCTGGCAGGGGGCTGCGGGTCGGATGCAGGGGCACCGGCAGAGCTGGGGGGCGCGGCCGGGCTGGCAGGGGGCTGCGGGTCGGATGCAGGGGCACCGGCAGAGCTGGGGGGCGCGGCCGGGCTGGCAGGGGGCTGCGGGTCGGATGGAGGGGCACCGTCATGCACCTTGGCTGGGGGAGGCAGGGGTCGAACGTCCCCCGGAGCAGAGAATCCTCCCGCCCCCGCGTTTCCCTGCGGGCGGGGCTCGGGGCTCGCTGTGTATTTGTGGTGACGTGGCGCCCACTGGTGGCTCCGTCCTGCTACAGCCACCAAGTCTGTGCTGGGCGCTTTGAGCCACCCCAGGGTTTAACCCTGCCCGAGCTGGACCTCTGGGTCCTGGTGGGGCGGGATGCATGGGGCAGAGCTTCCCAGGCCGCAGCATAGGGGGACGGGGGTCAGATGCCAGGCTCTGCTCACATCAGGCCCCCTAGACACATGGCAGGAGATCCATGCGGTGCCACATCCATGCCCACCCCTCTCGAGAGACCTTGGGCCACAGGACACCTGGGTTTCCCATCCCTGCCCCGGCCATCACTGGGAGGAGCTGGGGGCGGCTTCTGTTCAGTGAGCCAGAGGAGCCTGGCTGCAGCAGGCCCAGGGGCAGTGAGAATGAGCCTGGGTGTGATGCTGCCATCACAGGAATTGCTGGGACGTGGCACACATGGAGATGTGACCCCCCCCTGCAGGGCAGTGACATGCTGCACAAGCCTCGTGCAGGATTCTGAAAGGGGCCAGCAGGACCCTGGGGGGCAGACACCGGCCGCAAGCCTCCTGGTGCCCAAAGTGGCAACTCAGCCCCATGGGACCAGAGGAAGCAGCTAAAAGGCCTGGGCTCTGCGGAGCTCGTCATAGTCATGGGCCCAACGCTGGTGATCCCTGGGACAGGTCCACGGCACGGCCATGGGGAATGGGCCCAGTGCTGCTGATCCCTGGCAGGGGCGCACAGCATGGCCACGGGGAATGGGCCCAGTGCTGGTGATCCCTGGCAGGGGCCCACGGCACGGCCATGGGGAACGGTCCCAGCGCCAGTGATCCCTGGGAGGGGCCTGCGGCACGGCCATGGGGAATTGATCCAGCACAGGTGATCCCTGGCTGGGACCTGCGGCTTGGCCAAGGGGAAGCGATCCCTGGCAGGGGCCCATGGCCTGGTCAGGGGGAATGGGCCTGGGGCTGGTGATCCCTGAAAGGGGCCTGCGACACAGCCATGAGAATTGGGCCCAGCGCTGGTGATCCCTGGCATAGGCCTGCGGCACGGCCATGGAATACGGGACCAGTCCAGGTGATCCCTGGTATAAGCCCGCGGCACGGCCATGGGGAACAGGTCCAGCGCTGGCAATCCCTGGCACAGGCCTGTGGCAAGGCCATGGGGAATGGGCCCAGTGACAATGATCCCTGGCAGGGGCCCACGATATGGCCATCAGGAATGAGCCCACCACTGGCGATCCCTGGTAGGGGTCTGCAGCATGGCCATAGGGAACAGGCCCAGCACTGGTGATCCCGGACAGAGACCAACGGCATGGACATGGAAAACGGGACCAGACCCGGTGATCCCTGGGAGGGGCCTGCAGCTCAGCCATAGGGAATGGGCCCAGCACCAGTGATCCTTGGCATGGGCCCATGGCATGGCCATGGGGAAGGGGCCCAGTGCTGATGATGCCTGGCAGGGGCCCACAGCATAGCCATGGGGAATGGGCCTAGCGCTGGCGATCCCTGGCGAAGTACGGCTCGGCCATGGGGAATGGGCGCTGCGCCTGTGATTCCTGGCAGGGGCCTGCAGCATGGCCATGGGGAACGGGCTCAACGCTGGTGATCTCAGGCAGAGGCCCAGCGCTGGCGATCCCTTGCAGGGGCCCGCAGCACAGGGGCCCAACGCTGGTGATACCTGGCCCTATTGGAAATCCTGGGAGATGCATGCAATATTTTTAAATTCTGCTGAATTCTGCATATTTTATTTGTCAAAATAACAATATAATCATGCCAGTTTTAATGATTTTGGTCAATTTATTTCAAAATACCTGTCAGCCAGTATGTCTATAACAATACAGAACAAAAAAGATTCTGGTAAAAGCCTCTCCCATTCAGTCAGGCACATCTGCCCCATCCCCCACTCCCCCCCATCCCCATGTGTCCCTGCAGCCCCTCTCCCTAGGCTCAGTGCTGTCACCCACTAGCTCCTGAGCCTGCACTCCAGTCTATCCCCCCCACTAGCCACTCTGAAGCCGTCTGTGATTCCCCCAGCGGCCTGCTCTGTCCAAACCTGGCTCTGCAGGCAGGGTGCTGTGATTAATTTCTACTCCTGGGGGAATTCTGTAGCTGGGTATGCACAGAATCCCCCCCCTGCCCCGAGAAAATACATTCTGCCCCAGAAGAGCTGCAGTTCCATATTTTTCCCACCAGAGGCCACTGTGGTGCCAGAACAGCTGGCTGCTTCCTGCTGCTGGCTGTTCTAGCACCACAGTGCCTCTGGTGGGCGAAAGGTGGAACTGCAGCACTTCGTGGGCAGAAATGTCTTTTCTGTGGGAGGAAACAATTCCTGTGGGACACGTGAATTATGCATGTCTGCAGTGGTGCAGAATTTCCCCAGGAGCAAAAGTACTTCACTTAGGAAGGAAAACTCATGCACATCTACCAAATAGGGAACAACTGGCTTGGTGGCGGTACTGCTGCAATGGGCCTGCAGGTTAGTGTGGATCACAAGTTGAATAGGAGTCAGCACCGCCATGTAGTTGTGAAACAGCAGTGTTGTATGTAAGACACAGAAGGTGACTGTCCCGCTCTGCTCGAGCTGTTGAGGTCTCAGCTGGAGTCCTGTGTCCAGTTCTGGGTGCTGCACTTCAGAAAAGAGGCAAACAGGAAAGTCCAGAGCAGAGTAACAAAAAGGATCGAAGGTTTAGAAAGGAAAGATCTAGACTCCCGTGGTCCTGCCTTAGTTGGGCGCTTCTCTAGCTAGCGGCTCAAGGCCCTTCCAGCTCTACATTTGTAGATCTAAGCTTTAGCCCAGTGTACACACCTGTGCTGTAGGAGACCCCCTCGGCCTGAGAAGGGATTTGAACAGGGACATCCCACTGCCCAGGGGGGTGCCCTGGGCAGTGGGTGGGCTATAGAGTGGGGAGGAGATTGAGAGCACCCTGAACACCCCATAGCCCAGGACCCCTACCTGGGTGATGGGGAGAAGGAATGGGACTGGGGTCCCTGTCAGAGAGGGGAATTGAACCAGGGTTTCCCACATCCAGGGTAAATGTGCAAAGCCCTGGGGCTGAGGGTTAAAAGCTGGAGTGATGCATGTGCTCCTGCTGTTCATGCAAGACCCAGCTTGGGGCTGGACTCCAGGAGAGGGGCTCTGGGCAGTGGCCAGCAGAGGAAGGCGCCCCCTGCAGCCTGGATCTGGGCACCTGAGAGGACCCCCCCAGCCCTCGCTGGTCTCTGCTATTGACTGGCTTAGCTGGCTGGTGTTTGGGGAGCTCGTTCTTAGGCTCCTCTCTCCCCACGCGGATTGTACAGGGAGCCGGGGCACCCTACACAGGCTTTGGGGATGCTGCTGAGTGGCTGGTGCACATGGCGTCCCAGGTCCCACACTCTCCAGCAGGGGGAGCAGCGCATGCAGCCGCACACATAGGTCCCATCCTGTTTAGCAGGCTGCAGTGGCACATCAGCCCCATGTGCTCCAGCAGGGTGCACTGGTGCATACGCACACACAGGTCCCATCCTGACCAGCAGGGGGCAGCAGCACACATGCACACAGACACACACAGGTCCCGTCCTCTCTCTCTCTCTCCCCAGTGCTGCTCGCACCCACTAATCATGCCCGAGGGTGACCAAGGCAGAGCCATCAATGACCAGGCGAGGAAGGGTCTTTAGAACACATTTAATAATAAAACAATAGAGAGTGAGCGCCTCCCTGAGGCAGGAAGCTGGATCCCCCCCCCCAACCAATTAGTGACAACAGCCCCCCCCCACTTTCCCTCGAGCGGAGGGTGGGGAACCTGTTTTTTTTCCCCCATTCACCAAAAATTTCCAACCCTTCCCCCCCTTCTCTCAAACCAACAGCAAATCAACACAGAACAAAGAGGGGAGAGTGTCCGCCATGGGGAGGGCCCCAGTCCCAGGGACCGTCCCCCCAGTACACAGCACCAAGGGGCACCAGGGCTCTGACCTCCTGAGCTGGGATCTGCCCCCACGGAGGGCAGAGGGTGGTGGGGGGCTGTTTGGAACAGCCAATATAAAGTGGAAGGATAAATACCAAGAAGAGGATCCCCCACCCCGGCTGGCAGGGGCTGCTAGCTGTAGTGCAATTTTGACTCTCGGCTGCTGCACCTGCCCTGGGAGTGGCTGCAGAGATCCGCAGGGCTGGCGTTTCTGATGAGCCCTGATCCCAGTGGGCCACGCTCCAGTGAGAATCCAGCAGCTGCCAGAGCCCCACCCCCAGCCACGGGACCCCGCCCTCAATCCCCTGCCCATGGCCCGCAGGAGAGAGGAAGGAAGCCTCGGCCCCCAGTTTGCCTGAGGCACTGACGGCCTGGACCCCAGAACGGCCCTGGGAGCACGAGTTACAATCTCATCTGAGCCCCCCCCGGCCCCGGGAGAGGGAGGGTCAGGATCCAGGGCTCTGGCTCAGCCTGGCAGAGCGAGGAGTTCCCGGCCCTGAGAAGGGTGTGCTGCCTGGGATCCCAGTGACAGGATGGGGGCTCCAGGCCAGCGTCTGGCTGCACGGTAGCTCCAGTCCAGGCCCTTCCAGCAGCCTGGCTGTCCTGTTTGCTGGCACCGGCAGTGCTGGCATCTGGACTGGGCCACTAGGGCAAGAGCTGCCCTTTCCACATAGTGCCCACCTGGAGCCCAGAGCCCCCTCAGACACCCCTCCCGCCGGAATGGCTGGGGTCAGTTCAACAGCAAGTGCCGTCTGGGAGTGAGACCAGGTACCTGGCCGCGAGACTAGGCACCAGCGTGTGGGGCAGCTGGCCCAGGGGGCAATGGGGCAGAGCCCGCGGAGTAGGCTGCTCTGGCATCCCTCTCTATGGCAGAGTCTGCCCAGACTGGGGACAGCTGCACAGGAAAGCCAGGCAAAACCCAGCACTCTCCATGGGGGTCCTGCAAGGCTATGCCATCCCTGAGGGCAAGCATCGGAGGGCAGTGCAGGGCTAGCTCGGGGCCACCCCCAGATTTCATACAGGAGACATAACATAATAATTTAGAGATGCTGCGAGGAGGCTGGAGGGGAAGGGGAATGGGGCTGGCCCTACAGCGTGGGGTCAGTGCAAAGCAGGGAGCACCTGGGCCAGACCTCCAACCACACGAGAAAATTCCTGATCATAATTAAGAAAATTAATACTGACGTCGAAGGGTTTATTGCACTTGGAGAGACTTTAAATTAGAGCCCAGAATCCTGGCCGCAGCCCCGGGGCCGCCCCGCCCCACTTGCCGGGCTGCGAGCTCAGTGCTGGCGCGAGCACAGCTGGCGGGCCATGGCTTCGGCTTCCTATGCTGCAATCTTTGGCATCGCTGAGAGTGGCCCCGAGGACCCCTGACTGGAAGTGTCCATCATGTCCTCGGGGGAGCTGCCTCAGACAGGAAGTGGGCTGGGGAAGGCAGGAAGTCCTGCCCAGCTCCATGGCGGTGGCTGCATGGGGTGATTGTGCTTGTCCGGCCTAGCTCCGGCAAGTCTGAGTGGACGGGCAGCTTGTAAACTGTCCAGTTCAGACTCCATGACCCTGTGCCAACACCAGCCGGCCGGACAGAGGGACGGCATTTCACGCTGGGCCGCGGGAGGAGTCCACGGCTCCGCAGAGCCCAGCAGGGCCTCCCGGCAGCCTTCAAGTATTGCCCATGGCTGGAGAGCGCAGCCCTCAGCATCTGACCCGCCGGGGCGCCCGCAGAGGGCAGTGGGTGGCTGCCGGGGTCTGGCGCCGAGGGAAGGCAGAGATGCCACCCCATAGGCACAGAGCGGGCAGGGCGCTCTCCAGTTGCTGCTGCAGTCCTGGGTGCTCACCTCATGGCCCCCCACGGTGGGGCTTCCTTGGGTCTGTCTCTGCCCCATTGGCAAGCTTGCTGGGTGCAGCCCGTCCTTGCTGTGCCAGGCCACGCCGCCCCTCCCCGATGCTGCTCTGAGGCGGCCGCACCAGAAAAAGCAAACAAGACAGACAGACAAACAGAGCCCAGACGCGCAGAGCAGCTGGGCGGCCCTGGCCCCGCTATGCCTCTGAGGCCGCCTGTGGCTTGAGCTGAGCCTTCTCCATGGCCGTGCCGTAGGGCAGGGAGCGTTTGAAAAACCCCAGCTGCAGAGACAAGAGGCAGAGAAGCAGGGCAGTGAGCGCACAAGGCAGCACTGGCACCAGCAGCATGCCCCAACGGCCCCGAGAACACCTGCCCCATCTCCCAGGCCCCCTGCTCCCGTCACTTGCCCCACTTCTGCCGCCAGAGCTGGGCATAGAACCCAGGAATCCCAGCTCCTCCCCCTACTGATCCCCAAGCTCCAGAGCTGTAACTCCAGTCCTGGGTGGAGTTATTTCTGGGAGACCCTCGCCTGCCCTTTCCGTGCTGGCACAGCCCCACCCTGGCACTGCTCTATCCCAGCCTGTGGAGAGCTCCCTCCTCACGGAGGGCAGGCCCCACACTGGAGCCTGGTGGATGTTCACAGGTGTTGAGACCCCAGACCGCTGGCTCAGGACCTGCATGGTGCTGGTGCCTGTTCCCTGCCTGGGGAGGGATAGATGCCCATGGGCAGCGAGAAGTGCCTGCTCCCCAGCTGCACGCCTGGGGAAGCTGGCACCGATCGCCCAGTGGTGCGGCGAGTCTTGCTGAGCTGAGTGACGCCTGCCGGCCCCGGTGCAGTGTGCCCGCAGGGGGACAGCCAGGCCTCTGCTCCCAGGGCTGGTTCTGGAGGCTGCTGGCCACCCCCCAGCCCCAGCCCAGGCACTCTCCAGCTCCAGCCGGCCGCTCCCGGTCCCATGCACTCACCTTGTACAGCACGTAGATGAGCAGTGCCAGCAGCAGCAGCCCGAGCAGGATGGCCATGATGATGATCCAGAGCGGGACCCCGTGGCTGCTCTCCAGTTTCGCCCACTGAATCGCCGTGGACACCTGCCGACGCCGTGAGATGGGGAGGGTGAAACAGCAGCTGGGGCCTGGGCTCCCCTCACAGCCTCCTGCTTCCCCGGCCTGTAGCAGCCTGCTCTCCTGAACCCCATGTGGGCCCAGACCTTGTTCCCACGCCCTGAGCTCCCAGAGCTGAGCTGTCAGGCCCAGAGAGCTGACCAGCCTGGAACGGCAGGTTAAGGCCCTCTCCTACACACGCACTCAGCTGGTCACTAGGCCTGGGGTGGGGACCTGCCACAGGCTCCTCTCACCTGGGACTGGGCTGGGCTTTGACTTTGCCCCAGGCACCCCCCATGTGTCCCCCTCTGCCCCACCCGCTCTGCATGGCCCATGGGCAGCCACTGACCTTTAAGGCTTCGCTGGGGTAATCCTGGGGCTGGATCTTGTAGGGCATCCTGTGGACCTGGTACACGGCCTCGCACTGCAGGGCCTGAGGCTGGTTCTCTTTCTGCAGGGAAACCCGGAAGGGCAGGTTGGCAACATACAGTAACAGGATCTGGAGGGTAGCGGGTGCCCCGGCGCAGCTGGGCGATGGCCGCGGGGAGAGGGCGGGCTCAGGACAGGGCTGGGCACTGCCAGCAATCAGACCTTGGAGCTCATGCATGGCCCAGATGTCGGGGCAATTTGCTTCTGTTGGCTTCAGGTCCAGGAAGCCATGGGTGCTGATAACACAGGGGTCAGCTAACAGCCCTGGAGGGGCTTTGCAAGATGCAGCTGCCTCTGGGGTGGGGAGATGACCCACCCACAGGGCAGGGCACCACCAGAAGGGCCAGGACCCTGGTTTTACACCTTCCCTCCACTACCCTTTGAGCAGCACAGTCAGCCCTTCATCCCTGGCACCCAACTTGCCCCCCGCAGCACAGCCATTCTCACCCTGGGGGCACCCACACTGCAGCATAACGCCCCCTCATGCTGCATTGGGGTCAGCACTGAGTAAGGGGAGAGCATCCCCCAATGCTTCCTGCACACCCTGGGTGCTCTTTGCTGGTCTCCCATCTCAGCATTGACCAGGGCTGACCCTGCTTAGCTGGAAAGGCCCAACAGGCACCAAGAGCAGCATGCAACAGCACCAGCTCAGCTCTAAGCTACCAGCTGTGGGGCTGCCATAACAGCAGGGCTGACGCCGCACCGGAAGAAGCTGCGATGGGTGACCCCAGATACAGTTGCAGCGAAGGGATCCCGGCTGGGGTTAGGAGAAGGGAAAGGACGAGCTGACCAGGCTGCAATCAGAGGACACTGGGCTCTGTCCTGGGCAAATTTCGTTAATGATCTGGAAGATGGCGTGGATTGCACCCTCAGCAGGTTTGCAGATGACGCTGAACTGGGAGGAGTGGTAGATACGCTGGAGGGTGGGGATAGGATACAGAGGGACCTAGACAAGTTGGAGGATTGGGCCAAAAGAAATCTGATGAGATTCAACAAGGACAAATGCAGAGCCCTGCACTTAGGATGGAAGAATCCCATGCACTGCTACAGACTAGAGACCGAATGGCTCGGCAGCAGTTCTGCAGAAAGGGACCTGGGAATTACAGTGGATGAGAAGCTGGATATGAGTCAACAGTGTGCACTTGTTGCCAAGAAGGCTAACGGCATTTTGGGATGTATAAGTAGGGGCATTGCCAGCAGATCGAGGGATGTGATCATTCCCCTCTATTCAGCATTGGTGAGGCCTCATCTGGAGTACTGTGTCCAGTTTTGGGCCCCGCACTACAAGAAGGATGTAGAAGAATTGGAAAGAGTCCAGTAGAGGGCAACAAAAATGATTAGGGGTCTGGAACACATGACTTATGAGGAGAGGCTGAGGGAACTGGAATTTAGTCTGCGGAAGAGAAGACTGAGGGGGGATTTGATAGCTGCTTTCAACGACCTGAAAGGGGGTTCCAAAGAGGATGGATCTAGACTGTTCTCATTGGTAGCAGATGACAGAACAAGGAGTAATGGTCTCAAGTTGCAGTGGGGGAGGTCTAGGTTGGATATTAGGAAAAACTTTTTCACTAGGAGGATGGTGAAGCACTGGAATGCGTTACCTAGGGAGGTGATGGAATCTCCTTCCTTAGAAGTTTTTAAGGTCAGGCTTGACAAAGCCCTGGCTGGGATGATTTAGTGGGGATTGGTCCTGCTTTGAGCAGGGGCTTGGACTAGATGACCTCCTGAGGTCCCTTCCAACCCTGATATTCTATGATTCTATGAAACAGATGTGAATTTGTGGTTGCAACAAGCAATGGAGCTGGGAGAGTGCAGGGGTTGGGATAGTCACCAGGGGCTGTTATCACCTCACATCTGGACACAGGCTGGCAGACAGGAGCCCAGCTAACCCTTGCTGTGGGGCTGAGCAGGCAGGTGCATTGCTGCGGTCCTGGGAGATGGCTGAGCAGGCAGGTGCATTGCTGGGGGCTTGGGCAGGCAGGTGCATTGCTGGGGATTGCTTGGGGGCTGGGCAGGCTGGTGCCGTGTGCCACCCACACATTGCTGCAATCCTTGGAAGCAGCTGACACCGCCTAGGGTGATTCTCACGAGTTGGTCTGGAGGAGTGTGTGTGTGTGTGGGGGGGCGAGACCCCGTTTACCCCTTCCCAGGTAGGATGGGTCTGAGCAAAGAGCCTGGTTGGGAGGGAGCAACAGGTGCCCTGGGATGCTGTGGAGACTCAGGGAGCTCATCCGTGTCACAGCTCCCCTGGTGTGGGGGACGAGGGGGGAGAGAGAGAGAGTTCCTAGAGAGACCCCAGGGCAGGGCTGAGTAAGTGGGAGCTGCAATGTGGGGCCTCCATGCAGATAGACAGATGGCAGAGCCAGCCTGCCCAGAGCAGGGAAAGGGGAGCCCCACCCCCAGCCTGCCAAACACACTGGCAAATGGAGGGAGCCACGCAGACACCCAGGGCTGGAGGGGACTGAGGCGCTAAAGAAGAGCTGGCAGCCCTGGGGGACAGACAGAGACTCAGGAGGCCCCTGCTGACAGGAAAGCTGAGGCCCCAGGCTAGGCCCACATGGGGAGCATGTGTGGGGGGCTCCCAGACATGGCTGCCCTGGGGGGTGGGGGTGGGAGGGGACAGAGCAGCACTCACCTGCTGGAAAGTTTTGGCCCATATCCGGAAGTAGAGCTTCAGGCTGACCCGCTGCTGCTTCTGCAGCAACCCCACCTGGCAGGTCAGCTGGAAGCACTCGGCCTCGGGGCATTTCTGTGGGGAGAGGCCATTGGACAGAGGGTCAGGGACACAGCAAGGGTTGGGGCCCAGCAGAATAGAAGTGACCATCTCCAACATTAGACCTTGGGACACCTGTGGCCACTGGCAAGCAGCCCCAGGAATGGGGGCTCGGTGGAGACAGCCCGGGCTGAGAGCCCAATGACTGGGATTAGCCTCGGCATTCTGAAAGGCAGAGCAACCATCGCTGGCACCAGGCTCTGCATGGAAAAGGAGGCTGGTAGCAGTGGCAGAACCAGAATGCAGCCACCTCTGGTGCGGGACAGCACACAGCAGTGCTGCGTGGGAGTGGGAGGAGAATCTGAATCCAGGTGCAATGGCAGGAGGCTGGATGCACCAAACACTCCTGAATTAGAACAGGGCAAGGACATGGGTAACACTCTGCTCATGCGTGCCAGGCCCGTAGGCCCTGGGGAGTGGGTGTTGATTCATGACTCTTTACTCCCAGGGCTGGGCGGAGACTGATTCTTGTGCACTGTTCCCCCAGCAGTCACAGGGCACCCTGGGTGCAGCTGCACACAGAAATCAACGACCCCTGGCCTGAGGTGTGCAGAGTTCAGAGAGGCACTGACCAGGGTGTGGGGGCTCCCAGAGGACCCACTGCTCCACGCTGCGTCTCGTCTCTGCAGGTAATGCTGCTCCGAGCTGGGAGAGGCGGTGGGTCTCTGCTCCAGCTGCAAACACATTCCAAGGAGAGTGAGTCACCTTCGTTTGGCCCCCCACATGCCCTGTGCAAGGGAAGGGCAGGGTGTGGATACCAGGCCTGCAAGGCCCCCGCTAGATCCCACCCCCACTGGTAAAGGCAAGCACTTCTGACCTGCCCCACAGCTGCCAACCCCTCTGACTGCAATCCAGCTGTGACCCTTGCAAGAGAGATGCCAGCCCTTGCCCAGGCTGTAGGCACTAGCTAAGAACTGACGGCTTTGTAGCTGGAGACCAGACCAGGTCACCTGTACATTAGCTTTGCTCAAAATAGATATTAGTTTTATAAGAATGTTTTTCGTGTCTAGACTCTATGGAATACTTGTACATTGCTGTGTGCATTACTTCTGGGGCAATTCTGCACCACTGCACATGCGCAAAATTCATGTGCCGTGCAGACTTTTTTTTCTCAGCAGAAAATACATTCGGCTGAGACGCGCTGCAGCTACACCTTTCACCCACCAGAGGCCGCTGTGGCGCCAGAACAGAGCCGCCGCTCCCAGGCAGGAGCAGCGCCAGCTGCAGATAGGGAAGAGAAGAGGCTGCATTCCTCCAACGCCCTGCCTGTGGGACCAGGTCAGGAGGTTTGGGCTATGGGGGGGGATGGACAGTGTGTGGCACATGGGGCTTCTGGGTGGGGCCCACAGACTGGGATTCAGAAGGGCTAGTGGGAGGGAAGACTGGAGCAGTGGCTGAATGGGAGTGGGGGGTGGCTGAGTGAGGACGCAGGGGCACATGTGGACAAGGGGTGCAGGGACATATGGGGGGAGGGGGTCAGCCAGTGTCTGCATTGTGAAGGCTCCCTAACAATCCCCCTTCTCCCCAGAAAAAAACCCTGTTCCATACTTTTCCCAACCACACCCAACAACCCTCCAAGTTCACATCCAGGCTTCTTCCCAGCAATTACTTCCCTCTCCCTCAGCAACTATGTTACCCTGATTCCCCCCAGCCTTTGCACTGCTTCTGAGGAGGGCAGGAAATATGGTTCTGTATTGTAGTTTAAATGAAGTATTACTCAAAGTTCTGTATTAATATGCCTAGTAAGGCATCTATTTGTCAATAAACATTCAGGAAATGTTTTTTGTTGTTTGTATTGTTACAGACAGACTTGCTGACAGGTATTTTGGAATAAATTACCAAAATATTGGAACTAATCTGATTATACTGTGTTATTTTGATAAATAAAATTGTGTGCAGAATTTTTAATTTTTTGGCACAGAATTCCCCCAGGAGTAATGTATTCATTTCACTGATAATGTCTGGGTCCCATGGTATAAGGTCAGATTTCATTGTCTGCTCTGCAATGTGAAAATGTTTGCTTTGAAACTGCCAATAGAACCAGACAAACCACTGGGGAATGTCAGAGGACAAAAGACCCTCCACCCAGGAAGAGGAGACATGCACATGGACTCCTCCCATCATCCTGAACTCTGGGGGAAGGGAATAAAAATTCCTGACAAGAAGAAACAGCATCTTTTTGGCTGTTTGAACTCTGAAGGGCCAGAGACTCGAAACTGAGGCCAGAGATCCCCAGGGGATTCAAAGACACTTGGAAAAGACAGATCACTACAATGCTTTCCCTCTTAGGACTGAGATGGTAACTCATGGTGTGTATACATTTGCTTGCTTTAACCTGTAAATAACTCCCTTATTGCTTTTTCCTAGTTAATAAACCTTTAAACAGTTAAGTAAAGAACTGGCTACAGCTGTTGTTTTTGGAGTAGGATCTAGAGCATCAGTTGATCTGGGGTAAGTGACTGGTCTCTTGGATGTGGTGTGATTTTTGGTGTGTGTGACGATTTATCATTAAGTCCAGTGGCAAAACAGACTGGAGAGTCTGAGGGGAGGGTCTGTGACTCCATGGTAAGGCTGGTACAGCGATCCAGGAGTTTTCACAGTTGTTACTGGCTTGGTGAAATCGAATTACAGAACATACCACCCACTTGGGGCGTCTGCCCTGCTTCTGACAGTCTGCCTGACTCGGCACTCAAAGTCCTGAGCTGCTCCGGGCAACGCGACATCGGCAACAGGAGCCAAGAAGGGGCATGGGACGGCATCTCCCGCACAGAAACACACAATATAGTTCAACGCCATCGGTCATTGCCAAAGCAGGGGCTGCGGGTGGCAATGAGGAGCATGGGGGGCAGGGCGAGAGTAGCAGGGGCTGTAGGTCAGGACTGGGGCATTAGCTGGTTTCCCAGAAGCTCTCACCTCCTCTGTGCTTGTCCCTCCCAACTCACTAATTTTTGCGATTCCTGAAACAAACTCCAACCCCCACCCAACTGCCAGCCCCTGGAAGCCCTGACTCAGCACGTGGCTGGCCCAACCTGAGCCCCTGCTGCTCTGCCCCAGGCCCCTGTGCAGACAGCATGGTTAGGGGACTGCCCCCTAGTGGAGAGCCCCAGCCCATCGCAGCACACAAAGGCTCACCCTGCCCGGGGCCAACCCTGCGTCCCAGTTACCTGCAGCTTCAACGGGTTGACAGGCTGGCTGGAGGTGCAGTTGGCTGGCACCAAGTAGTTGGTCACGTACATCACCGGTTTCCCCTGGAAGCTCACAGGGCAGCTCAGCTCCAGGACCCCATGGCTGATGGTGCTGGGACCCTCATTCACCAGCTGCAAGGGGAGAGAGGAATGGGAGGGTCTGTGCCAGGCGGCAGTGTCCCGCGGGGTGCCGAGCTCACCGGGAATGGGGCAGCCCACCTGGCTGTGCTGTGGCCTCCTGGGGCCCATGACCCCCAGGCGAGAGGAGAGGAGAAAGCAGGGAGTGGGACATTCCAGCTGGCATGGACAGAGTGCCCCGGTGGAGTGTGCACCCCCCCAAACATTCCCTCTCAGTATGGGCCCCCAGGGCCTCCCGATCAGACGAGCCCCACAGGCAGCCCCTCTCCTCCCATACTGGCCCCACAGAACCTCCCTCCCCAACCTGTCCTGGCCCCGCAGCCCCCCCAGTATCCCCCAGCAGAGGGGCTGGAAGATTGGACTGCTTCTACCCAGCCTGCAGGGGGTATGGCGCTGCTCCCTGCCCCGATGCTGCCAGCCAGGGGAGCTGTGCTGCGAATGACACCCACCTCATACACATGCTGCACCTCGGGGCCCACGTCCTGCTCCTTCTCTGGATTTCTGCCAGGCTTCCAGCCCAAGATGGGGAAGGACACGGCCTCAGGCTTGGAGACCCTGCGGGTCAGGCGCAGGTGGTCACTGGCTGCTGGCCCTGGGGATCAGTCCCTGCAGCCCAGTCAGCCTCTGCAGCGTGGGGCCACTGGTGATCTGCGCTGAGAGCTGCTGAACTCGTGTCATGCAGGGGCCACAGAACAGCCACAGCTGGGCCAGGGCTTCCCTGCCGGCCTGGGCAGGATGTGAATTAGTGACTGGGGGAGGGGGCCATTTTCTGGAGGGGCACTGGGGGGCTACAAAGGAGCAGCTAGCAGGACCTGGACTCAGTGCTGGCCCCCCCAAGGCCAGGCCCCCTTGGCTCAAGGCTGGGCACACTCACCCGTGGGAGGAGACCCTGGCGGAGGCCTCGACGCGGAGCGGGAACGCCACCACCTCGCTGCGGGAGTTGTTCTCGTTCTTGCTGTGGAGAGAGCAGAGCGTGTCACGGAGCAGCCCGCTCCCCTGCACGGCTCCCTGCTGCGCCCCGCATGGCTCCCTGCTCCCCTGCATGGGACGGCCCACTCCCTCCGTGGGGACAGCCCTGGCACCTCCGGGCGTGGCCGGTCAGAGCCCCGGCACCTCTGGACTTGCCACATTTGTTAAGAATGTAAAAAAATCGCTTGAGCCCTGGCACCTCTTTCATTACAAATTAAGCCCTGGGCGCATCTGGGCTCCAGCCTGGGATCCTCCCTAAGGGAGCAATGGGGCTATGGAGAAGAGGATGCCTGGCATTACCTCCGGATCTGGAACTCAAACTGGATGGTCTTCTTGTTTTCACGAAGATGGGGGACGGTGAAGCGCAGGCCCCCCCAGAGCTGAGGGACAGAGGAGAGTTAATGGCTCCATTCTCCCAGCTCCCTGGAAGGACCTAGCTCCCCACCCGCCCCTGATGTGCCCACTGGCCCGTGACAGCCCAGCTCCCCATCTGCCCCCAATGTGTCCCCCGGCCCCTGACAGCCCAGCTCCCTGCCCTCCCCTCTCCCCTGAACTGCCCCTGGCCCCTGACAGCCCAGCTCCCTGACCTCCCCCCTCCCCCGAACTGCCCCCGGCCCCTCACAGCCCCTCCCCCGATCTGCCCCCAGCTCCCTGCCCACCCCTGACGTGCCCCTGGGCTCATCCGAAGGGGAGCTGGGCCCTCAGCAACACATGCCAGCAGCTCCCAGCAGCAGATTTCCTGGGGACAAAGGGAAAAATTCCCTGCCTGCCCCACCCCCGCTCCCCTGCCTGCCCCACCCCCACTCCCCAGCTCCCCAATGCCCAGCTGTCCCAGCGCCCCACATACCGCAGCATGCAGCCACCCTTGTGCCCCACTGGCCTTGCCCTTCCCAATGCCCACCTGCCCTAGCACCCAACCACCCCCACACCTGGAGCCTCACCAGGCCGGGCACCCCAAAACCCCACCCTCCCCAATGCCCACTGGAAATGGCCAGACACCTCAGTGCCATGGCACCCAGCTGTCCTGCCTGGCCTCTCAGTTAGGTGGCCACTCCCAGGGAGCAGAGGGCACTGTCCAGTGAGGACTGCCCGGGGCAGCTCTCCAGGGTGCTCCAGTTGTGGGACAGCTACTCACACTGGTGCCTGACTTCATGGGGTTGCCAAGGTCACAGATCACCATGCGGGTCCGGTTCACTGACTCGTAGGCGCAGCTCAGGTTGGTGAAGTTCTGCACAGGAGGGGAAGAAAGCTGGGATCAGAGCAGGGCTGCAGGGGAAGGGGGTCTGCAGAGGACGGGGAATGGAGGGGAGAGGAGATACCGGGTCCTCTGCCCGTACCCACCCTGCTGTGGGGAGCAGAGGCACACCTGAGCTCCCCTGCAGGAGTCCCGTCCCCAGGGGTCCCCTTACAGCAGGCAGCACATGCCAGGCCACCCTGTTCTGGGGGCTCAGACTGGCACCGAGGGGCCCATGCCAAGGAGCTGCAGCCCCGAGCCAGGGCCATGGGCCCCATGGCACTGCGAAGGAGCAGCCGTGAGCAATGTCCCTGGATCCTGCATCACTCCCAGAGCAGAGGGCCTTGCCCAGCTGTGAGCCAGCTGCGGCATGGCTTGCGGGGTGCTCCGATCCCTGGGTGTCTCTGCCACCTACCCCATGGTTGCGGATCACCCCAGAGTAGTCAGCCTCAGCGGGCAGGATGACGTAGAGCTCGGCTTCGTAGGCGCCACCCTCCCCGCGGTTGCGGGCGTTGAAGGTCAGGTTCAGGGCATTCTTGTCACCCAGGTACACCACACTGTGCTCCCTGCAGGGCATAACGGGCATGAGAACCAGCGGGCACATCCTGGCCTTGGCGCTGCCACATCCAGAGACACGGCCCCTCCCACCCCGGCACGGCATAGCCAGTCTACCTGCTGCCTGCACAGCGCCTGCCAGCCAGAACCCCCGTTCAGCAGCTAGTGGGGGGGGACCTGCTGTTCACACAGCTGTGCCCACGCTGCCTGCGCTCCGCCCAGCTCCGCTTACACTCAGCGCCAGGCTAAGGGCTTCCATATGTGGGCACAGCTGCTTTGCGTTAGGCCACGTGTGTGGGGGAGGGGGAGTCACGTCGCCCACGCAGCTGGGGTACCGCAGTGGGCCTCCTCCAGGCTGGGCTCAGAGCTCTGCGAGGGAGGGGGCTGAGCTCCTGCCCTCCTCTCACCACATCGGGGCCTTGCCAGGAGGGTGAGCACCACACCAGACCCAGCTGCCTCAGGCCCATGGGGCCGGGAGAAACTGGAGCAGGTCCAGAGCAGAGGGGGGCACTCCGGGCAGCGTCCCTGGGCTCCCATCCCGCACCAGACAGAGGCGATCCCCACCCCACCCCTCTGAGCTGGGGCCTCCGGGGACTGCCCAGCCCCACCCCCAGGGGGCAGCTCTCCTCTCACACCCCATGACCCAGAGAGCAGGGCACCATCAGCCGCTGGGCACCCTGGGCAGCAGGAGAGGGAGGGAGGGAGGTGGAAGGAAAGGAAGCTGATGGGGGGGGTGGGGGGGAAGCTGGCATCCTGCTGTAGGGTACCTGAGTCATGACCCCCAGACACCACTCCTGCGCTGTCCCAGCCAGATCTGGGCAGACCTGCCCCAAAGTCCAAGGTAGCAGGTGCCCTAAGGAACAGCCCCACCTCGTGGTGAGGTAAAGAGACTCCCCAGGGTCTCTGCCACACGCAAGCACCCAGAAAAGATGGGGCTGCAGCCCAGAAACCCAGCCTGGGGGAGCAGCATCACTCATAGCCCCCTCCCTGCCCCGCCCCCAGCGCTAACTGCCCCTCCCTAGCCCTAACTGTGCCCCCTCCCTGCTCCGCCCCGCTGGCAACTCATGCACAGTGCCCTGCTCTCATCCACCTGGGCGGCTGGCCTTGATCCTTGCTCCCAGCCCTCTGCACCCTCAGCCTGACGGGGGGTTGCGGGGGGTTGCCCTATGCCCGGGCTTCCCAGAGCATCCTCAGCGCTGGTCCCAGCATGGACCCTTCACTGAGACGTGGGCAGGGTGCTGGAGGCTAGGTATGTAACCCAGGAGTCCTAGCTCCCAGCCTGCAGAGGTGATGCATGGGGGGGCCCCACATGGGGTCATGCCCCCCCCAATTTCTTCCAGGGTTTGCCGGCCAGGCCCCTTCCCTGTGAGGCAGCTCCTGGTGCTGGCAAGCGGCAAGCTGCGGCCGTGGGGAGAGGGAGCAGCAAACAGCTGGGAGCTGCAGGGAAGGGCTACTAGGGTTGGGGGGAGGCGTGACTCAAGTTCTTTGGGGGGGAACCTTTAAATTGTGCCCCCCCCCGCTATCATCAGGCACCAGTCGTCTCTGCCAGCCAGCACCGCTAGACCACATTCCCCACATAGGGCGGGGCTGCTCCCCCTGGGCAGGCTGCTGCCCACAGCTCACCCCACGCTCTGAGCTGGTCACTGCAGATGCCCCCGGGCATTGCCCCTGCCCGAAGTGCCTCCTGCCAGCCTTACCCAAAGACGTCAAGCTGCAGGTCGGGGACGCAGATATTGTCCTCGCCACAGTCCAGCTGGATCTGGGCCTGGAGGTCAGAGAGAAGGGGTGGGGGTCTGTGTGAGCAGCCCTCCAAATTGTGTCCCTTGGTCATGGGGTACCCCCTCCCCTGCTGTCTCTACAGTGACAGCAGCCTCCATGCCCCAGGACTGGCCCCCCCCGAGGTGGCACGGGGTGAACCCCAGAGCCTGGTGCAGACCACGGAGCTGCCCAGCTTAGCACTCAAGGCCCTGTCCCAGCGCTCTGCCCCTCAGCTCCTGGGGCACGATGGGAGAGGGATGGGCACAGCACAGTCAGCCAGGGCCCCATAGAGAGCTGGGGGACCACACAGCCAAGACCCATGGTGCACACACATGGGGATCCACCCGGCCCCATGGTGCCCTCCTGGGCCTCATCTCTTCCACTGGTGCATCAGGGGGTGGGGATGGCAGTGCTGGGGGGGTGGGGGTGGGTGTTTTATTTCTGCCTGCCCTACCTTTCAACTACCTGAAGGGGGGTTCCAAAGAGGATGGATCTAGACTGTTCTCAGTGGTAGCTGATGACAGAACAAGGAGTAATGGTCTCAAGTTGCGGTGGGGGAGAGTTAGGTTGGATATTAGGAAAAACTTTTTCACTAGGAGGGTGGTGAAACACTGGAATGCGTTACCTAGGGAGGTGGTGGAATCTCCTTCCTTAGATATTTTTAAGGTCAGGCTTGATAAAGCCCTGGCTGGGATGATTTAGTTGGGGATTGGTCCTGCTTTGAGCAGGGGGTTGGACTAGATGACCTCCTGAGGTCCCTTCCAACCCTGATATTCTATGATTATATGATACCCCCAGTGCCAGGGCCAACCGGAAACAGAACAGGGCAGGAAGCAGCTGGGAGCTGGTATGCGGGCTCCAAGGGGGGGTGCTAAGGAGCCCGCGGCCTGGGAAGAGGCACCTTCTCGTGGTGAGATTGGATCTAGGGGACCTCCTGGGGGCACAGCAGGCAGGAAAGCCCCTGGAAAATGGCCCTGGGCGCCCGATTTGATTCCTCCCTCCCAGGGCCTGGCCCTGCTGACAAAGCCAGGCCGGCAACCCCCCAACTCTGAGATCCAAGCTGGGGCTCCCCTACCCCGGCCAGGCCCTGCCACCAGAACAGAGCCTGTAGTCCTCAGCACCCGCTACAGAGGAGCCCAGGCAGTGTGGCGCCAGTCCCCCTGGGAGGTAGCAGCAGGTCTCCACCCCTCTTTCCCCTCGCACCTTCCGCTCGATGTAGCTCTTGGTGAGGTAGTTGAGGATGGGCTGCAGCCCGTGGGCGTCTGCTGGGGCCTGTGGGTCCAGGCCGAAGTTCAGCGCCACGTGGATGGAGGACAGCTTGTCGCGGAACTCCGACTCGTTCTGGGGAGAGAGGAGTGCTCAGGGGCAGCACAGACCCGGCTCTGGCCCAGGGCTGGCACAGGCCAGGACCCCCGGAGCACTCCACTGCCATGGCAGCCTGGCCAGCGCAGACCTTCCGTGGCTGTGAGAGCTCAGGTGCACTGGGCAACGTGCGCTGGGGAGCCAGAGAGAACCACAGGTCTGGCAGCCTCCCCAACAAGCCCCCTATACCCTCCTCACAGGCAAGGGCTGGCTCTGAGCCCCCTGGGGATCAGGTGGGTTACCCCAGTGCAGGGCTGCGGCTCTCGGCTGGGCTGACCCCACTTACCCGGAGGTAGATTTTCATCTCCCTGCACTCCTCCAGGGCGCCATTGTGCACCTTGATGGTCTGCGCCAGGTGGGGCTGGCGGGAGTGCAGGAACAGCGCCCGCTTGATGGCCCCCTTCTGCTTCAGGTGGTCCAGGTGCAGCTCCACAGTGAACCCTGTCGAGGGAAGGAGAGGCCAGGGTGACTGGAAAGCTCAGGGGCCAGGGCAGTTCTGCAGTCACGGCTCCGGGACTCAGCAGAACCCCACTAACTCCCCACCTCTCTTCACAGAGGCACCAGCTGGCCTCAGAAGGGAGCTCTTCATCTACCACTGACATGCAGCCACCTCTGGGGCAGGGTTCAGCAGCTGTTTAACAGCACACAGCAACCTTACAAAGCAGTTTAGGAAGTAAAGATGAATTCCTATGTCCCACTGGAATTAAGGGGAATTTATAGGCAGAAA
Organism: Natator depressus; assembly: GCF_965152275.1. Classification (NCBI taxonomy): domain Eukaryota; kingdom Metazoa; phylum Chordata; order Testudines; family Cheloniidae; genus Natator; species Natator depressus. Next base: position 13,126,509 of record NC_134253.1, read on the forward strand.
GAAATTACCAAGTCTGAACTGAACAAGGACACAGGTCACCAAACAGGTCACCCCAACCGCGGGAAAATGTTAATGTTCCCTCTAATTTTTGACAGGCCGTGTGCGCAAAAAATTTCTTCTGTGCAAATTTTTGTGTGCGTGGGGTTTAGGATCTGTGTGTGCGCGCACACACATGCACAGCTTAGAGGGAACAGTGATCAGAGCATCTTTAATACCCACGAATAGCCAGGACCTCAGTGTTACATCTCATCTGAAACACAGCAGTGTCCCCAAGTGCTGGGGTCAGCATCGACTGCGTGGGGAGAGCGCCCTCTGCTGAGCCCTCACCCCACTTCCTGCAGCACAGTGCCCCATCACCGTGCTGGGATACTGGTTCAAAAATCCATCAGGTAATAAATGACTGAGAGCGAGTTACCAGCACTTCATGAACAGCGACAAACTGAGGGAAAGTGGGTAAATGACTTGCCCCAAGGGAGCAGCACAACTGAGTGTAGGACCCAGGAGTCCTGGCTCCCAGATCAGTGCCTCAACCATGAAACCACCTTTCCTTAGGGGGACAAGCACCCCCTACTGACTCACCAACAGCAGTATGCGCTGCCCCCTTGGTTCCCACCCAAGCCCTGACCTTGCTTCGCTACCTACCCCACACTAAAATGGACACGCCCCCACTGGCTGCCTGGTTTCCCAGTGCCCCGGGACAGTGAGACCCCAGACCAGGGGATTCTGGGAAGATCTGGGGCAGCACTGGGCTCCTGGCTGCTCTGACGGGCGCCCGAGCTCATTACTCACCGATGGAGTCGGGCACGTGCTTCCCCGAGGCGTTGAGGCAGAAGCTCAGGTTTATGCTGCCGAGGCGGGAGAGAGAGAAAGACATGCAATGAGCCTGGGGCAGGACAACACCTGGCAGAGCCTGCCAGGGCCCTGCCAGAAACAGCACAGGGGCAGAACTTACCCACCGAGGGGGCAATGGCTCGGGAGCCCTGCACAGACCTGGCAACCCATGTCAGTGCAGATGGTCAGTGGCAGAGCCAGGAGCAGGACGTAGGAGTGCTCACCCCAAGTCCCAGGCTCTGCCCTCCCCTTAGTTACCCACTCCTCTGGGAAGGTGGATGGAGAGAGACGCCTTCCTCATGGTGCAACAGGGAAACTGAGGCACAGAGCAGGGAACTGATCCGGCCAGAGTCACTGGCAGGGCTGGGAATGGGCACGGGGCCCCTGGTCTGCACTATGGCCACAAGTTGTGCTCCTACCAGACCTGGGCTGCCCCAAGGCTGGGCGACAGCTGGACCCAAGGAGGAGAGCCCTGGAGCCCTGAACCCAGATCCCAGGATCTTCAGTTACCCCAGAGCCAGTGACAGCTCCAGGGCTGCCGCCTCCCCACTTCCAAATAGCCCTTAGATTGCTGCCCCCCCAATTCCGGAGTTACGGACCTATCCCTATCTCGCACCCTGTCCTTGGTGCAGCTGTGAGCTGGTTACCAGCAACCCCTGGTTAATCGTTAACCCCGAAGGCAAGCAAACCACTGGAGGTGGGAGCAAGATCATAATCAGAGCGAGGGGATTCTTCAGGTCAAATCCTTCCCAGGGTGAAGGGTGCGGAGGGCTGCTACAGCACATAGGGGCATCAGGAGCAGCACCTGACTGGCCCCTTGAGGCATTCCTGCCGCCCTACCCCCTGTAATGCTGATCCTGCCAACCCTCCCCACCCCCACTGCCGATCCCCCTCCCCACCCTCTCCCCCCTTCTAATGCCGATACCCCCATCCGCCCCCACTCCAGGGCTGAAGCTGCCTCCCCCTAGCTGCCCCGCCCGCAGCCCCACGGTCCAGGCCGGACAGCCAGCGCCCCAGCTCCCTCCAGCTGGCTGCAAGTGCTTCACAATCGCTCATTCATGGAAGGGGAGGGCAGGCGGCCAGCAGCCCCTGTTGCTGAGCAACGGATAAATAGCTTGGGATAAACAAACCCCCAGCAGGCCCGGGGGACATTAACCCCCCACGCCTCCCTGGAGTGAGACCAACGAGCCGCAGGGGGCAATTCACACACGCCATATCCAGCTACGCGGGGTTACACCCAGGGGGATGTTGGGGGGGTCCCCCCCCCCAGAGCGGAGTTCATTGGCAGTGTTTCAGTGAGGCCAGCCCCAGCACTTGAGTTCATAACAAAAGCTAAAAGGAGACGCTATTTGCCCGACACCCGCTTAGCCCCGCTGACGGGGCTGGGGCCGTCTGCCTTGCCGGATCCTCGTGCACACTATGCACAGAGTGCGCTCCCCACCACCCCACACTGCAGTGCAGCCACCTCTGGGGTGGGACGCAACAGCTGTTTAACCACAGATGCGGCAGTGCAGGGCAAGAAGTGAAGGAGAACCCAACAGCCAGTCACCTCAGCCGAGACTCTCAGACAGGCAAGCTGCGTCAGAAGAAGTCGATGGAAGCAGCACCTGTCCGGAGGGAGGCCCTGAGCCCCGCCCGGTGCTCTCCACCCCCTGCCGGCCGGACACATCTCGAAGGGGGTGTGTTACCTACCAGGCCACGTGGGTGTTGGTGCCCTCCAGCATGCAGGATCGCTCTTCAGGGTTGAACATGGCAGGGAAGATGTTGAGGGAGGCGCTGGCGTAGACGATGGGGCGGCCTCTGTGTGGGGGGGGGGCAGGGGGCCAGGAATGACAGGGAAGATGGTCACATGCTATATTCACAGCCTGAAGGGACTAAGGCAGGGTTGGGACTGGGCTGACCCTGAAGGGGTGATGGGAAATGGGGCCAGACAGCTCGGACGCTGCCTCTTCTGCCTGCCGAGGGGCTTGCTCCCTGGCTGGTGTCAATCAGCCCCATGCTTCTCTAGGGCTGGGCCATTCACACCAGAGAGGATCTGACTCCAGATTGGTCCAGTTGGGCCAGGAATCCCCAGAGCAGCTGCTTCCCCTCCCCGCCATGCCCAAAGCGATGCCAGCCAGGAGCCGGGGATGCCCATGGCTCAAGCTGGCTCCCATGCCATCCCCCAGTGTTGCCGACACTCTAGGAAACGAGTTCCAAGCTGGCTGGAGAGGACCACCGCTTGGGTAACCTCCAGCCGGGGGCAGCCAGCATAGGGCAGGGGCAGACGGTCAGGTGGGCACAAGGACCCGGTGTGCAGAAACACTATGGTGGGCTGGGGCAGTGGTGCCTTTAGATTCCCACAGCCCATGGCTGAGGGCAGGCCTGGCATTGCTGACCCACACAGTGTGGGCTCCTGGAACCAGCCCCCAAATCCCCAGGAAAGAGCCCACAGAGAGGAACAGCACCTACCGGTACACCATGACCATGTCCACTCCGAATGCACCCACAATCAGGTCTGCAGGGCAAACACACACACACACAGATCAGCTGGATCCTGCGGCAGGACAGCATCCCTAGGAGCCAGAGCCCACAGAGAAGGGGAAGCAGCATACGGGCAGGGCTCCTTCAGTGCTGTGCGTCCCCTGTGCTGGGGAGCAAGCAGGGAGCTCATCGCCAGGGGGACGGTAGATGTGCACCAGAGGGGAGCTAGCAGGGAGCTCACTGCCAGGGGGACAGGGCAGGGTCTGTCCAGGGGGAGCGAGCAGGGAGCTTGCTGCCAGGGGGACGGGGCAGGGTCTGCGCCAGAGGGGAGCGAGCAGGGAGCTCGCTGCCAGGGGGGATGGGAGGAAGGTGGGCAGGCGAGTGGCAGGTTATCCCATGGCACTCAGCACCATTCCAACTGGCACTAAGCTATCCGCAGCACCTCAGCCTGGCCCAGAGTCCCACCCAGGCTGCGCTAGCCCAGCAGATGTCGAGTGTAGTCTCCCCCCTGGGGAGAGCCGGGCATCGCATCCCAGCAGGAGGCGCTAGAAGCAGCACTTGTCCCAGATGCACACTGCTAGAACTGGGGGAGAGGAGGGTGCAGGAGGCAAGAACGGGGAGCCCAGAGCCAACCAGGGATGGAGAGACGGACAGGCAGGCAAGGGAATGGAGCCTGCCAGGAACAGCGCCTCCTCTTGGAGACAGAGAGCAGTGCAGCCTCCAAACAGCCAGTTCAGGCACCGGGCACGATCTGTGCTCAGAGTCATGATGCTGGCTGCTTCTCCCGGGGACCAGGTGGCTGACACCCCACCCCCCATGGGGACTAAGAGGGCCAGGCAGTCACAGGGGGCAGAGCCAAGTCTCCCCTGCGCCAGCCCTCACCTGGGTAGCCGTTTCCGTCCAGGTCCTTGGCTCCGCGGAGGGCGAACCCAAAGAAGTCAGGCGAGCGGCCGGGCGGCCAGTGCCCCTTCAGGACCTGGGAAGGCTGGGTGTTCACCCCGCCTGCCTGTCCATTGTACACGTACACCACGCCCTGCTGCGCATCCCCGCCGAAGGGCACCCCAATGCCAATGTCTGGAGGGGAGACAAACACCAAGGTCAACAGAGGAGTGTGAGGCACCCTGAAAGAGCCGGACCCCGCTCCCATCCGTCGCCCCCAGCACAGGCAGCAGGGAAACGGGCCTAGGGGTTTACGGCTGGGAAAGACAGCCAGCCACCAGGAGCCAAGCTCATCCATGGAGCCGTCCCGTTCAATGCCAGGCAGCGAGGGCTGCAGGGACTGACCCTTCCCCTGGTTTCTATCTCACACTCCTGCCCTCTGAGGTGGGCGAGGGCCGCTGGGTCTCCACAGTTGGTAATTCCACCCAGCAGGGGGCTCCAGCACCGGGCCCCTGACATGCAGCAGGGAGTGGTCAAACTACACAGGCGCACACGCCTAGCTTAAATCCCGCGTCGGCTGCAGCCAGCAGGGGGCGACAATCACATGCGCGCATGTGCACTAACCATTATAGCCATCCTGATCCAGGTCTCCCAGTGGGACAACAGTGCTCCCAAAGCGGCCGAACTCCTGGTGCCCGGTCAGCACCATGGAGGCATTGGGCTCCATGCCGCGGGGCTGCTGCAGGTAGATGTAGACTCTGCCCACCTCCTGCACCCGCCCGTCCTCTGTCTTCTCCATGAACAGCGGGGCACTCACCAGCAGGTCATCCAGGCTTCGGGGTGGAGGGGAGAGAGAAAGAGAGAGCAGGGGCTTCGAATCTGGGTTCGTGCTAGAGCAGCCGACAGGCCCAGAGGGGCACTGAGGGCTGCCGAGCCGGTGGGTAACTCGTCCTTCCACCACATGTTCAGCAGGGGGCGACATTCACAGCACACTGTTGCTTGGTGGTGCTGCTCCAGCAGCCAGGTCATCCGCAGCCCTGTTCCTGGCCCTGGGCAGAGAGGAGCCTGGGGTGTGCGTGGGTGTTTGGAGAGTGAGCCCGCCTCACATTCACCCCACGACGGGGGCTCCTGCCCAAAAGGCTGAGCCTGGCTCCCGCTCTGGGCCTCGCAACCTGCTGGAGGGGTGGCCAGGCCAGACCCAAATGATGCTGCGACCCCACATGCCGGAGCAGGGAGCCAAGCCCAGCCCCATGGGAGAGGAGCCACCACTGTGGGGTGCACTCACTCTCCAACAATCCCTCCCCCACAGTGCCTCCTCTCCACTCCGGGCCCACAAGCCACCTGGAACCACCCCCGCCACAACTCACCACGTGTCAGGCGTGACAGGGCCCTGACTAGAACCCAGGAGTCCTGACACTCCACGAGACTCCTGCTCCAAACCACTGTACCCCACTCCCTCCCAGAGCTGAGACCAGAACCCTGGAGTCCTGATTTCCCAGTGCCCACGTGGGGCCCTGGGGCTTGCCACCGACATGCTGCAGAACCCGAACGGCCATTTGCTATAAAGCCTCTCGCCCTGACAGCTGGGAAGAAGGCTTTTTTTAAAAAAAAACATCTGTGTCGTGTTAACTCTGAAACCTAAGGACAGCCACTTCACGTGAGTTTTTAAAGCTCTTCCACAGCCAGTTAACACCTGCAGGAGAGGCCAGAGAGGGCAGCTGCATGGCAACAGCTGCACATGTGTCTCACGCCGGCATGTGTGGGTACAGCTGTGTTGTGGTGGGAGCTCAGACACTGTCTTTGCCATCCCAGCCCCTACTGGAGGTACCATGCAGTCGCCCTACCTGAACCTTGAGAAGGCAGCTGGATTGGGGCCACAGGCACCTGCCCGTGGCAGATGAAACACCTCCAGCCTTGGGAGCCAAGCCCCTTTATGGGGCTGGGGCATAGAGCAGGGTCACCTGGCCCCACAGGGTATGTCTACACAGCAATTAAACACTCATGGCGGGCCTGTGCCAGCTGGCTCAGGCTAAGGGGCTGTTTCATTGCGGGTTAGACCCTGGGGCTCGGGCTGGAGCCCGGGCTCTAGGGCCCTGTGCGGTGGGAGGGTCCCAGAGCTAGTGAAACAGCCCCTTAGCTGGAGACAACGGCAGGGGCGGGTATCTGACTGCAGTGCAGACACACCCAGTCATTGCCAGGGAGGCCCAGGGGTGAACCAAGGGTGCAGCCCAGTGGGGAGATGTCCCCTGTCACAACCCCTGTCACATGCGGTGCTAACCAGTCCCTGCTGGCAGCCTTGGCCTAGGCAGAAAAGGCCACACAGCTCTGGCTGAGCAACCCGCTCCCCCATGGGGCTGGGGAGAAGCCGACCCCCTGGCTCCAGCGCTGCCACCGGGCTCCATCCCCTTCACCTAGTGAGACCCAGGGGCTAGGATCCTCTGGGGTTCCTGTAGCCCTGTGAGTGTGTGCGCGCAGAGGGTGTGTGCATAGGTGTGCACGGGAGGGTGGGGGTGGGGGTGTGTGCATGCGCACGCCGGGGGATAAGTTGTGTGCGTGTGGGAGGGTTGCACGTGCAAGGGGATGAGTTGTGTGCGTGTGGGAGGGTGCGCATGAGCAGGGGGTGTGTGTTCGAATCAGATCTGGGCCTGCTGCAGGAGGCGCCAGGAGCCAAGGGCTGAGGTCAGCCACTTCCTCAGAGGGGAGAGGAGCTGCCACTCCCACCCCCACCCCCACCCCCCACTTCCGCCCTCCCTGGAGCCCGCTCCCGCCCACACACCCCCTGGGCCCTGCTCCCATCCACACACACCCCTGGCTCCTGCTCCCGCCCACACCCCTGGCTCCCCCATGCAGCCCCTGGCCCCTGCTCCCGCACCCCCCCCCCCGGCTCCGCTCCCACCCACACACCCCCTGGCCCCTGCTCCCATGCAGCCCCCCGGGCCCCGCCCCCTCCCACACACCCCTCCGGGCCCCGCTCCCACCTACCCCACCCCCACCCTCAACCCTGCTCCTGCTCCAAGCAACCAAGGCCATGGTGGGGGCGGGGTGAGGATGTCTCTCAGCAGGCCATATCTTGCAATGAAGCAAAAGGGTTTTGGGGGTGGAGGGGGTTCTCCAAGTGTGTGACCCAGCACTTGAGAGCGGGGGGAACTGGGGTCAGGGATGCTGCTCTGTCCCATCCCCTACGACAGGGGATGCTGCTGGGTCAGTGGGCTCCGAGCTCTGCCCCCCCAACCCCTGCACTACACAGGTCCCCATGTGCCTCCCCTCCCCCACACACTGCTATGCCTCCAATGCCAAACCCCCTGCCCCCACAACACAGCCCAGCCCTTTTCTGCTTGACCCAACTGCCCCCATTAATCCATCAACCCCCCAGTAATGGCACAGACACACCCCGGCTAGCAGGGCCCCCACTCACCCATCGCTGTTCACGTCAGCAGCAGCCACCGCGTAGCCAAAGTAGGCTGCCATCTAGGGCGGGAGAAAGGGAGCGCTGGGTTCATCAATTAGGCTGCAGATTCCCCATGGATTCTGCCCCCACCACTCCCCCGTCCTGCCACAAGTGAGGAAACCTCTCAGGGCGGGGCCCACATGAGAGGCTGAGGGCCAGGGGCTCCCTCCAGTTGGGCCAAGCCATGGGCTGGTCCTGGCTCTGCAGCAGGTGGGGTGAAGCAGGGGCTCCGGGCTGACTCCCCGTGGTGAGCAGGGGGCTGGTGCGTCCGATCCCTGGCCTGAGACAGGGATGCTGCCAGGATGACAAAGGGATTTTCAAAGCTCCCCTTTCTAGTTGCCGTCCCCTCCCCCCCCCCTTGTGTGCTGGCGCAGACACCCTGAGCCTGTGAGGAACCAACACCACACGGCACCAGCTCCCCATCTCATCCCCAGCTGCTAAGCGCCATGCGAAGGGACAGGGCCCAGCCGCTCTGGACAGTGGCACTGCCCTGGGCTCTGCCCCTTTGCAGCCAGGGATGCAGCCAAAGTCACGCCTCTACAGAGGCAGCTGCTGCTGCTGGGGCCATGGGGCCACCAGCCTGGGGAGAGCGCTCAAGAGACGATCTTTCTATTAACATGCCACCCACGCGCCAAAACAGCGACAGGCCCCTTGCGCGCTGGCTTGGGTGGTATGTCTGCTGTTTCTCGTGCCCTGGCACAAATGCTGGGAAGGGGGCTTTTTCCCATGCTGCAGGAGATAATTCACCCTCCTCCCCTCACAGACAGGGTTATTTCCAACAAGGGAAGCTCTTCTAGCCCCATGCACCCCCATGGTGCTACCCAGGGGCCCTCTGGGTCAGTAACACATGATCTGGGTAAGGGCCGTGCCCCTCCCCCTGGGAAGAGCTGGCAGCTCCCACCCAGCAAGGGGCCTAGCATGCATCGCCTGCCACCCATTGCCCATGGGGCTCGTTCGATCCCTCGGGGTGGCCTCATTCCAAAGCCCTGCTCAGACGACAGAAGAGCCCCTGCCATGCACATGGGCCTGGATCATGTGGCCAGCGCATCCTGCTCACCTGCTCTCCAGAGAAGTTATACAGGGACTTCATGTCTGATCCATTCAGGACAGTGACCTGGCAAGAGAAGACCCAGGTCACAGCTCAGTCGCCAAGTCCCCATCCCAAGCCCGCAGGGCAGAACCACTCTGACCGGGACTCACTCCCGTCCCAGCCCCCAGGTGGTTTCTATTCTCCTCCTCTGGATGGTTCTGGCCCCGGCAGCCCCTGCTCACTCCACTGCTCTGCTGACCCAGAGCGCAGGCCGGGGATCTCACCTGGTATTTGCAACTTTGTCAGGTAGAAAATCCAATTCCCACTTCTCTGGCGCCTCACCTCTGAGGGGCTCTACCGGTGATGCCCACAGCAGCTAAGCGCCCTCCCCACGTAAAAGATGGGAAACCACACCAGAGAGGAGTCATGAGCCCTCATCCCCACCCCCGCTCTAACCACTAGATCCCGCTCCTGCCAAAGCAGAGAGCAGAATCCTGGGGTCCTGAGTCTTAGCACCTCCCCGCCCCCACTCTAACCTGTAGACCCCACTGCCGCCAAAGGAGAGAGCAGAATCCAGGGGTCCTGAGTCCCAGCACCTCCTCGTCCCTGCCCTAACCTCTAGACCCCTCTCCTGCCAAAGCAGAGAGCAGAATCCAGGAGCCCTGAGTCCTAGCACCTCCCCGCCCCCACTCGAACCTCTAGATCCCACTCCCGCCAAAGGAGAGAGCAGAATCCAGGGGTCCTGAGTCCTAGCTCCTCCCTGCTCCCGCTCTAAACTCTAGCCCCACTCCTGCCAGATCAGAGAGCAGAACCAAGGGTGCTAAGTCCCATCTCTCTTCTAAAACCTCCCCTGTCATCTTTAAGCTGTGGGAGTTTGGGGAGGGGCCTTGGCACGACTCAGAAGTTCTTGGGCAGTCACCCTGCAGCCAGCCCCCGGGCAGCGGCTCTGATGATGCCGCATAGCAGGATTCCTGAGCAGGTCATAGGAAGGGCCTGGGATGTCGACAGAGCGGGCGATGGGGTCACATGCGTTGGGGGTGACCACAAAAGCCCTGGGTGGGCCGGGCCTTCTCCACCCTCTGTTTCCACCCTCCTTCCTCCGCGCCGTCTCCACCCTCTGTTTCCTCACCCCTCGGCCTTGGCTCAGGCTTTGGTCAGTCACAGTCTGTCTAGGCTGCACCCACTGCTGCCTTGCTAGCTGACCCCAGCTTGCAGGGATCAAGCTATGGGGCTGTTTAACTGTGGGGCAGACATCAGCGCTTGGGCTGGCACCCAGGCTCTACGACCCTGTGAGGTGGGACGGCTCAGCATCTACCCCACAATTAAAGAGCCCCTTAGTCTGAGTCAGCGGCCTGGCCGGCCGTGGGTGTTTAATCGCACTGTAGATGTGCCCTCAGCCCTGCCCGGGGAAGTGTGTTAGTTACTATGGAAACAACCAAATCAGCAGGATTGTGGGGCTTAGCAAGGTCCATTCTTGGGGGTAGGGGAGCTTGTACCGGAGCTGGCAGGCACGGCCCTACCCTGCCCTGCACAGCCATCCTGCAAACAACAGCTGATGACATGAGCACCGCGCCTCCCCACCCTGCTGACACCCCTGGGGTGCGAGATCCCTATGGGGGGGGCAAAGCCAAGCTGGTGAGAGCAAGAGTAGGAGAAAGGGGCCAAACCATCCACTTCTGGGGGGCGTAGCAGCACTGGGAGCAACAGCCCGAGCCAGCCTGGTGCAAGGGGCTCCCAGGGCAGATGGAAGGAGGGCCCAGTCTAGCAGAGATGTAGTTGGAAAAGGACAGACCCAGAGCATTTGGGTGCAGCCAGGTGGAGAGACAGGGGGGCTCCCTTGGCCCCCAAGGGAGGAACCCCCACCCTACTGCCCCAGCTCAGGATCTTACGTAGCCGTAGGTCAAGTTTCCCTTGGGAACGCCAGCCACAAAGTCTGCAAAGGAGCAAAGAGATACGGGTCCGTTAGCTTCAGGCGGGTCCCTGGGGGGTCACTGTGGGCAGCTCAGCCTGTGTGATGCTAGGGTGGGATGGACAACACAGACAAAGCCAGGCCAGCTCCCCAGGCAGATGTGACCCTGGGCTGTCCAATGCCACATCCCAGGGTAAAGCAGTTCACCCACAATTTGGGGGGTGGGGCGGGGGGAGAGAATCCTAGAGCCCAAACTCTGGGGGCTGAAGCCCTAGCCCACCCTTCACCCACTGATAGCTCACTCACTGTCTCAGTGCGGGAGGACTGGCAGATCGAACCAGAGCCCTGGACCCCAACCCACCAAACTCACCTATCCAGCTATTTCTCACGTAACACAGGGCGAGCATGTCACAGCAGCTGGCCCACCAGGGTAATGGCCTACCCAGTTGCTCTGAGGGCAGGGTGCTGGAGATGCTGGGTTCGAACCCGGCCTAGGGTGGCATGGTACGCTCATTTCTGCTATTTACGCTGGGCCCAGCCAGGCCGCACGGTGGGAGCCAGCTTGCCCTGTGCAGCTTCCTAGCCCGGCTGGCCAGACCCAGGAGCATCAGCTTGGCCTCCTCCATAGCAACTGCTTCCTCAGAGCACCTGGGCTCCAACCAGCACTTGTTCTGCCCCGGGACTGACCCTGCCACATCTATGGGGTGTTAGAAACGGGGCAGAACCTGTGGAGGGGGCCTCAGCAATTACTCTCCCTTTCCCACCGACTCCAGAGAGCCCAGCATGGCAGTACCTTCGGTAGAATCCCCGCTGAACTCACCGACAGCCACAGAATACCCTGCATGGGGAGAGGAGCAGAGGGGTTAGGCTCCAGCACCACTCAGCCCCTGGCCCTTCTGTCCCCATTGTTTTGGTTAGGCCCTATATCAACACTGGGCAGAAGGAGCTGGCTTCTCAGTGACAGGCTGGTGGATTAAAAGGGAACCACACAGAAACACTCCTCACCGGCTTTGCTCTGCCCCGGAGAGGGGTTAGTTCCTGGGACAGGGCACTGGGTGATGAGATCGGGGGCTCCATGACTTTGGCAAGCCTCAGTCCCTCTCCATGCCTCACTCACCCACCTGTGCCAAGCCGTAGGCTGAGACTGCGCTAGAGGAGCTCCCCGGAGCTGTTCCCTTAGTTACTGTCTGTAACGTGCCAGGGATAAGCAGGGTCTATGGCTGGAGTGCGGGGCCTGGGAGGCAGGGACTGGTATCTAGTGGTTGAATCGGGGCGGGGCTGGGAGTCAGGACTCCTGGGTTCTATTGCCAGTTCTGGGTCGGGAGTAGGATCTAGTGGTTGGAGCTGTGGGAGGTGCTGGGAAGCAGGACTCCTGGGTTCTATTCCTGACTTTGTTGCATGTCCTTGAGAGTAGTACAGCTTCCATTTCCCCAGCTATAAACAGGAGCACCCCCTGCCCCCCTCCCCCGAGGAGCACCCCCTGCCCCATCTCCCACAGCCCACGGCAGGTGTTGCCTTGCACCCCTCGCAGGGGAGCACTCGGCGAGCAAGACCGGCTTTGGGAACTTCTCTCCGTTTGGCACTGGGGAGCAGCACTCGAGTCTCAGCCCCCAAAGCTGGCAGCACGGCCAGGTGAAGTGCCTATGCCCAGGCCTGGGGAGCAGGGACTGCCCTGGGCAAGGCCCAGTTCCCCCTGTCTTCCCCGGCCGAGACTGCCCATGAACCTGCAGTGAGGAGCCTCGGTCTGTTGGGAGCTGGGCCAAGACCCCCACCTCGCTTCCCACAGGCACCTAGATGGGGTAACCAGCCAAAGACTGGGGGACCTCTACATTCAGCTATCCCCTCCCACACCCAGAGGGTACCTTCCCCCACCAGCTGGGGCACTCACCCAGATAGCTGTCGTCATAGATGGGGGCGGCCTGGCGTGTCTGCAGCTGCCCCTGGGTGCCCAGGATTAAATACTCGGGGTAATAGGCCTCCTTGATCTGCTCCTGCGTGGCTGAGATCACCTGGCCTGGGGGGAGATGCGGCGGGCAGCTGAGAGTCCAGCGGGGAGGAACAGGGGGAGGAGTGGTACCCCAGGGAGGTGTCGAACAGGGAGAAGATGGGGAGGCCAGTAGCAGAGGGTGGGGGAGGGGAAAGACTGTGTGGGAGGCCAGTAGCAGGGGGAGGGGAAAGACGGTGGGGGAGGCCAGTAGCAGGGGGAGGGGGCACTCACCTTGCCAGAAATAGCTTCCAGGGCCTCCCAGAAGCACTCGCCCCGTCTGCAGAGCAAAGAGCCCGGTCAGAGCCACAAGGTGAGATCCTGCCTGGGAGTCGGGGGGAGGGAAGAGACTATCCCCAGCGGTGTCACTGGGTTCACCCCTCCCCCACCAAACCCCTACTGCTCCCCCCTTGGCCACAAGGGAGGTAGCTGACTGAGCAGGTTCAGTGTCCCCCCCACCCTGGAGCTGGGGAGGGAGGGATCTCACAGGGGGGTAGCAGAGTGGGGCAGGGCTGGTCTCTGCAGGCCCAGCTGCAACAGGCAGAGGGGGGCTCCGTGCTGCCCCCTAAGGGGTCAGGGAGACACAGGAAGGGCTGCTGCTCTCTGTGTCCCCTCGGGCATGAATGACACCGCCGGAGACCTGCCCTAGCACCCGGGGGGGGGGGGGGGAGGAGAGGGGTGAGAGCAGGCAGAGACCCACCCAGCTGGCCCAACAGGGCAATGACCTGCTTGTGGGGCATGGGGGATGTGACTGGGGTGGGCCGGAGGTATTGGGGGGCTCCTCACAAGGCCCCACTCCCAGCATCCAGCAGCTCCCAACATGCAAGGGGTTGCACATAAGAACATGCTCCCTCTAGGGGGGCGCCCACAGAGAGGATAAGGGACCTGCAACTGCTACCAGCTAGGGGAGTGCTCCCGTAGGAGGTGCCTGTTTGTGGGTCTGGGCTTGAGATGCAGCTCTGTGGGGCAGGAGGTACCAGAGCCTGCAGCCCGGGACCTAGACCCTAGCCCCACTCAGGGGGGTCTGACTGCGGGAGGCCCCGCTGAGGAACTCAGCAATCCCCCATACACATGCTGGGGGCAGCAGGCAGGGGGCGCTGTGCTGCTACTAGAGCTCAGGGGCACAGCTGCATGGCATCAGGGCCTCTCACCTTGGTGAACTCAGCGCTAAAGCCACCCTGGCAGTAACCCTGCCCTTCCGCCGAGTCCAGATCTGAAGAGAGAAACACCCGTGAGGGGCGAAAGGTGGGATGGGGGGCAGGAGGCTCTGACCCTGGACACCAGCACCCTGGGGTGGGATTCTGGGCTCCCAGCCCCCTGCTCCAGCCACTAGGCTCTTCTCCCTGCTTTCCCAGGTAACGCTGTCCCCACCCGCTCTGACGCCATCCCCTGGGAACGTGTGCCCAGCCCAGCGCTGGGGCTGTGAGGGAGGCCTGGGATGGAAAGATTTCCTGATTACCCCTTAAAGCAGGGATTATCTGCTGCTGGGGGAGCCAAGGAGTTTGGGGGTCTCCTGCCCACTGCCCCCCAGCCCAGCCCCAGGAGGGAGCACTAAGGGACTTTCCCCCCCTTCCCTGAGCCGGTACCTGAGCGGCAGGGTGAATACTCCACGAACTTCGTGAAGTTGCTGACAGACAGGTAGCAGGTGCCAACAGGGTCTCGGCCAGATTCATCCTTGAGGGTGCGCCAGCTGTACAGGGGGGCGCAGGCCTGGGCAGGGATAGAGCAGCTGGGTGAGCAGCAGTTGAGGACAGGGGAGACCGAGCGACTGAGGAGGCCCCGGTACCTGATGGCATCCACCCACCCACTAGCTACCCCAGCACAGTGTGGGGCCAGGCGGGAACCCCCTGCCCCATAGCCAGGCAGCGAATCAGCCCCAGCCCGCCACATGGCAGGCCCTACCAGCCGGGGTCCCCCGGTGCCGTTCTCACCAGGATGGAGCTGCCGTGGGACCGCACTGTCGCTCCGAACCATTGCAGGGATTTGAACTCCACCTGCGTCAGCCCATCGGTGCCATTCCCGCTGAAGTCGTGTTGGCGGGACCCTGCGGGGAGAAGCGTGGTCACTGCCGGGCTCCATGACTGGCACCAGCTGCCACCCCCGCGGGGGGCCTAGGATACATGGCTGAGCTGCCAGCTCGGCCCTGCAGGGGGCAGCGCTGACCCAACACGCCAGCCAGCTCACCAGCACAAACCCTGTGTGGGACAGCACGGCCCTGAGGCCCTGTCACCACGGAGGGAGCCGCTGGCATGGGGGAGCCCCCTTGCAAACGCCACAGGGGAGGGGGCAGCGTGCTCCGAGCTGTCTTGAAAGAAGGCATTTGGCCATAGTGTCCCAGGAAGGGACAGTATCTCCTCTCCCACCCAGCCCTTGCCAGCCCCAGGCGGGTCCCACCTGCCACCCACAGCCCCCCCCCCCCCCCACTTCCTCCTGAGTGGGTCCAACATGCTGGGGCCTTCACTCAGCTTTGCTTTACAGGAAAACACAAGCAGAGGTGAATTCTTGGAAGAGCAAGAACCCCCCCATCTCCCACTACATGTACCCTCCTCTACCTGCACTGCACCCCTGCCCCCACCCACAGCCCACACTGCAATCCCCACCCCCGCACTGCACCCCTGCCCCCACCCACAGCCCACACTGCAACCCCCACACTTAAACCCTGCCACCTATAGCCCACACTCCTTGCCCTGCTCCCCTGCCCCCACCTATAGCTCACACTGCAACCCCCTGCACTGCACCTTTGCCCCCACCCACAGCAACACCCTGCCCCCTCCCCTGCACCCCTACCCCCACCCACTGCCCCCCACAACTTGTGCTGCAACTCACTCTGCCCCCTCAGACCCACACTGCCCCCCGCCTCCTATACTGTAACCCCCAGGACCCCTCCCCCACATCTGCCCTGTTGTTCCCCCTCTCATAGTCCTCCTCCCCTGCAGCGCACCCCCTGCCTTCGCCCACTGCCTCCCGCATTGCCACACTGCTTTGGGGGATTTTCCCACCCCACATGCCTCCTGCATCCCCGCTTTTTTCCCCTGGGCTCTGCCCCATCTTGGCTCTAGGGGGTGGATGAGCCCAGAGCCACCTGTGGTTCATCATTAACCACTTATCTCAGGGTGAGGGATCACAGCCCCAGAGCAAGAGGCCATGTGGCTCCAGCTGCTGGCAGGGTGCCGTGAGGGGGAGTGGAGCCAGGAGATCCTCTGGAGACGGATCCGCCAGCGGGGCCGGGAGCCAGACGGGCCACGTCTGGCTGGAGCGAGAGCAACGTTTGGTGCGAGCCGCGCGGGGCGACAGCTCCCGTTGGGCTGCGTCCTGCTCTCCGGCCGTAACGCGATCGGCCCGACCAACGAGCCAAGGAAAATCCCCTGGCTGCGAGCCAGCCAGAGCCCCATCCAAGCCGGCCCCTCCAGGGCACCAGCAGGGATGCCGGGGAAACCCCGCTCCAGGTCACCCCAGCCAGGCGCCAGCTCTGCAATCCAGCCGCAAAGCCCTTGCTTCCCTTTGCAAAGCTGGGTAAATATTTGTCCTTGGCCAGAGTGAGAGACAGCCAGAGCCAGAGCCCTGTCCACGTGGGTGGGAACAGGGGGTCCCCTCCCCCCTGCACAGCCTATAGCCTGGGATCCCAGCTCCCCCGATGGCCCTGACTGGGGGGGGAGCTCCCCTCCTGACCCCCAGCCCATGGCTCTGTCCCCCGGCCTTGCACTGATCACTGCCGAGGGACCCTGGGGGAGGGACAGCGGGATGGATGTGCGCACCACCATGGCAAGACCAGGACTTTGCACCCCACCTGTCCCCACGCAAAGCAATGCCAGGGCCGGAGCTGGGATGACCCCGTTAAAACAAGGAGGACGCTGGGAACAGGCTGGCTGCCATGGAAACGCAGTCGCCTCTGGAGTGGGGCGCATGGGAAGTTTAACGGGGCTCGGTGACAGCAGATGGTTGTTTGGGACAGGAAGTGGCGAGGAAACACAAAATGGGGGGACACGGGGGGGGAGCACAGGAACCATCCAAGCTGGGAGGGGCCAGCACTCCCCCAGCACAGCCCCATCCTGGCAGTGCTGGGGGGCTGGGCTGGCCAGAGGAGCCACCTGCTGTGGCTGAGACTACAGCTAATCTGGGCTCTCCCCTACCAGGAGCACTGACTGCTAGGCTGCTCAGCCTCCCCTGGCTAGGGGTTGGGATAGCCTGGGGCTGATGCCCTCCCCAGACCTGCCCCCCACCCCAACCTGGTCCCTACCCTGAGCTCCACCTGTAGCAGGTTCTCAGGAGGCTGGGAGCTTGGCCGGGAGGGCAACGCTCCCTCCAGGGCAGGGAGGGGGACTAGGGCAATGCTCCATGGGCGCAGGGCTGTTCCCTCCCCGGGGGGTGGGGTGCTCTGGGTGGAGGCAGGCGCAGTGCATTCTGGGAGCCAGAGACCCCAGAGGGAAACATTCTTGTATAGCTACAGCAGCAGAAACATCCACTTTGGGGCCTAGCGGGGGCGGGCACAGCAGGGAACAGCCAGACTGGAAGCGCTGGCTGTGGGGGGAGCTCCTGGCTCCTCCAGCAGGGGGCACTGTGGGGGGAGCTCCCAGCCACTCCAGCCCAGCCTCTCCAGCAGGGGGTGCTGTGAGACTGGATGGGAAAGTGTGGCAGACGACATTGGGATGGGGGCCGGGTGCCATGGCCCCAGGGTGGGGCTGCACTGCCATGTCCCTGGGCCCAGCCAGTAGAGGGGGCGGGGAGACGGTAGCAGGTTCCCCCCAGCTCAGGTTTCTCCAAGGCAGAAAGTCTCTGACAGGCCCGTGAGGGTTACGGGGGCTCAGTCCCGGGTCAACTCCGGCCGCAGTAGCAGCTTGCAGGCCGGCTCCTGGCCCCACACGGAGTTGACCGAGAGCAAGAACCACCCCTCAGCTCCCGTCGCGCAGGCAGGCCAGGCCAGGGCACCCAGCACAACGGGTCCTGATCCTCCTCAGCACCGCTGCTGGGCTGGGTAACAACAGAAACCGCCTGGCTGGAGAGGGAGGAGATGGGCCCGGGCTGGGGAGTCTCATGTGGCAGCTGCCGAACCCAGAGAGGGCTGACCTAGGGGACAGGGCACCTTCTGCAGGAGTCAGAAGGGCACAAACCCCAAGGGGGAGGGGAATTCTCCATGCCCCAGCCCCATGTGATTCCCCCGACCCTTCCTAGGGCCTCAGGGTGTCACCCCTACATAGCTCATCTCATGGACAATAGAGAATCTCAATCCTGACCCACAGCCCACACAATCCCAGCCCTGGGCTCCAG
The DNA here is from genome assembly GCF_965152275.1 of Natator depressus. Classification (NCBI taxonomy): domain Eukaryota; kingdom Metazoa; phylum Chordata; order Testudines; family Cheloniidae; genus Natator; species Natator depressus. Next base: position 13,144,318 of record NC_134253.1, read on the forward strand.
CCCCCAGCTCTGCCAGTGCCCCTCAATCCCGACCCGCAGCCCCCTGCTATCCCAGCCCTGGGCTCCACCCCCAGCTCTGCCAGTGCCCCTCAGTCCCGACCCACAGCCCCCTGCTAGCTCAGCCCTGGGCTCCCCCACAGCCAGCTCTGCCAGTGCCCCTCAATCCCGACCCGCAGCCCCCTGCTCGCCCAGCCCTGGGCTCCACCCCCAGGTCTGTCAGTGCCCCTCAATCCCGACCCACAGCCCCCTGCTAGCCCAGCCCTGGGCTCCCCCACAGCCAGCTCTGCCAGTGCCCCTCAATCCCGACCCGCAGCCCCCTGCTCGCCCAGCCCTGGGCTCCACCCCCAGCTCTGCCAGTGCCCCTCAATCCCGACCCACAGCCCCCTGCTAGCCCAGCCCTGGGCTCCCCCACAGCCAGCTCTGCCAGTGCCCCTCAATCCCGACCCACAGCCCCCTGCTCGCCCAGCCCTGGGCTCCCCCACAGCCAGCTCTGCTGATGTCCATCAGTTCTGTTTGACAGGAAGCTGCCCAAGGGGAGGAGCACAGCTGACACCCGCCCCCGCGCCCCCTCCCCGGGTGCTGGATTGAACCCACTGACCCCTCCCCCCCACAAGGCAGTTATGCCCTTTACCTGTCTGGTCAAATTCAATCGGGGTGCAGCTGCTGTTGCCCCGGTGCCAGGGACAGTAGTAGACGGCCCCGCCCTGTGTGACGTTGAGCTGGCTTGTGTTGGCCTTGGGAGCTCCAACGAGGATGCTGATACTGCTGGGAAAGAGAGGAGGAAAGGACCGTGAGTCAGAGACAGCAGCTGGGCTGGGCCCCTCTCCCCCGGCCACCCCAGGGTCCCTTCCCAGTTCCCAGGCTCCCTGCAGACAGGCCATGAGCCACTGCTCCAGCACCCCCCGCATGCTCCATGGGCATGGCTGGTACAAGGGACTGTGGGAGCTGTCTGCAGAGCGCTGGTGATTGCTCTGCAGGTGAGGTCGCTGTCTGCAGGCCTGAGACCCCCTGCCCCCGGTATCCCCACTGTGAACCCCCTGGAGTCACTGCAGGAATTAGCTTAACCAAGCTGAGAGCACAGGAGCTGGGGGATGCCCCATCTCTTCCCCTGCTCCCCCAAGGCCTGAGGCTGCCTCGCTGAGCACCGGCTATAGACTCACTGCAGGGTCAATGTGCCATCCAGGAGGCTTGCCCCTCCCCTGGGACGCCATCCGCACACCCATCTTCCCCCCAGGAGACCGATACCGCCCTGCCCCGCCAGCCCTAGTGTATCAGCTCCAAGGCGGCCCTTCCGCACAGCTATGGTGCCAGCTCCCTGGCCCCAGCACTGGGGGGGCATCAGAGCTGCAGTGACCGAGCATCGCTGTGGGGGCTGGTCCTTGGGACACTCCCATGGGAAAGTGACGGGGTTCGTTCATTAAGGAAAAGCCAGCAGGAAAGAAACGACCAGCCACGGTCTCGGGCAAACACTGGCTGCCTGTTCCCAATAAGGCCAGGAGGGGACAGGGCCAAAGAGCAGGAGGACCAGAGCTGTTTAAAAAGGGACTTGCTCTTAAGAGAGGGGAGAGAACAGTTGGAGTGGGGGTGGGACGAGACACCAGACCAGCACAGGTACCCGCTGGGGTTGGGGAAGCGGGTCCACTGGGGGACGGCAGCATCGACAGGGGCCAGGACTCCTGCTTTGAAACAGGGCTGAACCACTGCAATGACCAGGTGGCTGGAGGGGGAGGGGGGAAGGGCTCTTGTGAGAAGACGCAGGGATTTCCCAGGCCTGACCTCTCCTTCAACAGGGGGCAAATATACAGCACAGCATCCCCTAGCCACTGTGCTGGGACCAGCACTGACTGCAAGGGGAGAGCGCCCCCTGTTGGACACCCCAGCCTGCTTCCTGCAGCACAGCGCCCCCTAGCCACTGCGCTGGGGCCAGCACTGACTGTGAGGGGTGCATCACTTATAGAGTGCCCCAGCCTACTCCCTGCAGCAGAGCTCCCCCTAGTGCCATACTGAGGCCTCAAACCCACTCCTCATGCCCCCCAAACCTGCTCCTCATGCCCCCCAAACCTGCTCCTCATGCCCCCCCTTTCCCCAGCTCTATTGCCCTCTGCACACACCCTCCCCATGGGGCCCCTGTGCTCAGCTGCAGGGTCTGTAGCAGACCCTTGTCAGCGCCTGGGACAATGGGCCCTTGTTGTGGGCATCCAGGTGTGCACAGAGCAGCTGCGTGGCTGCGATTCACCGACCAGGGCCCAGCCAGGCCTGGGATAGAGCTGAAACCAACCCCAGCCCGCAGGCCGCTGTGAGGGAGAGGGGCAGGTCACTACCCCCAGAACTGGCCCCAACCACTGCCTTCGTTGGGACAGCGACTGGCTGCCGGTCCCCACCACTTAGGCCCCCAGGCTGCAGCTGGGACCAAGGTGCCAGAATCCCTGCCCCAGAAACCCCAAAAGAGCCTGGTTCCCTGGATTCCCAGCCCAAGGCCCTCACATTCAACAGGAGACTTCCGTCCCCCAGTGCGGCCACTATTCCCGACCCGCAGGGACATGCCAGGCCTTTCCCACCTCACTTCCACATCTGGATCAGGCACCTCCGGCTCCTGGGGATGGGTCTTTGCACCAATGCCATGTGCTCAGCTCCTCCCCACCCAAACACTCTCTGCAAGGCCACCTCTAAGCCAAGTGCTCCCCAAACTACACTGGCTGGGCAGCACTGCCCGCAGGTACAGGGGTGACCTCGCTCCCCATGGCTGGACCCTCTATCTTCTGTAGGTGGTGGCATGAGAGGGCTGTGGGGCCAGTATCCTCCCCACTCAGGCCCAGGTTATCCCCCAGTCCCATCAGTCTGAAGGGCCAGCTCAGGCCCTGCCCAGCACAGTGCAGAACCATCCTCAGTGACACACTGTACCTCAAAGCAGCACCCTGGACCTCCATATTCCCCATGGTGATATGACTGTGATGTGTCTGGTACAAAGTCTGCCTTGGGAGGTATCGTTTACAAAGTCTAGATCCATTTAGCATTAATAGCCTGTTGGACCCAGAAAAGGAAAATGGGGAAGGAATAGTGGGAGCACATGACTGTCTCCTCACTGGTCATATGGGAGAGGATGGCCAGGACGGAGGGGCTGATTCAGCATCTGTGCACGCAGCCTTTAACTCAGGTCCAGAGAGGGAACTGTGTAACTGACTTTACGGAGGGGAGCAGTCACACAGCTAACTTCTTGGGGACAGAGAAGGGGGTGACGGAGGGTACCCCAATCCATGCCCCAGTCTTCCTGGACCCCAGTCCTGACATGCGTGTGGAAAGTAACTGTGTCTCTTTAAGTCAAGATGCAGCTCCCATGCCTGTAACAGCCAAGAAGTTGAGTCCAGGAAGCTTCCAGGCAGTGGTTGTCTGTGAGCATGCAAAGGACCCGGCTGGCTGACGGGCGGGGGAGGGGGGGTGTTTCCTCTGGGCTCGTAAGACACAAAAAGCAGGCTGAGGGAGAGCTGCTGCGTAAAGGTGCATCTGACCAAAGAGTACAAACTTGTAACCCAGAAAGCACAGATCACAACCCTGTAAGGAAAAGGGGCAAGGAAGGTCTCAGGGCTGGGAGTGAGGAACACAGGGTAAGGCCAAGAGTGGAGATGGATTTCTTGCATAGGTACAGTCCTGGGGTTGGGAGACAACTCTGCAAAGGGCCAGCCAATATGCAGAATGCCTTACATCCTCACCTCACTAGACCCTGCAGTACCAAATCCCCAAAGGTACAATTGGCTTGAGAACCCATAGCGAAGGGAACACTGAAGGAAAAGAAAAACCAGTAACTGAACACATGTTAAGGTTCAGGAAGGAGCTGGAAGACACAAGAGGTATGGAACAAACCAGCCAGTTTAAACAGATGGGGTGGTATGACAAAGATATTTGCAAACACCCAACTGCGTACCCCCACTGCCTGCGATGAGGTGATGTACCTCAGTTTCCCCTTCCATACAGCAGACCAGGTTTATTATGGTTTCTCTGCTGTGACAAGCTTCAAGCCTGCTTGCAGGTATTAGCTGAGAAGCAGCATTACCATATGGCCTCTTAACACAGGGTGAGTTCTTATTTACCACTCCTAGCATGTGCAAGAGCTTTCCCCCAAAATCATGCATATTGCACCCTTTTCCTAGGGTTTGACATCAGGGTTAACACGAACAACACATTTTTTATCATGAGGTTTAACAGTAGCACCGAAGATACTTGTAAACATCCTGTTCCTGTGGTTTAGTCTCAAGAGATGCCTGGATCTGCTCAAAGGCATCGGCTAGACACCATCTCATCCCCAGTTTTCACATTGTGGTCCCACAGACATCTTTACATACGCTTAGGAAACGCGCCTGAGCAACCAGGTCAAACATTTGTTCAAAACTTTAAACACCTTTCCCCCTCACCATTTCCCATCAGATCTTTCATCCTAGGAAGTTCTGAGGTTTTGCTATGGGTGTGTTACTGAAATAAGTTGAGAGGTTGGGAACACCCACAGCCGGCCTTTCAGTGGCAACAAAGGAGCACCTAGTGAGACAGATTTACACCAGCACCAGCCAGACGTGTCAGTGGCCCGATAAGGGGAAACCACTCTCCCAATTGCCAGCCCAGAGACTCCTCAGAGAGGGCACATGCCCAGTGAGGGCTAACCCACGCCACAGCAAGGATCTTCCTAGCAGCGGGAGGAAAGTTTAAAAGAGGGACAGTGACATCATCACTTGGACTCTCTCCTCCCCCATCTCAGCATCTGGAAGACAAAGACTTTGAACTGAGGAGACTGGTCCCCAGCTGGGAAGGGAATCCAGCCTGTGTACTGAGAACTGTCAGCTGCTGTAACATCTCTTAGGGTGAGAGACTGCTTCGTTCAGATCTTGCTTAGTCTATTAAAGTTAGAATTTAGACCAGGGGTGGGGAACCTTTTTTCTATTGGGAGCCACTGACTCACATAAAAAATCGGTTACAGGCCACACACAGCCCTGCGGGGGGGAGGGGGGAGGCTCGGGGCTTCTCCTAGGCTCTGGGGTGGGACCAGAAATGAGGGGTTCAGGGTGCAGCAGGGGGCTCCGGGCTGGAGCCGAGGGGTTTGGAGTGCAGGAGCAGGCTCAGGGCTGGGGCAGGGGGTTGGGGCGGGGATGCAGGCTCTGGGAGGGGGCTCAGGACTTGGGCAGGGGTTGGGTTGCAGGTTCCGGTCAGGCGCCACTTACCTCAGGTGGCTCCTCGTCGGTGCCAGGGCTAAGTCAAGCTCCCCCTGTGCCTTGGCCCCCTGCTGCTCTTGGAAGCAGCCCATGATGTGACCATGTGGCTCTGTACTGTGTGCGCGGACAACGCCCGCAGGCACTGCCCCGCTACGGTTCCCGGCCAGTGGAAGCTGCAGGGGCAGCGCCTGCAGGCGGTGGTAGGCGCATGCGAACTCTGAACTTTCTTGATCACCCCTGCGCTTAGCAGCTGCAGGGGCAGCCAACCGACCAGCCTGGCACCTCGCTTCCCCCACAGCAGGGCAAGCTGCTGCTCGCGGCTACAGTCCCATGCGGGACACCGAGGCTCAGAGCTTCCAGCCCATGGCGCAGATACTTGCCGTGGGCCGAATGAAATTAAGCGGGGGGCTGGATCTGGCTCGTGGGCCGGAGGTTCCCCACCCCTGATTTAGACTGTGTTTCTACTTTTATTTCTTAAAAAGAAAAGGAGTACTTGTGGCACCTGAGAGACTAACAAATTAAAATTCATGAAGTTGATAGATTTCCACTCCATACAGCTAAATTCAGTGCCTTGCATAATAACAGGTTTCAGAGTAACAGCCGTGTTAGTCTGTATTCGCAAAAAGAAAAAGGAGTACTTGTGGCACCTTAGAGACTAACCAATTATTTATTTCTTAGGTAACCAACTTTGATCTCAATGCCTGCTACTTATAGTCACTTCAAGCCTGTCTCTCTGTAGTTAATAAACCTGTTTTATATTTTACCTAAAACAGTGTAGTTTTGATTGACGTGCTTGTGGAATCTCAGCTCAGGTTAACAAGGGCTGCTGCACACCCACTACCCTTTGTCAGAGTGCCAAATGAATTAATGAGCTTGCACAGTCACTGGCATAGTAGTGTGAGAACAGCTCAGGCAGGAGTGTTAAGGGGGTACAGCAGTCCCACAGTTCCAGGTTGTACCCCGGGGATCCATTACAGCCTCCCCATAGGAACTCATACCGAGAAGCTGCGGGACCCCATGGGGCAATACCTGCCCTCTGACACTCGTGCCATCAGGCCAGATGGAGAACACAGTGCCCAGCACAGCAGGAGATGCCAGGCAACCCTCAACATCACCCAGCAGCACATCCCACCCAGCACCCAGCACCAGCTCCCCAAGGGCTCAGGTGTGGGTGGGAGGAGCTGAGCCATCGCTGGTGGGTCAGGGGATGAGGAGACAGGGGTTCAATGCCTGGCCTCCCTTTGTGACCTTGGGCACATCACAACCTGGGCCTTGGCTTCCGTCAGTAATGCAGGAGAACCCTCCTTCCTGTCTCCACCCTACTTGTTGTCTCTGTAGACTGTGAACTGTCTGGGGCAGGGATTGTGTCTGTCCATGCAGCATCTGGCACGAAGGGGCCCCCAGCTCAGTTGGGGCTGCTGGGCGCTCCCCTCAGACAAGCACCAGGGGAAAGCAGGTCCAGCTTGGCTGGGTCCATACTGGCCGAAAAAGCCCCAGTGCTGGGGGCTCTGGGCCCGTCACCACACAAACAGGGCTGGCCCTGCAGTGGGCGGTCAGCACCTCAGTGGAGCAGGGGCTGGGGGTCCAGGCACAGAGCAGCGGCAGCCACTTGTCTAATCCCAGGGGGACGCTACCAGCCAGGAAGGGCCAGCACCAATTCCTGGGGTGAATGGTTTGGTCTGTAAAAGGCAACTGACTTCCTGCTGGCGAGGGCCCCCCCGCAAACTATTTCCCCCTCCCCCACATAGGGCACAGAAAAGGGGGTTAAAAGCAACAAGCTTCTGTCTACAGCGGAGAGTGTCGGGTCAATCCCTGCGGAGCCAGAGGGCGCCCCACGGGGTGGAGGGGCAGGGCGGAGAGGTGCCATCCAGCCCTTGCAGGGCACCAGGCTCCTCCCTCACTAATGGCCACAGCCCTGGAGTAAGGGAGGGCACTTCACAAGAGAGAATCTGATTGGGCAAGACCTGAGACATGGTGAGAGTGGGGGCTACTGTTACAGAAGGAGAAGAAGTCAGGACTCCTTGGTTCTAGCCCTGGCTCTGGAGGGTGGGTCTAATAGGTTGGAGCAGTGGGGTCTAGGAGCCAGGACTCCTGGGTTCTAGCCCTGACTGACAGAGACTCTCCATAGCCTTGGGCACCTCACTGCACCTCAGTTTCTGCCCCATGAGCTGGCCCCACCTCTACTAGCCTCTAGCAGGTGACTGTGTGACTTAATTCACAGCTGGTTTGTGCTTTGGGACCCTTGGGTGCTATGTAATAATTATACTGAAAGGAAACGGACACACAGCTCCTGGGCTTTCCGCACACAATGGGCAGCTAGAGAGTCTCAGGCCAAATGAAGCAACCCAAGGAGACCCCGCACTGCGTCTGTGGGAGTGAGAGTGCGGCGTGGGCCTCCCCTGGAAAGGTCTGCAAGAACTGGCTGCGCCCTGGAGTACAAAGCAGGCTGGCAGGGCCGAGGGCTCAGTGAGCCAGCAGATCCCGCAGATGGGGCAGGCTTAGATGGGGAAGGGCTCTAAAGGCAATGGCAATTCAGCTGGTGTCTGGTGCAGCCAAACTAGTCCAGGATGCCACAAGTCCAGGCCAGGCACCAGCCCCACCCAGCTCTGCAGGTCCCAGGGGGAATTGGACCTGGACAGAGACCCGCCCCCCCTCGGAGTAAAACCCCCTCAAAGAGCAGCCAGGAGCCCCCAGCAGTGGCTTTGGGGCAGTTACAGAGGGCGACCCAAGGGCACCAGAACCTTTTTTAGAAGTGTGTTGGGGGATGCAGCCCCTCCTGCCTCACAGTCTGCGGGGGCCTCAGCCCAGCTGTCCCAGGGTGGCTGCAGGCAGCGCTGTGGCCCTGGAACCCAGCCCAGGCAGGGGTTTGGGGAGCCTGCCCCCTCAACTCCCCCGGCCCGGGGAGCTGGGCTGAGCCTGCCTGGCTGGGGAAGGAGAGGAAGGCCCTGGAGGCCTGGCCAAGGCAGGGAGCTCCAGCAGAGCAGAGGTTGGGCACAGCAGGGGGGCTGGGGGGGGGGGGTCTAGGCCATCAAAGGCCCCGACTGAGCTCTCATGTCTCTGAAGGGGGAGGGGGCACCTGTTGTTTCTTTCCCTGGAGCCCCCTCCCCCACCCCCTGGGAATGAGCTAGCCTGGAGAACAAAGGCAGCCCAAGCTCCTGCTGGCTCTCCCACCCCGCTCCAGGGGCTGGTGGGAGAGGGGCAGGCCAAGGGGGTGGGGGGAATCTGCCCCAAGAGACTGGGGATGTGGGAAGGGGCAAGAGGCAGGATCCCTGGACTGGGGGGCACGGGAACCATGGGGGCAAGAGACAGAGCTTCCCCCCCAGCACCCACAGATGGAGGGGGTCGGGGGCTCAGGCCCAGATTGTGCAGCACATTTGGGTTTGGGGAGCAGAGTTCCAGGGCCTGGACCCTACAGCCAGCCCATGGGCACCAGGCTGGGCTCCCATGCTGCAGCTTGTGGGGTGGGGGATGTTACACCCCCCATCTGGACTCTTACTCAGGCCCACTTTTCTCTGCCCGCCAGCTCATGCTCCCTGCTAACAAGCGTCATGTCCTCACCGTGGGGCTCTCTAGGGGCCCAGGGCTGCCCCACAGCCCAAACCAAAGCCCAGAATCCAGGCTACAGCTGCCTGGAATGGAACCAGCCAGAACCCGGCTCCGATCATGCTGAAACACAGGGATCCCCAGCCCAACCAGACCCAGCACCCTGGGAGGTGCCCATCACGGAGACTGAGATCCCAGCTTAAAGGTGATCCAGGACCAGAAGCGTGGTTCTGCTTTGAGCCTGATCTCCCATTTGTGGAGAGGACAGAGAGGTCTGGTGGATTAGTGCAGGATGGTGGGGGTGGGTGTTAGGACTCCTGTGTTCTGATCCTGACTCTTGACACTGAATCACTCATAGCATGGGCAAGTCCCTGCCACTCTCTGGCTCAGGTTCCCTTCCGAAGTAGGGCTGATAACCCTCACCCTCCCCTTCCCTGATGGGCTGGGGGATTCCTGAGAGCTGGAAGATCACTGTGAACACAAGACACACCAGACACCCTCAGAGCATCGCAGCAACCGCACACACCCCCCTGCTGTCAGGCGGCTCCCCGAGGGTTGGGGCTACTACCCCAGCTTCCCTTCCTTGCTAGACTATTTATCAGTCCTGTCCAGCTGGCCTCTCTGCCTCTTCCACTGCTCCAAGTCCTACTGCCAGCCCCTCAGCTCCTGGCTGGAGAGCCCCCGTCTCACTCCATGGACATAGAGCCCCCATAGCCAGTGCTGGCCTCTCTGCTCTCTCCCAGGCAGCTTCATATACTCTGGCATCCTTCCCAGCATGCCTTGCTGCCCTGCATGGTGCCCAGCCGATGGCAGCCTGCTCCTCCCCAGCACAGTGTGCCTCCGGACAGAGGGGGTTTACCTGCTGGCCCCTGGAGATGGGGAGAGCCGGTCGGCTGCCTGCCAGCCCCCCTGAAAGAAGGGTGGGGGTTACACTCAGCTGCTAACCCACAAGGTCCCGGCTGGGGACTGGGTCAGCTGATTCAGGGCAGAGGCTGTGCGGCATCCGGGCTGGGATTCTCCTGGGAAAGCAGCACTCGCTCACACATTGCTCCTGCTCCGTGGTTTGGGCCAGCTGGGAGCCAGGGCTCCGGGAACAGCCTGACTCACTGCGCGGCTTCTGCTGCCAGCCAGAGTGCGCAGAGACGGGAAAAGGGAGAGACAGACAGGAAAGGGATTGCACAGGGGAGCCGTGCCATGGGTAGTCCTGGCCGCTCGGCGATTCCTGAGGGCAGCAGGGAGAGAACCAGGATCCCGCTGCTCCGAAAGCCCCAGTCCCGAGACCTGGACTAAGGGAGAATCCCAGCCTAGGCCGGAGTCAGGGTGAGCGGTGCCGTGCCAGGTGGCGGCACACATGGGCATACCCGAACACTGCAAACCAGACTTTTCCTAAATCCAGGCAAGGCCCTGATGGCTGCATCCTGGTCAGCTCTTTCCACCCCCGCATGCCACTCTGCCATGGGAATCAGGAGGCCCATCCCTAGACGTCACAGCCTGCTCCGCACAGCAAAGCCCAGTGATCACGGGTCAGGAGACCACCCCACTGGGCACAGCCAAGGGGTGGGGGTGAGGGGGTGGGGGCAGGACCTGGCAGCCACAACCCTGAGGCTGAATGAGCCAACGCCAGCTCCCGATGCTGCCTGAGTCCCTGGGAAACTCAGCTCCCTGGAAGGTCTGGGGTGGGGGGGTGTCAAACTGCTCAGGGAGACGTCACACAGGAGCTCTCTGGGGTCACAAACCTCCCAGTGTTCCAGGGGGCAGGTGAGTGTGTAGGATTTGCTCTGGGGTCAGGGTGGGTGCTGTCTGGGGTCCCACTACCCAACACACTGTTCCCACGGCCCAGCTGCCCTAAACTACCCCACATGGGATCTAGACCCTCAGCCCGGGGCTTGGCTGGTCATTTGCCCTCTGGGGCTTCCCACCCTCTGCTGAGCTGCTGGCACCCCTGAGGACTGATACAATTTGTTCTTCAGCAAGGTGCCAGGACTCCGAAGCCCGGCGGGGAGCAGACCCGGCCCCGGCCCCACCACTCATAAAGCATTCTCTGGCTGCTTTCTCCGAGCTTTGTGTAGATACTTCCCCCCTGCTGCTGGGGACGGGGTCTGGGCCTGGGTGTGAATGAGTTAATAGGCAGCAAGACCTGGAGCAGTGGAAGAGGCAGAGAGGCCAGCTAGACTGATAAGTAGTTTAGCAAGGAGGGAAAGCCGGGGTAGTAGCCCCACGCCACAGGCTGAGAGGAGGGGTGTGCGCACCACGGTTGCTGTGATACTCTGAGGGTGTCTGGTGAGTCTTGTGTTCACAGTGATCTTCCAGCTCTCATGAATCCCCCAGCCCATCAGGGAAGGGGTGAGTGAGGGTTATCAGCCCTACTTCGGAGGGGAAACTGAGGCAGAGAGTGGCAGGGACTTGACACTGAATCACTCACAGCATAGGCAAGAGTCAGGATCAGAATAGGCTCTGCTGGGGGCTATGGTAAGTCAGGAAGCCCTCCCCCCCCCCCCCCACGGGAGTGGTGTGAACACCAGAGCAGAGACTGGCTGAGCTCCGGGCTGCTCTCGGTTGGAAGATCAGGAAGAGCATCCACCCAGCCTGCAGCTGGGTCCTGCACCCACCTTGCCTGTCTGGCGGGTTCCCAGACCCTGCCCCCTCCCCCACCCCAGGAGCCTGGACAAGGGCCCCTTACTTGTGCACCTCTGGGGCCCAATAGCGAGAGACTCTGGGAGCTCAATGTAGTGAGTTTAGCAAAGAGAAGGTTCAGGGCTGACAGTCCCTATGACAATGGGCTCTGCAGCCCAGCAGAGAAAAGTCTAACCCACGCCAGTGGCTGGCCGCTGAAGCCAGATCAGCTCAGACTGGCAATAAGATGTGAATGGGTAACAGGGAGGGGCGTTAACTATCAGAACAGTTTACTGAGGGTTGTGGTGGATTCTCCATCCCTGGCCATTTTAAGTCCTTTGGACGAGCTCAAGCAGGAGCTAGCCCAGCGCAGTCCTGAGGCCTGTGCTGTGCAGGTCAGGCTGGATGGTCACATGGATTATGAAATCTGACTGGCATGGACTGGCCCATGGCCAGGCAGAGCTCTTGGGCAATAAGCTAATGGCTCCAGTTGTGTATTTAACCCTTTGGTGCCCAGGGCTGTGCTAAGTGGGCAGCCCCTTACTGTAGCAGGGAGCTGTGGGCTAGACCCCCCGGCATAGCCAGCTGATGCCCCCCATTCCAAGGGGGCAGGGTGCATAGCTTGCTGCCACCACCCCAGGGAACACAGGAAGGACAGCAAGGCTGGGAGGCCACAATGTCACTGCACTGGGGAGTACCATTATCCCCCTGAAATAGATGGGGAAACTGAGGCACAGGGGGGGTCACACAGGAGGTCATTGGCAGAGCAGGGGATAGAACCCTGGAGTTCTGCCTCCCAGCCCCACACCCAATCCAGCAGACCAACCTTGTGAAATCTGTTCCTTGCCGTCAAGAGCACTAATGTCTGCTGAAGCCAAGCCCGACAAGGCCTCTTCCTGTGGTCCCCATGTAGAGACCCTCCCCCGGCAGAGCTGCTGGGGCCTCACAGAGCTGGTTGCTGCTTTCTGCAGCGAGCTCTACAGTTAGAGCAGGGCGGGACTGGGAGTCAGGACTCCTGGGTTCTATTCCCAGCTCTGCCACTGCCTTGCTGTGTAACCCTGAGCGAGTCACTTCCCAGCTCTGTGATTCAGTGTCCTCTTCTATAAAGTGGGATAATTACCCAGGGCTGTGAAGCAGAAATGCTACCAGAAACGTCCCCCTCTCTGGAAACCAGCGCCCTGGACAGAGCATCCCAGTGCCAATCGCTTCCAGCCCCAGACCCAGTGCCACGGGCAGCCTGTGCCAGCCCCTTCAACAGGAGGAGGGGAAAATAGCAAGCCAGGTGAAAGTTTTGCCTTCCCTGTATCAGGTGGTGCCCAGATCGGCGCTGCATGAGGGACCAGGACGCCCAGGCCAAGAAAGAGATGACATGTTGAGCGAGGAAAGGCAATCAGTGACATTTCATTACAGGATGCACTGATTTGGCTGCAAGGGGGTTGGGAAATCAGTGGCACCGCGCCATACAATTTATATACCCTGATGTGGCCCTCAGGCCAAAAAGTTTGCCTACCCCTGCACTAGACCCCAGTCCCAGCCCCCCTGCTCTAACCTACCTGCTACACCCCACTCCCCCCAGACCCAGAAACAAACCCAGGAGTCCTGACTCCCAGTCCACTGTACTTTTAGCTACCAGACCACGTGCTCCTAAGGAGCCAAGCACACACATCTGGGAATGATCAGAGATGGGTGTGGTTTTAGCCCCTGAGTGTTGGCTGTTTCGGAGCTAGGGTGTTGGGTTGGGCCCTCTCTCTCTGACCCCCTGAGCAGACAGGGAGTTAGGTGCAGAGCAGCCTGCAGTTTCAGGTCACATCGGGGGCTGCTCTCACATCGCAGAATGCTGGGACATGGCCCAACAGGTCTATAAACACTTTCCCCCCAAAAGGGACCCACCCAGCACCATTCTAATGCAGCCACCTCTGGGGTAGAGCACAATAGCCAACAAACCTGCCAGCTGGGATTTTGACTGAAGACAATGGGGGCTAGACTGCTACTTGCCCCGACAGCACCCTGAGGTCTGCACCTTTTGTCCTAACATGCCACAGTAATCGCACTGTGGGTTCTAAGCAGTCTGCTTGGCAGCTGAAAGGGTTAACAACCCAGTAGAGGGGAAGTGGCTCTTACACCCCCAACCCCTGTTGGCAGGGGATGAGCCCACAGGGCTGGACATGGCAGACCCTCAGGCCAATCAGCCCAGTGATACCAGGGGCTGGAGGCACTTTCCTGGCCGATGGGGGGGGGGGGAGAGAAGAGGAACAGAGTAGTTAGGCCAATAGGATCAATGGCAACAGCTGCCTCTTGGTTGGGCTTTACCCCCTCAGCTGCCCCTTGGCACATCCATGCTGGGGCTTTAACAAGCTCAGCCTGACTGGTGCTGGGAGCAAGTAGGGACCGTGAATGGAACAGAGCACACTCATGAGGGGCATCTCCACGAGAAAGCTCACTGAGCTGGCTGCCTGCCACAGGCCACAGCTCTCCCCAACTCCACCCTCCCCACTGGATCAGAGCCACCAGCCATCACACCCACCCAGCGCTGCCAGGGCAGGGAAGAGAGGGGCTTTGATAAGTGGCATTCTCAGGAGCAGCATCTGGGAATTCTGTGTCCCTAGGGGACCGAGGGGGGTTCGGAATCAGGACTCCTGGGTTCTATCCCCAGTTCTGGGAGGGGAGTGGGGTCTTGGGGTTCAAGCAGCCGAGCTGTGAGGCAGGACTCCTTCTCCAGAGACAAGGATAGAACCCAGGACAGGTCTACTGGTTTGAATGGCGGGGCTGGGAGCCAGGACTACTGGGTTCTAGTCAGAACCGACTAAGGGTTTGTCTACACTGGCAACGAGCGCTTGAACGTGTGTAGTCACAGCACAGCGCTGGGAGAGAGCTCTCCCAGAGCACTGAGAAAAACACCTCCACGAGGGGCGTAGCTCCCAGCACTGGGGCGCTGTCTACACTGGCATTTAACAGCGTTGAAACTTGCAGCGCTCAGGGGGGTGTTTTTTCACACCCCTGAGCGAGAAAGTTGCGGCACCTGTAAAGTGCCTGTGTAGACAAACCCTAACACCCTGAGCCTGGGAACACCGGGCTCCGTGTCAAGACACCCAGTGTCACCCACTCCCCCGCCCCTGATTACACAGCACCATGAACCGGAGTCGCCTGAGCTCTGGAGGGGTCCTGCCCTCAACCCTGCCACGTTCACTGGCATGAGGGTCCCGATCCCTGTCACATTCCACCCTTGGTTGCTTCCTCTGCACCCAACCCAGCAGGACCTCGGGGGAGGCAGATTCGCCCCCACCCTGATGGGCGTGGGCCACGGGCCAGTTCAGGAGGGGGATGGGAAAATGCAAGGGCGGTTCAGCCCTGGTCCGGGAGACGCCAGCTCCAGCCCCCCCATCGCTCCGTGTTAGTAGCTCGTCAGGGACTCCTGCCGCCCCCCAGTGTTCGCAGTTCCTGTGCCCCACTCGGGGCTGCCCCCTGGCGAGGCGAGGCGAGGCGAGGCGAGGCGGGGGCAGGAATAACCTCCCCAGCCCCGCAGCGTTCCGCCCAGCTGCCCTCTCCCAGGGAGTCCCCCCACCGGTCCCTGCGCCGCCAGGAGAAAGCGCCTCCAGCGCTGGAATTCCGCCTGCTCCGAGTTACAAGGGAAGGAGCCGATCCCCGGCTCCGATTACAGGAAACGCTCCGTTCCCAGCCTGTTCTGTGCGGGGCCGCGGGGGGGGGGGGGGTCCCACCGGAGCGCGGGGCTCGGGCTGCAGCGTCGCCCGCCCATCCGCCCGCCTGGCCGGCCGGCCCCGCATCCCCACGCGCGTCCACCCCGTGCGGGGATGCCACGAACAGGCGCGGGCCCGGGAGCGCGAGGAATGCGGGCGCGGGGCTCCGGGGGACGGGGCCCGGCAGAACCAGAGCGCCGCGGCCGAGGCTCAGAGGAGCGAGCCGGGACCGGACGGGACGGGGAACGGTGCCGGAGCCGCGTGCCCAGACCGGCGGAAAGAGGCGGGGCCCCGCCAGGGAGACTGGGAGCAGAGCCCGGGAAGTCAGCGCTGGGCCAGGAGCAAACGCCCCCTCCCCCGGGAGTAACAGGGGGCCGTGAACCCCCCTCCCATATTCCCCGCCCACAGGGGGCCATGAACCCCCCCACTCCCGCGGCCCCGGGCTAGCAGGGGGCCGTGAACCCCCCACCCATGACCCTTTGATACAATTTGTTCTTCAACAAGGTGCCAAGACTCCGAAGCCCACGGGCCGCTCGCTCACCCACCTCTGAGGCTCCGGGAGGTAGAAATCCACGGCGAAGCCGAAGAGGCTGCCCGGGGCTCCGCGGAACAGCGCCGGCTCGGCCACGTCCAGGTTGAAGGCGCGGGCGGGCTGCAGGGCTAGCAGCAGCAGCGGCAGCAAAGTCCCGGGGGGCGGCATGGCGGAGCCCGGCGCGCTGGCTGCCCCGCTCCCGACGCGCAGGCAGGACCTTGCGGGAGCAGGGCTCCGAAACCCCTCCTGGAAGCGCCCGCAGGGTGTTTCCACCCCGCCAAAGGGAGGAGTCACCAGCCGCGGCTGCGCCCACCCCCTGCCTGCGGGGTGGATCTCGCTGCGAGGAGATGGGGCGGTTTTGGAGAACACGACACCGCTGGCACCGGCCGGGCCGGGGGCAAGCCCGGGACCCCAGCAATGGGCCGGGAAGGGTCCGGCTTTGCGCTCTTCAGTTCAACCATAGGGAGCTTCTATGCAAGTGCAAGTAGCAAAAGGGGGAGCTCACACTTGTGGGGAGCAGCAACCTCCCCCCTCCAAGTGAGCAAGATCCTGATCCCCGCGCCCCAAGGAAGTATGTCTGGGGGTAGTTCTGCAGCTAGCGGGGCCCCTCCCAGGGCTGTTCCCTGCAAAGGCCCTTTGCAGAAGGCAGGAAGAGGCTGGCAGGAGGCAGAGAGGAGGAAAAGCACTTTGATTCTATCCCTGATGGCTCCTCTGGGGTCATTATCCTATGTCACAGACAGGGAAACTGAGGCCCTGAGAGGGCTGGGCCTTAGGAGAGCAGGGCTCGATTCTCAGCTTTGCCACAGCCTCCTTGGGACCTGAGGAAGAGCCCTGGGTAGCTCAAAGGCTGGCCTCTGGCCTCAGCAGAAGTGAGTCCAACAAAAGCTATTCTGTGCCCCGCCCTGTCTCTCGGATCCTGGGCCCAGCCCGCAACAGCAACACTGCAAACAACAGCCTCCTGTGTGCGCTGGCCGGGCCACTGCATCTCTCTGGGCCTCAGTTCCCAGCTGTAGCATGGGGCTAAGGATCTGCCCCCGGTGGGTTTGGGGCAGTGCCCAGAGACTGCTGCAGCATGGGGGCCACATACACTCCCTCCCCTACACGTACCAGAGGCAGGGTGGAGACCAGGTCTCTTGGCTCCCCACCCACTGGCCTCTCCACTTGCCAGCCCCCCTGGAATGGCCACTGGGGGGGCACATCCCAGCGGCTCCAGCCCGGCTGAGTTCATGGAAAGAGGTGACCCTGCAATGTGCAAAACATTTGCTTAGGCAAAAGCCTTGGAAATCTCCCATAGTATCCCAGTACAGGAGGCCAGGGTGAGAAACGCCCTGAGGCTAGCGCTCGCCAGGCCTCCACCACCCCACTAGCTTTCCACTGACATCCCACTCCACCCAGCCTGAGTCAGTGTGGGGCAGGGAGCCCAGCGCTCCAGCCCCTGCCCCCCTGAGGCTCCACAGCTGGCACAAACAGCAATTAGCCCTCACAGCCAGGGAGGGAGGGTGTGAAACAGGGAAGAGAACAAAGAGGGAGACACGCAAAAGTTAATGTCAGTGATTGCTTGAATTCTCAGCACATAGAAGCTGGGAACGGAACCCAGGAGTCCTGGTGTTCTGCCCTCACTGCTGGACCCCACACCGCTCCCATAACTGGGACAAGAACCCAAGAGTCAGTTCCTGCTGTGTTATTGTTGGGCCACTTGTGCAGGCACAGGTGTGTTACTGCAGGGTTGTTTTTGTACAGATGGGTGTGTTATCACAGGGTCACTTGTACACACACTGGTGTGTTATTGTAGGGTTGTTCGTGCCAGCTCAGTCCAGATGAATTCAGCAGCTGCAGCCTGTCCTGGCCTCACTTGGTTCCCATGAACAGGGAGCAAAGGCAGGAGCCTGAAGAGCTCTCCTGGGGCTGAAGGGCAGAGAGCTCCTTCCCCAGGGGCCCATGATGACCATTGTGAGCCCCTACTGCAGGACAGCCCATCCCAGGGGGTATGGAGGGAAAGGACCCTGGGAGGGATCGGGGGAGCTGGCTGGGTGAAAAATGGGCCCAAACTCGGGCTACTAGAAGCTGCTCTGACTTGCACCCACAACCCAGAGCAGGCACCCCAGGCTTTCCCGGCACTCCGCAAAATCCCACCAATCCAGGGAGCCAGAGGCAGCAGGGCTGAGCCATGGCTGCAGCAAAGCTGCTTTTGTGCTATTTCCTGGCCCCTCGGAAACAGGAAGTGCCAGAAATCTTGTGCTAGAAGTCATTTCCCCATGACTTCCCGGCTGGCGGGTGAGCCCCACCTCTGGGCTCCCCCAGAACAGCCAGTGGGCTGGAATGTCTCCACTCACAGCACAGAGGTGATGTCGGGTGCAGGGAAACTCCAGGGGAATCTAGTTGGTTCTGAGTTAGAAGGAGAAGGGAAATGGCACAGGCACCCAGCCTGACACCTCCAGTCCCCACAGGCAACCCTACAATAACAACCCAGCACGCAGGAGCCCAGTGCACACAGGCGACCCTACACTAACAAACCAGGCTGTCAGCCCCTTTGGCAAGCTGCACCAAGGGAGGTGCCATGAAAACAGTCTGGCAGTGACAGGCAGGGGGCGCTCACTGCACTATGGGCTAAGAAGGTGGGGCTAGTCAGTGCCACACGCCAGGTGGAAAGGTGGCTGGGGCAGAGGCCAAGTCCCAGACCCTGCTGGGGAGTGGTCTGGTGGGCATGGGGAGGGGAAGGGCGGTGCAATGAGTCTCCAGGTCGAGAATGGGGTGGGGCTGTACTGCCCCCTCCCCGCCTCATGCCCATCTGTTTCTCCTCCTGAGCCCTCCTTCCCTGGCCAATTTCATGCACTCAGCCGACACAGGGGCATGACATCCCCACTGCATCATAAATAGCCAGGGGGCAGCCAGGGAGATGTAATGGATGGGGGGACAGGGGAGCTGGAACAATTTGTACATTGTGGGGGCTGAGAGCTATTGAACCAAACTGTAAATCCTGTATAGGATGGAAACCACTTCAAGCCAGGACCCCTAGTTCCAGCACCTATGTGGGGGGACGTGTTGGGGCACTGCCTGAGCCTGGCACAGGGATCCCTGCAGAATTTAGGGCCCTCACCACAAGCAGGGGACAGCTGATGAGGTTTTGAACCCCCTGGCAGCAGAATCAGCCTCTTGGCCCAGTTTATTGGGGCCCATCCAACCATAGCACAGACAGCAGGGCAAACAGTGAGGGGTGTGCTGGGAGGGGGCAGTGGCAGGAAGGGGGAGGGGTGGCAGTGGGCTCTCAGGAGGGGGAGGAGGCTCAAGTGGGGGGATGGGCATAGGGCTCTCAGGTGGTGGAAGGGAGGGGCAACAGGGGGCTCTCAGGTGGCGGAGGGTCATGGGGCGCTCAGTTGCAGGGCAGGCTGCCAGCTGCAGGGCTTTTCCTGTCACAGCTGGATCCTCTCTGGGATGGCCCCTGTTTGGGGGAGAGAGGATTGAACTAGAAAAGCAATTCAATTGGGAGGGGGCTGTACCCCTTCCCCCATTCACCTCCCCCCCATTCACCCCATGCAGCAGCTGCCCCAGGGGGAGGGGAGGGAACCAGCTCACCCAGAATTGTGGGCAAAGCCACCTCAAAAAGCCACTGCCCCCATCCTTGCCTCGGGGCTCCCCTTGCTTCATTCATCCCTCACCCCTCTGGCGTTGCCTCTATCCCTCCATCTCACTGCCAGCTGCCCCTCTCCTCCCCCAGCTCATCCTTTCATCATGTCTGTGTCCTGCCCATCCCACCTTCCCCTCCACCCCCAGACTGACCAGGGCTGACACAGACACGCGGGTCTCCTCCCACCCCTACCTAGGAAGTTGCTCAGCATTACTCTGGGCCAGGGGAGATGAGTGTCCATCTGTCTGTCTGAGCAGGGGCTGGTTCCAGGGGATACGCAGCCCAGCAGGGAGCAGAGGGCTGGGAATCCCTTGGAGGGGCTGTGCTGTGTCAAGGGGCCCAAGAGGTTCCCCCTGCAGTGGCTGCCAGTGAAAATCAATCCAGCATCAGGGTGGCATGGAGCCCACCGGGCAGCAGAACCAACTTGGGGGGTGAGCGCTGGAGCAGAGAGAAACCTCCAGGCCAGGGTCCCCATCAGGAGGGACAGACCCCACCCAGTCCGTCCGTCACTCTATCTGTCTGTGTTTCGCCATTGGGTGAAGAAGATGCTGATTCCCTTCTATCTGCCTTGCTCCCCAACAGCCTACTTCGACTGGCAGCCCAGTCAGCTGGCGCCATGCGGGTGGCGGGCAGGCTGTGGCACCCATGGGTTATGGGAGGGCAGTGCCATGGGCACAGCAGGAAACTGAGTCTCTGTTTGCACATGTATCCCTCAGCAACCAGCAACGGTGGGCAAGAGGATGTGAAAGTGTGTGTGGGGAATGGCCTGTGTGTGTCTGTGTGTGTGTGTGTTGGTGCTGTCACTATTTCACAGCTAGAAATGACTCAGACTGCCACGTCTTAGGGGTCCCACCCCAGCCTTGCCAACGCCCCAGGGAGCTCAGGTCTACGGGGTGCTAGTCATGGCACATGGCACGCAGCACAATGGAGTCAAAGCAGGGCCGTGGGGCTGGTGCACAAGGGGTTAAAAGGGCTGGGGGGGCCCACTGCCTGGGCTCCCCTGTGCTGGGGTGTTACTGGGGGTTGGTATGGCAGCAGGCGCCCACTCAGGGACACATGGCTAGTTTCAGCCTGGTTCTGTGGGTAATGAGGACTTGGACTCAGGGCAAAGCCCAGAAGTGGGCAGGGCTCAGCTCCCTGGGGGGCCAGGGGAAAAGACCCTACAATAAATAAAACTGCCCTTGTCCTGCTCCAGATGGCCCAGCCAGGGAGACTCACCCGCTTGGTTTTTCTTCCTGAGGAAACAGTGGGGTGAAAGGGGCAGACCACAGCCAGCCCCTGCCCCCATCTTCCTCACATGGGAGCGACCCATGCACCGCCCTCCCCACCGGGCCTGGCTGTGGGAGGATGTCTGGGCCAGCGACCCCTGGCGACCTCGGGGCACTGACACACAGCTGCGGAGGGCGAGGGGTACTGGGGGAATTACTCACCGCTGGCTGCATTCCTGGGACACTGATGCAATGGGCTCTGTGCACACATCTGGGGGCGGGAAGGGGGAGCCCGGGCTGCAGAGCAGGGAACGCTCTGTGCCAGAGAGCAGCAGCAGCCGCAGCCCCATGACTTCATGGAACCAAAATAGCCCAGGTGAACCTCACACTGCCCTCCAGGAGCGGCAGATAGGGCCAGCCCCCACGCAGTGCTAGGGGTGCTGTTCTGGAGTGAGCTGGTGGGGGCTCAGCAGGGAGTGCTGTGCTGCAGGGAGTGGGGAGGGGGCTCAGCAGGGGGCGCTGTGCTGTGGGGAGAGAAGTGGGGATCAGTAGGGGGTGCTGCACTTCAGGGAGTTGGTGGGGGCTCAGCAGGGGGTGCTGTTCAGGAGTGAGCTGGTGGGGGCTCAGCAGGGGGCGCTGTGCTGCAGGGAGTGGGGAGGGGGCTCAGCAGGGGGCGCTGGGCTGCAGGGAGCGGATGGCGGCTCAGTAGGGGGCGCTGTGCTGCAGGAAGCGGGTGGCAGCTCAGTAGGGGGTGCTCTCCCCTCTCAGTCAGTGCTGACCTCAATTCCCCAGCATGGTGCTAGGGGGCACTGTGCTGGAGGGAGGGGGGTGAGGCTCAGTAGGGGGTGCTGTACTGCAGGGAGGGTGTGCGGGGGAGCATGTTGGGGCTGCACTCTGCGTCCAGGGCACTAGACAGGGCCTTGCTCGCTGCCCTTGGGGCCAAAGCCCCTCGCCATGCTGCAGGGCTGCGCTGAGGGTGCCCGGCAGCCTGGGTGGGTGGGAGCAGTGGCAGGCAGTGGCGGGGGGTGCAGGGCTTGGCAAAGCGGCAGGTCGATAAATACTGCTCAGGGTGACGGGGGGGCCCTCAACAAAGCCCCATTGAGGGAGCAAGGAGGCAGCTCAGCCTCCCACAGCCACACAGCTCAGGGGGCCAGGAGGGGAGATCAAAGGGGGCTGGGCACCTGGCACTTAGTTCACTGGGACCATGTTAGAGTCCCCAGCGCCACCCCCACAAGCCGCACCACAGCTCAGCAGGGCTAGAGCGGGTTGCGGGGGGAGGACTGGGAACCAGGACAACACTGAGGGGGGGGGATGTGAGCTCAGAGCATGGGAAGCTCGGGGGGGACTTTGGGGGACACCACTGCACCCCAGCAGGAGAGATGCATTCTTTGGGCTTAATCATTAGCAACTGGCAGTGGCTCTTCCATGCTCTGGTCCCAGCAGGCTTGGGGGTTCCTTGGGCAGCAGGGGCCTTATATGGACCTCGATTTATTGCCCTGGCTCAGTCTAGAAGAAGAGGTGGGCAAACATTTTGGCCTGAGGGCCACATCTGGGAATAGAAATTGTATGGGAGGCCATGAACGCTCACAAAATTGGGGTTGTGGAGCGGGAGGGGGTAAGGGCTCAGGCTGGGGGTGCAGGCTCTGGGGTGGGGCCAGAAATGAGTTCAGGGTGTGGGAGGGGGCTCCGGGCTGGAGTGGGGTAGTGGGGTGCGGGGCGGGGAGGGAGGGGGCTCCAGCTGGGGGTGCAGGCTCTGCGGTGGGGCTGGGGATAAGGAGTTTGGGGTATAGGAGGTTGCTCTGGGCTGGGACCGAGGGGTTCAGAGGCTGAGAGGGTGGGGATCAGGGGTGGGGCAGGGGGTTGGGGCACAGGGAAAGGCTCAGGGGTGCAGACTCCAGGCGGCGCTTACCTCAAGCGGCTCCCAGAAGCAGAGGCATGTCCCTTCTCCAGCTCCTACATGGAGGTGCAGCGAGGTGGCTCTGCGTGCTGCCCTGTCCGCAGGCACCGCCCCTGCAGCTCCCATTGGCTGCAGTTCCCGGCCAATGGGAGCTGCAGGGGCAGCGCTTGGGGCAGGGGTAGCATGCAGAGCAGACGCCCCTGGCTGCCCCTACACCTAGGAGCCGGAGAGGGGCCACGCCACTGCTTCTGGGAGCTGCGTGGAGCGACCCCCGACCCTGCTCCCCAGCAGGAGCTCAAGGGCCGAATTAAAACGGTACCACCCTTCCCCCTCAAATGCCCCAGTCCTCCCCGCCCCCAAACCCCCATCTCTATGCCCGCTGCCCCATCCCCACCCCTCATCTCCCGCAACCTTCCTGGCAGGAACAGCCCCACTGCTAAGGGGAAGTCCAGGCCTCCACAGTGACACCCGCCCCAGGGTCCATTCCCACGGGCTGGCCGGGTCTCCCAACCCGAAAGGGCCGGATCAGTGTCTCTGATCAGCAGGCGCCTGCTGGGTTCAAAGGCTTTTCTCACAGCCTGGCCCGGAGCTCAGCCCCAGGGTTCATCTGGCCTGGCTCAGGGACAGAGTGAGAGCTCCCCCAGCCCAGGGCCCCCCACCTCATACTGCCCCCCAGCCCAGGCCCCCTGCCCCGTACTGTTCCCAGCCCCCCAGCCCAGAGCCCCCACCCCGTACTGCCCCCAGCCCTCCAGCCCAGGCCCCCTGCCCCGTACTGCTCCCAGCCTCCCAGCCCAGGGCCCCCACCCCGTACTGCCCTCCTGCACCACCCCTCACTGGGCTCTGGAGAAGCTTCCGGGTGCCTTGCTGGCCCCCTGGTCTCTGGGCCTCCCCTCACCACCCCCAGCTCAGGGCCCCCAGGCCGGGCCCATACACAGCACCCAGGACTCACTGCCATCCCCAGACCAGGGCTCCCCCTCTTTCCTGCCAGGGCCCTGGCTGTGGCAAGCAGGCCATCCCCTCCAGGCTGGGGGTTCCTGGCCGGGCAGCCCCAGAGCCGCCCAGGCTGTGTGTTGGGGAGTTTGTGTTGCCCAGCTGAGCCTACAGGGTCCTGGTGCCACCCAGGCAGAGCAGGCTCGGACCCCTGCTCTCCGCAAGCAGTGCAGTAGTGGGGAGGGGACATCAGTCCTCGCCCCTGCCTGCTGGGGGGACAAGGCCTCCACCATGTCTCCCCCAGGAGTGGGATCTGAGCCCAGCCCCCACCACAGTTACATGCCAGTGACTGCATCCTGCCCCTTCCTGTTCCTCCTGCAGCCAAGTGGGAGGTGCTGTGTGTGTCACCGTGCAGCCCCCTGCTGGGCAGCATTACCATGGCCCTGCCATGTACCATAGCCCCTGTACTGCCACCACCAATGGGGATTCTCCAGCAGCTCATGGGCCAGGGCTGCAGCAACTGGAGGGGCCCGGCTCTGCCTGCGATGCTCTGAGCTATTACCAGACAGGAAAGGCTGACTGTGAACAGAACAAGTTCCCAGTGGAGGAGGGGAGGATTTGGCCCACACCTCTGGGCTGCAGGGAGAGACCCGAGTGCTCGGCTGTCTTGCAGATGTTTCCATACCACCGTGCCCTGGAGCAGTGTCAATGGCGGGAGGGCGTCTCTAGTGGGAATTCTGGGGATAAGGGAGAAAGATCCCAACTTGATCAAATAATGTTGGGGGGGGTGCTGAGGGAGGTGTAGGAAATTTGTGGGGGTTTGGGATGGGGGGGTAGGAAATGGGGGTGGGGCGGGGCGGAGGGGTAGGAGATTTGGGGGTTGTTGGGATGGGGTGTAGGAGATGGGGTGGGGTGGGGTAGAGGGGTAAGGGATTTGGGGGGTGTTGGGGTAGGGGTGTAGCAGATGTGTGGGGTAGGGGAGATATTGATGTGGGGTTGCTGGCGTGGGGGGTTTAGGATTTGGGGTGTAGGGGATGGGGATGTGGTGGTGCAGGGGTGGGGATGGGGAGATGTTTGGTAGGGGAAATGTGGGGATGTTGGGGTGGGGGTAGGAGAGATGTGGGGGGTGTAGGAGATGTGGGAGTAGGATACGTGTAGGAGATGGGGTGTAGGGGATGGGGAAGTGCAGGTGGTAAGAGATGTGGGGGTAGGGGAGATGTGGGGGTGTTGGGGTGGGGGTAGGGGAGGTGGAGGGTGAGGGGATTATGAGGTGGGGGTGGGCAGGGCTGTACAGATGCTCATCTGGTTCAGGCATGGGGCTGGGGGTCAGGAGACCTGGGTTCAGGTCCCAGCCCTGCCCAAGCCCCACCCCCTGCAGGACTGTGGGCAGGACCACTGGGGCCAGATTATCCAAAGGGCTCAGCTCCCCTCTTCCAGGGGGATGCATGTGTGAAGGCCTCTAGCACTTAGTAAAGGAGTGACTCCATTGGTGGGCAGCAGTAGA
The DNA here is from genome assembly GCF_965152275.1 of Natator depressus. Lineage (NCBI taxonomy): Eukaryota > Metazoa > Chordata > Testudines > Cheloniidae > Natator > Natator depressus. Next base: position 13,169,060 of record NC_134253.1, read on the forward strand.
AGGCTGTTATCCTCTATGTGAGCCAGAGGGGGATGTGACACACTTAGCCAGTGTGTTGCACACCTGCCCTGGGGACCAGGCCATCAAAAATTGGGGTCTGCTTGGCAACCCTGTCTGAGGACTTGCTCCCCCTGGGGTTGTGGGGGTGACCTACAAGTACCTGATGCGGGGGGGGGGGGGGGGAGGAGGGTGGCCAGTGCCCGAAGGGGAGGGGAAGAGGGAGGGGGGTGTCAGGGATATGCCCAGCCCAGGTGCCGAAGCACCAGCAGCCAGGTGAAAACAATCCTGCCTGAAATCAGCCCCTGCCTGGCAGACACCCACCCAGCTAACCCTGGGCGCCTGCCCCCACTGTCGCTGTGCGCCTGCTGCTGGAGGAGACTGAAGGGCAGGGGCTGCCCCCCACTGTGTTCCCCCAGGGACAGCCACGAAGGCTCCAGCCCAGAGCTGCTGGGGCTCACGGAGCGTCAGTGCAACAAAGCGAGGGGGAAACACAGGTCAGAGACAGCCAAGCTTCCTCACAGCTCAGAGGTGCCCCTCAATCCCGACCCGCAGCCCCTGCTGTCCCAGCCCTGGGCTCCTCTCTCCCGCAGCTCTGTTGGTGCCCCTCAATCCCGACCCTGGGCTCCTCTCTCCCCCAGCTCTGCCGGTGCCCCTCAATCCCGACCCGCAGCCCCTGCTACCCCAGCCCTGGGCTCCTCTCTCCTGCAGCTCTGTTGGTGCCCCTCAATCCCGACCCGCAGGCCCCTGCCAGCCAGTGAGCCAGTCATAAAAAAGAAGTGGGTCTCCTAACCTGAACTAAAGGCCCTGCTCCCCGATGAGAAGTGGGTAAATGTGACTGCCCCAGTGCTGCGAGCCCAGCTCTGGGCTCCCCCCACCTCAGTGACTGAACTTCTCCAGGGCTGCCCTGGGGGCCGCCTGCTGGCACCGGGTCCAATGGGCCCGTGCACCTGGGATGAGAGCGAATCTGGCCTCAGCCAGGTCAGCCCCTCTGGGGGGCTCCTAATGAGCCTTGTGGTTGGAAAGAATCTGGACAGCAGGAGATGCATGGCTGGAGTGTGATGTAATGAGAGGGTGTAGTGGAGGAAGAGCGAGGGGAGCTGGGAGAGGGGGAGGAGGGAAGGGAGGGGGAGCTGGGGGAGGGCGGGCAGGGGGACCTGAAGGGGAGGAGGAGGGAGGGAAGGGGGAGCTGGGGGATGGGGAGGCAGGGCAGGGGGAGCTGGAGGAAGAGGGAGGGAGGGCAGGGGAAGCTGGGGGAAGGGGGAGGGAAGGGGGAGCCTCAGAGAGGTGGGCAGGGCTGATTTCTCTGTGCAGCATTTCCCCTCCCTGTCTCTCTGCTCCAGCGCCCTGCATCCCTCCTCGCCCTGACACAATGGGCCCTTCCTTTGCTCCAGGGTCTGGGCTGTTCACACTCTGAGGCTGCTGCCATCCCCTGAGTGAATTCGTCTGGGGATGCACCTTGCAGTCCCCAGTGTGGTGCTAGGGGGCGCTGTGCTGCAGGGAGCAAGGTGGGGGCTCAGCAGGGGGCGCTGTGCTGCAGGGAGTGGGGCAGGGGTGCAGTAGGGGGCGCTCTCCCCTCGCAGTCGCTGCTGACCCCAGTTTGGCACTAGGGGCATCAGATTTTCCCCTTGGCTGTAGATGCCTGGCCTGGGCCTCCCACAACACCTGGGCGTGGCAGCCTCACGTATGGAGCCACGCATGGCTGGGGTGGCGACATTCCTCCCACGTGTGCAATGCGGGTGTGCGAGGGAGGGGGTTCTCTGCTGAGCCACATGGGCAGCTGTGTTTATCCGGCTTCTTTGCCCACTTCCCTGTGCCCTGGCCCCTGAGCCACGTCTGCCTTTGAGCCCACTGCTGGGTGAAACAACTGGGCCTAGAAATGGCTTTCCTTCCCCCAGCTGTTGAATTGCCCTGCCCGAACTCACAGCCCCGGGACACAGCTGGGCTAGAAATGAGGGTGTTGGCCGAGCTCCCACCGGCCGTGGCCCTGGCGTATGGTGCCATGTCTGTTTGCAGAGGGGCTGCAGGAACATAAAAAAAACACGACCAAAACAAAGCACTCCACCTCACCCAACACCCCTAGGGGAAGAGAGACTGAGTCACACAGGGGCATTGGGCCCATGGCTACCTGGGGACCCCTACACAGCTTGCAGCAGCTGCACTGGATCGCTCCCCAGACTGCCCAGCACTCAGGTGGGGTGCAGCATTCCCAGGGGCTGCCCTCTCTGTGCCAATGCCACAGGTGGCTGCCACCCCCAGACTTGGGCCCTGGGCAGACTGGGCCCCTGGCCTGGCTGGGGGACAGACGGCTCTGAGCTGTGTTAGACAGGGCTTCGGCAACCGGATTCCCCCTGCCCAGCAGACAATGGGAGCGTTTCCTGCAGGGCCTGGCAAGGGAAGGGATGGGGACGGGTGGGAACAATGCGCTTGCTACGGGCATTTCCTGGCTGTTAATAACAGGCTGCAGGAACACGGAGACAGGCGGCTCTTGATGTCCCTGGCAGTGGCGGTGGCTCTCACCAGGGCTGCTGGTCCAGGATCTGGTTGCGTTGTGATCAAGTTGCCCAGCCGGGCTGTGCCCCCAGACATGACCAGGGCCCCATCTGTGGCTCACTCAGCCCCCCCACATGTCACAGGCAGCTTGTCATGGAGGAGTACGTGTTTCCCTGAGAGTCTGAGCCCAGCCTGCTGGGCTCTGGTACCAGGTCTGCCACTGCCCTGCAAGGTGAGCCAGGGGAGCCGTGTGACTCAGTTTCCCCACTGGTAAATGGGGGACAGTTGCTGCCAAAGGGCTTTGAGAGACTCAGCTGAACCGTGCCGCAAAGAGGAGAGGAGCCAGGAAACTGCCTGGGGCGCCTACAGGCCAGCTTGTCCGTCCATCTGTCTCTGTGTCTCTCCTGGGCTCTGTCTCCCTCTAACTGTGACAGCCCTGTTGCCAGGATCAAACCCAAGGCGCCGGCGACACAGTGACAGATGGGTCATGTCTGTGCAGGGAGGGCAGGGAGGGCAGGGAGGGCAGTGGGTCTGGGCTGGCCGGGTTCCATGGGGCAGGGGCATTTCACGGCATCTTTCAAGGAAGCCCCCTGCCGGGCACAGCCCTCCCTTGGCTGGGCCCCGGCCAAAGGCTCTTTAACCTTTGTTTGATCCAGCCATACAAACAGCAGGAAGCAGCCCCCCCCTCCCCCCACGCCCCCACTGCTCCACTCCCCCCATCCCCAACCTTATCAGCCTGCCCAGCCCTGCACTAGCCCTGCAGAAACAGGTGTGGCCGGGTCCTTGTCCGCACTAGGAGTCGGCTTGTGGACCAGAGGGGTCAGATGAGGTGCTGGGGAAGGGGGCCAAGGGGTTCAGAGGGGTTGGATGCGGTGCCAGGGATTGGATGAGGGGACCAGGGAGCCATGGGATGCAGGGGGTTGGATGAAGGTGCTTGGGGAGGGGGGTCAAGGGGTTCAGAGGGGTTGGATGTGGTACCAGGGGTTCATGGGGTACAGAGAGGTTGGATGAGTGTGCTGGGGGGCCATGGAGTACAGGGGGGTTGGATGCAGGTGCTGGGGGGCCATGGGGTACAGGGGGGTTGGATGAGGGTGCCGGGGGACACAGGGTGCAGGGTGTTGCATGTGGGTGCTGGGAGCCGGGTGGTGCAGGGGGGCTGGATGAGAGTGCTGGGGGGCTGTGGGATACAGGATGTTTGGATGAGGGTGCTGGGGGGCCGTGGGATGCTTGGAGCTAGGGACATCCTGCTGTCCTAGGAGTGGCCCCAATGGTTACCCAGCATGTGGGGTGGGTGGAGTAGGGTGCTCAGAGCAATCTCGGGAAGCCAGGCCGTATCGCCTGGTGCGCAAGGCCCACTGGGAGCCAGCTCTGTTGCTATCTCTTGGGCAAAGCCCTTCCCCAGCGTTTGCCCACCCTCCTGGCTGGGGCTGTGAGAGGTGCTGGGCTGTGTCCGAGCCAGGGCCTGCTGCCCTGAGCTCTCTGACCAGGGGTCTGTGCCCCCCAGTCTGTCATGCCCATTAGGATGGATGCAGGACTCAGCGTCCCCAGGGGCCAGGATCCCGGCTCCAGGGCCCGGGGGTCACACTGTGCTGGGCACAGCAGGATGCCAGGCAGCAGTGCTGGCTGCAGGCCATGTGGGAGCCGGGGGGCAGACACAGTGGCTGCTGCTATGCTCAGCTCTCCTATAACAGCTCCTCACAGGAACCTCAGAGCTGGGGCTGGAGCTGACCTGGTCCCGCTGCTCAGTATGACGTGGGCTGGGGGGGAGCTGCAGCCAAAGGAAACAAGCACAGGAGAACCCCCCCACCAGGAGCTCCTGCAGGCCCGGCTAATTATGGCCATATCCCTGGCCTGTGTTTACAAAGAGTTTCCTTTGAGTCATTGCAGCCGGAGCAGAGCGCGGTGGCAGGATCCAGGCCCCGGCCATGCCAATCACAGCAGCTGACTCACTGCTCCTGGCGCAGGCCCTATATAGCCATGGCGGGAAGCTGGTGGGGGGCAGCGTTGACCCCAGATAAGGACCTCACGTCACCAGCAGCTATGACTGGAGGTGACTTGTCCTCCCACAGCCACGCGCCGGCTGGCCAGATGGCAGGATGTGCGTAGGGTGGGGGTGGCGAGGGTGCTCCAGGGGCTGGATCAGCCGGCTCCAGGGGGAGTGACATGGGAGATCTGTCTGCATGTGGCGGCCCACAGTGCTGGGGCCGAGCCCCACGGCTTCACAGGGCTGCAGAGCCCCCAGAAGCCAGGCTGTCTTTTTGTGACAGGGGCTCACGGCACTCTGCGAGGCAGAGGGTTGCACATGTAGGAGCATGCACACACTGAGCACACGCGTGTGCAGAGCATGGGCCCACCCCAGGGAGCCTCTTGCAAAAATGACCCATCCCTCTCCCGAGGAAGATCTCATCCCCATTGTAGAGAGGGGGGCTGGGGCGCAGGAGGTGAAAGGACTCACCCCAGGGGACACAGGGAATTGGTGGCAGAATGGGAATAGAGCCCAGGCATCCGGGCTCCCATCCTGGCATGCTAAGCTCCTTGGCTCACCCATGAAGGGGAGCACAGGGACACACGAGCCAGCTCAGAGAGGGCAGCAGCCGATGCCAGGCCCTTGCTGGCAGTGTGGAAATGCCAGGCTTGCTGTTCTGGCCAGGCTTTTCCACTTCCGGCTTCCCCTCCCGGCTCTGGGAGGCACCATCGCCCCAGGGGAAGCCTGGTCTTACCCAATTCCCAGCCCAGGCACTGGGACCAGAGTCTGAGAGAAGACTCCAGGTGTTTGGAGACACATCTCAGGGCCAGGAGCCTGATCAGTCACTAGCATCTCTGTAATGCCCATGGCGCTTTGCCCCTCTCCCGGAAAGGCGCTTTGGGGCTGCAGGTCCCCAGCCTGGGGGGCAGAACGTTACTTTGTCACATCAAGCCCTGGCCAGGAGCTCCAAGGCTGCACCGTGCTGGCGCTCGGCTGCCTGCTCACAGGCCTGGAACAGATTCTGCTCTTGCTTTTCTTTGCCTTCTGTGCAACTGCTGGCTTTTCCTACCAGCTGGCGCTGCCTTGGGGGCCCTGACTGCCGCCACATCCATTCCCGGAGTGCTGCATCTTTGCCCTGCTGTTCTGTCCCGTGCCTCGGGCCTTCCCCATCTCGCTGACCCCATCGCCACCCTGCTCCTCAGGGCAAAGTCAAGTCCGTCTCTCTCAGGGGCACCTCCCTGGGGCCTGGTTAGCTGGCTGAGAGTTCAGCTGCTAATTAGCTGATCATTAACAGATCAAATCCATCCGCCTGCCCCCTGGCCTGCTCTGGGGCATCGCTATCCATTAGCTGAGCCACGGCCAAGAGCTCAGCAAGATTCCAGGGGCCTCAGTAGGTAGGTCTGGAGAATTCCCATTGCTGGAGCCTTTGAGAGAGGCAGCTGGTCACTAACTGTGAGGGGTCAGGAGGAGCCCTCCGTGGGGAGCAGATCACTGCACACCTGCTGCTGTGTGGCTCTTACACTGCCAATCTGCAGCAGCTGGCGATGGGCAGCGGAGACTGTGTGGCCTGGTGGAGAAAGAACTCACCTAGAGCTCAGGAGACGTGAGTTCAAATCCTGGCTCTGCTACTAGCTTGCTGGATGACCCTGGGCAAGTCACTTCCTTGCCCTCTGCCTCAGTTTCCTCATCTGTAAAACAGTGGTGACCATAGAGACATCCTGGGTAAAGCAGAGATTTATTGATGAAGGGCAGAGCCCCATGGCTGTGCAACAGGACGCACCAGGCAGGGAGGTCCAGGACTCCTGACCTTATGGCTCTGCTTCTGAGGGAGGCCAAGGCTTTCCCTGGGATGCTCTGCTGTGAGGCTCAGTCTGGAGGGAGTTAGAATCTGTCAAGCCCCTTCTGGCCTGTCAGGGACCCAGTCTCCCATGCCCTGGAGTCAGTTTTGGCTCTCCCCCTCACATGGGGATGATGTGGGCACACGGGGTCTGGGCCTGCAGTCTTTGGCTTTGGTGTTTGCGCTGATCGTCCCTGAGATGCTAAACACACGTGCCCCACCTGTCTCAGCAGGCAGACAGGGCTGGACGAGGCCTGGGGGTGACTGTGCCACCCACTCCATTCGCAAACAGCTCAGAAGAGACCCTCCTAACTATGGGTAACCGTCACCTCATTTATGGCGCTGGCTGGCTGAGAGAGGCGGGGGGCCTTTTCCCTCTAGGGTGCTCGCTCCGATCCGGCCCCAGGATGCGGGGACTGGCTGGCCCAGGGGGGTGGGGAACGGGACACAGGACCTTCCCCTCTGGGGCACTGGTTCACACATAGCCCAAGCTGAGAGTGACTGAAAGACGTTTCCATCTGGTGGCAGGAATTAGCAGCTCCATCTAGGGCGCAGCTGGCCCATACCCACCTGCCAGGCGTGCCCCATCGGTATCTGCAACCCTGGGGAGAGAGGTCAGATCAGAATCCCTTGGCACATATGCATGTGGCAAACCCTGCTGTCCCCAAAGTTCCCAGGCACCAGAACCCCTGTGCTGGGAGCAGGGGAAGGGTCTCTGGCCACTTGGCTTTGCTGTTGTTTGTTGCTCAGAGTCCCTAGAAGTCAGATCCCTCCATATGCCCCCCCACCCCCACGCCCCCGGAGCTGCCTGCTGCCCCGTGCATCAAACACCCACTGCCTTTACCATACAAGTCCAGGAATGTGTGATTCCCTTTCCCTCCTTAGTCAGTGGAACATCCAGAGCTCAGGGCAGGAGCAGCCCGACCGTTACTCAGCACTGCGTGGGGCCGGGGGAGGGAAGATTTATCTGGCTTACCGGCACTGGCACTTCCCTTCCCCCGTTGTCCACTCCCCCCCACCAACACCCCCGAAAGGAGCCAAGACATACACGCCACAGCACAGCTGAAGGGGCAATGCTGGGCAGCATTTCACAGCTTCCAACCACTGCACAGAGAGCACAGGGGCAGACACCAGGGTGAGGGATGCAGGATGGGTAGAGAGACACATAGGTGATGGGTGTGAGTGGGGATAGATAGATAGATAGATAGATAGATAGATAGATAGATAGATAGATAGATAATGGGTGTGTAGGGGAATAGATAGATAGATGATGTGTGTTCATGGGGACAGACAGATGCCTCCTCACAACCCCTTTAGAATTGGTCATTATCATTATCCCCATTTTACAGATGGGGAAACAGAGGCTCCGAGCAGGGCTGGGACTTGCCCAAGGCCACCCTGCAAGCTGGTGGCAGAGATGGATCAGCCTGGCTGCCAGTCGTGTGCTCAAACCATTTCCCCGTTTCTAGGTCAGGGGACCTGTCTCGCTGTGATAATTCTCTCTTTGTTTTCTACAGCCCATTATCCCCCCAAGGCTCCCAAAGAAGCAGACAGGTTGTATTTACAGAGGAATCTCCTATCTCCTCCCACATCTCACTGAAATGCTGCCACCTCTGGGGTGGGACACAGCAGCTGTTTGACAGCACACAGCAACAGCACAGTTTAGGACAGGAAATGAAGGAACCCTGTACCCCAGGGGAGATCTGGAGGTGGAATGTGATGACTCAAGCTGGCCTGAGGTCAAGCCCCTGGTGCTCGCACCCGACATTGTCCAAAAGCCCCAGGATATTTGAATAATGCCAAGGCCAGAACCTCAGGTGGCAGCTCATGCCAGCAGCACAGCACAGCGTCCCCAGCAGTGGGCTGGAGAGGTGACTGGTTACCGATGCAAAGGGAATTCTGTGCCAGGAAGGGACTCCCCAGGGTTTCTCTGCCCAGTGCTCTTCGGAGGCCTGCACTCCATGGCCTCTGCCTGCCCCCAGGGACCGTCTGGGCACAGCCGCCCCCAGGGACCGGGTCACTGTGGGCAGTTAATGACCCTGGCATCTCAGCGCTGATCAGAGCTGGTGCCCAGCCCGTGATCAGCGCTGGGTGCATGGCTGTTATCCTCAGCGCTGGCGGAGACACTGCGGGTTGCTCTGTGGCTTGTGGGGAGCCCGCAGACTCCTGCAGAGCTGCACTTAGAGTGCAGAGTGGCTTGTTTCCTAGCACCCAGCAGCCACCAGTCAGTGCTGGGGACATCCTCCCAGAGCCGGGCAGGATCCTATTTATACTGAGGGTCCCAAGAAGCCCGACCCGGAGCGACCCAAGGAAGTTCCATGTTCCTCCAGCCCCCACAACACTTGGGCTGGGGGGGTTCCAGGCCTGGACAGACCTTGGCTGCTGAGTGAGACCTTCTGGGCTGCTCTGGGGCCTGCGGCTCAAGGTGAGATCCTGGGGTTCCTGCTCCATCAAACAGCCCAGTGGTCGGGACAAGACCATCACCCCCCACTCTCCCCCCCACCGTACATCCCTTCCATCCCCCAAACTCACCTCACCCAGAGACCCCCAGCCACCTATCCCACCCGCCCCCTGATCTGCCCCAGTGCCCCTGTAGCTGCGGTGGGGCCACTCAGTGTCATGGAGTGTGGGGGAGTCCGGGGCCTGCACCCCTCTTCCTGGGATTCACTGTGACTCTCAGCCAGCCAGTAAAACAGAAGGTTTATTGGACAACAGGAACACAGTCTAAAACAGAGCTTGTGGGTACAACCAGGACCCCTCAGTCAAGTCCTTCTAGGGGAGCAGGGAGCTTAGACCCCATCCCTGGGGTTCCCTGCGTCCCACCACCCAGCTCCAAACTGAAACCAAAACCCCTCCCCAGCAGGCTCTGTCCTGCAGCCTTTTCCACATTCCCGGGCAGAGGTGTTACCTACCCCTCCCCCTCCTGGCTCAGGTTACAGGCTCTCAGGTGTCCCATCCCCAGTGAAACTCCCCTGCCACATTCCCAGATCAACACTCCCCCCTCCCTGCTTCGTCACACTCAGCTAGCAGCAGTGCCCACGTGGCAGGTGATGGCTGGATGTGCAGAGACTGTGGGGGCCCCAGTCCAACAGGATGGGCACCCATGGCACTGGGATGGGGTTAGAGCCCATTGTTCCCCCGTCCACATCCAGCACACTGACCCTCATCCCCGGCTGGGCTCAGCCCTGGACAGGGATGGGGGCTGAGGGCGGCCGGGGGTTGAGGAGGGGACTGGGAACAGCCCTGGGCCGGGGAAGAGGCTGAAGGTGCCCTGAGCTGTGACTGGGATCCTAGTGGGGAGCCAGCTATGGTCACTCAATTAGGGTGAACTGCAAAGAATGGGGTAGCCAAACCCCAAAAAGCTGGTGAATATTTCAATACATAGATTTACTAAGCCAGTATAAAACAGCTTCTTTATTACCTTACTGGTTACTCAGAAGTCCAAACAATACGGTTCCTTTAAAGTGATCCAGCCTCAGGCCTCCATCCACATACCCATGTCAGATATGATGAAAATTTCTGTAAATCTTATTTAATCATATAAAAGAAAAGGTTCTAGCAATCCCAAAGTATCGGACACATGACCTCCCAGGTTAATGAATGTTTCAGATCATACCCAAATACACGCTACAGACAATTCTTATTCACTAAACTAAAATTTATTAAAAAACGAAAGAGAGAGAGTATGGTTAAAAGATCAATATACATACAGACATGAGTTCAATTTGTTGAGGTTCAGATTCACAGCAGAGATGGTGAGCTTTGTAGTTGCAGAGTTCCTTTAGAATTCAGTTCATAGGTTATAGTCCAATGTCCAAATCTCATATTCAGGGCATGCCAGCATAACTGGGACCTCAGTCTTGCGACTCAACCTTCCCCTGATGAAGTCTAAGCAGATCTGAGATGACAGAATCAGGACCCAAGGATCTTTTGTACAATTTCATGTCCTCTTTGACAAGTTGGGATTTCCTGGGGAACAAAAGGTAATTAGGATGACTTTGAAGGAGGTCCATCACTGGTACTTAGCTATACAAATTAACATAAGGCCATTTGCTTTTTCCTCCACCATTCACAGTACATTTCAAAGAGAGATGAATTCCGAGATATCCCGTGTTTGCAATTCATTTAAATGCCAGGATCTTCTTTTGACCTCTGAATTATCAGAATACAGCATAGACAGGGACTGTTGATTACATTGTGGACCCTACTCATACATATGTAAATACACAAAAACACAAATATTATCTTCCCACATATCTTTTGTGGGTTATTTATTTTGCAGGATGTTTAACCCTTTCTAGCCATGTGTCACACCCCCAACACGAGACTGGTGTGGAAGGGCGAAATTACAGCTCCCGGATACACTTTAAGGACCTTTCAACATTGATATGAGCTGTGTTTACATTGAATTCTTTGTACGGCCAAATTATTGATGCATGCTTTGGCCCCAGCCAAAAACATAATACATAGTTTGTGAAACACTTTAGTGACTCCAGGGTTTGGTCTATGTGTTGACTTAACGTAGCCATTAATGTTTTTCAAAAAGAGAACTTACTCTGGCATTCAGCCATGAAGGCTGTGAGCTGTTGTGCCTCAGTTTCCCTTTGTGCACAGCAGTTCAAGCTTGCAGTGGTTTTTCTACTGTGGAAAGTTTTAGAAATGTGTCTATGCATTAGCTGTAAAACCTTAACATTATTAGGCTTTTTAATACAAAGTGTGTTTTTATTGAACCAAACAGCATTGCACATTTTTACAGTTCTTGGTATCAGCACCACAGTCACAAAAGTTAACATTTGTATTAACATTAACATTAAATTCATTGCAGGTGTACATTCACAATAATTTTTGTCATGCCACGCCTTTGGTGATAGATGGGACACATATTCCAATTCTGGCACCAGACCACCTAGTTTCCAAGTACATAAATCGGAAGGGGTATTTCTCTATGGTTCTCCAGGTGCTTGTGGATCACCGTGGGCGTTTCATAGACATCAACGCAGGCTGGTCTGGAAAGGTGCATGACGCATGCATCTTTCAGAACACAGGCCTGTCCAGGAAGCTGTGAGCTGGGACTTTCTTCCCAGACCAGAAGATCATCGTAGGGGAAGTTGAAATGCCCGCTGTGATCCTTGGAGACCCTGCTTACCCTTGAATGCCATGGCTCATGAAACCCTACACAGGGAGCTTTGACAACAGCAAGGAGCGGTTCAACAACACGCTGAGTCAGTGCAGAATGACTGTTGAGTGTGCTTTTGGCCGTTTAAAGGGCTGCTGGCGCTGTCTGTATGGGAAGCCGGACCTGGCCGATGACAACATCCCTACGGTTATAGCTGCGTGCTGTACTTTCCATAACATTTGTGGAGGGAAGGGTGAAAGCTTCACTCAGGCATGGATCACGGAGGTTCAACACCTGGAGGTTGAATTTGAACAGCCAGAGACCAGCGCTATTAGAGGGGCCAAGCGCAGGGCTGTAAGGATTAGGGATGCCTTGAGGGAGCAATTCGATGCTGAAAGCCACAAGTAATGTTTGGTGCCCTGCACGGGAGTGAAGTGCAGTGGCTCCAATGTTAGTAGGCATCTGTGTTTGCTACGTACGATGCACTGACTTGCAGTGCCTCTTGCTTTCCTGGGCTATGGTATCTTTTACTTAATGCAATAAAGAATGTTTTCAAAGCCAAAAAATTCATTTATTGAAAAGAAACACAACTGCTGGGGAAACAGAAAGGGCATGACACATCTGTACTGTGTGGGAGGAGGGAAGGGGGCGGGGTGGGGAACGGGACAATCACAGATTGGCATATGTCCTGTTATCATACTCAGCCTTCCTGTCTGGAGTGCTGCGCAATGAGTGCTGCACTTCAGACTTGCTAAAATGCCTGGAGATGGGGGTTGAGTGCAGTGGGTAAGGGTCGTAGTTTGCAGGGCTGGGTGGTGAAGCTACAGGTGTTGGAAGCAGCTGGTGGTGGTATGAAACTGCATGTTGGAGGAAGTGGGATGGTGGTGACATGGGAACACAAAGGAAAGAATTTTTGGACAAGGGCTGCAGGGGGCGGCGGGCACAGATCTGCTCTGTCTGCAGTGCTATGAGCACCTGTATCGAGTCCACTTGGCGCTCCACAATGCTTATGAGCTGCTCCGTGCTTTGGTGCCGGCAATCTGCATTCTGCTGGTGGAGCCAGTTTCAGAAACTCCCAGTTTCAGTCTCCCGCCATTCCTGCGCTTTTTGATTTTCATTAAGGGACTGCTGCATGACTCCAGCCAGGGTGCAGCAAGCTTTATGCTTCTTGTGGAGGTGGATTACCAGGGGCGCTCCAGCTGTGGAGTCCGAGTGCTCTACGTGCCTTGCCAATGTGGACACCTCAGGAGTTAGGGCGCCCGGGGCTGATTTAATGCACTCTAACTTGCAAGTGTAGACAAGGCCTAAGGGTGAGAGTTTGCCTGCTCTCCCCTGCATCCTGGTGAGTTCAGTTATAAAGCTGTTCTGCTCTGAAAAACCCATAACCAAGTCTTTCCTCAGCACCTGAGTCACAGACTGCTCACTCAAAGAATCAATATGGAGACACTCCTGTCCCAACAACATTGTCTTCCCAACCAGCCGGTCCAGCACAGCCACTTGGTCATAGGGCCGTCCAAATTCCCTGACAATTTTCATTCCATCTAAAACCTTCTCAAAGTGATCCACGCTGGGCCTTTCTAAAGCAAAGTTGGTGGATCTGTACACCTCAGAAAGACTCTGGCAGTTAGGAACTGAAACAAGACTCCCAAACAAACTGTTGCTTTCTCTATACAGTGATTCACCCTGAGCTGACTCAATCAAATCACTTCCACACCCATCAGTTGCAGCGAACTGCTTGCAAAAAGCACCCTGAAGATTTTCCTCTTCAGGAATCTTTCTAAGCAACAACCCATTTTTCACAGAAATTCTGCCCTTACCCTTTTCACCTAGGGCTTGCTCTAAAGGAACATTTTCCTGAGCAACAACAGACTCTTCCTGGGTTTTCCTTAAATCCAGAATCACCTCTGTCCCATCAGGAGGATTTTCACAAAACCCCCTTTCAGGTAAATTGCTAGACTTCATAGTCACAAGATTAGAAGCATTCTCTTCCTTGTTACAAGTTTCCATACTGTCAGTGGGTAAAATAGTCAAATTACCTTCATGCTTTCCTTGTGCCCTGGCGATGATATCACCCTGATCAGACAAGATTGTCATATCTTACCCAGTCACACACTAGCAACAGGCAAAATAGAAGCACCTGAATCACTTGGTCTCTAGGAGCTATTTATGACTTTAACTGGATGCAACCTAGTTACAATGTCATCATCCCTACCAGACACAAATTTAGGACCACTTCCTTCCTGGGCTTTAGTTGTATCCAGAATCAACTCTGGGTCAATTGATAAATTTTCAAACATCATAGGCTGACAGGCTTTTTCTGTCTGCTTTACAGACAGAAAAGAGCTGGAGAAACATTCCCCTTTAACAGACAAACAGCTTGGAATATTCTTTCCCTTGTCCCAGCACACATGGCTGTTCACGGACAATTTGCTTGGAGATTGGAGTAGCTCCCTTCATAGGCAAGTCATTACCCCTAACAGACACAGGAACATTTCCTTCACTGTCACAATTATTCACACTGGTAACAGGTAAGGTGTAGGGATACTCATGTTCCACTAACCTTGCCTTCCCAAACTGCTGATTAGACAACGCCGTCAGCCCAGACGTCTGCCTAGGCTCATCTAAACTTTCTTTGCCTTTCCCTCCCTTACCAGGTAAACTGCTGTTTCCCACAAATAGTGTCTTATTACACCGAGCTACTTTAGGACCATCACTTTTACCTGGATGAGGTTTACCTTCCCAAGCTTTACTAACCAACGATCCATCACTCAGCAAGACTGTCCCCCTTCCTTCCTCAGTTAGGGCTTAACCTGATCACCAATTTTAATTTGCTCTAGAGAAACATGTTCCTGAGCCTTATCTAATGCCAGATTCACTTCTGAGATACCAGACAGACACTAAGAAATTTCTTCCACATATGCACTGCTTCTTTGCACAGATAAACAGCTATTTTCCTCATACAAACATTTGGAGAAACCCTCCGTAGGCAAATCCTTGCCCATAGTAGACACAGGTTCAGGATTATTTCTTTCCTGTGACTGGTTTATATCATCAACTTGACTGAACAAAGCTTTAATATCATCCCCAATCAAAAGATCGTTAGGTAATAACTTTCTTACACCAGCTATAACATGTTTAACACCATTCCATTCAAGATGGATTCTAGCTAAAGGCACACTTAGTAAACTCATAGAGGATTACAATATTCACACTCTTATTTGGTAAATAATCTTCCTCTTTGACAAGATCTGCTTTAACAAGAGTGATGTTAGAAGCTGTATGTGACATTCTATACCTTGGGGGAGCGTCCTGTAACCCCCATATTCCTCATTTTCATATATTTGTGATCTTACATATAAAGCAGGCCTTGTAAGGTTATGATCTGCTGTTATGATTCTCTATCCATAGATGTGTATCAATAATGCATATGAAGTTATGAGAATTGTGTTGTATGGTGGTCACTAAAACATGCTGCAAGTTGGGGAATCAGCCAGATATTAGCTCCCCAGAGGCAACAGCAAGGAAAGTAGCCAACGCCCGGGTGGGGTGTCAAACAACCCATCAACAGCCTTTGTCCAGCAAGGGAGCTAAAATTCAATGATTCATCTGCATGAGAACACACCAGGGGAATTGCTCAACCTTGCTTGGAGAGACTCAGCAATGCCCCCCAGGCATGCCTGGACTTGTGCTCCCCAAGCACATGGACTGAGGGTATAAAACAGGCAGAGTGGACACATACTGGGCCCTTCTCCTGCCCCCACCTTCGCTGCAAGCAACTAAGACACTGAGAAGAAGACAAGACTCCAACACAGGAGACTGGCCCAGGTTTAAGGAACAAACCTGCATATGAAGGACTGCAGTATCCAGTGGGGTGAGAAAAACTGCTTCATCTAATTGCTGCCCAATCTAATAGGGTTGAGAGTTTAGACTGCATGCTTATATTTTATTTCTTTTGGTAACCATTCTGACTTTTTGCCTATCACTTAATATCACTTAAAATCTATCTTTGTAGTGAATAAATTTGTTTGTTTATGCTACTGAAGCAGTGTGTTTGGTTTGAAGCCTGGAACATATCCATTTATTTGTTAAATTGGTGAACTCATATAAGCTTGCAGCATCCAGCGGGCATAACTGGACACGGCAAGAAGGAGGTTCCTAGGGTTGTGTCTGAGACCGGAGATATTGGCTCGTGTCATTTGTTTGCACAATCCAAGGAGCAGCTTCCATGCCAGAGGCTGTGCATGAACAGGCCCGGAGTGGGGGTTGTCACAGCAGAGCTGGGTAAGGCTGGCCCCCAGAGTCAAGGATTCATAGAATCATAGAATCTCAGGGTTGGAAGGGACCTCAGGAGGTCATCTAGTCCAACCCCCTGCTCAAAGCAGGACCGATCCCCGACTAAATCATCCCAGCCAGGGCTTTGTCAAGCCTGACCTTAAAAACTTCTGGGAAGGAGATTCCACCACCTCCCTAGGTAATGCAGTCCAGTGTTTCACCATCCTCCTAGTGAAAAAGTTTTTCCTAATATCCAACCTAAATCTCCCCCACTGCAACTTGAGACCATTACTCCTTGTTCTGTCATCTGCTACCACTGAGAACAGTCTAGAGCCATCCTCTTTGGAACCCCCTTTCAGGTAGTTGAAAGCAGCTATCAAATCCCCCCCTCCTTCTTCTCTTCCGCAGACTAAACAATCCCAATTCCCTCAGCCTCTCCCCATAAGTCACGTGTTCCAGTCCCCTAATCATTTTTGTTGCCCTCCGCTGGACTCTTTCCAATTTTTCCACATCCTTCTTGTAGTGTGGGGCCCAAAACTGGACACAGTACTCCAGA
The DNA here is from genome assembly GCF_965152275.1 of Natator depressus. Classification (NCBI taxonomy): domain Eukaryota; kingdom Metazoa; phylum Chordata; order Testudines; family Cheloniidae; genus Natator; species Natator depressus. The sequence continues at coordinate 13,185,297 of NC_134253.1, forward strand.
TGAGGCCTCACCAATGTCGAATAGAGGGGAATGATCACGTCCCTCGATCTGCTGGCAATGCCCCTACTTATACATCCCAAAATGCCATTGGCCTTCTTGGCAACAAGGGCACACTGTTGACTCATATCCAGCTTCTCGTCCACTGTAACCCCTAGGTCCTTTTCTGCAGAACTGCTGCCGAGCCATTTGGTCCCTAGTCTGTAGCGGTGCATTGGATTCTTCCGTCCTAAGTGCAGGACTCTGCACTTCTCCTCGTTGAACCTCATCAGATTTCTTTTGGCCCAATCCTCCAATTTGTCTAGGTCCCTCTGTATCCTATCCATACCCTCCAGCGTATTTACCACTCCTCCCAGTTTAGTGTCATCTGCAAACTTGCTGAGGGTGCAATCCACACCATCCTCCAGATCATTTATGAAGATATTGAACAAAACCGGCCCCAGGACCGACCCCTGGGGCACTCCACTTGATACCGGCTGCCATCTAGACATGGAGCCATTGATCACTACCCGTTGAGGCCGACAATCTAGCCAGCTTTCTATCCACCTTATAGTCCACCTTATAGATTGGAGTGACCTAGCAGCTCACAGGTCCGTATACCAATGTTACACTGTAATTTGCCCTAAACAGTTTTTACCATTGACTTTTACATTCTCTGCAGAAGTTATGGGGTTACCTTCACCCGAGCTCACAGTAAAAGCATTTACATAAAGGCGGCAGTGTTGGGGTAAATTTGGTTACACACAGACAACTGCTTAGAGTCAAACAACATACCAACATTGTTACAAACTGGATAGATTCTATCCCCATTTTTGCTGTTCAAAGGAGCTTGCTTTTCAGGATGATACAGTTCCTGTTGTTCTTTAGTCTCTGGTATAGAAGCTTAAGTCTGTCCACTTTTGCCATAGCTTCTAGTTCCTGCAATCGAATATATGCCATTCTTTGTTCATGTTCAAAACACAGGTGTTCTCTTTTAGCAACTTCTCCTTCCATATCAGCTATCTTTTTGCTTTTGTTTAAGTTCTAGGTGCTGGTTTCTCACCCCAACCATTTTTGCTGGGTCTGCTTCCTTATCACTGGCAATTAACAGATTTTTCAGTTGCTGCTCTGGGGCCTTTTGCTTAAAATACAACCCTATCTGTGAGCACAATTCTTCCAGGCTTTTTCTGTCAGGATCTTGATCATGAGTCACTCACTGTAACTGATTTTTAACCCTTAAACTCTCCAATATCAAAATTAAATTTTGACAAGTGTGTGGTTCTCATCCAAAAACCCAATTAACCTGTGGTAATGTGTATCCAAGCAGGCCTGCGCCACTGTGACTGGGATCCTAGGGTGGAGCCAGCTGTGGTCACTCAATTAGGGTGAACTGCAAAGAATGGGGCAGCCAAACCCCGAAAAGCTGGTGGATATTCCAATACTTAGATTTACCAACCCAGCATAAAACAGCTTTTTTTATTACCTTACTGGTTACTCAGAAGTCCAAACAACACAGTTCCCTTAAAGTGATCCAGCCTCAGGCATCCATCTAAGTACCCATGTCAAATATGATGAAAATTTCTGTAAATCTTATTTCATCATATAAAAGGAAAGGTTCTACCAATCCCAAAGGATTGGACACATTACCTCCCAGGTTAACGAACGTTTCAGATCTTACCCAAATACAAGCTATGGACAATTCTTATCCATTAAACTAAAATTTATTAAAAAACAAAAGAGAGAAAGTATGGTTAAAAGATCAATGCATCCGATGAAGTGAGCTGTAGTTCACGAAAGCTTATGCTTAAATAAATTGGTTAGTCTCTAAGGTGCCACAAGTACTCCTTTTCTTTTTGCAATATACATACAGACATGAGTTCAATTCGTTGAGGTTCAGATTCACAGCAGAGATGGTGAGCTTTGTAGTTGCAAAGAGTTCCTTTAGAATTCAGTTCATAGGTTATAGTCCAATGTCCAAATCTCATATTCAGGGCAAAAACACAAATATTATCTCCCCACGTCTTCTGTGGGTTATTTATTTTGCTGGATGTTTAACCCTTTCTATCCATGTGTCACAGTGGCCCTGGGCTGAGGAAGGGACTGGGAACAGCCCTGGGCTGGGGAGGAGGCTGAGGGTGCCCTGAGCTGCGGATGGGGATTAAGGGGGCCCCTGGGCCAAGAACGGGTGTGTCCTTGGGTCAGGTAGGAGGCTGAGGGTGCACTGGTTACCAGGGCTCCCTGTGCTTGGTTGTGGGGCCATTGGCTTTGCAAGGCTCAGGGACAGGCCCTGCACAGAAGCTTGCCCATAGGGGATGCTGCAGCCTGATCTTCCTGGGGCGGTTACAGCTTTGGGGTGCCCAATGCTGCCTGTGGCTGTGTGGGTACCAGGGTGTCGCTGCAGGGGGCAGCACAGGAGTCCCATTGTGTGCTCCGGGTGGTCCATTCCCCCCTGCCAAGGGGGCAGGCTGGGCTCTTGGTTCTTCTCCAGGATTTTGGGGAGCGGATGATGTCCTGGCTCAGCCCATTAGGGAAAGTTGGGGACAGTTGCCCAGTTGGGGTCCAGTCCTAGATCGGGGCGGGAGGTGGACAGATCTGCCCTGGGCCAATCTCTCTATGCAGCTGGACCCAGCAGAAGTCTGCTCTGCCCCTCAGGGAGGCTGGGCACAGTCCGGCAGCATGTTTCCTGAGGAGAGATGATTATGTGACCTGGGATGAAGCGGTGGATAATGGGACCCTCCCAGTATGTCCAGTCCCCTTTAATGCTCTCCTGTTTGGGGGGCCCTGTGGCTGTGCCTGGAGAATGCCTATGGTATTGCCCTGGCTGGGAGCGGGGAGCTTGTGGGAAAGCTCATGAGAGCCCCCCAAGTGGATTTTGGGACCCTTGGGGCAGCTGCAGAAGGTGTAGGTTGAGAGCAATGGGGAACCAGGCAGGCCAGGATCTGACACTGACCCCCTGGGTGGCCCTGCCTCAGTTTCCCCCAATGAAAGGTGCTCTGGGTGAGCTGTGCTATTCACACCAGTGTCTGAGCTGTGGGGTATCCAAGCATTGCCCAGGGCTGGGGAAACATGCTGGAGCAAACAGCTAACCTGGGAGCCAGGGATTCTCTCCTGAGAGGCCTGCTTGGCAGGCCCCAAGCTGCGCACCCCCCCGGGGCGCTGGCTTGGAGCCCTGCTTTTGTCTCCCAGAGAACAGGGAGAACCGTTTCCAGGGGCTGCGTCCCAAAAAGGACCTGTGGTGCCTGGAGCCGTTAGAGAGAGCTGGCCCCTTGCCAGGCAGCACAGTGACTCGCACCTCACTGCCCAAAAAGGGAAGGCAGGGCTCTCCTTGGGGGCGGGCGGAGGAGGGACAGCCACAGCACCCAGCACTGGGGATTGGAATGGCCCGTTTGTATCCCTACTGGCCCAGCCACTAGAGGGCGACATCCCACCCAAGATACACACACACACACTACTGTGTGTGCAAATACACACACACACACAATCACACTCTGGAGGGGCCTCTCACCTCCCCTTGGCTCCCTTGTGTTGGAGACAGAGCAGCAGGAGAGGCTGCTAGACCTCCAGGGCCTTCCCCAGCTGCGTAACAGGGACTGTGCTAGTCACTCGGCAGGTGGAGGGAGTTCATCCCAGCAAAGCTATAGGGGAAATGGTGGCAAGAGGGGTCGCTGTGGGCAGGAATACCCTTTGCACCATCATCCAACACCCACTGTCCGCTCCAAGGACCGTTGCGCCAGCTTGACTCACCGCGGTCGCTGACCTTGGGCCCGGCATCGTGCAGCGCTTGGGAGGGAAATCAGGGCCCCTCAGAGCATTGTCACAGGGCCCCGACACTTGAATTATCTGCTGCCGGCTCGGATTCACCCTGGCGGCTCTGGGTGGCGTGCAGGCAGATCATCCTGGGCTGGGGCAGAGTGGGAGCAGAGTGCGGCTGGGATCAGTTACAGGCCGGGCTACACGCGAGGTCCCCCGAGGGCACAGCTGCCCTGTCGCAGGGACCCGCAATGCTCCCTGTAAGCACACGGGCATCAGCCACAGCCCATGCGTGTTCTTGCCCCACATGCTCTCCATGGGCGCGGCCCCTGGGTCACCCCCACGGCCTCTGCGGCTTTGCCCAAGGAAAGCCCCAGTCAGCCAGGCAGTGGGGGTGAGGGGTTTTGAGTCGGGCCTGGCAGCTGCACTCACCAAAGGGCTCAGTAGCTCCCGACTGATACTAAAATGGGCATGAATTGAAACCGCAGAGTCAGACACGTGGGCAGGGACACCCGAGCCCTGGCCCAGAGCCACTTCCAGAGAAGGGAGGCCTGTGTCTGACCCCTCCCAAATCTGGGATGTTGCACTCGGGATGGGAACTACATGGCTGAGATTCCAAGGCCTGACACAGGGGCACACCCACACAGGCTGTCCTGTCTCGCCTGTGGGGGGCAGTGTGCACCCTTCACACACACACACACACACACACACACACAGAGTCCCTCTCTTACCCGTAGAGGGCAGTGCAGTTTGCTAAGTGTGTTGGACGGAGCAGATGGTCTGAGCAAGCGACTCCTCACCTGGCTGAGCACGTTGTAACTCTGGCTCCCATGCTGCACTCTCACCCTTCCTCCTCCTCCTGCCTGTTGGCCCAGCACCCACTGCCCCCCCCACCACCCCACCCCCGCGGCTGGGCAGACTCCCCCCCCCAGCCCGCACTTGCTGAGCAGGCTCAGTGCGTGGCTGATTTCTTTGCTCACTCCATACAGCCACTAACAAGGGGCTATATATAGGCTGGAGGTTTGTGGTCTGGGCTCCATCTGCTAACATCCATTACCCAATTAATCTGCACTCCCACTGGGCTAGTTAAGGAGTGAAGCGCATTTAATGGCTCGCCGTTTGCATTCGCAGCCCCCGGGGACACTGGGTGACCCAGATCCGGGATCTCTTGCCCCACAGAGCTACAGGCACCCCCAAGCGTCACAGCCAGCTGCCTCTCTCCACATTACATTAGTCGGCCCAGTTTTCCACATGGCTGTGCACACTCACTGCTGATTTGCACGTGCACATCCAATAGAGCAAAGCAGGCCCCACGTGGTTGGGACAGAAGCCCCTTGCCACAGGGCAGCATCTGCATCTGAGAGGTGACTGTAGCCATTGCATAGTCACCTTGTCCCCCCGCAGTATTGATGGCCCCATTAAGGAGAGGGGCAAACTGAGGCACAGAGGTGCCATGATGTGCCTAAAGCTGCAGAGGAGTCAGCTCAGGCTGTGCAGCCTCCCCAGGCAGGCTGCGCCTGAGCCCAGGCCTGGATTAGGGCTTGGCAGGATGGCCCCTTCCTACCTTGTGGGAGGCATAAAGGCAGAGCAGTGGATAAGCTGCCGCTTGATCTCTCCCCCCAGTACATACACATGCACATACTGTATTTGGGGTAGGGGGACGTAGCTAGCGATCCGCCCCTTGGGAATGGTGGAGCCACAGTGCAGGATTGGAGCCGTCACTTCCCGGCATGGGCAGACCCAGGGATCGGCCCCACGGCAATAAAAATGCCTGGCAAGAGATTTGGACAATGCACAATGCCTAGTGCATCTGTCAGACCACAGCCCCGGCTGCTCCCTCTGCCCTGTCCCACAGGGCCACAGAGCTCTTGTATGTAGTGGGGGAGGGAATGGGGCGGGGGTTCCTTTATGGTCCAGAGAGGTCGGGGTCCCAGGTAACCCACCCAAATCAGTACGAGCCGTTCAATTGGCAGTCTCAGGATCTGGCTGGAGCCTGGATTTGCAGGATGGGAGCTCCCATGACCCAGCCAGCCTTTACACACCCCAGCTGCTTCCCGGGGTGTCATTGCAGCTCGAGTGGAGATGCGGAGCTAGCTCGGTGCTGCGGCAGCAGGGCCAGTCTGCTGAGCCGTCACTTGGTACCAATCACTGCCCCGGTACCTGAGCTAGCTGCAATCACAGCCCGTGCTAGACGGACAGACAGACAGACGGATGGTCCATGGCCTCTAGGCACTACTGCACAAACAGGAGGGTGGTTTCCAGCACCCGGCTTCCAAGGGTGGCTCAGGGTCCCGTGCTGAATCCCAAACATAAGGGTGGGTCGCTGGGTTTCATCCACTCTGATTCAATCCTGTGTCCCACAGCGACCCTGCTGCTGGTGACCTGCCCCAGGGGTCTGTGCCTGGGTGGGGGGCTGGGAAGGGACCCAGGGCCTGCACTCTGCTGCTCTATGTGGCCAGGCAGGAACGAAGGCAGGAGCCCCTGGCTCTGGGGCTAATTGGGAATCTCCCTCACAGCCACTCCCCTGGCCCCCCCATGACTCGCACCACGAGCCTTCGCTCCACCATCCTGCTCAGCTCCGGGCAGGGGGGACCAGGCAGGGAAGAGGAGGCCTTGCATCCGCCCTAAGAGAGGAGGGTAAACAAACACACTGGTAACCAAGATGACTTCAGGCTGGGGCAGTGGGAATTGGGGGTGGGGGTCATGGCCAGTTCAGTGCGTTCCACAGGAGCTCCAGGGAGCCATAGTGTGGGGAGCAGGGGCAGAGGAAGGGTGTTCCCCCAATACCTCCCTGAACAGTGCCCCCACAGCCTCCGCACAGGCCCCCCAATCCTTCCCACATGCTCCCCCAAAACCCTCCCCACATGGTGCCCCCACACCCTCCCCACGTGCCCCCATGCTCCCCCAAACCCTCCCCACATGTTCCCCCAACTCCTCCACACATGCTCACCCCAAACTCTCCCCAAGCACTGATGCCAACCCTCCGCCCAAACCCCTCCCCACGTGTCATCCCAAACCCTTCCTCACATGCTGCCCCAAACCCTCCAGACGTCACTCCAACGCTTCTCCCTGCGTACTCCCCCCCAAACTGACCCCACATCACCCCCAAATCCCTGGCCCCACACTCCGCCCAAGCCCCTTCCCATGTGTGTGACCAGGAAGGGGATGAGGAGAACAGACTGAAGAGCTGACCCCAGCAGGACTGAAAGGCTCAGAGGCCGGACCCCGAGGGGATTCTGGTCTGAGACCTTTAAACTAGTCCCAGGGTTGCTTGGGCCCTGCCTCCTGAGTTTGGCAGTTAGGGTGGGCGGCACTGCGCTCACCTGGTCCCCAGATCCGAGGGACCCATGGCGGGGCTGACCTGCCTGTGGATTTGAGGAGGGGAAGGGCAACATTGGAAACAGCTGCGACTGGCGGGACAGGAGCAGAGGCAGGAAGGCAGCAGAGCCCCCTGGAGAGAGGTGTCCTCACCCCTTCCTCATGGTCCTCTCCGTGTCGCAGGGCAGGAAGAGGCCTTGGGGAGATGCATATCACCTCCTCCTTTTCCCCACTGGCAAAGGTGCTCAGGGTTACACGTGGGAAAACAGGGGGCTTCCGCTGCCCCTCCCCCATGCCCTCCTGGGTGCTCGCCCAGCTCAGGGGACAGTTCTCATTCACAGACTCCAGCTGTGAGTCACACCCGGCCTGGAGAAAATCAGGAATCTTCTCTTCCCACCATGGGCCCAGGCCCGTGGGCTGCTGGGCTCTAGGCGAGGGGGAGATCACATAACAGAACATCTGGGGAGGAGACAGCTTCCAGGGGCCGGGCTCCTCAGAAGTAGCTGCCAGCTGCGTGCTCGGTCACAGTGGAAGCTGGTTCAGTAGAGGCCCCTGTTGCAGCAAGATTCTCTAATGAGTCGAGCTGGGCAGGAAAGGGGCTTTTTCCCCCATGCAAAATTGTGATGAAAATGATCGTTTTTATCTCGCCCCTGTCCCCACCAGCCCCACCAGCTCCATGGGGGGGTGGGGGGAAGGGAAGCACTTCCCTGGCTACAGAAGAACTGAGGCTCAGGGTGGATGAAGGGACTCACCCAAGGCCGCACAGGAAGCCTGTGGCAGAGCCAGATGCTGAGCCCAGCTCTCTGGAGTCCCATTCCTGTGCCCTGCCCACTAGGCCACCTTCCCCACCTGTCTGCTTGTGAGAGGCATTGGGGTTGGGTGTAATTAGTGCGTCTGCAGCTACGCAACTACTGGGAATGTGTTTTCCATGTGCTCTGCCATTTTGTGAAGCCAAGCTGATGCAGTGTTACAGAGGAAGTGCATGCATCGTGCACACACACACATGCTGAGAGACAGCATGTTACAGAACAGGTGCACAAACATACAACACACCCACTGCATTTCACAGGAGATGCGCCCACCCACACGCACGCCCTGCTCGTTCTCAAGGAGACTTTGGTTTCTGTTGATTTTTTCTCCCAATCTAAAAAAAATGTGTTTATACTGTGAGTATCTTGCCGCTCCCAGTGTCTGGGCTGTGTGTGTAACCAGGCCAAGGTGTGTGGGGATGTGTAAGAGGACCAGGTTGTGTGTGTGTGTGTGTGTGAGAGAGAGAGACGGGTCTGGGCTGTGTCTATGCAACAGCTCTGGGCTTTGTGTGTGTGTAGCAGGTCTGGGCTCTGTGTGTGTGTGTGTAGCAGGTCAGCTGTGTGTGTGTGTGTGTGCGTGTGTGTTGCAGATCTGGCTCTGTGTGTGCATGCACGTGTGTAGCAGTTCTGGCTTTGTGTGTGTGTGCGCGTGTGTAGCAGCTCGGGCTCTATGTGTGTGTGTGCGCGTGTGTGTGTGTTTGTGTGTGTCACAGGTCTGGGCTGTGTGTATTTGTGTGTCTAGCAGATCTGGCTCTGTGTGCGTGTTTGTGTGCGTGTGTAGCTTCAACCTCCTCCCCCCACCCCCGAAGTTCAGACTCGGGGACACTTACAGCGCTGCTGCTCCAGCACTTTGTGAGGACGCTGCCTACGCTGGGGCGAGGGCTCCCCCGTTGGCGCAGTGAACCCATTGCCCCGAGAGGTGGCAGCTATGGCAGCGGGACAGGCCCTCCTGTAGCACAGCGCTGTCTCCCCGGGAGTTAGGGTCGCTAAAACGGGTTTGTCCCCACCCCTGAGTGAGGAGGTGACACCGATGCAGGTTGGCAGTGCAGACCAGGGCCCAGTCCGTGCTCTCTTGTCCAGCCCCAGGGTTACGCATGCCCTTCAGTAACAGACTGGCAGCTCTGCTCCTTTGACAGTGCAATTGAAAACCAGACGAATGCCTTTGCGGTCTGCACACGACTTGGTGCAGAGCAGAATATCGCCACTAAACTGTTTCACACAGAGTTGCAGCCCACTTACCCCACCAGCTGGGAGAAGCCGAACATGCCACTAGCAGGCTGGTGGGAGATGGGTGCCGGGTATGGAGAGCAGAGGGGGACAAAGCTCAGCGAGCGGCTGCATGCTCAGGATGGGATAGTCAGATCCCGTTTTGTTTCCCTCTGGGATTGGTCTCTGCTTTAACCATGTACAATCTGTTGTGTGGCGCGAATACCCAGAGCGTGCCGGGTGCGCTGTGAATGCTGGCAGATTATCAGACAATGTGTTTGTGCAGTGCCTGGCACAGCAGGGCCTTGGTCCCTGGCTGGAGCGGCTGGGCGCTACCGTAATACAGCTAATAATGTACCGCACCCAGCACAATGGGGTCCTAGTCCAGGATTGGGGCTCCAGGGCACTACCGTAATACACCAGTAACGTACAGAGAGAAATGGATAGAAATTCCATGCTTGAATAATAACAATATAGCTGTAGGAATATACTACCGACCACTCCGGAAGGTGACGGTGGCTGTGAAATGCTCAAGAAGATTAGAGAGGCTACAAAACAGAAAACCCAATAATAATGGGGGATTTCAACTACCCCCCTATTGACTAGAACATGCCATCTCAGGACTGGATGTGGAGATAAAATTTCTAGATAAAAGAAAAGGAGGACTTGTGGCACCTTAGAGTCAAATTTTTTGAGCATAAGCTTTCGTGAGCTACAGCTCACTTCATTGATGAAGTAAGCTGTAGCTCACGAAAGCTTATGCTCAAATAAATTGGTTAGTCTCTAAGGTGCCACAAGTCCTCCTTTTCTTTTTGCGGCTACAGACTAACACAGCTGCTACTCTGAAACCCATTAGATACCATTAGTGACGGCTTCCTGGAGCAGCTAGGCCTGGAATCCACAAGGGAAGAGAAAAGGAGTACTTGTGGCACCTTAGAGACTAACCAATTTATTTGAGCATAAGCTTTCGTGAGCTACAGCTCACTTCATCGGATGCATATGAAGTGAGCTGTAGCTCACGAAAGCTTATGCTCAAATAAATTGGTTAGTCTCTAAGGTGCCACAAGTACTCCTTTTCTTTCTGCGAATACAGACTAACACGGCTGTTACTCTGAAACTAGGGAAGAGGTGATTCTTGATTTAGTCCTAAGTGGTGCACAGGATCTGGGCCAAGAGGTGAATATAGCTGAACTGCTTTGCGATGGAGGCCATAATGTAATTAAATATAACATCCTTGTAGGGCGGAAAATACCAAAGAAACCCACCCCAGGAGCATTTCACGACATAAAGGGGAACTGCACAAAACAGAGGAGGCGAGTTAAATGGAAATTAAAAGGAACAGTCACAAGAGTGAAATGCCCACAAGCTGCTTGGGAACTTTAAAAAAACACCATAATAGAGGCTCAAAATATATGTATATCCCAAATAAAATAATAATAAAAAAAACAGTAAAAGGAACCAAAATATGTCATTATGGCTAAACAATACAGTAAAAGAGGTGGTGAGAGACAAAAATATGTCCTTTAAAATCTGGAAATCAAATCCTACTGAGGCGAAAAGAAAGGCATATAAACTCTGGCAAGCCAAGTGTAAAAGTATAATTAGGGAGGCCAAAAAAGAGTTTGAAGAGCAACTAGCAAAAGGCATAAAAAATAACAACCACACCAAAGGCTCTTAAGTAAGCAGTTATGAGATAAGAGGGAAGGTCCTCTCATGGATCAGTAACTGGTTAAAAAAATATGATACAAAGGGTAGAAATAAACGGTCAATTTTCACAGTAGAGAGTAGCAGCCGTGTCAGTCTGTATTCGCAAAAAGAACAGGAGTACTTGTGGCACCTTAGAGACTAACAACTTTATTTGAGCATAAGCTTTCGTGAGCTACAGCTCCTTTTCTTTTTACAGTGGAGAGGTAAATAGCAGGGTCCCTCTAGGATCTTTACTGGGACTGGAGCTGTTCAATGTATTCAAAATGGCTGGAAAACGGGATAAACAGTGAGTTGGCAAAGTTTGCAGATGATACAAAATTACTCAAGATAATTATCTCCAAAGCTGACTGCGAAGAGTTGCGAAGGGATCCCACAAAACTGGGTGACTGGGCAACAAAATGGCAGATTAAATCCAGAGTTGATAAATGCAAAGTAATGCACATTGGAAAACATAATCCCAACTATACATATAAAATAATGGGCTCTAATTTAGCAGTTACTATTCAAAAAAGAGATCTTGGATTCATTGTGGATAGTTCTCTAAAATACCATAATATACCTAATTGTGGCACTCTGTACCTCAAAGCTGCACCCTGGAACCCCCATATTCACTCCTGTCATATGATTATGATAAATTTCATACAAAGCATGCAATGTAAGATTTTATACGAAAGGTCAAGATCTGCTGAAACCCATTGTTCTGTCAAAATGTGTTGATCATTAGTGTGTGTGAAGCTGTGAGATTTTGCTGTATGGTTGTTACTGAAATATGTGGTAAATTTGGGAGTTGTCCACTGCTAGTTCTCCAGTGACAAGAAAAGAGGTGATCCACTCCCAGGCAGGTTTTAAGTGACCAGTAATCAGCAGGGGAGTTGTAAACAAGGGATTTACAATGCTGTAAGTACCACACAAGGGGGATTGCTCAACTCTGTGACTCAGCAAAGCTCACCAGGACACGTCTGGGCTAGTGTCTTCCAGGCACATGGACTGAGAATAATAGGGGACAGTGGCATCATGTTTTTACCTTTCTCCTCCCTCACCTATGCTGGAAGCAACAAGAATGCTAGGAAGACAAAGACTTGAACTGAGGAGACTGGTCCAAGGCTTAAAGGGGAAACCTGTGTATTAAGAACTATAACCTACTTGCAACATCCAGTGGGGTGAGAAAAACTGCTTGATCCAAATACTGCCTAGTGTAATAAGGTTTAAGATTTAGACCACGCACTTACCTTTTATTGTCTTTGATAATTATCTCTGACCTTTTGTGCCTACCACTTATAATCACTTAAAATCTAGCTGTCTGTCGTTATTAAATCTGTTTTATATTTTACCTAAAACAGTGTGTTTTGCTTGAAGTGCTTGGGAAATCTCAGCTCAGTTTACAAAGACTAGTGTGTATCTTCTCCACATCAAGGTAGGGGCAGATTAGGAGATAAACTTACACTGTTCAGGCTTCTGACCAGGGCAAGACAATATATTCCAGGGGTGCATGACTTGGGGCTTGGGAGATTTGCTGGTTCCTGTGATTTGTGAGTGACTCAGAAGAATTCATGCAATCTAGCTGGGTGTGGGGCTCCATCTGCTGTTGTGCTGAGTGGTGACAGCACCTGGAGGGGTTTGCTGCTTGTCGCTAGCAAAGCATTGTGAGAGACAGCCCAGGCTGGAGAGTTAAGGGGTATCCCAGTTCCAGGTTGTACCCCAGTGATCACATCACACTAATAATGTGCAGCACACAGCACAATGGGGGCCTGTCCATGAGTGGGGCTGCGGGGCACAACCGTGATACAGAAAATGAATAGCACTAGAAATCACAGGACCACAGAGCCAGCCTCTCCCAGGTTTGGAGTCACAGACAAACAAGTGCATCATCTCTCCACTGTCTTTCAAGGGCTTCCAGAGCTCTATGTAGAATGCTCACATGAACCTCTTACCTGCGGCTGAAATACAGCCAGTGCTAGGGAGCAGCCCAGCAGTGCTGCACAGCAGGGAAGGATAGAGAGGCAAGAGGAATCCTGTATCCAGCTGGCACTGCAATGGGAATTTGAAGGCGGAGGAACATGACAAGCAGTGTAGCATCAGGCCAGGGCTCTGAGTTAACACCCTGGCTTCTGGGAACGGTGCCATGACATTGTTAATCGTTGTGAGTTTGCCAGGACTGGAGTTTTCCATCCCTCCCAATGGAGGCAGACCACAGCCACTGCACTGACCCCTTCCTGCCCCCCCCCCCAGCCGAATGGGGATAGTCTGCAACTCCTCGATCACCTCTGTCTCCTGCACCCTCCAGTGGGGACACCCCCAGCCCCTCCATCCCCCATTGAGGACAGCCTCATGCCTCTGGCCCCTTCCACTGGGGACAGACCCTGGCCCCTGCACCCCACATTGAGGACAGCCCCTGACTCCTGCACTCCCTGCTGGTGACAGCCCCTGACTCCTGCACCCCCCCATTAGGGGCAGCCCCTGTTCCTCGTGGCCCCTCCTTTTGCCTGAAACACTATTCCAGGCTAACAGAGAAATCCCTTTTTGTGAACCCAGGAGAAAATATCTTCCTGCTTCCGCTCAGCGTCTAGACAAGTTACAAATGTAACCCTTCTGCCAGGTGGAGCTGGCAGCAACCAGGGCCGGGTTCAATATCTAGGGGTTTCTTTTCAACAGTACAACACAGAACAGGCTCAAGCCCCCACCCAGTAACCTGGGAAAATTACACACGGCCCCTGGTCGCCTCTGTGAAGCAATACTTCCTCGTTTACATGCACAGAGTGTGAGTGTAGAAAAGAAACTTTTAATGAAAGGAGGGAAGTCACCCAACATTAATTAGGGAAAATGCCACAACCAGGATTCATAATCGTAAAACTATGAGCAGGACACCCACCCCGGAGTGGGGCAGAGTCTTCTGCCTCATGTTCTTAAGTTCTACAACCAAAAGTTCCTTTTCTGTGCCCCCCTCTGCTCCCCCCCACACCCCACTCATAGTGGTTGTCCTTGGTCAGTGAGGACCCAGGGTTCAGAGGTGCACCTGTGTGAGTTCACCTCCCACCCGGGGAAGAAGGCACCTTGTTTGCTCTGCCATCTGAGCACTTGCACTGGCTGGCCACCCTGCCAGCCACTGCTCCTTGCTGCTGGCCTCTCAACCAGCTGCTCCCATTTGCTTGCTACTTTTGCTAACTGCCCATCAGTTACCTTCTGCTGCCACCTGCCTCTCTGCTATGACTTCCGCACATCAGTCTCTTAGCGATTTTTAAAACTCATCAGGCTGGGCAGAAACACTGCAGCCTCACAAGTGTTGTCAGCTCTTATTAAGGACTTGAAACAACAAAAGGCTCCTAATGAAGCCTATTTAGCTTTGAACAATGGGGAGAAAGAGATTAAACCAGACCACAGGCCTTTAGGGAAGAGTCCACACCTCCTACCTCACACAGGTGTCCCTACCCTTCTTTCACAGGGCTCTGGCATTTGAGCCCCTGGCTTAACAAGGTTCTTTCGGCTGAGGGTGAACCCTTCATTTGGGACAAGTTAAGCCAGTAGTTCTCAAACTTTTGTACTGGTGACCCCTTTCACACAGCAAACCTCTGAGTGTGACCCGCCTTATAAATTAAAAACACTTTTTTATATATTTAACACCATTATAAATGCTGGATGCAAAGAGGGGTTTGGGGTGGAGGCTGACAGCTCGCAACCCCCCAAGTAATAACCTTGCGACCCGGTGAGGGGTCCCAAACCCCAGTTTGAGAACCCCTGGGTTAAGCACAGTTCTGTTCCCCTTTATTCATACAGTAAAGACAACAACATTGGTAACAGCATTTCACTATCTCTGCATTCAGTACTAAAGTGATTTGTCACCCAACACTAGCCAAAGTTGATCACTTTTGTGCAACACAGCTCCTGTCTGCTGGACACCTACGCAGAGTAGGTGTGTTCATGTAAATACAGTTTGCTCCTGAAGTCTCTCCCCCTCCCAGCTCACTGTCAGGGGAGAGTTCATTCAGACCCTGCTTACACAGAAAGCAGGGGTGCGTCTGTGTTCGGCTTCTCGCTGTCGCTGGGAGGGGCTGCAAGTCTGCACTGCAGGACTCTGGGCATCCCCCTCCCATACCCCACTCCCCCCCTTTAACAGGGACAAACAGGGAATAGAGAGCGAGTGCTGCAGCAGGGGGAGACGTCATGGACACACACACACAGACCCGTCCCAGACAGCTACACACAGACACCCAGCAATACAGGTACACACACGCAGAGGTGCACACACAAAGAGGCAGATAATCACACACAAAGACATGTTCACAAACATGCCAACTAGCACACTCAGCCATACTGCACCCCCGAAGGCAGATGGGCAGACCCACAAAGACATGCCCCGCTAGAGCTGGGAGGCAGCAAACCTGCTTTCCTCCATGTGGCATTTCCTAAGACCCGGTTTTGTTTGTTTCAGTCCAGCTTGGGGAGGGGTTCTGGGAAGGGGAGCAAAATCAGGGGAGTGGAGCGAGGGGTGGCTGCTGAGGCAAATCTAGCATTCTCAAGGATGAGCTGCCTAATCTGTGCCTGACACAAGTGGGGAAAATCAAAGCACAGAAACACTGGGAACTGGCCTATTGGATAATACAAATCTGGCTGTGAAGCATGAAGGCCTCAGTTTGAGGGAGCAGGGACAAGCGACCCCAAAGGGGGGAGCAGAGGGTGAACCAGAGCCCCAAATGCATCTGCAGCCCCTTTCTTACTGATTCAGGAGAAGAAAAATCCTCCCTGCAGGGTTTTCTCATGGAACCCTGCAGCAGAGCAAGTGTCTGCATTTGCACACCACAAAGCCAAGCCCCGGGAAAGAGTGGCAGGTAGAAGCAGAAACATCCGGCAGGAGGATGTAATTAGTGACGTGGGTGCGGGAAATGTAGGTCGTCTGGGGCAGGCTGTTCTGGAAACATGTGAAGTGAGATTGGACGTGTTTACATTGCAGGTCAAAAAAAGGTGCTTTGAAGGCAATAGGCTATTTCTATAAATGACCTTGATCGGTCAGTGGTCAGCTTTTATAATGTTTTCTAAAATTCACTGAACATGAAGGTTCAATTATTTGCTGTCACAATCTTCACTTCCATTTAACAGAGTTTTTTGTCTGGGAATTTCCTGTTTTCTTTCCTGAGAAGCATTGCACAGTCTGTAAGGGCCAGATTCCCAGGTGGTGTAAACCAGCAAAGCTTCACTGAGCAGGAAGACACAGACGGATTAGGTATTTCTGGGGGGCAGGGAAGTTTATGCTCTGAAAACAGATGGTACAAAAGGTGCACTGGGCACAAGTGTCTGTGTATTGGCTGGAGTTTATATGGCAAATGCAAATGCCACATTTTTAGAGCCGTACCAAATTCAGGTCCATGAAAAATGCATCACGGACCGTGAAATTTGGTCTTTTTTGTGCTTTTACCCTAAAGTTTCCTAAACTATACAGATTTCACAGGGTAGACCAGCATTTCTCAAATTGGGGGTCCTGACCCAAAAGGCAGTTGCAGGGGGGGTCACAAGGTTATTTTATGGGGGTTGAAATATTGCCACCCTCACTTCTGCAGTGCCTTCAGAGCTGGACGGTTGGAGTGTGGCAGCTGTTGGCCGGGCATCCAGCTCTGAAGGCAGTGCCCCCCCACCGCCAGCAGCAGTGCAGAAGGAAGGGTGGCGATACTGTACCATGCCATCTTTACTTCTGTGCTGCTGCTGGCAGTGGCGCTGCCTTCAGAGCTGGGCGGCCGGACAGTGGTGGTTGCTGACTGAGGGCCCAGCTCTGCAGGGAGCAGCGCAGAAGTAAGGGTGGCAATACCATACCATGGCATCCTTATTTCTGCGCTGCTGCTGCTGCTGGTGGCGCTGTCTTCAAAGCTGGGCTCCCGGCCAGCAGCTGCTGCTCTCCAGCTGCCTAGCTCTGAAGGCAGTGCCACCCCCGCCAGCAGCGCAGAAGTAAGGGTAGCAGTACTGCATCCCTCCCTACAATAACTTTGCGAGCCCCACCCCGCCAACTCCTTTTTGGGTCAGGACCCCTACAATTACACCAATGTGAAATTTCAGATTCAAATAGCTGAAATAATGAAATTTATGATTTAAAAAATCCTATGACGGTGAAATTGACCAAATGGACCGTGAATTTGGAAGGGTCCAATACATTGTGTTCCCTATGGCACCAAACTCCTAGGGATTCCCCTGGACATGTGATATTCCTGTCCCCAAGGGCTTGGGGTGGCTGAGCCCCCTGCACTTTAGAGGGGTTAGAGAGGAAGGCCAGGCTTGGGGCTAAGGGACAAGGCTGGAACTTTGCCTGGGTCTGCCAGAGTCCATGCGTAATTCTGGCAAACGCATTTGATGCTTCAGCCCCTCGTCTGTAAAATGGGGATAATCATCCTCCGTGTGGCTGTCTTGTTTAGTCAGACTGTAGCACTTTGGGGCAGGGACTCTCTCTCACTGTGTCTGTGCAGCACCTGGCACCAGGAGGCCATGATTCTGCTCAGGGCCTACAGGTGCTGCTGTGTTGTAAATGTGGGCAGGGGGGCTGGAGGAAGGCCCTGCAGCTACTGGTGCCCTGCGGAGCCGGCACTTTTCGCCAGCAAGAAGCTGACTGTAGAAAGAGAGAGTGAGCATTAATTGACTGTATCCCTTTAAGGAAGCAAAATATGGGAAAAGCTGCAGCACCTGGAGCCCAGCTAGGAGCCATAAGTCCTGGAGCTCTGCGTGCCCTTCTGGGAAGGGAAGGCAGCAGCTGTTGGTATGGACGGTGCTGTGGGCTGGCCCCAAGCACCCGGCTGGGAAAGCATGCTGCCGAGCTGCTCTGTTCTGGGGAGTCACGAGACAGGAGGAAAGGAGCCAAACGGCTCCGAGTGAAATTCCTGAGCGTGGCCTGCGTGCTGAGCAGAGGGAGCCGCGCACTTTTCATTGGAGGCTTCCACATGCACATCTGCACCTTGGGCTGGGGCCATAAAGCTAAAACTCCGGGAGGGGCAGAGGAGGAGGAAGCCCCTTCGAACAGCTCCAGCTGGCCAGGCTCAGACACAGCAGCTTAGCTCGGTCTGCACTCCACCTCTTTGGCCTGGCCCTGCACGCCACGCTGAGCATCCTGGGTAACAGCATGCAGCTCTGCCACATCTTGTGTCCAGTGGAAGAGAGGGGGAGATGGGGAGAGGGTGACAGTAGGCCTAGTAATTGGCAGGGCATCAGGCTCTGATTTTCTGATCAATCAGGAGCCCGTCCCCTTACGGTCACTTCACTGAGTGGAGTTCAGGCAGCTGCTGCACAACAGCGCCCCCTGCCCTCTGGTCCCAACACAACGCCACTGCACAGCCTCCCCTCTGCCCCCCCAGGGATGCCAGCACCTGGCTGGGTTGCTGTTTTAGGGCTGGGGAGCATGGACAGATCTTTAAGGGTAGTTAGGCACCTAAAGATCCAGAAAATAGGTGCTTTTGAAAATCCCACAAGGTGCCCATCTGCATCGTTCAGTGCCTGAATATCTGAAAAGCCAGCTCCATTTGCCTAAACTTCAGGAAATTAATTGTGGGGGTCCTCTAATGCCTTGCTAGCCTGGCATATTGGGGCTGGGCAGCTGGGAACAAGGAGATACATCTTGGTGTGTGCGGTGGGATCTATGCCAGTCGGGAACAATTAATCCCCATGCCAGTGGTATTACATAGACCCTGCTGGACGTCCCACTGGGCCATATGGGTCAGAGCCCCGATCTAGAGTTGCAGTTGGCATGTACTCTGTGTACATGGCATTTTTATTAGGGAGGGTGAGGGGAGATGTTCCCAGTTCTTATGGCTATCCTCGAGAGGGCAGAGTTAAGGTTTTGTGGTCGTGTTGTGTGTGACTCTAACTAGCATTTTCTGTTTGTCTGGTGTCTGAGTCTGGGGGTCCTCCGTCCCAGGTTGTGAGGGGGGATGGTTGCAGGTGAAGACCTCTATCTGCAGCAATGACCTCAACTCCACCCTAACAAAGTTTTTTATACATGAATTCCCCCCCCCGCCCCGCCCCATCAAGGCAACTCCTCCCTTCTCCCTCCACAGGCGCAGCAGCTGCCTCAGCCTCTGTAGCCAGTAGGGCAGGCAGGGATGCTCAGGGGAGGCGTGTGGGGGTGGCAGGCGGGGCTGGGGGAAGAAATCCAGCCCTGAACGTTGGTGGAGCCAGGCCCCCGAGCCCTGAATTTGCTGGAGCCCAGGCACCACAGGCCCATATATCTCGCCATCCCTGAGATAATCCTCCCAGGAGAGCACGTTGGGAAATGATGTTCCAGTCCCACAAACACTATCGAGATTTCAGAAACGTTCCCGTTCTGCGCTGGCACAAACTGAGACCTTTGGACCTTTGGGCAAAATAAACCAGAGAGCGAAAGCAACACGGCACAGTGGCCAGGAGATGGGCGGTGGGTATGTGGGAGGGGACTGTTGTCCCCTTACTAAAACTCAGTGGTGGGGGGGTTGGTTGCTAGATCCCAGTCCCAAAGAAAGGGGAAGGGTCAATGGGAAATCAGGACCCTGAGACTGACAGTCTCCAGGGGCAATGGGGAGAGCCCAATGCTCTAGGTCAGCCTGATTGACAGGGCAGGCAGGCTAATGAGGGAGTCAGGAGGCCAGGGGGGTCCTGTCCTCCCTGTGAGCTGGAATTGCCTGGGCCAGAGCGGGCGGAGCTAAGGAGAGAGCTGGGGGCCGAGCTGAGCTGGGAAGCAGGGGCCGCGTTGGCCAGAGAAGTGGCCCAGGGAGCAGGTCAGTGCTGGGAGCAGAGTCACAGGCTGCAGAGCAGACCTGTGCTGGGAGCAGAGCTGCAGCAGCCAGAGCCAGAGGGGCCCGAGAAGCAGCCCAGGGCGCTGGAGGCAGAGCTGCAGCTGCAGCTGGAGCTGGAGCAGTCCGGGGCTGGGTGTGGTGAGCAGCTGGGGAGAGCGAGGGGGACCCTGGGCAGCAGGCCCACTGCGGGGAGATGCCTCCAGCCAGGGGGCTTTGCAGGCACCTTGGAGGGGGATTGTAACCCTGATGGGGGGGGAAGAGGGGGCGTGACGCTGGGAAGAAGGGTCCAGCCACCTAGAGCCTGAGAGCGTGTGGCCACCGCCAGAGCAACTGTCCCTGCAGCACAGCCAGGGCCTGGGCAGGAGGCCTGAGACGTGTGAGGGACGGACTGTGAACTGCCCGGACATCCCAGAGACACTGGTTGTGGTGTCCCCATGCCACAGAGCGGGTTGACGTGTGTGACGCAGCAGGGAGGGGGGAGTGTTGACCTGGGAATGTGGCAGGGGAGTTTCACTGGGGATGGGATACCTGAGAGCCTGTAACCTGAGCGTGTAGCCTGCCCGGGAAACTGGACAAAGGCTGCAGGAGAGAGCCTGCTGGGGGGTTTTGGTTTCAGTTTGGTGCTGGAACGCAGGGAACCCCAGGGCTGGGGTCTAAGCTCCCTGCCCCCCCAAGAAGGACTTGACTGAGGGGTCCTGGTTGTACCCACAAGCTCTGTTTTAGACTGTGTTCCTATTGTCCAATAAACCTTCCGCTTTACTGGCTGGCTGAGAGTCACGGTGAATCCCAGGAAGAGGGGTGCAGGGCCTGGACTCCCCCACACTCCGTGACAACATGTTTTCCTTTCACCTTTCCTGATTTTTCCTTATTTTTTAAATTGATTGTTTAATAAACTGTATTTGTTTTGAACTGTATGTGATGATCAGTGGGTCAGGGAAGCACAGAGCAGAGAGAGCACCCCAGAGTGGGGACACCCTAGCCCCTGCCCTAAGTGACCACCACAAGGTTGGGGGTGGAGCCCCCCAGGAATCCTTGGCCCAGCCTTGTCGAGGTTACGAGGACTCTGCCACAGGAGAGTGGAAGGGGAGCCCTTGAGGTCAGGCAGCCTCTGGGTAAAGGGAGTGGGAGCGCAGACTCGGACTGTGCATAAGCCAGGAAAGTTCCCTGCAAATAGCGGGGAGCAATCACCTGCTTACCTAACGGGAGGCCCTGATTCAAGTTCCTTGCCCCAGGCAGCAGAGCAGGGATTTGAAAACAGGGGGTCTGTCCCTCCCTCTGGTGTTTCTGAGACAGGTGTTCAGAGCTGTACATCCTGCAGCGTCTCCCTCCCCTTGAGGGATGAGGCTTAGGCCACACGCCTGTCCTGGGCGCTTCCTACTGGCTGGCTCCATGGGCTGGTGTCAAGGTTCCTCCCCCACTCTGAACTCTACGGTACAGATGTGGGGACCTGCATGAAAACCTCCTAAGCTTACTTTTACCAGCTTAGGTTAAAACTTTCCCAAGGTACAAACTATTTTACCCTTTGCCCTTGGACTTCCACTGCCACCACCAAACGTTTATCTGGGTTTATTGGGAAAACGTTGTTTGGAAACGTCTTTCCCCCCCAAAATCCTCCCACCCTTGCACCCCACTTCCTGGGGAAGGTTTGGTAAAAATCCTCACCAATTTGCATAGGTGACCACAGACCCAAACCCTTGGATCTTAGAACAATGAAAAAGCATTCAGTTTCCTTACAAGAAGACTTTTAATGGAAGAAAAAAAAGAATCACCTCTGTAAAATCAGGATGGTAAATACCTTACAGGGTAATTAGATTCAAAACATAGAGAATCCCTCTAGGCAAAACCTTAAGTTACAAAAAAGACACACAGACAGGAATATTTATTCTATTCAGCATAGCTATTTTCTCAGCCATTTAAAGAAATCATAATCTAACACATACCTAGCTAGATTACTTACTAAGTTCTAAGACTCCATTCCTGTTCTGTCCCCGGCAAAAGCATCACACAGACAGACACAGACCCTTTGTTTTTCTCCCTCCTCCCAGCTTTTGAAAGTATCTTGTCTCCTCATTGGTCATTTTGGTCAGGTGCCAGCGAGGTTATCCTAGCTTCTTAACCCCTTACAGGTGAAAGGATTTTTCCTCTGGCCAGGAGGGATTTTAAAGGTGTTTACCCTTCCCTTTATATTTATGACAGCTGGCTTCTGTGATCCGCTTTCTTAGGCACCTAACTCTCCTCCCTCTGCCTGCCTAGTGTGAGGGCTCCACTGGGCACCAGGCGCCTCGGCATCAGGGTCTGCAATGCTGGAGTCCCTTTGTGGATCTCACCCTCGGTTCAAACCCAAAGAGACGATGCAGCCAGTCTCTGAGCAGCGAGTGGCACACGTGAAGCGCAGCGTGTCACAGCTCCTCCTTGTGGCTCATCCACCTAGAGGACACCAGTCCACTAGTGCCGCAGCTCCATGGAGTCACTTGCTTTACTGAAGTGGCCGCGGTCTGTGCTCTGCTGCTGAAGGTCCAGGGCTCCGCACTTGCCGCGGCTGGGGTTGCTACCCCAGGGCTGCATCCCCAGAGGGTGATGGTCAGCGTCACAGCGCCTAGCAAATCATTGGGATTCACAAAGCTGGAATTTGGCGTCTAGGCTCCCTGTGCAATGACGGGCCTCTGAATGGGAATCCCAAAAGCCAGCAGGCTGGGCAGCGCCTCACTAAGGTCCCTTATGTGGGGTGCTGAGCCAAGGGGCGTGCGTCAAGTCCTGCCCCTCTCCCAGGCCAGGTGCCTAAGTCCTGGCTGCAGGAAGGTGCCTCCCTCTGCTTGGCGTTCTCAGCTGTGAGCCCTCGCCTGGCGTTAGGCTTCTCTGCCGGGGCCCGATCCAGCAGGTGAGCTCTGAGCCCCACGTGCCAGAGGGGCCCTGCAGGGCATGAGGCTGCAGGGCATGCGCCCAGCGGCAGCACGTGGGCACTTTGGGAACTCTAACTGCAGAAAGGTGGGTGCTGAGTGAGTTTAGCCACCTCCCGGGCTCAGCTGCAGCTGACCGGGGCCTTTGTGAATCCCAGTGGGCCCGATTCTGCAGTTTAGGTGCGTAAAGTGGCAGTTGGGCACCTAAATCCCTTTGTGAATCTAGCCTGCAGAGTCTGTCACTGGAATAACAGACCTGGGCACAGCTGCAGCCGGCTGGCTTGGCTGACTCGAGCTAGGGCTGCAGGGCTAAAAGTTGCCATGCAGAAGATCGGGCTCATGCTGGAGCCCAGGCTCTGGGTCCCTCCCTCCTCGCAGGGTCCCAGACCTCGGGCTCCAGGCTCAGCCTGAATGTCTGCGTAGGAATTTTTAGCCCCGCAGCACAAGCCCGAGTCAGCCGAGCCGGGCCAGCCGCGGGTGTTGAGTTGCTGTGTGGATTTATCGTGGGTTTTCCCCTTTGGTCTGGAAGCTGGGCTGCATGCCTCACCAGATCCGGCTCTCGTCACACTGCCGCTTCCTCCTAGAAGGATCCAAGGAAGAAGCGCCTGGAATTCTGAGTGCAAGCCTGGGGTCCACACTCTAAGAAGGAGGTTGGAAAATTGGAGAAGGTTCAGAAAAGAGCTACAAGAATGATCTGAGGCCTGGAAAACCAGCCTGATGGCGGATACTGAAGCACTTTGCCTAAGAGGTGGTGACGAAGTGACTGGTATAAAAGCACCTGTGTGGGGGCAGATTTCTGGGAGCAGAGCGCGCTCTAATCGAGCAGTCAAAGGCAGAGCAAGATCTGATGGCTGGAAGCTGAATCTTGACAGGTCCAAACTGGGAATAAAGCCCACGTGTTTCACATCCAGGGGAACCAACCAGGAGACCAACTTCCCCAGACTCTCCACTTTGAGTCTTGGCACCAAGACTGGATCTTCCTCCAACATCTGCTCTAATTTCCCACAAGTCCCTGGACCGGATGCAGGAATCCCTGGGGGAGGGTCTTTGGCCTGTGCAGTGCAGCGCAGCAGGCCAGACTAGATGATCGGAATGGCCCGTCTAGTGTTGGTATCTCTGAGAAGAGCATCCCTTGGCCCCTGCAGTGTTTGGCCCTGGAAGGAAGCCCAGAAAGGAGAAGCGGACTCAAAAACTCTTACCAGAGGCTCTCCAGAACAGCCCTGGGGTCTGGCCATAGGTTCATATTGGTTTTGATTTGTTCCAAGCCAGATCCCCCATCCCCAGCTGTCTCACCTGGACCACCCTGAGCGGGAAGCCTGTAGTGTGCTGGATGCTAAGCAAGCCCAGCTGCTGTGTGGAGGGAGTCCAAGGAACCAGCAGCTCCTGTTGGTGATGCAGAACCAGAGCAAGGAGCAGCAAGGAGCCTTCTGGCCTCACTCTATCTGCTTCTGCCTGACGCAGAGCCCAGGAAGAGGTTTCGTGGAACCCATTGACCCCATTCCTGGACCAGCTGCAGCACGAAGGGACCGTGAAGGCAGGGCCAGGCTGCTGGACAAGGCTGTGGAGCAGCAGGGGTCTGTGCCCTCCACCACTTCTGGCGACGTGCCTCTAGTAGGGGAAGGGGATGGGGGCTTGGGAAAGACCTCCAGATACTCCCCATTTAACCACTGCAGGGGAAGGTGTCCTGGGGCTAATGGAGCATCACAGGAACAAAGAAAGGCAGGCAGGCAGCAGGCCCAGTGGAGGCTCCATGCTGGTTCATGGCTGTGGCTCCAACACAGATCGGCCCAAGGTCAGCAACCAGAGCGCTAGTAAAATGGCCGGGATAACTGGGCATTCCCTCCATTGGCCGATGCCTTCGGAACAGCCCCTTCAGGAATCCCCATCTCCAAGGGCCACTGTCAGTTCCTGGGTTTCATTTGCCCCAGCCCCAGCTGGGTTCGGCAGGCTGCTGTGGAGGACAGAACTCCATGCAGGGGGTGTGATAAAGTGGGACTGTTCTTAATGGTTCCTCTGAATAGTGTGGGGGTGCCTCAGTTTCCCCTGTGCAGTTCTTAAGTATCTAGGTGGTGGGGTAAGGGTGTATGATCATTCCAGAGCCCTAGAGGGCAGGTGTGTGCAGGGGTCTGGACACAGAGAATGGCCAACACCCTATTTCCTGGCAACTGATGGCCTGGGCCCTTCCCCCCTGCAAGGTGAGAGCTAAAGGGTTGGAGAACAAGGGAATCAGGTGACCTCCTGGCCCGGGAAAGGGACAAGGCCCAGAGGAGGAGGGGCTGGAGGGAATTTCAGTTTGGGGCTGGCTGGGACATGGAGTGAAGTGCAGACGTGGTTGTCTGGCTCACTGCCCCCCAAAATGGACCCAGCTGAGGGGTCCTGTTCTCTGCACCTGCAAACTCTGTTTTAGACCATGTTCCTGTCATCTAATAAACCTCTGTTTTACTGGCTGGCTGAGAGTCCCGTCTGACTGCGGAGTTGGGGTGCAGGGCCCTCTGGCTTCCCCAAGACCCCACCTGGGCGGACTCGCTGTGGGAAGCGCATGGAGGGGCAGAGGATGCTGAATGCTCCGAGGTCAGACCCAGGAAGGTGGAAGCTGTTTGAGCTGTGTGTCCCTCAGATAATCAGCTCACAGACAGGAGACTTCCCCAGAGTCCTGACTGGCTTCATGGGGAGCAGTTCCAGAGCATCGCCCAGGGACTCTGTGACAAGTGGTGGTAGCGGTGGGATGTACTGCACCCCGCGGATGGCGCTTCCTGCAGTAAGTGACTGGGGAGCAGTAAAACGAAGGGGGATTGACGAGGACCAGGCGTGCTGAGGGCTCAGAGAGGAGCAGTTTCGGGGGGCGGTTAACCCCTGGGAGTGTGTGACCAGCGATAAGGACTGTGCAGTAATGGGGTCCCCCTGGGGACTGTGGTGAGCAGTCTCAGGGGCGGAGGAGCCTGCGACTTGGCCCTGGGAGAGAGAAGGACTTTTGCAGTAACAGGGTTCCCCTGGGGATTGTAGCGAGCAGCCCAAGGGGCAAAGGAGTCTGCAGCTCGACCCTGGCAAAGAGGTGGTGACCTCGAGAAGGGCTGGCACACTAGGGGTTCTCCCTGGAAACCGTGGGAAGCTGAGAGCACACAGGCCTGTGAGTCCACAACAACTTGGGGACAGCAGAGCGATGGCCTATCACCATCTGCGGAAGAAGGACATTGTAACCCTGTGCAGAAAGAGAGGGTTGCACATTGGAAAGTTCACCAAAGCACAGTTAATCGTGCAGCTGGAGGAGGATGATCACCCTAAGGAACAGATTCCTGACCCCAAATGGAGCTATAGCAGGATCTGGGAGCAGCTGGAGTGGTAGCCAGGCATCCCCAAGACTCCTGTCCCCGACCAGACAAGGGTCTTCACGATCAGGTTCCCCATCAGGGGATCGGAGATGGATGGGATTGGAGCTGAGTCCGAGAGAGCAAGAGGACTGTGAGAGACAGTGAGAGTCCAAGAAAGAGCTGCAGAAGCAGCAGCAGCATGAACTGGCGATGGTGGAGTGGAGAGGCCTAGGGGTCCTCCCAGGGGTCAGTGGGAACAGATCCCGGGGTGCCAGTTCTGCAGGGAACCTCGAGACTAAATTGCTGCCCCTGGTTAAGGAGGGGGGGATGTGGATGCCCACCTCACTGCCTTTGAGCAGGCTGGAGATTTGGACCAGGGGGACCCTGTGGAAAAGCCCCAGTGTCTAGCTCCCTTGCTGGGTCCCAAGGCCACAGACTCCATCAGCCAGATGGGTGGGGAGGTGGACAGGCTCCCACTCCTGACCCCAACCTATATGTCTGTGTGGAGTTTCCTGGGGTTGGGCCCCTTGGACCTCCAGTGGGAGCGGAAGGTGATGGTCAATGGGGAGACATTCCTGGGGTGGCGAGATCCTGGGACAGAGAGAACAGTTGTCAGGCCCCAGGTGGTGCAGCCTCAAATGCTGAGGGGCTGTGTGAGCTGGGTGAGGGTCCCAGGGATGAATCCCCTCAACCTGCCTATGGCCCAGATCCCTGTGCAGACCCAGGAGGGGTGGGGCTGGCTGGTTGTTGGGGTTCTCCAGGACACCAGCTGTGAAACCCTGTTAGGTAGTGACTGTGTCTCTTTGGGACAGGATCCAGGCCTTACTCCTGTAACTGCGGAGGGTTTGAATTTGAATCCAGGGAACCAATCGGTGGAGAGGGAAATGGTCAGTGAAAATGCAGATGACCTGGCTGGCAGCAGGGAGGAGCTGCTAGGCTCAGGCTACCTACCTGCCTGTAACCAGACCCCTGGGGCTCCCCGCCCCCCTTGCACACCGGAGGGGGGGCTCACGCTGGCTCTGATGCAGTGAGGAAAGCAGCGAGCTCGCTGCCTACCCCCACTGGGACAGCAAGGGCAGCGCTGAGCACAGTGGGAGCTGAGACCCCAGCTGAGTGGGGGGAGACACAGGCAGGGCAGGGCAGGGGATCTGTTGGGAGTGGCAAGGTGCTTGGTAAGGAAAGTCTGGATGAGCCTAGGCAGCCTTGTGAGCTGATGGCTGTGTCTAGTCAGCAGGGTGGGAAGGCGAGGCGAGTGGAAGATGAGTGTCCCTGGACCTTACCTGTTAGCTGGGTGGAGAAGTGGGACAGTGAAGGAAATGTGCCTGTGTCTGTCAGGGGTATTGACTTGCCTATGGAGGGAGCTACCCTGATCTCCAAGCAGTTGTCTGTGACCAGCCTTGTGTGCTGGGACAAGGGAAAAGAGATCCCAAGCTGTGTTTCTGGTAAAGGAGAAAGTGTGTCCGGCTCTTCTTTGTCTGTGGAGCAGACAGAAGGGGCCTTTCAGCCTGTGATGGTTGAAGGTAGTGCAGTTGTCTCAGAGTTGGTTCTGGATTCAGCTAAAGCCCAGGAAGGGAAGGGTCCTAAGTTTGTGTCTGCTTGGGAGAATGGCCCTGCAACTAGGTCGCATCCAATTTGTGTCTATGTAAACTCCCAGAGACCAGACAATTCTGGTGCTTGTATTTTGCCTGTTGCTAGTGTGTTGTTGGGAAAGGGTGTAGCAACCCTGTCTAATCAGGGTGAGATCCTAGCCAGGGCACAAGGAGAGCATGAAGGTGATGTGATTGTGTTACCTACTGAGGGTGTGGAAACCTTTGGCAAGAAGGAAAAGATTCCTGAACTTGTGTGTGGCAAAGGGAAGGAGAATGCTTCTGACCTTTTATCTAGGAAGTCTGTAAGTTTGCCTGAAAGGGGATTGTGTAGAAATCCGCCGGATGGGCCAGAGGTAATTCTGGATGTAAGGGAGACCTAGAAAGAGTCTGTTGTTGCTCAGGAAAATGTTCCTCTTGAGCAAGCCCTCGGTGAAGAGGGTAAGGGCAGAATTTCTGTGAGGGGTGAATTGTTGCATAGAAAAGCCCGAGGGAAAGGAATCCTCATGGAGTCTTTGCAAGCAGTTTACTGCAACTGAAGGGTGTGAAAGGGATTTAATCAAGAAAGTTTCAGTTCCTAACAGCCAGAAATTTTCTGTTGTGAATGGATCCACTGACTTTCCTGTTATAAGATCCAGTGTGGATAGCTTTGAGAAGGTCTCAGATGGAGTGAAAGCTGTTAAGAAAGTTAAACAGTCTTATAACCAAGTGTCTGTGTTTGGCCAGCTTGTTGGGGAGAAGACCCAATCCCAGTTTGACCCCCTGGGGTTTTGGGGGTGGCCAAAGGGCACAGGCCGCATAAACCTTCCCACATGCAGCCTCCGAGTGCTATGAACCACCTCCGACCTAAGGGAGGGCGTGAAACTGGAAGGGCCTGGTGTAACTCCTACCAAGGAACGGGAGAGATGCTGGGGCATCCATGGGAACGCTGGTGGCTTCGAACTTCCCCAGGTCACTGGCTAAAGTGACCCCGCAAAGTTCGATCTCGAAGGGGGATGTGACAAAGTGGGACTGTTCTTAATGTTTCCTCTGAATAGTGTGGGGGGGGGCTCAGTTTCCCCTATGCAGTTCTTAAGTATCTAGGTGGTGGGGTAAGGGTGTATGATCGTTGCAGAGCCCTAGAGGGCAGGTGTGTGCAGGAGTCTGGACACAGAGAATGGCCTATACCCTGTTTCCTGGCAACTGATGGCCTGGGCCCTTCCCCCCTGCAAGGTGAGAGCTAAAGGGTTGGAGAACAAAGGAATCAGGTGACCTCCTGGCCAGGGAAAGGGACAAAGCCCAGAGGAGGAGGGGCTGGAGGGAGTTTCAGTTTGGGGCTGGCTGGGGATGAGGAGTGAAGAGCAGACGTGGTTGTCTGGCTCACTGCCCCCCAAAATGGACCCAGCTGAGGGGTCCTGTTCTCTGCACCTGCAAGCTCTGTTTTAGACCCTGTTCCTGTCGTCTAATAAACCTCTGTTTTACTGGCTGGCTGAGAGTCCCATCTGACTGCGGAGTTGTGGGGCAGGACCTTCTGGCTTTCCCAAGACCCCGCCTGGGCGGTCTCACTGGGGGAAGCGCATGGAGGGGCAGAGGATGCTGAATGCTCCGAGGTCAGACCCAGGAAGGTGGAAGCTGTGTGAGCTGTGTCCTGAAGACAGGCTGCTCACAGAAAGGAGACTTCCCCAGAGTCCTGACTGGCTTCATGGGGAGCAGTTCCAGAGCATCGCCCAGGGACTCCGTGACAGGGACGGGCGCTCGGGCGCTCGGGTGCAGGAAGGGGACGGGCGCTCGGGTGCAGGCAGGGGACGGGGGCTCAGACGCAGGCTGCAGGGAGGGGACGGGGGCTCAGGCGTGGGATGTGGTCCGAGCTGGGTTCTGCAGTGTGGGCATTGGCACTGTAAGAGCCAGCGCTCTCACCTGTGCTGGGTCCGGTCATTGTGCAGTTTCCTGTTGCTCTCCAGCACAGGAAGGCAGCGCTCAGACGACTGTTGAGGCCTGGCTGTTGCTTTGCTGCCATTTCACCTCTGTTGCCTGCGCAATGAGGATGCTTTTGTTCCAGCCTGGGGGAGGGTTCAAGAGCGAGGTACCCCCATTGTCAGTGCTCCTCTCTGGGCACAGGAGTCACTGTGACTGACTGTACCCCTGAGTTCACCCCTTGTGCACTATCGTCATAATCTTTGTACAAGGATGACTGGGGAAGGCTCCTCTGAAAACGTATCATTTGCTGGTCACTGTTGTCTTGGTCAATGTGGGTGGCAACATTGCTGAAGTTATAAGGTTGCACAGTATGCTGTTATTAGCACATGTTCCAAACCACAGCGCTGCACGAACAGCTGCTGGCAACCAGCTCTGTCCTTAACAAAAGTGTGACACCATCCCTCCAAAGAGCACCCTGTAACCCTCAGAGCCAGCATAGTTGTGATATTTCATACAAAGCCTGCCATGGAAGGTATGATTTGAAAAGTCATGATCTGCTGGAACCCATTGTTCTGCCCAAATATGTCTACCAGTGGGGGGTATGAGATTTTGCTGTTTGTGCTGGGAGCCCCAGGGCGCCCTGTTTAACCCTGGGACTTGGTGCCTCGCCAAGAGGCCCTGCAATGAGTGTTGGGCTGAAACCCAGCCAGCTTGGTTTACATCCGGCCCACAACAGTGTCAGGTGGAGCGAACAGGCCAAAGTGAAAGCAGAGCCACTCCCCAAGGCTCTGGGAAAGACTGACCTGCCTTGCGGGGCGGGTGTGCAATTCCTAGCTTCTGCCTCCCTCCCGCCTGCTGTTAGCGGGAGGCAAACAGAGACTGCAATAAACCCCTCTGGTAGGAACGAGCCTGCGCCGCTGGGGAACGGAGCCACCCAGAGCGGATTAAAAGTCCTAGTCCCAGAGCCAGGGCAAGCGCTCTCCTCTGGAGAGCGGTTGGGGATGTCATACAGGGTGGCTTTCGGGCCCAGGGTTCTCATCCTGGCGCTTCAGCTGCTAGTGACCTAGGGCCTCCTGTTCTGCAGCGCTGAGTCCCACAGCTGCACTGAAGTCACTGGGGCAGATCCACTGCTCGTGTCAGTGACCACGGCTCCAGGAACGGGGCTGGAGAATGTGCTGTGCCCCTGGACAGGGCTGGGACAAACTGCCCCAGCTGAGGTCTGCCCCGATGGGAGCTGTGGGGAGCCCAGTGTACTGGAAGCTGCTGCTGCCCTGGGGTTTGTGATGGAGAATGTGGGGTGACCGGGGGGGGGGGTAATTCAGCACAAACAGCTCCTTTCGATTTCCTCCCAGCCACCCCAGCATGCCTGGGGACTCCCCTCCCCGATCAATCAAAGCCCAAGACGGGGATCTGAACCTCGATATGAAGTTACTCCTCCGCCAGCTGATGTAACCCACGCACCTTCTGGGTGTGGTGTTGTGTCCCATCGAGTGGCACCAAGACCATTCGAGAGAGAGAGAAGATGAGTCTGCTCTGCAGCCGTCGCTACCAGCCAGGGGGCTTTTAGCTCATGCAATGGAGGCTCATGCACTAAGCTCCAGAGGCCCCAGGTTTGATCCCCACCCGCCGACGACCAGGGTCTGTGGGTGTGACGCTGGCGTGGCTGGCAAGTGGCAGCAGGAAGGGTTTCCACTGAGCGTTAAGGGAAAGGAACTTGCTGGCTGTGGCACGGTGCAGCCGTCTGGTTGGCACACCGGGAAAGGAACATGGAGAAGAGCTCTAGCCCTGGCTGCATCCCCAGCTCTTGTCTTGGCCTTGTAAAAGGCTAACGCTAACAGTAGTGCGAGGTTTGAAAGCGAACACACCGTGTTCTGGGCCTGGAGCAGCGGCTGGGAAGCGTTCCCAATAAAAAACCGCCCCGGGATCCCTGTAATCTGCACCAGAGTGCAGGGGGAGGGGAGGGAGCTGGAGGGCCTTTGAAAACACAGACAGCTTGATGCCAGTCTTCCCTGGCTGCATGAAGCTATCCTCCAGAACCATGCCACCAAAGGCCCAGTCCTGCAGCGGGACAGCCGGAGGGTTGGTGTCACTATCCTCCTGCTCTACAGAGGGGGAAACTGAGGCACAGAGCTGGGCCACGTCAGGGCGCAGCTGGGGATGGAGCCCGTCAGATCCTCACGAGCTGCTGTGCGGCGCTAGCGCTTGTGTCTGCGCCAGCTATAAACACAGGCCCCCTTGTGCGGGCCTAGCCGTCCGTCCCCTGGCGGGCAGCAGTGCCCATGCGGGAGCACCCACGCAGCCCCCCACCGCCCTCGGCTGCAAAGCAGCCCCAGCCCCACGGCAGGGTTACGTTCTCCTCCCCTGCCCTGTGTTCTGGCTCCTCCAGGACCCTTCACGAGGCTGGCAGGGGAGCGCTGAGCTTGGAGCCTGGCCAGGCTGGAGCTGGCCCAAAGGAAACAACTCCACGGTCTTTCCAGGTGCCACCCAATCCCCCGGCGCCTGCAGGAAGGTTTGGGGTAATCACACACACGCTGGGTCTCCCAGTCACCAACGCTTTGCCCGGAGCCTGGCTCGGAGGGAAGCGCAGACCCAGTCCAGCCAGCCTTGACGTCCCTCTCCGCGGAGCTGGGAACGCGCCTGGAGCTGCCAGCCCAGTCCCGTCTACTCAGTGAACGGCTTGCTGCTGCTCTTTCCCGGGTCTCCTCCTCCCTCCCCAGCCCTGGAGCCAGACGAACACCCACACACAGGCCTACTGTGCCCATGGCTGTACAGCGGCTGCAGGGCTGCAGCCATCGCGTCCTGGACATATTCAAGGGGAGCCCGATGGGATTGGCCAGGCAAGGAGGGCATGAGCCCTGCCCAGCTAGGATGGGGCACCGTCCCCAGGCTGCTGCATCAAAGCCAGCCCTGGCTAGGAGCGATCAGTGACACTGCACTGGCTGATAGGTGCCATGAGCTGGGTGGGTCTCATCATCCTTTTTCGGGTGCCGCTGCAGAGGCACGCTCCTAGACCAAGGCGGAGGGAAACAGGCACAGGGAAGGGGAGTGACCGCACCCCCTCCTTCCGCACCCCACCCCCTGCCCCAGCCCTGAGCCCAGTCCAGCACTTCGAACCCTTTGGCCCCAGCCCATAGCCCCTGCCTGCACCCCAAACCCCTCATCCCCAGCCCCACCCCAGAGCCTGCACCCCCCCCCCAGCCGGAGCCCTCACCCCCTGCCCCAGCCTGGAGACCCCTCCCACACTATGAACCCCTTGGCCCTCTCCCCCAGCAGCAGGTCAGAGCCAGGCATAGAACCCAGGTGTCCTGACTCCCAGGCTTCTGCCCACTAGGCCAATGTAGCTGGGCCACCCAGATGATGCTTAGCACATGGCTCCCCCATGTGATGGGTGTCATCACCCCCATTTCACAGAGGGGGAAACTGAGGCACAGAGCAGGTGAGGGGCTGGCCCAGTGGGTGCCTGAGCCAGTATTCGGTGCTCCTGGCTCCCAGACCTGTGCTTAGACAAACACCCACCCTCTTGGCACTTGCTGGGCGGGCTGGCAAAGGGGATGCAGCAGGACAGCTGCAGCCCCTAGTTTGAACAGGCTGCAACCCCAGCACCTTTCACCAGCCCCAACCCCCAAAACAAAGGCCCCTCCTAGCACCAGCAGCTCCCTCCTGGAGTGTCCAGCATGGAGCGCCCCTGAGAAGGTCCTGGGAACAGCTCAGTAAAGAGTCCCCTGTTTGCCTTCTCTGTCTGCCCCCTGCATCAGCCCCCTACCCCAGGCCCGTCCCCCCAGCTCCAGGGAGTCACACCCGTCAGCGACCTCCCTTTTTTCATTATGTGCTTTTCATTTTAGCCTGACTTGAGAAACTGGAAGAAGTGCGGGGCAGAGTGAGGGAGTGGGATGGGGGCTGGGGGTGAGGAGGTGAGGTGGGAGAAATGAGGGGTGAGGAGGGGTTGGGACTGCGGTTGTGGGTGGGGGGCATGAAGAGTAAGGGGGGAGTGGGGCT
Organism: Natator depressus; assembly: GCF_965152275.1. Classification (NCBI taxonomy): domain Eukaryota; kingdom Metazoa; phylum Chordata; order Testudines; family Cheloniidae; genus Natator; species Natator depressus. Next base: position 13,218,481 of record NC_134253.1, read on the forward strand.
GTGGTTGGGGCAAGGAGGCGTGTGGGTCAGTAGGGTGGGGCAGGGAGGAGGAGGTGCGTTGGTCAGTGGGATGGGCGCAGGGAGGAAGCGTGTGGGTCAAGGAGGAGGAAGCGTGTGGGTCAGTGCAGTGGATCAGTGGGGTGGTTGCAGGGAGGAGGCGTGTGAGTCAGTTGTTCCATGTCAGTCAGTGAATCATTCCCCCCCGCCCCTGTGTACTGCATCCCTATCAAGGACCCCCCACCCGCCAGGTGACCAGGCCATTGAACAAGCTGCAAGAGGAGCCAGTGAGTGCCCCAGCTGGCGCAGGGGCGCCAGGTGCCAGGGCGAGGGAGAAGCTCGGAGCTCTGCTCTGGCTGCATTTCTGTGCCCTCTGGCTCTGCTGGGGGTGGGGGATGTCTGCGCTGTCAGCCCTGTGCTGCGGGGAACTGGGCTGAGACCAGCTCGCCTCTGCGTCTTCTGGGCCACACCTCAGAGGCCCTCGCCCCCGGAAGCTGAGTGAGTCAGCTGGGGGAGGGCAGAGCTGGTGAGAGAACCCAGGAGTCATGATGCCCAGCCCCTGTGCTGTAACCCCCAGACCCTGCTCCCCTCCCAGAGCCGGGACAGAACTAGGGTTGCCAGGTGTCCGGTTTGCAACCTGAACTCCCGGTCGAAAAGGGACCCTGGTGGCACCGGTCAGCACTGCTGACTGGGCCACTAAAAGTCCGGTCAGCAGCACAGCAGGGCTAAGGCAGGCTCCCTACCTGCCCTGGCTCCGCGTGGATCCTGGGAAGCGGCCGGCATGTCCAGCTCCTAGGCACAGGGGCAGCCAAGGGGTCTCTGTGCACTGCCTCCACCCTGAGCATCAGCTCCATAGCTCCCATTGGCCGGGAACGGTGGCCAATGGGAGCGGTGGGGGCAGAGCCTGCAGCTGGGGTCAGTCTGTAGAGCTGCCTGGCCACACTTCCATCTAGGAGCCGCAGGAACATGCCGGCCACTTCCAGGAGCTACCTGAGGTAAGCACTGCCCGCGCACACACACCCCGCACCCCAACCCCCTGCCCTAGCTCTGAGCCCCGTCCCGTCCTCCGAACCACTTGGCCCCAGCCCAGAGCCCCTGAACCCCTCATCCCCAGTCCCACCCCAAAGGCCGCACCCCCAACCGGAGCCATCACCCCCGCTCCCCTAACCCCCTGCCCAGTCCTGGTGAAAGTGAGTAAGAGTGGGGGAGAGCGAGCGATGGTGTCAATCAATTAAGGTGGTGGGGTATGACTGGTTAAAGAATTGTTTTGCAATGTGCTAGGATTAGTTAGAAAATTGTTTTGTAATATTTTAGTAAAATGATGGTTAAGGTCGAGCTAAGCAAGACTCAAGTTTCACTACGTAAAGGTGGGTCCAAAAGGAAGTTCTTTGGAACCAACTCCAGGACACAGCCCCAAGGTCAGAGCTGCCAGACCTCAACACCTGCCAATCACACCGTGTGGAAGCTGGAGTCCCCCAGATGACCTGACCCTGGCTGGCAATCAAGAAAAGGTCAGCTGCCTTTTTGGGAGTGGTGAGTGGTGAGCATTGTATGCGGAGCGGGTGCATTCTGTTTTGGTGACTGTCAATAAATAGAGGTTAAGGATATTCCTGTGTAAGGCTCTTTCACTGGTAAAAGACCCCACAAACCTGCAGAGTGTGAGGTTACGCCCTGAGCCCACGGAAGGGTAATGGTGGATGCCCTAGAGCGTGAGGTTACGCCTGAGCCCTAGGAACTGGGTACGGGTTGGTGCCCCTAGAGTGTGTGAGTAACGAAGTATTGTGTGTGTAACAGTCCTTCTCACACAGGACTGGAGTCAGGATTGTCACCCCCATTTAACAACAGGGGAAACTGAGGCACGGGCTAGTGAACGTGCTTAGAGCCAGCCCAGGCGGCTGAATGGCACCAGGCCTGAGCTCTGGCCCTCCACAGGATTAGCTCGGGTCTCAGGCCAAAGAGCGCCATGCCCCTGCACCCTGCCTGTCGGGGCTGGCTGGGGCTGGGGGGACAGACCTGGTGGGGCGGGTTGACCCCTTGGCGCCAGCATGGGCAGCGTGGCCATGGGGCATGTGGCAGCCTGGACGTGGGACACGTGGCCTGGGGGAGTGGGGAGCTGATGGGCTGGAAGCTGGAGGCCGCTGTTCTGTTTCCTCAGAGTCACTTCCACTGGCTGCAGGCTCAGGGCGTGATTCACCCTGTGACAGCCGTCAGGAGCTGGCCGGGATGGGAGCAGCAGGCACCGTGCTGGGGCCCTGAGAGGCAGCCGCTGGAGATCACTGATGCTGTGTCACCCTCCAGGAGAGACTGGCCCTTCTGCACCAGCCAGCCCCATCTGCAGGTGGGGGGGAGGGGCGGGGGGGTCACAGGGTACAGCTATGGCAGGGCTCGGTTTAGCCTGGGGAACCCTCAAGTTCATCTCCTTACTGAGGCATTGTCTGGGCCAAACATGGCTCCAGAGCCCCCCCCTTTCCCCGGATTACCCCCCCTCCATGAGCTGCCCCTCCGCCCCCAGGGGTGCAGAATCCCCCCTGCCCAGGCCGCTGGCTGCTCTGGCTGGCTGCAGAGGGGATTGTTCCCCCGTGCAGCGCACAGGCCCTGCCCACAGAGCCACGTGCAGCCCTCAGGTGCTGCACTGCCTCCTGCTGGCTGCACAGGGGTCCTGCCCGATCAGGGAGCCATGGGGCTCACCTGGCCAGTGCAGATACAAGAGCCTGACCCAAAGCTTTGCTGGTGAGTCCACGGGGCAGGGAGAAACTTGTCCCTGCTGAGCTCTGTGCAGGCCCTGGGGAGCCGTGCCCTGGCACTGCCCTTCAGGCCAGGCTTCCACAGGTATGTAGGTGCCTAACTGCTGGGGTTCAGTGGGACTTTGGTGCCTAAATCCAGCCCTTAGTTTCCCGTGCCCCAGTTTCCCTCACATGATGAGGTTAGTGGCCCTGCAGTTGGGGGCGGGTTGTGAGGATAAAGGCACTGAAGCCCCTGAGGGGCCCAGGCACTGGAGGTATGGGGGCCACCTTACCCAGAGCTGGCAGGATGGGAGTGGTGCTGGGTTTGGGTGCGCCCTACAGCAGGGCTCAAAGAGCCACCTCTGCCTTCCTCCCCGGAGCCCACAAGCTGACTGTTGTCGCTGTGGGTTTTATCCAGTTCAACGCACCGCCCTGGCATCACCGTGCAGGAAAACAACCCGCCCACTCCCTGGTGCACAGCTGAGCTAGCTGTGCCGCGGGGACCTGCCCTTTGCAGCCGGCGGGGCGTGGCCCAGTGCCAGCTGCAACTTGGGGCAGCTCTGCCTGTCTGTGCTGGGGCACCAGCGCCACTGGGCTCTGGGCTACTGAGGCCTGAAACTGCCGGCGCAGAAAGGCCTGTGTGCCCCTTTCCTACGACAGACACCCCAGGACCCTGCGTTAGCAGGGAGCCCCGGGGTCACGGCGAGAAGGGCAGAGCCACAGCCATGGGGAGAAGGAGCTGCGGCCTGTGGCCATGATAGCAGATTGTGGGGAACGGGGTCACTCTCCAGTGGGGCAGGGTCGCCCCTCTGCCCTTCCCCCTGGGAAGCTGTTTGGGTCAGGGGAGGCACAATCTGAATCTGGGCCTGGCACTTTGCTCAGCTTTGAGTGACACCTTGGCCCTAGGGGCACTGGGCTGGGGGGGGCAGCCCCTGGGGGGATCAGCGCCTGTGCCAGTGGGGAGGCACCTCTCTGCTCTCAAGCCACCTCCTGCATTCAGATGCCCTGTGAGTGGGGCTTGTAGGCAGGCTGTGGAGGGGTCAGCCTGGGAGGGATGCTGCGGGGGCTACAGGGGGTCAGCCTGGGCTGGGCTGGGAGGATGCTGGGGGGTGACGGAGGGTCTGGCTGGGCTGAGCTGGGAGGGATGGTGCGGGGGGGCGACAGAGGGTAGGGCTGGGAGGGATGGTGGGGGGGCGACGGAGGGTCAGGCTGGGCTGAGCTGGGAGGATGCTGGGAGGGTGATGGAGGGTCGGGCTGGGCTGAGCTGGGAGGATGCTGGGGGGTAATGGAGGGTCGGGCTGGGCTGAGCTGGGAGGATGCTGGGGGGTAATGGAGGGTCAGGCTGGGCTGAGCTGGGAGGATGCTGGGAGGGTGATGGAGGGTCGGGCTGGGCTGAGCTGGGAGGATGCTGGGAGGGTGATGGAGGGTCGGGCTGGGCTGAGCTGGGAGGATGCTGGGAGGGTGATGGAGGGTCGGGCTGGGCTGAGCTGGGAGGATGCTGGGAGGGTGATGGAGGGTCGGGCTGGGCTGAGCTGGGAGGATGCTGGGAGGGTGATGGAGGGTCGGGCTGGGCTGAGCTGGGAGGATGCTGGGAGGGTGATGGAGGGTCGGGCTGGGCTGAGCTGGGAGGATGCTGGGAGGGTGATGGAGGGTCGGGCTGCGAGGGATGGTGGGGGGCAACAGAGGGTTGGGCTGGGCTGAGCTGGGAGGGATGCTCGGCTGTAGTGGAGCTACAAAGCTGGGGGTTGTAGTCGAGGAGAGAGGTTGTCTTCACGGTGTTGCTCAAGGATTGTCTTGTAGGCAGTTGGTGCTGTGGGCTTGTGTGGAAGAATGAGGTGGGCAGTAGAGGTGACTGGGTTGGCAGTACCAAGATACCTGCCTCCATGGTGCTGCAACCAGCTTGGCTGGGGAAGCACAGGGCTGAACTTACAGCTGATGTCCCCAGTCCAGGCCAGATAGGTGCATGGTGCAGTGGAACCCAATGGGTGGGAGGAGACTACCTCTCCCCCCATGGCGCCCTCACAGACAGCCAGTGGGCAAGGGGCAGCTGTCTATGCCCGGGGGTCTTAGTGTTTGCAGTGTAGCTGTAGCCAAGTGGGGCCCAGCATACAGAGGGGGCAGGGGGGAATCTCTTTCATTGGACCAACTTCTGCTGGAGAGAGAGAGCTTCAGAGCCACACCAAGCCCTTCTTCGGGTGTGAAGTTCTCCCAGCTCACAGCAAGGGGCAAGTGCACAGATTGCTCAGCGTAAGGAGTCAGCACATGTTGTAAGTGACCTGTGAGGTGTGGTGGTGTGTTAACACCGCTGCAGGGGCAGGAGAACAAGGGGGCTGGTGGGTTACAGGTGGTTGTAATAAGTCGGAGAGCCAGTGTCTGTTCAGCCCATGATTTTCAGTGTCTAGCCGTTAGGAATTGAGCCTTAACCACTAGCCCCCCTTTTTGTCCTATGTTAACAGGCCACTCTACCGCGCCTGGCCCCTTCCACCATTTGCTAACTGTGACGGTGCACTCATATGATGTTATGAAAATATGCGAATGAGCGTGAATATGATGTAACTGGAATATGCTTCATGCAAAAGGTCTCTTGTAAGGTATCATTACAAAGCTTATAATCTACCATGTGTGTTCATCCAATGTGTATAAATGTATCATTCTTGTATCTGAAACTAGAAATATGAAATATAACTCTGAGGTCCTATTTGTAATTACGCAAAGTGTGGGCCATTAATGGTGGCTTGGAATCTTGATGGCTCCCATTAACCAGGACAATTGGTTGTAAATGGCTCTGTTTACTTGTAAGTCTTCCTGTATACGTGTGCTAGCAAGTGGGTAATGAAGTCTTACAGTGACATGTGATCATGTCACCTGAACTGGAATCCATCTTTAACCTGGTGCTTTTCCATTTAGGAACCCAGAAAGGGACAGAGGATTCCTGCCTTGTGCAAAAGATGTATAAGGGGGTGGAACAGAACAAAGGGGGCTGCAGTCATGAGAAATCCCCTAGCTACCACCTGAGCTGGAACAAGGGCTGTACCAGGGGAAAGGATTGTGCCCAGACTAGGAAGGCGTCCAGTCTGTGAAAGAAGCTTATTGAAACATCTCTGAGGGTGAGATTTTATCTATATTCAGTTTTCTACTGTATTAGGCTTAGACTTGCGTGTTTCATTTTATTTTGCTTGGGAATTTACTTTGTTCTGCCTGTTATTACTTGGAATCACTTAAATCCTACTTTTTTTATTTAATAGAATCACTTTTTACTTATTAACCCAGAGTAAGTATTCATACCTGGGGGGGCAAAGAGCTGTGCGTATCTCTCTATCAGTGTTATAGAGGGCGAACAATTTATGAGTTTACCCTGTATAAGCTTTATATAGGGTAAAACAGATTTATTTGGGGTTTGGACCCCATTGGGAGCTGGGTATCTGAGTGCTGGAGACAGGAGCACTTCTTAAGCGGTTTTTAGTTAAGTCTGCAGCTTGTGGGGGATGGGCTCCCACCTCATCTCTAGGGGATCAGTAATAGCTGTAGTGACTAGCAGCTCCAGGGCACTGGGGCAGGAACAGCCCCTTCCCACTCCCCCGAGGAGATAGCAGCCTCCAAGCATCCCCTGGGGCAGGTGTTTATGTGACTGCTCTGCCCCAGAGAAAGCCCCCAGCCCTGCCCTCCTACATGCTTCACCAAAGCCCAGCCACTGGGAGCGGGTCCCCTGGGCTGCCTGCCTAACAATGGCCCAGACCTGCAGGGCTGGGAGAGACCCTGAGCGATGCCAAGGGAACCCCCCTCTCCCTCTCCAGCAGGATGCCCAGCCCCATGGCCTGCAGCCTGGAGACAACTCCTTAGAGCCACCCCCATCGGGAGCCAGCCCAGGACGTGGGCTGGTCCCGGAGTCACTGCTGCACTGCAGCCCCTCCTCGCTGCTACTGCTACCCCCAACCCACTGCTGCCCCCTTGCACTGCCAGCCCCATTCCCTGTGCTGCCCTGCCAAAGCAGGATGGCGGTGGGGGCAGAACAAGGTAGGGGCTGGGTCAGTGCAGGTCCCATTTCATCCATCTCCTCTCTGAGTCAGCCAGTTTTTCCAGCCTCTCCCAGTTGGCCTGGGTGCCATCACTTGCTGGCAGTTTCCGAGGCTCCTGGCCCAGGGAGAGTTAGGTTTCCAGGCATGCCTGGCACCTGGAAATGCAGGTTCTGGTGGTGGGGGGGCACTGGGGAATGGAGCCCCCCTGAGCCTGGCAGACAATCCCTCGGGCACCCGTCCCAGCGTGGTGCTGGTGGTGGGGTGCTCAGTGCACTCTGTAGAGCCATGTTGTTATTGATGTGGGAAGCCGTGTTCACCTCCCCAGGCAACAGAGCCAGGAAATAGAACCCAGGAGTCCTGGCTCTCAGCCCCTCCCCCTTCCTGCTGTAATCACTAGACCCCACTTCCACCCCAGAGTTGGGAACACAGTCCTGGAGACCTGATTCGCTGTCCCTCTGCTCTAACCACTTGACCACCTGCCCTCCCACCCGTGAAGAAGGCAAGGGAGACTTGACAAAGGGATTCCCTATACCAGCTCTCCAGCGCCATCTGCTGCCCCAGGAGCCCGGTTTGTTTTACAGAGGCCCTGGCTTAAGCATTTATTTTCAAGATGAAAATTTTTTGATGAAACACAAGAACAAAATCAAAACAAGTGTTTATATTAAAACAGAGTGATTCTGCAAAACAAATGGCATTATAACTTATTGTAGCCTTTTTTGGAGGCAAAATGTTTGAGTCTCTTATCTTTCTCAAGGCAGGACTAAGTATTATCTAGACCATCCCTGACAGGGGTTTGTCCAACCTGCTCTTAAAAATCCCCAGTGATGGAGATTCCACCACCTCCCTAGGCAATTTATTCCAGTGCTTCACCACCCTGACAGGTAGGAAGTTTTTCCTAACGTCCAACTTAAACCTCCCTTGCTGCAATTTAAGCCCATGGCTTTTTGTCCCATCCTCAGAGGTTAAGATGAACTACACCACCATCCTCCTGGTTTCCAGAAAGGCTCAGCCGGCACGGGGCCCTGCTGCTTGGCAGAGGAGGGTGAGGGCTGGTCTACACGGGCACTTTACAGCGCGGCAACTTGCTCACTGGGGGTGTGAAAAAACACCCCCCTGAGCACAGCAAGTTTCAGCGCTGCAAAGTGCCCGTGTAGACAAGGCCCCAGGCTGGGAGCTATTCCCCTCGTGGAGGTGGGTTTTTTAGAGCGCTGGGAGCCCCAGCGCTGTGCCCTGACCACACAAGCCTCGTTAAAGCGCTGCCACAGCAGTGCCAGTGTAGACTAGCCCTGAGACTGGGAGGGGGGAGGAAGAGCAGGGGGCTCTTCCTCTTCTCCCCTCCCCCCTCTCCTGGCCATGCCAGACTGTGCTGTCCTTGGGGCAAGGACCATGGCCAATAGCCAGGGCTGGTGTTCAAGGACTGGGTGGGACAGGCTGCACAGTGCCTGAGGCTGAGGAGCCAGGCCATTTCGTCAGGAGCCAGGGGTGCTTTGCCCTGAGGGAGGCTGCTGCACAGGGGCACGCAGATCCCAGCTCCCCCTCACGCCCACAGGGTGGGCTGCACTCTGCCGTGGCTGGGGAGGGGTCGCTGGTGTAAGGGGCGGACTCAAACCCTCCCTCCAGAGATCACTCCTGTCCTGTCTCCCACAATGCCACAGGGCCATGCCTACCAGGACAGCATCTTGAGGGGCAATTGCCACCTCGCCGCCCTCCCAAGCCAAAGCGAATGGGGAGTCCCCCAGGGACCCAGAAACAAACCAGGCACTCTAAAACTCATCCTGCCATCCCCAAACCTAGTGACTCCAGCCAGCCACCCCGCCTTGGAATCCGACCTTGGCTCAGCTCACTGGGCAACATCCACCCCAGAGCTTAATCTGTTCCCCCCCGGCTCGTCGTATCCACAGTAACAGGATAAGGCCTCTAGCTTGCCCTTCCCCCATCAGCTGCAGCTTACCTCAGGAACAGGCCTGCCCCAGTGCTCGCTGGTTACAGATAAAATGCCAAATTAACAGTTGGGTCGATACTTTATTTTTGCAAATAAGAAGTATACCTGCCACCCTCCCCGCACCTGCAGCCTGCAGGGCTTCGTGGGGATTATTCACTCCACAGTGGAGTGGGTTGTGGCTAAATGCTTTTATCCTCTCAGGCTGAAACACAAACATGAGGCTGAGAAAAGCAGGTCTGCAAAGAACCCGACTTAAACAAGTCTGGAAGCAAAGCCCAGAAGGAGATTGCACAGGCAAAGCCTCAATTGCAGCCTTCCAGCCACACAGCGCCTCGGAAAGCGTGGAAAGAAAGAAAAGCAACTCTCGGCCCCGTGGGGTGCCCGCCGCATGTGAGAGGAGTGAATGCAAGGGCTGCAAACGCTGCCTGCCCTTCAAAAGTCCCAGCATTGACATTCTGAAATAAGGTTTCCATTAGGCGGTCTGTATTTCACAGCCAACATGAAATAGACAATTCACTGATGCTATTGACAGAAATATGCTGCTTCTTAATGTGCCATAAAGGGGTCAACAGTGTTTGAGATGCTTCTCCAGCCTGGTGGGATGGATGCTCAGCTTCTAGGCTGCTCTAAATGCTCCGCACATAAATAAAGGGGATTTCAAACTCCTGTCTGACAAGCACAGCTGCAGGCCTTGGAGCCGTTTGTGCTTTAAAAAATGTAGTCACAGGCAGCAAAGATAAACAAGGAGTCACACGCGTTATGAGAACCCCAGCTCTGCAGGGACCTGGGAGGGGTTATTTAAAAGTTTATTCCCCCACCTCCCCAAATCAGACATTTTTACCTGGATTAATTCTGGCAGGTGCTTGAAGTGTTTGTTTCCTTTTGCAGGACCCAAAACACAATTTTGAGACTATTTTAAACGGACAGCTAAAAAATGTGATCAAAGCAAAGGTAGCAGAGCTGATGCACCGCAGCACCAGGGAACTTAACACTTTCTTAAAGAACCTTCCCAAAGCGGAATTGTCCTAGGGACTATTCAAACGGTGAGCTCTCGCTTCAGCTCAAGTTCTAAGGGCACAGCACCAAACAGCAACAGAACAAACCTATCCCAACGTAAAAGTTCTCTGCTTCTGAAAGCCAAACTCGTGTGACATGCATGGCTGACTTGTAAGCCTGGGTCCTGCAAACATGTATTTAATGTATTCAATGGGACCACACGTGACTACAGAGAAGCACATTTAGATAAGCCTTTATACAACCAGGTTTAAGTCACCTTCTTTGTTAGCTCTGGGCCACAGCTGGCTGCTGGCATAGATTGCCATCGCTCCAATGTAGAGTTCTGACAGTTTCCCCTAGCTGATGATGTCCTTCTGTTTTAAATTGTGTGTCACAGGCTTCAAAACTATGGGGATTTTTTCTTTCATTCATGAAAGATTTTAGAAATAGCTTCCAAAAGAAAAGTGTGAAGAATTACAGACAAGTGTTCAAGGAACAATCTCTGTTTACACTAAACTGGTAACAGGTTCATATTTTCAATAACTGACTTAGGATGGTGAACTCCTTTGATTTTCAATGAGCTTAGACTCAAGTTTCTCATTCACTTTTGAAAATGGGATTTAGGTCTTGGCTATCAAGGGAATCCCATGAAACTGACTGATATGTTTTGCAGACTGCCAAGGCTGAAGATTAGGTTAGTCATTGTGATTGGTATTTTGTTGACATGTAAGGTCAGTGTCTATGTTATTACTTTACCACAAGTTATACAAACTGAGGAAGATACTGACAGATGCAGTAGCTAGTGCACTTCAGACTCAACATTACGTTCATTAGAATTGGTAATTTGGTTCAAGCTAAGGCTGGGGGGGTGGGGTTGGTTTTGTGACAGAATAAATTAGGAGTCTTGCTGTTTTACGAGACAATGGAATTTATGTTGAAATCTTAATTTTGTATTTCCTAATATTGTTTGCATTGGAAACTGAGAAATGAGTGATGGGCATGACTGGAACTCAGGTCAATGCAGCTGTTTGGGAATAGTGATGCCAGTGGTGTAACCCGCCTGCAGGGGCACTCTTATTCCAGTAGAAGAGTGGGTTACTGGGGGTGGTTTAGCTTAAACCCCTTCCTCAATTGATATAAACCAAACCAAGGCCCTTTGGATACTGAACTCAATGTCCACGAGCATCAGACCCATGCAGCTAGAAAGTCTGAATTTTAACCATTCACTTAAACCAAAAAATATTTTCCCACACCAACAAGGCCAAAGGCTCTTAAGTAATTTAAGCACTGGAAATGTTACCTACAGCCTAAAATCTATTTGTGCTGTTCTAGGTTGCCACTACTGGGGGCTCATTTTCCTCTTGCTAGACTGGATCAATTACCTCCTTTAAAATCAGATTTATTCTTCAATGCACCACCTTGTTAAAGGCATACACAGCTCATTCACACCAATCTCACTATAATCTAGAATTCACCAGTCGGTGCTGGAGGTAATGTAATCTACCATTCTGAGACGATGGAATTCTTGAGAGCAGATAGGGCTGCTTATAGGATTAGAGAGATGCTATAAACAGGTTATTTTTCTCTTCATTTTTGTTGGAAGACAAAGGAAAAGGAAATAAAATGTCCTGCTAAAGTGGTGTAAGATGACAAGGCAGTGTGAGCAATCCAAAAAGCAGGTTTTATTGAAATACGAACAAAATTACAGCCATGGACAGCTTTTAGGAACAGCATTTCCAAAACATGGGGAACAAAACAAAAGCTCAAACTCAGGTTATTTTCACCCCTGAGAAATGAACTAAACTCTTAACGGTGTCTCTTTTCTCTACATGGCTCATTGTTTTAGCTTTATGCAGTGTAACATTACGGCACTGTGCAACGCGCAAACAAACGCACAGTGATGTCCCCAAAAGCACTTAAAGTGCAGCCAAAGCAGCTCCCTCCACAATGCTGATTTGAGCGCGTTTGGCCAGGTTTCCCGGTAGCCTCCATTCTTCTTCAGGGGCGCTCCTGGGTAATCTTGAAAATCTGCTACCAAGTTGTGGGACCCCATTTTCACAAGTGCATCTAACCAGCGCAGGAATGGTGGCCCAGCGGCTATTAGCTAGTACCACTGTTGCTAATGGCCCTATGTACCCATAATCAGACTAGCAAGTTGTAGGTTTTCAGCCCATCCTGAACACTTCCACAAATAAAACTTTAGCTCAATGCACTTGTTTTTTGTTTTTGTTTTTTTTCAATAAAGGAAACCAGAGAGTAACTTTTGCCAACGGGCTTCTCAAACTTCCCTTGTTTCTAACCCTGGAGGAGCATCAAGTTGCTGGGTGGTCAGGTGAAGCTTTCTTGTAAGGAAGACCACCACTGATTTATCCTGCATACAGACGTTCCGCCCCAGCTCACTGCTGTCCTGTGCCTTGAGACAGTCACTCCCACCACCGCGAAGCTGCTGCGACATGCTACCACAAGTGCAAGGGCACCAAGGAACTGGGCCCCGTCTCTCTCTGCAGGAGGCACTCTCCAAACACCAGATCTGGCTCCGATTTTGGAAAAGGGCTATATTTCTACACAAGGCAGATGGTGCTGGGCAGTCTCTGACAGCATAGCCCTGGTTTCCAGCTCAGGTACAAGTGCCTTTGGTGGGTCCTAACTAACCCAGGATAACTAACATGGAGAGAGGGTTGAAAAGAATCAATAGGATTGATTCCTCACAATCCAAACCCACAAATGAAAAATGTGCGGGTGTTAGAGCAGCAGAGAGCTTGTAACCTCAAGAGACAAGAGCAGCTGAGTGCAGAGTTCAGGAGCGCTTTGCCTAACTCTGCCAGAGCAGAGAGGACATCAGAGTAGGTTTCCTTTTCTCTAAGATGTCCCCTTGCAGTTGCAGTACCTTATCTGCAATCTACTAGATAAAAGGTTATAAACAGCTTGCTTCTATTGCAGTTAGGCTCCCCCAAACTGCCAGACCCCTTTTGGGTATGCTTTGAAAGGGGGAGGGGTGTGTGTGTGTGTTGGTTATTTATTGCATGGATCTTTTAGATCAAAACTCAACCCAGCTTCTGATAACAAGTTAGCTGTAAGGTCACATGTACATGTTGTTAACGCCCTACTAAGGTGGGGCAGGCAGGGTAAAGTCAGAGCTTGTCAGTATGAGTGCTGCAGGTGACAGGCTGGGACAAGACACAGCATTGACTGACAACAGGGGATTATTTCCATGATCACACAGTGGGGGAAGGGGTACTCTGCCCTAACCCCAGCTGAGAATTTTCTTGCCCTTTAACACTGGAGAGTGGGGGTTTGAGATACACGCAGCTTTGGCCTAACTGCTCCACTGAAGCCAGTGGCCTAACTGCTCCACTGAAGCCAGCGCCTTCCACTAGCGTCACCAGGAGCAGTCAGGGTCTCTACACACGGAAGTCTCCCAGAATAGCGACATCTGTCTCAGGCCCCATGCAGACATACTGTTCTAGAATACGAGTGCCTTTTTCTCATTTAGCTTAATCCACTTTGGAGGTGGATTAAGTTTTAAACTAAATTAGAAAACGATAGTCTTATTCAGCAGTAAATGTCCACACAGGGAGTTAATCCGGAACAGCTATTTCAATAACTTTCCCACTGTAGACAAGCTTGAAGGCCAACACCAAGCCCTTTGGGAAATCCCAGCGGTAGCTCCACGCAACGCTGTTTCAGTTCCTGCCCTGGTGCTGATGGGCATGCTCAGTGTCTGAGGTCTGTGCACCTTCCTGCCTCCACAAATCTTTGAGGCAACGCATCAGAATAGCTAACCTAAAAGAAGTCCCATGACATCTGTCCTCTGGAGGAGAACATGCTGACCTAACAGGACACGCAGAATGTATTCTATGGAGGCGTTACAGACTGCGCCAATCTGGAGTGCAGAGGTTAGTGACATGCTGCCACTATGTACAATTGTTAGGGAGAGTTATTCTGCATACACTGGGATCTTCACAGACTAGTTTTAATGGCCAAACTAAAGATGTATAGTTTGCTTTGCTGCTAAGAAGCTGACTACCTAACTCTGCCCTCAAGAGAAATATGTTCAAGTTGCAAAGACTTAAAAAAACTACGCAACAAGTTTTATAACAGAGCTGCTGCTAATGGAGGGGAAGGTGCTACTTACCCGTTATCACAACTTTTTAGACATTGCTCTCATCAGGTTTGCAAGTGGGACCTACTAAACCACAATGCCAGGAGTGGAACACTGAAATCCCTCCCAAGAGAGTATCTCGTGGATACAACAATGGGTGTATGAAGAGCTCACTAACCAGAGCACATATTTATTTCTTGTCAGAATGGCAGGGTGGCAAAAGCAGATTTTGCTACACTTGCCTTCTGACCAAACACACTTCACTCCCTCAAAGGGCCAGCCCTATAGTTGTTTCCATGGTGACAAGCGGATGTCAGGCGCAGGATTATTCTTCCTGTACAGGATCAAGCAGTGATGCTCGGCTAAGAGCAAGGAGGGGCCTTTGCTCTTTACTCAGAATATCAAATCTCCTCTTTTGTGCGGTGGAGGGGAACAGGACAAGACAGGTTTGACGAGAATGTGATGGCCAGATCCTATGTCTGGCTGACATGCAGATGCTGGAGCCAGCTGGGGATAGAAATATCTTCTAGTGTAATTAATGCCGGCTAAGGACTACTTGAAACTACGCTGACTACCACAGTTCTCCCGAGACTGCTCTTTGGGCCAAGAATGGCTGGAGCGTATGTTGCTTTAGGGAGGCCCACTCCAGCACTTCTCTGCCCAGGAGAAGGGAGCAGGTAGCATGAAACTCGTTATGATGTCAGGGAAATTCCTGGCTGCCCTCTGTTCCCTTTGCTCTGCTGGACAGACACAGATGGGACAGAGCTACAGACCAGGATCTGGCTGGATATTCTCACGCTTTAATGTTGTCCAGATCACGTGACACCAGGTGTTAGACTGGGTGGATGTTCCAGGATGCGTAATGTTCCTGCCACCCCAGCCCTGTTCTTACAACAATTAACATTCCCTCACCTTCTCCATGAAGCACAAGGACACCCACACATGCCCCTGCTCAGAACTAAATGGCACTCTCTGTGACGGAGTACAAAAATCATTTGCAAGTCCCCACAGCCCAAGAGAGTCTGAGCGAGACTAGAGAGGGGCACCAGGCCAGAGGTGCTCAAGCAGCGGCATGCACTGGGCATCACATATGTGAAGTGTGGTGTTAGGGCTGCCACGGTGGGAGGGCACAGTGCAACTGTTTTATTGATAAGGCAGCCACTTTTCAGCAGAATCCCCCATCCCAGCTCTCTTACAGATGAACTTTTAGGCCTAATCTAAACAGCAATGAGAATATTTTGTTTTAAGACTTTTTGCTTTGACTCCCCCATACACCATCTACAGTCTGAATGGCAGCTCCTTTTTCACATCTAGGTGGGTGCGCATAACAGGCAGGCCTTAGAGCTACAGCTGATCTGATCCTGGGACACACAAACACATTCAAGGTCTCTGGAGGGAAACAGAGGGAACCAAACATTCAGGTGCCTAACTCCCCATCGGGGAGAGATGTACCACCGAGAGCTTACCCCCAGTGTGAGCTCACATGGAGCAATGGTCTGACCTGGCACAGCAATCCCTATGAGAGGGACGTACCATCAGCACCATGCAGTGGTAAACAGCTGCAACGCATTTAAATCCAAAGACATGCAGGGCTTGAGCAATGATTTACACAAACACCCTACAGGAGGTAACTTGTAGAGCATGCTGATCCAGACAGTTTGAACTCTGCTAGCTCCTTGGCATCAGCGTGTGTGGAGTTAGTTTTTGAGGGTTTGATCTCTGATATCAAGGGTTAACAGCATTCTGTCTAATTACCTTGGTCGGGATAATTTTGGGACAGCAGCCGATATGTGAAGAACAGTTCTGCAGGAAGGTTAGGGCTGCGAGTGCTTAGCCAACACAGAGGGAATTTATAAGTCTGAGTCTCCTAACCAGCACCTCACATTTCTAAAGGAAACAGATGATGAGCACTCAATAGCAGCCTCTTCTCTGGTCTTCAGTTACCGGCTCCTGCAATTAGATTAAAAAGCAAGACATTTTAGATAGTCAACAATAGCAGCTCTAACATCATCCCCCAGTTGTAAGCAACAGACAAGCTGCTTTGGACTCAGTCTAGGTCCACAAGCTACCCCCTCACCAAAGTCAATCACTGTGTTGAAACGCAGACACTTGGACTGTTCTTGCACACTCGTGCTCACAGCCAGGCAGTTTGCGGTCTCCCCAAAGCAGCGACGCAGCACTCCTCATGCTACCACCACCAGAGCACAAGCAACTCCTGTACTAGCACAGGGAGCTAGCGTTTTGCTCCTTGGTCAGCACACCAGGGAGTAGGGGAATGGGACTGGAGGCCTGGATAAGGGCTTAGGGGCCCTTTCATATACACAGAGAAGGGGGCAGTTTATTAGACAAACTGTTCTCTGTTTACAAGCAACATGCAGGAAAAGCTCCTTAACTGGGGGAAGCAGATGTCTGACTGCTCTATATAGAGTCCCAGTGTATGGTGACGATGCTCTTATTCCTGCCCCTTTGGTTGTGCTCATGCAAGATCAGGACTAGTGCCCAACCTGAGCCCAGAGCTCAGCATTAGTTCCTTCCCAAAAATAGACCCAGCCTGTCTGGCTGGAGCTCCAACACCTTCAGTGGAATGAAAACCAAGCAACCGTCCTTACTGCTGTGTCTTTGGGAGCCGACCCAGCAGAACAAGGCTGATGCCATGCATCAGCCCATAGTGCAATGATTCATTAAGAAAGATCAAATATGAAGCACAGGTACGTTCTGTAGGTCTCCAGGAAGCCCTGCTAGACTGGATCCTCACCACACCTTGGCTAGAAAGCTGGCTAAAGCTTTATATGACCAGCTGCTCTATTTGGGCATGTTAAGGGTCGTTACCACAGACTTGGAGTAAGTCCTTTAGCTCACTCTCAACCAATCCAAATGTACACAGACACATCTGAACTCATCTCCAGTGTGTGTTTATCAATGCTGTGACCTTCAGGCACTGAGCTAAGCCATTCCCGCTTTCACCCAAGTATCCTCCTTAGAAAACCTCATCTCACAAGATTAATGTACTAGAAAATCTAATCAGATACAGGTGCACACAATCCCAAGGTGGCCTGCCCATACAGCGACAAGACTGATTGCAGGTTTTGTCTGTGAAATGTTCCAGTACCTGTCCAATGATACGTGTGGACTCTCCACCTGAAATCAGGACACCTACTGTCCAGCATCTGGAAATGGTCGACTATTCCATACCACAGCCAGCCAGCCCATAGTGATGACCGTAGCAAAAGCTGATGAGCAGTCATTTTTCAAGTACCAATTTCCCATCCATGCACCTCAGCATAAAAAAAAAGCAGAGGGCTGCCGACAACGCACCCTGTACTCCCTAGACACATGCACCCCGCAGATTTTATTGTGAAATTGGTACAATATCCTGGGCTGCCTGGCTTTTTAATCATGGGAGGTGATTAAGCATCTGGTTGTACCTAACCGGTCTGCTTAAAAAGGAGTCCAAAAGAGGTGTTTTCAAGGCAAAATGCAAGCTTCACTGCTGCTCTAAGTACTGGAACATTTTTAAAGTTTAGTTCTGGCTTGAAAAGCGAGGATATTAGACAGTTCCCTTTACTCTGACCTGCCACTTATGTGCATTTGTTTGTTATCTTTCTGCTTACTTTACTGACCAAACTACTTCTGCTAGCACTGCAAAGCCAGCAAAGCTGAGAGGGAGAGCTGGCTTGCGTATAGCCAGATTAGTCAAACTGAGTTCCAGCTGCAGAATCTCTAACTCTTGGCAATGCACAAGCCAGCGTGACTTTCAGATTCTTACTTGGATTCTAAGCTCTTTGGGGAAGGGACTGTCTTTTTGTTCTCTGTTTGTACAGCCCTTAGCACCATGAGATCCTGGTTGTAACAATGATATAAATAATATCATCATGAATTTTCTGGCCTAACACCTGAGGAAAACTTGGGAATTAATCATCTCTCTCTTGTTCCCCCGCCCATGTGTTTTATGTAAGGCTGCTTTTGACAGGACAACTGCACTTAAAGGGTAAAAAAAAATACCCTGCTTGGTGCAAAGAAGGAGTTGATTAGCATAGTGTATTACAATTTTCAGATTTTTCTTAAATCAGATTGCAACCAGACTATTAGACGTTATGCTTTTGAAACGTACTCATCGCTCAGCACCTCAGAGTTACAGTTACATGAATCCTGACCTACTAGCTCAAAATACAGTGATAAAAATAAACTACAGAAATAAGCTTCACACCAAGCCCCCATTTATGTGGAGTGTGTTTTGTACTGCAAATAACTGTGTCCATGATGCTGCATTCTCAGTTCATTCACGCTTTCGCCTGGCAATTTACAGCAGGCGTCAAGTAACGTGTGTATTTCAATGGGGATCTCCTGCAAAAGTGGAGGCCTTTTTTTTTAAACTGGCAAATTCCTACCCAAAGTGTAAACCGTAATAATGCTATTTTGTGCTTCTCCATCACCTTTCATCTGAGGATGCGTTATAGGTTGCATGTTTATCTTCTCAGCTAACTAGTAATACTTAACTTGCAGGGTAAGTATTACCATCCCTCCATTCTGTAGATGGGGAAACTGAGGCACGGGGAGCTTAAGTAACTTGCCCAAGATCAAGGAGACAGTCTCTGTAGCAAGAGGGGCTCACACTGGGAACAGATGCTCAGATCACAGAAACTCTGTCATATACTCAGAAGTAAAAGACCATAATCCTCCCTAATGTTTAAACTAATGGCTACTTCAAAGGAATTCTCTTGCAAAATCTTGCTTTCTTTCAAGCCACAGGCATTCCCGGAACAGGACAGCTTTATGGCCAGTCCGTCAAGGCTACAGTTTGACAAGGGGACCAAGAAAAACGCTCAATGGGTCACACCTCCTTCCAGTTAATGCTTGTTGCTGTTTAAGGGGTAAAAGATTTTCAATTAAGTATAGTGTAAGTACATGAAACTCCCTCCCTAAGATCCAAATGGCATGGAATACCACCAGGCTGTTTAATAGTAGTTACCCTGAACTCAATGCTTTGGGAATTGGGCTCTTGGGACATTGGGCAACTGAATCAGTTTTTAAAGAACAAAACCTTGTGAAGAGTCATATGTGGCAAGAGCTCATAAGAGCTGCAATACTGGGTCAGATCATATTCCATCTTGCTCAGTATCCTGTCTCCAACAGTGGCCCCTACCAGAGCTTCAAGGGGAGTAAACACAACAGAGCAATTATGGAGTGATCCACCCCTCTCTTCCACTCCCAGGTTCTAGCAGTTACAGATTTAGAGTCACCTAAAGCATGGGGTAACATCCCTTATCATCTTGGCTAATAGCTATTGATGGAGCTATCCTCCATGAACTTATCCAATTCTTGCTTAAGCCCAGTTACACTTTTGGTCACCACAAGATCCCATGTCAATGAGTTCCACAGGTTAGTTGTGCACAGTGTGAAAAAGCACTTCCTTTTGTTTGTATTAAACCTACTGCCTATTCATTTGATCAGGTGACCCCCTGGTTTTTGTATTGTGTGAAATGGTAAATAATGCTTCTCTATTCACTTTTTCTACAACAATCATGATTTTATAGGCCTCTATCACATCCCGCTTAGTCATCTCTTTAGTCTCTCCTTGTATGGAAGCCATTCCAGACCCTGGGTAATTTTTGCTTCTCTTTTCTGAGCCGTTTCCAGTCCCCACAGCCTGACATCTGCGGTTCGGAGATCCTCGTCCCCTCCACTAGCAGGACATGTGGCGGACAGGAAAGCACGGCAGCCATGCAGCAAAGGGCTGAGACAGGGCATTCAGAGTAAGGCATGGAGCTGAAGCTCAGGATCTGACTTTGGGAGGGATAACAGCCATTTCAGCTCACCAGGGATGGACTCAGATGACTGAGAAAAATGCCAAGTCTTGAGCCCACACTCCCCAACAACTACAATAGACTCATCCATAGACACCATTGGGAACAGACCCAGGCTTGTATATAGGGGAAATTACCAACATTTACTCCAGGGGGAATTTTGTGCCACAACACAGTGCAGAATTTGCACATAATTTCATTTCCCCCCCTCCTCCCAGAGCAGAATTAGTGCTGCAAAGCTGCTGGCTGTCAGTAGCAGATGCGGGACCTAGCAGAGCCTGGCTCTCCAGCTTGCAAATACATGACACTGCCAGGGCGAGGGGGAGCTGGACTTTTCCATGCAGGTGCAGTTCCCAGCATGTCCTGAAGGAAGAAAGTGGCATGCAGGAAACTCTGTACAAGCCTGGGACCCAGCATCAGGCTGTTTCTCCCTCTGGATCCCTGGGTTCTGGGTAGTAGGGGGTGCAGGTGTCTGGGGGACTAAGGGGGTGCCCCACAGCTGGACTCTGGGAGGGTAGGAGGTGTGGATGTCTAAGACTGGAGGGACAGAGATTTCTCCCAAGATGGGCCCAGCTGATGTGTGTGACACACTCAGACAGGTGCCCAACAAAAGCATAACAGAGAAACAGGAACTGGGTTGTTGTAGGAGTTTCTTTGACTCTCTACTCCTGGGGGAATCTTTTTTGCTGTCTGTATTGTTACAGACATACTGGCTGACAGGTAGTTTGAAATAAGATACCAAAATAACTGAAACTGATGTGATTATATTATTATTTTGACAAATAAAATATACAGAATTTTAAAATACTGTGTGCAGAATGTTTAATTTTTTAGTGCAGAATTCCCTAAGGAATACACATTACTACACCACTATGTGGGTGCCTTCCTACGTGAACCCTTATTCCAAACAATGGCCTTTTTAGTTTAGATTACATCCCCTTGGAAGTAATACTGGTAGGTTTTCCTGCATAGACACACCCTAGCTCTGAGATTTCAATCAAGTTTTGCAAAACCAAACCAAATGCTACAGCTGCTACACACGTGTACAGCTTCCATTCTTGCCAGCAAGTTAAAGAAGTATGGGCTGGATGAATGCACTATAAGGTGGGTAGAAAGTTGGCTAGATTGTCGGGCTCAACGGGTAGTGATCAATGGCTCCATGTCTAGTTGGCAGCTGGTGTCAAGTGGAGTGCCCCAGGGGTTGGTCCTGGGGCCGGTTTTGTTCAATATCTTCATAAATGATCTGGAGGATGGTGTGGATTGCACTCTCAGCAAATTTGTGGATGATACTAAACTAGGAGGAGACATGCTGGAGGGCAGGGATAGGATACAGAGGGACCTAGACAAATTGGAGGATTGGGCCAAAAGAAATCTGATGAGGTTCAATAAGCATAAGTGCAGGGTCCTGCACTTAGGACGGAAGAACCCAATGCACTGCTACAGACTAGGGACCGAATGGCTAGGCAGCAGTTCTGCGGAAAAGGACCTAGGGGTGACAGTGGACGAGAAGCTGGATATGAGTCAGCAGTGTGCCCTTGTTGCCAAGAAGGCCAATGGCATTTTGGGATGTATAAGTAGGGGCATAGCGAGCAGATCGAGGGACATGATCGTCCCCCTCTATTCGACATTGGTGAGGCCTCATCTGGAGTACTGTGTCCAGTTTTGGGCCCCACACTACAAGAAGGATGTGGATAAATTGGAAAGAGTCCAGCGGAGGGCAACACAAATGATTAGGGGACTGGAACACATGACTTATGAGGAGAGGCTGAGGGAACTGGGATTGTTTAGTCTGCAGAAGTGAAGAATGAGGGGGGATTTGATAGCTGCTTTCAACTACCTGAGAGGTGGTTCCAGAGAGGATGGTTCTAGACTATTCTCAGTGGTAGAAGAGGACAGGACAAGGAGTAATGGTCTCAAGTTGCAGTGGGGGAGGTTTAGGTTGGATATTAGGAAAAAATTTTTCACTAGGAGGGTGGTGAAACACTGGAATGCGTTACCTAGGGAGGTGGTAGAATCTCCTTCCTTAGAAGTTTTTAAGGTCAGGCTTGACAAAGCCTTGGCTGGGATGATTTAATTGGGGATTGGTCCTGCTTTGAGCAGGGGGTTGGACTAGATGACCTCCTGAGGTCCCTTCCAACCCTGATATTCTATGATTCTATGATTCCACTGACTTCAGTAGCAGCTATCCCCGAAGAGCTACAACTGTGTTGAGCTCCACTGTGCCAAACTCAGACCTGTTTGTAAGCCTCGACTTTTGTTCAACCAATAGCGGTGACAGGTTTCAGAGTAACAGCCGTGGTAGTCTGTATTCGCAAAAAGAAAAGGAGTACTTGTGGCACCTTAGAGACTAACCAATTTATTTGAGCATAAGCTTTCGTGAGCTACAGCTCACTTCATCGGATGCATATTGTGGAAAGTGTAGAAGATCTTTTTATACACACAAAGCATGAAAAAATACCTCCCCCCACCCCACTCTCCTGCTGGTAATAGCTTGATCAACTTGATTATCATACACATTGTAAGGAGAGTGATCACTTTAGATAAGCTATTACCAGCAGGAGAGTGGGGTGGGGGAAGGTATTTTTTCATGCTTTGTGTGTATAAAAAGATCTTCTACACTTTCCACAGTATGCATCCGATGAAGTGAGCTGTAGCTCACGAAAGCTTATGCTCAAATAAATTGGTTAGTCTCTAAGGTGCCACAAGTACTCCTTTCGAATAGCGGTGAATAATTTAAATGTCAGATGCTACAGTAATGGGGGCAATACATGGAGCCTGACAACCTTTGACACAATGCCACCTACAGCAAAATAAAACCTGGTTACAGAAGACACTCCATCCACTACAGAAATGCAGCTGCTTCTAGGGAGGATTGTGTTACAGAGCTCTCCATCTCCACTTGCTGATGGTGGTAATAAAAGCATTTCAGTTTATGGAGGAGAATGCTGACACACGGAATAAAAATACAGAGAAAAGTTATCCCGTTCCACTTTGAGCTAACATGTAGGTCCCAGCTTACAGCATGAGGAGACCACCAGCCATTGTACTTACTGCTTTTCCAGGATAGGCTATATGGCAAGGACTTGGGTGCTCTCATGCCTGACGTTAGGTTATTCTTTTGTTCCATTATTACGCTGGACCCAGGGCTGAAAGAGATCAAATACGAATTATCCTACACATGTGTACTTCTTTTAGCCAAGTACCTTTTACTATAAATATTCAAGTATCTTTCTAAAACTGAAGACAACAGAGTATGTTAATTTAAATAAACCTTCATGCAATCAGAAGAGTTACTTCTCCTCACAAAGGCTAGAGAAAAGTGTACAACATGTTGATGCCATCTACTTTGACTAAAATCCCCAGAATCAGTCATCCAGACAAGAAAGAAATAAGCCAAAGACAGCAAGAAAAAACAGAGTTAAAGCTTGATTATCAGTATTGCACTGCCCTCAACTGAAAATGGCATCTCAGCACACATGCCCTAGTCATCTCTATACATGCAGACTTCATGCAGACGTCTAACAGTGAATGCCAGTGAAAATGAGATAGGATCAGAGGCTAAAATAGGGAAAGAACAAGTTAAAAATTACGTAGACAAGTTAGATGTCTTCAAGTCAGCAGGGCCTGATGAAATACATCCTAAAATATTCAAGGTGCTGACTGAGGAGATATCTGAGCCATAAGCAATTACCTTTGAAAAGTCATGGAAGACAGGAGATTCCAGAGGCCTGGAAAAGGGGCAAATATAGCGCCAAATCTCTAAAAAGGGGAATAAGGACAACTTGGGGAATTACAGACCAGTCAGCTTAACATCAGTACCCGAGAAGATAATGGAGCAAATAATTAAGCAATCAAATTGCAGAATCCTAGAAAATAATAAGGCAATAAGGAACAGTCAGCATGGATTTGTCAAGAACAAATCATGGCAAAACCAACCTAATAGCTTTCTTTGACAGTGTAACAAGCCTTGTGGATGGGGGAGGGTAATGGTAGATGTGGTGTATCTTAAGTTTAATAAGGCTTTTGATATGGTCTCGCATGACCTCCTCATAAACAAACTAGGGAAATACAACCTAGAGGGAGCTCCTACAAGGTGGGTGAATAACTGGTTGGAAAATCGTTCCCAGAGAGTAGGTGGCTCACAGTCAAGCTGGAAGGGCATACTGAGTGGGGTCCCACAGGGATCAGTTCTGGGTCCGCTTCTGTTCAGTATCTTCATCAGCAATTTAGATAATGGCATAGAGAGCACATTTATAAAGTTTGCAGACAATACCAAGCTGCAAGGGGTTACAAGTACTTTGGGGGATAGGATTAAAATTCAAAATGATTGGGACAAACTGGAGAAATGGTCTGAAGTAAATAGGATGTGCAACACTCCATATTCATCATAGTATTATTATTAGGATGATTATGGCATAATTATGATGTTTTGTACAAGATCGGTCATGTAAGGTGTCATTGGAAAAGTTATGATTTGCTGAATATGATTATCCTATTTGTATGCATGTATCATTTTTGTATCTGAAGTTATGAATATTGACTAGGTATCTGTATTTCAAAGGGGCTTACTCTGGAAAACACCCACAGCCAGCCTTTCAGGTACAACAATGAAGAAGCCAAACAGTGCTAATGGCTCATCAACAAAGACAATGGGCTGTGGAATAGCTTAGCCTTCCTGTGGAAGGCCAGTCTGTAAGTTATGGCTGCTATGACTCTGCAAGGGCATGTGACCAGACCATGCTTCTGGACTCCATTTGGGGTACCTGAATTTTTCCACAAACTGGTCTGGGAACCAAGTTTGAAACAGAGCTCCTGCCATATGAAAAAGCTATATAAGGCAAGGAGTGACATCGTTGGTTGTTTTTCACTTCCCCACAACTCAACAGAGAGAAGCTCTAAAAGAAAAAGTCTTGGAACAGGGTAGGAGATCCCAAGCTGCAAAACAAATGCAGCTTGTCCCTTAAGAATCTGCAAGCCTGACTGTATCATCAACCAGGGTGAGAATTTGTTAATTCATATCCAATCTTTCTAGTATTTTCGGCTTATAGTTTGCAGTTCTGTTTATTTACTAGGTAATCTGCTTTGGTCTGTTTTCTATCACTTAAAATCTCTCTTTTGTAGTTAAACTTTTTTGCTTTATCTAAACTGGTATGCCTGTGACCAAAGCGTCTGGGGAAAAATCTCAGCCTGGTTAACACAAGTATGCATTGTCCTCTCCACATTGAAGGAATGGCGAACTGGGTAATAAATTCATACTGATTGGGGTTTTGATCAGGGCGGGATGGTACAGCTCTGGGGTCCCAGACTGGGGGTTATTTTGGCTGTAGCCTCTCTATTGCTGGATCATGCAGTGGCTGTCCAAAGCCTGCATGAAACTGCAGCTGGGTGTGTCCCTGCCTGTGTGAATGCTGCTGGGAGTGTAGGTCCAGGAGCAGTCTATAGTCTGTCACAGCAGCACAGTGCTGAGAGGGAGCCCAGGCTGGTGAGTCAGTGGGCTCAGTGGAACCCCAGTCCCAGGTGGCACCCCTGGGGGAACCCGTCACAGGATGAAATTCAATAGGAACAAATTCAGAGTACTCCACTATCAGTTGCACACATACAAAATGGGAAATGACTGCCTAGGATGGAGTACTGAAGAAAAGGATCTGAGGGTCATACTGGATCACAAGCTAAATAGGAGTCAACATCATTCTGAGATGCATTAGCAGGAGTGTTGTAAGCAAGACGCGAGAAGTAATTCTTCTGCTCTAGTCCAGGCTGATTAAATGTCATCTGGAGTATTGTGTCCAATGATTGGTGCCACATTTCAGGAAAGATGTGGACAAATTGAAGGAAGTTCAGAGAAGAGCAACAAAACTGATTAAAAAGAAAAGCCACTCCCAGTCTCTATTTAAGCCTAAATTAATGGTATCTAATTTGCAAATGAATTCCAATTCAGCAGTTTCTCGCTAGAGCTCACGAAAACTCATGCTCAAATAAATTGGTTAGTATGGGAGTGGCTAAGTCATTATGCAAGGTAGCCTATTTCCCCTTGTTTTTTCCTACCCCCCTCTCCCCCCAGACATTCTGGTTAAACTTGGATTTATGCTGGAAATGGCCCACCTTGATTATCATACACATTGTAAGGAGAGTGGTCAGTTTGGATGAGCTATTGCCAGCAGGAGAGTGAGTTTGTGTGGGGCGGGGGGTGAGAAAACCTGGATTTGTGCTGGAAATGGCCCACCTTGATTATCATGCACATTGTAGGGAGAGTGGTCACTTTGGATGAGCTATTACCAGCAGGAGAGTGAGTTTGTGTGTGTATGGGGGTGGGGGGTCGGGTGAGAAAACCTGGATTTGTGCTGGAAATGGCCCACCTTGATTATCATACACATTGTAAAGAGAGTGGTCACTTTGGATGGGCTATTACCAGCAGGAGAGTGAGTTTGTGTGTGTGTGTGTGGGGGGGGGGCGGAGGGTGAGAAAACCTGGATTTGTGCTGGAAATGGCCCAACTTGATGATCACTTTAGATAAGCTATTACCAGCAGGAGAGTGGGGTGGGAGGAGGTATTGTTTCATGGTCTCTGTGTATATAATGTCTTCTGCAGTTTCCACAGTATGCATCCGATGAAGTGAGCTGTAGCTCACGAAAGCTCATGCTCAAATAAATTGGTTAGTCTCTAAGGTGCCACAAGTACTCCTTTTCTTTTTGCGAATACAGACTAGCACGGCTGTTACTCTGAAAACTGATTAAAGGTCTAGAAAACATGACCTATGGGGGAAGATTGAAAAAAATGGGGTTTGTTTAGCCTGGAGAAGAGAAGACTGAGGAGGGACATAACGGTTTTCAAGTAGAGAAAAGGTTGCTACAAGGAAAAGGGAGAAAAACTGTTCTCTTTAACCACTGAGAATAGGACAAGAAACAATGGGCTTAAATTTCAGCAAGGGCGGTTTAGGTTTGACAGGAAGTTTTTCCTTTTGTCCAAGTGGTTGAGCACTGGAATAAATTGCTTAGGGAGGTTGCAGAATCTCCATCACTGGAGATTTTTAAGAGCAGGTTAGATAGACAGCTGTGAGGGATGGTCTAGATCAGTGGTTTTCAAACTTTTTTTCTGGTGACCCAGTTGAAAAAAATTGTTGATGCCCGCGATCCAAAGGAGCTGGGGATGAGGAGTCTGGGGTGTGGGCTGCGGCCAGGAATGAGGGGCTCAGAGTGTGGGAGGGGGTCAGGGCTCTGGGCTGGGGCTGCAGGAGGGGGCTCTGGGTTTGGGGGGTTCAGAGCTGGGGCAGAGGTGTGGTGTTACCTCGGGAGGCTCCTGGTCAGCGGTGCAGCTGGGGTGCAGAGGCAGGCTTCCTGCCTTTCCTGGCACCGCGGACAATGCTGCACCCCGGAAGCGGCCAGCAGCATGTCCGGCTCCTAGGCGCAGGGGTGCAAGCAGCTCCGCATGGCTCTCGCCCACAGGCATTGCCCCACCCAGCTCCCACTGGCCGGGAACTGGCCAATGGGAGTGCAGAGCCGGTGCTCGGGGCGGGGGCAGCGCATGGAGCCCTGGGGCTCACCCCCCACCTAGGAGCTGGACCTGCTGCTGGCTGTTTCCAGGGCGCAGTCCAGTGTCGGAACAGCTAGGGACTAGCCTGCCTTAGCTGGGCAGCACCACCGACGGGACTTTTAACGGCCCGGTCAGCAGTGCTGACGAGAGCCGCCGCGACCCAGTGCCTTTCATTCCGCAACCCAGATCTGGGTCACGACCCACAGTTTGAAAACCACTGGTCTAGATAATACTTAGTCCTGCCATGAGTGCATGGGACTGGACTAGAGGACCTCGAGGTCCCTTCAGTCCTACAATTCTATGTCACTGTTACAGGCTGTAGAAGTTCATATGTTGATGACCTCTGATTAGACAGGTAAGGCACAGTACAATGATTTGGGTGTTCAGGGGTGAGACAGAGATAATGACCAGACACATTATGCTTCATTTTCCAATCCCGCATTGTGATTACACAAACAACAAAATGATTATTTCTGACTCAGGCCATGAGAGATTAGATTAGCTGTCAGAAGTTTTAGGCTTAAACAGCTGACATCAGTCTGCATTTCTATCAAGCCCAGCGTAACAGTTTAGTGTTTAATAACCCCCCCCACAAATACAGAACCAGTGGGGATTGAACCCAGGGCCATCAGCACTAATAGTACTATAGTAGAACTAGAGGAGTAACCATTATCTGGTAGCAACAGTATGTTCGTATACTCTCATATGGATCTGCCACTAAAAGGAGACAGGAAACATTGACCCAGGGGCACAGGAATGTTGAGTCATGCCAGTGGGAACGCCCCCACCATCACCCCAAAAATAGGATTCATAAAGTAAATTGCATCTTCCCAACAACACAGCAGCATGAGTTCAAAGTAGTCTGAAAGCACATCATTTATGGAAAGCACTGTCACAAGAAATACACCTTTTGCTACCTGTTGTTTACGCCACTACTGAACGTGCCCCAAACGAAAGTAGAATTTGATTGCTCCTGTAGATCTGCCAAAAGGAAACAGACATCACTGTGGCTCAGTACTGAGTAACTTCTGCAAGCGTCATAGCAACATCAAATAAGAAATACGACAGAGACGCTGCTAGGTTTACAAAACGGAATGAGAATTTTCTAAGGCTTGGCATAAGTGACAGCAGAGCAGACATTTAACTGAGAAATATAAAGTGTAAAGGTTATCATCAATTTCCATTTTCATCAAAGCACAGATGGTGCAACAGACTATATGGAAAACAACAGAAGTTCTGTAAAGAATAGAAGGCATGTGGAAGAGCCTGTGAAGCAGGGGAACTTAATTTGTTCACGGACAGTATAATTGGGTGTCCCAACACATGATCTGTGCAGAAGGATCTATGGGACCTCTCTCTCCTAGTCCATGTGACTTCTTTGGGGACAAGAAGAAGGGAATAGCAGGCGCTGACAGCCCGTGTCATCAACCTACTTCCTTACCTCTATCCCAATCTTCATCACATGGGGGCGGCTGCCACATGCTGACAATGTTCATCTTCTCTCCCTGGCAGTTATTTGAGTGACTCACTTAAAGCAAAGAAGAGTCTTAGTGAGAAAATCTTTTTGGATAAAATAAAATCCTATTTTAGGTACATTAATCATTTTTTGACCTAGCTGTAGAATAGCTCTAGGCCTTGGAGAGGAGCAGCATACACTGGAAGCTGATCAGGTACTCCCCTAGTCTTAGGAGCAAAACTCTTGAGGCCAGGGATGGGCATCTTGAAGGTAGCAAAGGGATACAAAATCCATGAGAACCCTTTGGTGGGCCATACCTTAAGAGGCTATATATTGTCTAACTCAGAAAGGTTTGCTACAACACCGAATGTTTGGCAAGCCAAATCAAATGATCTGGCAGGGTGGATGTGGCCCCCATTTGCCAATGCCTGTTTTAGGCCTTTTCTAAAGCTAAACAATTCTGCACACATCTTTCAGCAATGGTGCAGCTGCTCCAACATATGAATTGAGAGAGGGTTCAGGTGTGTTTCTACTGTCATGTCACAAAAATCTTCTCAGGGTTTTTTCACTACTGTCATGCTCTAAGCCCTGTCTACATTAACATGCACATCATTGCTATCTTCAGTACAACTCTACATTTGCCAGAGAATAGGTACGTTTTCCAGTGTAGTGATAGCCATATAGATATCAGTGGGGGGAAGAACTGGAACACGACCCACATAACCAAGTGATTTAGGTGCTGGGCTGACAGACCTGGATAGTGAACTCCTCATCACAGAGCAGACAGCATGGGCAGTGGTAGGGAAGCTTCTCCATAGTCCCCTCCCCAACTTGCCCCACTCTGAACTGGAGGAACCCAACTCCTGTTGGGAAAGTTATTCAGCCTCCCTGGCTCAGTCATGGCTTTTCTGCTAAGATAGTCAAGTAGGATGTAACAGAAGGGAGGATTGTTATGATCTAGACACTTGTCCATTAAGAACTGGACTGAGACCAATTTATTTCACATATGCCACTAGACAGGCTATAAAGATTTTTGGTCACTATCAGGTCAGATCTGCACTGGAGACCCACCTCTCTCATGGCCACTATCTTTCCTCTCTAAGCCATCCAGATTCCCAACTAGATCTCATTCAACACACACAGTTTATGGCATAATGCACAGTTCCCATTTTAATGCTAAAATCTCTGGCAGATAACACATGTAATGCAAGCCAGTTGCCTCTCAGATGCTTAGGAGAATTTGCATGGACACAGAATGAATGAAACTCAAGCCTTCAAGGACTCCTGCTACTTCAGGATCATGAAGCACTACAGGTAAAGGGTTGCTTATGGAATAATAGAGCATTAAAACAATCTAACATTAACAGCAAAAGTTACGTTAGAACTCCGTTAGCCCAAGAGTTCCCAAAGTGAGTTTACAGAGCCAAAGGAGTCTACTATTTTCTCACCAATGTCTTCCTCAATGCAGCTTTTGTCATCACAGCTTGATATATGACGGCTGATCTCAGCTCGGGGAACCTGATGGCGGGCATTAAAGGGGCATGTGGCTAGCTGCTTTGCAATTTCAGGGTGGTTCTAGAGAAACAGAAAAAGCATGTGCTATCTCACTGAATTCACCCAAACCCTTGTGTTTTCTAATCACCAGTGAAGGGTTTGTGCAATCTGCATCCTGAAATAGGTTGAAAAAATTAAAACAAGGAAAATCAAACTTAGTTCAGGTCCTGAGCACAAAAGCAGTGGAAAAACAGCAAAGCATACGCATCCTTTATGATACAGCCTATGTTTGTTTATTTTTACATTTAAACTACGCCCTGAATTTATCTGACTGAAGATCAGCCCCAGAACAAGCACAGTGAAACTGTTGCAGTGTCAGCACTGGCATGGTTCAATGCACAGATGAAATTGCCCTAAGAAGCCGACCTGGGGAGTAAGTGCTTTGAAACCCTAAATAATTCAGCCACTTTATTTTTAAATTAAGTAAGCGACAAACTAGAGAACAAGAAGAAAGTCAAGGAAAGTGTGAATGATGGAGGCAACCTAGTGACAGAGGATGTGGAAAAAGCTAATGTACTTTTTTTGCCTCTGTCTTCACGAACAAGGTCAGCTCCCAGACTACTGCACTGGGCAGCACAGCATGCGGAGGAGGTGACCAGCCCTCTGTGGAGAAAGAAGTGGTTCGGGACTATTTAGAAAAGCTGGACGAGCACAAGTCCATGGGGCTGGATGTGCTGCATCCGAGAATGCTAAAGGAGTTGGCGGATACGACTGCAGAGCCATTGGCCATTCTCTTTGAAAACTCATGGCGATCGGGGGAGGTCCCGGATGACTGGAAAAAGGCTAATGTAGTGCCCATCTTTAAAAAAGGAAAGAAGGAGGATCCAGGGAACTACAGGCCAGTCAGCCTCACCTCAGTCCCTGGAAAAATCATGGAGCAGGTCCTCAAGGAATCAATTCTGAAGCACTTAGAGGAGAGGAAAGTGATCAGGAACAGTCAGCATGGATTCACCAAGGGCAAGTCATGCCTGACTAATCTAATTGCCTTCTATGACAAGATAACTGGTTCTGTGGATGAAGGAAAAGCAGTGGACGTGTTATTCCTTGACTTTAGCAAAGCTTTTGACATGGTCTCCCACAGTATTCTTGCCAGCAAGTTAAAGAAGTATGGGCTGGATGAATGAACTATAAGGTGGATAGAAAGCTGGTTAGATTGTCGGGCTCAGTGGGTAGCGATCAATGGCTCCATGTCTAGTTGGCAGCCAGTATCAAGTGGAGTGCCCCAAGGGTCGGTCCTGGGGCTGGTTTTGTTCAGTATCTTCATTAATGATCTGGAGGATGGCGTGGATTGCACCCTCAGCAAGTTTGCAGATGACACTAAACTGGGAGGAGAAGTAGGTAGGCTGGAGGGTAGGGATAGGATACAGAGGGACCTAGACAAGTTGGAGGATTGGGCCAAAAGAAATCTGATGAGCTTTAACAAGGACAAGTGCAGAGTCCTGCACTTCGGAGGGAAGAATCCCATGCACCGCTGCAGACTAGGGACCGAAAGGCTCGGCTACAGTTCTGCAGAAAAGAACCTAGGGGTGACAGTGGACGAGAAGCTGGATATGAGTCAACAGTGTGCCCTTGTTGCCAAGGCCAATGGCATTTTGGGATGTATAAGTAGGGGTATTGCCAGCAGAGCTAGGGACGTGATCGTTCCCCTCTACTCGACATTGGTGAGGCCTCATCTGGAGTACTGTGTCCAGTTTTGGGCCCCACTCTACAAGAAGGATGTGAAAAAATTGGAAAACGTCCAGCGGAGGGCAACAAGAATGATTAGGGGACTGGAACACATGACTTATGAGGAGAAACTGAGGGAACAGGGATTGTTTAGTCTGCGGAAGAGAAGAAGGAGGGGGGGATTTGATAGCTGCTTTCAACTACCTGAAAGGGGGTTCCAAAGAGGATGGATCTAGACTGTTCTCAGTGGTACCAGATGACCGAACGAGGAGTAATGGTCTCAAGTTGCAGTGGGGGAGGTTTAGGTTGGATATTAGGAAAAACTTTTTCACTAGGAGGGTGGTGAAGCACTGGAATGGGTTACCTAGGGAGGTGGTGGAATCTCCTTCCTTAGAAGTTTTTAAGGTCAGGCTTGACAAAGCCCTGGCTGGGATGATTTAGTTGGGGATTGGTCCTGCTTTGAGCAGGGGGTTGGACTAGATGACCTCCTGAGGTCCCTTCCAACCCTGATATTCTATGATAAGTCTCTGCCTGCGCTAGAGCTTAAGTCTTCGCAGTTAATTTAACCCTCCTGAAACAGGAGGGAAGTTACTCAATGTTCCAGCTGAGGCCACATCTATATTGGGAGCATTTTGCCAGGATAGGTAAACTAGTGTGGACATAGAAGAGCACTACTGGCCCCCACTGAATGAAGAGCCTTTACCCTTAGAAAAGAGCAAGAATACAAAGAGGACGAACCCACTGCTCAGGCTTGCTCTGCATGGCTTTTATATTACTAGAGCTATGTTGGCTAGGGGTGTGATTCCTCACCAATACAATCAGACCAGGACATCATCTTTACACGTGGATGCAGTTATACCGGTATAAGTGCGCTTATACCAGTACAACTAATATACACTAGCACTGGAGAGCTTAAAATAAGATACTAGACTGAGAGGACAAAAGAAAGGAGCAGATTCTCCTCTTAAATATACAGCATTCTCGCCCAGGATAGAAGACTGAGAAGAGGGACTTGCAGACAGATGTACACTGAATAGAGTTATTAGCAATATAAAAAAAAGATGGCTTAGCAGCTCTCCTGCTCTGATTGCAAAGTAAAGAATTAACTGCAACATCAGATCACTTCTGCTTTGGCCAGCCAGAAGGCATCCATATAACACTGGCTGCATTTGCTCCATGGCCTGAAGTGGGAAGTAAATACCCTGGTCCCATGAGTGAACTGTTGGAAGAGAATAGGATCCCATCACTGAGCTAGGTATTCTGAAGAACCTGTTTCGCCTTTCTTCAGGGTAAATGCACTGATCTGAAGTGCATTACTAAATATGAACTGGATGCTTTTACGAAGTGGTAAATGGATGAGCGATATAAATATGAAATAAAGACGGCTTCTTCCAGCCTAATAGCAAGTGAATGCATCCTTCTAGCAAAAGGCAGCACAGCATACTGAGCTCACCATGCATTAGCATTTACAAAAATATGATTTCCCAAGTGCATTAGAGCCTTAACATCCCATCCTACCTTCCTGCACTTTATAAGATGATAGGGAAACCGACAGGCCCTGATTTGATGATATTTATCATAGGGACATTGTATTAACCTCTCTGGATCCAAAGCATCAACTGGAAGCGAAGGAATAAAAAGACAAAAGAAAAAACATTCTGTAAAACAAGATCTAAGTTCATCATCAACACAATTAACAAGAGTGGAAACATACTAGGTACTGGAGCAGCCCTCTAACAGGGTTAAGCCATCAATTTTTAATAGCCGAGACAAAAATGCTAAACTGCTAAGTTGGCACTCACTGTGTGTACCCAACCAAATTCACTTCGGATTTTGGGTGAGTAGAATATTAAATTAAAAATGAGGAAAGGGCAATCAGTAGTGCAGAGTGGCCAGTACATATTAATGACTATACTTATGCAGAACAGTGAGCTAGAAATAAACATTACTATAAAAACCCTTGAAGCTACCAAATTAGCTAGTTGTGCAGTAGTGACATGCTAAGGATTGGCAGAAGCACGGCATTCTGAAGTAAATCCTTTTGCATTTACCTTCATACTCCAAGGCCATCTCTGCTGGATTAAGAAAAAAATCAAACTAAAACAAACATGTCTGGAGTTAAGGATGCAATTTGCACTACAGTGCCCTTGGTCCTGTAAAGTGCAGAGGCTGGCAGGTGCTTAAGAGCCCAACACTCACTGAACATAGTGAGGGCCTAAGTCACAGGCACTTTTTGAAAATGTTCCCTCCTAGTCCATACTATGACCCAGAGACAGGCATGAGTCACCTTAATCACTTAACAGTTACACAGAAGGGACAAGGTAGGGGAGGACCAACTTCTGATAGTGAGAGACACAAGCTTTCAAGCATACATACACCTCTTCTTCAGGATTCAGTTTGTGTTCATGCAGCAGCTTTCTTGCCATCACAAATGTGTCTCCCCTCACGCCTTCCATGCTATTTATCCGCGTTTGTATCAGTGTACAGAGGGCATGCACAGAAAGGAACATGGGCCAACGGACTGTGGGAGGTTTTCTAGATAGCTGGAAGTAAGGGGGACGGGCCAGATTGATTACATAAATCAGTGTTTTTCAACCTTTTTGATACCAGGGACTAGCTTAGAATCATAGAATATCAGGGTTGGAAGGGACCTCAGGAGGTCATCTAGTCCAACCCCTGCTCAAAGCAAGACCAACACCAACTAAATCATCCAAGCCAAGGCTTTGTCAAGCCGGGCCTTGAAAACCTCTAAGGATGGAGTTTCCACCATCTCCCTAGGTAACCCATTCCAGTGTTTCACCACCCTCCTAGTGAAATAGTGTTTGCTAATATCCAACCTAGACCTCCCGCACTGCAACTTGAGACCTTTGCTTCTTGTTCTGTCATCTGCCACCACTGAAAACAGCCTTGCTCTATCCTCTTTGGAACCCCCCTTCAGGTAGTTAAAGGCTGCTATCAAATTCCCCCTCACTCTTCACTTCTGCAGATTAAATAACCCCAGTTCCCTCAGCCTCTCCTTGTAAGTCATGTGCCCCAGCTCCTTAATAATTTTCGTTGCCCTCCGCTGGACTCCCTCCAATTTGTCCACATCCCTTCTGTAGTGGGGGGACCAAAACTGGACGCAACACTCGAGGTGTGGCCTCACCAGTGCCAAATGGAGGGGAATAACCACTTCCCTCTATCTGCTGGCAATGCTCCTACTAATACAGCCCATTATACCATTGGCCTTCTTGGCAACAAGGGCACACTGCTAACTCATATCCAGCTTCTCATCCACTGTAATCCTCAGGTCCTTTTCTGCAGAACTGCTGCTTAGCCAGTCGGTCCCCAGTCTGTAGCAGTGCATGGGATTTCCTTCCTTCCTTCCTAAGTGCAGAACTCTGCACTTGTCCTTGTTGAACCTTATCAGATTTCTTTTGGCCCAATCCTCCAATTTGTCTAGGTCACTCTGGACCCTTCCCTACCTTCCAGCGTATCTACTTCTCCTCCCAGTTTAGTGTCATCTGCAAACTTGCTGAGGGTGCAATTAATCCCATCATCCAGACCATTAATAAAGATGTTGAACAAAACCAGCCCCAGGACTGACCGCTGGGGCACTCTGCTTGATACCAGCTGCCAACTAGACATGGAGCCATTGATCACTACCCGTTGAGCCCGACAATCTAGCCAGCTTTCTATCCACCTTATAGTCCATTCATCCAATCCACACTACTTTAACTTGCTGGCAACAATACTGTGGGAGATGGTATCAAAAGTTTTGCTAAAGTCAAGATATATCACATGCACTGCTTTCCCCATATCCACAGAACCAGTTATCTCATCTTGGAAGGCCATCAGGTTGGTCAGGCATCACTTGCCCTTGGTGAATCCAAAGCTTGCAGCCTTTCTAAACAGTGTCAGGGGGATCTGAGGGACAGGCCATTGAGAAAGACTGACACAGGTACTTAGGACAAATGGCTACTTGTGACGAAGTGGAAAATGTCCTGGTGTTTGTATGAATACTGTGCGCGCCTCAGTTTTCCCTATGTGTTGCACAAGTATCTAGGTGGGGGGATAAGGGTGTGTGACCTTTGCAGATACTCCGAGAGGGAAGGTGCAAGTGCCGTCTAGCTCCCTGGGCCCAGACAATAGTTGTATCCTGGCAACTGATTGCCGGGGCCCATCCTCTGCAAGAGCCAGTTGGAGGAATTGGAGAACAAAGGGAGGTGGAGGCCAGGTGACCAGTTTGCCTGGGGAACAGCATACAAGATGGAGGAGGGGCAACTGGGTGTGACTGTAGGTGGACTGCTGGAGGCTGGTTTCATAAATATAAAGGGAAGGGTATACCCCTTTAAAATCCCTCCTGGCCAGAGGAAAAATCCTCTCACCTGTAAAGGGTTAGGAAGCTAAAGGGAACCTCGCTGGCACCTGACCAAAATGACCAATGAGGAGACAAGATACTTTCAAAAGCTGGGAGGAGGGAGAGAAACAAAAGGTCTGTGTCTGTCTGTATGCTGCTTTTGCCGGGGATAGAACAGGAATGGAGTCTTAGAACTTTTAGTAAGTAATCTAGCTAGGTATGTGTTAGATTATGATTTCTTTAAATGGCTGAGAAAAGAACTGTGCTGAATAGAATGAATATTCCTGTCTGTGTGTCTTTTTTGTAACTTAAGGTTTTGCCTAGAGGGATTCTCTATGTTTTGAATCTAATTACCCTGTAAGGTATCTACCATCCTGATTTTACAGAGGGGATTTCTTTACTTCTATTAAAAGTCTTCTTGTAAGAAAACTGAATGCTTTTTCATTGTTCTCAGATCCAAGGGTTTGGGTCTGTGGTCACTTATGCAAATTGGTGAGGATTTTTACCAAACCCTTCCAAGGAAGTGGGGTGCAAGGGTTGGGAGGATTTTGGGGGGAAAGACGTGTCCAAACTACGTTTCCCAGTAAACCCAGTTAGAGTTTGGTGGTGGCAGTGGATATTCCAAGGGCAAAGGATAAAATTAATTTGTACCTTGGGGAAGTTTTAACCTAAGCTGATAAAAGTAAGCTTAGGAGGTTTTCATGCAGGTCCCCACATCTGTACCCTAGAGTTCAGAGTGGGGGAGGAACCTTGACAGCTAGTCAGACTCCTGGTTTGGGACTCAGGAGGAGACACCCATGGTTCTGGGTCTCCTCAAGTTGAACTTTGCTGTAACTTTCTGCTTTCTGTGCTAACAAGATTCTGCTCTATGCTGTGTTCCAGACGACTAATAAACCCTTCTGTTTTACACCACTGGCTGAGAGTCACTCCTGACTGCTGAAGTCGGGGGTGCATGGCCCCTTTGGAAGGCGTGTAAGGTTTCCCCAGGTGTCCTATTCAGGTGGCTCACTGCAGGGAGCTTATGGTGTGCGACAGGGATGCTGAATGCTCCGAGGTCAGACCAAGGAGGAGCTGAAGCCCAGGAGGCTTGTCCTAGTGAGAGTGTGCCCCAAGGGGTAGTCACACTGGAAGAGGGTCCTGGTCTGGGGGCTAGTCTTCACCAGACTCACTGCAGCTGCGCTAATGTAGGGCAGTAGTGTAAACACACTATGAAGACCAGAGAGCGCTTTCCTGTCAGCATAATTACTCCACCTCAGCGAAAGGTGGAAGCTATGACAGAATGAGAGTGTGTCCCACTGACTTAGTGCTGATGCGGACAGCTCAGGGGGGTGGCTTTTTCATATCCGTGACTGACATAAGTGACAACAACTTAAGCGGAAGCGTAGACAAGCCCTGAACTTCATTCAATGGTTCCAGAGCACCAAGCCCGTGCATCCATGAACTACTATGGGGGGAAAAAGTCCCCAATGCCTCAAACCAACACCATATACCTGGCTAGGCCTCTGGAGAGGGCAGCACCCTTACCCGACCATGGTACTAATTAGGGCTGTCGATTAATCACAGTTAACTCACGCGATTCACTCAAAAAAAATTATTAAAAAAATGAATCGCACAGTTACATTTCAATTGGTATTCCATTGTGTGTGTGTGTATTAAACAATTTCGGATGTTTTCTACATTTTCAAATATATTGATTTCAGTTACAACACAGAATACAAAAGGTACAGTGCTCACTCTATTCTATTTATTACAAATATTTGCACTGTAAAAATGATAAACAAAAGAAATCGCATTTTTCAATTCACCTCATACAAGTACATGAAGTGCAATCTCTTTATCGTGAAAGTGCAACTTACAAATATAGATTTTTTTGTTACATAACTGCACCCAAAAACAAACCAATGTAAAACTTTAGACCTTACAAGTCTACTCACTCCTACTACTACTTCAGTCAATCACTGAGAGAAACAAGTCTGTTGACATTTATGGGAGATATGCTGCCCACTTCTTATTCACAATGTCACCTGAAAGTGAGAACAGGCCTTTGTATGGCACTTTTGTAGCCGGCATTGCAAGGTATTTACATGCCAGAGATGCTGAACATTCGTATGCCCCTTCATGCCTCGGCCACCGTTCCAGAGGACGTGCTTCCATGCGGATGACACTTGGTAAAAAAAATAATGGGTTAAATAATGTGTGACTGAACTCCTTGGGGGAGAGCGGTGCACCCCCTGCGCTGTTTCACCCGCACACTGCCACAGATTTCCTGTTATAGCAGTCACGGATGATGACCCAGCACATGTTGTTCATTTTAAGAACACTTTCACTGTAGATCTGACCAAAGGCAAAGAAGGTACCAATCTGAGATTTCTAAAGATAGCTACAGTACTCGACCCAAGGTTTAAGAATCTGAAGTGCCTTCCAAAATCTGAGAGGGTCGAGGTGTGGAGCATTCTTTCAGAAGTCTTAAAAGAGCAATACTCCAATGTGGAAACTACAGATCCAAACCACTAAAAGAGAAAATCAACCTTCTGCTGGTGGCATCTAACTCAGATGATGAAAGTGAACATGTGTTGGGCCACACTGCTTTGGATCATTATTGAGCAGAACTCATCATCAGCATGGACACATTATCTCCTGCAAATGTAAACAAACTTGTTTGTCTTAGCAATTGGCTGAACAAGAAGTAAGACTGAGTGTACTTGTAGGCTCTAAAGTTTTACATTGTTTTGTTTGAGAATGCAATTTTTTTGTACATATTTCTATATTTGCGAGTTCAACTTTCATGATAAAGAGATTGCACTATATTACTTGTATTAGGTCAAGTGAAAAACACTATTTCTTTTGTTTTTTTGTACAGTATAAATATTTGTAATAAAAAATAAATATAAGTGAGCACTGTACACTTTGTATTCTGTGTTGTAATTGAAATAAATATATTTGAAAATGTAGAAAACATCCACAAATGTTTAAATGGTATTCTATTATTTTTAAGTGCGCGATTACATTTTTTAATTGCTTGACAGCCCTAGTACTAACAGGATATTTATCATGTTGCGTCTGTAGGAAAATGCATTTTGGAGCCAGCCACTGGTAATAAAGTCTATTATGAATTATGGCAAGGACAGGGCCTTAATAAGAAGAGTCACTTCACTGGGATGATCCCCAGGAAATTAATTTAGGCCCAGGCTGCACAAGACATGACTGTAGCTTTATAACCAGTTTGTACCCCACACAGCAAATTTGATCTGCTAGTTGGATCATCCATTTCTCCAGACCACAGACATGCTGCAGCTGGGGGACATAGTCCACTAGGTCAATGTGGGAACCCACAAACCATGATGCACACTGTGGAGGACTGCAAAATGGCAACTTCCTGGAGGTCTTCATGCCTTGAACATCACTGATAAGAACGCTGCGACTTGGCCGGATTGCATACACTAAATAAATAAAACGAACCACACACATCTGCAGTTACGCCCCGACTCCAGCCTTCCTGGCTCACAAAGGTTGGGGCATGATGTAGAGTATCTGCACCCAATACACTGCCTAGAAGCATTTGTCTCAGAACACCCAGTCCCCGACCCAACAACTACATATTATCCAGCCAGTCTCACACCCACCTTGCAAAACCTAGGTATTGTTTCTTGCTGTGATATTGACCCACATCATCCTTTATTGCCTCTAAAGTTTGTGTGGTTTTGAATTGCAAGACCACCACTGCACCTGGTTTTGGGTCCCAGAATGAAAGAAGTTGTGAACTGCTGCTCTAATACACAGAGGCATATATTCACCAAACTTAATGCCTATAGCAGAAAGTTACTCCACTCCCTCCTTTAACCAAGTTTAAGATACTTTCATACTTTCAAAGATCTAAGCTGTCTCTCATTGTATCTTTGCAGGAACCATGAATAGAAATATAGAATTGTAGGACTGTAAGGGACCTCGAGAGGTCATCTAGTCCAGTTCCCTGCATGAATATTAGAAGCCAGCAAAGAAACACTTACCATAGTTGCTTCTAAATCCATTTGACTGATGCTGAAAGAACTGAAGCTTTGTTGGAGGACCCTTTGAGCCAGTCTCTGAGTGTCACTCTCCTCCTAAAAATATCAACCCTACAGACGAAAAATGAGGAGATTCACAGATTTCTAAGGCCAGAAGAGACAATTATGATAATCTAGGAGTGGTTTTTAACCTGCCACCCGCAGACCCCTGGGGGTCCACAGATTATGTCTAGGATTTCCAAAGGGGTCCTGCACCTCCATTCAAAATTTTTTAGGAGTCCTCAAATGAAAAAAAGTTGAAAACTACTGATCTAGGCTGACCTTCTGTAGAACACAAGGCATAGGACTGCCATGAATTAATTCCCATTTGACCTAGAGCAGATCTTTTTGAAATCAAAATTGGATGTCTTTCGAAAATTTGATGGAGAATCTACAACAGTTGGTAATTTTTCCAATGGTTAATTATCCTCACTGTTAAAAATAAACCTTATTTCCATTCTGCATTTTTCTAGCTTCAACTTCCAGGCACTGGAAATAACTTTAAAGTCATTTCAATTTATACATCACAGCTATTAAGTGTCAAAGATCAACTGCACTACAGCAAGTGGTAGACTTTACAGCTACGCTGTGCAGGCATAGGATACAAGCTTATTCTTGGGGGCCCACGTATAATGTAGGGTACCGGGAACCACGTATTCTTGTGCTCCACAGAGAAAAGGTTTCCTCCAAGATGCTAAAATCCACAGATTTTTGTCTGAAACTTCCTCTTTTCCCAATACATTTAAGAGGATTCAAAGAACCAGTTCCCAAGAAAAATTAAGCCATGTATTTGGGCAGCTCAGTTATCTTTTCTTATACACACTTAAAGTAATACTCCATCCTGAGCCCCTCCACCTGCCTGAGAGGTCAACACTTTTACACCTACCTTGTGGCTCATGATCTGTATGAAGAACTTGGTTCCTGATGTTTTAGTTAAAACAAACAAACAAACAAAAAACGCAAAGAGTTAGATTCTCTCCTGTCTTCACTGCAATTCATACAATTTGAATGCATCAGTCCTCTAAAAAAAATCCTTCCCTCCAAGATTATAAGTCTAAATAAGACAGAATTTAAAGGACTGCACAGTCTAGAGACAACCTGAATCTCAGATTTGGTTGCCCATCAGAAAATATGTTTGCTACCCCGCCGGCCCAGCCGGGGAAAGGGGAAGGGGGAGGGAGGGGGAAGGGCTACCCGGCTGGGGGGAGGGGGAGGGGGAGGGACAAGGAGGGGAGGGGGAAGGGCTACCCGGCCGGGGGGAGGGAAGAGGGAATAGGTTACCGGCCCGGGGGAGGGGAGGGGAACCCAGCAGGAGGCGTTACTTTGCGCCGAACCGGAGGCGCGTGGTCTCAGTGCGAAGGCGGCTCCTGGAGCTCCGGAGCAGGCACCGCGAAGCTCCCGCGTCCTGCGCCGTGAGACCACAGCGAGGCTCCAACCCCCCCCTCCCCTCGGGCACCCCAGCGAGGCTCCAACCGCCGCCCCCCTTCAGGCACCACAGCGAGGGTCCAACCCCCCCCTCCCCTCGGGCACCACAGCGAAGCTCCAACCCCCCCTCCCCTCGGGCACCACAGCGAGGCTCCAACCGCTGCCCCCCTTCAGGCACCACAGCGAGGCTCCAACCCCCCGCCCCCCTTCAGGCACCCCAGCGAGGCTCCAACCCCCCCTCCCCTCGGGCACCCCAGCGAGGCTGCTCAAGTCAGCCCGCCCGCGGAAGGGGCGGGGCGGGAGGGGCCTGGGCACTCGGCGCAGGGGTTAGCTGGTGCCCCCCAGGGTCGGGCTTGGATTGGAGCAGGCCGTGTTGGGAGGGCGGTGTGAATGGGGGAGTGCGGCTAAGGGGCCATGGTGCAGGCTGGGACAGCAGTGGTGGCAGGGGATGGAGCGCAGCCTGGATGGTAGAGCAGTGCATGCTGGGAACGTGGGTCAGAGGTGGAGCAGTGCAGGCTGGGACAGCAGCTGAGGGCAGGAGCAGTGCATGCTGGGAACGTGGGTCAGAGGTGGAGCGGGGCAGGCTGGGACAGCAGCTGAGGGGCAGGAGCAGTGCGTGCTGGGAACGTGGGTCAGAGGTAGAGCGGTGTAGGCTGGGACAGCAGCTATGGGGCAGGAGCAATGCGTGCTGGGAACGTGGGTCAGAGGTGGAGCGGTGCAGGCTGGGATAGCAGCTGAGGGGCAGGAGCACGCCTGGTCCCCGTCAATCCCCCTTCGTTTTACTGCTCCCCAGTCACTTACTGCAGGAAGTGCCGTCCACGGGGTGCAGTAGATCCCACCTCTGCCACCAGTTGTCACGGAGTCCCTGGGCGATGCTCTGGAACTGCTCCCCATGAAGCCAGTCAGGACACTGGTGAAGTCTCCTTTCTGTGAGCAGCCTGTCTTCAGGACACACAGCTCACACAGCTTCCACCTTCCTGGGTCTGACCTCGGAGCATTCCGCATCCTCTGCCCCTCCGTGCACTTCCCACAACGAGTCCGCCCAGGCGGGGTCCTGGGGAAGCCAACTTCGCAATCAGACATGACTCTCAGCCAGCCAGTAAAACAGAGGTTTATTAGACGACAAGAACACGGTCTAAAACAGAGCTTGTAGGTGCAGAGAACAGGACGCCTCAGCTGGGTCCATTTTGGGGGGCAGTGAGCCAGACAACCACGTCTGCCCTTCACTCCATGTCTCCAGCCAGCCCCAAAACTGAAACTCCCTCCAGCCCCTCCTCTTCTGGGCTTTGTCCCTTTCCCAGGCCAGGAGGCCACCTGATTCCTTTGTTCTCCAACCCTTTAGCTCTCACCTCGCAGGGGGGAAGGGCCAGGCCATCCGTCGCCAGGAAACAGGGCGTTGACCCTTCTCTGTGTCCAGACCCCTGCACACACCTGCCCTCTAGGGCTCTGCAATGATCATACACCCTTACCCCACCACCTAGATCCTTAAGTACTGCATAGGGAAAACTGAGGCACCCCCACACTATTCAGAGGAAACATTAAGAATAGTCCCACTTTATCACACTGGGTATGAGATTTTGCTGTTTGTGCAGGGAGCTGGGAGCCCCAGGGTGCCCTGTTTAACCCTGGGACTTGATGCCTCGGCAAGAGGCCCTGCAATGAGTGTTGGGCTGAAACCCAGCCAGCTTGGTTAACATCCGGCCCACAACAGCGTCAGATGGAGTGAACAGGCCAAAGTGAAAGCAGAGCCACTCCCCAAGCCTCTGGGAAAGACTGACCTGCCTTGAGGGGCGGGTGTGCAATTCCTAGCTTCTGCCTCCCTCCTGCCTGCTGTTAACGGGAGGCAAACAGAGACTGCAATAAACCCCTCTGGTAGGAACGAGCCTGCGCCACTGGGGAACGGAGCCACCCGGAGCGGATTAAAAGCCCTAGTCCCAGAGCCAGGGCAAGCGTTCTCCTCTGGAGAGCGGTTGGGGACGTCATACAGGGAGGCTTTAGGGCCCAGGGTTCTCATCCTGGCGCTTCAGCTGCTAGTGACCTAGGGCCTCCTGTTCTGCAGCGCTGAGTCCCACAGCTGCACTGAAGTCACTGGGGCAGATCCACTGCTCGTGTCAGTGACCACGGCTCCAGGAACGGGGCTGGAGAATGTGCTGTGCCCCTGAACAGGGCTGGGAGAAACTGCCCCAGCCGAGGTCTGCCCCGATGGGAGCTGTGGGGAGCCCAGTGTACTGGAAGCTGCTGCTGCCCCGGGGTTTGTGATGGACAATGTGGGGTGACGGGGGGGGGGGCAATTCAGCACAAACAGCTCCTTTCGATTTCCTCCCAGCCACCCCAGCATGCCTGGGGACTCCCCTCCCCAATCAATCAAAGCCGAAGATGGGGATCTGAAGCTCGATATGAAGTTACTCCTCCGCCAGCTGATGTAACCCACGTATCTTCTGGGTGTAGTGTTGTGTCCCATCGAGTGGCACCAAGACCATTCGAGAGAGAGAGATGAGTCTGCTCTGCAGCCGTCGCTACCAGCCAGGGGGCTTTTAGCTCATGCAATAGAGGCTCATGCACTAAGCACCAGAGGCCCCAGGTTTGATCCCCACCCGCCGACGACCAGGGTCTGTGGGTGTGACGCTGGCGTGGCTGGCAAGTGGCAGCAGGAAGGGTTTCCACTGA
The DNA here is from genome assembly GCF_965152275.1 of Natator depressus. Taxonomy (NCBI): domain Eukaryota; kingdom Metazoa; phylum Chordata; order Testudines; family Cheloniidae; genus Natator; species Natator depressus. The sequence goes on from NC_134253.1 coordinate 13,262,740, forward strand.
GCGTTAAGGGAAAGGAACTTGCTGGCGGTGACATGGTGCAGCCGTCTGGTTGGCACACCGGGAAAGGAACATGGAGAAGAGCTCCAGCCCTGGCTGCGTCCCCAGCTCTTGTCTTGGCCTTGTAAAAGGCTAACAGATATAGTGCGAGGTTTAAAAGGGAACACACCGTGTTCTGGGCCTGGAGCAGCAGCTGGGAAGCGTTCCCAATAAAAAACCGCCCCGGGATCCCTGTAATCCGCACCAGAGTGCAGGGGGAGGGGAGGGAGCTGGAGGGCCTTTGAAAACACAGACAGCTTGATGCCAGCCTTCCCTGGCTGCATGAAGCTATCCTCCAGAACCATGCCACCAAGGGCCCAGTCCTGCAGCGGGACAGCCGGAGGGTTGGTGTCGCTATCCTCCCATTCTACAGAGGGGGAAACTGAGGCACAGAGCTGGGCCACGTCAGGGCGCAGCTGGGGATGGAGCCCGTCAGATCCTCACGAGCTGCTGTGCGGCGCTAGCACTTGTGTCTGCGCCAGGTATAAACACAGGCCCCCTTGTGCGGGCCCAGCCGTCCGTCCCCTGGAGGGCAGCAGTGCCCATGCGGGAGCACCCACGCAGCCCCCCATCGCCCTCGGCTGCAAAGCAGCCCCAGCCCCATGGCAGGGTTACGTTCTCCTCCCCTGCCCTGTGTTCTGACTCCTCCAGGACCCTTCATGAGGCTGGCAGGGGAGCGCTGAGCTTGGAGCCTGGCCAGGCTGAAGCTGGTCCAAAGGAAACACCTCCACGGTCTTTCCAGGTGCCACCCGGTCCCCCGGTGCCTGCAGGAAGGTTTGGGGTAATCACACACACGCTGGGTCTCCCAGTCACCAACGCTTTGCCCGGAGCCTGGCTCGGAGGGAAGCGCAGACCCAGTCCAGCCAGCCTTGACGTCCCTCTCCGCGGAGCTGGGAACGCACCTGGAGCTGCCAGCCCAGTCCTGTCTACTCAGCGAACGGCTTGCTGCTGCTCTTTCCCGGGTCTCCTCCTCCCTCCCCAGCCCTGGAGCCAGACGAACACCCACACACAGGCCTACTGTGCCCATGGTTGTACAGCGGCTGCAGGGCTGCAGCCATCGCGTCCTGGACATATTCAAGGGGAGCCCGATGGGATTGGCCAGGCAAGGAGGGCATGAGCCCTGCCCAGCTAGGATGGGGCACCGTCCCCAGGCTGCTGCATCAAAGCCAGCCCTGGCTAGGAGCGATTCTGCAACCCAGGAGAGATTCTGCAACCATCTGCCTGCTGGAGAAAGACATCAAGGTGAACTTGTCCCAGCTTGGAACTCCCTGTAGCCAATGGGATACATTTGGGTTAGGAAAAAGAAAAGAAGTACTTGTGGCACCTTAGAGACTAACCAATTTATTTGAGCATAAGCTCCCAGTGTCAGCTGTGCCAGGGCCCCCAAGACCTTTGGGCCTGGATTGGGGGGATCATGACTAGGGCGGAGCTGGGACCCAGGGACAGGTGAAGCTGCACCAGGCTTGCAGAAGAGCTCATCCTGCAGAGACCTGCATGCAGACCCTGCTGGAGGGAGATTGTTTGGGGCAGAGCGGGGTGACTTGGGGGGCTTACAGCAGGGCTGGGGGGAGGCAGTGGGGGTAGCAGGGAGGTTTACAGTAACTGCAAGCTGTACACAGTGCATGGGTGGAGGGGCCAGGGGGTGATTTGGGGTGGGACAGTGGGAGGCAGGAGGTGCGGGTGGGTGATACCCCCATGCAGCGGCAGTGCCCCCTGTAGGCAGCACGGGTGCATCCAATCGGCCCTGGAGGAAATATTGTCTAAAGATCGGAGTTTACCAAACCCAGGCTGAGCTAGCCCTGTCCCCAACCTGCCCATTCCTTGTGGGTATGGACTGCAGCCTGGTGCCCCCTGCCCTGGGCCTGGCCATGCTGGGGGCTGAGCGATCCCAGAATGATGCCCAGCGCACACCCCTTCTCCCGGGCAGGGACCCAGCATCTCGTCCCCCAGCCCTCCCCAGAGTCGGCCCCCAACCTCCAGGGCTGGGCGGGGGGTGTAGAAGGCGACCGGCCTGAGCCAAGTTCACAATTATGCAACCAGCCCGTGTGATGCTGCTTATCGTCTTACCGCGCAGCCCAAAGCCGGCTCACCCGCCACTTTCGTGGCATTTCGTTGTCTGAAATTAAATCACATTTCCTAATTACTGGGTGGGCTCCAGCTGCTGGGCTGGGCTGGGCTGGGCTGGGCTTTAAGAAGGGGGCAGCGTAGTGCGATCAGCATCAGTCACAGAGACAGCCTGTTGGAGAGAACCCCCCCACAGCCCGAGACCCCCCTCACCACAGCCAGCCCCCCAGGCTGCATCTAACGAGGCCCACTCACCTCCCTCTGCCCTGCAGGAAACTCAGCCTGGCTGGTTCCTACAGGGCCCATCCAGCCCAGTATCCCCTCTCCCTGCTGTGAGCAAACGTCAGGCCCTGCCCACTTGCATGTTCCCAGAATCTGGCCAGCCCAGCGCTGATCGTGCAGAAACGCGCAGTCCTGGACAGTGCTCGGCACAAAGGACTCACACAAACACATTCCAGAAGCGTGGTACAAAACCCACAATATCAAGAATGGCACAAAAACATTCCCCAAGGATAACAGGAACACACTGAGCCCTCCTAAAAGATAAGGTCAAATAGCAACGTAATAAATACAAATGTTTTAATCAAACCAACATGTACAAAAAAGTGGACAATAACTAGCCAGGTCAGAGGGCAGTATCTAAGTCAGAGGGGCAGCTTGTTTGTATCAGGGTATCTCTGAGAGAATGTGTTGGTCCAGCCAAGGGGGAAATGGAAAGTCCCGCCATTCACTGAGCTGCGTCCATTGTCACAGGCATACTTGTCTTAGTATCCTCGTAGAGTCTGCCAGGTGCTATTACCATGCCTTGTCAACAATAAACCTGGCCGGGTGCCTTCGTCCCTTAACGGATCTTGTGGTCATTGGGCGGTTCACTCAAGGTCTGCTGTGCTGGCTGTCTGCGCAGAGCTGGGGCAGCACACAGGGAGAACACACACACGCAGTGAAATATCTAACAACAGAGGCAATCAGTAAGGATGTTTCGCAATAGCTCGTTTGGTTTCAATGGGCAGGCCCAGCACTTTACACTAATTCATGCTTCTCCCCTGTTGGGGGAGTTACACAGGCCATGGCTACACTACAAAATCAAATCGCCCTGCGTGCAGCCGCCACAGTAGTTACAGCACTTGTGTGTGCGTACACCTGGCTCCTTGTGTTTGTGGTGTGTGGTATCGATTGTACTGTCAGTGTGGGGCATTGCGGGACAGTCGATGTAAGCAATGCAGTATGTACATTGACACTGCATTGACCTAACTACGCTGACTGGGGGCGGTGGCATGATTAAGTCAGCAAAGCAGGTGAGTTACATCAGCGGGAGCCAAATTTTAGTGTAGACGCAGTGTTAGGTGGATGTAAGCTGCCTTGCAAACTCAGTGGTGTAGAGCAGTTACAGAGGTTTACGATGCAAACATTCATTCTAACTTTATACCACGGGCTACAGAGGTTATGGGAGAGATCAATTCTGCAAGCAATTCCACAAGTCGAAACACTCCACACACGCTGATCAGCAGCTGTTTTCACACGGCTAACACACAGGCTGGGTCAAGCTCTGCATTTGTCAGTGTTCAGTGAGGCCTAAGGGCCTGGGCATGAGCTGGCACCTGGTCTGCTAGCGTCACAGGACCCATCTAGCCCAGTACCCTGCCCTCTCCCTGCTGCCTCCTTCCCCAAATCAGATCAATGGGGCCAGCCACCCCAGCACCAGCTACTTCAGAGGAAGGTGCAAGAACCCCCTCCTAGTGGCTAATGATGACATAACCAGTCGGGGGAGGGGGGGAAGGGGGGCATATCCCCCTCATCCTGACAGTCAGCAGTGGCCTTGTGCTCTGTTTTCTAAATTCTGTCCTGACACCCTTGCTCCCCCACCCCACACCATCCTTGTCTGAATCCTGCCAGGCTCGCAATGTCAGTGTCATATAGTGGCAGTGAGTTCCCCTGGCTAATTATGTAACTTCCCTTGACATTTGCTTTCACAGAGCGTCCCATTGCTCTTGCAACACTAGGGCAGGTGAAGGGGGGGGGCAAATAGGAGCACCCCCCTCCTTTCATTATATTCTGTACCTATTTCAGCCCTGCTTCTTTCGCTCCTCTTTTAACTAAAGCCTGAGCTTTTTTGTTGGTAAATTGGCCTTTTTCTTGACAGTGTTGTAGAAAAAGTTTGCTTCTTTCTAAACGTTTCTGGTTTTTGATGATCAATTTAAAAAAAGCCTTCAAAAATTACCCCTCCCTCCCCCATTTCTTTGCCCTTTGTCCTTTTCTCATTTGCCACTGGAAAGTGGATGGGAGGGGATGAAAAAAACCACACACACACACACACACACATATACATTTTTGGCTTTTGAAAATTTTTTGCAAGGGGTGAAAACATAAGGGTTCCACACACACCCCCAAATTTCCAAGGCAGCTCAACTGTGGGGCTGCTGCTCTTCCTGCTGCCCTTCTGCTGCCCTGAGTGTCTCTGGATTAAGTTTAGAAGTGTGTGCAACAAGAGTGATGTAGTGGTGGGAGTCTGCTATAGACCACCAGACCAGGGGGATGAGGTGGATGAGGCTTTCTTCCGGCAACTCACGGAAGCTACTAGATCGCATGCCCTGATTCTCATGGGTGACTTTAAGTTTCCTGATATCTGCTGGGAGAGCAATACAGCGGTGCATAGACAATCCAGGAAGTTTTTGGAAAGCGTAGGGGACAATTTCCTGGCGCAAGTGCTAGGGGAGCCAACTAGGGGGGGCGCTTTTCTTGACCTGCTGCTCACAAACCGGGTAGAATTAGTGGGGGAAGCAAAAGTGGATGGGAATCTGGGAGGCAGTGACCATGAGTTGGTTGAGTTCAGGATCCTGACGCAGGGAAGAAAGGTAAGCAGCAGGATACGGACCCTGGACTTCAGGAAAGCAGACTTCGACTCCCTCAGGGAACAGATGGCCAGGATCCCCTGGGGGACTAACATGAAGGGGAAGGGAGTCCAGGAGAGCTGGCTGTATTTCAAGGAATCCCTGTTGAGGTTACAGGGACAAACCATCCCGATGAGTCGAAAGAATAGTAAATATGGCAGGCGACCAGCTTGGCTTAATGGTGAAATCCTAGCGGATCTTAAACATAAAAAAGAAGCTTACAAGAAGTGGAAGATTGGACATATGACCAGGGAAGAGTATAAAAATATTGCTCGGGCATGTAGGAAAGATATCAGGAGGGCCAAATCGCACCTGGAGCTGCAGCTAGCAAGAGATGTCAAGAGTAACAAGAAGGGTTTCTTCAGGTATGTTGGCAAAAAGAAGAAAGCCAAGGAAAGTGTGGGCCCCTTACTGAATGAGGGAGGCAACCTAGTGACAGAGGATGTGGAAAAAGCTAATGTACTCAATGTTTTTTTTGCCTCTGTCTTCACTAACAAGGACAGCTCCCAGACTGCTGCGCTGGGCATCACAGAATGGGGAAGAGATGGCCAGCCCTCTGTGGAGATAGAGGTGGTTAGGGACTATTTAGAAAAGCTGGACGTGCACAAGTCCATGGGGCCGGACGAGTTGCATCCGAGAGTGCTGAAGGAATTGGCGGCTGTGATTGCAGAACCCTTGGCCATTATCTTTGAAAACTCGTGGCGAATGGGGGAAGTCCCGGATGACTGGAAAAAGGCTAATGTAGTGCCAATCTTTAAAAAAGGGAAGAAGGAGGATCCTGGGAACTACAGGCCAGTCAGCCTCACCTCAGTCCCTGGAAAAATCATGGAGCAGGTCCTCAAAGAATCAATCCTGAAGCACTTACATGAGAGGAAAGTGATCAGGAACAGTCAGCATGGATTCACCAAGGGAAGGTCATGCCTGACTAATCTAATCGCCTTTTATGATGAGATTACTGGTTCTATGGATGAAGGGAAAGCAGTGGATGTATTGTTTCTTGACTTTAGCAAAGCTTTTGACACGGTCTCCCACAGTATTCTTGTCAGCAAGTTAAGGAAGTATGGGCTGGATGAATGCACTATAAGGTGGGTAGAAAGCTGGCTAGATTGTCGGGCTCAACGGGTAGTGATCAATGGCTCCATGTCTAGTTGGCAGCCGGTGTCAAGTGGAGTGCCCCAGGGGTCGGTCCTGGGGCCGGTTTTGTTCAATATCTTCATAAATGATCTGGAGGATGGTGTGGATTGCACTCTCAGCAAATTTGCGGATGATACTAAACTGGGAGGAGTGGTAGATACGCTGGAGGGGAGGGATAGGATACAGAAGAACCTAGACAAATTGGAGGATTGGGCCAAAAGAAATCTGATGAGGTTCAATAAGGATAAGTGCAGGGTCCTGCACTTAGGATGGAAGAATCCAATGCACCGCTACAGACTAGGGACCGAATGGCTAGGCAGCAGTTCTGCGGAAAAGGACCTAGGGGTTACAGTGGACGAGAAGCTGGATATGAGTCAGCAGTGTGCCCTTGTTGCCAAGAAGGCCAATGGCATTTTGGGATGTATAAGTAGGGGCATAGCGAGCAGATCGAGGGACGTGATCGTTCCCCTCTATTCGACACTGGTGAGGCCTCATCTGGAGTACTGTGTCCAGTTTTGGGCCCCACACTACAAGAAGGATGTGGATAAATTGGAGAGAGTCCAGCGAAGGGCAACAAAAATGATTAGGGGTCTAGAGCACATGACTTATGAGGAGAGGCTGAGGGAGCTGGGATTGTTTAGTCTGCAGAAGAGAAGAATGAGGGGGGATTTGATAGCTGCTTTCAACTACCTGAAAGGGGGTTCCAAAGAGGATGGCTCTAGACTGTTCTCAATGGTAGCAGATGACAGAACGAGGAGTAATGGTCTCAAGTTGCAATGGGGGAGGTTTAGATTGGATATTAGGAAAAACTTTTTCACTAAGAGGGTGGTGAAACACTGGAATGCGTTACCTAGGGAGGTGGTAGAATCTCCTTCCTTAGAGGTTTTTAAGATCAGGCTTGACAAAGCCCTGGCTGGGATGATTTAACTGGGAATTGGTCCTGCTTCGAGCAGGGGGTTGGACTAGATGACCTTCTGGGGTCCCTTCCAACCCTGATATTCTATGATTCTATGATTCTATGATTCTAGTGCCAGGGTAGACCAACACCCTGTCACACTTTAACCCTTAAATGGCCAGCGTCGGCAACGCTCATCATTGCATGGTGAGCCCAGCAGTGAGTGGGTGGGTGAGTTGGAATGGGATCAGTAACGAAGAATCTTCGCTTTCGTTAGATAAAGTGCCCACCCTCAGCGTGGAGGAAAAGCCCCAGACCTCGAACCTCCCAAACACAGCCATGCCAGAATGCAAACAAATATTAAAATTTTGTGATTTTTTAAGCAAATCTCATGATTTTGAGGCCTGACTAGTTACTTCTGAATGTTGGGGCACAAGAGGGGCACCAAAGCTGATGGGCCCGCTCGGCCTTCGTGCCATCTCGACAGAGGCACCTGTGTGGGACCTGGGGTGGCTCGTGCCTCCCCACACTTGGGACAGACAATACTAAACATCTCATGACTCCCCCTGGCAGTGCATGGAGGGAAAGCCGCTCCCAAGCTATGGCCACAGAGTCAAGAGAGGCAGTGTGGCCTAGTGGGTAAAGCACTGATCTGGGATGCAGCAGACTGGAGGTCTATGTCTGGCTCTGCCACTGGGTGACCTTGAGCAAATCCCTTCCCTGCCCTCTGCCTCAGTTTCCCCATGTGTACAGTGGGGATGATGACACTGACCTCCTTTGGGAAGTGTTTTGCTGGACAGTGCTATGTAAGATGAATAATAATATTCTGGGCTGGCGGGGGTAGGGGGCGTCTCTCCTCTCTGGGGCATGGGTTCGAATCTGTCCCAGGGGAGCAGTGTCTGACAGTGGGTGGTGGCTGTGGAGAGGGGCTCAGTCCAGTTCCTGTTGGGACAGCACCCGCGTTGCCTGCCGGCTGTGGGACTGGCACGCTGGGGCTACAGAGCCTGAGCTCCGCTCTGCCCCTAGATGGGTCCCTTCAGGGCAGGGCCGTTGGCGTGGGGGATGGGGGTGTGACGCAAGCCTTGGGCTCTGGGGCAGTCGAGCTGGCCCTTTCCCCAGTGCTGGAGTCCCCTCCACAAGGCCCAAAGCTCCCCAGGCCTGAATCCTGGCCCCACGGAGCCCAGCTCGAGGGGAGGGGGGCGGGTTTCCTGCAGCCGCACGGCCTCTCTGGTACAGCCAGTGGCCTTGGCACTCTGGGGCAAGGCAAGTCACTTTCCAGCCCCCACCCTGGTGCCAGGGGGCACAGGCCAGCCCAGGGCTCTGAGGAAGATGGGGCGCGCCCTCCGCCCCTCTGATTTAAACGTCTCTCTGTCCCTTCCCCCCGGCTCCATGGCCCCGTGCACAGCTCTCCTCTTTCTGCATCTTCCCCTCCTGCTCTTTAGGATCTCGCCCCCTGGGGTACCCAGGTGTCAAGGAAACCCGCTCCCGGCTGGGGAGCCATGGTTGGCTTTTGGGGCCCAGGCTTCTGCATGGCCCTGGCTAACGAGCCCCCTGGGAGGGCAGCGCTGCCCTGCATGGGCCCTGGGGCCTCGGCAGGAGCTGCCACAGAGTGCCAGCGGAAAAGCTGACAGTGGAGGCTTCTCCAGTGCCCTGCAGAGTGGGGGAACTGGGCTGAACTGGGGCCAGTGTCAAGGCCATGGGAGGTACCAGCCAGGTAAGAGGCTGGGTTCCCCACTGTTGGGCCCTATGGGGGTGAGGGGTCCGTGTTCAGCTCCCATCTCCCCACACACGCTTCTCATCCAGAATGGCCTGGGTGCGAGACTTTCCCCTGGCTGGTACCAAATGGCCAGTGTTTGCTGGGATGCTTTGGACCCGGCAGCTGCTCCCTGCTCCTGGGGGAGGTTCATCTCTGGGGCAGTGCTGCTAGCCCCAGAGTCTGAGGGCCTGGGCCCCACAGCAGATCACTCTGTACTCCACCCCTTGCCCTGCCCGAGAAGGCGGGGAGGGCACTCTTGGCCAGTCTTTGGCTGTCAGCTAATGCCCGTCAGAGCATGGACCCATCCCCCTAGGGATGGGGTTGAGACCCCCAAACTCATGTCACACTTAGGCCTGCTGGGCGCTGGCAGTGGGGCAATCCCTTCCCTGCCAGGGACTGCAGGGGGAGGCTCTTGGGGCAGAGATGGGACCAGCGGGGCATCCCTGGTACAGCGGGGGAGCAGGTCTGTAGTCCTGGCCTGGAGAATCCGTTATCCACCGCTCATTACCCGCTGCCCAGTCGAGGCACTGAAAAGAAACCATGTGATTGTAGGTGACCTATCGAGTGGCACCTAGTGCGACTCAGAGCGACATGGCTGGCACGAAGGGCTCGGTGAATGGGGAGGGCTGGCTGGGAGCGGGGCACTGACTGAGTCACTGGGCTCCCACGGCCAGAAGAATCTCGGCCCCGGCCTTGCACCACCCCAGGGCCCCAATCTCTGCTGAGGCCTTGCCCACCTCCCTGGCAAGAGGCCCAGCAGCCCTGCTCACTCCCAGGACTAGAGTCACTTGTATTCCAGTCACTCAGTTCATCCCTGGGGTTGAGATGTAGCCACCTCTGGGGTGGGGTGCAGGGGCTATTTACACAGGGATCCTTTGCCCAGCACTGAGATGCAGCCACCTCTGGGGTGGGACGGAGCAGCTGTTTAACAGCCACACAGCAAGTAGATTAGGACAAGTGAAGAATCCCACATCTAGTTGCACTGCGCTGCACAGAGCGTGGGGAGCTGGGCCAGGGAGCCAGGGGGGAGGGACAGCTCAGTGGTTTGAGCATTGGCCTGCTAAGCCCAGGGTTGTGAGTTCAATCCTTGAGGGGGCCATTTAGGGATCTGGGGCAAAAATTGGGGATTGGCCCTGCTTTGAGCAGGGGGTTGGACTAGATGACCTCCTGAGGTCCCTTCCAACCCTGATATTCTATGATTCTATGACCAGGCTGCACTGCACATGGGCTCCTTAGTGACAAGCGCTCAGGAGCTTAGATTTACAACCCCCAAAATAGCACAAATTGAGCACTATGCTGGGGCCGGCACAGACTAGAAGGGGCGAGTGCCCCCTACTGGGTCCTCCCACCCCACTCACTGCAGCCCCTAGCACCCCATAAGCTCCATCCATGCATAGTAAGGGGACTGGCACATGGAATTGCAAGCCCAATAGCAAGGATTTCTGATGACTCTGTAAACTCGGGGCGGGGGAGTGGAGAATTGCTAATATAGTTCCTATTTTTAAGAAATGGAAAAAAACGTGGTCCAGGTATCTCCAGGCCTTTTAATTTGACCTCAGCTCTCTGCCGGGTCTTGGGACAAATTCTGAGAGAGAAAGTAACGAAGGACAAAGGGGTGAACGGTAACTGGGATAAAATACACCCTGGTTTTACAATCGGTAGGTCCTGCCAAGCCAACCTGAGCGGTGTCTCTGCGAAGATAACTGAGGTTTCAGACAAAGGAAACGCAGTAGATCTAATCCAGTGGTTCTCAAACTTTTTGTATTGGTGACCCCTTTCGAACACCCAGCCTCTGAGTGCGACCCCCCCTTAAAAATTAAAAACACATTTTTGATATTTAACACCATGTTAAATACTAAATTTAAACCCTATTGCTTAAAATGAATTGACCTTTACTCACTGCTTTTAAATTAAGACTAAAACACAGCGGGTGGCGGGGCTCGGGGCTGACAACCCTGTGCGTGCTCCCGGCTGATAACCCTCAGCATGGCCGGGCTCCGCCTGAAACCCCATTACAGGGGTCGGGGCTCCCAGCGTCCTGGAGGCCCCAGCTCAGGGCTCACAGCCCCACTCCTGGTTGGGGTCAGGACCTGCAACCCCATGTGGCAGTCGGACTCAGGGATCACAGGCCCGCTCCTGGCCAGTGTTGGGGTCTGGGCTTGCAGCCCTGTGTGGGGGTTGGAGTCGGGGCTCGCAGCCACGATTCCCTGTCGGGGTCGGGGCTCACAGCCCGGCCCAGGGGTCAGGGTCAGGACTCACAGCTGCACACCGGGGTCGTGGCTCACAGCCCGGCGCAGGGGTCGGGGTCGGGACTCACAGCCGCACACTGGGGTCAGGGCTCACAGCCTAGCACAGGGGTCGTGACCCACAGACGTGTGCCTGGGTTGGGGCTCGTAGCCCCGCAGCTCCACACAGGGGTCGGGGCTGACAGCCTGGCGCAGGGGTCAGGGCTCGCAACTTACAGCCGCGCGCTGGGGTTGGGGCTCGTGATCCCCCCACTTAACCGGGTTGTGACCCCCAGTTTGAGAACCAATGATCTAATCCACCTGGCTGTCAGTGAGGCATTTGATACAATTGGGAAATTATTAGTTCAATTGGAGAAGATGGGGTTTAATATGAGAATTGAAAGGTGGTTAAGGAACTGGTGTAAAGGACCTGCAGAAAAGGACCTGGGGTTACAGCAGATGAGAAGCTGGAGATGAGTCAGCAGGGTGCCCGTGTTGCCAAAAAGGCTAACAGCATATTGCTCTGCATTAGTAAGAGCATTGCCCACAGATCGAGGGAAGTGATTATTCCCCTCTATTCAGCACTGGTGAGGGCCTCATCTGGAGTATTGCGTCCAGTTTTGGGCCCCCACTACAGAAAGGATGCGGACAAATTGGAGAGAGTCCAGCAGAGGGCGATGAAAATGAGTAGGGAGCTGGGACACGTGACTTATGGGGAGAGGCTGAGGGAACTGTGGTTATTTTGTCTGCAGAAGAGAAGAGTGAGGGGGGATTTGATAGCTGTCATGGAGTCCCCGGGCGATGCTCTGGAACTGCTCCCCATGAAGCCAGTCAGGACTCTGGGGAAGTCTCCTGTCTGTGAGCAGACTGTCTGCAGGACACAGCTCACACAGCTTCCTGGGTCTGACCTCGGAGCATTCAGCCTCCTCTGCCCCTCCGTGCGCTTCCCACAGCGAGTCCGCTCAGGCGGGGCAGAGGAGGCTGAATGCTCCGAGGTCACCCCAACTTCACAGTCAGACGTGACTCTCAGCCAGCCAGTAAAACAGAGGTTTATTAAACGACAGGAACATGGTCTAAAACAGAGCTTGTAGGTGCAGAGAACAGGACCCCTCAGCTGGGTCCATTTTGAGGGTCAGTGAGCCAGACAACCACGTCTGCCCTTCACTCCATGTCCCAGCCATCCCAAACTGAAACTCCCTCCAGCCCCTCCTCCTCTGGGCTTTGTTCCTTTCCCGGGCCAGGAGGTCACCTGATTCCCTTGTTCTCCAACCCTTTAGCTCTCAACTTGCAGGGGGGAAGGGCCCAGGCCATCAGTGGCCAGGAAACAGGGTGTCGGCCATTCTCTGTGTCCAGACTCCTGCACACACCTGCCCTCTAGGGCTCTGCAGTGATCATACACCCTTCTCCCACCCCCTAGATACTTAAGAACTGCATAGGGGAAACTGAGGCACCCCCACACTATTCAGAGGAAACATTAAGAACAGTCCCACTTCGTCACATCAGCGCCCCCCCAACTTGTCTAGGATTTTATCAGTGGTAGGCATCGGACACGGTGATGGCACTGAACTTCCGATATCCACACAGAACCGGATTGACCCATCCTTCTTGGGGACCAGCAACATGGGAGAGGCCCAGGGGCTGGAGGACGGCTGGATCACCCCTAAAGCCAGCATGTCTCCAACCTCTCTCTCCAGGTCCTGGGCTGTTTTCCTAGTGACCCTGAATGGGGAACACCTGATGGGAAGATTGGCTCCTGTTTCCACCCGGTGAACAGCCAGGTTAGTGAGCCCAGGCCGGCTGGAGAACAGCTGCCGGTGTGAAGGCAGCACCTCTCTGATCTCTGCCTGCTGGGCAGGGGTTAGCTGGTCTGAGGGGAGAATTGATTCCAGAGAGGGGTCAGCCCCCACCTCAGGGAGGAGTCCCACCAGGGGATCCTCTCCCTTCTCCTCCCACTGCCCACACCCAGCCAGCCCCAACTTCTCCCTGTCCCAGTATGGCTTCATCATGTTGACATGGTGCACCCGGTGGCGGTGTGCCCGGATGGATAGTTCCACGACATATTTCACTTCATTTACCTGTCTGATGACCTTGAAGGGGCCGTCCCAGGCAGCTTGCAGCTTGTGCTTCCTCATGGGGATGAGAAGCATCCCCTGGTCCCTGGTAGCCTAGAAGCAGGCACGTGCTGAGCGGTCGTACCAGACCTTCTGCTTCCTCTGTGCCCTGGCTAGGTTTCCCCTGGCCAAGCCCATGAGCTCCACGAGCTTTTCCAGAAAGGTCAGAACATACTCCATCGGGGGAGGCCTTCCCCCCGCACTCGTCCTTCATCAAGTCGAGGGGTCCCCTCACCCTCCTCCTATTTCTGAAAGGGGAAAACCCTGTGGATTCCTGGGGCATTTCCCTGTATGGGAACAGCAGGTGGGGTAAATACTTCTCCCACTCCTGTGGGTGCTGGTCCAGAAAGGTTTTCAGCATCATCTTTAGGGTCCCATTGAACCTGTCCCCCAGCCTGTTGGACTGAGGGTGACACGCCGAGGCCGAGGTGTGTCAGACCCCACACTTCTCCCACAAGCACTGGAGCAGGGCTGACATGAAGTTGGACGTCTGGTCTGTAAGGACCTCCTTGGGGAACCCACTCTGCTGAAAATGGTGAGCAGCGCGTCTGCCACGGTGTCTGCCTCCAGAGAGGACATGGCCACTGCCTCGGGATAGCGAAATCTACCCCCACCAGAATGTATTTCTTCCCCGACCGGGTTGCCCTGCTGAGGGGCCCCACTATGTCCATGGCCACCCTCTAGAAAGGCTCCTCTATGATGGGCAGAGGTCTCAGAGCTGCTTTACACTTCTCCTGGGCCTTCCCCCCCCTCTGGCAGGAGTCCCAGGCCCTGCAATGCTGTTGGACGGCGTCAAAGGCCCCAGGCCAGTAAAAGTGCTGCAGCAGCCTCTGCCTGGTGCGCCAGATGCCCTGAAAGGGGAATATTGTGGGCCAAGTACAACAGTCTGTGGTGGTACCTCTGGGGGAGGACCACCAATTGCCTCCTGGCTTTCCAAGGTTCAGTTGGCCCTGAACCAGCCCATTCCCGGCACAGGAATCCCTTCTCCCACAGGAATCTCTCCCGGCGGTCCTCCCCCGGGGATCCTGCACCACTGTGGCCAGCAAGGGCCCTCAGCTTCTCTAAGGAGCGATCCTCCTGCAGCTCCATCTGGAATTCGACTGCTGGGTTTGAGGGTACAGCCCTGGTTGGTGGTGCCTCAGTTTCCCCACTTTGGGACAGAGGCTCTGGCCCAGCACTGTCAAGCCCTACCCTCGTGCTTCGGTGTGTCCCCCGACCCCAGCATAGCCCTATCGACTGCGGCCCCCTGGACCCGCGGTGCCCCCTCTCAGTGGGCTTCCACCCAGTTGACACCCCGCGGGTTCTGCTTGGCTGCCATTTCCTCCATCTTCAGGCATTGAGCCACCTTGTGTCCTTTTTGGCCACAGTAATTACATTTCAGGTCCCTCAAGTCCCACGGGGGGTCGGCGTGCCCCAGCCTTCAGGGGCACCTGTGAGTTGGGCTTCCTGGAGTCCCACCCTGGAGAGGTTTCTGTGTGACTCCCCTTCTGAGTCCCTGATGTGGGTCTCCCTCCTGCCCCCTATCTGCTGTTCACAAACTCATCCACTAGTGCCCCTGCACTGCCCAGATCTTTAGGCTTCCGGTCCACTAACCACACCTTAAAGTCTGGAGGGCAGATGTCATACAGCTGCCCCAACCCCACCAGGTTACACACCTCCTCTGCGGTAGTGGCCCCTGTGCCCTTCCCCCAGCTACGGAGATATTCCCCCAGCAGATTGGTGACCTCCTTGTAAGTGACACCTGGGGTCTTGCATACACCCCGGAATCGTTTCCTGGACGCCTCGGGGGTCAGTTCAAACTTCAGCAGCAAAGCCTGTTTGAACAGGTCATGGTCCCCCATCTCAATACCATCCATTTGGCTGAATGGCTCTATGGCCTTGGGATCCAGCAGGGGGGTCAGATAGTGTCATAACCATACAGCTAAGGGTAGCCTAGAATTCCTCCTTACCCAGTGTTGGCCCATTCCCAGCTTCTGGCAAACAGAGGCTAGGTACACTTCAGAGCTTGGTTTTGCATCCCTGCTCATCCTGACTAATTCATGAACTTATCTAGTTCTTTTTTAAACCCTGTTATAGTCTTGGCTTTCACAACTTCCTCTGGCAAGGAGTTCCACAGGTTGACTGTGCATTGTGTGAAGAAATACTTCCTTTTGTTTGTTTTAAACCTGTTGCCTATTAATTTCATTTGATGACCTCTAGTTCTTGTGTTATGAGAAGCAGAAACAACACTTCCTTATTTACTTTCACCCCCTTAGTCATCTCTTTTCCAAGCTGAAAAGTCCCAGTCTTCTCTCTTCTTATAAGGAAGCTGTTCCATACCCCTAATAATTTTTGTTGCCCCTTTCTGTATCTTTTCCATTTCCAATATATCTTTTTGAGATGGGGCCACCACATCTGCACACAGTATTCAAGATATGGATGTAGTGTGGATTTATATAGAGGCAATATGATATTAATTCTGCTTATGCTCAAATAAATTGGTTAGTCTCTAAGGTGCCACAAGTCCTCCTTTTCTTTCTGTTAATGTTGCATTTGTTTAATCACTGTACAGTGCCTAGCACAACAGATCTTTGTCCATGACTAGGGCTCCTGGGCACTATGCTAATACAAACAAATAATAAAAATGTTGATGCAGAATAGACCTGCGCTCTCCCTCCTGTAGCTGGGCTGGCTCTGCAGAGTTAAGATGAGGAAAATGCAACAAATCCTCTCCCTTCTCATTTTTGTCACGACCGTCACAGCTCTGATTCAAATACACAAACACAGAGCAGGCCAGCTAAGGAGATGCCATTTTTAGCCGGTCACGTTTCAGAGCAAAAGCACATCATGGTACTGAAGTGACAACTTGCCGGCGGGGTAGCAAACATATTTTCTGATGGGCAACCAAATCTGAGATTCAGGTTGACTCTAGACTGTGCAGTCCTTTAAATTCTGTCTTATTTAGAATTATAATCTTGGGGGGAAGGATTTTTTTAGATGACTGATGCATTCAAATTGTGTGAATTGCAGTGAAGACAGGAGAGAATCTAACTCTTTGCGTTTTTTGTTTGTTTGTTTTAACTAAAACATCAGGAACCAAGTTCTTCATACAGATCATGAGCCACAAGGTAGGTGTAAAAGTGTTGACCTCTCAGGCAGGTGGAGGGGCTCAGGATGGAGTATTACTTTAAGTGTGTATAAGAAAAGATAACTGAGCTGCCCAAATACATGGCTTAATTTTTCTTGGGAACTGGTTCTTTGAATCCTCTTAAATGTATTGGGAAAAGAGGAAGTTTCAGACAAAAATCTGTGGATTTTAGCATCTTGGAGGAAACCTTTTCTCTGTGGAGCACAAGAATACATGGTTCCCGGTACCCTACATTATACGTGGGCCCCCAAGAATAAGCTTATATCCTATGCCTGCACAGCGTAGCTGTAAAGTCTACCACTTGCTGTAGTGCAGTTGATCTTTGATACTTAATAGCTGTGATGGATAAATTGAAATGACTTCAAAGTTATTTCCAGTGCCTGGAAGTTGAAGCTAGAAAAATGTAGAATGGAAATAAGATTTATTTTTAACAGTGAGGATAACTAACCACTAGAAAAATTACCAACTGTTGTAGATTCTCCATCAAATTTTCGAAAGACATCCAATTTTGATTTCAAAAGGATCTGCTCTAGGTCAAATGGGAATTAATTCATGGCAGTCCTATGCCTTGTGTCCTACAGAAGGTCAGCCTAGATCAGTAGTTTTCAATTTTTCTTCATTTGAGGACTCCTAAAAATTTTTGAATGGAGGTGCAGCACACCTTTGGAAATCCTAGACATAGTCTGTGGACCCCCAGGGGTCTGCAGGTGACAGGTTAAAAACCACTCCTAGATGATCATAATTGTCTCTTCTGGCCTTAGAAATCTGTGAATCTCCTCATTTTTCGTCTGTAGGGTTGATATTTTTAGGAGGAGAGTGACACTCAGAGACTGGCTCAAAGGGTCCTCCAACAAAGCTTCAGTTCTTTCAGCATCAGTCAAATGGATTTAGAAGCAACTATGGTAAGTGTTTCTTTGCTGGCTTCTAATATTCATGCAGGGAACTGGACTAGATGACCTCTCGAGGTCCCTTACAGTCCTACAATTCTCTGTTTCTATTCATGGTTCCTGCAAAGATACAGTGAGAGACAGCTTAGATCTTTGAAAGTATGAAAGTATCTTAAACTTGGTTAAAGGAGGGAGTGGAGTAACTTTCCGCTATAGGCATTAAGTTTGGTCAATATATGCTTCTGTGTATTAGAGCAGCAGTTCACAACTTCTTTCATTCTGGGACCCAAAACCAGGTGCAGTGGTGGTCTTGCAATTCAAAACCACACAAACTTTAGAGGCAATAAAGGATGATGTGGGTCAATAACACAGCAAGAAACAATATCTAGGTTTTGCAAGGTGGGTGTGAGACTGGCTGGGTAATATGTTGGGTTGGGGACTGGGTGTACTGAGACAAATGCTTCTAGGCAGTGTATTGGGTGCAGATACTCTACATCATGCCCCAACCTTTGTGAGCCAGGAAGGCTGGAGTGGGGGCGTAACTGCAGCTGTGTGTGGTTCGTATTATTTATTTAGTGTATGCAATCCAGCCAAGCCGCAGCGTTCTTATCAGTGATGTTCAAGGCATGAAGACCTCCAGGAAGTTGCCATTTTGCAGTCCTCCACAGTGTGCATCATGGTTTGTGGGTTCCCACATTGACCTAGTGGACTATGTCCCCCAGCTGCAGCATGTCTGTGGTCTGGAGAAATGGATGATCCAACTAGCAGATCAAATTTGCTGTGTGGGGTACAAACTGGTCATAAAGCTACAGTCATGTCTTGTGCAGCCAGGGCCTAAATCAGTTTCCTGGGGATCATCCCAGTGAAGTGACTGTTCTTATTAAGGCCCTGTCCTTGCCATAATTCATAATTTACTTTATTACCAGTGGCTGGCTCCAAAATGCATTTTCCTACAGACGCAACATGATAAATATCCTGTTAGTACTAGGGCTGTCAAGCAATTAAAAAATGTAATCACGCATTTAAAAATAATAGAATACCATTTAAATATTTGTGGATGTTTTCTACATTTTCAAATTTATTTATTTCAATTACAACACAGAATACAAAGTGTACAGTGCTCACTTATATTTATTTTTCATTACAAATATTTATACTGTACAAAAAAACAAAAGAAATAGTGTTTTTCACTTGACCTAATACAAGTAATATAGTGCAATCTCTTTATCATGAAAGTTGAACTCGCAAATATAGAAATATGTACAAAAAAATTGCATTCTCAAACAAAACAATGTAAAACTTTAGAGCCTACAAGTACACTCAGTCTTACTTCTTGTTCAGCCAATTGCTAAGACAAACAAGTTTGTTTACATTTGCAGGAGATAATGTGTCCATGCTGATGATGAGTTCTGCTCAATAATGATCCAAAGCAGTGTGGCCCAACACATGTTCACTGTCATCATCTGAGTTAGATGCCACCAGCAGAAGGTTGATTTTCTCTTTTAGTGGTTTGGATCTGTAGTTTCCACATTGGAGTATTGCTCTTTTAAGACTTCTGAAAGCATGCTCCACACCTCGACCCTCTCAGATTTTGGAAGACACTTCAGATTCTTAAACCTTGGGTCGAGTACTGTAGCTATCTTTAGAAATGTCAGATTGGTACCTTCTTTGTGTTTGGTCAGATCTGCAGGGAAAGTGTTCTTAAAATGAACAACATGTGCTGGGTCATCATCCGCGACTGCTATAACAGGAAATCTGTGGCAGCGTGCGGGTGAAACAGCGCAGGGGGCGCACTGCTCTCCCCCAAGGAGTTCAGTCACACATTATTTAACCCATTATTTTTTTTAACAAGTGTCATCCGCATGGAAGCACGTCCTCTGGAACGGTGGCCGAGGCATGAAGGGGCATACGAAAGTTCAGCATCTCTGGCATGTAAATACCTTGCAATGCCGGCTACAAAAGTGCCATACAAAGGCCTGTTCTCACTTTCAGGTGACATTGTGAATAAGAAGTGGGCAGCATATCTCCCATAAATGTCAACAGACTTGTTTCTCTCAGTGATTGACTGAAGAAGTAGTAGGAGTAAGTAGACTTGTAAGGTCTAAAGTTTTACATTGGTTTGTTTTTGGGTGCAGTTATGTAACAAAAAAATCTATATTTGTAAGTTGCACTTTCACGATAAAGAGATTGCACTTCAGTACTTGTATGAGGTGAATTGAAAAATGCGATTTCTTTTGTTTATCATTTTTACAATGCAAATATTTGCAATAAATAGAATAGAGTGAGCACTGTACCTTTTGTATTCTGTGTTGTAACTGAAATCAATATATTTAAAAATGTAGAAAACATCCCAAAATGTGTAATACACAATAGAATACCAATTGAAATGTAACTGTGCGATTCATTTTTTTAATAATTTTTTTTTGAGTTAATCACGTGAGTTAACTGTGATTAATCGACAGCCCTAATTAGTACCATGGTCAGGTAAGGGTGCTGCCCTCTCCAGAGGCCTAGCCAGGTATATGGTGTTGGTTTGAGGCATTGGGGACTTTTTCCCCCCATAGTAGTTCATGGATGCACGGGCTTGGTGCTCTGGAACCATTGAATGAAGTTCAGGGCTTGTCTATGCTTCCGCTTAAGTTGATGTAACTTATGTCGGTCACGGATATGAAAAAGCCACCCCCCTGAGCTGTCCGCACCAGCGCTAAGTGAGTGGGATACACTCTCATTCTGTCATAGCTTCCACCTTTCGCTGAGGTGGAGTAATTATGCTGACAGGAAAGCGCTCTCTGGTCTTCATAGTGCGTTTACACTACTGCCCTACATTAGCGCAGCTGCAGTGAGTCTGGTGAAGACTAGCCCCCGGACCAGGACCCTCTTGCAGTGTGACGACCCCTTGGGGCACACTCTCACTAGGACAAGCCTCCTGGGCTTCAGCTCCTCCTTGGTCTGACCTCGGAGCTTTCAGCATCCCTGTCTCATGCCATAAGCTCCCTGCAGTGAGCCACCTGAATAGGACACCTGGGGAAACCTTACACGCCCTCCAAAGGGGCCATGCACCCCCAACTTCAGCAGTCAGGAGTGACTGTCAGCCAGCGGTGTAAAACCGAAGGGTTTATTAGTCGTCTGGAACACAGCATAGAGCAGAATCTTGTTAGCACAGAAAGCAGGAAGTTACAGCAAAGTTCATCTTGAGGAGACCCAGAGGCATGTGTGTCTCCTCCTGAGTCCCAAACCAGGAGTCTGACCAGCCTCCAGCAGCCCACCTACAGTCACACCCAATTGCCCCTCCTCCATCCTGTATGCTGGTCCCCAGGCAAACCAGTCACCTGGCCTCCACCTCCCTTTGTTCTCCAATTCCTCCAACTGGCTCTTGCAGAGGATGGGCCCCGGCAATCAGTTGCCAAGATACATCTATTGTCTGGGCCCAGGGAGCTAGACGGCACTTGCACCTTCCCTCTCGGGGTATCTGCAAAGGTCACACACCCTTATCCCCCCACCTAGATACTTGTGCAACACATAGGGAAAACTGAGGCGCGCACAGTATTCATACAAACACCAGGACATTTTCCACTTCGTCACAAGTAGCCATTTGTCCTAAGTACCTGTGTCAGTCTTTCTCAATGGCCTGTCCCTCAGATCCCCCTGACACTGTTTAGAAAGGCTGCAAGCTTTGGATTCACCAAGGGCAAGTGATGCCTGACTTGTGGGAGGCAGTGACCATGAGTTGGTTGAGTTCAGGATCCTGACGCAGGGAAGAAAGGTAAGCAGCAGGATACGGACCCTGGACTTCAGGAAAGCAGACTTCGACTCCCTCAGGGAACGGATGGGTAGGATCCCCTGGGGGACTATCATGAAGGGGAAGGGAGTCCAGGAGAGCTGGCTGTATTTCAAGGAATCCCTGTTGAGGTTACAGGGACAAACCCTCCCGATGAGTCGAAAGAATAGTAAACATGGCAAGCGACCAGCTTGGCTTAATGGTGAAATCCTAGCGGATCTTAAACATAAAAAAGAAGCTTACAAGAAGTGGAAGGTTGGACATATGACCAGGGAAGAGTATAAAAATATTGCTCGGGCATGTAGGAAAGATATAAGGAGGGCCAAATCGCACCTGGAGCTGCAGCTAGCAAGAGATGTCAAGAGTAACAAGAAGGGTTTCTTCAGGTATGTTGGCAACAAGAAGAAAGCCAAGGAAAGTGTGGGCCCCTTACTGAATGAGGGAGGCAACCTAGTGACAGAGGATGTGGAAAAAGCTAATGTACTCAATGCTTTTTTTGCCACTGTTTTCACTAACAAGGTCAGCTCCCAGACTGCTGCGCTGGGCATCACAGAATGGGGAAGAGATGGCCAGCCCTCTGTGGAGATAGAGGTGGTTAGGGACTATTTAGAAAAGCTGGACGTGCACAAGTCCATGGGGCCGGACGAGTTACATCCGAGAGTGCTGAAGGAATTGGCGGCTGTGATTGCAGAACCCTTGGCCATTATCTTTGAAAACTCGTGGCGAACGGGGGAAGTCCCGGATGACTGGAAAAAGGCTAATGTAGTGCCAATCTTTAAAAAAGGGAAGAAGGAGGATCCTGGGAACTACAGGCCAGTCAGCCTCACCTCAGTCCCTGGAAAAATCATGGAGCAGGTCCTCAAAGAATCAATCCTGAAGCACTTACATGAGAGGAAAGTGATCAGGAACAGTCAGCATGGATTCACCAAGGGAAGGTCATGCCTGACTAATCTAATCGCCTTTTATGATGAGATTACTGGTTCTGTGGATGAAGGGAAAGCAGTGGATGTATTGTTTCTTGACTTTAGCAAAGCTTTTGACACGGTCTCCCACAGTATTCTTGTCAGCAAGTTAAGGAAGTATGGGCTGGATGAATGCACTATAAGGTGGGTAGAAAGCTGGCTAGATTGTCGGGCTCAACGGGTAGTGATCAATGGCTCCATGTCTAGTTGGCAGCCGGTGTCAAGTGGAGTGCCCCAGGGGTCGGTCCTGGGGCCGGTTTTGTTCAATATCTTCATAAATGATCTGGAGGATGGTGTGGATTGCACTCTCAGCAAATTTGCAGATGATACTAAACTGGGAGGAGTGGTAGATACGCTGGAGGGGAGGGATAGGATACAGAAGGACCTAGACAAATTGGAGGATTGGGCCAAAAGAAATCTGATGAGGTTCAATAAGGATAAGTGCAGGGTCCTGCACTTAGGGTGGAAGAATCCAATGCACCGCTACAGACTAGGGACCGAATGGCTAGGCAGCAGTTCTGCGGAAAAGGACCTAGGGGTTACAGTGGACGAGAAGCTGGATATGAGTCAACAGTGTGCCCTTGTTGCCAAGAAGGCCAATGGCATTTTGGGATGTATAAGTAGGGGCATAGCGAGCAGATCGAGGGATGTGATTGTTCCCCTCTATTCGACACTGGTGAGGCCTCATCTGGAGTACTGTGTCCAGTTTTGGGCCCCACACTACAAGAAGGATGTGGATAAATTGGAGAGAGTCCAGCGAAGGGCAACAAAAATGATTAGGGGTCTAGAGCACATGACTTATGAGGAGAGGCTGAGGGAGCTGGGATTGTTTAGTCTGCAGAAGAGAAGAATGAGGGGGGATTTGATAGCTGCTTTCAACTACCTGAAAGGGGGTTCCAAAGAGGATGGCTCTAGACTGTTCTCAATGGTAGCAGATGACAGAACGAGGAGTAATGGTCTCAAGTTGCAATGGGGGAGGTTTAGATTGGATATTAGGAAAAACTTTTTCACTAAGAGGGTGGTGAAACACTGGAATGCGTTACCTAGGGAGGTGGTAGAATCTCCTTCCTTAGAGGTTTTTAAGGTCAGGCTTGACAAAGCCCTGGCTGGGATGATTTAACTGGGAATTGGTCCTGCTTCGAGCAGGGGGTTGGACTAGATGACCTTCTGGGGTCCCTTCCAACCCTGATATTCTATGATTCTATGATTCTGACCAACCTGATTGCCTTCCAAGATGAGATAACTGGCTCTGTGGATATGGGGAAAGCAGTGCATGTGATATATCTTGACTTTAGCAAAGCTTTTGATACGGTCTCCCACAGTATTGTTGCCAGCAAGTTAAAGTAGTATGGATTGGATGAATGGACTATAAGGTGGATAGAAAACTGGCTAGATTGTCGGGCTCAATGGGTAGTGATCAATGTCTCCAAGTCTAGTTAGCAGCTGGTATCAAGCAGAGTGCCCCAGGGGTCAGTCCTGGGGCTGGTTTTGTTCAATATCTTTATTAATGATCTGGATGATGGGATTAATTGCACCCTCAGCAAGTTTGCAGATGACACTAAACTGGGGGGAGAAGTAGATACACTGGAGGGTAGGGAAGGGTCCAGAGTGACCTAGACAAATTGGAGGATTGGGCCAAAAGAAATCTGATAAGGTTCAACAAGGACAAGTGCAGAGTTCTGCACTTAGGAAGGAAGGAAGGAAATCCCATGCACTGCTACAGACTGGGGACCGACTGGCTAAGCAGCAGTTCTGCAGAAAAGGACCTGGGGATTACAGTGGATGAGAAGCTGGATATGAGTCAGCAGTGTGGCCTTGTTGCCAAGAAGGCCAATGGTATATTGGGCTGTATTAGTAGGAGCATTGCCAGCAGATCGAGGGAAGTGGTTATTCCCCTCCATTTGGCACTGGTGAGGCCACACCTGGAGTGTTGCATCCAGTTTTGGTCCCCCCACTACAGAAAGGATGTGGACAAATTGGAGGGAGTCCAGCGGAGGGCAACGAAAATTATTAAGGAGCTGGGGCACATGACTTATGAGGAGAGGCTGAGGGAACTGGGGTTATTTAATCTGCAGAAGAGAAGAGTGAGGGGGAATTTGATAGCAGCCTTTAACTACCTGAAAGGGGGTTCCAAAGAGGATGGAGCTAGGCTGTTTTCAGTGGTGGCAGATGACAGAACAAGAAGCAATGGTCTCAAGTTGCAGTGGGGGAGGTCTAGGTTGGATATTAGGAAACCACTATTTCACAAGGAGGGTGGTGAAACACTGGAATGGGTTACCTAGGGAGATGGTGGAAACTCCATCCTTAGAGGTTATTAAGTCCCGGCTTGACAGAGCCTTGGCTTGGATGATTTAGTTGGTGTTGGTCTTGCTTTGAGCAGGGGGTTGGACTAGATGACCTCCTGAGGTCCCTTCCAACCCTGATATTCTATGATTCTAAGCTGGTCCCTGGTATCAAAAAGGTTGAAAAACACTGATTTATGTAATCAATCTGGCCCATCCTCCTTACTTCCAGCTATCTAGAAAACCTCCCACAGTCCGTTGGCCCATGTTCCTTTCTGTGCATGCCCTCTGTACACTGATACAAATGCGGATAAATAGCATGGAAGGTGTGAGGGGAGACACATTTGTGATGGCAAGAAAGCTGCTGCACGGACACAAACTGAATCCTGAAGAAGAGGTCTATGTATGCTTGAAAGCTTGTGTGTCTCACTGTCAGAAGTTGGTCCTCCCCTACCTTGTCCCTTCTGTGTAACTGTTAAGTGATTAAGGTGACTCATGCCTGTCTCTGGGTCATAGTATGGACTAAGAGGGAACATTTTCAAAAAGTGCCTGTGACTTAGGCCCTCACTATGTTCAGTGAGCGTTGGGCTCTTAAGCACCTGCCAACCTCTGCACTTTACAGGGCCAAGTGCACTGTAGTGCAAATTGCATCCTTAACTCCAGACATGTTTGTTTGAGTCTGATATTTTTCTTAATCCAGCAGAGATGGCCTTTGTGGGATTCATACACGGTTCATGCGTTTGGCAACATTCAGGGCACACCCAGAGTGTTGTGCTGGAGCTGTGCACACACAGCTCCTCTCAAGGGCATGAACCTTGGAATCTCGCCCAGATGACATGAACCGTGGGAAGCCTCCCAGGACTGGGCTCAAGGCCCGAGAGCAAGGAATGCGGTAGATAGAAATTGGTAAATAAGAATGTTAAACAAAGCCAGTGTATTCCTTTTATCGGTTGGAGAATGTAATGCGCGGGGGGAGAGAAAGAATAAAGGGGAAGGTGGAAAGCTGACAGGCAGAAGTCCGTTGGCAGACCAGCTCGCTTGCTTGCTAAAAGCTCTGTGCTGTCTTGTATTTGAACCGCCACAGGCCTTGGAGTATGAAGGTAAATGCAAAAGGATTTACTTCAGAATGCCGTGCTTCTGCCAATCCTTAGCATGTCACTACTGTACAACTAGTTAATTTGGTAGCTTCAAGGGTTTTTATAGTAATGTTTATTTCCAGCTCACTGTTCTGCATAAGTATAGTCATTAATATGTACTGGCCACTCTGCACTACTGATTGCGCTTTCCTCATTTTTAATTGAATATTCCACTCACCCAAAATCCGAAGTGAATTTGGTTGGGTACGCACAATGAGTGCCAACTTAGCAGTTTAGCATTTTTGTCTCGGCTATTAAAAATTGATGGCTTAACCCCGTTAGAGGGCTGCTCCAGTACCTAGTATGTTTCCACTCTTGTTAATTGTGTTGATGATGAACTTAGATCTTGTTTTACAGAATGTTTTCTTTTGTCTTTTTATTCCTTCTCTTCCAGTTGATGCTTTGGATCCAGAGAGGTTAATACAATGTCCCTATGATTACTGTCATCGAATCAGGGCCTGTCGGTTTCCCTATCATCTTATAAAGTGCAGGAAGGTAGGATGGGATGTTAAGGTCTCTAATGCACTTGGGAAATCATATTTTTGTAAATGCTAATGCATGGTGAGCTCGGTATGCTGTGCTGCCTTTTGCTAGAAGGATGCATTCACTTGCTATTAGGCTGGAAGAAGCCGTCTTTATTTCATATTTATATCGCTCATCCATTTACCACTTCGTAAAAGCATCCAGTTCATATTTAGTAATGCCCTTCGGATCAGTGCATTTACCCTGAAGAAAGGCGAAACAGGTTCTTCAGAATACCTAGCTCAGTGATGGGATCCTATTCTCTTCCAACAGTTCACTCATGGGACCAGGGTATTTACTTCCCACTTCAGGCCATGGAGCAAATGCAGCCAGTGTTATATGGATGCCTTCTGGCTGGCCAAAGCAGAAGTGATCTGATGTTGCAGTTAATTCTTTACTTTGCAATCAGAGCAGGAGAGCTGCTAAGCCATCTTTTTTTTATATTGCTAATAACTCTATTCAGTGTACATCTGTCTGAAATTCCCTCTTCTCAGTCTTCTATCCTGGGCGAGAATGCTGTATATTTAAGAGGAGAATCTGCTCCTTTCTTTTGTCCTCTCAGTCTAGTATCTTATTTTAAGCTCTCCAGTGCTAGTGTATATTAGTTGTACTGGTATAAGCGCACTTATACCGGTATAACTGCATCCACGTGTAAAGATGATGTCCTGGTCTGATTGTATTGGTGAGGAATCACGCCCCTAGCCAACATAGCTCTAGTAATATAAAAGCCATGCAGAGCAAGCCTGAGCAGTGGGTTCTTCCTCTTTGTATTCTTGCTCTTTTCTAAGGGTAAAGGCTCTTCATTCAGTGGGGGCCAGTAGTGCTCTTCTATGTCCACACTAGTTTACCTATCCTGGCAAAATGCTCCCAATATAGATGTGGCCTCAGCTGGAACATTGAGTAACTTCCCTCCTGTTTCAGAAGGGTTAAATTAACTGCAAAGACTTAAGCTCTAGCGCAGGCAGAGACTTATCATAGAATATCAGGGTTGGAAGGGACCTCAGGAGGTCATCTAGTCCAACCCCCTGCTCAAAGCAGGACCAATCCCCAATTAAATCATCCCAGCCAGGGCTTTGTCAAGCCTGACCTTAAAAACTTCTAAGGAAGGAGATTCTACCACCTCCCTAGATAACCCATTCCAGTGCTTCACCACCCTCCTAGTGAAAAAATTTTTCTTAATATCCAACCTAAACCTCCCCCACTGCAACTTGAGACCATTACTCCTTGTTCTGTCATCAGCTACCACTGAGAATAGTCTAGAGCCATCCTCTTTGGAACCCCCTTTCAGGTAGTTGAAAGCAGCTATCAAATCCCCCCCTCCTTCTTCTCTTCCGCAGACTAAACAATCCCTGTTCCCTCAGTTTCTCCTCATAAGTCATGTGTTCCAGTCCCCTAATCATTCTTGTTGCCCTCCGCTGGACGTTTTCCAATTTTTTCACATCCTTCTTGTAGAGTGGGGCCCAAAACTGGACACAGTACTCCAGATGAGGCCTCACCAATGTCGAGTAGAGGGGAATGATCACGTCCCTCGATCTGCTGGCAATGCCCCTACTTATACATCCCAAAATGCCATTGGCCTTCTTGGCAACAAGGGCACACTCTTGACTCATATCCAGCTTCTCGTCCACTGTAACCCCTAGGTCCTTTTCTGCAGAACTGCTGCCGAGCCTTTCGGTCCCTAGTCTGCAGCGGTGCATGGGATTCTTCCCTCCAAAGTGCAGGACTCTGCACTTGTCCTTGTTAAAGCTCATCGGATTTCTTTTGGCACAATCCTCCAACTTGTCTAGGTCCCTCTG
Source organism: Natator depressus (assembly GCF_965152275.1). NCBI lineage: Eukaryota > Metazoa > Chordata > Testudines > Cheloniidae > Natator > Natator depressus. The sequence goes on from NC_134253.1 coordinate 13,290,339, forward strand.
TATCCTATCCCTACCCTCCAGCCTATCTACTTCTCCTCCCAGTTTAGTGTCATCTGCAAACTTGCTGAGGGTGCAATCCACGCCATCCTCCAGATCATTAATGAAGATACTGAACAAAACCAGCCCCAGGACCGACCCTTGGGGCACTCCACTTGATACTGGCTGCCAACTAGACATGGAGCCATTGATCACTACCCACTGAGCCCGACAATCTAACCAGCTTTCTATCCACCTTATAGTTCACTCATCCAGCCCATACTTCTTTAACTTGCTGGCAAGAATACTGTGGGAGACCATGTCAAAAGCTTTGCTAAAGTCAAGGAATAACACATCCACTGCTTTCCCCTCATCCACAGAGCCAGTTATCTCATCATAGAAGGCAATTAGTTTAGTCAGGCATGACTTGCCCTTGGTGAATCCATGCTGACTGTTCCTGATCACTTTCCTCTTGTAAGCAGAATCGGGATGAGCTCTACCCTGACATCTGGTGGTGAGGTGTGGCAAGTTGTGGAAAAGAACTTCAGGGGCCGATCTCATTTGCATAGGCACACCCAGCCCGCCTAGAATGAGGCCATAGCTGCCCAAATGGTCACTTTGGCTGCTGTGGGATCCCCATTGTCTCTGTTATTGGGGCAGGAAGAATAAATTGTTATTATCCTGATTATGGGAATCAAGGACAATGGAACTGTACTTGGCCTTTTGTTACGATGGAGCGACTCGCCATCAACTAAGTAGCACTCGCTAGGCAAGGGACATGGGTTCCAAAACTCTGTGAAGGGAGAGAGGCTGGGGACAGGTATTAATACCTGGTGGTATGGCAGTCCCCCACCCCCTTTCATGAGGGCCTTACATGCTAATTGCACTTCTTCCTCTTTCCACTATAATTTTGATTCCATTAGGAGTCTAGTTACAGGCTGCTGAGCTGAATTCACTTTGGGCTAATGGTGCACCCACACTGAGGCTCCCCTACTACAAGCTGAAATCATGAAAGAGCTAAACTTACTAAGAGCTGAAATCACTGAGTGTTGTGTTAAGTAGCGGGGGAGCCTGAAGATATATGGTAGAGCAGTTTGCGGGATGGCGAGCAGAGCAGTTTGTTGGATACCTAGAGCAACTTATGGGGCGGCTGGCAAAGCAGAGCCCCATGGAGAGGTGGGGCCATCAGCTTTGGACCACGTAAGGTGCCCCTTAACCCCAATCTCCACCCAGGTTGGGAGGTAAAACTCTGCAGGTAAACTTTTGAACTCTGGGGCTGCCCTGACCAGGGACAGAGACTTTTCGGTTGTTGGACTTTTGGGACTTTGGGTGATTTTGGGTTGCTGGACTCAAGAACCAAATGGAAAGGACATGGCCCAATTTGCTTGGGGTGGGTTTTTTGCTCATGGGTTATATTATGAATCCTGTTGGTGGTGTTTCCCCAACATAATGCCACATTGTTTCTCTCTGTTACTGAAAGGTTTTTTGCTACACTCAGACTCTGTGCTTGCGAGAGGGGAAGTATTGCCTTGTGGAGGCGCCCAGCGGGGGTGGTATATATTTGTCCCAGGTCACTGGGTGGGGGCTTGAGCCGGTTTTCCATTGTGTTATTGGAATGGATCCCCTAGATACTGAACCCGGCCCTTGTTGCTGCCAACTCTGACAGGCAGAAAGGTTACACTTATGTTCTTAAGATACAAAGGCTGACTTTAGAGAACTGGCCTGGAGAGCAGGCCCCCGCTGCCCCAGCGGCAGAGCCCTTACCCCACCCGCAGAGTTCATTCTCCACATCACAGCGTAGAGACCCACCTTGTGGGACTCAAACAGCTGCACCGATTTGGCTCAAACATTAGAAGAAAACCACTCGCCACCTTCAGGCGAACGCCAGGTGGCAAAGCTCCAGGCCCAAGGTGACAGCATGAAGCAGAGTTCAAATCAGAGTCCTGGTGTTACCGTAACACCGGCATGGCAGTCAGTGGCAGGCTGCCAAAGCTCAGGCTCCAGGCCCAGCCCTGCCCTCACCCTGTAGCCCCCTTATCGGCCAGGGAGAGGCTACAGATAACGAGGGTGAGGGATCAATGAAGAGCAGCCGCCCTCTATCCCACACAGGCTCACAGACGAGCCCATGATGCTGTTAACAGCCACCCAAGGGACAAAGGGTGTTGGATCAATGGGCCCCAGATTCCTGCCAGGGCAGCCATCTCCTCTCACCCCAAAGCTCTGGCACAGAAGGAAAGGCTGCCTGGGAGAATCCCTTGGCAGGGAGCTTTGCTCAGGACGCAAGGGTCCCTCTGCTGGCTCTCATGCAGGGTGCCCACTGAGGCATGGGGCAGAAGCAGTCAGGTTAATTCAGCTCTTGATTGCCTTTGCACTGCAGCAGCAGCCTCTGAAGACTGATCAGCAAGCAAGGCCATGCCCTGATAAGAGGGCTGGACAGACAGATGCTGTGTGGAAAGGCCAAGCAAAGTGCCCGTGGCCTTCCCCACCCCACCAGCCCAGCCTTCCCTGCCCGGCATCTGCCAATCCCAGCCTAGCCTTTGCCCCTTCTAGCCCACCGCCCATGCCCCCCATGTCCCAGCCCCCCAATTTTTCCCACCCAGCACCTGCTTCCCCCAACCCAGCCTCCCGCAACCAACACCCCCTCAACTTCCCACCCAGTGTCTGCCAGCACCTGCTGCTGCCACCGCCCCACCCCCTTCCCCACAAGCCTTCCCTGCCACCCTCAGCCAGCCTTCCCTCCCCCGGCCCAGTCAGTCTTCCCCACTTGCCATCTCACTCTCTCCAGCCTGCCCTGCCCCACCCAGCATCCCACCCCCCAACCCACCCTTTCCCACCCAGTGGCTCAGCTAAGCCTTGCAGCTCCCCTCATTAACAGTGGCAGCTACTTCAGAGGACATCTCTGTGCTGGTTGTTGCTAGCGTACTTTGGAGCTAATAGGCACACAGAGCCCACCATCTATGCAGCGTCACCAGTTTCAGAGCTCAGAAGTGAGGCCCCCAAAATCATGGGATTACAAAACTGATCAGTTTGGGTTCTTTATTCATCCCTCCTTGGAGCTGCTGGACTGTGCTCCCCAGCCATGAGCGCTAGACACTGACTTCATTGGCTAGGCAAAACCTGGAATTCTCACAAATTCACATGACTCCAGGAGCTGGGACTTTAAGAAAGCCACCAGTTCTCCTGAGAGTCAGTGACCTTGGCTGTGCTCAGGGGAGGCTCAGCTCTGTTCCCAGGTGCCCAGCTGTGCCCTGCTTGGGAGCACTCTGTCACAAGTGTGATATTGGGGAGAAAGGAGCACACAAGGGGCATGGCCCATGCCTGAGAGACAGTTGGACACATTTCCATGTGCAGCATCAGGTTTAAAACCTACCAGAGTATAATAAAGTGGGAATTTTCTGTAATATTTTTAATTAATTCTATGCATGCCTCAGTTTCCCTCTGCACTTCACACTGTTACCCAATGGGTCTGGAGGGTTAAAATGCCCATGGGGCAAAGCAGGAGACATGAGGTTCCTGGACTTTCAGAAAGCCTTTGACAAAGAGCCTTTGGTGGGGGTCCTAAGCAAAGTAAGCAGTCACGGGATAAGAGGGAAAGTCCTCTCATGGATCAGTAACTTAAAAGACAGGAAGCAAAGGATAGGAATAAATGGTCAATATTCAGAATGGAGAGAGGTAAACAGTGGTGTCCCCCAGGGATCTGTACGGGGACTAGTGATGTTCAACATATTCATAAATGATCTGTAAAAGGGGGTAAATGGTGATGTGGCAAAAAGTGCAAATGATAGAAACTTACTCAAGACAGATAAGTCCAAAGCAGCCCGTGAAGAATTACAAAGGAACCTCAGACAACTGGGTGACTGGGCAACAAAATGGCAGATGAATTTCCATGTTGGTAAGTGCAAAGTAATGCTCACTGGAAAACATAATCCCAACAATACATAGAAAATGAGGGGGGTTTATCATATCATTGATGAGCTGTTACCACTCAAGAAAGATCCTGGGGTCACTGTGGATAGTTCTCTGAAAGCATCTGCTCAGTGTGCAGCAGCAGTCAAAAAACTGAACAGAATGTTAGCAACCATTAGGAAAGGGATAGATAATGAGACAGAAGATGCCATAGTGTTTCTATATAAATTCATCGTTTGCCCACAAGTTGTATACTATGCACAGATGATTGACCCATCTCAAAAAAGGTATCTTAGAGTTGGAAAGGGTACCGAGAAGGGCAAGAAAAATGATGAAGGGGGTAGAACAGCTTCCAGTAGGAGGGGAAATTAAAAAGACTGGGACTTTTCACAAGCTTGGAAACATCGACAACGACGGGAGGTCTATAAAATCACGAGTGGTGTGAAAAAAATGAAGAAGGAAATGTTCGTTCTCTCTTCACATGTCAGAAGAACCAGGGGGTCACCCAATGAAATTTATCGGCAGCGGGTTAAAACTACCATAAGGAAGGTTTCAGAGTAACAGCCGTGTTAGTCTGTATTCGTAAAAAGAAAAAAGAAAAGGAGTACTTGTGGCACCTTAGAAACTAACCAGTTTATTTGAGCATGAGCTTTCGTGAGCTACAGCTCACTTCATCGGATGCATAGCATATCGTGGAAACTGCAGAAGACATTATATACACACAGAGACCATGAAACAAAACTTCCTCCCACCCCACTGTCCTGCTCGTAACAGCTTATCTAAAGTGATCATCAAGTAGGGCCATTTCCAGCACAAATCCAGGTTTTCTCACCCTTCCGCCCCCCCCCCCACACACACATACACACATACAAACTCACTCTCCTGCTGGTAATAGCCCATCCCTCTTTGAAACCTCTCTTTATAATGCGCATGATAATCAAGGTGGGTCATTTCCAGCACTAATCCAGGTTTTCTCACCCCCCCCACACCCCCCCCTCCAAAAACCACACACACAAACTCACTCTCCTGCTGGCAATAGCTCATCTTACAATGTGCACAGCAATAATCCAAGTTTAACCAGAACGTCTTGGGGGGGGTTTGTAGGAAAAAAACAAGGGGAGATAGGCTACCTTGCATAATGACTTAGCCACTCCCAGTCTCTATTCAAGCCCAAATTAATAGTATCCAATTTGCAAATGAATTCCAATTCAGCAGTTTCTCTCTGGAGTCTGGATTTGAAGTTTTTTTGCTTTAAGATAGCGACCCTCATGTCTGTGATTGCGTGACCAGAGAGATTGAAGTGTTCTCCGACTGGTTTATGAATGTTATAATTCTTAACATCTGATTTGTGTCCATTTATTCTTTTATGTAGAGACTGTCCAGTTTGACCAATGTACATGGCAGAGGGACATTGCTGGCACATGATGGCATATATCACATTGGTGGATGTGCAGGTGAACGAGCCTCTGATAGTGTGGCTGATGTTGTTAGGCCCTGTGATGGTGTCCCCTGAATAGATATGTGGGCACAGTTGGCAACGGGCTTTGTTGCAAGGATAGGTTCCTGGGTTAGTGGTTCTGTTGTGTGGTATGTGGTTGTTGGTGAGTATTCGCTTCAGGTTGGGGGGCTGTCTGTAGGCAAGGACTGGCCTTTCTCCCAAGATTTGTGAGAGTGTTGGGTCATCCTTCAGGATATTGCCAGCAGGAGAGTGAGTTTGTGTGTGTGGTTTTTGGAGGGGGGTGTGTGTGTGTGGGGGTGAGAAAACCTGGATTAGTGCTGGAAATGACCCACCTTGATTATCATGCGCATTATAAAGAGAGGTTTCAAAGAGGGATGGGCTATTACCAGCAGGAGAGTGAGTTTGTATGTGTGTGTGTGTGGGGGGGGAAGGGTGAGAAAACCTGGATTTGTGCTGGAAATGGCCCTACTTGATGATCACTTTAGATAAGCTGTTACGAGCAGGACAGTGGGGTGGGAGGAAGTTTTGTTTCATGGTCTCTGTGTGTATATAATGTCTTCTGCAGTTTCCACGATATGCTATGCATCCGATGAAGTGAGCTGTAGCTCACGAAAGCTCATGCTCAAATAAACTGGTTAGTCTCTAAGGTGCCACAAGTACTCCTTTTCTTTTTTCTTTTTACCATAAGGAAGTACTTCTTCACACAGTGCACAGACAAGCTGTTGAACTCATTGGCAGGGGATGTTGTGAAGGCCAGAAATACAGCTGGGTTCAAAAAGAATGAGAGAAGTTCCTGGAGGACAGGTCCATCCATGACTATTAGGCAAGATGGTCAGGGATGCAACCCCATGCTCTGGGTGTCCCTAAACCACCGAACGCCAGAACCTGGGGCTGGATGATGGGGACGGATCACTCAAAATTGCCTTCTTCTGGTCATTCTCTCTGAAGCGTCTGGCACTGGCCACTGTTGTAGGGGCACTGGCACCATTTTTATAGTGGAGGTGCTCAAAGCCACTGAACAAAACTAAATGCACTATATGAGGGAAACCACTTCAAGCAAGAGGGTTCTGCCACACCCCCAGCACTCCTAGTTCCAGCACCTTGGCACTGCTGGAAGACAGGATACGGGCTGGATGGACCTTTGGTCCGACCCTGTATGGCCGTTCTTAAGAGGTGTTGGGTCACGCTGTCTGAAGTTGAATGAATGGGTCATTAAGGACTGGTTGAAACTGACCCAGGTCAGTGGAGGATCTGAAAAGACAAGGGGAGCCCCAAAAACCAGGGCAGTCACACCTAGCAACCGAGGAGGAGATTTCCCCCACCTCTCTGCAGGGCCCCCAGTCAGCAGTTTTATAGCCCCTCAGCCCAAGTCAGCTGACCCAGGCCAGCTGTGGGTTTCACTGCAGTGTAGACATAGCCCCCTCCCCACCCACCCACCCACTCTCCCTGCCCGCTCCCAGAGCTCAGTGCAGAGTCTAACAAGTGCAGCACACCCACCCTCCTGAACCTGCTGCTGTCTAGGGCCACAGGAACTGCCAGGTGGAATCAAAGCCAGGGTCCCTCTTGCCCAGCAGCTGGTGCGAGCCCCACACTGATGGCATCTCTTCAATCATGGCCTGGCCTGGAGCTGCAGGGTCCAGGTCTTTGTTCACATTAGGGGCTGTGTCCACACACAACACATTAGCTGAGAAGGGCAATGCGAAAAAGAGACTCCAAGTGGGGAGCAGCGACCTGTGAGGAGAACTGCTCAGGGAGTGACCTCACCCCTGCACAGGATGGCAGTGCCCGGTGGGAGGCAGTGAGGTGTCAACTTGCTCCTGTGCACAAGGTTTGTGCCTTCGGCTGCAAGCTAGATGCAAAGGAGGATGCTCCAGAAGGCCAACAACCTTAGTGAGAGCTGGTGCCGGGCAAAGGAGGGAACTCAACACCCCAATGAAGCAGCCCCCACGCTGGGCAGATCAGCCACAAGACAACTGTGAGATGGACGCTGACTGCACCCCCAGAGGGGCTGACAGCATTGCATGCCGCTGTTCAGACAGAAGGGGGAGTTGGCCACAGACAGGCTTCTGAAGGCAGGAGATCTGCCACCCTCCTTAGCTGGAGTTGGGGGCCCAGGCTGGCATTCCCAGAAGCACTGGTATCCGGCTTGGCATTCATTCTGCCATTTTATCTTTTCAATTCGTTGCCAAGTACACTTTGCCCTGGTGACTGGCCCCAGCAGGACAGGCACTGCCAGATGCTCCCCATCAGGAACCAGCATCTGCCCTTACAGCAGCAGCAGGAGCAGGAAATGCAGCTGCAGCAGGGTCTAAAGGCAGGGCTCCTGCTGAGAGCTGCCGCAGGGCGTCTGGCTTGGGAAGTGCCAGGCATGTCTCTCGCATAGCAAAGGAGGCAGCGTGTCCACACCAGCTGTGAGCAGCAGCCCGAATACCCAGGCTATGCTCTCACCTGGCTGTCAGTGCATCCGCATTGCTGCACATGCACTAGGACACAGGGGGCCTGGCACAGCCAAGCTGGGCTCCTCACACACAGCCGCCCCTAGGTTAGCTCTGCGGGCTGCACGAGTGCCCGTTCCCTAGCACGTTTCCTGGCCCTGGACCCACAGCAGAGCTAGGCAGCAGCACTCTTGTGATGCTGGCACTCAGGCAGCTGGCCAGTATGGTGGGCACCCGTTATTAATACTTGGCCTTTCATCAGAGACACCACGCCCACCACAAACCAGCTACTCAGCCCCAGTGCCCCTACTGGGGGGATGACTGGCCCCATGTGACAGAGGGGAGCAACTCAGCTGAGGTGGCCCGGGAGTCAGTTGGTGCTGCAGAGCCTGTCTCCTGGGCACTGTCAGCTTAGATGAGGGTTTTCATCGCATCACACACCCGTCACTCGCCCAGCCCTTGCAGAGTGCAGAACTGGCTGCAACTCTGCCAGACCTGGCCCAAAGCAACATGCTCAAGGGGGAGAGTTAGCAGTGGACACAGGGGAGCAGCCTCTCGACTCTCACCTCTCAGGCTCTGGCCTTCAATCCCCTTCTGCCCCACCATTACTCAGGGTAACAGATTCCTCCCAGGCTCAGGGAATCCTGGCCTTTCATGCACGTTGCCCGTACAAAGGCAGATGAACAGCCCGGCCTTCACTGGAACCATGTAGGTCAAACCAGATAAGACACCGGGGGTTGTGGAGCACCATCTCCCCTGGTGGGCAGGGGACCAGGACTCCAGCTTTTCATGCTCAGCTCTGCCACCAACTCCCTCTGTGACTTTGGGAGAGTCATTTGACCTCTCTGTGCCTCAGTTTCACAGTCTACAAAACACGCCTAATAAAACCCGGGGAAGCGTGCTTTATGGGTCAGGTCCCAGGCAGGAGAGGGGAGAGCCGCATTGAGAAGGCCAGAGGTTGTCGTTCTCTGCAGCAGAATCACGGGGCACAGCAGGGGCTTAGCGCTCTCCTCGGTCTACAGGACTCAGACCGGGGGTCATGCTGGCGTGTCTGAGAGCTGACGATGATCAGGAGCCACATGGCTCAGAGAAGCACAGAGATCTCATGGACCAGTTTCCAACTGGCCAGGCTGCGCCTTCACTCTCAGAGCCATGAGCCAGGCCCACTGTGTCACTAAGGCAGGGGTGGGCAAACTTTTTGGCCCGAGGGCCACATGGGGTTGTAAAACGGTATGGAGGGCTGGGTAGGGAAGACTGGGCCTCCCCAAATAGCATGGCCCCCCACCCCTATCCACCCCCTCCCACTTCCCCCCCCCGACTGCCCCCCTCAGAATCCCCGACCCATCCAACCCCCTGCTCCCTGTCCCCTGACCGCCCCCTCCGGAGACCCCCCCACCCTAACTGCCCCTGGGACCCCAACCCCTACCCAACCCCCCCTGCTCCCTGTCCCCTGACCGCCCCCTCCGGAGACCTCCGCACCCTAACTGCCCCCGGGACCCCAACCCCCCCCCACTCCCTGTCCCCTATCCACACCCCGGGGGAGGGGAGGCAGCGGGGGAGGGGCCGGGGATTGGACAGGACGGTCCTGCGGGCCGGACGTCGTTTGCCCACGTCCTGTCCGGCCGCCTGAGCTCCCGGCCGGGGAGCGAACCCCGGCCCCTCCCCCGCAGCCGCTCGCCCTCTGCCCGCTGCTCCTGCCGCGGAGCGTTGCAGCGGCGGGACCGGCTCCGGCGAGCGGGGGGCGGGATTGGATGAGGGGCAGGGGTTTGCGGAGAGAGTCAGGGAGCCGGGGGCGTTGGATGGGGCGGAGACGGGGGGAGGGCGGTCGGGGGAGGGGCCGGGGCTCGCCTCCTTGGCCGGGAGCTCAGGCGGGCCGGACAGGCCGGTCCCGCGGGCCCTAGTTTGCGCGTGTTGGTCGCAGGCCAGGACTCAGAAGTGAGGGTTCCGGGTGCAGGGGGAATGGGACTGTGCAGGGGGTCCAGATGAAGGTGGTTGGGGGTCAGCAGGGGAGTCTGGGTGCTGAGGACTCAGCATGGGGGTCCAGGTGCTGGGGGGTTCAGTGGGATGGGGGGCTCATTTGGGATAGTCCAGGTGCAGGGGGCTAGTCAGGGCACGGGTCTGGATGAAGGGAGGAGGAGCTCAGCACAGATCCAGACGCAGGGGGGGCTCTGTGGGGGTAGGTCTGGATGCAGGGGTCGCCATCCCTGCTGAAGGCAGCACAGAAGTGAGGGTGTCAATCCTGCAATGCCCCTAGAGCAGCCTTGGAACACTCCCCCATCCCCTTTTGAGTTGGGGCCCCCACTATTACAACAGCCTGAAATTTCAGGGGTAAACTTCCAAAAATGTGAAATTGTCTTATTTTCAAATCCTATGGCTGTGAAATTGACTAGAATGGACTGTGAATTTGGTAGGGCCCTAGTAATAACAGAAAGTTTATCACTGCTGTACTCAGTCTCATAGTGTGCTCCATCGCAAACGTGACAAAACCCAATACAAGAATACACCACCAATTATGGGTTTTGCTCACAAGAGTGAAACAAGCCTAATCGAGGAAAGCATACACTCACGCCCACACAGCAGTCTCAAATAGATAGATTACTCTGCGCTTCACCCCACATGTAGTGAAGGTTGACGGACATGTTCCATCCAAGGGCTGGCTGCAATTCAGCAAAGGATAAAATAATACCATGTGTAAAGCACTGAAATCCTTCTGGATAAAAGGCACCAGATGATCATAAAGTGTTATCAATAGTCACAACCACACATCTAATAACCAGAGGACTAAACCTACTAACCAGAGTTTGCTTCAAATAATTCCTTTCCTACTCAGTGGAGTCCAAGGGCTGTGTTATGGTGGGAACGCCAAATCCCACCCCCTTTACTTCACTACTGGTGGAGGAGAAGGGCTTCCTGCTCAGGTGTTGTCCCTGAATGTTCTTTGAGACTCACACATTTTTCTGTTAGACTTGGCTACAAAGTGCCTCTTTAATTTGATGGTTTCCCAGTCTGCTGAGAAGAATGGAAACCGTCTTCTCTCCAAGACACAAACCCATCCCTGCTGTCTAGTTAGAGGGAACCAATACCATTCTCTCCATCCGTCGATCCCCATTCTCTCCCATCCCTATCAGCTGCTTCTTCCCGTCTCTCTGAGTTTTCTTTTTCAGGCTAAAGGTACATTACAGCTCAGTGCAGATGGGCAGAGTCCCTGCGTGTTTCTGGAGAGGCTCAGCCCTGGCCCTGTGTCAGGGTCGGGTGCAGCCTCACCTCTGAGTCCATGTCTCAGGGGAGGCGGGGGGCTTCAGGGTGATCTCCCACCACCATAGAGCCAGTGAGCGACTCTTGCCCCTGTTGCTGCACCCGCCCTGCAAAGGTGTGGGGATGACACAAGCAGCTGTGGGGAAGCCGTGGGAGCCCTGGCCAGGACTGCCATTTAGGGAGGGTGGAGGGGCACCCCCATCTCGAGTTCCATACCAGAGGTCTGTTCGTGGCACATAGTCGGAGCTCTTACCTGCTGCGCCATGCAGGTGCCCTCCTCCAGCTCCTGCGGTCTATTTCCTCCACTGCACTAGGGTGTCTGGGGGTGGGCAGGCAAGGAAGAGGTCAGTCGAGGGGTGGGGGTGGGGAAGCACGGGGGCCCTGGGGATGGGGGAGGGAGAGAAGCAGAGAGTCCCCAGTGGTGGGACAGCTTCAGAAAAATCTAGAGAAATTCTGCTCCTAGGTTTGATATTGTTTTATCATCTATTTAGTATGAGCATTTAATTGCATGTCATGGCTTGGGCTTTTTGGCAAGCAGCGTATGGAATGCTTAAACCTTGATTATGTATCTTAGATTGTTGTTACAATTGGATGTTTCTGAAGACCTTAGATTGAACTGCTACTGTACATAATAGAGCCATGATAAGTGCATATTTTGCTCCCCTTTCCACATTTTAAAATGTGTCTAGATTAGGAAAAAGTGTCAGGGTTAGGTAAACCTCCTGTAGATGCAAGGGTGTAGTTTGTGGGGTGGGAGGGTTGCCCCTCCTCCCCAAACTGCAGGCCTCGACAGTTGTGGAATTTGCGCACCCCTCCCCATGCAGAGTCCTGTTGGCCTGACTGAAGCTGGCCCCCCAAATGTAGAAGTCAAACTATGCCTATGTGTAGACCTTTTACCTCCAGTGAGCTGGTTGACGTTGATTGCCGGGTACTCCTAGAATTAACCCACGAAAAATTCTACCAACGTTACCAGCAAATGAAAAGGATATCATTTCAATCCCATGGTATTCTTATATTCTAGCATTGATTAAAAATCCTTTTGTTTCAGATCAGCCCAAATGAAATTGAAAGATTTTCAGATTTCCCATTGTCAAACAAAACATTGAAAGGTAAGTACACCAACAGTTCTTCGGAAAGTATTTGAATAAAAGACCAATTTTCATCAGTCTTCTTCATTGGCTGTTTCAGGAGGTTTTGTTTTTAAATATCAGAGTTCCAAGATAATGTTGCCACCTGCAGGATTTTTCCTTATGGGAAAATGTATCATTATCCAAGGCAAAAAGTAAGAATCTTTTTTTTTCTCTCCCAAATACTAGGTTTGCAAGAAGCACAGTATCGCATGGTTACTGAGATACAGAGGCAGACCATAGGCTTGTCGTTGCAAGGTAAAGATGTACTGGGAGCTGCAAAGACTGGATCAGGCAAAACCTTGGCATTTATTATCCCAGTAAGTAATTGACCTTCTCATTGGAAGCTTGAGCTTATGTAAAGTGAAGGTATTGGACAGTAAACAGCATATTTTGGTTCACCTGGGCCAGGAGGAGACGTATAATTTGACTGTAATATTTGTTCACGTAAAGCTATGAGAGACTGACGTATGTTTTGCTGTCTGAGGTTTTGTAAGATGGCCTGGGTATATTTTTGTCTCTAGAAATGTTTTGACACTTTGATATCTTGTTCTGACATTTTTATTAAGACTGATTTTTTTTAAAAAAAGTTTTTTCTTGATAGTCCTTTACCCATATAGTTGTCTGCTAAAATTATTTAAAACTGAATGTCTGTATGGAATAAGTGTAAAATTGATCAAGGAACCTCTTTACAATTAATCTTCACTAAATATGTAATACATTGTTCATTGTAGGTTAGGCTACAGTTCATGAAAATGGTTTGCAAAATAGACTGAAAATTGGCTCACAACCAATATTGCTTAAAGGATAAAAGTTCCTAGTGGTTCAGCTGGAAAGTTAGGCTTTGCATTTCTTTTCTTTCGTATTCTAGAAAGGGATTTTTCAAGTTGGCATCTAAATTGTTTCCTCAATCAATGGTGATCAGGTTGGGAGGGCTTAATTTGGTTTTAAATTATGAGATTAGTGATGAGCATTCAATGTAGATTATTAGTTTAGGGCCCAATCCACTTCCATTAAAGTCAATGACAAAAGAGTGGGAACAGAAATGGGTATTTAGGCAAGCTCTCAGCAACCGGAATGTGCTTTATGCTAGATCTCATTCATGCTGATTCGAAAATAAATGTCTAAGTTTTGGAAGGGGGTGGGGGGAAACAATCTTCTGCATACGGTAGAAAGGAAAATGAGGTTGCTTAATTTATATCAGTAATTGAGAACTAGAGCTCTTGAAACAATTGTATGCATTTTGAGGTCCACGCATTTAAAGGGATTTGTAGAGAAGGGGCCTAGTGATAACTGGGACTTAGTGTCATCTAGAAGGAGGCTAGAAAACAAGTTTTGTTCTCCTGTGTGGCTGTGGAAATCACCATGAGTAGGGGTATCACGTCAGCTCTGGTGAAATCCTTTTGTTGTACAGCTGACCACAACAATTTGACAGCGTGTGAATCTGTAATAGCAGAAGTGGACCTGCATCATGGCTGCAGTACCTTTAGTTGGAGTGCTCTGTTTCAGCCATGGTACTGCCTTCTAGGTGTGAGCCCAGTACTGCTAAGGGCATTCTACACCCAAAAATGAAAAATTCTGTGCACAATATTTTAAAATTCTGCAAATTTTATTTGTTAATTAAATGTGGAGGCTCCAGCATGGCATTGGAGAGCACAAGCCACTGGCTGCACAGAGGTGGGAGATCATTGTGCAGCCGCCCCTCCCCACCCCCCCCGCCCCCAGGGGACAGGGACTCACCGGTGAGGCTGCACCCAACCCTGACACAATGCAAGGATTGGGTCTGCCCCAGAAACACCCCAGAGTCCTGCCCCACCATGCCAGGTGCACCAGGTGTGGACAGAGAGGCTCACAAGGTGGGATCCAAGTGTGGAACGAATCCAGCTGTGGGGTGAGGGAGTTCTGTGTGGGGCAATCTGGGAGCTGGCGGCTCAGTGGGTGATCTGGATGCCCAGGAGCTTGTTGGGGGTGCTGGCTGCAAAGGTAATGGGATTCTGCATTGGGAGTCCAGGTGAAGGTAGTTGGGGCTCAGTGGGGGGAGGGGGTTGAGTTGTGGGGAGATTGAGCTCAGCAGGGGTGTCTGACTGTGAGGGGATGTCCAGATGCTGGAGGAGTGGGGATCAGTGAGTTAGATACGATTGTTGTTATTGGGTCTCTGCATGAGAATAAAATATATGCATAGACTGTAACCCAGTTCTTCCTCTCCTTGAACTTGAGCCTGCTATGGTGTCATTATCCTGGGTTTGTGGCATCACACGATTGTCATGGAAAAGCAAATGGAGTAAATTCAGCATTATTGCGTAACGGCAGCTTCTAGCAGGACTCCTGAGAGTTTTCTCAGTATTAAGTGACTTGCCTGAAATGTGTCAGGCTGTGTGTGCCCGCTTTTTTCCCCACGAGTACGACGGGATGACTTGTCTCACACAGGTGCTCTTGGGAATGCTTCTAAAGCACTCTGGAGACTAAAGCAGCCGCACTAGTGTTCCTAAAAAGGGTAAAGGAAATGGGATTTAATTCTAATCCTGCTGAGATCACTTTCCAGTGTACAAAGGGGGCCTTTTCAGAGAGCCTCTTTCAAATGAGACGTTTTCTGCGGTCGGGTAGTGGTAGAGGTAGCGTGAATAGAGCTTAGCTGAATATTGGGGACAGAAGGCCTGTTTCTTGGTTGAGAAGCTGTACCCTCTGCTATACGGACTGACTACCCCTTGACTTCACCACACCTGTGTTGGGATCTCCTTTCAGACGAATTCTGCCAGGGCCTGTATTTAAGGCTTTGCTGAAGTTTCAAGGGAAGGCTGATAAGAACCAGCCTTCAGCTATTTTTGCTGGCAGAGTGGTGATTTGAAGAGAGCACTTTCCTTCTGTAGGAAAAGCTTTACAGGCAGTGGCATAGCTAGGAAAGGGAAACTGGGTGGGCAATGATGGGGCGGTTGGGGATAGGGAGACCGGCCTCCCCCACCAACTCTAGCTGTCCTTTACTGCTCAGCAGGCACCTGACCATGAGGCTGCCTGGGGGAGGCGGGGGTGTACCTTGTAGGGGCAGGGCTGGAGACCAGGGCAGCAGCATGTGGCGCTGGCAGGAGCGGGACACGGATGGACACCGACCCGGTGTTGGGAGTCCCAGCCTGTGGATTCGGGGGGCTCCAGCCCCGATCTGGGTGGGCCTGGATGCTAAGTGGGTGGGCCGCAGCCCACTCAGGCCCACTCATGGCTACAGCCCTGTCAGGTGCTTGCTGACTCCTAATCTAATGCACAGATTAACGGTAAAGCTGCCCTGCATTAGGGTTTCATTGTGGGGGAATCTGCCAAGTTCTTCGAGTGCTTGCTCATGTCGATTCCAAGTAGGTGTGCGTATGCCGCGTGCACAGTCGTCGGAAGGTTTTTCCCCAAGCAGTACCCGTCGGGTCAGCTGTGGAGCCCCCGGAGCTGCGCCTTCATGGCGGTGTATATAGGTCCCTGCCGACCCGACACCTCTTCAATTCGTTCTTACTGCCTCTGACGGTCGTTGGAGCTGTGTGTCTCTCTTGCCTCCGCAAGCAGTTTCCCCAGTGATTGGACTTTCTGTTAACCTGTAAATAGTTAATTAGTTCGTGTTAGTTTTCAGTAAGTCGTTCGATAGAAGTGGGGGGTTCCCCCAAGCCCAATTCCCTCCCCTCTTGGGGTTCGGCACATGCCTCCATCCCAAGAGTTTAAGCCGTACGGGACCTGCTACAAGCTCATGTCAATGGGCAACCCCCATGACTCCTGCCTAAAGTGTCTGGGGGAGGCACATCAAACAGATCGCTTCAAGATCTGCAAAGTTCTCCGCCCGAGAACAAAGAAAGAAAGGGACTTCAGGCTCAAAGAACTCCTTATGGAGGCAGCCCTCCATCCCCTGCCAGCTCTGGGCGAGCAGGACTTGGCATTAAGCACCTCTGTGCGCAGCGCTCTGGCCTCTGTTAGAGAAACTACGGCTCGCAATCACCGGTGCCACCTAAGCAGCACAAGAAGACGAATAGAGGGCGCTCACCCATGGTCAGAGCACTGAGTCTGACAGCATAAGCGGTATGCATCCTACGCAGGGATCAGCACTGTCGACTTTGGGCCTGCAGAGGGATCCGTCAAGTCTGGTGCCACTGGACCCTCCTGCTAGAGAGTGCCAGGTGGAGGAGCAGGAGCTCCCTTCCATCCTGGACACGTTTGAGGTGGCCAGGGACTTGATTGCCATGATGGTATCGCAGTTTCCATCCAGGCAAGATAGACCTCCGGCACCACAAGGCACGGCGCCGTCCAGAAGCAAGCCCATGATGATGAAGCTCTGCTCGCCTTCCCCACGGCACCATCCTCCGACACTGTCCTGCTTGGACCACCCTGCCAGATTGGCTGAAGAAGTTAGCTGTCTGGTTCTTCAACTCAGCAGCAGCAGTCGCTCGCTGGGTGCTCAGTGATTCTCTGCCTCCCTGTGCTCAGCTCTTGCCAAGCCCTGCTTTTGCTCTGTTCCTCCACAGCTTCAGCCCAGATCCTGTCCTACACCCAGCCTTGCTCCTGCCTCAGAACCAGCCCTGCTCCCTTCTTCCCTGCCCCCGGTGATCCGGTTCTGACCCTTGGCTCTGATTCCTGACTCCGACTCTCTCTTGATTCTAGAGTGACCAGATATCCCGATTTGATAGGAACAGTCCTGATCTGGGGGTCTTTTTCTTATATAGGTTCCTATTTCCCCCCACCCCCATCCCGATTTTTCACATTTGCTGTCTGGTCACCCTACTTGATTCTTGGCTCTGGCATTTGGATTCTGACTCTAGTTCTAATCTTTGGACCTGCTTCTTGGTTTTGGCCCTGTCTCAATCCCTGCTTTTGGCATTTGGACACTCACCACTAGGCATGACTCCCACTCTGACCACTATGCCTGACCGCCTACAACCCGGTCTCCTGACATGTGCTCAGTCTGGTTTGTGGTTTAACCATCTGGTGAGTTCCATGTAACCTTGTGCATGCCTTTGTGAGGAAACCAAGCATCACCAATAATCACTGCATGTTACTGCACAGCGATTCTCAAACTGTGGGTCAGGATCCCTTTTTAATAGGGTCGCCAGGGCTGGAGTTAGACTTGCCTGGACCCAGGGCTGAAGCCCAAGCCTGAGCCCTGGGCAGCAGGGCTGAGACTTGGGCTTCAGCCCTGGGATCAGGTTACAGCTCCCCCCACCCCCTGCTTGGGCCTGAAGCCCTTGGGTTTTGACTTTGGCCCCTTCTGGCCCAGGGGAGCTAGGGCTTGGGCGGGCTCAGGGTTTGGTTCTCCCTCCTGGGGTCGCGTAGTAATTTTTGTTGTCAGAAGGGGGTCGTGGTTCAATGAAGTTTGAGAATCCCTGTTATAGCAAGTTCTTATCTTTCTCTGCTATCGTTTGCTATCCTAATGCCATGTGGGAAGTAGTTTTGTTTTGCTCTATAGGGGTGGCTTGCTGCATCAGGGCCTCTAGTGGTGGAGCATGTACAGGCTCTGGCTGGGAGTTCAGATGTGGGAGTTCAGTGGGGACACTGGGGCATGGCCACTAGGTAACTCGAGGGGATGGAAGACCACGAGTGTCGATGAAGCCCCCTCGCACTAGGCCCAGGTGTCCTTGGCGCCCCCTGCCCCCCAGCCTAGAGGCACTCGCAGCAGCTCTGTGTACTAGGCCCAAGTGTCCTTGGCCCCCCCGCCTGGAGGCACTCGCAGCAGTTATGCTGAGGATCTGCAACAATATGTTGCAGAGTCAGACTGCCTGAAACTAAACAAGGCCAAAGAGGGCAGATATGGAAGAACAATGCTGAATAAAGCAGCTTTATGTATGGTTTAACAAATGATACAGAGAACAAGGGAACTCGCCGGGAACTGGATTGGCTGGCTATATGGATACTTAGGACAGCTTGCTATTGGATAGGTATGCTGGGAAAAAGGATGTATAAAAGCTTGTGTAACTTCCTGCTCTGGGTGCAGGATTGGAGATTTTATTCTCCCTGTACCTTTTTGCAGCTGCAAATAAACTTTTCTGCTTCTCCACCCCGTTGTGATTATTGGGTGTAGCACACCGGGTAGCGAACCAACCTCAGCTGTTGTTTAGCCTCTCGGCACCGGGTGCCGGCAACAATAACAATTATCAAAAAGTGTCATGTTTTCTCTAGTGACCTGCTAACATATTTTGCCACCAGGATAAATATGGAATAATTCTAATGAATTACCACAGATTTACATTGGTGTAACTGAAATTATGCATTCAATATCCTGTTTCAGGTTAGTAAAAATAAAAGAATGCTGTGGGTTTTGCAGACGTGTACAAGATACAGATTTATAAAAACAACATGAAAACAGGTAGTTATGCTGGGGAAAGGGGAAGCCTTATTGAAGCTGGTGGGCATACCAGTTGTCCTTTATTCAGGATCAATGTAAAAACAATCAAGCTCTTTTGTGGAATAGATGGCTGACTTAATAGAAGTCACCATCAAGTAAAGCTGGAATAGGAGTTGAGCCATACAGTGGAAGGGGCTTTCACTGGGGTCTGAATGCAAATGCAGGGGGACGGGGTTCGGGGCGGGGGGGGGAGGAAGAGAGGGAGTGTGACACCGCAGAAGCACAAAGGAGCCCCAGAGAAGTATTTGTAGTGTGATCTCAGAAAAAGTTGAGAGAGAGAGAGAGAGAGAGAGAGAGAGAGAGAGAGAGAGAGAGCGTGCGCGCTTTAGGGTAGACTGCTGGATAGAAAGAGGCTTGGAATTGTGAGCCAAGAAACTATTCCTGCTGTCGTTAGGGAAATAGAACTTTGTGTACATTCTTTGTAAATAAGCAGGATTGTGTCAAAAAAATACCTGACTCCATCATCCATTTCTCCCCCTAATGGAAACAACTCACAAGACCCAAAATATTCACTAACTGCTCAGGTCAAAAGGGATAACAATATTGTGAATTCTTTTGTTTTCCTGTTCTTAGATAAAGAATAGACCTGCTTCAGTAAAGAACCATAAACACTGAAAATACTGTTTTGTTCTCTCAGAGCTAGCTCTCAGTAGATCTAGAAAATAAGAGTGTTTGTTGTTACACAATCCTTAGAATTCAATTATTTGCACAAATCATTTTAATTTTTCTCTGATTAGGATTTAAAAATAAGCCATTAGATATTCTGTATAGTGTTTGGGAAATTTATAGGATTAAAATCAGCATGTATTCTGTATACATGGCTTTACCATATATGCAACTCACATCTACACTTGTAAGAGGACCACATTTCCTGAAGCAGTTTCAAACCACTTCAAGCTAGGACAGTTTTAAGCTACTTTATGTTTCAAATGTGAATGGTGTCCAACTGTGTCAATTAATTTTTTTAAATTATTCATATGCTTGGATCATTCATATGCTTGGATGAATAAGGCTGCTTTCCTGAACTGCGGTCCATATTTGGAACTGTCTTTATAGTTTAGACTCAACCACCCTCCTTATACAGTTTGGAAGTTGTTCGATACTCCCTCGGGACCAGATTTACTCTTCTTTACACAGATTTGGGCCCTAGTCGGGGAGCGACGTACTCATGTAACCGAGGAGCAGAATTTGGCCCTCATATGGGTTCAGTCTCTCAGTTAGGCCTGTCTTTTTATCTTATCTATTGATATGGCATCCATCCCGAGAGTAGAAGAGCAGCTGTCCCATTTCAGACAAGATACATCAATACCTATATTGATTATTCACAATGTTTTTATTTTTGTTGTACTGTTCCTTTTGAGAAATAAGAAAATAGAGTAAAAGTAAAACGTACTTTTTCTCTCAAATCTATGTGGCATTCCTGATCTTGATTGAACAGGGGAGAGCGTCTTTCCTCTGGATTAAGAATCCAGCTGAGACAACTACCCCAGCCCCACACATTCTACAAGGGAATCCAAAGTCAGAGCAGTGGCATTCAGTGAAGGGTAGCTGCTCTCTTTGAACATCCTGATAGATGAAATAAAGGACTGGGGGTCATCATTAAAAAGTACCTTAAATGGGAGCTCAATCCCCAGAGCTATGATCGCCGAATCAGGAAAAAACAAGAAAGTACGTCCTCTCAGGGATTGGCATATTCAAATTTACAAGAGAGACGATAAAGACTGGCCATGACGTAGAAAAATCAAATTCAAGTTCGCCAGTAAGAAAAGAGCCTGAGTAATAGTCAGCTAAAGAATGGAAGGGACCAGTTTACCCAGGAAATTACAAGAGCCTTTATTAAAATGGAGAGCTACTTTTGTCCTTCTGTCTGCTTGCTTCTGGCAAAGGTTGGCTCAGGAATAGAGGGGGAATCTCCTGGGGTCCAGCAACTCTGCTGGCTTGGGAAAGTGTGCACTGCATCACCCACTCCTCCCTGTGTGAGACAATCTCTGTGCCTCTGTTTCGACAGTTCAAAACCCTTAAAAATACCTTTCTTTACAGCTCAATACAGAAATTGCCAGAACCTAGTCCTGTACTTTTTTCTTTAAAAACAAACAATGAAATGGGGATGTTTGCACGACAATGATATGAATCGATGTCTGTATTTTTATATCTTTAGACGCCCAACAAATATATAAAAATCTGCATTAAAATAACAATTAGTAAGTTTGCAAAACTGAGCAATGGAAAGTTCGGAAATGCCAGGATTCAGGGAGTCTGAGTACTGTGCACGTGCATTTTTACACAGTCTTTAATTGCACAATTGTACTATTTTTTCCACAGGCCCCTCATTCAGTGACCATTGAAGTGTTGTTTGTTGTTTGCCTTCAGACGCTGTGTACATACTTCTGCAACGTGACCACATCAAGTCAGGTCCAGGTCGCAGTCCTTCTCTTCCAGGGGCTCAGTGGCCAGGGCCCAGTATATCTAAAATATCAGGTAAATCCCTGGGATTAGGGTTGTGGCTGACAGGGCCTATTTCTCAGGCACCATGAAGTTTTCTACTATAAGGATGAGGCTTGTCTGTGCAGTAGATAGAGCTTTCTCAGGGGACAGCCTGTGACAGGAGAACAAACTCCCATGTCATTCCAAGGCTATTAGAGAGACAAGGTGGGTGAGGGATAGGGTGACCAGATAGTGAGTATGAAAAATCGTGATGGGGGTGGGGTGGGATTGATAGGCGCCTAATCCCCGAATATCTGGACTGTCCCTATAAACTTAGGACATCTGGTCACCCTAGCTGAGGTAATATCTTCTGTTGGACCAACTTCTGTTGGTGAAAGAAATAACCTTTCAAGGACCTGAAGGAGAACTCTGTGCAGTCCTTTCACCAACAGAAGTTAGTCCAATAAAAGATATTACCATGACAGATGTGAGTCATATTATTAATGTACTAGAGGAAGCTGCTCAGATACTTCATTGATGAAAACAGTAGAAAAACCTATATAGAATAAAGTGAAGGAGAAAGAGAGAGCCTCTTTCTGAGATTATCCTTTTCCTTCTCCCTAATGATCCTATTTGCTAACAAATACATACATTCTTAGTGCTGTTGTGGCTTTGTGCAGAAGTGTGAATTGTCTCAGTAGATTCTGATGTATTTTATCTTTTAGGCAAAGATATCGAAAACAGGGAATACAAACAACACCTGTTATGCAAACCCGCACCACTAGGTGGAAGCAGATATTTTGAGTTGTCATTAATTGAGAAACCATTTCAAAAAGCGAAGTAATGTTCTTGGAATTCTGCTTTAAGCCACAAGGCACACAGCTAAGCAGAGTCATCTTTTGCGTGCTGGATCTTTAATTTTTTTTCCATACGAGAACCTGCTTAAAATCCCATTAATAAACTGTGTTCTCTTCACTCTCCTATTTGTCTGTGCTGTGACAGAAAAATAGAATTGTCTGTCAATAATGGCTTTTATTTGAAGCAGAGAGTTAGAAAACATGTGTGTAAAATGCTTTGAAGAAGAAAATCTCTCTAGAAATGCAAATTATTATTATTATTGTTGTTATTGGGTCAAATTCTACAGTAGGGATTTAGGCTCCTAGCTTCCACTGATTTCAGTGGAAGTTAAGAGTCTAAAGACCTTTGAGGAGCTGGGCCTCATACCCTACTCAGACAAAACTTTGACTGACTTTAATTCAGCCTAGCCCTGCATTGGGTTAAGCCCAGTATCTTACTGTACATTGTACAGAAGCTTCTTGCTAGCAGGAGTCAGTCTGCAGCTGTTTTTTCAGTAATGCTGTCAAGGTTCCTTCCCCACTCTGAACTCTAGGGTACAGATGTGGGGACCTGCATGAAAACCTTCGAAGCTTACTTTTACCAGCTTAGGTTAAAACTTCCCCAAGATACAAATTAATTTTACCCTTTGCCCTTGGAATTTCCACTGCCAGCACCAAACTTTAACTGGGTTTACTGGGAAATGTAGTTTGGACACGTCTTTCCCCCCCAAATCCTCCCAACTCTTGCACCCCACTTCCTGGGGAAGGTTTGGTAAAAATCCTCACCAATTTGCATAGGTGACCACAGACCCACACCCTTGGATCTTAGAACTATGAAAAAGCATTCAGTTTTCTTACAAGAAGACTTTTAATAGAAGTCAAGGAATACCTCTGTAAAATCAGGATGGTAGATACCTTACAGGGTAATTAGATTCAAAACATAGAGAATCCCTCTAGGCAAAACCTTAAGTTACAAAAAAGACACACAGACAGGAATAGTCATTCTATTCAGCACAGTTCCTTTCTCAGCCATTTAAAGAAATCATAATCTAACACATACCTAGCTAGATTACTTACTAAAAGTTCTAAGACTCCATTCCTGTTCTGTCCCCGGCACAAGCAGCAGACAGACAGACAGACAGACACAGACCCTTTGTTTTTTCTCCCTCCTCTCAGCTTTTGAAAGGATCTTGTCTCCTCATTGGTCATTTTGATCAGGTGCCAACGAGGTTACCTTGAGCTTCTTAACCCTTTACGGGTGAGAGGATTTTTCCTCTGGCCAGGAGGGATTTTAAAGGGGTTTACCCTTCCCTTTATATTTATGACAAATGCATTTTCTGTATTTACCAGCTTTGTTTTCTTGCATCCTCAGTCATTTTGGGCCTTGTACATAATGTGTATAAATGGAATATTTATCATCCTCTCTGACTGTAATGTGTTTTAAGTGATGGTATATTGTCAAGCTGCATTCAGTATGGGTTGATCTGTTGATCCTCATTAGTGAGAGAAGTGTATGAATTACGAGCCCAAGCAGGATCCCGCTGCTCATTGCTGCAGCTCAACTTGCACTGCTGCAGAACACTGTGCTGTGTGTGCACAAGGCTTGTGTTGTGAAAACCTTGCCCCCTGTAAATACACTCAAAGTCAACCTCTGATCCAGCTCTTGTCAAATGCAGCCAGTTAACATCACAGTGACCACGGGTGTAAAGCTGTGGCCTCCTCCTTTTGAGGGTCTACTGTTGCCCAAGCTCTAAGTCAAGCTGAGGCAGTGTTGGGGTGATGAGGTGCTAATTTATGAGCTCCTTGATGCCTGCACAGTGTTTGTCATGGCTTTGCCACACATACTCTTGTTCTGTTCTTGATCTTAATTTGTTCTGTGGCATTACATAGTTCATGGTGTTACTTGTCACATGCATGAACACTCTTCCCATCACTGGTCCATCCGTAGTGGACTTTATGTGGATGCCTTGCCCGGATGGTAACAGCTGCAATGAGCAAGCATTCTTACAATTACCTGTGCTCCTACCTGATGCTGCATTTTGGAAAGGCCCGACTTTATGGAGCCAGGTGTAGACAGCGAGGGCTGCAGAACACCAGCCCAGAGACAGGCAAACTCTCTGTGCTGACCAGGCCCTTAGCTTCTTGCAGAGTGGCCTGCTGTTTATGTACTAAAAATGGAGTAGGCCTCAACGGTGTGCCACTGGATACTTTCCATCTTGTGCAAATGTACGAGTCCCCAGTTTACACAATGGCATGGAACAGGGGCTGAGTCACATCAGACCCTGAATCAGGAAGAAAGTTCCCGAAATAGGTAGCACTATATTAGTTATCTGCTGGTACCTGGTCAAAGGGGGCTTTTTTGCTTGCTTTATTATCCTCTTGTCTGTTTGTTGTGCTGTTAAGATGTGTTAATTAATTAATGACAGTTAAGGACCATCTTGTTCTCTGTTTGTACAGGTCCTAGCACAATGGGATCCTGCTCTGTGACTGGGACTGTGAGGCAGGACTGCAATACAAATAATCACATGCTGATCTCCAGAAATATTTTTATACCGTGGCCATCCCCACTAGCTTAAGAGATTAGTCACGGAAAATGGAAGTTTGTGAACCTGACATCTGCAGTTTAACTCAGTCCCCTTGTCTCCTGCACTGAGTGTTCTTTCTGCTCAATACACACTCAATGGTAGGCATGCCCACAGAATAGGGTTATGAAGATGGGTCTCTGGGAGGCTTTGACTTCCTCTACCATGGGATGCTATTGCAGGAAGGAGGTTTGCTGGGAAGAGATGGGGTCCGTCTGACCAAGAAGGAGAAGAACATCTTCATGCACTGACTCACCAACCTTAGGAGAAGAGCTTAAAACTAAGTTCAGAGGGGGCAGGTGAAAAAAGCCACCAGGTAAAAAAAGGTGGCCTTAATAGAGGACTAGCTGCGTGGGGAGAAGTAGATGTGGAAAATTGCAGTAGAATTATAGGAGAAACAAGAGGGAAATCCATGGGGGCATCTGCTTAACATCTTAGATGTCTGTACACACAAGCAAGGAGGAATAATAATGGGGAATAAACAGTAAGAACTGGGAGTTTTAGTACATAAATCTTCACTGAGCTTAACTGCATCACAGATACTTGATGGGGTAAATCTCATGACTGGACTACTGGTATAGAGGACTATAGCTTGTTGAGGAAGGACAGGCAGGAAAAAAAAGAGAGGACATATTGCATTGTAAACCTGTTCTGAGGTCCAGAAGGAGGTGAGAAGCAGACCAGTTGAAAGTCTCTGAGTAAAGATAAAAGAGGGAATAAACAGGGGTGAGGACCTGGTAGGGGTCTATTACAGACCACCAAATCAGGAAGAGGAGGGAGATGAGGCATTTCTAGAACAAACAACAGAAATATGCAAAACACAAATCCTGATCGTAATGGGGGACTTTACCTACCCAGACATCTGCTGAAAAAGGAATATGGTAAAACCCAAAATTCCCCAATAAGTTCCTGGAATGTACTGGGGACAATGCTTTGTTTCAGAAAATGGAGGAAGTAACCGGGGGGACAGCCATTTTAGACTTGATTCTGACCAGCAGGGAGGAGCTGGTGGTGAATGTGAAGGTGGAAGGTGATTTGGGTGAAAGGGGTCATGAATGATAGATTTCATGATTCTAAGGAAAGGAAGGAGTGAGAATGACAGGAGAAGGACTGCCAAAAGCAGACTTTAACATCCTGAGAGAATTGGTAGGTAGTGACCCATGGGGCAAAAGTCTAAGGCATAAAGGAGTTCAGGAAAGCTGGCAGTTTCTCCAGGAGACAATATTAAAGGCACAACTGCCAATGCAAAGGAAAGAGAGGAAGAATAGTAAGAGGCCAATGGCTCCATCAGAAGTTTTGTAATGACCTGAAAATCAAAAAGAAATCCTACAAAATGGGGAAACTTGGACGAATTACTAAGGAGGAGTACAAAAGAATAGAGTGTCCATGTAAGAGCAAAATCAAAAAGGGTAAGGCACAAAATCAGTTATACATAGCAAAGGACACATGTAACTGGAATTCTTTTTCCATATGGTTTACTGCAAAGAGTGTCATCACTCTGAATGCTTTAAAGGCAACATCATCTCCAAAATCAAGTGTGGGCTCTACATATGGCCATACATATGACACCACGCTGTATTAAACACAACCAAAAATAATTTAGTTGATTTGTTTGGCGGGACATGGAAATGAAGAATAAATTTCAATTCATTGTAAAACAATATAAAAATCAATATTTGTAATACAGTCCAATAAGATTTCATCAAGCTTTTTAATCAACCGAATTAAAAAGCAAAGGAAACCAACCACCCACACTCAAGTGTCACTGTGCATTCCAACCAACCAACCACGCTCAAGTGTCACTGTGCATTCTCCAAGGCAGTTTCTTCTCTTTCTTTGTTCGGTGCTTTTATTTTCTATCCATTCAACCAGGAGCAGATTTTCCAATAAAACCAATATTGGAAAGTGTGGCAAACTGAGAGAGGGACGGAACCAAAATTCAAAATGATTTAGAGCGAATGAGAAATTCTACACTGGAGCAAATTTAGCCACCTATTGGACTGCGTACATGGATGGGCCCAGATATTGAAATGTATTTAGGTTCCTCACATCTATTGATTTCAGTGCGAGTTAGGAGCCTAAATACCTTTGAGGCTCTTGTCCATGTCATCACAGCACCTACCTGGTCAGCGGCAGTTTATGTGCTATGCCACAGTCACAGCGATGTCATAATAGTGCTTGCATAATCTGAACTGGCTATCCTGGACAGGACAGCCTGAGAGGCCAGCTGCCTATCAGTACTGGAGCTCTTTGGAGACAGGACTGGAGGAAGTGTTGAGGAAAGATTAAAACATGAATAAATTTGTGAGTGAGCAGGAGGTAACCGACAGAGGTAAGGGTCAGCATTGTATTCTCTATATCCATTCTATATTCACACACACATTTAGAAAGCATAGGCATACAGATTAGCTGTAATGTTCTCCATTTGTATGAGCAGAACCTCAGCTGCTGTAAACCAGTGTCCCTCTGTTGACTTCCTTGTAGCTGTGTTGATTTACACCAGTTGAGGAGTTGGCCTACAGCCTCTGGACCTGGAAAC
Source organism: Natator depressus (assembly GCF_965152275.1). Taxonomy (NCBI): domain Eukaryota; kingdom Metazoa; phylum Chordata; order Testudines; family Cheloniidae; genus Natator; species Natator depressus. Next base: position 13,317,239 of record NC_134253.1, read on the forward strand.
TTTCCTGAGAATCTGAGTTTCTAGGGAATGTTATGGGGGAGGTCTTCCTTCTTTTCTCCCAGTTGTTTTATGTTTGTTATGGGTCCTCATTTTGTGTCTTCTGCATCCATGGAGCCAACTCCATCAGAGATAGGGGAAATTAGAACAAAAAAGGCAGAAGGACTTCTCCTCTAGCTGTCTAAATGAAGCTCTGCTAATATCTTAAATGCAAAAGAACAAAGCATGGGGTCACATTTCTTAGCAACACTAGTGCTCCTCATCCCACACAGATGGGCAGAGTAGGTTACAGTTATGATTCCGTTTGCATCTGGGTGTTACAACTGAAGGATGCAATTTGCATAACGGATGGGCAATCACCTAACCTCAAGCAGTCTTTCCTGGGAAGGGGAAATCTTGTTAGTTCCTCCTTCATGCTTGGAATGCTGTTACAATGGAGACAGATAAATACGGCCTTTCAGATTTCTTGTGAAATATTAAGTCTCCTGGAGAATTTCTGCCCAGAGCGAAGAGATACATGGGAGATCAAATCCTGATTTTTTTCATACACCCGCTATTTCATTGTTTCCTAGAGTTTAAGGCCAGAAGGGACAATTAGATCCTCTAGTCTGACTTCCTGTATTTCACAGGCCACTAAATTTCACCTAGCAACCCTACACTGAACCCCAAAACTTGTCTTGGACGAAACCATTTCAGTCTTTAGGAGACAAAACTGTTGTGTGCCATCGGCAGAGGACAGGAGAGACTGAGGTTCCACCAATGCCTGAGGCCCTTGCAATGGTCGAGAATTGATTAGGTCAGATATACTCAGATTATCCTAGCAGGTGATCAGTGCCCCATCCTGCCATTCAAAGGTCCCTGCCAATCCGAGCAGGGGGAAATTCCTTCCCACCCACAACTCTGGAGATCAGTTGGACCCTGAGCACGTGAGCAGGACAGCTAAGGAAACAGATTCTCTGAACCATCTTAGAGCACTGGTCCACCCTAGCAGGTGTCCCATCTCCTGCTACGGTCAATCCCTGATGCTTCAGATGAAGGTTGGAGGGACCCACCCCACCCCACCCCACTCACAACGTACACCTCACCAATTTTGCATTGGGGTGGGGGGCGCGGGGGCAGGGGAATTCCTTTATGACCTCTACAGGCAACTGTACAGGGGGGAGGGATAGCTCAGTGGTTTGAGCATTGGCCTGCTAAACCCAGGGTTGTGGGTTCAATCCTTGAGGGGGCCATTTAGGGATCTGGGGCAAAAGTTGGGGATTGGTCCTGCTTTGAGCAGGGGGTCGGACTAGATGACCTCCTGAGGTCCCTTCCAACCCTGATATTCAATGAACTGGATGAACTCCCTTCCATGAGTCTTCTCTGCAAGTATTTCAACTACCATAAAAGAAGATTAAAGGCTTTCTTCAAAACAAGGGGCCTAAAGTTAAGCTTCTAAATTCATACCGAGGTCTACAACAGTGGCCTGATTTTCAAGAGATACCGAGCCCCAAAAGTTCCCAGCATAGCCAATAGGTACATCTGGGTGCGCAGGATTTTTGAAAATGAGGCCCTGACTAAGCAAAACTCTTAAGCATGTGCTTAACTTTAGCTCTATTTCTTGGCTTAGAGTTAAATTATTATTCTGTATGCTATCAAAACTCATCAATTGACAGTAAAGAGGGAAAGGAAGATTATTTTACGTGGGGACCTACTTGAAAGGAGCAAATTTGCTTCATTATGATTTCCCCCCAAGCACACTGGGTAGTTCAGCAAACAAACCTGGTCATGAGGAGGAAGGAAGAGGATTTCCAGGATTCCCAGGTCTACTTCTCACAGTGTTTGGGCTCCTGCAGAATCTTTACTGGATAGTGAATTAAAGAGGCCAGCACCAATTTCTGCTATCAGTGGTAACCAGCCGAATCCTTTTATTTAATTTCAGGTGTTTATAATGAGGTTGTTTCCCTCCTGGCACATATGGGTGACCAAGATAATGGCAAAATTGCCCTCAGGATTGCCTTTATAGCCGAGAGCAAGTTGGCTATCGTTCTGACAGTTCTGCTCGAGAAACTGCAAAAGGATGAGGTAGGGCAGTTTCATGAAATTACATCCGCTTTCCAGGTGTCCACACCAAAGTCTGCCTGACTTCATGGGGGTACAGGGGACTGCACGGGGGTAATTCAGTGTAGAACTTGGCCTGGCGCACCATCAGGAGAATCAGTATTCGCCCTTCTGTCCTCAGGCGTAAACTCATCATGCAAAATGCTGTTCTTACAGATCAGGATGATATAATGCTCTCTAAAGAGAGCATTGTCCTTTTACACACAGTGGAGTACATGGGCTGTAGACAGTAAAAGTACACGATCGGACTAGCAGTAATCTCTTCTAATAATACTTTGCCCTTCTTTAGCATCTTCGTCCAAAAATCTCAAAGCACTTCCCTAATACTAATGAATTAAGACTCACAGCACCCTGGTGAGAATGGGAAGCATTATCCCCATTTACGGATGACTTGTGTCACAGGGAATTAAGTAACTTGCTCAACACCACTTAGCAAGTTAGTCAAAGAATGTGAATAAAACCCAAGTGAACTGACTCCCTGCTCTAAATCCTAGCCAACACTCCTTTGTTATGATGACATATTATTGAGATTATAGCATCGAAGGGACCCTTATCTATATATTTTCTACTGGGGGAATTCTGCAAGAAAAAAATAAAAATGATGCGTACAATATTTGAGAAGTTCTGCAAAATTCTGCATATTTTGTTTGTCAAAATAATACAATATGATTACACCCGTTAAAATTATTTTTGGTTATTTATTTCAAAATACCTGTCAGCAAGTATGTCTGTATGAATACAGACAACAAAAAGGATTCAGGAAATGTTTTTTGACAAACCAATTCCTTACTATGCATGTTAATACAGAACTCTGAGTAATAATTCATTTAAACTCAATACAGAACCATATTTCTTGCACCCCTTAGGCCCAGTGCAAAGGCTTGGTAGAGTCAGGGGTAATGGAGGGAAGTAAATTGCTGGGAAGGAGCCTGGGTGTGAACTTGGAGCGTTGCTGGGTATGGGTGGGAAAAGTATGGAACAGTTTTTTTGGGAGGGGCGGGGAGGAATTGTTAGGCAGCTCCCCCCATGCAGACCCTGTCTGACCCCTAACCTCTCCCATTCAGTAAGGCACATCTGCCCCGTCTCCATGTGTTCCTGCACCCCCACGGGTCCTTGCACCCCCGTCCACGTGTCCCTCCACTCCCACTCAGAAACCCACTCCCCCCCATCCCCATGTGTGTTAGGGGGCTTATTCCTTCACCCACTTACTTCCCTGGTCCTTCTCGCATGAACAGAGAGCAACAATACCCGAAGTCCAAAGGTGCAAACAATTCGATGTTTATTGGGTGAACTTCCAGCAAGCATGATTTCAGTTTCCTTCCTTAGTGTCCCCCTTCCCAGCTCTGACACCACAGAGCCTTACAGCTGTGTCCCTGTTCCCATTCCTGCCCTTAGCCAAACATGATTCCAGTTTCCCCAGCCCCATTCCCTGTTCCCATTTCCCCCTTTAGCAAAACATGATTCCAATTTCCACACCCCCATTCCCTGTTTCCATTTCCCCCACCCACACACCCACCCCCTCACTTCCTGATTGACTGCAGACTATCTAGTAAAACTTGACTTCTGCTTAGCTATACCTTAACCAATCCTTTTCCTGAAATTTAACTAACCAATCCTAACATATTGTAACATGATTATGTAACCAATTATATCCCACCACCTTAATTAGTTTACACCCAGCAAAATTAATTATACAGCAGAGAGAAACAATCACAGAACCAGACAGAGATTATACAGACAAACAATGGGGAAATGGGGACTACAGTGATAGAAGAAACACAGAAATGAGGATTTCACATCCCAGCTAGTGATAAGTGAGTTCTTGCCAGACAGGATGCTATCAAACTAAGTTTCCTTTTACATCTTCTAGGCCCTTCCCTTTCTCTGGAGTCAATAGGCATTATCAGAACAGGATTGTGTTCCTAACAGCCCAATAGCACCTTATTTCAATGTGACTAGTTGGGAATGTGAAGAGGTGACCGGTCGCTTCCCAGCTTATGGCTGCCTCTGCTGCTTAGCCAAAGGCCTTAGCCTAAGAACAGGGCCTCAGACTGTCACAGTAAGAGAAGGACCTTACCCTGGCAGACAGTGATTTTGATTCTTTCTTTTATACCTCTAGAACTAGCCAAGTGATAAGAATACACCTAAATTCTTAGATGATAGGCCTTTACAGACAGGTCTGAACATCTGTATCCTAACAATGTGTCCCTGTACCCCCTCCCCCTGTCCCCATGTGTCTCTGTGCCCCCAGCCAACCACCCCCTGCCCTTATGTAGCTCTGCACCTCCTCCCCCATCATTATGGGGCCCTGAACCTCCCTCCTCCTCTAACTCTGTGCCTCCACTCCCATTCAGCCCCTGCCCCAGTCTGTCCTCCCCCACTAGCCCTTATGAGCCCCTGACTGACCCCACCCCAGCATCCCACACTGTCTGTCTCCCCATAGCCCCTGTCTCCTGACCTGGCCTGCTGTGAAGAAGACAGGCTCTCTCTCTTCCTGCGCTGATAGGGAGTTGCTCCTTTGTTCTATTGCCACAGCACCCTTTGGTGGGCAAGAGATGGAATGGCAGCAGCATTTCAGCAGAAGCTTTTTACTGTGCAAAAAAATAAAAATATGCGGGGCTCATTAATTATGCACGTGTGCAGTAGTGCAGAATTGCCCCAGGAGGAATATTCAGACCCCTTTTTTCCATTGATTAATACTTGCATCCGACAAAGTCCATTTCTCTATTAAGGGCCAACACAGAAGGCATTTTAGTTTCCATTAAAGTACTAGGAGGCCAACTGAACTGCTTGTCTTGGCCTCTGACTCCTTTAATTATTTGAATTACTTGATTAATTATAAAAAGAAAAGGAGTACTTGTGGCACCTTAGAAACTAACCAATTTATTTGAGCATAAGCTTTCATGAGCTACAGCTCACTTCATCGGATGCATTCAGTGGAAAATACAGTGAGGAGATTTATATACACACAGAACATGAAAAAATGGGTGTTATCATACTCACTGTAAGAAGAGTGATTAATTATGTTAATTCACGTGATTAATTACTTGAATTACTTGAATTATGTAGTGCTTATGTATTGATAAGTTATCAGTGACAATTTTCAATTAAAAAAATCCTCCTTACATTTAAAAATGAATGGAAGGGGCTTCTCCCCAGTGGAGCTGTCTGTTATGATTGCAGTTTGCAGAAGCATGCCTTTTAAAGCAGAACCACTGGAACGTTTAGCCAATCAAGAGATCTGATGCAGACCCTGTCTGACCCCTAACCTCTCCCATTCAGAGATCTGATTGGCTTTGAACATTCCAAAGTGGGCTATGACCTTGGCATGCAGGTCACACAGATGTCTAGACTCACAGGAGACAGAGATGGAAAAGACCTATTGGATCATCCAGTCCATTTCCCTGCTAATGCAGGAGCATTCCCAGCAGCCATTTCCCACTGTTTTGGCCAAACTAATTTGAAAAGCCCCTAAGGACTGAACTTCCGCCTCTTTCCTAGGAAGACTATGTCATAACCTAATAGCCCTGTCTCACAGTTGGGGCATTTTTCCTGTTGTCAAAGTCTACATTGAATGTCCTTTTTTAGCTTAATCCCATTACCACTACTTTTACTGAAATGTATTATCCTAAAAAATTCCTCTCCCTCCTTGGTGTTCACACCCTCCAGGTAGTTGTATGGTATTATCCTCTCTCCCTCAGAGTCATCCCTTGGCCGCATCGGACACAGACAGCTCTTTCCGTCTGTCTGCAGAAGTAGGGGTCTGCTCAGGCCCAATTTTTAAGCCCAACCTGAACTGGCCCCCGGCCCACTCACCTCACCCTGAGAGGGCTGAATCATTTTCCATCCTGGTCCCAACCCTTCCCCCCCAACCGGATCCTGCCGCTGCATCCTGCTCATGGGGCTGGTGCAGCGGCCACTGTGTGCAGCGATGGCTCCATCCTCTGACATGGCCCCTGCTGCGCTGGGTCTGCGCTGCAGAGAGAGAGGGAGACGCTGTGACTCCTCGGCATCCTCGCTCCACAGCGCGTGCAGCGCAGGAAGGAGGTGGTGGCTGGCAGGAACACGCAGTCACGGTTGTGCAGATCCGAGGGGCTAAAGGAGGAGAGCCGACCTGACCCGAGCCCAAGAGGGTCCAGTTGTTTTCTCATCCAACCTGACCCGGACGCCTGTGGTCAGGTCCCCTAGGATTTGGGTCAGGTTGCAGGGCTCTAACCAGGAGTCACTTCTGCCAACCCCCTGCATTCTGTTTTGCTCTCCCAGGAATGACTTCCCATTTGTTGATCTCTCTGGGAATGTGGTGCTAGAAAAGGCACTCATCCAGATGCAGTCACAGCTCAGCTGAACAGAGAGGAACTGTTGTCTTCCTGCTTTGTGCCATGATCCCTGTGTGTAAAAGACCCAACCCACATGGCTCTTTGTGGTAGCCATCACACCTTGCATATACCTGTTGACTTTGTTTTCCACTGTCACCCCCAGGGCACTTGTTGCTTCCCACTTGTCTCCCTCCCATTCTGTCAGTTACTTCTACCTCCTTTCCAGAGGTGCTAGTTTGCAGTTTTCTGAAATGAATCTTGTTCTCTCCTCAGGCTTTTAATTGCTCTGTGTCCCGCTTTATTTTTTCTCGGTCCCAACTGATCCTACAACTCCTCCATAGTTAGTCTCATCTGTGAAGTTCTACACTGATGGGCCGCATAAAAGACACCTTCGAGCGTGTTACTGTCAGTGTAGATCTAACGGCTGAGCTCATTGCCCCTGGGAGCGGTTGAGGACTTACTGCAGGAGTTGGGTATTTTATATTCCACATTTACAAATTCTGCCTGGAGTGGCTAGAGCAAGGGCAAGGGGCTCATTTTTATTGTTTGTTCTGAATAAATGAAACTAGAGAAGGGGGCAGTGAAGGGCGCTTCCTCTGGCTCTTTTCTCTCCAGGAAGATTAAACGATGTCAGTTGCTCGGCTGCTTCTGAAGCGCTGCTAAATGCGGTGCTTGTGGAGGGCAGGGCATGTTTTACACCAATTAAGCCACCAATTAGGGCAGGGGCTTATTAGCCAAATTACTGTCTGGTCGTCAAGAAAAACTTTTCCCAATTCTTCTCTTTTATGTTTTCTCCCCAGCAAAACAGAGTAGACATTTACTGTGTCCTGGAGAAAGTCTTACAGCAGGACACCCAGGGCCTAGAGAGACGGCTTCTGGAGAAAATAATAACACTAGCCTCAAACCACATGACAGAGACTCAGGTAAGTTAGTTCTCCTGAGATACCAATCAAAGGATCCAAAGCTTTAACGCATTCAAACTCTCTTTTGGGGGGATAAACTATATACTGAAATGAAAATGTATTCTTCTGTTAGAGGTCCACACCTTCCTCCAGACCAAAGCCCAGGTCCTAGACAGCACTTGTGCACATGCATAACATGGGACAACTCACATGCTGAAAGTTACACATGTGCTGAAGTGCTTTGCAGGATCAGGACCTGAGACACATGATCTCAGACCCAGAGACAAGCCTATGGTGTCTTAAGGAGCAAGTCTTTCCCGAAGTCTACTCGGGATTTCATTATTGATACTGATTTTATGTGGAAGGCGCTCTGATACTGTAGCGATAAGTGGCAGTATAAAGCCCCAAGACAGAATCTGAGCTATCTCCAAAAGAAGCAGCATTGGATTTAGAATATAGTTTGCCAGCAGGAAAACCCATGGAAAAATCCCTCTCTTGTTCCAAAGGAAGTCAGCCTCCTTTTGGGGGACAGTTTATTCGAGGAAAGCTCTCGGAATATCGTGAAGCTGCCCAGTCTGTGTCTCACTTACCGCCTCAGGGAAGGGCAGGGAAAATATCATGTGACTATGGTGACCAGTCACCCACCACAAGTAGCTAACAGCGAATAGGCTAACGAAGCAGCTTGCAAGCAACTCAAAGGCTGAAAACTGTTTCGCCAAGTGACTCAAGGAATATTTATGACGAATGACTCTACCCTTAGAAAGTTGGGTTGGTTCATTCACAACTTGTGCACAGAAAGAAGGACTTGACTCATGTAAACAACTCTGGCTAGTGCAACCGGCTTCAGTCACATCAGTCTCTCTCTTTTGGTTTTTGTTTTTAGGAAGCAAGAAATGAACTAAAAGTGGCAGCTAGCAACACCTTAGTGACTCTGGCACGCTGCTATTTCAATGATGTCATGTTCAAGCTGGTGTATCGTCTGGAGCTGCCTGAAGAGTTTATTTTCATTACGTTGGGCAACCTGTCATCCGCCTATGGTATGGTCACTTCCCTCTTTTCTTTCAAAGTGATTGTTTTTCATTTAAGGACAGGGGATTATCTCTCTACCTAAAAATGTTACCGCTAAACAGAGCTCTGTTTGAGTGTGTGTGTGTGTGTGTGTGTGTGTAGAAACACAAGATTAACTGCTGTTGCTAGTTCTGGCCTCCAGATCATGAGCGATCCAGATGGAGGTGCAAGCTCTAACTTATGCCCCTGAGTGAAGTACCTTAAGGATGGGAATGAGTGGAAGATCAGGTCTAGTGGAGCTCTTCTCCACCCCACTTCCCATCCCGCCCCAGTGCCCTCTCCCTTTACTCTGGGAGAGAGTTGGGCATTGGGCACAGCTGTACACTTGTGGAGGATTCCCCTCTTCAGGGTGAATCCCCCACTGGCTTTCAATGGCTGCTTTAAAGCCATTCTGCTCTGCTTACGCAGCGCCAATGGCCTCGGAACCCATAGCATCCTGCCCCACAGTGTTTCTAAGTGTGTTGTCAGAAGGCAGAGAGCAGCTGATTGTCTGTCTTCCTTCTCTTCTGGCTTTTCTCTGCAGCACTTAAGTGTATCCCTTTTGTGGGAGTGATCCTGAACGACATGATCTCCATGTTGGAGTTAGTCAAGGACAGCAGGATGAGACAAGCATTTTGTGGTGGTAAGTGCCAGCACTTCCTGTAGGTGCCCCAAATGGATATTTAGGGGGTCTTGGTACAGATTTAAGTGACTGACCAAGTTTGCAAACAGGCCCTGAACTGTGCTCCCTTCCCCGGATTGCACCAGGTGCTGCGTTCCTTGGCTCCCGTGGCACTCAGTGAAGTTGAGAGTGCTCCTTACTTTGCAGGAGGTGCTGAGCATTTGTAAGTTCAGGCCCTTTGTGACTCACGCATATCGTTTAAAATAAACAGACACAAAGGCTGAAGCTGTCCCTCTGCCAGGAGGCTCCTGGGGGAGGAGGTGAAGGGAGCAGATTTCATTACTGTACATTTAAAAATCTCCTGTTTCCCACTCCTCCACCCATTCTCTCTCCTTAGTTTCTTCCTCATCATCATCTCCTTTCACCCTCTTTCTCTGTCTTCTCTTCTTCTCCACTTCTCTCTTCCTTTGCTTTTCAGGTGATGCTCAGTAAGGGTTAATCCTGTGCCCTTGAGGGAAATGGGAATATTGCCATTCACTTCATAGAGAACAGGATTGGGCCCTAATTCGTCTTAGCAAGGACACTAGATACACATACTTTTAGGGCAAAGTGCTCCCCACTACCTTCAAATCCCAGGAAAGCCAATGGCAGTTAGGGGCACTGAACATCTTTCAGACAAACTGTAACTCAAGATGAAATCATACAGTGTTCGGGTTGAACAAACAACAACTGCAGAGGACGCGAGTCTTCAAATGATGGTCATTGAAAAAAGATGGAGAGATGTACAAAGAAAAAAGCCTTTTAAGAAACAAGAAATGGAATGGGGGAAAGAGAAATAGCTCCAGATTGATATGGGATTTCAGCATCTAGTCCTGATAGGAGCTGCCATGGAATTGGAGTAAACGATAGGCCTGGGTGTCTTCTCTGAGAAAGCAACTTCTCCTCATTATTACTATGTCCTTTTCACATTGCCTGTCTTCTCTCCTTCCATGCAGTTCTGGAAAAATGGTCAAGGGCAGTGAATGGATATTTTACGAACTGGGAAAAGTGCTCATTCCCCAGAATGGGTGAATCACAATTCTGCCGTCAAATTCTTCCCTTATATTGTCATGTGACCAGCAACTGGCTGACTTGTGAGGAGCTGGAGGTGAGAATTGCTGGCTTTCTAAACCTTTAGCGGAAATTGTGATGTTACATTCTGTGTGTCTGGCACTCTTTGTGATGATGGCATTTAATAGTAGGTCCTTTAGAATGGAACAGATTGTCATGGAAAACATCGAAAACCCATACGTTTATAATGTCACCACATCATGGAAATTCTATCTGTACCCAGTGTACATGGAGTCTAGTTTTGTGCACCTAATGTGCAGATGAACCCGGGATAGTGGGCTAAATTAATTCCTGGTCTAAGTCCATTCGGCCCCAGTGGAGTTACAGCAGGGATGAGTTGGCCTAGAACGCATACTAATCTGGGGAAATATTTTACCTGGTCTGGTTGTGAGGTGCATTAGAATATAATCCTGACACCAACCCTACGAGTCCTGGTTCTTTACCAGGAAATATTGGGATAGGACCGTTCCGACAGTGGAACAAGGGAAATTGCACTCATTAGAAGTAGAAAAGGTATGCCTATTGGAAGATATTGAATGAATTCGTAGGAACATAAATTCTGTGTCTCATCTATGCAGCTCAAGCAGGCCATCATCAAAGCCCTTGGTCCCATGATGGGCATCCTGCTACACAAAAAGGAGCCGCAAAATCCCATATTTAAAGAGATCTCATGGCTCCTTGAGCAATATAAGGAGGAAATTGACGTTTTTCACGTCACCAAGGTGAGGTACCACTCATTAAGGTAACTGTCTCTGTGTGTGCATGTGTGAACTGCAGGAGGAATTTGCTGCCAGTGGGGTTTCCTGGTCTAGATAGTGACTTGTTAGATAATAAATATGCACACAAGTTCTGGGTTTATACACATGGTGACCCAGGCAACAAGATTTGTAGGTAACTGCCTCTGATGAAAAGCATCCTCTGTTTCCTGGGGGGGAGGAGAAGGAGCTAAAAAACAAAACACCTGCACAACAAGATACTCCCTCCTTGTGATTTCCCAAAACATCCTGTCAACTCTGTGTCTCTCTTTTAGATCATAAGCTCCTCAGAGCAGGGGCTACCATATGTTGTCTCTGGTCGGTACCCAGCCAACTGTCAAGGGTTGAAAATTAATAATAAGGAGGCTTGAGGGTCATTGCTTTGCACTGCATAACTCGATAGATATAAAATCATTGCCCGTCTGTTTCATCTACCGTTCTTTGCAGTGTTGTTGTAGCCATGTTGGTCCAAGATATGGGAGCGACAAGGTGGGTGTGATAATCTAATTGAAGATATTGTCTCACTCACCTTGTCTCTCTATTTCATCCCCCTTCAGTACCACATGAGCGAGAAGTAAGGGGCCATATTCTGTCTTCAGTGGGGCTACACAGTTGTAAATGAAGTCATGAGACAGCTCTAACTTCTTGGTAGTGATATTTACTCACCGTCTATGTTGGTTGAAGCTTTCTAGTACAGAGTATGTGGTCACTTTGGGGGTTGAAATACCCATGATTTGGAGGGAACCAATGCATCATGGACTTGTTTGATAGCATCAGGGCACTACGCAACTGTGTAAACATAGTAAAGTATGTAGATGGCATCCAAGACATTCGGGAAGCTTCAAGCAGCAAAGGAGAAAAGTGTGTTAGATGCAGGAAGGAATTCGATTTTCACCTTTTTTTTAATCAATAACCTGGCAGAGGACATAAAATCATCACTGATAAAGTTGGCAGATGAGATAAAAATGGGGGAGTGGTAAATAATGGAGAGGACAGCTCACGGATTCAGAGTGATCTAGATCACTTAGCAAACGGGGCGCAAAGAAACAATATGCCTTTAAATACGGCTGAATGTAAATGTATGCGTCTAGGCACAAGGGATTTAGGCCAGACATACATGATGGGGGATGCTGTCCTGGGAAGCAGTGACTCTGAAAAAGATTTTGGGGGTCATGGGGCATAATCAGCTGAACATGAACTCATGCTGTGGCCAAAAAAGCAAAAGCTGGGATGCATAAAAAGGGGAATCTCAAGGAGGAGCACAGTGGTTATTTTACCTCTAAGTCTGGCACTTGTCTGACGACTGTTGGAATCCTGTGTCCAGTTCTAGTGCCCACAGTTCAAAAAGGGTGTTGATAAATTGACAGAAGAGCCACAGTGATGAAAGGATTAGAAACTATGCCTTACAGAGGGAGAATCAAGGAAGTCAATCTATTTAGTTTAATACACAGAAAGTAAAAGGGTGTGTGATGGGGTTTACCTACCCCGCCTTGGTTCAGCAGGGGTTAATCATGCTTTGTGGGCCGAGGAGGCCATGCCCCCTCATCTCTGCTGGGCATGCTTCAGCTGGACCCAGGATACAAAAGAGAGCCGCTCAGCTCAGGCTGGGATGGCTGCCGAAGGGAGCGGAGGCGCATTGCAGGCTCCTGCAGAGAGACTGCCAGTGCTCCAGGATTCAGAGGCCAGCTGGACTGTGGCTGCAGCTGACCCCCAGCCACCCAATGCCAGAGATGGAGGAGAGACCCCAGAATCCCTGAGACTCCCAGCTGCGGAAGAACGGGTGGGAAGCAGCCTAGGTGGACGAAGCATTGATCCAGTTGAGGTAGCAGGCTTGACTCAGCATGCTTTGGAAGGATCCCCGCTGAGTTGGTGGCAGATACCCCTGCGCCCTGGGCTGGGGCCCTGTGGAATAGGTAGGACCCAGTGGAGAAGGGCTCACCACTAGGCAACACTTCCCTGCCGCAAAAGGTGGTTCTATCGACTCTGGCCACTAGGCCGCATTGCCCTGCAGCCAAGGGTGGGTCTAGTGACTTTGGCCACTAGGCCGCACTGCCATCCCTAGGAGGGCAGCCCAAGTGACTCAGGCTGTTGGGCCGCGGACCCTCACCCAAGGGCTGCTGCACTGATCCCGACCATTAGGCGATGCTGCCCTAGGAGCCCGGACTGCTGTGGTGGCTAGGGAGACTAGGCCAGTTGGGCCGCTCCAGATCTACTTCAATTCCTCCTCAACCTGATACCACCTTGACAGGCTGGACCTATCCTGTGACAGGGTGACTTAATTACAGTCTATAATATCTTACATGAGGGACTCCTATTATCTAATGGGCTCTTCCGTCTAGCAGAGAAAGGTGTCACTTGATCCAATGGCTAGAAACTGAAGCTAGACACTTTCAGACTGGAAATACGGTGTACATTTTTAATGGTGAGATAATTAACCATTAGAGCCATTTATCAAGGGCCGAGGCGGATTCTGACGATTTTTCAATCAGGATTGGTATGTTTTTCTAAAAGCTCTGCTCTGGGAATTATTCTGGGCAAGGTCTATGGCCTGTGTCATACCGACCGGAGGTCAGACTAGATGATGGCAAGAACCCGGTCCGGCTTTGGAATCTAGGAATCCCCTGAATCTGCTTCAGTCACTACATATGGCTCCTTTGTGTGCCCACCATCTGACTTTCACCCTCTGTTGCAGAGTCTGAGCCAGCTCTTGGAGGTCTCTGGTGAATATAAGATCCCTCTACCTAAAGGGAAGTTTCAAGCCATCTGCAGTGCTCTGCACAACCAGGTGAGGGGTGGTTTTGCTTGGATCCCTTGAGCTTAGGCACAGCAGATCTGAAGCATATTAACACTGAAAAATCGATGGAATGATCGTGCAGAGCCTGGGGACCTCCTCATGCCTTACTGATTTCTGCAGGCTCAAGAGTAAGCAGGGAGCGCTCTCATTTTCTTAGCTACTATCCAGCTCAGTTTGTAAAGCAATTTCACCATAAGCCGATTACCAGGGGGAGTCAGAGTTGTAAAGTAAAAACTGTGGCTGTGTCTTGATTAGGTCAGCTCTGCTGCTCAAAACACTTTAGCTTCTCTTATCTAATGTAGTGGTCATTGTCTTTGAGTCTTGCTGTGCGTGCAGGACCATCTCCCTGGGGTTCAGACCTCTAGTTGGACCAGCAGGAAGTGGAAGCTTAGAAACTAATTGAACATTTTTCTTTTCCATTGCTTCTGATTAGTTTTTCTTTGACCATTTCCCTTCTTCCCACAGATCTGTTCTCCAGCTAAGCAGCTCAGCATAGAAAACCACAAAGAGCTCTTCCATTGTGTACTTCTGCTAGGTAAGGGGAAGAAACTCTGAGTTACACAGTGGTTTCTTTGTAACTTCCTTACCTTTGTGAGGTACGGTAAGAAGAAGGGTTCTGCAGACAGTGAGGATGTGATTTCTTCCCTTGCAGCCCGTTCTTCTCCTGATGACCTGCTGGCATTCCTACACGAGCAGCTGGAGATTGAGCATGAGGCCGTTCGTGTGGCGTCTTTAGAGCTCCTGAGAGCTATTGTTGGGGCTGACTGTAAGTAACACAGGAGCAACTGTGCCAGCTGCCCTCTTGGCCGACATGCTGAGGGTTGAGTTGAGGACATCCAGAGCTAAAAGCTTGAGCTACTAGAGATTGAGCTAAAGAACCAAGGCTCTGTAGGCACGGCAGGGCTGCAACAGACTCATCACCTCTGCACCTGGGGCACAGAGGCTCTAGAACACACAGTCACCAGTGGTTTGGAGATCCACTAAGGGACCAAATGCTGCCCTAAGTTACCCCCATATGGCCCCATATGGAAATCAACAGGTTCAACTAAGTGCTGAATGTAGCCCAAGATATTTGTCAAGGTCTTTTTCAACTTCCAATATAGAAGTTAACTTGGGGCTAATGCATGATAACAATAATCAGATAAAAATAGAATAATACTCCTGACTCGAGAATCCTAAGTATTATACACTCTAGACTAGATTCTGAGTCCTGTTATGCCGGTGTAAACACAGATTAACTTCAGTCTCCTCAGTCTATCAAACTCCTTTATAATATTTCCATCATGGTAGTAGGATGGCACTATTTAGAGAAATGGAATTACTTTAGATTTACACTGGTGCAACTGAGACCAGAATCTGGTCCTACGTTTTCCCCGCTGATTCTGTAGAGGAGAGAAGCTTGGTACTATTCTTAACTAGGGCCCTTTGAAATCCAGGATTAATTCCAGTGTGGAAAGTGAGTGTGTGTGGAACAAAGAAGTACTGTACACCTCTCCTTATCTTTCAGTGCCTGAGACAAGAGGTAAAAAGCTTCTGATTGTGAAGGCAGTGAAATCCACTCTCAGTGATCAGAATGCTACGGTAAGATTGTGTGTGGAACAGTGAACTATTTCAATTTTTTCAGTGTTATGGGATGAATGGATATCTGGGTGGAGCTTTCATTCCGATCCAGATGAGAGACTGCAGAATAGAGAAGGCATGTCATTCTCCTGCCGGTGTTAAATGTATCCATGTTTCTAATCCAAGGAGACAAAATCAAAAGCATAAGGACTCTCATATCATATCCTAGCTCCTATTTCAGGCAGAAGGGCTAACAAGAAGTGCTGTGTGTAATCTCTACCCTTGCAGGTGAGGAAGGCAGCTCTTCATTTCATCAGGACGCTGCTCAGTTCAGGAAATGTGGAGAATTGTGCAGCATGAGATCTGGTAGCATATGTTTTCAGCGAGTTCAGTGTGTCCACCAGCAAACTGGTAAGGAGAGTTCTTATCACTCAGGACTCGGTCCTACCATTCTTGCATGCTGATTGCTCCCCTTGACTTCAGTGGGAGTTTTGACTCCAGGACAGCTGGACTGAATGAATAGAGCCAGAATCGGATCCGTGATATTGGTGTAAAGTCAAGGTAACTCCACTGACTTTAGTGGTGTTACTCTGGATTTATACCAGTGTAACAGAGACCAGAATCTCACACTGGGTATTTCCATCTAACAGAGTTATCTGTGCTGCTCCAACCTCTGATGAGTCATTGAACAGTCAGAAAACACCATTCTTCAGTGCAATGTTCTTGTACAAGGAAGCACATCTTTTTGTTTCAAATAGACTCTCCAAAAAACAGAACGATGCCCCGTTCTGTGGCTGTCAAAGCAGACCTAAACTATCAGCAAAACACTCAGTTATGCAGGCTGCATCACAGACTGTCTCAGGAGCCTGGACAAGCTTGCTGCATCTTTCACTCCCTACATGCTCGACTCTACATGTACTAGTTTAAAAATATCTTCAATCCGTATTTCTATCCATGGACACAGCCCCGGGCTCCAGACACTTTGTGCTCCATGACCGAATCCATGATATGTATGAACATAAAGAGTTCAACTTGACAGTAAGTTGTTGAAGATCTTAGCTCTGCCTGGCCCCTTTTCTACAAAGCTGGAGCTTGTGGCAACACACACACACACACACACACACACACACACACACACACACACACACACACACACACCTTAAAGAAGGCTGCTTTTTCTCATCAGGCCAGTTTTGGTCTCCTTTAAACTGAAATCAGTAGAGAATTAGGCCCACTGATAGAATCACACTCACTACACACAGAATGACCAAGCTGGTTGGGGCATGAGAACAAAGAGATTGGATCCCCCTGGTTCTGCATATTTGTTTCCCTTGGGCAGAATCGGAATGTTTTTCCTCAGAGATCAAAAGATGAAACAGTTTTTCAAATTTTAAAAAATTGAACACTGTTGGGGGAACTCTTTTGTGTTCAGTGAATCATTCCCTTCATTTTAGGGTTTTCCTAAGCCTGGGATCTGACCCACCAGTTCGGAGTTTCTATTATTCTCTTCCCTTCAGATGTTTGTGCACTTCCAGTGCCGTAGAAAAGCAGGCACAGGTCAATGCTCAAGATGGCTTTGTAAGAGAAGGACACTGGTTCTATTGCCAGTGTCTCACTACTAGCGAATAAGTTCTATGTAGCTATCTCACAGCAGGGAACAACACTTCTCGCCCAGGGTGCTGAGGAAGAAAGCACGATCCAAACCCTGTGCATTGACATCCTGCAATCTCTGGACACCTCAGTCAATGGAATGACCCAAGTAAGTGATCTCTTGCTACTGCTTCTTGAAATAGGGACCTTCTTCCTTACGTTCCTTGTACCCCTCCACAAGGAAGCTTTCTGAAAGTCAGCATAATGGAGGATCAGCATGTCAAATTCATGCCAGGGACGATGTGACCCCTTCATCATGGAGTAAGTGGTTCACATTAGAGAAAAGATATAAAGCAACTTAACTGGAAGGAATCATGTTGCAGAGATCGTCTCTTAATTCTTTCCACTGTCTGAGTGCGACTTCCCCTTAGATCCCCCATGAATACTTCTGAAATGTAGAGTTGGTGATCCTGGATTTGAAGAGCTATTGGGGCTGGGACTGTGCCTTATATAGGTCTGTCAAGTTCTGGGTAAGCTTATGGTACTATCGAAATATCTCCATAATGCTCTAATGCTGGGAAAGAGGATTCATCTCTGGGTGAGAGCCCAATTGCTCACCAAACAAGATAGTGTCTTTAAAAGACAGAGTGAGGGGGCAGCGGAGAGGTAGAGTGAGCTAATGGGGAGAGAGAGATGAGGTGATAGGTTAGGGAAGGGTCCGTGATGAATCAAAGGAGAAGCTACATGACAGGGAGGGATTCAGACAGCAGGATACTGGAGGTCGGGGAACGGAAATAGCTCCGTACTGAACAGTCTCGCTGTTCTGTGCAGGTGTTATGGCCAAGGCTGCTGGAGTATGTGGTGCCAGCTCAGTACACGGGTACTTTGAAGCCTCTCTGCAGATGCCTGAGGGAACTGGCTGAGAAAAAGCAGCAGGAAGGAGAAGCAGCTGCTTGCCTCGACTACAGTGGACGAGGTTTATAACAGAAACTCTTTCATTTCTTCTCTCCAGGCACTATGAAATGAACAGGTTCAGTCTGCTCCAGTTCTCTCATCTGTGATCAGGAGGCTCAAATGAATGAGGGATGGTCTTGTGATTACAACACGGCCATGGGAGGGAGCTAGGAAATGTGGGTTCTGTTCCCAGCTCGCCACCAAAATTCTAATGTGACCTTGGGGAAATCACTTGATCTTTCTCTCTCAGCTTCCCCACTTGTGAAATGAAGGAGTAATTCATGCCAAGCTCACAGAGGTGCTGTGAGGTGGAATTCATACATGTTTGCAGAGCATTTTGAGATGCTCAGACTGAAAGCACTATGGAAATGCAAATTATTATCAGCTGTATTCAACATTGGTGGGCATGTTGGAAATGGATAGGTGAAGAACATCAGCAGGACTCTCTGCAAAGCCTGGCATAATTAACGCTATTCTGTTTCTTTCCCTAGTGCAACTCCCTACACCCCAGGGGCTGCTGGCGCGACTCCTGGTGAGTAGACCATGAGAATAGGTTTTCTGTGGAATGGGACAGTTAACTGTACAAATTGGTTTTGTAGCTAGATGCTTGACTTAGGCTGAGGAATGTGTATGATTGGCTCTCTCTCTCTCCGGCCTCTCCTGAGACACACTGTTCTGCATCCTCCTACTAGCTAGAATGCTTTCTTCTTCAGGAAGGCACTGCAGTAGAAGCAACAACTCTATTGGATGGTCTCCACAATGAGAGTCTCTGAACTATTCCCTCCCTCCGGAACAAACGGGTATTGTGCCGACAAAACTTAGCCTGTTTTTTCTCTTTCATTGACAGGTAGTAGCCTCATCCCCTTATGAAAGAGAAGGACACGGATGTGCTGCCTTGCAGTTACTAAAGGCCCTGCACCAAACTATCCATGCAGCAGTGGGTGAGATGTGGGGAGTAAAGATCCCATCTCTGCTGCAGTACATTGAAGGTAAAGTGCTAGTTAGGAGGAGTGTGGTCCATGGAGAATAGAAGGGAAGCCAGAAAAAGCAGCTTCGTATTGACGTGTGTTGTGCCATTCCTGTTGCAGTACGTGGGAACAGTGGGGAATTGAAATGGGGCTTCTAGGCCCACACTTTTGCTTCCTCTGGATAACTGTGAACCACTGAGGCCAATTCAAACAGGGCAGAATCAGGCCAGGAAGGTTTCAGCTGAATGGAAATTTCACAGCAGTTTCCCCCACACCTTTGCTAGGTTATTTTTTGGGAAGGTCAATACGCATGAAGCTGGAGGTTAGTGAAAGATTTTGGGGTTACATGTAGAGTCTGATTTTGCAAACGGACTTTTTCTGAACATTAAACCCCATGTTTACTTTCAAGGGGGATTCAATTAAAAAACCCAGAGTTTGTCTTTCTGTAAGGAAACCTAAGCCATAAAAGCTAGGTTGGCCAAGTGGGTGCCTTAGGGAGAATCTAGGTATTGTGGGCCTAATAATGTCTTTCACCAATTTTACAGTGGTATGAATCTATTGACGTCCATGGAAAAAACCCTTCAGTCAGTGTAGGCTGCGTCTACACGATGGCATTATGCCAGCAGAGCTCCAGTGACGTAGCAGCGCCTGTCTAGTCTCTGTGGAGCAGGACAGACCCTAAGTGCAGCACAAGCCCGATATGTTTCTCATGAACGTCGAACCCCACAATGGACAAGTGGGTTTGATATTCCGAAAAAGATTTAAAAAAATGAGCTGTATCTTCCCTCCTTGCTGTGGCTGTACAGAGTCCCCAGCGCTACATTGTGCTGACATTAAAGAAGGCTAGGTTAGAGCTGGACACTCAGAAACAGGGCCAGATTCTCAGCTGATGTAAATCAGTATAATTCCATTGACTTCAGTGAAGCTACACCAATTTACATCCAGTTCGGATCAAGTCCAGAATCTCTGATTCTGCAGGAAAAGTTTGTATTCCTATTAAACCCAGTCTTCTGATGTGCTGAACAGTTTTGTGAGGTGCTCAGCACCCTCAGCTCCCATTCAAGTCAAGAGGAATTGGGAGGGCTCAGCATCTCACTCCTGGTGGGTTGACGGACCCTGAATAAAAATGCCAGCGGGGTACGTAACATCTGATGAAGTGAGCTGTAGCTCACGAAAGCTTACGCTCAAATAAATTTCTTAGTCTCTAAGGTGCCACAAGTCCTCCTTTTCTTTTTGCCGATACAGGCTGACACGGCTGCTACTCTGAAACAGGACATTTTCTGTTGGTCCAACAAAGAACGTTGGCGCAGGTCCCTGTGACGGCGCAACGACTCACCCCTGCAGCGCCTCCTGCTGGCCATCTGGGAATTAGCTCTTTCCAGCACAGAGCACCCTCTGCAGGCCCGTGTCCCTCTCAGACCCCGGTGCCCTTTTTACCCAGGGTGCTGCCCCCTGGCAGTACCCCCTCAGTCTCTATGGGTCTCCCTTCTCTGGGGAACGCCCAACCCTCTAATCCCCACCTTGCCTCAGTCTGGGCTACTGCGCATCATCATCATCATCAAGCCCCTGCACCTTGGGGCAGATTGCAGTGTAAGAGCCAGTCACCACAGGCAAGGGGGTTTGGGTCTGCTGTCTTTCCCTGCAACCCAGTACCCCTATGGGCCTTGGACCAGGCCCGATAGCCTGGGTAGTTGCCAGCCTAGAGCTTCCCTGCTCCTCTGGCCTTTCCCCAGCCCGCCCTCATTCCCAGTACCCTTTCTGCAGGCAGGCCCTGCTCCCTTCAAAACTAGAGAGAAAGACCTTCTCCTACTGGCCCACGGCCCTGATTACCCTGGCTACAGCTGTGGCTGCTTTCCCTGTCAGCCCAGCTGTTGTTAATCCCTTTCCTAGATTCATAGATAGCAAGGTCAGAAGGGACCATTATGATCATCTAGTCCGACCTCCTGCACAACGCAGGCCACAGAATCTCACCCACCCACTCCTGCGAAAAACCTCTCACCTCTTTCCCTCCTACAGCCCTCGCCCAGGGCTGTTTTAAGTCCCTCAGGACAGGAGCGGGGTGACTCTCCTAGAGCCCAATAGGTACAGTCCCATTTCGCCTTGAAAGCCCAGGTATGTTACAGCTTGGCAGACCAGGAGTTTTAGAAGGACTCATCGCAAAGGAGATACCTGGGATGACTCTTCTTGCTAATCTAGGTGACATTATTGTTTTGCCTCCTGCTTTATAGGAAACACAGAGAATTCCCTGGACCATGCACAGTGGGAGCACATGCTGCTTCAGGTAGAGGATGGCTTTCAGATGTATTGTCACAGGCCTCCCTTCCCCCTCCAAATGTATCAGCTGGGGAAAAAAATAATGATAAATTATTCATTATAAGCAGAGCTGGTCAAACCATTTCATTTGCAACTTTTGTTCAATTAAAAATGGCCTTTTTTTTTTCATGGGACATTTTCAAATTTTTCAGGGTTCTTTTTTTTTTTTTTAAACACACACACAAAAAAAACAAAACAAAATAAGCCCAACCCAAATAGAAAATGTTTAGTTTTTTGAAACTGAAGCTGATTTTTTTTCCAGTTGCTTTGCTGTTTGTCTCCTTCCCCCTTCCCCCCCCCCCCCCGACCTTTTCAATTACAAGTGGAAGAGGGGGGAAAAAGCACGGGGACGAGGGATAAAGGGAAGGAAATGGGGAAAACAAAGAATGGAATAATGGTCATTTTTGATTTTGAAAAGCAAAATATTTTTGTGTTTTCACTTTTCATTTGTATGTTGAAAAATCAAGAAAACAAAAAAATCCCACTTGTTTTGTGAAATGGACTTACTATTGTTCAACCAGCTCTAGTTATAAATCCCTCTGTATTACCCCTGGGAACAACACAAAACTTAACCAGAAACCCAGCATGCTAATGGTGCTAATGCATCACTGGGGGACGTCTAAAGGATTTTTTTTTCTATTTGCCACTCAAAAGAAAACTTGCTCTGAGAAACCCAAAAAGGAAAAGAGACAAGACAAGGTTTGGTGTCTGTATCTCATGGAGAAGCCTTTGTGGTCAGAAAGAGCTCTTTACAGCCTCATGTAAATCCAGACAAGGAAGATCTTTATGGCGAGGGCTGAAAATGAAAGGAAAGGACCTAGTGACAAAGAAGCCCCAGAAGGGTTGGAGTTCCATTTGGGGTTGGATTACACTCTAGAATTTCCCATTCCAGATCCAGCCTCATTTGAAATTCTTTGGGCTCAAAAATCAACTAAGATTAGGTTCTCTTGTGAGGCTTCTGATATTTCCTGGCTGCTGTTCAAAAGTCGGGCCTGAAACAGCAAAGTGCTGAGAGTTACTAACCTCTGGCTGACTTCAATGGGAGTTGAGGGTGTGACCCCGGGTCCTTTGGGTACCCACTGACAGAGGCCACAGGAGTGCATAGGGTTCCCAGGATTCCCTGGATCTGATCTCTATATCATCAAAGGGTGTCATGTAAAGCCTTTCCTGGATGCCTGTGCCACACGGCATAATCCTCATAATCATTGCACAGTGACTGGATGGATAATATCTAAGGCGTTCTGGTTGTCTACTGAAATTGATGCTTTGAAGGTCTGTGCGTTGCGGCTGGTCACCAGAAGGTGATAAAGAAGTTTCTTTCAGGCAGAAGATGCTTAGCTGCTTGAATGGCTGTATGTAGACTGAGTAATTATTCCCAGTGGATGCTAATCAATAGAGCAAAATTCTAATCAAGTGATTGCAAAGTCTCCAGAGGAGATTCGAGACAAGAAAAACAAACAAACAATAGGGGGTACCCTGTTTACAAGCGAACAATGGATGCTTGGAACTATATCTGGAGGTCCAGAGGTATCCTGCACCAGGTATCCTTCACCTATTGGACAAATTGCCAAGTGGCTTGTCTTATGAATGGAGGATCACATTTGGTCTGGGTGTTTCCTGCTGGGAGAGAGATCTGGGGGAGCTATCCCTTGTGAGACAGGGGACTGTTTGGTTCTTTAAGTTGAAGCTCTAGAAGTGTGTTAGGATTTTCTTTTTATGTAACCATTTGTTTCCATTAATTTTTCTTGCTGCTTCTCAAATCTCTGATCTTGGTGAATTAAACTCTACTTGTTTTCACTGTCAATGTATCGAAGTGTGTGAAATGGAGCGGTGATGCTGAGGTGAAACTGGTAAGGTGGTGTGTAGCAAACCTCTGAATTCTGTGAGTGTCCAGTGGAACAGGGGCTGGACATTCTGGGGATGCCCAGAGGGCTGGGCGGGTGGAGTGTACCGATTGCTTATCTGTAGAAGGACAGTGGAGCCTGGATGGGGTGAGAAGGGTGTGCTTGTGTTTCCTGTGACTGGCAGAGTCAGGAGCTGACACTTGGCAGGCACAGAGAAGGCTTCCTCGTGCTAAGGGCAGGTGGTAGTGAGGTCCCTCACAACCCTGGGTACCCTCGGGAGGTGTCATAAAAGGTCCATAGCACTTCAGAGAAGGTGCCTGGTCCTTCGTAGTCCAGGGCCCTTTCTTCAAAGTTGACTAGACCCATCGTCCATCCACTCGAAAATCATTCCTCAATGGTCAGATGTCTTGGCTCCATCTCATTCTCCAATTCACTGTCCATCTGGGTTTGGGGACTGAGAGGAATCCTCAGGCAAAGGTTCAAGAACAAGAGGCAGAGGAAGTCTGGATTGTCGATGTTTATAGTTCTCAATAGGGAAATAATCTTCCCATGACACCTGAATATTGGAAAGTTTACAACAGAACAAGGAAGCAAAAACCAACCAACCAACCAAAACCCCAAACCCCACAACAACCCCCACATTTTTGCAATTAACCATCTGCTTTAACTCTGGTTTTACACTCAGTTCCTAAGAACATCTCTGGAGATGATAGACGACAGTGCCTGGAGCAGCCAGATATCCCTTGAGTTGAGCTGGCAGATGGGCGGCTATGCCAGCCCCTCCAAAGAGAAGGTTTGTTCTCTGTTAAGGTTTAGTTTCTAGTTACTTTCCCCTGAAATTCTGATTGGAGGGCTGCATAAGGCTTCTCTCAAGGCTTCATTATTTGATATTTTATTCTGCGTATAAAATGTGTTTGTACTTCTTCCCTGCTCTCTTGCCCCCCTGCCCTTCCAATATTTGCTTGGACAGGCTGCTTGTCTGTACTGCATTGTTGGTTCTCTGGCTGGGCTAGACGATGGGATGTTTCTGCAGCATGGGTGCTTGGACTTGGCTGTCTTGTTCCTTCCTGAGTGTTGCTGAGCTGGGTCTGTACTGACAGGCACATTGTGTTCCTGATATCCCAGGGCTGGTCTCTTTCTTTCAGAGTTTCCTGTATAAGGCGCTAGGAATGTCCTTAGCAGCTTGTCAGGACCTGGTCCATGTTAAATCACAGATTCATACACTTCTGACGACAGCAGATTATATGGAAGCCCCTGAGAGACAGGTGAGACCTCTGTCCCTCTCCCCATTTTACCAAGTAATCCCTGAATGCTCTCTGTGGGGCTCAGCTCTGAGTTGGCCTGGGACAGATGCCATTTTGCTTCCTATCCTCTTGATTGCTATTTCACTCAGCGCCCGCTCCCCATGTGTCTCAGGCCTGATTGGCACTTTACACCACTTTGGGTGAAAGGAATGGACTCGTGGGATCTATCAGGCACCTGGTTCGATCCTAACCTGTATTTCTCTTGGGTGACAGGGAGTCGTTTCCATCCTCGCAGTCTGTGCTGCGAGCCACTTGGACCTCACCTTGAAGGCACTTCAGGAGTTTGGGGCTGCAATGAGCCAGGTTAAGATTTCTGGGTTCGTCAGCCGCCTGAAGGTAAAGGAGCCAGGGGGTTCTCTCAAACTTCCTCTCCCTCTAAAGCAGGGGCAGCAGCCCCACGGTAGTGTCTGCTCCGGTCAGCTAGCATTGTCCCCCAATGTATGCGTTCTACGTGATGCCTGCCGTTAAGCAGACAGGAGCACAATGTGGAGCTGGGGTTCTCTCAAATGATTTTTATGGTCTGATGTCTCATGGCTTGAGCGCCCCTCCCATGCACAATGTGTGGGAACTACATCAGTTGCTTGCATGGAAAAGCACTGAAGGTATTTTTAGCTGTTTTTTATTCCAGGTTAGTAGCTGGAAATGAGGAGGTGTTGCAAGCAGCATGTGGCTTATCAACCCGCTTTAGGTAGACCACCAGTGGTCTACGGATGACAATTAGGGAACCTCTGATTTAGAGCAGTGGTTCTCAACCTTTCCAGATTAGTGTCCCCCTTTCAGGAGTCTGATTTGTCTTGTGTACCCCAAATTTCACCTCACTTAAAAACTACTTGCTTACAAAATCAGGCATAAAATTATAAAAGTGTCCTAGCACATTATTCCTGAAAAAAGACTGCTTATTTTCCCATTTTTGCCCTAGAATTAGAAAATAAATCAACTGGAATCTAAATATTGTACCTGCATTTCAGTGGGCAGTATATAGAGTAGTCTAAAGAAGCCATTGTATGAAATTTGAGTTAGTAACTTTGCAAGTGCTTTCTTTGTCGTCTGCTGTAAAACTAGGCAAATATCTAGATGAGTTGATATACCCCCTGGAAGACCCCTGCAGACCCTCAGGGGTACAGAAGTCCCCCTGGTTGAACACCACTGATCTAGAGGATAGAGCAGGAGACTAGGCCTCTGGGCTCCCATTGCTGGCTCGGCCATTTACTCACTGTGCAGCCTTAGGCAAGACATTTAGTGCCTGATCTTGTACCCACCAGTGTCAATGACTAAGCTCCCGTGTACTCCACTGCTGTCGGTTCAGCCTTTTCGGCTCTCTGGGTCAGAGTTACCCAGTGGGAATGATGGCGACGGGGCGGCAAGTTCTATGAGCTCATGGTGCCTGGGCTCCAGCAGTATTCAAGGCTCGGGGGCCCGGCTCCACCAATGTTTGATTCATTCCAAGGCCAAATGAATCAGAAGAACTTGTCTCTAGTGACGTTTCCTATTGTCTAGGACTACCAGCATGGGACAAGAGGCAAGACTCGCCGCACCCTGATGCTGACATACAGCAACGTGGCTGTCCATGCTCCAAAAGAGCAGCTTCTCTCCCGAGTAGAGGCAGACATCACAAGGAACGTCATTCACCATTACAGAACCAGTTGTCAGCTAAGAGCTTTTGCGTGACAACTGTGAGGGACATTACCCTGAAGTTATAGCATTGCCTCTGAGTTTATAGAGAGAGGGCTTGTATTTTCTAAAACTCTCCTTTGAGCAATAATTTGTCATGTAATTCAAATTTAAAACTGTAATGGATGGAGCGTGAGCTGTCACATGTTGTGTCACTTTCGTTGCTCTTCTTTGTGTTTTCTCTAGTTTTTCTATATTCTTCTGAAATTCTGTCGAGCACAGCTACACAGTAATTCAGACGCAGTCACACTCAGGCTATTCAGAATAACACTCTAACTCCCCTAATATGTATGTGTATCTAGCTCTATCTTTTGCTAGCCAAGAGAGAATGGGGCTAACTTGTATTTAGTTTCTTTGCTGTCATTCTGTTTCTTGGACTCACTACTTCCCTCACCTCTTCTCTGTCGCCTTGTTTGTCTGTGTGCTCGTTATTTCTGTTCCCTAGGTGTCTGACTGCTGGTATTGACTCTCCTCTCAGTGCAACCTCGCCACGTCACTTTGCCATTCAATTCTGCCCTGTCTAACTGAGACTCTCATTTAGCCTTTGTCAAAAAAGTTGATCACAGTTGAACCAAACGGATATCTTCCAGAAGTTCACAAATGCAAATATTCCGTAGGATGGCCCCTGATCTTGACCTCTGCAAAACACCCCCTCTGAATACATTTCCTGCCTTTTGGAAGATTTAACAATCATGATTTCTCTCTGCTCCATATTCACCAGCCAGGCCATTTTGAGGATGTGTGTTATGTGGGACTATAGACATTGCTAATAGCTGTTTTGCATTTCGTTTTTCAGGTGCTGGGCATCGCTCTTACAAACAAGGTAAATTCTAAATAATCTGCCCTCAGCTCTTGCCTTTTCTCTCCACAAGTTGCTTGTTTAAATTGCACAGAGCTTGATTTCCTTGCTACATCAAGCCGGAGTCCTGGCTGCTCTGGTGTAAGTGGCCCTGGATTTCTTTCATGAACCTGGGTTTTCTCTTCTTCTGGGGTGGGTGCAGAGCCAGGGTCCTCTGCCTTCTGGGGTCTGTGGATACCTCTCTCCTCTCCTGAGGCTAGATTTAATTCCTGATCTTTATCTTCTGGACTCTGGTTCTTCTCTCCGTTTCTCATCCACATCCTCTTGTTTCTCCTTCTGGATTATGTAGGACATGCACCTAAAATTAACCCTCATCCAGAATGTCACGGAGATTAGCTGTGCCATTTTGGAGACCAGAGACTCCCAGGAGTTCAAATTCTCTTACAAACTGGAGCTCCTTGGCTACATGCTGGTGAGTGATTAGGAGCTTTGAGGACTGAAGTACAAAGGAGTTTGTTGTAATGTCATAAGACTGGTTTTCCAGGTAGATGGTGTTTTATCCATTGGCTGTGACTGTACCACTGCAGTCTCATGAGCTACCTGCACGGCCCCCAGAATGCTGCTGGGTCCACTCTGAGCTTGGCAGGGATGCCGACCTATTGTGGGCTGTTAGTGGCAAGAATGGCTTGTGTCTGCCGAATTATCTTTCTGTCCTCTATATAGCCTGCAGATGGCCCTACGGTCCATTTCTGAGGCAGAGAGCCTGCCGAGCACGGTGTCTGTTTATTACAGGTCTGGCATATGGCCCTGTTTCAGGGTGTGAGAGGAAAGCCTCTCTGCCTTTCAAATCCATTTCCCATTTTTATGTCCCTATTCATGCATTTCAGGACTTCATTAAAAAGGAACCACTGGATTCCCTGGCATCTCCAGTTCGCTACAAGGCAATTCTTGCCATTAGACATCTGAGGTAGGCTATTTTCTGCCATATTTCCTGGCACTGTGACGTCGTCTTTGTTAGTTCATGAGTGCCAGGTTGGGAGCAGTTTGATGCCTGCCGGGTTTGGCTCACATGCTGCTCACCAGCAGAACTTTAGTTCTTGAGGGTTTGAATGTGTCCATTTGGAGGTTTGTGCTTGAAAGACACAAACTTGGAGGTTGTGGGGCATGCAGTACAATGCAGGAGAGTTCAGATGGGGAGGGAGGTGTCTGGCTAGCTGGCAGGGGGAAGGAAGTTTGTGGGTTTCTCTAAAAAGGGGACTTGAAGCTTTAGCTTTACTTCTCAATGAGCCAATACTTAATAGAGGTGCAAAGAGGTGCTCAGCTGCAAAGTGAAGGGTTGTTTGCATTTGGGGTTTTAGATTGAGACAATCTCCAGTCATTGTACCCATTTCTTTTACTTGGAGGTGGTACTGAGTCTAATGCATGACTTTTCTCTCTCTCTCTTTCTTCTGCCAGCAAACTCAAACCGTCTTTGACCTTGAAGGAAAACCGTGAGTTCCTTCATCAGTGTTTCAAAAGTTTGTTTTCCCTCCCTCCCTTGGAGAAGATGATGAAAGAGGAAGGTGAGACAGCAAAGGATGCTTTGCCTGTACAGGTACGTGACAACAATTCTCCTCAGGCACCATCCACTGTATTTCTGCCCAGCAGGCACTGGGTGATGGCAGTCACACATGGCCTCCCTGGCAAGGTTATGGTTAGCTTTCCCCAGCGCACAGTCCCCCCCCCCCCCCACACACACACAAATTATCTGTGCTGAGCCTCACTCCTTCTCTTCTGGTTTCAGTCACTGTACGTAGAGTCCTTGGAAGCCCTTGGCAAGCTAATGAAGACTTTGCTGGAGGAAGAACCAACCGCACACTGGTTCCAGGAAATGTTTCAAGTGAGTAGACCATTGAACCATGGTGGAGATTGTTTGTTTGTTTGTTTGTTTCTTGTTTTACTGCAGGGAAGAGTCAGGGATTTAGGGGGTCAAGCTTCAGTTGTGGAGGAATTTTCCACAATGGAGTGAATTGTCGGGGGAAAAAGCACCAAATTCTTCCTGGGATAAGCAGGCATGTGCCCCGCTGAAATCCACAGAAGCTATGCCATTTTATGCCAGGGCTGGATTGGGACCAACTTCTTACAATGTAGTTGACACTACTTGGACCGGCAAGAAAATCACCACTGCAGTAGCCAAATCCAAGAGAACCAGTTGAAACTGATCACTTCTTCAAAGAGGAATTCATTCATATTGAGTTAAGCCCTGTGTATGGAAACTCATCCAGAGGAGACTTCCTGTTCCTCAGACATGAACAGAATATCCTGAAGAGCTGAGGGGTGGGGAGTTTGATGCACCTTCAGTATACAAATGAAGTTCTAAAAGGAGCTGGGCTGGGGGGGACTTCTCTGCTCTTCTTCAAATTAATAAAAATAAATGCTCCTCTCTGTCATTTGGCCACTCCACGTGGGAGAAGTTGCCCAGGAAACAGAACACAGCAGCAGACATCAAACAGCATGCAATGTGGTAGACAGCTCCCATCAGACAGTCTACAGGAGACCTCACATACAGGGGCCCAGATTCATCTCTCATGTAACTCCTTTGGCTTCAATCACTCAGAGGTGAATCTGGTCCCTGGGACTTCCATTAGACATGTAATTCCTTCGCTCCATGGAGGTCGGATGCTTTGGAGAGGGATTTTAGTGACAATTAAACCTGTTTAAGAGGAACTTTTGGGAGGGATTTTCTGGTACTAACTCTGTCCATTCCCCTGCTCTACCAACAGCTACTAGAGACATGGCTCAGTTCAGAGAAGGAGTGGGAGAGAGAAAGGGCCTTGCAGGCCACCATCCAGCTGCTGACTGCCTATCAAGAGACAGTTCATAGCACAGTGAGTATAGCCTTCCTCTTCCTTGAGCTGACTTCCCTGCTTATATCCGATCTGACACTCAACGCAAATGCATGAAAAACGCTTCCAGGGCAGCAGCTAGGATCTCAAAGTGACTAAGATCCCTCTGCTTCCATAAGAGAGAGGTTTACACAACAATGCTGTGACCACACTCCGGGCAGATTGCAAGAAGTAGAGGGCAGACAATCCCCCAAACGGATGGCTTATTCTAGAATTACATTCACCAAGTCAACAGCAAAAGACCTTCCACCCTAGTTAACAAAATGCCAAACACGGTCCCCTTTTGGCATTCCAGACCTAGGCTCCCATCTAAACAGCCAGTCTAATATAGTGAGGGGTTACTGAAAACCTGATTCACCATATGTGAGGTTCACCCATCATCAAGGACCAGATGCTTATCCCCAGGTCAATGTGAATCTCAGGTCTTTCCCAAATAGCATGCTGCCAGCCAATCCTTAATAACGAAATTGAAGATTTCTTCTTAAAAGAAAGAGAGTTACAAATGGTTAAAAGATCAATATCCATACAAGTGACTGTCAATGCTCATAGTTCAGGATCACAACAGTGATGGAATAAACTGCTGGCTTGTACAAGTCTCTCTGGAATCATCCCAACAGATCAGAATCCAAAGGCAGCTTAGATGTAAAGTCTGTTAGTTTTTCCATGCATTTTCCAGGTTCTTTCAAATGATGATTTGGAAGCTCTCTGTCTTATGGCTTACACTTTCCCTGTTCAAAGTTTCAGCAGACTAGAGATGACAGGATGAGGCCCGAGCCTTCTCTTTTCTAGCTATTCTAGCAGGCTGACAAGCCTATCTCACAAAAATGGTTACAGCAGGACCTTCCTGTACTTTGCTTTGAAGCTAATCTTCTGTTTCCTGTGCATACACAGTAAACTAGTTACTCATTCGCATAAGGTGATTAGCCGTTCTTCCATTATAACACAGAGAGTTAAGCTGAAGACCAAGTAGAAATTATTAGTTTCCTGCAGTATCTTACATCTTTGATTTTAAGGTTAACTGAACACCTTGCATACATAATGAAGACCTGAAAGGGAATGAGCATCTACAAGCTAATTTGGTTACATTGTGAAACTTCTAACTGCATATAGATCAACACAGACAAAGACACTTAGCATCTATTGTTCATTTTTGAATGAGTTGATGATTGCTAGTCTAATCCATCTCTTTGAAATTCACATGGAAGTGAACTGTCTTGATACAGTGGAAGTGCCTCTTGTTAAGTTATTATGGGTCATACACAGGTTGCCTGGTCTGCCAGTGTCACAAATGCATTCTTGGTTCTTATGCTCCCAGGGTGGTAAAGGAAAATTTCTATTTAACCAGCTAAGAACATAAAACATAAGAATGGCTAACCTGCCTCCCGCAAAAGAATGGTTCATCTGGCCCAGTATCCTGTCTTCTGACTGCATTGTGTGAAGAAATGCTTCCTTTGGTTTGTTTTAAACCTGCTGCCTATTAATTTCATTGGGGGACCCCTTGGTCTTGTGTTAGGTGAAGGGCTAAATAACACTTCCTTATTGACTTTCTCTACACCAGTCATGATTTTATAGACCTCTAGCATATTCCCTCTTTGTCATCTCTTTTCCAAGCTGAAATGTCGCTCTTTTTTTAATCTCCCTTGGGTGAGAAGTTATCCCATAGGCCTAATTTTTGTTGCTCTTCTCCGTATTTCTTCCCATTCTAACACATCTTTTTCTGAGATGAGATGACCAAAACTGCACGCAGTATTCAAGGTGTGGGGGTCCTGTAGATTCATATCGTGGCATAATGATATTTGCTGTCTTCTTATCGATCCCTTTCCTAAGGGTTCCTAACATGTTGTTAACTTTTTTGACTGCATGTTGAGCGGATGCTTTCAGAGAACTGTACACAATGACTCTGAGGTCTCTTTCTTGAGTGATAACAGCTAATTTAGACCCCATCCATTTCTATGTACAATTGGGATTATGTTTTCCAAAGTGCATTACCCAGTACAGTACAGGAATCAGAGGCACAATGTTACCAGATGTGCCTGTTACTTTGGGGTAGGCTCATTGATTAGGGTTACTCTTCTTGGGGGGAGGGGGAGGGGGAGGGTCTGTAATTCTATTACTGTGCTGCTTATGTCACTTGTGTGTTCCTATGGAGCTCTACTCCTTCCTTCTGCAAGTCCCCTCCCAATGGAGCTGCCCTGCAGGACCTCGGTTCCCCAGGGCTGGGTCCCTCCAGCCCTAGAACTAGATGAACACGCGCGCACGCACGCACACACTAGCAGAGCAAGTGTGAGCAGACCAGGTCCATCAGCCCTCTCCAGCTGATCCTCTCGTGTGTCCCTGTGCTCACTGGGCTGGGTTACACAGCACTTCCAGCTGCTCCCCTCTTATGTGCCCCAAGTTTAACACATCCCTATCCCACTTTCACGTTACAATTGTACTGGTAGTAACCCACTTCATGAGCAAACCCCACAGTATTTTTGGGCACTACCAGGATCTTTAGCTTAGGTAAAAGAAGGGTTGCTGCAGAGTAAATGGGGGAAGCGGAAAATACAGAGTAAAATTTGGAGAGAGAGAGAGAGAGAGAGAAGCAACCAGCTGAACCATAAAAGTTATTTGTTGAATAATAGTGATAACTACACAAGGAGGGCTAAACAAACATAATGGTTACATTTGAAAGGTGAATACCTGAGGAAGAAAAGAAAACGGAGGGGCGAGGGGGGGGGAATCTCACCCACTCCATGAGGCTTGAACTCGGCGGGGTTCCCAGGTGATGGTGGTAGCTCAGGGTCCTGAGTGCTGGAGACAGGCAGAGCCCCCACCACGATCAGTCAGGAGATGGAATCCCAGTGGAACTGAAGCAGAGTTTGGGTCTATACATCAGAACCCTTACTTGGGCATAGGTAGGGGGTTTTGTAGAGAAAATACAATGGTTCAAGGGAGAACACTAGATTTGTTTATGGGTAAACTGATGGGTTTTCAAGGGTTTTCTTTAGGCTAGGCAATAGGAGCTGATCACTCTTGGCTATGGGTGGTGGTTTTTTCCAGGGAGCTCACAAGGCAACTAGGCTGCTTCAGTATTTTAGGATAATAAAGATTTATTACTAGAATTGGTCTGATAATTGCTGAGCTAGGTGTGTGCAGGCGTAGGTTCATTAGCATCTGGAGCAGGGATTCCCATGATGCAGTGCGTCCCTGCTTTTCTGGTCCCAGAGTTGAGTGCGGTTCTCTGTCCCTCATTCTTCATGCTAATTCCTATCCCATCTTTCATGCAGATGAGGCTAGGGGAGTTGTCTCTGTTCTTCATTCTGTATGCAAATGGAGATGTCTTAATCTTGTCACCCTTCTCAGGAGGGGTCTAGGTGTGTCTCCCAACACCCTTCATTGTTCTCTGCAAGCCTTTTCTGTGGTGGGTTTTGGTTCCAACAGAGACTGGTGGGGGCGGGGGGTGTCTTTCATGAGTCAGACAGGCTAGATACTGTGCCCTGGTTCCCCAAAAACACAGCGCTGACTGGTCTGAACAATAAGGATGGCAAGTGAAGTCTAGTCCAACTGGAGACCATTCATTCTTCGTTCTTTTTTCATTAGACTCAGGGAACTTTTGATGGGTTTGGATCTCTGATTGGACTAATAGCACCATACAGCTGTGATTCGCTGGCCACGTCCCATCAGTGGGTGGTTGACTGTATCAGCTGCCTTCTCTGTATACAAGGTGAGGAGACCATTAGCAGGTATAAGGAATTCTTCACCTTCTTTCACTGTTGTAATGTCCATTTGTCTGCCTATCTAGTTCTTTCTGTCCTGTCTGTTGTCGCTTAGATAACAGAATGGTGGGCATCT
This sequence comes from Natator depressus, assembly GCF_965152275.1. Lineage (NCBI taxonomy): Eukaryota > Metazoa > Chordata > Testudines > Cheloniidae > Natator > Natator depressus. The sequence continues at coordinate 13,350,604 of NC_134253.1, forward strand.
TGTAAATACCTCATTAGAAGAGAAGATTCTGATGTGTAAAGAGCCTAGCACACGTTTGGGAACTGTACAACTAATAAATGGTCTGCATACAGGTAGATAAGCGCTAAATTCCTTCGGGCTTGTCTACACAGGGACACTAAGGAAAGTTAATCCAAATGAACTAAAGGTGTCCATTTAAAGTGCATGAGGTAAATGGCATTAAACACATGTGTGGATGCTCGGATTCTGAATTAAAATGGGCCTTATTAATTGTAGTGAATTCCATGAATGAAACTAACCTGAATGAAGGCCACTTTAATTCTAAATAAGTGTGTCCCCATAGGTGTTGAATGAAGTTTAACTAATGCATTTTGAAAATGAATGGGGATTAGCTTTCTTGAATATCTCCATGGAGACAAGCCCTTGGTACTAAACATTTTCATTCTCTTTCCCCTGCCACTGGCTGGATTGGAGGGGTTTCCTGGAATAATTCTGTAAACAAAAAGTTCTTCCAGCAGCCCTCTGTCATGAGCATTCAGAGCTATTGGAGTAAGTAGAGGCCATTTTTCCCCTCTGTGAAAGAGTAGGATATTCTCTTCACCTAATGGTTAGATGATAAGGGATAGAGCTTGGTTATCGTTTAAGGCCATTTCCAATGAGGGTGACCAGACAGCAAATGTGAAACCTCGGGACAAGGGGTGGGGGGGAAGAGGAGTCTATATAAGAAAAAGACCCCAAAATGGAGTCTGTCCCTATAAAATCAGGACCCCTGGTCACCCTATTTCCAATTATTCTTAATCAGTCCTAAAAACAGTGTTGGTGATTCAGAAACAGAATAAAGGACTCCAACCTTTGAATGTACGACATAGTAATCCCAGCATTGTTTAGAAGTGACTGATGAGCCTGGGTTTCTTGCCGAAGTTTTTTGTCTATCCCCGTCTCTTTTACAAGGAGAGTTTGGTGGAGGGATTCACCTCTAAACTGGAACCTCTGATCTACCTGCATGAGTTGTACTTGAATAGGAGCTGAGATGTAAATAGTGAGAGCAGAGAGACTACTGAAACCAGACACCCACAGAAAGCTGCTCCAAGCTGAACACAGAGCTTGTTCAATCCTGGATCATTCACAATAACATACCACGACTGGTAACGTTCAGACATTTCAGGGTGTAATCCCGACTCCATTCCAGTCACCAGGAGTTTTGCCATTGACTTCAATGGGGCCAAGATTTTACACTATGCTGATGACAACATAGCACATGGATCCTCCCGTATGAAGAACCATGCAGTAGGGGTTCAGTTTCCTTCATCGTTACAGTACTTTTTCTCCTTTTCTCCACTCCAGGCCAGTCCATAAACCTGGGCTCAGCAGAGGAGGAGTTGAGATGTCTCCGTGAAGCAGTAACAGCTCCAGACCCCGAGGCTCTGTTTCAGGCATCTTCCAAAATGGCCAGGGTAACTGACTCAAAAAGCTTGTGCGGATGTGCGAGTGACCGGGCACCGTTCATTTGACGTTTGCTCTTTCATGATGCCTTTCCATACTCGGAGAGAGCTGTGGGAGCGGGGCATTGGTTGCTAGTAACCAGCAAGATGCTTTTCATAGATGTGTGCTCTGAATGCCACGTAAAAACCAGATTCCACAGAATGTTGCACGCCCATGAAAATGCGCACGCAGATGCACACACATGTACCTATCCAGCAGGGCCGGCTCTTGCTTTTTCACTGATCCGGAGTGGTGAAGCACAAAAAATAATGAAATAAAAGCGCCCCCATGCCACCCTAAGATTGGCCGGAACACCGCCCCTTGCAATCTGCCGCCCTAAGCACGAGCTTCCTCGGCGGGTGCCTGGAGCCGGCCCTGCCATCCAGCCATCCAGGAGAAAAACTGTGTTAGTGGAACATCAAGCTGAGAAACCACCCAGGATTCATTCTGTCACCTTGTGGGTTTGCCTTCGCCGATATTTGTGTGCATGCCTCTCTTGACTGACTTCTATATGCTGTAGAAAGATGCAGTGTATGTAAGAGACTACAAACGGGAAACTTACCTCCTGCATATCCAGTACAATGTTGTGCTCGCTGTGCAACAGAGTCTTTGCCTCTAACCTGATATCATTAGTGTAGAAGACAAAAATGTAGTCTATAGACTAGAGAGAGAATTGTAATCCCAAATGGCGAGCTAGACAGGAGGCTAATTCACCATTGGCTGATGCAGGTATCTTTTTTTCCATTTTTAAAAGTGCTGGAGCCAAACATCATTGCGGTCTCTCCTGTTTTTGATTTGTTCCCAGGTTGTTAGTGAGTACTTTCCCTCGGAACAGGCCACAGACTTTATTGCGGCCACATTGGGTGGTCTGCTGTCTGCTAGCCCCACCTGTGCCACTGCAGCTGGACTGTGGATGAAGATCATCCTGAAGGAGTGTGGAGATGCCATGCTGGACCTGGTAAAACTGGGAACTGGAGAGCTTTTCTGCCTAAACTCTAGGCTTTTTGATCTTTGCCCTCATGTGTAAAGAAGAAAAATCTTGCTGTTTCTCCCCCTCGGACATAGAGTCGATTCCATCTCTGTTCCTACCCTAAGATAGGCAATGGCCGAATCAATAGCAGTAGACCGAGATAATCCAAGGGAAAAGGAAGATGGTTGGTTATTTATTGGTCTAGCTTGTTGCCACAGTATTCAGCCAAGAAAGTCTTGAGAAAACAGACTCTGGGGAAAATACAAGAAGACAGAATGACTGGCACTTGGAGGCCTCCAGGTATTAGGAGGCCTATGGCTAAGGGCTACATGGATTAAAAAGAGCACTGGGCTATTGCCACCCTCTTGCCAGGTTTCTAAGCCTGGGCTCCAGCCCGAACAGGAACAGCTCCACCTTTAGCCCCATCGTGCAAGCCCCACAGGCCCAGGTTGACCTGAGCTCTGAAACTCAGTGCTGCGGGATTTTTTTGCTGTGTAGACCTACCCTCCCTTTAAGAAGAGAAGGAGGGAGGGAGAAAACTCTAGTGTCTTTGGGATCCACTATTTATATGCCTTATTCTGGAGCCCAGTGCATTAGGGCTAGATGAAAGGAGCTCTCCACAAATCTTCTAACAAGGCTGGTGAAAGGCCTCAGGACAGGGAACCCTCGCAGCAGAACTGCCATGTTTGCACAGTGTTTTGAAGATGTGAAGGGCTAAGAATGAATATGAGAGGTAGTCCCCTGTTCACAGTCCCAGGCATTTACACACTGTCTTTAAAGCACTTGCATATTTTGTGCTTGTGGTTGTTGATGAGCTCTGCATTCTTCGAGGCAAATGGTCAGATTTGGCTGCTTAAATCACACCTGCAAAATCCGGGCAAGCAAAGCCGCCTTTTGTGCATGTGAACTGGTTTATGTAATGCATAGCTGGGCACCACCACATTAAATAACCTGGTATGTCTATGTGTGTGTCAGTGTTAATTTTTACAGCCGTGAGTGGGCAATTTGTGTGGGTTCAAGTTACGCAGACGTATTTGAACATTTGCTTCTTGAAGTGAGGCATTTCTAAAAAAGCAGCAAATGGCTAAAGAAAGGTTTTGATTCTGTAGACTGAATGGAGAGAAAGAAAAAGGGACATTTCTTTCTGGTTTTGTTCCTTCCAGGTGCCCGATATCCTGGCTATACTATATCGCCACATGCCTACTATCCAGGAGGGCAGCTTGAGGCAGTTCCTGGTGGAGGCAGTGTCCATTCTAGCTCACCATCACCAAGAGGCAGTGATCTCCAGCCTCCTCAGCAAAGGTCTGCCGATGGACAGGTATATACCGCTACCTATTGCATTCATCTTGGTAAAACATGGATCCCACAGCTTTACTAGGAGATGTAGGGCTTCATTTAAGCAGCAGACAGTTTGGGATCATTCCTAAGGGTTAATAGCCTGGCTCTTTCTGCAGGAAGGTCCAAGAACATGTTAAGTTGGGGTGCGGAGAGAAATTAAGTGTCATTCTGTTTCCATTCATTAATAGCTGCTTTGACATCCTAAAGACCTATCTTTACTGGTATAACTGGAGTGTATTGTTGGAAGCATCTACCTCTCTAGACGCCTGAATTGAGCTCACTCCGGAAATGAGCAGTGGCTGTTGGTTTCCTGGTAGCATGACAGCTTCAAGTGCAAATCCCTGGCCGATTGCAAAGACTAGGGCCAATATTATCATCAGACCTCTGCTTGGTATCAGTGAGGGTGTGGCCGCTAGAGCAGAGTTGCCACCCTTGGTACTTAAAAGTGGACTGGAAGCAGATCCATCATTTCATTTAAAGATCCCTAACTGAGTTATCAGTGATCAGTGCTGGAATCTAAGATCATAAGAACGGCCATACTGGGTCAGACCAAAAGGCCATCTAGCCCAGTAGTCTGTCTTGCGACCGTGACCAGTGCCACATGCCCCAGAGGAAATGAACACAACAGGTCGTTGTCAAGTGATCCATCCCCTGTTGCCCAGTCCCAGCTTCTGGCAAACAGAGGGTAGGGACACCATTTGTGAAGGGGACATAGGATGGCCATGAACATTCGTTCTCATAGTTGTATGTCCATCTAGTAGGAATCTGGCTTTTCTTTCATCCACTTGCCTTCCAAACCCTAGCTCTTTGGGAGCCACATGCTCATGATTCCATATTGACTGGGAAGTGGAGCAAACAGGAAGTGAGGTTGGCGCTCTGTGTCCTGTCCTTCTGAAGTCTAGTATTAATGGTTAGGCTGCAGGAAGACTAGGTCACCTAACTTAGCTCTGTAACTGGAAACTCCATATTTAAACACGAGGAGCGTTAAAGGAGGACAGGACTCCTAACTCTCTCATCATAGGCAAGGAGAACATTTGGTCTTTACTAAAATATGACGCATTCAGTGTGAGCCACAAAAGTGTCCAGGGCTCACCTGTAACTTCTGTTAAACTGCAGTGACACCGCTGAGCTGTGGAGATCTCTGGGGGGAGACCCCTTGCTTGCCACTCAAGTCCTACAAGCCCTAATAGAGAAGATAAAGACTCCAACAAGAACAGAAGGCAGCATCACCTCAGAGACAGAAATTGACAGGCATTTGGCAGCTGCTGAACCTCTCTCAGTAAGTTAGATGACAGACACGTCTTTCAGGCTTTCCTGTGCCCTGTGACAATCCTGCTGATGGAAAGCGGGAAGTGTGGTATAATATTGGTGTGTGGGCACTTCTCCTCTGATGGACTGTTTCCCTGAGTCCGGCTCTGCTGTCTGTGGAACAAATACGGCAGTTTTAGCTACGTTACTGATTTCCTTAATACTATCTGGCCCTTAGAAAGTCTTTGGAGCAGGTTTCTCACAGTGCTTTGCAAATCTTCCTTTGGACTCACAGCATGCCTTGGGAGGTCATACACATTTGTACAGATGTGGGAAAGTGAGCCACGAGTTAAGCAAGTTGCTCGCTGTCATTCAAGTTACTGGCAGAAGGAAGAATTTAGTACAGCAGATATCAGAAGGGGAGACAGGGTGTGATGGCGTTGGGAAGAGATCTCCTTTTTTACCATGCTCTCCTTTCAGGCAACATGTGCCATCTTTGAGGTGGTGTCAGCCCTGCAGTCGAGCAAAGCTGTGCAGGAACTGCTCCCAGAGTTGTTTCCCGTTCTCCTGCAGCACGTCAGCCAAACCCTCGGACAAAAGCTGCCTTTGCCAACGAGAAGCAGCCCGAGCCAACTGCGAAGAGGGCTACAACTTACTGAGGGGAACCCTTGCCGGTAATTAGAAGGAAGGGAGAGAAACAAAGAGAATTCCAGTAGAGTTGTGTGAGGCTCCCCAGGAGTTCCCAGGGTTACGAGGCACCTTACCATCACATGCCCTTCGAGTGAGGAAGTCTTGTCTGTGCCTGCTGTGGGTCAGTTCCCTGAAACTACCAGGCTCTGGCAAAACAAACGCTGCCACCCAGGCCTCCTCAGACCTCAGTCTCTTTGTACAGGTTAATGACAGGCACACACCAACCCCCGAGTCTTCTGACCATTCCATAGAGTGTCCAGCCCTTTATCCACTGAACTCCCACAGAATGATCAGGCCTGCTGTTCCCAATGGAACAGGACACACCAGTTTATTACTTCTACTTTAGACTCTACACTAGATACTTATACTCTGTACTGCAAAACTCACAGCACCTAGATATATTTCTAGTGAAAACAAGAACCGAGATTCTCAAAGAACAGAGATTCCAGTGACCGTGAGTAAGAATGCAAGCAAAAAATGGTTACATTTCAAATGAAATCATATCCTGCTCCTAGAAACTAAACTTAACCAACAGGTTAACCTCCTGTCTAAAGATGTTTCTCACCCAAAGTTCTCAACCAAGCCTGATCGCGACCCCTCTTTCATGAAGCAAACTCGCGGTCCATCTACTTCCTAAGTGAAAGATGTCCCCCAAATAGACTAGAGCAAACCTTTGATGTATACCCCAAAATTGGGTCCCCACCCCCTGTCTACTTCCTGCTACTTTTCTTTCTTTGAAGTTCTCACAGGCCTTCTCAACTGAATGTGAACCCTACATGCTTAATGTACATGTAAACAAAGAGATGGATAAACATTTCTTGCCTGAAAGAAAACCATTTTGTCACCTTTCCTGGTGACTAGTCCCGAGACACAGATCCTAAGAATGTAATTTCAATGCATATCCATGACTCTTGACACAGCATCTGTACATGCGTTTCACAATGATATTGGTGACATGGGCTTTTATTTGAGACTCATGGGGCAATCTTTTAGTGAGCTAGAATGTACGTACCAGGCCCCTCGGCACCCACTCTGTGCCCCTCGCCAGTTAACACTAAGATTCCTGAGTCCTCAGTTGACTTCAGCTCTGGTAGCACATTCATGTACATTTCCCACCAATCTCACAACATTATTAGTTTCTCTTCTTGTTGTGTTTCTTTATTCACTGCCAACAAGGTGCTCAAATTACAGACTTCATGGTTTTATAATGTCTCTGAATTTTCCTAGGAAACCAGGATCTCAGCTCTGTTCACAGATGGGCAGCAGGTATCAAATAAACATAAGGAAGTACTACTTCACACAACACACGGTCAACCTGTGGAACTCATTGCCAAGGGGTGTTGTGAAGGCCAAAAGTATAACTGGGTTTAAAAAAAAAAAAGAATGAGATAAGTTCATGGAGAACAGGTCCATCAATGGCTATTAGGCAAGATGGTCAGGGATGCAACCCCAAGCTCTGGGTGTCCCAAGGCCTCTGACCGCCAGAAACTGAGACTGGACAACAGGGATTGGATCATTTCATGATTGCCCTGTTCTGTTCATTCCTGCTGAAGAAGCTGGCATTGACCACTGTTGGAAGACAGTGTACTGGACTAGATGGACCATTGGACTGACCCAGTAAGGCTGATCTTATGTAGTGGCCACAGTGGGTCAGGTTTTCAAGATGGGTGCCTCAGTTTTGTCCACAAAACTTGAATTTGTTCAGATGGATGGGTACCTAGCTATGTGATTGCTGGCGCTGCAGACACGAGTATATATTCTGCTCATGCTGTTGGCCCATGTGCAGGCCCATTTTAGGTACCTATATGTGATGGGGTGGTAGGCTGTGCCCCGGCCTCTTCCATGGACACAGACTGCTCTGAGTCCCTCCAAAGTGTTCTAGGGATGCCTGCTCCTGAGATCCTGGTGGTAAGGGCTCTGATGACTGTTTGACCCCAATGGATGATCTTAAGTCACCTTTACGCTTGACCTTTGTTTTCTTTCTCCTCCCTCTTGTCTATACTTTCGTGTCTAGGTTCCTCCAGCCCCTTTATATATATTTCCTCTTTACCTGGCCCTTCAGGTTTTATTTCCGCCCTCCTGGGCCTCCATACCTGCCTTGGTGTCCCTGTTAGAAAGGGATTCCAGTCCATGCCCAGTAGAAGGCAGTGGGGCAATCCATCCACTACCCCTACATGTTTCTGCCTAAACTTCCCCTTAATTTTCAGAGTCACCTCTGCCATTGGGCAGAATTTATTGTCCCCATGGACCTGGTATTCAGTTTTGATCCTACCTCTGGGAAGTATCCAGTGGGGTTTCACTAACTCCTGCCTGATTAGCAAACAGGATGAAGCTGCGTCCATTAGTCCCTTTGGTGGCTCCTCCCTACCCAGACCGAAATGGTAGGTACTTTCTTTTTTCTTCCCTGCCTGGGAGTCTTGTCCCAACCACAAAACTGGGCAAACCCACAGTCCATTTTCGGACAGTCTCTTTTTAGATGTCCTTCCAGTCCATGTCGGAAGCACACCGTAGGCCAAGCTCCCACTACAGTTCCTTGAGGCTCCTCCCTCTTCTTCTTGCTGCCCTTCCCAGCTGTAGGCACTCTGCTCCTTCTCAGATCTAGACCCTTAAACCACTGACTCACTCTGGGAATGTCCGCCTGTGCAAATTCCTCTCACTTTAACTGTGGGGTCCAGATGAACTGGCTGGCGCCACAGAACCCATACTCGGGTATGCTCAGGGAGACTCTGAAGAAACTTCCAGAACCATGCAGTCCATGATCTCCCCCACAGTCTGAGTATCTGGCCTTACCAATGAGTGGCCCAATCTTTTAATTTCTGTCCAAATGCACAGAGGCATAATCCCTCAATCCATCTTTCAACTCTACATTTCTGGCAGTACTTTTCCGTGGACAGGCCCCACCTCGTCCAGCATGGCTACCTTAATCATGTCATAATCTCTTGCCTGCTCATCACTAAAAGCCCTATATGTGCTTCCCCGGTTAAATAGGGTGTCAGTTGAAGGGCCCACATTGTTCTGTCCCTAGGAGGTCTCACTGCTCTTCCTTGAAAGGTAACCAAAAACACATCGGGGTTGTTCGCAGGTCCCATTTTACAGTCTGATCTCCTGTGCCTGGTTTCCATTTCCTGTCACGGGACTCACCAAACTTTGGAGGAGTTGTTGCCAGACCTGGGCTTGCTCCCGTATAAATTCCTGCCGACTCTTTTGCTGTTAAACCTCCCAGGCAAGGAAAGGCTGTTTTTCTGTCTGCTGGGATTGTTGGAAGGTCTGTCGGGTCTTCTACACCAGTGGTCTCCAAACTAGGGTGCGCGGGATGATCCCGGGGGGTGCGTGGCAGCAGTAGCGCCGCCGGACTGCACTCCGCCATTTTTTTCCTTCGGCAGCAGCTCTGCACGTCCACGGCTGGTGCTCCCCTCTGGCGGCCCGCCTGCGGCAGGTCTTCCATCGGTGGCGCGTCTGCGGCAGGTCACCCTGGGGGTGCGTGAGCCAAAACGTTTGGAGACCACTATTCTACACCAGCAGTTCTCAACCGGGCCGGTTTTAGGGGGTCTGCCAAGCAGGGTTGGCTTTAGACTAGCTGGGGCTCAGGGCAGAAAGCTGAAGCCTTGAGCCCAGCACCTGCACTAAAGCCCCAAGTCCCTGCACCCTGTGGGGTTAAAATCTGGAGCCAGGAGCCCCAAACTCTGATGCCTGGCGGGGCAGAGGCCTGGAACTGGGCCATGGAGTATTTCTAGCATGTTGAGGGGGGGGGAGGCTCAGAAACAGAAAGGTTGAGAACCCCTGTTCTACACTTCTCTTTGCTGCTTCATCACCCATTTCAGTGTTCCCTCCATCACCTGGACTGCCAAACCTCTACACCGGCTTCTTCAACAGGCTCTCCATTTGCATAGATAACAGGGAAATCCCTGATGAGCCCCCAGCTGTGACAGAGAGGGGTGTTGCACCCCCACATCTTCCACAAACACAGACCGCGTTAAGACTTTTTTGCTTGTAAACACCAACGTATAGTCTATTTAATCCCCCTATCAATACATAGCTCCTTTATATTGTATCTCAACTTTCTAAACTCTTCTCCAAAAGTCAGGTGGGGGGTAAGGTGTTTCCACTCAGAGACCTCACTTTGTCAGGCTCTCCTAGCTTTTTGTCTTTCTGTTTCTCTTAGGGTGACCAGACAGCAAGTGTGAAAAATCAGGACGGGGGTGGGGTTGGGGGGGGAGGGAATAGGCACCTGTATAAGATAAAGCCCCAAATATCGGGACATCTGGTCACCCAAGTTTCTTTCTCTGTCTGTTCCCCTCAAAGGGCTCCTGCCCATGTCCTTTTATACAGTTTCCCTGTTAATGGAATGGTTGGTTCCTTGACTCACTAGCCCCAATCTGACCTCGTAATCGGGTACACCTCTATCCAATTAGGCCTTCTGTGAGGAACCGAATTAGTACGAATAGTGACCAGAGTGCTGACTCAAGTGCAAACCCTCAGCACTCTGTCACCTCATATCTGGAGATATGACCCCAAAATGTCCATTAGTGATCACCACACTCTATGCCCCCTGTTTCTGGGTCCTGATCGTGTATCTTTTCCATATCACTGTACTCTGCTAGTGCCCATACTCCTTGCAGAAAGAGAAAAAGGACTGCAAAATTTTGTCCCTAGCAAAACTAGTCCTATGAGATGTATGAGACTGAAACTTACCTCCCAGCATCAAGTCCTTTCAGGGACACTGGTGTCCAGGACATTGCTAATGGATTAACTGCCGATTGAACAGCAGACCTGAGAAGTAACTGGAGCTTCCTGACTCTCTGTTCAAGCTGCACCTTCCTCCTGATTGCTGCAGTTCTGTGCCTCTCTTTCCCCAGGCTTTCTATCAAAGCATTAGAATCTGTGCTTTTCAAGGGTGGGAATGAGAGACTGGTGAGAGTGCTCAGGAAGCAGAGGACTTGGACTCTTGTGGAAAACCCCAAGACTCACCATGAGGGAGTGTGTCTGCTGGTGAGGTAAGAGATCTAGGAGGCATCATTTTATCCTTGGGAATGAGTAGCCAATAGAGTGGCTGAGAGGGAACCTCCCGTTTATAGTTTTGTGGGCAGGGGGTGCGGGGGTGTCCTGGGTGGAAACACACAGCTCCCACTCCTAGATATCAGAGCTGTATGCTCAGAGCAGCTGAGTTTTTGAAGTGTGCAATCTAGCCCATGAGCGGTTTCTTTTGTCTTCCAGTCTTCTGCTAAGATCTGGACTCATAACACCTGAGATCATACAGAGCCTCCTCCCCTGGGTGAATTCCCCCACAGAAAACCACCGAGTCACCAGCACAGCTTTCCTTGCCCAGGTAAGACACAGGGCTCTGAAGAGCAGTTTCACCATTAGACTCTTGTCTGCCTTTCTTTCGGGAGTTGTACAGTTCAGTTCATAGGAGTAATTGTCATTTTAGACAGTAGAATAGCTCCTCCTTTATATGGAAACCTCACCAGGAACTTCACGATACCTTTCTGAGTCCTTCTTTCTCTGTGGTTTTTATTGCCGTCATTGCCTATACTAGCTACACAACCACAGGTGCTGGCTGAGAGAGATACGGACAGAGTTTGGATGAGTGGACCTCTTCTGCCAAGTCCTAGTGCTGATCCTAACCAACAGCTCCTGATTTTGGTTTAGCTCAGCACATCTTCTGAATGAACCGAGCGTCCTAATACTACCAACCAAGCAACCTACAACTACATTAATGTCTATCTTAGGTTCTCATTACTCTAGTATCTGAGGACCTCCAAACTCTTTAATGTCTGTATCCCCACCACACTCCTGCGAGGTAGGGAAGCACTATGTTTCCTATTTTACAGACAGGGAACTGATGCACAGAAGGGCTAAGTGACTTGCCCAAGGTCAGACAGGAAGTCTTTGAGGGAGCAGGAAATGGAACCTGGGTCTCCTAAGTCCTAGGCTAGTGTGGGGATACCTGCTGGAGCATCCTCCCTTTCCACAGTCTTCCTCCAACATCTGCATCATATTTCCCACTTATGCTAAGCAACTATCTTCGGAGCTTATCTGGTTCTAAGAAAAACAACCTCTCTGTGCCTATGATGGGCTGTACCTGGGCTTTAAGGCTCCTTACAAGAGGCCCCGTGGTCCTATTACACCCTGCCCCAGGAAAAGAAGCCCCCAATCTGGGTCTGTCTAGAGAGGCCTCATGAAAGCAGCCAATCCGAGCCCATCAGGCTCGGCTAAAAGGAGCTGAATGAGGAGAGGCTGAGGGAACTGGGAATGTTTAGTCTACGGAAGAGAAGAATGAGGGGGGATTTGATAGCTGCTTTCAACTACCTGAGAGGTGGTTCCAGAGAGGATGGTTCTAGACTATTCTCAGTGGTAGAAGAGGACAGGACAAGGAGTAATGGTCTCAAGTTGCAGTGGGGGAGGTTTAGGTTGGATATTAGGAAAAACTTTTTCACTAGGAGGGTGGTGAAACACTGGAATGCGTTACCTAGGGAGGTGGTAGAATCTCCTTCCTTGGAAGTTTTTAAGGTCAGGCTTGACAAAGCCCTGGCTGGGATGATTTGATTGGAGATTGGTCCTGCTTTGAGCAGGGGGTTGGACTAGATGACTTCCTGAGGTCCCTTCCAACCCTGATATTCTATGATTCTATGATTCTATGAAGGGCTTTAGCAGGTCAGTTTCTGGCAGGAACTGGAGGGGCAAGAAAGGGCGCTGCTCTCTGGCCACAGAAATTCAGGGGACAGCCAGAGTTTGATTCTGGCAGCCTTTACTTAAGCTGGGTTTTCAGGAAGAGAGTCCCGAAGAACTTTAACCCTGAGGTGAGGGTGAAGCTAAAAGTGGCGGGTAGGAAGAAGCGACAATGAACTGAAATCAAGCAGTGCCTAGCTCCTGTTTATAGGATCCATGGTTTGGAACCCAGAGTTAGGGGCAGGCCCAGGTTCCCCTACCACCAACAGTGGCATAAGCCCCATGGAGGGGACAATGCTAATGGAGAGCTTGAACAAAGGGCAGAATGTAAAGGACCCAGAGCTGGGGCTGGAGACCCTAGTGAGGGCAATGGGACTGTTCTGGACTACCCCAGAAGGGGTTCATTGGACTTTGGGACTCAGCCAGAGGCCTGAGCCACAGAAGACTCACTGAGGACAGCTGGCAGGGTGCACGAGGGGTGAGAAAAGGACTGTGATACCATACCCAGCCACTAAGAGGCTCTCAAGAGGTGAGTGGATCCCTATTCTAGTGCCCAAAAGGAAAGCTCCATGTTTTGTAGACCTTTCTCATTTGTGTGGAATACTAAAGTTACAGTGTATTATGTGCCAAGTATCAGAGGGGTAGCCATATTTCTCTGTATCCTCAAAACTGGGGCTGTAGGAGGACTCCTTGTTGTTTTTAGTGTATGACATGTCGGCTCAAATTCTATTCCCAATCTTAACGATCATATTGGGGCTAATGGACAGGTTGATTTTCTTTCAGCTAATGAGTGATCCCATGCTCAGGGAGAAGAAGTTCCTTAAGCCAGTCTTACACATCTTGGAAGAAAAGTCCCATGATAGGAACAGCATTGTCCGGCAGATGGCTGTAAGAGGCCTGGGAAATTTAGTCTATGGGGCGCCTGAGAAGGTAAGAGAGAATACTGACTAGAATGCAGCATAACTAGAGAAACCAAGGGAAATAATTGTTCGGAGTTTACAGAGGCTGCACACAATGCACTAGGCCAAATTCTGCTCTCCCACATACCCGAGTAACCTCTTTGCAGTCAATACAGAGCAAGCTAGATCCTTTGCTAAGCTGGGCATAAGCAAACAATCTGTGCACTTTAATATGACCATGTGTAAATGTCTCCATCTAGGAACAAAAAATGCAGGCCATACTTACAGGATGAGAGACTCTATCCCAAGAAGCAATGATGCTGAAAACCACTTGAGTCATGGCAGAGAATCAGTTGAACATAAGGTGTCCCAATGCGAAGTTGTGGCCAAAAGGGCTGAAATGACCTTAGAGGCATAAAGAGAGGAATCTTGACTAAGAGTAAAGAAGTTCTTTTCCCTCTGAATATGACGCTCATGTGAGCACTGCTGGAATGCTGTGTCCAGATCAGGTGTCCACAATTCAAGAAGGATGCTGATAAATTAGAGAGGATTCAGAGAAGAGTCCCAAGAATTCTCAAAGGATTGGAAAAGATACCTCTAGTGATAGACTCAGGGAGCTCAATCTATTTAGCTTTACAAAGAGAAGGTTAAGGAGTGACTTGAGGACTAGAACTACTCACATGGGGAGCACATTTTGAGAATGGGTTCTTCCCATTAGCAAACAAAGGGATAAGAAGATTCAATGGGGAAAAATGAAGCTAGACTAATTCAGACTGGTAATAAGGCATTGATTTTTAATGGTAATTTTAATTAACCATTGGAACAATTTATCAAGGGTTGTAGTGGATTCTCTGTCACTAGCAATTTTAAAATCAAGATTGAACGTTTTTCTAAAAGGTACACTCTAGTTCCAACAGAGTCTATTTCGGGGAAGTTCAATGTTATGCAGGAGGTCAGACCGGATAATCACAAGGGTTCCTTTTGGCCTTGGAATCTAAGTAACTAGGAATCTAATAATAGGATGACACAGGTGTATTATGGCCCCGAGTTTGGCTCATTGTAGCTGGAACCTGGTCTGAAATATAGCTATAGGTCTCCGGGGGGTGGGAGGGGGATATGAAATTCCCACAGCTTCATAACTGCTAAAGAAAACGTATTAGAAGTGTGATCAGTGATAAGTGTTCTTTAATGTCGTATGTTTGTCCAGGTGAAAAAGCACAAGAAGTTTCTTATGGTCATACTGATCAGGGCCTTAAGTGACCCTTTCAGTTCTGAAGTCATTGGCGAGAGCATGAAAGCAGTGGCCAAAGTCCTGAAGGAGCTGAAAGAGAAGGACATAGGTTCTTCCTTCAGAGACCTCACCCAACAGATCCGGACCTACTTTGACAACGTATGTGACCAGAACTCTCCAGCCCCAGTTCAACCGATCTTGATTAGACTCCATTTACTCCCTGGGCATTGCTCATGTCAGAGTGAAGAGATGTTTCGGCCCCAGGGAAGAGAGGTGTTTTACGGAGGAGGAGAACATTAGGAGGATGGGGATGACATCCCTGCTCCCACAGTCTCCCCCTTCTGTTCTTCTTTCTTGCCACTGAGAACCTCAAAGAAAGTCTGAATACTAGATTAGGTAGCTAGATAACCATGAAAAGGGGGTTCCAAGGTACAATAGAGAGTGTTGGGCCTGCTCTATACCATCTTCACGTGAGAGGGTTGGAATGATTCCGTTTTGCAGAGAATTCTGAGATTTCAAATTTTGGTTTTGTTCCTATTTGTGGGAATCCCTCTCCCCAAACTTCAAAACTCTTTGTGAAACAGAATGACTATTCTCAGCCGAGCTCTATTGAAAGCCTTGGGTCCGGGCAGTCTGCTCTCAGACTATCCCGGTGCTGGGAACCCAGGAAACTGTGGGAGCTAGAAGTGCCAGGGAGTTGCCAATTTGAGAGCTGGGGTCCCAGACGCTGGGGGTTTGGAAGCCCACGATCCCAGTCAGCCTGCTAGATGGGCTTCCAAGGAGCTGAATGGGTGCACTGGCAAGACAGCAGGCAGGTTTCGAAGGACCCCTGCCTGGCTTCTGGAGGAATTCATCCAAATGGAACTGTCGCTAAAATAGTTTGATGAATCAGCAAATTCGAATAAAAAATTAGTTCATGAAAGTGTTTCCGACTAGCTGTAGTTGGAATCCCTCGACTTTAGCGTAGAAGAGATGGCTGTGCGAAGTACGTGATGTGATTGTCCCTTAGTTACTAACTTGTGGGGCTTTCTTGGCTGTAGGAGGACGATGCTCTTCGTTTATTGTCCTTTGTCCTGTTTGGCATCCTGGCCCGCCTGACCAAAAGAAAATGGAAGGGCTATTTCGCCGAGCAGGTTAGACAGAGCTGGGTCACACTTCTGCTGCACCTGCAAGACCCGAACCCCAGGGTTTCAGTGGTAAGACCGAGAGTGACTTATTTACTAAGCCAAAGGAATCTTCCTCCCAATGCCAGGGGAGCTCTGCTATTCCTGCCTGCTGTGGAGGCCCAAATTCTCCCCTCAGTTCATTGCCCTCCTGCTGAGTCAGTTCCCGCCAGGTTGCTCCATGGCTGCCTCACCAGAATCCAGGATAGGTCCTGGGTCTAAGCCCGACAGCTCTCTATTCCTGTCTGTCTCTGCACCCCAGGCCCCTGCCTCCCCAGAACAGAAGAGAGACCTGGTGAAGCAGCTTTCATAGGTAGATCTGTTCCAAAAAGACATTGATGCTACCTCCAGGTTGCAGTGGAAGCTCTCCCCTCTATTAGTCATTCCTGCATGTTTTCTGCCAATTACATCCAGATGAATCCCTTTTTATCCTGGAATAGATGAGCAGTCAAGCAGATGAGTTCCCTTTGAATGACCAAAGCGCTCAGTAGGGAACAATTAAATGGTGTGACACGCTTTCTTTTTTTCAGGAATGCAGAGCTACGTTTCACCTCTGTGTCCCGTTTTTGGGACTGAAGAGGCTCCAAACTGCCGTGAATCAACACCTTGATGGCACAGCCAAGCTGAAGCCTGAAGAGCTCCAGGTGGACATTTGCAGACATCTTGTGAGTGAGCTGTTGAAGTGTCTGAGATTCTTGACTGGAGTGGCATGTGGTGGTGTAGAGGTGTGGAGGGGATGTGTGATGGGTAATGGAAATAACGGTCAGAGTGGGATATATGACTGAGGGTGACGGGAAATGTAAATCTGCCACAGATCCCCATTTTTCCCACGTCCACCCAGTCACCTGTTCTTTCTCTGATTTACCTGTGGCTCGTAAAAGCATGTGCTGGCAGTCAAAGGGCACTTCTAGCCAGAGAGAGCTCATGTGTCCCTGATTTCCTCTAGGCCAAAGAGAATGCCGAGCTGCTGGAGAACTTGTACAAAAGCACCATCACATACTTCTTTAGCAGCTGGGAAGAGATCCGGGCAGTTGCAGCCAAGTTAGCTGGTGAGAGATGATGCCCAGTGTCCCTTTTGGTATTCCCATTGAGGGAGAGAGAAAAAAATCCCACTGTGCAGCACTGAGCTGCCATTAATCTCTCTGTGCCTCAGTTTCCCATACATAAATGGGGAGGTTAATATCCCTACCTCTCCAGTGTGGTGGTCGGAGGAAATCATGACTTGCTATAAAGTGCTTTGGGATTGTTGCAGGGAAAGCACGGTGCAGTCATTTAGTAGTAGAGGCTGGGACACTGTCTCATAGGGCATGTTTACACTTGGAGCTGGGGGTCTAATTCCCAGCTTGATGAGACATACCCGCACTAGCCCTGAGTGCTAAAAATAGAGAGTAGCTGCGATGGCAGGAGCAGCAGGAGGTTTAACCACCCCAAGTATGTCCCATCCAAACCCCAAAGTCGATTCTCAAGGTGGCTAGCTCCTCCCACTGCTCGTGCTGCTTTAGCTACACTCTAATTTTAGCATGCGAGCGCTGTGCGAGCTAGTGTGGGCCTGTCCCATTGAACTGGGAGTGATCCCCCTCGCTCAAAGTGCAGACCCACCCACAGTGTTGCTCAGTGCTCTTCACTACTACTTCATCATTGGGAGGCATGCAGCCCACCTGCCCTCAGCGCCTGCTGTTTCAGGTTCCTGGCCACACCACCTTGTCAAGGAGGCAAAAGGTTCCTCCGCTTTGGCCCTGTGCCCTCTTCTCCCAAGCATACCCAGGTGAGACAGGCAGGCATTGTGGCCTAAGTCTCACCTATCAGTCACCTTGTGGGATCCCTGCTTAGAACTCACTTATTCCTGGCCCCAGTCCTTTGCTCAGACCACTAGACCAAGACACTAGCTTAGTATGTCTCCAATAAGTGACAGCAGTGGCAAGAGGAACACAGACTCTTTAAAGCAAATGGGTTTTGTGTAAACATTCTTAAAAAAAAAAAAGTCTTTCTCATTCTCTTCAGTGTGGACTCTAAACTGCACTAGCATCCTCTTGCCCACAGCTCACCCTTAGGCCCACAGTAGGAGAGGCCAAAGACCTGTCTAGGGGCTGCTAATATCACTTTGCATTCAACAAGGGAAGGTTTTATTGTTGTTGTTTGTTTTCCATTGTGTATTTAGGCATCATCCTGGAACACACAGACAGGCAGCGTATGAAATGGCTGGATCTGGAACATCTGCTGATGTGTAAGTAATAAATACAGCTGAAGTTCTGCTCATCTGTGAGTTCTAAAGGAATTTAGCTGACAAGCAGCAGTAACCGATACCACTGGTGCAAAGTGCATCAGCCACACATCAAGGGACAAATTCACTCTCGCCCAGTAGAAAGTCAGCTTTAATTTCCCCTGAAGGAGGCAGCTGCAGAGGGTGTGATGTGAGTCCGTGCATCTCCTGGTTGTCCTGGCAAGGCCCCCTCCGCAGCCAGTGCTATCCACTCTTTGGGCTTTATTGGCTCTCTGTGGACTCCCCAGGTGAGGAGAAATTGTAGCCACTTTCTGCTACCCCAAATTTCCCACCAGCAATTTTTCTTCCAGTAGGTGCCCTGCATCCTGCACAAAGCAGCTTGGACTTGGCCTCTGTTCAATTCCAGGGTTATTGGAGCTCAGACCGTGGCTCCTGAATAGAGATGGAAAATAAACTGAAAAGTGGAAGCTATTGAAACAATGGACCTTCTTCCATTTACAGCAGAGTGGATGACTTTCTGGTCGAGTCAGGGTCTCCCCACATGTTGGGAGCACGGAAGGGAGCCAATGGAGGAACCTAAAGCTTTCTTTGTATTGGAGAGCTTCTGTAGCGTGGTATTCAGAGGTAGTAAGTCTCCAGCTATTTCAGGCACAGGTGACAATATGAAAAGTGAGGCATATTCATCTCTCATGTATTTTCCATCCCAATAGAAGGACTGAGCCCAGTTTCACATTTTACCATGTGATCATTCTGCTCTGGTACTTCAAGATTCTGTGATCACGCTTAGCTGTGATTTGACAGTCTGTACACTAACATGTTGTCCTCTGTCATTTCAGCTCTCCAGGTCCTCAAGAAAGACCCAAGTCCCTCTGTCCAGCTGGTGGCAACTGAGGTCCTAAATGACATCTGTCCTGGCCGAGTGCTTGGGGAATGAAGCGGGAGACAAAGAGAACAAGGCAGTCCAGTAGTATAAGGGCCCTACCGTCAATCAAACGTTAACCGCACCCTTGGCCCTCGTAAGCCTTGCCCACCGGTCACTGGAAGTCCCAAGCCATGAGGTATTACTTCCAGGGTCAAGGCAGACAAATAACCGGAAGCAACGTGTATCATGTGACCCCTCTAAGAACTCCTCCCATTGTCCTTTACCAATCGGGATGGGTTTTGCCCTGATAGGAACGCCCCAAGAGAAGATTTGACCAATCAGGGGGAGTTCCGGGGCAGGATGACCTGTCTGGAAGTGGTTCGTGTGACCCCTCTAAGAATACCTCCCACCACCGTCTACCAATCAGTAGGGGTTTGAGCCACTGGGGACCACCCCGAGAGGAGGTTTGACCAATCATGGGGAGTTCTGGGGTGGGGTGATGTGTCTGGAAGTGGTTTGTGTGACCCCTCTAAGAATTCCTCCCACCGCCCTCTACCAATCAGTAGGGGTTTGAGCCACTGGGGACCACCCCGAGAGGAGGTTTGACCAATCATGGGGAGTTGCGGGGTGGGGTGATGTGTCTGGAAGTGGTTTGTGTGACCCCTCTAAGAATTCCTCCCACCGCCCTCTACCAATCAGGAGGGGTTTGAGCCACTGGGGACCACTCCAAGAGGAGATTTGACCAACTGGGGGGATTCCGGGGTGGGGTGACCCATCTGGAAGTGCTTCGTGTGACCCCTCTAAGAACTCCTCCCACCACCTTCTACCAATCGCGATGGGTTTCGGCTGCAGAGGACCGCCCCGAGAAGAGATTTGACCAAAATGGGGCAGGTTCTCGGATTGGGTGAACCGTCCAGAAGAGGGTCATGTGAGCCCTCTAAGAACTCCTCCCAACGCCCTCTGCCAATCAGAGTGCAGCACCATCACCCCATAAGTCCCAGCGCTGGGCAGAGGACGCCATCTCTTACCAAGAAGACATGTTTTAGAAATTGTGGAAAGGCTGAGAGGAAACATGGAGTCCTTTACCACCCCCGTGAGACCTTCAGATTTTGTTTTAGCTCCGAGGACCTTTGGAGTTGTGTGGAGAAAGCGCTACGGCAGTGACAGTTCCGAGGAGGGCCCTTTGACTCAACCCTTGATGGATACGTCGGAACCCGACCCCAAAATCCAAACCTTTGTGAGGCACCCCGATGAGTGTGACAGCCTCTCATTGTCCATGCCCTAAAGTTGGAAGGCGATTGTGGCTTGGGGGAGTCACAAGGTGAACGGGAAAGACGGCGCTCAGGTAAATGAATGATTAAGAAGCGACGGTCGATCATGGGGGTGTAATGGGGTTCGGAATCGACCTGGCATTGCATAAATCTAAAAACAGGCAGTGGGGTGCTTACACTGTTTTTTTGTCTGAAAATCTCTCAACAGCTTGACGATGCCTTTCTAGAGGCCTTTGAGAATTACACATCGGTAGCCCTGTGGGAGTAAATCCATCGCGCATCAGCTGTTTTTGCTCCTGTCTGAGACCCAGATCTCAAGAGGAAAATCCAGAAAAGGACAAAAATGGGATAATGAACCAGCTCAGACTCCCTCATGGTAGGGATCATGGCATCCTTTGTTTCAGGCGGCTGTAAAAGATTGTGTTAAACCAGGCGATTAATAAAACTTATTTAAATGTGTCAGAATGAACGTGTCCCCCTCCATACTTGTGTTCGTAAAAGACGGTCCCAGGAACAGTTATGTCTCCACAGACGGCTCCGTTAAAGAAAATCTGTTAAGCCCCCAGGAAAGTTGGGGGCTTTGACGGGGTCAGTCTTCTTTTTCAAGTGGCCAAAAAGCATCATAAAACTTTAAATAGAAGACAGGTAAGAGCTTGGCTTTCACACCAGGATGCTTACACTTTACACAAACCAGCTCAAATACGTTTTAAAAGAACCAGGACTGTTGTTTCAGATGTGGACGCGCAATGGCAGGCAGATTTGGTCCGTATGCACCGCTTCT
Organism: Natator depressus; assembly: GCF_965152275.1. Taxonomy (NCBI): domain Eukaryota; kingdom Metazoa; phylum Chordata; order Testudines; family Cheloniidae; genus Natator; species Natator depressus. The sequence goes on from NC_134253.1 coordinate 13,371,408, forward strand.
CCAAACACAACAGCGGTTTTAAGTACATCTTAACAGTGATAGACATTCTATCCAAATATGCCTGGGCCTTAGGCCTAAAAGACAAGATGAGCGGTGAGGAATCCAAGGCCTTTAAAGCTATTTCTTGCCAAGGTCGCGTGCCTCAAAAATGACAAACGAATCGGTGGAAAGAATTTTGAAACAAACCTTTTAGCAGATTGTTGAAACGGCAAAGCGTTCACGCTTTTTGTTACTGATAATGAAGTCAAAGCAGGGGTTGTGGAGCGATTTTAACAGAACTTGAAAAAGATGTGGAGGATGTGGCGATATTTTACAGCCCATAACGCCTTTCGCCACATTGACCTGTTACCTGACTTTATGAAGAGTTACAACCAGAGCTTTTACAGAACTCTACGTACCAGACCCACTGATGTTAACCCTTCCAATTCTCTGAAGATATGGAAACCGGTTGATAGAGACGGTTTTAAAATAAAACCGGTTGTTGCCCCTTTTAGAAAAGGCGACCACATGAGACTATCTAAAACCAAAGGAGCTTTTGAAAAAGGTTGTGAACAGATGTTTACCAATGAGATATTTATAGTGGATGAAGCCTTAACCAGGAGCCCGAGACCTGTATACCGATTAAAAGATTACGAGGGTGAGACAGTTACTGGATCTTTTTACCCTGAAGATTTACAAAAAGTAAACCCCAAACAAGACAAGATTTGCAGGATCGAAAAAGTTCTAGCGGAGAAAGGAAAAGGGAGAAAAAAGCAGCTACTGGTGAAATGGTTTGCGGGGGCGGGGGGGGGGCGATAAGTTTACCAGCTGAGTGGAAGCTTCTCAATTCTGACGTTTAGACACAAACAAACAAAAAGATTCCTCCTGCAAAGACTGAGGGAGCGAAAAATGAGCGACAGCGGGTTTTACATGACTTTGCCCAGCAATGCCAGCTCTGCAGTTTTTCCTCAAAACACCAGCTCGAACTTTACAATACAGCTAATTAAGCCCTTGGATCTCCCGGGTGCGTGGGAGGTGGGGTTAGTGGAAATACAACACCCGCACAGCTGGAACGCTATCAACGAGGACACCCCTTTTGAAATCACCTTTGAAGATATGGCATAGAGTTTTATCCTACGATGAGGTTATTACTCGTCCATACCCGAATGATTGGATCATATGAACAGAACCGTGGCTCGTCATCCCCCACCGCCTGAGGTGGTCATGAACGATGACCCTGTGGGTAGAAAAGTTAGCCTTAAATCCGCTGATTTTACTTTTATGTTTTCTACCAGCAGGGAGCTAGCTAACATTCTAGGTTTGGGCCCCAAGCGCAGCGTCCAAAAATTCCCCTTCTGGGCAGACATCACAGGGGGAGTTAATTCCCTGTATCTGCACACAGATATTGTAGAACACCAGTTTGTGAGGGACTTTTCTGTTCCCCTGTTACGCTGTGTCCCTGTCTGAGGAAGGAACAATGAGTTTGTCACCATCACCTACGATAAACCTCATCACGTTCCTGTCAGAAAACACCACTTCGATACCATTACCATTGAAATAAAGACAGATCAGAACAGATACGTCTCATTTGTTGAACGGAGTGGATGTGAACATTTAAACTGACGCGCAGATAAGACGCTTTCTGTTAATGGGCAGTGCAGCCGAAGGCTTTAAATTGCGCATTGTATCAGCATCCCTTTTTGTGAAGAAAGTATGGGTGGCCCTGAGCGTTCGTCTGGGGCACGCGGAGTCCCTGCTTACCACAAATGCTAAATATCCCGTGGACCGTGTGGGAATGAAAGTGTTTAGCATCCCCGTGGGCAGCAGGGTCAATAACCAGGAGAACCTGTTTTTTGGGACAGTTACCCAAAATGCTTGTCCTAGGGTTTGTCTTATGCCTTGAGTGGAAGTTACACTAAAAATCCCTTTCATTTTAAACATTATGATATTAATTTTGTGGCCTTGTATGTGGATGGTGAACAGATACCAACCAAGCCTCTGCAACCAGACTTCGAGGCAGGATGCTGCGTGAGAGAATACATGAATCTGGTACAGACACTGGTAAACACATGACAGATCGTTCTCTGTTAATCGACCGTGAGGAGTTTCCACAGGGTTACTCCTTGTTTGCCTTTGACCTGTCTCCCGACCAGGAATGCGCCGATGACTATTCCCTGATTCAAACCGGGAACCTGAGAGCAGAAATACGTTTTGGGAAGGCTTTAACCATCACCATCAATCTGATCGTGCATGGGGTTTTTGACAACATCATGGAGAGAAATCAGAGGAGAGACGTTCTGCTTGACCATATGTGAACATGGACACCGTGCAGCTCTCGTGTGTCTTATCAAGGTGCCTTACGCAAAAGAGAATTTCTTAGATGTGTTCCCTTGTGATTTGGCTCCCTGGCGACAAGCTGTCTCAGAGACCCCTAGGTTTGTATCGTGCATCCACACAACCAACCTGGTGAACACTGGCTTGCCTTGTGTCTGGCGGAGCGTAACTGTGGAGAGTTTTTAGACTCATACGGGCACCCCCCGAAGAGCATGTTGTTTCCTAAAAGCATTATGAAATTTTTAAACAAAAATGCCACAGGCATTGTGTTTCACAATAGACAATTACAAGACCCCTGCTCTGTCGCCTGCAGCTATCACTGAGTGTTTTTCTGACATCATCGGAGCAAGGGTTTATCTTGTGACCGGACTTTAAAATTGTATTCTAACAACTTAGTGCAAAACGACCGGATGGTGATGAACTTTGTAGAAAATACATTTAAATTCTTGGGCATGCCTAGCCTTGCTCAAAATGTGTTTCAACAAGCCCAGACTTGTGTATCTTGCAATGCTTTTTCTAGCTATGTTATCCAATATTCTCAGGCATAACAGACAATGTTTTGTTTGGCATTATCCAACACATTTTTTATAAAGTAACTTTTCCCACAGTTGCTAGGCCCTGTGAGAATTGCAGAAAAGGGGTGTTTCCACCTCGTATCCATTTTAAAATCCGTAGAGCAGGGTTTTAAACCCTTCTCCTAGGACCCTCTTGTTGTAAATGACTTTCTGTGTTTTCTTACGGGTTTTGGTCTCTATTTACCACTGATTTTTGTTCCTTACGATAGAGGGCTGCTGCACCTCTCTCTTTTTTGAGGTGTTTTCTCGCAGGCCCGTGCAATAGTCCAGGACTAGATCTTTCAAACTGTCAAAGTTGATCTTTTGACAGTTTGCCAAGTTCAGGGTAATACCTTTGACTTTCATACAGGCCTTTCCTCCCGACAGCTTATACCCGTACGTTTTCGGGCCTGCCGACACAAACTCGGTGATGTGTTGATCTGGCGGGATCTCGCTCGTGAGGGAATTTAGAAAGAGTTTAGCGATTTGGCGTTTAGCGGGGTTAAACCTGATCTTGTGTTGGCACAAACGCACGCCTTCTTTCTGGTAGAAATAGTTCATGTACTTATTTTGTTTTTCTTCGTCTGTGCACCAGCTGGGATACCCTGAAGCCTCTTGTTTCTGGCGGAGGTGTCATTTGATGTACTCTGAAAAGAGTTCATCAGATTTTTCATTAAAAAGCCAGATTTCATATATTTTTGCCACCGCGTACCCCTTCGCTATGGCCGCGTTCAATTCCACCGTGCACCAAGTCCCCAGGATGGCCCTCTCCTCGTCAGTATGGATGCACATCTCCTGCTGCTCGGTTTCCGCACAGGTTCGGCATATCGGGAACATAAGTTTGCCACCCACTCTGACAGGTAACAATGGGAAAAAGAAGCCTTGTGTGGGGTACTCTTTAACTTTTGCAATTCCAAAATAATTTGCAAGGGGTCCAAATTTGTCATAAACTCTATCGGGGTGTCCGATAGGGTATTCTTTGGTTTTCTTTACAAAAGGGTAGAAGCTGGTAAAATCATAATAGTGGATTTCTTCCCCGGAGTTAAGTTTGTAATATAGGCGGATAGCGTTTGTCCTCCCCGCAAAAAGAGCATCCCTAGGCACGAGAGGCTAGGGCAACTGGGCTCATTTTAAATACCTGCAAGCTCCCTGTCTGTTTCTGTCCTCACTTCCCACTCTTGCTCCCAAAGAGTCCTCACTACAAAACCAAGTTGTTTCAGATAGTCGGTCTTGAGCTGCGTCTTGTAATAAAGAAACCCAAAAGTTGTCCCCGTCATAGGGTTTTGTGCTTTTTCACAATGAGAGGTGGCACAAGCGTGGAAAAGAACACCCGTTAAACTCTAAGGCTGTGTGTACCCTGTCAACACTGGCATAACCCTCTAAAGAGTAGGAGCCTACCTCTTGTTCCCCACCCTGTAAAGCATGCCGTATTTGTATAGTTTCTTTGTGAGAGGTATACAACAGCCACTGAACAGATGGGGTCGAATATCTTTTTCTGCCTGTGATCATTGTCTGGAGGGAGAAGAGCTACCGTGTTAGGCTCCAGAAACATAAACCTGTACACAGCCATGCAGACAGATGCCAGTGCTATGTACCAGAATGGATCTATACACAGTTTTATCTCGGTGAATTTACCAGGTTCTCTCTCTACTAGATCTCCCTTCTCCATCATTTTCATAATCTCTTTTCTGTATAGGATACAAGGCTGTCTCAAAATTTTGACATCCTGCTGACAGTAATACACAAGCTCTTTCTGCAAGTCAAACTTCTCCTCCCTGTGGGCCTGCTACCAGTCGAGAAACTCTGCTTTTTCCCTGGGCATCATGCTTTCCACACCATAGTGCTCCACACATAGGGCATAGGCCGCACGTCATTTTGATTTTCGAAAGTGTTCAAAAAATGTGGAAAATACCCTTTGCACCCTTCAAACCCCATCACCTGCGGGAGCTTACCAAGCTTCATGGGCAAGGAGTTTAAAGAGTCTATAAAACGAATGCCCAGGGCCTTAACTTCCACACACATTAGTTTACTACCCTGAGTGATCAGTTCTAGGCACATCTTTTCCTTCAGTAACTGTCTAATGATGAAGTATGCATCGTAACCTTTGGAATTGTGCGCCTGGAACGTGTAGACCCGGAACTCTTTGCCAATAAAGGTCTGAACAAACATAGAAAGACACTCATCACCCTTAAATTCCCAGGACTTTTCCGGCTTGAGGGACATAGCAAAAATGTAATTGGGAGTGTGCAACCCAGTCTCCTGTGTGTGTTCGGAATCATAACAAATACACTTTTCTGAGGATTCGGGCTTTCTAAGGCTGTCCATAAAACCGAGGTGACCACCAGCGATCAAACCCTGACCCTGCTTACAGCGCCTCCCTTTACACCTGTGCCGCTTGTCCACGTAATACTGACCCTTATCGCGCAACGTTTTAGACAGGCATTCAGCTTGTTCTGTCGATGCCCAGTCGATGTGTCTGTCTAAACGTTCTCTGGACTGACAATACAGTCTACGGCGAGGACACCTCAGCTGCACATCCACGCTGTCTGAGCATGTTACGCTCAAGCAGAGGCAGCAGCTGTACCTGCAAGAGTGGCCGTGACTGTGCACCGTGGGGCAAAACTCACCATAATTTTTTGCTCCGAACAACTTTTTCACAACCAGAACCCCATATTAATGCTCATCATGCAACAGGATGAAATAAGTCTTGGGGTAAACTGCCCCCCCCCATTTAAAAAAAGCCCCTTTCGCCGCATACAGCACCACCTGTATGTTGACTCCTAAATGCTGTTCAGACATTGCTACGTCACTGAGCATAATCTTTTTTTGATCTGACCAGCCCAGTTTCTCATGCAACTTTCTCGCCCCCACTAACGATTCCGCGTCCATAGGTTTATGGTCGGACATGATGGCCAAGAGCCCACGCGCAAAACACAGATTGGTAGCCGTGTAAGTCAGGTCTACTAAACATTGTCTCTTTTTTATGGATGATTTGACTACTGAGGATAGAATTTAAAACTCTACGAGCGGCCCCCACCCCTGTTTTTTTACAACTGTCAAAACGAGGTGCAATGTCCCATTGACATGCAACTCTATTGCTCTGTGGCAGCTTTCAGGTCTGATTGAAGAAATCCTCAGCAGACAGCTCATCCCTAGTTCTTCAGACCGAAAATAAGGGGTTAGTTAAATTACGGCTCTCTAAATGTAACTGAACATAATCATCAGGGCCCACCCTACCATTAATGTCATGGAGAACTAACTGTATCCCCCTGTGTATGGCTTCAACAACCTGCTGATCTGAATTTATTTGCTCAAGATTGACAAAATGAAATTCCTCACAGTACGCCAACCCCCCCAAATCTAGGTAATTCACGTTGCCAACTTCTCACTCTCTCCATACACACCTCTGCATTTTCAGGGTTACTTGGGGGTTCCTCTACGGGACCATCTACATCAGATGCTATTTGAGAGTCAGACTCTGAGGCGCTTCTGTGAGGGTCATCGGGAGGAGATGGGGACCCATCATTCTAGAGAGCCCTCTGGGGAATTTTCTAAACCAGACTCTGTGTGAGAGTCTGATTCCACCTCCCCATTTTCAGACATGCCAGTTTGAGAGCCTCCAGTCGAGGGCATCTCTTTTTGTCCTCCCTCTCCATTACCTCTTTAGCCCTTTTTAAAATTTTTACAATGACCCTGGCCTGGAACTTTTTGGCAGCCATTTGTTTGTCCCCCCTTTTGTTTACACCTGAGCTGATGTGTATCCTTGAGGTGCCCCTTTTACCCAGGCCCCTTTCCACGACTAGTCACGCCTGCGCAGAGCCAAAAATTGAAGTATTTTTCAAAAAGTCACCCACCAAAGCTTTTGCTTTGTTGATGTGCTTTCCAGCCCTCCTTTCTTTTAGACCCCCTGAAGATACACCGTTCACCGGTATTCTGAACGAAGCATCATATTTTCCCCAAACCTTTTTAGAATACCGTTCTTTTAGAACCCCCGAGGATACAGCGTCCCTCAGTCTTCTGAAGGAAGCATCGTAGGTGGGCGTTTTCACTCACGGTTTTCTCAGGGCTTGGTGTGGAGGCGGCCGCTGAGGAACTGGAGTTGTGTTTGCGTGGTTGGTTTTTACCAGAGTCTTTTGTTTTGTCCTTAGGTTTGACGTATTTGAGGTTTGGACTGCCCTGATGCTTCATCTGCACTCTTGTGCTGTTTTGAGTTGTTAAAGGTCTCAAAGCAGATTTCTGGTTCTTTGGCTGGTCTGGTGGAGGTGTCCCTGTAGCTCTGACTACAGCATTGTCAGGAGAACTGCACATACCCGATTAGGGGCGAAGGAACAAATAACAAAACTTAACCTTACCATCTTTCTCACCCATACCGATGTATTTACTTAAAATACAAAACCTCATAACCTCACAAACACAGTATATTTACTGGGCTTCATCCATCCATCTGGTGAATTTTTCTTTTCACCTGTCTCTTTTCTTTTTCTTTTAAGCTTGTTTACCCTCTGGTCTAAGGGTCTCTCATGTTTTGACCGTACTCTGGAGCAGACAATATTATTATGATTATGATTATTATAAATCACATGAAACTGTCTTGTAAACTTAAAAATAAAATATTCATTAGGGTGTTTGTCTATTTAAAAAGTCAGAGCTTTAAAACAAAATAATCCATTTCAGGCTGTACAACAAAGAGGAGTTTTGAGTTTATTTCTACCACTTTAAAATAAAAAACAACAAACCCGCAAACATTTTTTTAAATACACCTCATTTTGCAAAATAAAAACCAAACTGCTTTTAAAATCAACTTTTAAAATCCAGTTTAAAACACATTTTGCACAGTAAAAAAACACCCTGTTAGTTTGAAACACACCATTACCATCAGTTTGCAGCCATATACTTAAAAAAAAAAACCACCTATTTTTTTACAGAGAGAGAGAGAGAGTTTAAAACACAGTTTGCAACAAAATACTTTTCAATAAACCCACATGCATTTAAAAGCCAATTGCAGAAAGTTACGCCCCCCACCCCCCACGCCACCCCACCCCCATGTGTGTTTGGGCCTTTGGATTAAAGAACAAGCAAAAATGTTAGTTAGTATTACCCCCAAATCCCTATCCAACCTGTGTAATACCTGAAGTTATTAAGCAAAACTCCAGTTAAAATGGTTTTTACCTTGGCCCGGTGATGAAATGCAGTTTAAAGTGACTGGTTCCATGCTAAACAGATCACACTGCAAGAAACATAGGCACCATTATTTACTAAGACAGCATGGCCAACGAGTGATAGAATAGAATATATATTTTCAGAGTTAAAAACAGGGAGCATGGCTCCTTTTGCAGTCCAGCAGCCAGTCAAGAGAGTTTCTGTTGAAAGAGTCTCCAAAATACCTGAGGTTTTTACACCATCCTAAGCCTTTGTTTCAAACAGACTTCAAAATAGGAGCTAGCAGGTTGATTTGATCGCTACAACTCTCAAATAATAGCTACTTAAGGACGTTAGGCACCCCTCTCTAACATTCCCTTTTGTGATCTGGGGTGGGGGAATTTGTTATACCAATAAAATAAAAGCCAGCAGGATCTTATTAAAAGGGAAAAGGCAAAATGCCACATTTATTGTGAATACAGAAAGAATCATAGTAAGCAGTTAGTTATAGCTATAACATTCCATTCAATTTCATATTTATTCACACATTCATTCATACACACACACACACACACACACACAGAGGTTCTGCAAGGTTGTTATCATAGTTACCAGCCTTAGAGTTGCTCATGCCAAGCCACTGGCCAGGTGGCCTGGAGACGAGGAGGGAGCAGGGCCTTGTCAGATGCACATCTGACGCTCCTGGAAGTTGGTTTGCAGAATCAGACCCCAAAGTTTTCCGTTTCTAGAGTCCATTTTTATAGGAATTTATTCCTATGCCAGCCTATGGGAATTGCTTCATTATGCTGTTGCTGAATCAATCAGCAGATGGCACATTCCTGACGGCTCCGTCTTGTTCTTCGGTTCTCCCATCCTTGAAGCTGTTGGGTGGATTCCAGTCTGCCCTCCGGGGGTCCTCTGGTTGACGCCTTCTTCGGCCAAGGGACACTGGATTCTTAGGCTGGCACCTCCCTGATCGTTCAGTTATTATCCACACCAAGCATCCATCCACATACATCCTCTATCTCTATTTTAAAGCACAATCGTTAACAAAGCCAGATAAATACAACAAAAGGGCGGGGAGTCTCTGTGTGCTGTTTCTGTTGTTACAAAGTATTGCTTTGAGAACAGACTCCGTCTAGGATGTACTAACACAATTAGCAGCTTGCAACTTTCACACGGCGAGGGAGAGAATCAGTACCAAAACCCAAGAGACCTCTTAATTAGTAATACCCTGGAATTTAAACTATGGGGAATCAAACTCATTTGTGATTTTAATACAGAACTTCTTTAGTATGATCCAACAAATTAAGCTGTCTGCACAACCGAGCTGCTTTTGGCCACATTTTTTTCCTTTTAGTTAAAATACATTTTTCTGTAGGGCCTTCTTACAGTATTAAACCGTAAATCACCAATCCGTAATGTAACTGTACCCATTTCCAAGTGGGGACCCTTTGCAGATCTCAGTAAATGTCTTTGGGGCTTGTTTTTTAAACATGTTTCTTTCATGCTTAAAGTTTGGGGTGGGGGGTTGAAATAAAATGGTTGTATCACAACCATAATAAGCACCCACAGCTTTTAAAAATTTGTCTTTCGAGCAAATGATTGTTCTAAAGCATGGTGAAGATTTGTGAACCCTTCAAACATTTCAGTTTTGGGTTAGACCCGTGTGTGTGTGTGTGTGTGTGTGTGTGTGTGGTGGGATTTTTTGGTTGGTTGTTTTGGATTTTTTGGGTAAATATAGTATTTTAAACTTTTAATGGCTTTCAATTGCTAGAAAGAGTGACCCATAGCATTCAAACAACTCCTGGGTCATATTTAAACTGTCCAGTAGAGTTCTGCCAGTTCCTGGGTCCTTTAAACTGTCCAGTAGAGTTCTGCCAGTTCCTGGGTCATTTTCACTGTCCAATAGTGCTCTACCAACTCCAGGGATTATATTTAAACTGCCCAATAGCATCTGCGAATTCCTGAGGTTTTATTTCATTTCATATTAATCCGAACTCACCCACCCACCTCCCTTACTATGGGTGCACACCCATCAAATTTATCCCTATAGCAACAAGGGTAAGGAATCACAGTTACCTTCGCTATTCAGTGGGGGGTGTGGTTAAAACCATTGAGTTCAACAGGATGAGTCAACTCTGTTGTACTCAAACACATGTCTGAACCATCCCTGTTTTGTTTTCGTGTTGTAAGCAGAGGCAGGATGAGCTCTACCCTGACATCTGGTGGTGAGTTGTGGAAAAGGACTTCAGGAGCTGATCTCCTTTGCACAGGACACTCACCCCACCTAGCATGAGCCCACAGGAGCCCAAATGGTCACTTTGGCTGCTGTGGGATCCCCAGTTTCTCTGTTCTTGGGGCAGGAAGAATAAAGTGTTGTTATCCTGATGATGTGAATCAAGGACAGTGGAACTGTCCTTGGCCTTTTATGACAGAGGGACTCGCCATCAACTAAGTAGCACTCGCTAGGCAAGGGACAAGGATTCCAAAAGCCAGTGAATTGAGAGAGTTTGGAGGTTTGTGCCTAGTGGTGTGAGCTCCCTTCTGAGGGCTCTAAACACCAATTGCACTTTCTCTCCATTGTGTAATGTCAGAGGTAATTTTGATTCTATTAGGAGTTTGGTTACAAACTGCAGAGCTGAATTCACTTTGGGTTCAAGGTGCCCCAGCTCTGAGGCCCCCCTACTACTTAACACAGTATTCAGTGATTTCAACTTGTCGTAGGGGAGCTTCACTGCCCCACTGGTGGGGGCTTGACCCGGTTTTGCATCGTGTTACTGGAATGGAACTCCTAGATACTGAACCCAGCCCCTGTTGTGGCCAACTCTGATGGGCAGAAGGGTTACACTGTAAACACATTTTTAGGATTTGTTCCCCTCCCACTTCACAGCTTTTTGCTGTAAATGGGTCTCTTTTACACAAAGACACAAGACCTAGGTTCTCACAAACCATTTTTTTAAATTTAAAAGTCATACAGCTTCTTGAAAACAAACCCAGATGCTCCATTAAAACTTTTAGCTCACTTAAGGGCCAGAGACCTTCTAACAGAAACACAAATAATCACAAAGCCCTTTTCATTCGATTTTTTAAAATGTACAGCGACCAAGTTTTATATTGCATGTTTGTCCCCTCATCATTCTCTCAATTAATCCTTTTTAGATTTCTTACAAATAGTCTTTTTCTTAAGCAGGGTTCTGTCCCTTTTTGTGTGGACCAGGCGGTCAATGTAACGCTGTAAGCAGGCATCTTCCGGTTTGGACATTTTCTTTAAAACACGGTCAGGGTCTCCACTGAATTGCACAGCATTTCTCAAGGTCACCCCTTGCGCTAAATGTTCTTGGGTTAGGCACAGACGTTGCATAACATAACCTATGGCAATAATAGTGTTCAATAAGCTTTCCAAACACAGCTCAGCACACAGGCCCCAGAACTTGCAGTTTCTAGCCATTGAAGTCCAAGTCACAGTCATGGTGCCATTGGGCTGGGGCATCTATGACACAGCCCTCACAATTTTCAAAAAGCTTTTCCCTAAGACAGTGATGAAGAACAGCATAAACAGCAACGCGTACAATAGTCCGCATAACATTTTTACGCTCGTGACGTGGCACTGGCTCAGCAAGTTCCATGCCAGGCCTCCTCCTAAACTCCTCCTAGCCGTCCTCCTCGGAGTCATCTTCAACAATTTCTAGCGGCGTTGAGCAAAAACAAGACGGGCCTGGTTCACCTTCGCTGCTTGATGCAACGCCGTCCAGGGCCTCCGGGTCCTCTAGAAAGGCATCGTCAAGCTGTCGAGAGATTTTCAGACAAGAAACAAGCGTAAGTGCCCACTGCTTGTTTTTAGATTTACACAACCCCTGGTTCCTAACCCCATTACACCCAATCATCGACCGTCGCTTCTTAATCATTCATTTACCTGAGCTACGTCTTTTCCATTCACCTTGTCTGCCAGTGCCTCCCCCAAGCCATGATCGCCTTCCTCCTCCAGGGTGGCGGATGACGAGAGGCCACCATGCTCATCGGGGTGTCTCATGAGCGGTTGGGCTTCAGGGTCGGATTCTGGCATGTCCATCAATGGCTGGGCCAAAGGAATCCCCTTGGCTTCTCTCTCATCCTCTTCAGAACTGTCGCTGCTGTAGCGCTTTCTCCACACAACTCCAAAGGTCCTCGGGGCTAAAACAAAGTCTGAAGTTCTCACAGGGGTGGTAAAGGAGTCCACGTTTCCTCTCAGCCTTTCCACAATTTCTAAACCACGTCTTCTTGGTAAGAGATGGCCTCCTCTTCCCAGCACTGGGACTTATGAGGTGATGGTGCTGCACTCTGATTGGCAGAGGGTGTTGGAAGGAGTCCTTAGAGGGGTCACACGACCCTCTTCTGGGTGGTTGACCCCGTCCCAGAACCCACCCTATTTTGGTCGAATCTCCTTTTGGGGCTGTCCAATGTGGCCAAAACCCATCGCGATTGGTAGAGGGTGGTGGGAGGAGTTCTTAGAGGGGTCACACGAGCCACTTCCTGACGGGTCACCCCGCCCCAGAATTCCCCCCAATTGGACAAATCTCCTCTCGGGGTGGTCCCCAGCGGCTGAAAACCCTCCTGATTGGTAGAGGGCAGTGGGAGGAGTTCTTAGAGGGGTCACACAAACCCCAGAACTCCCCCTGATTGGTCAAATCTTCTCTTGAGGCGTTCCTGTGGGGGCAAAATCCATCCTGATCAGCAGAGGACAGTGGGAGGAGTTCTTACAGGGGTCACATGACACACCTTGCTTCCGGACATGTGTCCGCCTTGACCCTGGAAGTAATACTCCCATGAGGTGGGACTTCCAGTGACCCGTGTGCAGGGCTTACGGGGCCAAGGGGTGGGGTTAACGTTCGATTGATGGTAGGGCCCTTATACTACTCGCTCCCGCTACCCAAAATTGGAACAAGAGAGACTATAATACTGGAGAGAAAGAAAGGAATGTTTTAAATGTTTTAAATTCTTGGACTGTGCTGTAAATTCTTTTCCCTAAATTAATTCAAAACATTAATTTGTATTTTTTATTTTTCTATTTTTTTGTTGTTGTTTTATAACACAATACAGCAACTAGAATACTGGCCAGTATTATACTTTTATAAATAGAATACAACAACCATAACGCTGGCCCGTATTAGCCATTCTCCTACTGCTCAGATGCTGTAAGGGAGAGAAGGATCAGGCCCTGTAAAGTAGGCTGGGTTGATTTTTTATGACTCCAAGTGTTTTTATTACACATCAGGACATCTAGTCATTCTGATGGACGTGCAGCCTCTGGACACGCTCAGTGATAAGCATGTACATTACACTGCTTGCTCAGGGGTCATTACTATAGAAACAGCCAAGTACTGGCCCAGATCCTCAAATACACCTGAGCTTTAGACTCTGGGTTGTTCTAAATTACGCTGTCTTGTAACAGCCATTGCTGTACGGGAGATTGCTGTAGCACCGGGGTCAGCAACGTTTGGCACGCAGCCCCCCAGGGTTAGCCCCGTGGCGGGCCGGGCCAGTTTTTTTACCTGCCGCGTCCGCAGGTTTGGCCGATCGCGGATCCCACTGGCCGCGGTTCCCCACTGCAGGCCAACGGGGGCTGCAGGAAGCCGTGGCCAGCACATCCCTCGCCCCGCGCTGCTTCCCGCAGTAAAACAGAAGGTTTATTAGACGACAGGAACATGGTCTAATACAGAGCTTGTAGGTGCAGAGAACCGGACCCTTCAGCTGGGGGGGGTCCATTTTGGGGGGCAGTGAGCCAGACAACCACATCTGCCCTTCACTCCATGTCCCAGCCAGCCCCAAACTGAAACTCCCTCCAGCCCCTCCTCCTCTGGGCTTTGTCCCTTTCCCCGGCCAGGAGGGCACCTGATTCCTTTGTTCTCCAACCCTTTAGCTTTCACCTTGCAGGGCGGAAGGGCCCAGGCCATCAGTTGCCAGGAAACAGGGTGTCGGCCATTCTCTGTGTCCAGACTCCTGCACACACCTGCCCTCTAGGGATCTGCAATGATCATACACCCTTACCCCACCACCTAGATCCTTAAGAACTGCCTAGGGGAAACCGAGGCACCCCCACACTATTCAGAGGAAACATTAAGAACAGTCCCACTTCGTCACACTGGGTATGAGATTTTGCTGTTTGTGCAGGGAGCTGGGAGCCCCAGGGCGCCCTGGTTAACCCTGGGACTTGGTGCCTCGCCAAGAGGCCCTGCAATGAGTGTTGGGCTGAAACCCAGCCAGCTTGGTTTACATCCGGCCCACAACAGCGTCAGATGGAGCGAACGGGCCAAAGTGAAAGCAGAGCCACTCCCCAAGCCTCTGGGAAAGACTGACCTGCCTTGAGGGGCGGGTGTGCAATTCCTAGCTTCTGCCTCCCTCCTGCCTGCTGTTAACGGGAGGCAAACAGAGACTGCAATAAACCCCTCTGGTAGGAACGAGCCTGCGCCACTGGGGAACGGAGCCACCCGGAGCGGATTAAAAGCCCTAGTCCCAGAGCCAGGGCAAGTGCTCTCCTCTGGACAGCGGATGGGGACGTCATACAGGGAGGCTTTCGGGCCCAGGGTTCTCATCCTGGCGCTTCAGCTGCTAGTGACCTAGGGCCTCCTGTTCTGCAGCGCTGAGTCCCACAGCTGCACTGAAGTCACTGGGGCAGATCCACTGCTCGTGTCAGTGACCACGGCTCCAGGAACGGGGCTGGAGAATGTGCTGTGCCCCTGAACAGGGCTGGGACAAACTGCCCCAGCTGAGGTCTGCCCCGATGGGAGCTGTGGGGAGCCCAGTATACTGGAAGCTGCTGCTGCCCCGTGGTTTGTGATGGAGAATGTGGGGTGACCGGGGGGGAGCAATTCAGCACAAACAGCTCCTTTCGATTTCCTCCCAGCCACCCCAGCATGCCTGGGGACTCCCCTCCCCAATCAATCAAAGCCCAAGACGGGGATCTGAAGCTCGATATGAAGTTAATCCTCCGCCAGCTGACGTAACCCACGCGCCTTCTGGGTGTGGTGTTGTGTCCCATCGAGTGGCACCAAGACCATTCGAGAGAGAGAGAAGATGAGTCTGCTCTGCAGCCGTCGCTACCAGCCAGGGGGCTTTTAGCTCATGCAATAGAGGCTCATGCACTAAGCTCCAGAGGCCCCAGGTTTGATCCCCACCCGCCGACGACCAGGGTCTGTGGGTGTGACGCTGGCGTGGCTGGCAAGGGGCAGCAGGAAGGGTTTCCACTGAGCGTTAAGGGAAAGGAACTTGCTGGCTGTGGCACGGTGCAGCCGTCTGGTTGGCACACCGGGAAAGGAACATGGAGAAGAGCTCCAGCCCTGGCTGCGTCCCCAGCTCTCATCTTGGCCTTGTAAAAGGCTAACAGACGTAGTGCAAGGTTTGAAAGCGAACACACCGTGTTCTGGGCCTGGAGCAGCGGCTGGGAAGCGTTCCCAATCAACAACCGCCCCGGGATCCCTGTAATCCACACCAGAGTGCAGGGGAGGGGAGGGAGCTGGAGGGCCTTTGAAAACACAGACAGCTTGATGCCAGCCTTCCCTGGCTGCATGGATCTATCCTCCAGAACCATGCCACCAAGGGCCCAGTCCTGCAGCGGGACAGCCGGAGGGATGGTGTCGCTATCCTCCCGTTCTACAGAGGGGGAAACTGAGGCACAGAGCTGGGCCACGTCAGGGCGCAGCTGGGGATGGAGCCCATCAGATCCTCACGAGATGCTGTGCGGCGTTAACGCTTGCGTCTGCACCAGGTATAAACACAGGCCCCCTTGTGCAGGCCCAGCCGTCCGTCCCCTGGCGGGCAGCAGTGCCCATGCGGGAGCACCCACGCAGCCCCCAACCGCCCTCGGCTGCAAAGCAGCCCCTGCCCCACGGCAGGGTTACGTTCTCCTCCCCTGCCCTGTGTTCTGGCTCCTCCAGGACCCTTCACGAGGCTGGCAGGGGAGCGCTGAGCTTGGAGGCTGGCCAGGCTGGAGCTGGCCCAAAGGAAACACCTCCACGGTCTTTCCAGGTGCCACCCGGTCCCCCGGCGCCTGCAGGAAGGTTTGGGGTAATCACACACACGCTGGGTCTCCCAGTCACCAACGCTTTGCCCGGAGCCTGGCTCGGAGGGAAGCGCAGACCCAGTCCAGCCAGCCTTGACGTCCCTCTCCGCGGAGCTGGGAGCGCGCCTGGAGCTGCCAGCCCAATCCCGTCTACTCAGCGAACGGCTTGCTGCTGCTCTTTCCCGGGTCTCCTCCTCCCTCCCCAGCCCTGGAGCCAGACGAACACCCACACACAGGCCTACTGTGCCCATGGCTGTACAGCGGCTGCAGGGCTGCAGCCATCGCATCCTGGACATATTCAAGGGGAGCCCGATGGGATTGGCCAGGCAAGGAGGGCATGAGCCCTGCCCAGCTAGGATGGGGCACCGTCCCCAGGCTGCTGCATCAAAGCCAGCCCTGGTGTCATAAAAATAAAGGGAAGGGTAAACCCCTTTGAAATCCCTCCTGGCCAGGGGAAAGCTCCTCTCACCTGTAAAGGGTTAAGAAGCTACAGGTAACCTTGCTGGCACCTGACCAAAATGACCAATGAGGAGACAAGATACTTTCAAAAGCTGGGAGGAGGGAGAGAAACAAAGGGTCTGTGTGTCTGTCTATATTCTGTCTTTGCTGGGGATAGACCAGGAATGGAGTCTTAGAACTTTTAGTAAGTAATCTAGCTAGGTACGTGTTAGATTATGATTTCTTTAAATGGCTGAGAAAAGAATTGTGCTGAATAGAATAACTATTTCTGTCTGTGTATCTTTTTTGTAACTTAAGGTTTTGCCTAGAGGGGTTCTCTATGTTTTGAATCTAATTACCCTGTAAGATATCTACCATCCTGATTTTACAGGGGGGATTTCTTATTTCTAATTACTTCTATTTTTATTAAAAGTCTTCTTGTAAGAAAACTGAATGCTTTTTCATTGTTCTCAGATCCAAGGGTTTGGGTCTGTGGTCACCTATGCAAATTGGTGAGGCTTTTTATCCAACATTTCCCAGGAAAGGGGGGGTGCAAGTGTTGGGAGGATTGTTCATTGTTCTTAGGGTCCAAGGGTCTGGGTCTGTAGTCACCTAGGCAAATTGGTGAGGCTTTTTACCAAACCTTGTCCAGAAAGTGCGGTGCAAGGTTTTGGGAAGTATTTTGGGGGGAAAGACGTGTCCAAACAGCTCTTCCCCAGTAACCAGTATTTGTTTGGTGGTGGTAGCGGCCAATCCAAGGACAAAGGGTGGAATATTTTGTACCTTGGGGAAGTTTTGACCTAAGCTGGTAAAGCTGCTGCATCAAAGCCAGCCCTGGCTAGGAGTGATCAGCGACACTGCACTGGCTGATAGGTGCCATGAGCTGGGTGGGTCTCATCATCCTTCTTCGGGTGCCGCTGCAGAGGCACGCTCCTAGACCAAGGGGGAGGGAAACAGGCACAGGGAAGGGGAGTGACCGCACCCCCTCCTTCCGCACCCCACCCCCTGCCCCATCCCTGAGCCCAGTCCAGCACTTCAAACGCTTTGGCCCCAGCCCATAGCCCCTGCCTGCACCACAAACCCCTCATCCCCAGCCCCACCCCAGAGCCCACCCCCCCCCCCACAGCCGGAGCCCTCACCCCCTTCCCCAGCCTGGAGACCCCTCCCACACTACAAACCCCTCGGCCCTCTCCCCCAGCAGCAGGTCAGAGCCAGGCATAGAACCCAGGTGTCCTGACTCCCAGGCTACTGCCCGCTAGGCCGATGTAGCTGGGCCACCCAGATGATGCTTAGCACATGGCTCCCCCATGTGATGGGTGTCATCACCCCTGTTTCACAGAGGGGGAAACTGAGGCACAGAGCAGGTGAGGGGCTGGTCCAGTGGGTGCCTGAGCCAGTGTTCGGTGCTCCTGGCTCCCAGACCTGTGCTGAGACAAACATCCACCCCCTTGGCACTCGCTGGGTGGGCTGGCAAAGGGGATGCAGCAGGACAGCTGCAGCCCCTAGTTTGAACAGGCTGCAACCCCAGCACCTTTCACCAGCCTCAACCCCCAAAACAAAGGCCCCTCCTAGCACCAGCAGCTCCCTCCTGAAGTGTCCAGCCTGGAGCGCCCCCAGAAGGTCCTGGGAACAGCTCAGTAAAGAGTCCCCTGTTTGCCTTCTCTGTATGCCCCCTGCATCAGCCCCCTACCCCAGGCCTGTCCCCCCAGCTCCAGGGAGTCACACCCGTCAGCGACCTCCCTTTTTCCACCATATGCTTTTCATTTTAGCCTGACTTGAGAAACTGGAAGAAGTGGGGGGGGGGGCAGGGTGAGGCAGTGCGATGGGGGCAGGGGGTAAGGAGGTGGGGTGGGGGAAATGAGGGGTGAGGAAGGGGTGGAACTGCAGTTGTGGGTGGGGGGCATGAAGAGTAAGGGGGGAGTGGGGCTGTGGTTGGGACAAGGAGGCGTGTGGGTCAGTAGGGTGGGGCAGGGAGGAGGAGGTGCGTTGGTCAGTGGGATGGGCGCAGGGAGGAAGCATGTGGGTCAAGGAGGAGGAAGCGTGTGGGTCAGTGCAGTGGATCAGTGGGGTGGGTGCAGGGAGGAGGCGTGTTGGTCAGTTGTTCCATGTCAGTCAGTGAATCATTCCCCCCCGCCCCTGTGTACTGCATCCCTATCGAGGACCCCCCACCCGCCAGGTGACCAGGCCATTGAACAAGCTGCAAGAGGAGCCAGTGAGTGCCCCAGCTGGTGCAGGGGTGCCAGGGCGAGGGAGAAGCTCGGAGCTGTGCTCTGGCTGCATTTCTGTGCCCTCTGGCTCTGCTGGGGGTGGGGGATGTCTGCGCTGTCAGCCCTGTGCTGCGGGGAACTGGGCTGAGACCAGCTCACCTCTGTGTCTTCTGGGCCACACCTCAGAGGCCCTTGCCCCCTGGAAGCTGAGTGAGTCAGCTGGGGGATGGCAGAGCTGGTGAGAGAACCCAGGAGTCCTGATGCCCAGCCCCCGTGCTGTAACCCCCAGACCCTGCTCCCCTCCCAGAGCCGGGACAGAACTAGGGTTGCCAGGTGTCCGGTTTGCAACCTGAACTCCCGGTCGAAAAGGGACCCTGGCGGCACCGGTCAGCACTGCTGACTGGGCCACTAAAAGTCCGGTCAGCAGCACAGCAGGGCTAAGGCAGGCTCCCTACCTGCCCTGGCTCCGTGTGGATCTTGGGAAGCGGCCAGCATGTCCAGCACCTAGGCACAGGGGCAGCCAAGGGGTCTCTGTGCACTGCCCCCACACTGAGCATCAGCTCCATAGCTCCCATTGGCCGGGAACGGTGGCCAATGGGAGTGGTGGGGGCAGATCCTGCAGCTGGGGACAGTCTGTAGAGCTGCCTGGCCACACTTCCATCTAGGAGCCGCAGGAACATGCCGGCCACTTCCAGGAGCTGCCTGAGGTAAGCACTGCCCGCGCGCACACACCCCGCACACCAACCCCCTGCCCTAGCTCTGAGCCCCGTCCCATCCTCCGAACCCCTTGGCCCCAGCCCAGAGCCCCTGAACCCCTCATCCCCAGTCCCACCCCAAAGGCCGCACCCCCAACCGCAGCCCTAACCCCCGCCCCCCAACCCTCTGCCCCGGCCTGGTGAAAGTGAGTAAGAGTGGGGGAGAGCGAGCGATGGTGTCAATCAATTAAGGTGCTGGGGTATGACTGGTTAAAGAATTGTTTTGCAATGTGCTAGGATTAATTAGAAAATTGTTTTGTAATATTTTAGTAAAATGATGGTTAAGGTCGAGCTAAGCAAGACTCAAGTTTCACTACGTAAAGGTGGGTCCAAAAGGAAGTTCTTTGGAACCAACTCCAGGACACAGCCCCAAGGTCAGAGCTGCCAGACCTCAACACCCGCCAATCACACCGTGTGGAAGCTGGAGTCCCCCAGATGACCTGACCCTGGCTGGCAATCAAGAAAAGGTCAGCTGCCTTATTGGGAGTGGTGAGTGGTGAGCATTGTATGCGGAGCGGGTGCATTCTGTTTTGGTGACTGTCAATAAATAGAGGTTAAGGATATTCCTGTGTAAGGCTCTTTCACTGGTAAAAGACTCCACAAACCTGCAGAGTGTGAGGTTACGCCCTGAGCCCACGGAAGGGTAATGGTGGATGCCCTAGAGCGTGAGGTTACGCCTGAGCCCTAGGAACTGGGTACGGGTTGGTGCCCCTAGAGTGTGTGAGTAACGAAGTATTGTGTGCGTAACAGTCCTTCTCACACAGGACTGGAGTCAGGATTGTCACCCCCATTTAACAACAGGGGAAACTGAGGCACGGGCTAGTGAACGTGCTTAGAGCCAGCCCAGGCGGCTGAATGGCACCCGGCCTGAGCTCTGGCCCTCCACAGGGTTAGCTCGGGTCTCAGGCCAAAGAGCGCCATGCCCCTGCACCCTGCCTGTCGGGGCTGGCTGGGGCTGGGGGGACAGACCTGGTGGGGCGGGTTGACCCCTTGGCGCCAGCATGGGCAGCGTGGCCATGTGGCAGCCTGGACGTGGGACACGTGGCCTGGGGGAGTGGGGAGCTGATGGGCCGGAAGCTGGAGGCCGCTGTTCTGTTTCCTCAGAGTCACTTCCACAGGCTGCAGGCTCAGGGCGTGATTCACCCTGTGACAGCCGTCAGGAGCTGGCCGGGATGGGAGCAGCAGGCACCGTGCTGGGGCCCTGAGAGGCAGCCGCTGGAGATCACTGATGCTGTGTCACCCTCCAGGAGAGATTGGCCCTTCTGCACCAGCCAGCCCCATCTGCAGGTGGGGGGGAGGGGCGGGGGGGGTCACAGGGTACAGCTATGGCAGGGCTCGGTTTAGCCTGGGGAACCCTCAAGTTCATCTCCTTACTGAGGCATTGTCTGGGCCAAACATGGCTCCAGAGCCCCCCCCTTCCCCCGGATTACCCCCCCTCCATGAGCTGCCCCTCCGCCCCCAGGGGTGCAGAATCCCCCCTGCCCAGGCCGCTGGCTGCTCTGGCTGGCTGCAGAGGGGATTGTTCCCCCGTGCAGCGCACAGGCCCTGCCCACAGAGCCACGTGCAGCCCTCAGGTGCTGCACTGCCTCCTGCTGGCTGCACAGGGGTCCTGCCCCATCAGGGAGCCATGGGGCTCACCTGGCCAGTGCAGATACAAGAGCCTGACCCAAAGCTTTGCTGGTGAGTCCATGGGGCAGGGAGAAACTTGTCCCTGCTGAGCTCTGTGCAGGCCCTGGGGAGCCGTGCCCTGGCACTGCCCTTCAGGCCAGGCTTCCACAGGTATGTAGGTGCCTAACTGCTGGGGTTCAGTGGGACTTTGGTGCCTAAATCCAGCCCTTAGTTTCCCGTGCCCCAGTTTCCCTCACATGATGAGGGTAGTGGCCCTGCAGTTGGGGGAGGGTTGTGAGGATAAAGGCACTGAAGCCCCTGAGGGGCCCAGGCACTGGAGGTATGGGAGCCACCTTACCCAGAGCTGGCAGGATGGGAGCAGTGCTGGGTTTGGGTGCGCCCTACAGCAGGGCTCAAAGAGCCACCTCTGCCTTCCTCCCCGGAGCCCACAAGCTGACTGTTGTCGCTGTGGGTTTTATCCAGTTCAATGCACCGCCCTGGCATCACCGTGCAGGAAAACAACCCGCCCACTCCCTGGTGCACAGCTGAGCTAGGTGTGCCGAGGGGACCTGCCCTTTGCAGCCGGCGGGGCGTGGCCCAGTGCCAGCTGCAACTTGGGGCAGCTCTGCCTGTCTGTGCTGGGGCACCAGCGCCACTGGGCTCTGGGCTACTGAGGCCTGAAACTGCCGGCGCAGAAAGGCCTGTGTGCCCCTTTCCTACGACAGACACCCCAGGACCCTGCGTTAGCAGGGAGCCCCGGGGTCACGGCGAGAAGGGCAGAGCCACAGCCATGGGGAGAAGGAGCCGCGGCCTGTGGCCATGATAGCAGATTGTGGGGAACGGGGTCACTCTCCACTGGGGCAGGGTCGCCCCTCTGCCCTTCCCCCTGGGAAGCTGTTTGGGTCAGGGGAGGCACAATCTGAATCTGGGCCTGGCACTTTGCTCAGCTTTGAGTGACACCTCGGCCCCAGGGGCACTGGGCTGGGGGGGGCAGCCCCTGGGGGGATCAGCGCCTGTGCCAGTGGGGAGGCACCTCTCTGCTCTCAAGCCACCTCCTGCATTCAGATGCCCTGTGAGTGGGGCTTGTAGGCAGGCTGTGGAGGGGTCAGCCTGGGAGGGATGCTGCGGGGGCTACAGGGGGTCAGCCTGGGCTGAGCTGGGAGGATGCTGGGAGGGTGATGGAGGGTGAGGCTGGGAGGGATGGTTGGGGGGTGATGGAGGGTCGGGCTGGGCTGAGCTGGGAGGATGCTGGGAGGGTGATGGAGGGTCAGGCTGGGCTGAGCTGGGAGGATGCTTGGAGGGTCGTGCTGCGAGGGATGGTGGGGGGCAACAGAGGGTTGGGCTGGGCTGAGCTGGGAGGGATGGTGGGGGGTGACAGAGGGTTGGGCTGGGCTGAGCTGGGAGGATGCTGGGAGGGTGATGGAGGGTCGGGCTGGGAGGGATGGTTGGGGGGTGTTGGAGGGTTGGGCTGGGCTGAGCTGGGAGGATGCTGGGGGGTAATGGAGGGTCGGGCTGGGCTGAGCTGGGAGGGATGGTTGGGGGGTGTTGGAGGGTCGGGCTGGGCTGAGCTGGGAGGGATGGTTGGGGGGTGTTGGAGGGTCGGGCTGGGCTGAGCTGGGAGGATGGTTGTGGGGTGATGGAGGGTCGGGCTGGGCTGAGCTGGGAGGATGGTTGGGGGGTGATGGAGGGTCGGGCTGGGCTGAGCTGGGAGGATGCTGGGAGGGTGATGGAGGGTCGGGCTGGGCTGAGCTGGGAGGATGCTGGGAGGGTGATGGAGGGTCGGGCTGGGAGGGATGGTTGGGGGGTGTTGGAGGGTTGGGCTGGGCTGAGCTGGGAGGATGCTGGGGGGTAATGGAGGGTCGGGCTGGGCTGAGCTGGGAGGATGCTGGGGGGTAATGGAGGGTCAGGCTGGGCTGAGCTGGGAGGGATGGTTGGGGGGTGATGGAGGGTCGGGCTGGGCTGAGCTGGGAGGATGCTGGGAGGGTGATGGAGGGTCGGGCTGGGCTGAGCTGGGAGGATGCTGGGAGGGTGATGGAGGGTCGGGCTGGGCTGAGCTGGGAGGATGCTGGGAGGGTGATGGAGGGTCGGGCTGGGCTGAGCTGGGAGGATGCTGGGAGGGTGATGGAGGGTCGGGCTGGGAGGGATGGTGGGGGGCAACAGAGGGCTGGGCTGGGCTGAGCTGGGAGGGATGCTCGGCTGTAGTGGAGCTACAAAGCTGGGGGTTGTAGTCGAGGAGAGAGGTTGTCTTCACGGTGTTGCTCAAGGATTGTCTTGTAGGCAGTTGGTGCTGTGGGCTTGTGTGGAAGAATGAGGTGGGCAGTAGAGGTGACTGGGTTGGCAGTACCAAGATACCTGCCTCCATGGTGCTGCAACCAGCTTGGCTGGGGAAGCACAGGGCTGAACTTACAGCTGATGTCCCCAGTCCAGGCCAGATAGGTGCATGGTGCAGTGGAACCCAATGGGTGGGAGGAGACTACCTCTCCCCCCATGGCGCCCTCACAGACAGCCAGTGGGCAAGGGGCAGCTGTCTATGCCCGGGGGTCTTAGTGTTTGCAGTGTAGCTGTAGCCAAGTGGGGCCCAGCATACAGAGGGGGGTAGGGGGGAATCTCTTTCATTGGACCAACTTCTGCTGGAGAGAGAGAGCTTCAGAGCCACACCAAGCCCTTCTTCGGGTGTGAAGTTCTCCCAGCTCACAGCAAGGGGCAAGTGCACAGATTGCTCAGCGTAAGGAGTCAGCACATGTTGTAAGTGACCATGTGAGGTGTGGTGGTGCGTTAACACCACTGCAGGGGCAGGAGAACAAGGGGGCTGGTGGGTTACAGGTGGTTGTAATAAGTCGGAGAGCCAGTGTCTGTTCAGCCCATGATTTTCAGTGTCTAGCCGTTAGGAATTGAGCCTTAACCACTAGCCCCCCTTTTTGTCCTATGTTAACAGGCCACTCTACCGCGCCTGGCCCCTTCCACCATTTGCTAACTGTGACGGTGCACTCATATGATGTTATGAAAATATGCGAATGAACGTGAATATGATGTAACTGGAATATGCTTCATGCAAAAGGTCTCTTGTAAGGTATCATTACAAAGCTTATAATCTACCGTGTGTGTTCATCCAATGTGTATAAATGTATCGTTCTTGTATCTGAAACTAGAAATATGAAATATAACTCTGAGGTCCTATTTGTAATTACGCAAAGTGTGGGCCATTAATGGTGGCTTGGAATCTTGATGGCTCCCATTAACCAGGACAATTGGTTGTAAATGGCTCTGTTTACTTGTAAGTCTTCCTGTATACGTGTGCTAGCAAGTGGGTAATGAAGTCTTACAGTGACATGTGATCCCGTCACCTGAACTGGAATCCATCTTTAACCTGGTGCTTTTCCATTTAGAAACCCAGAAAGGGACAGAGGATTCCTGCCTTGTGCAAAAGATGTATAAGGGGGTGGAACAGAACAAAGGGGGCTGCAGTCATGAGAAATCCCCTAGCTACCACCTGAGCTGGAACAAGGGCTGTACCAGGGGAAAGGATTGTGCCCAGACTAGGAAGGTGTCCAGTCTGTGAAAGAAGCTTATTGAGACATCTCTGAGGGTGAGATTTTATCTATATTCAGTTTTCTACTGTATTAGGCTTAGACTTGCGTGTTTCATTTTATTTTGCTTGGGAATTTACTTTGTTCTGCCTGTTATTACTTGGAACCACTTAAATCATACTTTTTTTATGTAATAGAATCACTTTTTACTTATTAACCCAGAGTAAGTATTCATACCTGGGGGGCAAAGAGCTGTGCGTATCTCTCTATCAGTGTTATAGAGGGTGAACAATTTATGAGTTTACCCTGTATAAGCTTTATATAGGGTAAAACAGATTTATTTGGGGTTTGGACCCCATTGGGAGCTGGGTATCTGAGTGCTGGAGACAGGAGCACTTCTTAAGCAGTTTTTAGTTAAGTCTGCAGCTTGTGGGGGATGGGCTCCCACCTCATCTCTAGGGGATCAGTAATAGCTGTAGTGACTAGCAGCTCCAGGGCACTGGAGCAGGGACAGCCCCTTCCCACTCCCCCCAGGAGATAGCAGCCTCCAAGCATCCCCTGGGGCAGGTGTTTATGTGACTGCTCTGCCCCAGAGAAAGCCCCCAGCCCTGCCCTCCTACATGCTGCACCAAAGCCCAGCCACTGGGAGCGGGTCCCCTGGGCTGCCTGCCTAACAATGGCCCAGACCTGCAGGGCTGGGAGAGACCCTGAGCGATGCCAAGGGAATCCCCCTCTCCCTCTCCAGCAGGATGCCCAGCCCCATGGCCTGCAGCCTGGAGAGAACTCCTTAGAGCCACCCCCATCGGGAGCCAGCCCAGGACGTGGGCTGGTCCCGGAGTCACTGCTGCACTGCAGCCCCTCCTCGCTGCTACTGCTACCCCCAACCCACTGCTGCCCCCTTGCACTGCCAGCCCCATTCCCTGTGCTGCCCTGCCAAAGCAGGATGGCGGTGGGGGCAGAACAAGGTAGGGGCTGGGTCAATGCAGGTCCCATTTCATCCATCTCCTCTCTGAGTCAGCCAGTTTTTCCAGCCTCTCCCAGCTGGCCTGGGTGCCATCACTTGCTGGCAGTTTCCGAGGCTCCTGGCCCAGGGAGAGTTAGGTTTCCAGGCATGCCTGGCACCTGGAAATGCAGGTTCTGGTGGTGGGGGGGCACTGGGGAATGGAGCCCCCCTGAGCCTGGCAGACAATCCCTCGGGCACCCATCCCAGCGTGGTGCTGGTGGTGGGGTGCTCAGTGCACTCTGTAGAGCCATGTTGTTATTGATGTGGGAAGCCGTGTTCACCTCCCCAGGCAACAGAGCCAGGAAATAGAACCCAGGAGTCCTGGCTCTCAGCCCCTCCCCCTTCCTGCTGTAATCACTAGACCCCACTTCCACCCCAGAGTTGGGAACACAGTCCTGGAGACCTGATTCGCTGTCCCTCTGCTCTAACCACTTGACCACCTGCCCTCCCACCGGTGAAGAAGGCAAGGGAGACTTGACAAAGGGATTCCCTATACCAGCTCTCCAGTGCCATCTGCTGCCCCAGGAGCCCGGTTTGTTTTACAGAGGCCCTGGCTTAAGCATTTATTTTCAAGATGAAATTTTTTTGATGAAACACAAGAACAAAATCAAAACAAGTGTTTATATTAAAACAGAGTGATTCTGCAAAACAAATGGCATTATAACTTATTGTAGCCTTTTTTGGAGGCAAAATGTTTGAGTCTCTTATCTTTCTCAAGGCAGGACTAAGTATTATCTAGACCATCCCTGACAGGGGTTTGTCCAACCTGCTCTTAAAAATCCCCAGTGATGGAGATTCCACCACCTCCCTAGGCAATTTATTCCAGTGCTTCACCACCGTGATAGGTAGGAAGTTTTTCCTAACGTCCAACCTAAACCTCCCTTGCTGCAATTTAAGCCCATGGCTTCTTGTCCCATCCTCAGAGGTTAAGATGAACTACGCCACCATCCTCCTGGTTTCCAGAAATGCTCAGCCGGCGCGGGGCCCTGCTGCTCGGCAGAAGAGGGTGAGGGCTGGTCTACACGGGCACTTTACAGCGCGGCAACTTGCTCACTCAGGGGTGTGAAAAAACACCCCCCTGAGCACAGCAAGTTTCAGCGCTGCAAAGTGCCCGTGTAGACAAGGCCCCAGGCTGGGAGCTATTCCATGGGGCAAGGACCATGGCCAATAGCCAGGGCTGGTGTTCAAGGGCTGGGGTGGGACAGGCTGCACAGTGCCTGAGGCTGAGGAGCCAGGCCATTTCGTCAGGAGCCAGGGGTGCTTTGCCCTGAGGGAGGTTGCTGCGCAGGGGCACGCAGATCCCAGCTCCCCCTCACGCCCACAGGGTGGGCTGCACTCTGCCGTGGCTGGGGAGGGGTCGCTGGTGTAAGGGGCGGACTCAAACCCTCCCTCCAGAGGTCACTCCTGTCCTGTCTCCCACAATGCCGCAGGGCCATGCCTACCAGGACAGCATCTTGAGGGGCAATTGCCACCTCGCCGCCCTCCCAAGCCAAAGCGAATGGGGAGTCCCCCAGGGACCCAGAAACAAACCAGGCACTCTAAAACTCATCCTGCCATCCCCAAACCTAGTGACTCCAGCCAGCCACCCCGCCTTGGAATCCGACCTTGGCTCAGCTCACTGGGCAACATCCACCCCAGAGCTTAATCTGTTCCCCCCCGGCTCGTCCTATCCGCAGTAACAGGATAAGGCCTCTAGCTTGCCCTTCCCCCATCAGCTGCAGCTTACCTCAGGAACAGGCCTGCCCCAGCGCTCGCTGGTTACAGATAAAATGCCAAATTAACAGTTGGGTCGATGCTTTATTTTTGCAATTAAGAAGTATACCTGCCACCCTCCCCGCACCTGCAGCCTGCAGGGCTTCATGGGGATTATTCACTCCACAGTGGAGTGGGTAGTGGCTAAATGCTTTTATCCTCTCAGGCTGAAACACAAACATGAGGCTGAGAAAAGCAGGTCTGCAAAGAACCCGACTTAAACAAGTCTGGAAGCAAAGCCCAGAAGGAGATTGCACAGGCAAAGCCTCAATTGCAGCCTTCCAGCCACACAGCGCCTCGGAAAGCGTGGAAAGAAAGAAAAGCAACTCTCGGCCCCGTGGGGTGCCCGCCGCATGTGAGAGGAGTGAATGCAAGGGCTGCAAACGCTGCCTGCCCTTCAAAAGTCCCAGCATTGACATTCTGAAATAAGGTTTCCATTAGGCGGTCTGTATTTCACAGCCAACATGAAATAGACAATTCGCTGAAGCTATTGACAGAAATATGCTGCTTCTTAAGGTGCCATAAAGGGGTCAACAGTGTTTGAGATGCTTCTCCAGCCTGGTGGGATGGATGCTCAGCTTCCAGGCTGCTCTAAATGCTCCGCACATAAATAAAGGGGATTTCAAACTCCTGTCTGACAAGCACAGCTGCAGGCCTTGGAGCCGTTTGTGCTTTAAAAAATGTAGTCACAGGCAGCAAAGATAAACAAGGAGTCACACGCGTTATGAGAACCCCAGCTCTGCAGGGACCTGGGAGGGGTTATTTAAAAGTTTATTCCCCCACCTCCCCAAATCAGACATTTTTACCTGGATTAATTCTGGCAGGTGCTTGAAGTGTTTGTTTCCCTTTGCAATACCCAAAACACAATTTTGAGACTATTTTAAACGGACAGCTAAAAAATGTGATCAAAGCAAAGGCAGCAGAGCTGATGCACCGCAGCACCAGGGAACTTAACACTTTCTTAAAGAACCTTCCCAAAGCGGAATTGTCCTAGGGACTATTCAAACGGTGAGCTCTCGCTTCAGCTCAAGTTCTAAGGGCACAGCACCAAACAGCAACAGAACAAACCTATCCCAACGTAAAAGTTCTCTGCTTCTGAAAGCCAAACTCGTGTGACATGCATGGCTGACTTGTAAGCCTGGGTCCTGCAAACATGTATTTAATGTATTCAATGGGACCACACGTGACTACAGAGAAGCACATTTAGATAAGCCTTTATACAACCAGGTTTAAGTCACCTTCTTTGTTAGCTCTGGGCCACAGCTGGCTGCTGGCATAGATTGCCATCGCTCCAATGTAGAGTTCTGACAGTTTCCCCTAGCTGATGATGTCCTTCTGTTTTAAATTGTGTGTCACAGGCTTCAAAACTATGGGGATTTTTTCTTTCATTCATGAAAGATTTTAGAAATAGCTTCCAAAAGAAAAGTGTGAAGAATTACAGACAAGTGTTCAAGGAACAATCTCTGTTTACACTAAACTGGTAACAGGTTCATATTTTCAATAACTGACTTAGGATGGTGAACTCCTTTGATTTTCAATGAGCTTAGACTCAAGTTTCTCATTCACTTTTGAAAATGGGATTTAGGTCTTGGCTATCAAGGGAATCCCATGAAACTGACTGATATGTTTTGCAGACTGCCAAGGCTGAAGATTAGGTTAGTCATTGTGATTGGTATTTTGTTGACATGTAAGGTCAGTGTCTATGTTATTACTTTACCACAAGTTATACAAACTGAGGAAGATACTGACAGATGCAGTAGCTAGTGCACTTCAGACTCAACATTACGTTCATTAGAATTGGTAATTTGGTTCAAGCTAAGGCTGGGGGGGTGGGGTTGGTTTTGTGACAGAATAAATTAGGAGTCTTGCTGTTTTACGAGACAATGGAATTTATGTTGAAATCTTAATTTTGTATTTCCTAATATTGTTTGCATTGGAAACTGAGAAATGAGTGATGGGCATGACTGGAACTCAGGTCAATGCAGCTGTTTGGGAATAGTGATGCCAGTGGTGTAACCCGCCTGCAGGGGCACTCTTATTCCAGTAGAAGAGTGGGTTACTGGGGGTGGTTTAGCTTAAACCCCTTCCTCAATTGATATAAACCAAACCAAGGCCCTTTGGATACTGAACTCAATGTCCACGAGCATCAGACCCATGCAGCTAGAAAGTCTGAATTTTAACCATTCACTTAAACCAAAAAATATTTTCCCACACCAACAAGGCCAAAGGCTCTTAAGTAATTTAAGCACTGGAAATGTTACCTACAGCCTAAAATCTATTTGTGCTGTTCTAGGTTGCCACTACTGGGGGCTCATTTTCCTCTTGCTAGACTGGATCAATTACCTCCTTTAAAATCAGATTTATTCTTCAATGCACCACCTTGTTAAAGGCATACACAGCTCATTCACACCAATCTCACTATAATCTAGAATTCACCAGTCGGTGCTGGAGGTAATGTAATCTACCATTCTGAGACGATGGAATTCTTGAGAGCAGATAGGGCTGCTTATAGGATTAGAGAGATGCTATAAACAGGTTATTTTTCTTTTCATTTTTGTCGGAAGACAAAGGAAAAGGAAATAAAATGGCCTGCTAAAGTGGTGTAAGATGAGAAGGCAGTGTGAGCAATCCAAAAAGCAGGTTTTATTGAAATACGAACAAAATTACAGCCATGGACAGCTTTTAGGAACAGCATTTCCAAAACATGGGGAACAAAACAAAAGCTCAAACTCAGGTTATTTTCACCCCTGAGAAATGAACTAAACTCTTAACGGTGTCTCTTTTCTCTACATGGCTCATTGTTTTAGCTTTATGCAGTGTAACATTACGGCGCTGTGCAACGCGCAAACAAAAACGCACAGTGATGTCCCCAAAAGCACTTAAAGTGCAGCCAAAGCAGCTCCCTCCACAATGCTGATTTGAGCGCGTTGGGCCAGGTTTCCCGGTAGCCTCCATTCTTCTTCAGGGGCGCTCCTGGGTCATCTTGAAAATCTGCTACCAAGTTGTTAGCATTTTCACAAGTGCATCTAACCAGCGCAGGAATGGTGGCCCAGCGGCTATTAGCTAGTACCACTGTTGCTAATGGCCCTATGTACCCATAATCAGACTAGCAAGTTGTAGGTTTTCAGCCCATCCTGAACACTTCCACAAATAAAACTTTAGCTCAACGCACTTTTTTTTTTTTTTCAATAAAGGAAACCAGAGAGTAACTTTTGCCAACGGGCTTCTCAAACTTCCCCTTGTTTCTAACCCTGGAGGAGCATCAAGTTGCTGGGTGGTCAGGTGAAGCTTTCTTGTAAGGAAGACCACCACTGATTTATCCTGCATACAGACATTCTGCCCCAGCTCACTGCTGTCCTGTGCCTTGAGACAGTCACTCCCACCACCGCGAAGCTGCTGCGACATGCTACCACAAGTGCAAGGGCACCAAGGAACTGGGCCCCGTCTCTCTCTGCAGGAGGCACTCTCCAAACACCAGATCTGGCTCCGATTTTGGAAAAGGGCTATATTTCTACACAAGGCAGATGGTGCTGGGCAGTCTCTGACAGCATAGCCCTGGTTTCCAGCTCAGGTACAAGTGCCTTTGGTGGGTCCTAACTAATCCTAACTAACCCAGGATAACTAACATGGAGAGAGGGTTGAAAAGAATCAATAGGATTGATTCCTCACAATCCAAACCCACAAATGAAAAATGTGCGGGTGTTAGAGCAGCAGAGAGCTTGTAACCTCAAGAGACAAGAGCAGCTGAGTGCAGAGTTCAGGAGCGCTTTGCCTAACTCTGCCAGAGCAGAGGGGACATCAGAGTAGGTTTCCTTTTCTCTAAGATGTCCCCTTGCAGTTGCAGTACCTTATCTGCAATCTACAAGATAAAAGGTTATAAACAGCCTGCTTCTATTGCAGTTAGGCTCCCCCAAACTGCCAGACCCCTTTTGGGTATGCTTTGAAAGGGGGAGGGGTGTGTGTGTGTGTGTGTATGTTGGTTATTTATTGCATGGATCTTTTAGATCAAAACTCAACCCAGCTTCTGATAACAAGTTAGCTGTAAGGTCACATGTACATTTTGTTAACGCCCTACTAAGGTGGGGCAGGCAGGGTAAGGTCAGAGCTTGTCAGTATGAGTGCTGCAGGTGACAGGCTGGGACAAGACACAGCATTGACTGACAACAGGGGATTATTTCCATGATCACACAGTGGGGGGAAGGGGTACTCTGCCCTAAACCCAGCTGAGAATTTTCTTGCCCTTTAATACTGGAGAGTGGGAGTTTGAGAAACATGCAGCTTTGGCCTAACTGCTCCACTGAAGCCAGCGCCTTCCACTAGCGTCACCAGGAGCAGTCAGGGTCTCTACACACGGAAGTCTCCCAGAATAGCGACATCTGTCTCAGGCCCCATGCAGACATACTGTTCTAGAATACGAGTGCCTTTTTCTCATTTAGCTTAATCCACTTTGGAGGTGGATTAAGTTTTAAACTAAATTAGAAAACGATACTCTTATTCAGCAGTAAATGTCCACACAGGGAGTTAATCCGGAACAGCTATTTCAATAACTTTCCCACTGTAGACAAGCTTGAAGGCCAACACCAAGCCCTTTGGGAAATCCCAGCGGTAGCTCCACGCAATGCTGTTTCAGTTCCTGCCCTGGTGCTGATGGGCACGCTCAGTGTCTGAGGTCTGTGCACCTTCCTGCCTCCACAAATCTTTGAGGCAACGCATCAGAATAGCTAGCCTAAAAGAAGTCCCATGACATCTGTCCTCTGGAGGAGAACATGCTGACCTAACAGGACACGCAGAATGTATTCTATGGAGGCGCTACAGACTGCGCCAATCTGGAGTGCGGAGGTTAGTGACATGCTGCCACTATGTACAATTGTTAGGGAGAGTTATTCTGCATACACTGGGATCTTCACAGACTAGTTTTAATGGCCAAACTAAAGATGTATAGTTTGCTTTGCTGCTAAGAAGTTGACTACTTAACTCTGCCCTCAAGAGAAATATGTTCAAGTTGCAAAGACTTAAAAAAACTACGCAACAAGTTTTATCACAGAGCTGCTGCTAATGGAGGGGAAGGTGCTACTTACCCGTTATCACAACTTTTTAGACATTGCTCTCATCAGGTTTGCAAGTGGGACCTACTAAACCACAATGCCAGGAGTGGAACTCTGAAATCCCTCCCAAGAGAGTATCTCGTGGATACAACAATGGGTGTATGAAGAGCTCACTAACCAGAGCACATATTTATTTCTTGTCAGAAAGGCAGGGTGGCAAAAGCAGATTTTGCTACACTTGCCTTCTGACCAAACACACTTCACTCCCTCAAAGGGCCAGCCCTATAGTTGTTTCCACGGTGACAAGCGGATGTCAGGCGCAGGATTATTCTTCCTGTACAGGATCAAGCAGTGATGCTCGGCTAAGAGCAAGGAGGGGCCTTTGCTCTTTACTCAGAATATCAAATCTTCTCTTTTGTGCGGTGGAGGGGAACAGGACAAGACAGGTTTGACGAGAATGTGATGGCCAGATCCTATGTCTGGCTGACATGCAGATGCTGGAGCCAGCTGGGGATAGAAATATCTTCTAGTGTAATTAATGCAGGGTAAGGACTACCACAGTTCTCCCGAGACTGCTCTTTGGGCCAAGAATGGCTGGAGCGTATGTTGCTTTAGGGAGGCCCACTCCAGCACTTCTCTGCCCAGGAGAAGGGAGCAGGTAGCATGAAACTCGTTATGATGTCAGGGAAATTCCTGGCTGCCCTCTGTTCCCTTTGCTCTGCTGGACAGACACAGATGGGACAGAGCTACAGACCAGGATCTGGCTGGATATTCTCACGCTTTAATGTTGTCCAGATCACGTGACACCAGGTGTTAGACTGGGTGGATGTTCCAGGATGCGTAATGTTCCTGCCACCCCAGCCCTGTTCTTACAACAATTAACATTCCCTCACCTTCTCCATGAAGCACAAGGACACCCACACATGCCCCTGCTCAGAACTAAATGGCACTCCCTGTGACGGAGTACAAAAATCATTTGCAAGTCCCCACAGCCCAAGAGAGTCTGAGCGAGACTAGAGAGGGGCACCAGGCCAGAGGTGCTCAAGCAGCGGCATGCACTGGGCATCACATATGTGAAGTGTGGTGTTAGGGCTGCCACGGTGGGAGGGCACAGTGCAACTGTTTTATTGATAAGGCAGCCACTTTTCAGCAGAATCCCCCATCCCAGCTCTCTTACAGATGAACTTTTAGGCCTAATCTAAACAGCAATGAGAATATTTTGTTTTAAGACTTTTTGCTTTGACTCCCCCATACACCATCTACAGTCTGAATGGCAGCTCCTTTTTCACATCTAGGTGGGTGCGCATAACAGGCAGGCCTTAGAGCTACAGCTGATCTGATCTTGGGACACACAAACACATTCAAGGTCTCTGGAGGGAAACAGAGGGAACCAAACATTCAGGTGCCTAACTCCCCATCGGGGAGAGATGTACCACCGAGAGCTTACCCCCAGTGTGGGCTCACATGGACCAATGGTCTGACCTGGCACAGCAATCCCTATGAGAGGGACGTACCATCAGCACCATGCAGTGGTAAACAGCTGCAACGCATTTAAATCCAAAGACGTGCAGGGCTTGAGCAATGATTTACACAAACACCCTACAGGAGGTAACTTGTAGAGCATGCTGATCCAGACAGTTTGAACTCTGCTAGCTCCTTGGCATCAGCGTGTGTGGAGTTAGTTTTTGAGGGTTTGATCTCTGATATCAAGGGTTAACAGCATTCTGTCTAATTACCTTGGTCGGGATAATTTCGGGACAGCAGCCGATATATGAAGAACAGTTCTGCAGGAAGGTTAGGGCTGCGAGTGCTTAGCCAACACAGAGGGAATTTATAAGTCTGAGTCTCCTAACCAGCACCTCACATTTCTAAAGGAAACAGATGATGAGCACTCAATAGCAGCCTCTTCTCTGGTCTTCAGTTACCGGCTCCTGCAATTAGATTAAAAAGCAAGACATTTTAGATAGTCAACAATAGCAGCTCTAACATCATCCCCCAGTTGTAAGCAACAGACAAGCTGCTTTGGACTCAGTCTAGGTCCACAAGCTACCCCCTCACCAAAGTCAATCACTGTGTTGAAACGCAGACACTTGGACTGTTCTTGCACACTCGTGCTCACAGCCAGGCAGTTTGCGGTCTCCCCAAAGCAGCGACGCAGCACTCCTCACGCTACCACCACCAGAGCACAAGCAACACCTGTACTAGCACAGGGAGCTAGCGTTTTGCTCCTTGGTCAGCACACCAGGGAGTAGGGGAATGGGACTGGAGGCCTGGATAAGGGCTTAGGGGCCCTTTCATATACACAGAGAAGGGGGGAGTTTATTAGACAAACTGTTCTCTGTTTACAAGCAACATGCAGGAAAAGCTCCTTAACTGGGAGAAGCAGATGTCTCACTGCTCTATATAGAGTCCCAGTGTATGGTGACGATGCTCTTATTCCTGCCTCTTTGGCTGTGCTCATGCAAGATCAGGACTAGTGCCCAACCTGAGCCCAGAGCTCAGCATTAGTTCCTTCCCAAAAATAGACCCAGCCTGTCTGGCTGGAGCTCCAACACCTTCAGTGGAATGAAAACCAAGCAACCGTCCTTACTGCTGTGTCTTTGGGAGCTGACCCAGCAGAACAAGGCTGATCCCGTGCATCAGCCCATAGTGCAATGATTCATTAAGAAAGATCAAATATGAAGCACAGGTACGTTCTGTAGGTCTCCAGGAAGCCCTGCTAGACTGGATCCTCACCACACCTTGGCTAGAAAGCTGACTAAAGCTTTATATGACCAGCTGCTCTATTTGGGCATGTTAAGGGTCGTTACCACAGACTTGGAGTAAGTCCTTTAGCTCACTCTCAACCAATCCAAATGTACACAGACACATCTGAACTCATCTCCAGTGTGTGTTTATCAATGCTGTGACCTTCAGGCACTGAGCTAAGCCATTCCCGCTTTCACCCAAGTATCCTCCTTAGAAAACCTCATCTCACAAGATTAATGTACTAGAAAATCTAATCAGATACAGGTGCACACAATCCCAAGGTGGCCTGCCCATACAGCGACAAGACTGATTGCAGGTTTTGTCTGTGAAATGTTCCAGTACCTGTCCAATGATACGTGTGGACTCTCCACCTGAAATCAGGACACCTACTGTCCAGCATCTGGAAATGGTCGACTATTCCATACCACAGCCAGCCAGCCCATAGTGATGACCGTAGCAAAAGCTGATGAGCAGTCATTTTTCAAGTACCAATTTCCCATCCATGCACCTCAGCATAAAAAAAAAGCAGAGGGCTGCCGACAACGCACCCTGTACTCCCTAGACACATGCACCCCGCAGATTTTATTGTGAAATTGGTACAATATCCTGGGCTGCCTGGCTTTTTAATCATGGGAGGTGATTAAGCATCTGGTTGTACCTAACCGGTCTGCTTAAAAAGGAGTCCAAAAGAGGTGTTTTCAAGGCAAAATGCAAGCTTCA
This sequence comes from Natator depressus, assembly GCF_965152275.1. NCBI lineage: Eukaryota > Metazoa > Chordata > Testudines > Cheloniidae > Natator > Natator depressus. Next base: position 13,407,255 of record NC_134253.1, read on the forward strand.
CTGCTGCTCTAAGTACTGGAACATTTTTAAAGTTTAGTTCTGGCTTGAAAAGCGAGGATATTAGACAGTTCCCTTTACTCTGACCTGCCACTTATGTGCATTTGTTTGTTATCTTTCTGCTTACTTTACTGACCAAACTACTTCTGCTAGCACTGCAAAGCCAGCAAAGCTGAGAGGGAGAGCTGGCTTGCGTATAGCCAGATTAGTCAAACTGAGTTCCAGCTGCAGAATCTCTAACTCTTGGCAATGCACAAGCCAGCGTGACTTTCAGATTCTTACTTGGATTCTAAGCTCTTTGGGGAAGGGACTGTCTTTTTGTTCTCTGTTTGTACAGCCCTTAGCACCATGAGATCCTGGTTGTAACAACGATATAAATAATATCATCATGAATTTTCTGGCCTAACACCTGAGGAAAACTTGGGAATTAATCATCTCTCTCTTGTTCCCCCGCCCATGTGTTTTATGTAAGGCTGCTTTTGACAGGACAACTGCACTTAAAGGGTAAAAAAAAATACCCTGCTTGGTGCAAAGAAGGAGTTGATTAGCATAGTGTATTACAATTTTCAGATTTTTCTTAAATCAGATTGCAACCAGACTATTAGACGTTATGCTTTTGAAACGTACTCATCGCTCAGCACCTCAGAGTTACAGTTACATGAATCCTGACCTACTAGCTCAAAATACAGTGATAAAAATAAACTACAGAAATAAGCTTCACACCAAGCCCCCATTTATGTGGAGTGTGTTTTGTACTGCAAATAACTGTGTCCATGATGCTGCATTCTCAGTTCATTCACGCTTTCGCCTGGCAATTTACAGCAGGCGTCAAGTAACGTGTGTATTTCAATGGGGATCTCCTGCAAAAGTGGAGGCCTTTTTTTTTAAACTGGCAAATTCCTACCCAAAGTGTAAACCGTAATAATGCTATTTTGTGCTTCTCCATCACCTTTCATCTGAGGATGCGTTATAGGTTGCATGTTTATCTTCTCAGCTAACTAGTAATACTTAACTTGCAGGGTAAGTATTACCATCCCTCCATTCTGTAGATGGGGAAACTGAGGCACGGGGAGCTTAAGTAACTTGCCCAAGATCAAGGAGACAGTCTCTGTAGCAAGAGGGGCTCACACTGGGAACAGATGCTCAGATCACAGAAACTCTGTCATATACTCAGAAGTAAAAGACCATAATCCTCCCTAATGTTTAAACTAATGGCTACTTCAAAGGAATTCTCTTGCAAAATCTTGCTTTCTTTCAAGCCACAGGCATTCCCGGAACAGGACAGCTTTATGGCCAGTCCGTCAAGGCTACAGTTTGACAAGGGGACCAAGAAAAACGCTCAATGGGTCACACCTCCTTCCAGTTAATGCTTGTTGCTGTTTAAGGGGTAAAAGATTTTCAATTAAGTATAGTGTAAGTACATGAAACTCCCTCCCTAAGATCCAAATGGCATGGAATACCACCAGGCTGTTTAATAGTAGTTACCCTGAACTCAATGCTTTGGGAATTGGGCTCTTGGGACATTGGGCAACTGAATCAGTTTTTAAAGAACAAAACCTTGTGAAGAGTCATATGTGGCAAGAGCTCATAAGAGCTGCAATACTGGGTCAGATCATATTCCATCTTGCTCAGTATCCTGTCTCCAACAGTGGCCCCTACCAGAGCTTCAAGGGGAGTAAACACAACAGAGCAATTATGGAGTGATCCACCCCTCTCTTCCACTCCCAGGTTCTAGCAGTTACAGATTTAGAGTCACCTAAAGCATGGGGTAACATCCCTTATCATCTTGGCTAATAGCTATTGATGGAGCTATCCTCCATGAACTTATCCAATTCTTGCTTAAGCCCAGTTACACTTTTGGTCACCACAAGATCCCATGTCAATGAGTTCCACAGGTTAGTTGTGCACAGTGTGAAAAAGCACTTCCTTTTGTTTGTATTAAACCTACTGCCTATTCATTTGATCAGGTGACCCCCTGGTTTTTGTATTGTGTGAAATGGTAAATAATGCTTCTCTATTCACTTTTTCTACAACAATCATGATTTTATAGGCCTCTATCACATCCCGCTTAGTCATCTCTTTAGTCTCTCCTTGTATGGAAGCCATTCCAGACCCTGGGTAATTTTTGCTTCTCTTTTCTGAGCCGTTTCCAGTCCCCACAGCCTGACATCTGCGGTTCGGAGATCCTCGTCCCCTCCACTAGCAGGACATGTGGCGGACAGGAAAGCACGGCAGCCATGCAGCAAAGGGCTGAGACAGGGCATTCAGAGTAAGGCATGGAGCTGAAGCTCAGGATCTGACTTTGGGAGGGATAACAGCCATTTCAGCTCACCAGGGATGGACTCAGATGACTGAGAAAAATGCCAAGTCTTGAGCCCACACTCCCCAACAACTACAATAGACTCATCCATAGACACCATTGGGAACAGACCCAGGCTTGTATATAGGGGAAATTACCAACATTTACTCCAGGGGGAATTTTGTGCCACAACACAGTGCAGAATTTGCACATAATTTCATTTCCCCCCCTCCTCCCAGAGCAGAATTAGTGCTGCAAAGCTGCTGGCTGTCAGTAGCAGATGCGGGACCTAGCAGAGCCTGGCTCTCCAGCTTGCAAATACATGACACTGCCAGGGCGAGGGGGAGCTGGACTTTTCCATGCAGGTGCAGTTCCCAGCATGTCCTGAAGGAAGAAAGTGGCATGCAGGAAACTCTGTACAAGCCTGGGACCCAGCATCAGGCTGTTTCTCCCTCTGGATCCCTGGGTTCTGGGTAGTAGGGGGTGCAGGTGTCTGGGGGACTAAGGGGGTGCCCCACAGCTGGACTCTGGGAGGGTAGGAGGTGTGGATGTCTAAGACTGGAGGGACAGAGATTTCTCCCAAGATGGGCCCAGCTGATGTGTGTGACACACTCAGACAGGTGCCCAACAAAAGCATAACAGAGAAACAGGAACTGGGTTGTTGTAGGAGTTTCTTTGACTCTCTACTCCTGGGGGAATCTTTTTTGCTGTCTGTATTGTTACAGACATACTGGCTGACAGGTAGTTTGAAATAAGATACCAAAATAACTGAAACTGATGTGATTATATTATTATTTTGACAAATAAAATATACAGAATTTTAAAATACTGTGTGCAGAATGTTTAATTTTTTAGTGCAGAATTCCCTAAGGAATACACATTACTACACCACTATGTGGGTGCCTTCCTACGTGAACCCTTATTCCAAACAATGGCCTTTTTAGTTTAGATTACATCCCCTTGGAAGTAATACTGGTAGGTTTTCCTGCATAGACACACCCTAGCTCTGAGATTTCAATCAAGTTTTGCAAAACCAAACCAAATGCTACAGCTGCTACAAACATGTACAGCTTCCATTCTTGCCAGCAAGTTAAAGAAGTATGGGCTGGATGAATGCACTATAAGGTGGGTAGAAAGTTGGCTAGATTGTCGGGCTCAACGGGTAGTGATCAATGGCTCCATGTCTAGTTGGCAGCTGGTGTCAAGTGGAGTGCCCCAGGGGTTGGTCCTGGGGCCGGTTTTGTTCAATATCTTCATAAATGATCTGGAGGATGGTGTGGATTGCACTCTCAGCAAATTTGTGGATGATACTAAACTAGGAGGAGACATGCTGGAGGGCAGGGATAGGATACAGAGGGACCTAGACAAATTGGAGGATTGGGCCAAAAGAAATCTGATGAGGTTCAATAAGCATAAGTGCAGGGTCCTGCACTTAGGACGGAAGAACCCAATGCACTGCTACAGACTAGGGACCGAATGGCTAGGCAGCAGTTCTGCGGAAAAGGACCTAGGGGTGACAGTGGACGAGAAGCTGGATATGAGTCAGCAGTGTGCCCTTGTTGCCAAGAAGGCCAATGGCATTTTGGGATGTATAAGTAGGGGCATAGCGAGCAGATCGAGGGACATGATCGTCCCCCTCTATTCGACATTGGTGAGGCCTCATCTGGAGTACTGTGTCCAGTTTTGGGCCCCACACTACAAGAAGGATGTGGATAAATTGGAAAGAGTCCAGCGGAGGGCAACACAAATGATTAGGGGACTGGAACACATGACTTATGAGGAGAGGCTGAGGGAACTGGGATTGTTTAGTCTGCAGAAGTGAAGAATGAGGGGGGATTTGATAGCTGCTTTCAACTACCTGAGAGGTGGTTCCAGAGAGGATGGTTCTAGACTATTCTCAGTGGTAGAAGAGGACAGGACAAGGAGTAATGGTCTCAAGTTGCAGTGGGGGAGGTTTAGGTTGGATATTAGGAAAAAATTTTTCACTAGGAGGGTGGTGAAACACTGGAATGCGTTACCTAGGGAGGTGGTAGAATCTCCTTCCTTAGAAGTTTTTAAGGTCAGGCTTGACAAAGCCTTGGCTGGGATGATTTAATTGGGGATTGGTCCTGCTTTGAGCAGGGGGTTGGACTAGATGACCTCCTGAGGTCCCTTCCAACCCTGATATTCTATGATTCTATGATTCCACTGACTTCAGTAGCAGCTATCCCCGAAGAGCTACAACTGTGTTGAGCTCCACTGTGCCAAACTCAGACTGTTTGTAAGCCTCGACTTTTGTTCAACCAATAGCGGTGACAGGTTTCAGAGTAACAGCCGTGGTAGTCTGTATTCGCAAAAAGAAAAGGAGTACTTATGGCACCTTAGAGACTAACCAATTTATTTGAGCATAAGCTTTCGTGAGCTACAGCTCACTTCATCGGATGCATATTGTGGAAAGTGTAGAAGATCTTTTTATACACACAAAGCATGAAAAAATACCTCCCCCCACCCCACTCTCCTGCTGGTAATAGCTTGATCAACTTGATTATCATACACATTGTAAGGAGAGTGATCACTTTAGATAAGCTATTACCAGCAGGAGAGTGGGGTGGGGGAAGGTATTTTTTCATGCTTTGTGTGTATAAAAAGATCTTCTACACTTTCCACAGTATGCATCCGATGAAGTGAGCTGTAGCTCACGAAAGCTTATGCTCAAATAAATTGGTTAGTCTCTAAGGTGCCACAAGTACTCCTTTCGAATAGCGGTGAATAATTTAAATGTCAGATGCTACAGTAATGGGGGCAATACATGGAGCCTGACAACCTTTGACACAATGCCACCTACAGCAAAATAAAACCTGGTTACAGAAGACACTCCATCCACTACAGAAATGCAGCTGCTTCTAGGGAGGATTGTGTTACAGAGCTCTCCATCTCCACTTGCTGATGGTGGTAATAAAAGCATTTCAGTTTATGGAGGAGAATGCTGACACACGGAATAAAAATACAGAGAAAAGTTATCCCGTTCCACTTTGAGCTAACATGTAGGTCCCAGCTTACAGCATGAGGAGACCACCAGCCATTGTACTTACTGCTTTTCCAGGATAGGCTATATGGCAAGGACTTGGGTGCTCTCATGCCTGACGTTAGGTTATTCTTTTGTTCCATTATTACGCTGGACCCAGGGCTGAAAGAGATCAAATACGAATTATCCTACACATGTGTACTTCTTTTAGCCAAGTACCTTTTACTATAAATATTCAAGTATCTTTCTAAAACTGAAGACAACAGAGTATGTTAATTTAAACAAACCTTCATGCAATCAGAAGAGTTACTTCTCCTCACAAAGGCTAGAGAAAAGTGTACAACATGTTGATGCCATCTACTTTGACTAAAATCCCCAGAATCAGTCATCCAGACAAGAAAGAAATAAGCCAAAGACAGCAAGAAAAAACAGAGTTAAAGCTTGATTATCAGTATTGCACTGCCCTCAACTGAAAATGGCATCTCAGCACACATGCCCTAGTCATCTCTATACATGCAGACTTCATGCAGACGTCTAACAGTGAATGCCAGTGAAAATGAGATAGGCTCAGAGGCTAAAATAGGGAAAGAACAAGTTAAAAATTACGTAGACAAGTTAGATGTCTTCAAGTCAGCAGGGCCTGATGAAATACATCCTAAAATATTCAAGGTGCTGACTGAGGAGATATCTGAGCCATAAGCAATTACCTTTGAAAAGTCATGGAAGACAGGAGATTCCAGAGGCCTGGAAAAGGGGCAAATATAGCGCCAAATCTCTAAAAAGGGGAATAAGGACAACTTGGGGAATTACAGACCAGTCAGCTTAACATCAGTACCCGAGAAGATAATGGAGCAAATAATTAAGCAATCAAATTGCAGAATCCTAGAAAATAATAAGGCAATAAGGAACAGTCAGCATGGATTTGTCAAGAACAAATCATGGCAAAACCAACCTAATAGCTTTCTTTGACAGTGTAACAAGCCTTGTGGATGGGGGAGGGTAATGGTAGATGTGGTGTATCTTAAGTTTAATAAGGCTTTTGATATGGTCTCGCATGACCTCCTCATAAACAAACTAGGGAAATACAACCTAGAGGGAGCTCCTACAAGGTGGGTGAATAACTGGTTGGAAAATCGTTCCCAGAGAGTAGGTGGCTCACAGTCAAGCTGGAAGGGCATACTGAGTGGGGTCCCACAGGGATCAGTTCTGGGTCCGCTTCTGTTCAGTATCTTCATCAGCAATTTAGATAATGGCATAGAGAGCACATTTATAAAGTTTGCAGACAATACCAAGCTGCAAGGGGTTACAAGTACTTTGGGGGATAGGATTAAAATTCAAAATGATTGGGACAAACTGGAGAAATGGTCTGAAGTAAATAGGATGTGCAACACTCCATATTCATCATAGTATTATTATTAGGATGATTATGGCATAATTATGATGTTTTGTACAAGATCGGTCATGTAAGGTGTCATTGGAAAAGTTATGATTTGCTGAATATGATTATCCTATTTGTATGCATGTATCATTTTTGTATCTGAAGTTATGAATATTGACTAGGTATCTGTATTTCAAAGGGGCTTACTCTGGAAAACACCCACAGCCAGCCTTTCAGGTACAACAATGAAGAAGCCAAACAGTGCTAATGGCTCATCAACAAAGACAATGGGCTGTGGAATAGCTTAGCCTTCCTGTGGAAGGCCAGTCTGTAAGTTATGGCTGCTATGACTCTGCAAGGGCATGTGACCAGACCATGCTTCTGGACTCCATTTGGGGTACCTGAATTTTTCCACAAACTGGTCTGGGAACCAAGTTTGAAACAGAGCTCCTGCCATATGAAAAAGCTATATAAGGCAAGGAGTGACATCGTTGGTTGTTTTTCACTTCCCCACAACTCAACAGAGAGAAGCTCTAAAAGAAAAAGTCTTGGAACAGGGTAGGAGATCCCAAGCTGCAAAACAAATGCAGCTTGTCCCTTAAGAATCTGCAAGCCTGACTGTATCATCAACCAGGGTGAGAATTTGTTAATTCATATCCAATCTTTCTAGTATTTTCGGCTTATAGTTTGCAGTTCTGTTTATTTACTAGGTAATCTGCTTTGGTCTGTTTTCTATCACTTAAAATCTCTCTTTTGTAGTTAAACTTTTTTGCTTTATCTAAACTGGTATGCCTGTGACCAAAGCGTCTGGGGAAAAATCTCAGCCTGGTTAACACAAGTATGCATTGTCCTCTCCACATTGAAGGAATGGCGAACTGGGTAATAAATTCATACTGATTGGGGTTTTGATCAGGGCGGGATGGTACAGCTCTGGGGTCCCAGACTGGGGGTTATTTTGGCTGTAGCCTCTCTATTGCTGGATCATGCAGTGGCTGTCCAAAGCCTGCATGAAACTGCAGCTGGGTGTGTCCCTGCCTGTGTGAATGCTGCTGGGAGTGTAGGTCCAGGAGCAGTCTATAGTCTGTCACAGCAGCACAGTGCTGAGAGGGAGCCCAGGCTGGTGAGTCAGTGGGCTCAGTGGAACCCCAGTCCCAGGTGGCACCCCTGGGGGAACCCGTCACAGGATGAAATTCAATAGGAACAAATTCAGAGTACTCCACTATCAGTTGCACACATACAAAATGGGAAATGACTGCCTAGGATGGAGTACTGAAGAAAAGGATCTGAGGGTCATACTGGATCACAAGCTAAATAGGAGTCAACATCATTCTGAGATGCATTAGCAGGAGTGTTGTAAGCAAGACGCGAGAAGTAATTCTTCTGCTCTAGTCCAGGCTGATTAAATGTCATCTGGAGTATTGTGTCCAATGATTGGTGCCACATTTCAGGAAAGATGTGGACAAATTGAAGGAAGTTCAGAGAAGAGCAACAAAACTGATTAAAAAGAAAAGCCACTCCCAGTCTCTATTTAAGCCTAAATTAATGGTATCTAATTTGCAAATGAATTCCAATTCAGCAGTTTCTCGCTAGAGCTCACGAAAACTCATGCTCAAATAAATTGGTTAGTATGGGAGTGGCTAAGTCATTATGCAAGGTAGCCTATTTCCCCTTGTTTTTTCCTACCCCCCTCTCCCCCCAGACATTCTGGTTAAACTTGGATTTATGCTGGAAATGGCCCACCTTGATTATCATACACATTGTAAGGAGAGTGGTCAGTTTGGATGAGCTATTGCCAGCAGGAGAGTGAGTTTGTGTGGGGCGGGGGGTGAGAAAACCTGGATTTGTGCTGGAAATGGCCCACCTTGATTATCATGCACATTGTAGGGAGAGTGGTCACTTTGGATGAGCTATTACCAGCAGGAGAGTGAGTTTGTGTGTGTATGGGGGTGGGGGGTCGGGTGAGAAAACCTGGATTTGTGCTGGAAATGGCCCACCTTGATTATCATACACATTGTAAAGAGAGTGGTCACTTTGGATGGGCTATTACCAGCAGGAGAGTGAGTTTGTGTGTGTGTGTGGGGGGGGGGGGCGGAGGGTGAGAAAACCTGGATTTGTGCTGGAAATGGCCCAACTTGATGATCACTTTAGATAAGCTATTACCAGCAGGAGAGTGGGGTGGGAGGAGGTATTGTTTCATGGTCTCTGTGTATATAATGTCTTCTGCAGTTTCCACAGTATGCATCCGATGAAGTGAGCTGTAGCTCACGAAAGCTCATGCTCAAATAAATTGGTTAGTCTCTAAGGTGCCACAAGTACTCCTTTTCTTTTTGCGAATACAGACTAGCACGGCTGTTACTCTGAAAACTGATTAAAGGTCTAGAAAACATGACCTATGGGGGAAGATTGAAAAAAATGGGGTTTGTTTAGCCTGGAGAAGAGAAGACTGAGGAGGGACATAACGGTTTTCAAGTAGAGAAAAGGTTGCTACAAGGAAAAGGGAGAAAAACTGTTCTCTTTAACCACTGAGAATAGGACAAGAAACAATGGGCTTAAATTTCAGCAAGGGCGGTTTAGGTTTGACAGGAAGTTTTTCCTTTTGTCCAAGTGGTTGAGCACTGGAATAAATTGCTTAGGGAGGTTGCAGAATCTCCATCACTGGAGATTTTTAAGAGCAGGTTAGATAGACAGCTGTGAGGGATGGTCTAGATCAGTGGTTTTCAAACTTTTTTTCTGGTGACCCAGTTGAAAAAAATTGTTGATGCCCGCGATCCAAAGGAGCTGGGGATGAGGAGTCTGGGGTGTGGGCTGCGGCCAGGAATGAGGGGCTCAGAGTGTGGGAGGGGGTCAGGGCTCTGGGCTGGGGCTGCAGGAGGGGGCTCTGGGTTTGGGGGGTTCAGAGCTGGGGCAGAGGTGTGGTGTTACCTCGGGAGGCTCCTGGTCAGCGGTGCAGCTGGGGTGCAGAGGCAGGCTTCCTGCCTTTCCTGGCACCGCGGACAATGCTGCACCCCGGAAGCGGCCAGCAGCATGTCCGGCTCCTAGGCGCAGGGGTGCAAGCAGCTCCGCACGGCTCTCGCCCACAGGCATTGCCCCACCCAGCTCCCACTGGCCGGGAACTGGCCAATGGGAGTGCAGAGCCGGTGCTCGGGGCGGGGGCAGCGCATGGAGCCCTGGGGCTCACCCCCCACCTAGGAGCTGGACCTGCTGCTGGCTGTTTCCAGGGCGCAGTCCAGTGTCGGAACAGCTAGGGACTAGCCTGCCTTAGCTGGGCAGCACCACCGACGGGACTTTTAACGGCCCGGTCAGCAGTGCTGACGAGAGCCGCCGCGACCCAGTGCCTTTCATTCCGCAACCCAGATCTGGGTCACGACCCACAGTTTGAAAACCACTGGTCTAGATAATACTTAGTCCTGCCATGAGTGCATGGGACTGGACTAGAGGACCTCGAGGTCCCTTCAGTCCTACAATTCTATGTCACTGTTACAGGCTGTAGAAGTTCATATGTTGATGACCTCTGATTAGACAGGTAAGGCACAGTACAATGATTTGGGTGTTCAGGGGTGAGACAGAGATAATGACCAGACACATTATGCTTCATTTTCCAATCCCGCATTGTGATTACACAAACAACAAAATGATTATTTCTGACTCAGGCCATGAGAGATTAGATTAGCTGTCAGAAGTTTTAGGCTTAAACAGCTGACATCAGTCTGCATTTCTATCAAGCCCAGCGTAACAGTTTAGTGTTTAATAACCCCCCCCACAAATACAGAACCAGTGGGGATTGAACCCAGGGCCATCAGCACTAATAGTACTATAGTAGAACTAGAGGAGTAACCATTATCTGGTAGCAACAGTATGTTCGTATACTCTCATATGGATCTGCCACTAAAAGGAGACAGGAAACATTGACCCAGGGGCACAGGAATGTTGAGTCATGCCAGTGGGAACGCCCCCACCATCACCCCAAAAATAGGATTCATAAAGTAAATTGCATCTTCCCAACAACACAGCAGCATGAGTTCAAAGTAGTCTGAAAGCACATCATTTATGGAAAGCACTGTCACAAGAAATACACCTTTTGCTACCTGTTGTTTACGCCACTACTGAACGTGCCCCAAACGAAAGTAGAATTTGATTGCTCCTGTAGATCTGCCAAAAGGAAACAGACATCACTGTGGCTCAGTACTGAGTAACTTCTGCAAGCGTCATAGCAACATCAAATAAGAAATACGACAGAGACGCTGCTAGGTTTACAAAACGGAATGAGAATTTTCTAAGGCTTGGCATAAGTGACAGCAGAGCAGACATTTAACTGAGAAATATAAAGTGTAAAGGTTATCATCAATTTCCATTTTCATCAAAGCACAGATGGTGCAACAGACTATATGGAAAACAACAGAAGTTCTGTAAAGAATAGAAGGCATGTGGAAGAGCCTGTGAAGCAGGGGAACTTAATTTGTTCACGGACAGTATAATTGGGTGTCCCAACACATGATCTGTGCAGAAGGATCTATGGGACCTCTCTCTCCTAGTCCATGTGACTTCTTTGGGGACAAGAAGAAGGGAATAGCAGGCGCTGACAGCCCGTGTCATCAACCTACTTCCTTACCTCTATCCCAATCTTCATCACATGGGGGCGGCTGCCACATGCTGACAATGTTCATCTTCTCTCCCTGGCAGTTATTTGAGTGACTCACTTAAAGCAAAGAAGAGTCTTAGTGAGAAAATCTTTTTGGATAAAATAAAATCCTATTTTAGGTACATTAATCATTTTTTGACCTAGCTGTAGAATAGCTCTAGGCCTTGGAGAGGAGCAGCATACACTGGAAGCTGATCAGGTACTCCCCTAGTCTTAGGAGCAAAACTCTTGAGGCCAGGGATGGGCATCTTGAAGGTAGCAAAGGGATACAAAATCCATGAGAACCCTTTGGTGGGCCATACCTTAAGAGGCTATATATTGTCTAACTCAGAAAGGTTTGCTACAACACCGAATGTTTGGCAAGCCAAATCAAATGATCTGGCAGGGTGGATGTGGCCCCCATTTGCCAATGCCTGTTTTAGGCCTTTTCTAAAGCTAAACAATTCTGCACACATCTTTCAGCAATGGTGCAGCTGCTCCAACATACGAATTGAGAGAGGGTTCAGGTGTGTTTCTACTGTCATGTCACAAAAATCTTCTCAGGGTTTTTTCACTACTGTCATGCTCTAAGCCCTGTCTACATTAACATGCACATCATTGCTATCTTCAGTACAACTCTACATTTGCCAGAGAATAGGTACGTTTTCCAGTGTAGTGATAGCCATATAGATATCAGTGGGGGGAAGAACTGGAACACGACCCACATAACCAAGTGATTTAGGTGCTGGGCTGACAGACCTGGATAGTGAACTCCTCATCACAGAGCAGACAGCATGGGCAGTGGTAGGGAAGCTTCTCCATAGTCCCCTCCCCAACTTGCCCCACTCTGAACTGGAGGAACCCAACTCCTGTTGGGAAAGTTATTCAGCCTCCCTGGCTCAGTCATGGCTTTTCTGCTAAGATAGTCAAGTAGGATGTAACAGAAGGGAGGATTGTTATGATCTAGACACTTGTCCATTAAGAACTGGACTGAGACCAATTTATTTCACATATGCCACTAGACAGGCTATAAAGATTTTTGGTCACTATCAGGTCAGATCTGCACTGGAGACCCACCTCTCTCATGGCCACTATCTTTCCTCTCTAAGCCATCCAGATTCCCAACTAGATCTCATTCAACACACACAGTTTATGGCATAATGCACAGTTCCCATTTTAATGCTAAAATCTCTGGCAGATAACACATGTAATGCAAGCCAGTTGCCTCTCAGATGCTTAGGAGAATTTGCATGGACACAGAATGAATGAAACTCAAGCCTTCAAGGACTCCTGCTACTTCAGGATCATGAAGCACTACAGGTAAAGGGTTGCTTATGGAATAATAGAGCATTAAAACAATCTAACATTAACAGCAAAAGTTACGTTAGAACTCCGTTAGCCCAAGAGTTCCCAAAGTGAGTTTACAGAGCCAAAGGAGTCTACTATTTTCTCACCAATGTCTTCCTCAATGCAGCTTTTGTCATCACAGCTTGATATATGACGGCTGATCTCAGCTCGGGGAACCTGATGGCGGGCATTAAAGGGGCATGTGGCTAGCTGCTTTGCAATTTCAGGGTGGTTCTAGAGAAACAGAAAAAGCATGTGCTATCTCACTGAATTCACCCAAACCCTTGTGTTTTCTAATCACCAGTGAAGGGTTTGTGCAATCTGCATCCTGAAATAGGTTGAAAAAATTAAAACAAGGAAAATCAAACTTAGTTCAGGTCCTGAGCACAAAAGCAGTGGAAAAACAGCAAAGCATATGCATCCTTTATGATACAGCCTATGTTTGTTTATTTTTACATTTAAACTACGCCCTGAATTTATCTGACTGAAGATCAGCCCCAGAACAAGCACAGTGAAACTGTTGCAGTGTCAGCACTGGCATGGTTCAATGCACAGATGAAATTGCCCTAAGAAGCCGACCTGGGGAGTAAGTGCTTTGAAACCCTAAATAATTCAGCCACTTTATTTTTAAATTAAGTAAGCGACAAACTAGAGAACAAGAAGAAAGTCAAGGAAAGTGTGAATGATGGAGGCAACCTAGTGACAGAGGATGTGGAAAAAGCTAATGTACTTTTTTTGCCTCTGTCTTCACGAACAAGGTCAGCTCCCAGACTACTGCACTGGGCAGCACAGCGTGCGGAGGAGGTGACCAGCCCTCTGTGGAGAAAGAAGTGGTTCGGGACTATTTAGAAAAGCTGGACGAGCACAAGTCCATGGGGCTGGATGTGCTGCATCCGAGAATGCTAAAGGAGTTGGCGGATACGACTGCAGAGCCATTGGCCATTCTCTTTGAAAACTCATGGCGATCGGGGGAGGTCCCGGATGACTGGAAAAAGGCTAATGTAGTGCCCATCTTTAAAAAAGGAAAGAAGGAGGATCCAGGGAACTACAGGCCAGTCAGCCTCACCTCAGTCCCTGGAAAAATCATGGAGCAGGTCCTCAAGGAATCAATTCTGAAGCACTTAGAGGAGAGGAAAGTGATCAGGAACAGTCAGCATGGATTCACCAAGGGCAAGTCATGCCTGACTAATCTAATTGCCTTCTATGACAAGATAACTGGTTCTGTGGATGAAGGAAAAGCAGTGGACGTGTTATTCCTTGACTTTAGCAAAGCTTTTGACATGGTCTCCCACAGTATTCTTGCCAGCAAGTTAAAGAAGTATGGGCTGGATGAATGAACTATAAGGTGGATAGAAAGCTGGTTAGATTGTCGGGCTCAGTGGGTAGCGATCAATGGCTCCATGTCTAGTTGGCAGCCAGTATCAAGTGGAGTGCCCCAAGGGTCGGTCCTGGGGCTGGTTTTGTTCAGTATCTTCATTAATGATCTGGAGGATGGCGTGGATTGCACCCTCAGCAAGTTTGCAGATGACACTAAACTGGGAGGAGAAGTAGATAGGCTGGAGGGTAGGGATAGGATACAGAGGGACCTAGACAAGTTGGAGGATTGGGCCAAAAGAAATCTGATGAGCTTTAACAAGGACAAGTGCAGAGTCCTGCACTTCGGAGGGAAGAATCCCATGCACCGCTGCAGACTAGGGACCGAAAGGCTCGGCTACAGTTCTGCAGAAAAGAACCTAGGGGTGACAGTGGACGAGAAGCTGGATATGAGTCAACAGTGTGCCCTTGTTGCCAAGGCCAATGGCATTTTGGGATGTATAAGTAGGGGTATTGCCAGCAGAGCTAGGGACGTGATCGTTCCCCTCTACTCGACATTGGTGAGGCCTCATCTGGAGTACTGTGTCCAGTTTTGGGCCCCACTCTACAAGAAGGATGTGAAAAAATTGGAAAACGTCCAGCGGAGGGCAACAAGAATGATTAGGGGACTGGAACACATGACTTATGAGGAGAAACTGAGGGAACAGGGATTGTTTAGTCTGCGGAAGAGAAGAAGGAGGGGGGGATTTGATAGCTGCTTTCAACTACCTGAAAGGGGGTTCCAAAGAGGATGGATCTAGACTGTTCTCAGTGGTACCAGATGACCGAACGAGGAGTAATGGTCTCAAGTTGCAGTGGGGGAGGTTTAGGTTGGATATTAGGAAAAACTTTTTCACTAGGAGGGTGGTGAAGCACTGGAATGGGTTACCTAGGGAGGTGGTGGAATCTCCTTCCTTAGAAGTTTTTAAGGTCAGGCTTGACAAAGCCCTGGCTGGGATGATTTAGTTGGGGATTGGTCCTGCTTTGAGCAGGGGGTTGGACTAGATGACCTCCTGAGGTCCCTTCCAACCCTGATATTCTATGATAAGTCTCTGCCTGCGCTAGAGCTTAAGTCTTCGCAGTTAATTTAACCCTCCTGAAACAGGAGGGAAGTTACTCAATGTTCCAGCTGAGGCCACATCTATATTGGGAGCATTTTGCCAGGATAGGTAAACTAGTGTGGACATAGAAGAGCACTACTGGCCCCCACTGAATGAAGAGCCTTTACCCTTAGAAAAGAGCAAGAATACAAAGAGGAAGAACCCACTGCTCAGGCTTGCTCTGCATGGCTTTTATATTACTAGAGCTATGTTGGCTAGGGGTGTGATTCCTCACCAATACAATCAGACCAGGACATCATCTTTACACGTGGATGCAGTTATACCGGTATAAGTGCGCTTATACCAGTACAACTAATATACACTAGCACTGGAGAGCTTAAAATAAGATACTAGACTGAGAGGACAAAAGAAAGGAGCAGATTCTCCTCTTAAATATACAGCATTCTCGCCCAGGATAGAAGACTGAGAAGAGGGAATTTCAGACAGATGTACACTGAATAGAGTTATTAGCAATATAAAAAAAAAAGATGGCTTAGCAGCTCTCCTGCTCTGATTGCAAAGTAAAGAATTAACTGCAACATCAGATCACTTCTGCTTTGGCCAGCCAGAAGGCATCCATATAACACTGGCTGCATTTGCTCCATGGCCTGAAGTGGGAAGTAAATACCCTGGTCCCATGAGTGAACTGTTGGAAGAGAATAGGATCCCATCACTGAGCTAGGTATTCTGAAGAACCTGTTTCGCCTTTCTTCAGGGTAAATGCACTGATCTGAAGTGCATTACTAAATATGAACTGGATGCTTTTACGAAGTGGTAAATGGATGAGCGATATAAATATGAAATAAAGACGGCTTCTTCCAGCCTAATAGCAAGTGAATGCATCCTTCTAGCAAAAGGCAGCACAGCATACTGAGCTCACCATGCATTAGCATTTACAAAAATATGATTTCCCAAGTGCATTAGAGCCTTAACATCCCATCCTACCTTCCTGCACTTTATAAGACGATAGGGAAACCGACAGGCCCTGATTTGATGATATTTATCATAGGGACATTGTATTAACCTCTCTGGATCCAAAGCATCAACTGGAAGCGAAGGAATAAAAAGACAAAAGAAAAAACATTCTGTAAAACAAGATCTAAGTTCATCATCAACACAATTAACAAGAGTGGAAACATACTAGGTACTGGAGCAGCCCTCTAACAGGGTTAAGCCATCAATTTTTAATAGCCGAGACAAAAATGCTAAACTGCTAAGTTGGCACTCACTGTGTGTACCCAACCAAATTCACTTCGGATTTTGGGTGAGTAGAATATTAAATTAAAAATGAGGAAAGGGCAATCAGTAGTGCAGAGTGGCCAGTACATATTAATGACTATACTTATGCAGAACAGTGAGCTAGAAATAAACATTACTATAAAAACCCTTGAAGCTACCAAATTAGCTAGTTGTGCAGTAGTGACATGCTAAGGATTGGCAGAAGCACGGCATTCTGAAGTAAATCCTTTTGCATTTACCTTCATACTCCAAGGCCATCTCTGCTGGATTAAGAAAAAAATCAAACTAAAACAAACATGTCTGGAGTTAAGGATGCAATTTGCACTACAGTGCCCTTGGTCCTGTAAAGTGCAGAGGCTGGCAGGTGCTTAAGAGCCCAACACTCACTGAACATAGTGAGGGCCTAAGTCACAGGCACTTTTTGAAAATGTTCCCTCCTAGTCCATACTATGACCCAGAGACAGGCATGAGTCACCTTAATCACTTAACAGTTACACAGAAGGGACAAGGTAGGGGAGGACCAACTTCTGATAGTGAGAGACACAAGCTTTCAAGCATACATACACCTCTTCTTCAGGATTCAGTTTGTGTTCATGCAGCAGCTTTCTTGCCATCACAAATGTGTCTCCCCTCACGCCTTCCATGCTATTTATCCGCGTTTGTATCAGTGTACAGAGGGCATGCACAGAAAGGAACATGGGCCAACGGACTGTGGGAGGTTTTCTAGATAGCTGGAAGTAAGGGGGACGGGCCAGATTGATTACATAAATCAGTGTTTTTCAACCTTTTTGATACCAGGGACTAGCTTAGAATCATAGAATATCAGGGTTGGAAGGGACCTCAGGAGGTCATCTAGTCCAACCCCTGCTCAAAGCAAGACCAACATCAACTAAATCATCCAAGCCAAGGCTTTGTCAAGCCGGGCCTTGAAAACCTCTAAGGATGGAGTTTCCACCATCTCCCTAGGTAACCCATTCCAGTGTTTCACCACCCTCCTAGTGAAATAGTGTTTGCTAATATCCAACCTAGACCTCCCGCACTGCAACTTGAGACCTTTGCTTCTTGTTCTGTCATCTGCCACCACTGAAAACAGCCTTGCTCTATCCTCTTTGGAACCCCCCTTCAGGTAGTTAAAGGCTGCTATCAAATTCCCCCTCACTCTTCACTTCTGCAGATTAAATAACCCCAGTTCCCTCAGCCTCTCCTTGTAAGTCATGTGCCCCAGCTCCTTAATAATTTTCGTTGCCCTCCGCTGGACTCCCTCCAATTTGTCCACATCCCTTCTGTAGTGGGGGGACCAAAACTGGACGCAACACTCGAGGTGTGGCCTCACCAGTGCCAAATGGAGGGGAATAACCACTTCCCTCGATCTGCTGGCAATGCTCCTACTAATACAGCCCATTATACCATTGGCCTTCTTGGCAACAAGGGCACACTGCTAACTCATATCCAGCTTCTCATCCACTGTAATCCTCAGGTCCTTTTCTGCAGAACTGCTGCTTAGCCAGTCGGTCCCCAGTCTGTAGCAGTGCATGGGATTTCCTTCCTTCCTTCCTAAGTGCAGAACTCTGCACTTGTCCTTGTTGAACCTTATCAGATTTCTTTTGGCCCAATCCTCCAATTTGTCTAGGTCACTCTGGACCCTTCCCTACCTTCCAGCGTATCTACTTCTCCTCCCAGTTTAGTGTCATCTGCAAACTTGCTGAGGGTGCAATTAATCCCATCATCCAGACCATTAATAAAGATGTTGAACAAAACCAGCCCCAGGACTGACCCCTGGGGCACTCTGCTTGATACCAGCTGCCAACTAGACATGGAGCCATTGATCACTACCCGTTGAGCCCGACAATCTAGCCAGCTTTCTATCCACCTTATAGTCCATTCATCCAATCCACACTACTTTAACTTGCTGGCAACAATACTGTGGGAGATGGTATCAAAAGTTTTGCTAAAGTCAAGATATATCACATGCACTGCTTTCCCCATATCCACAGAACCAGTTATCTCATCTTGGAAGGCCATCAGGTTGGTCAGGCATCACTTGCCCTTGGTGAATCCAAAGCTTGCAGCCTTTCTAAACAGTGTCAGGGGGATCTGAGGGACAGGCCATTGAGAAAGACTGACACAGGTACTTAGGACAAATGGCTACTTGTGACGAAGTGGAAAATGTCCTGGTGTTTGTATGAATACTGTGCGCGCCTCAGTTTTCCCTATGTGTTGCACAAGTATCTAGGTGGGGGGATAAGGGTGTGTGACCTTTGCAGATACCCCGAGAGGGAAGGTGCAAGTGCCGTCTAGCTCCCTGGGCCCAGACAATAGTTGTATCCTGGCAACTGATTGCCGGGGCCCATCCTCTGCAAGAGCCAGTTGGAGGAATTGGAGAACAAAGGGAGGTGGAGGCCAGGTGACCAGTTTGCCTGGGGAACAGCATACAAGATGGAGGAGGGGCAACTGGGTGTGACTGTAGGTGGACTGCTGGAGGCTGGTTTCATAAATATAAAGGGAAGGGTAAACCCCTTTAAAATCCCTCCTGGCCAGAGGAAAAATCCTCTCACCTGTAAAGGGTTAGGAAGCTAAAGGGAACCTCGCTGGCACCTGACCAAAATGACCAATGAGGAGACAAGATACTTTCAAAAGCTGGGAGGAGGGAGAGAAACAAAGGGTCTGTGTCTGTCTGTATGCTGCTTTTGCCGGGGATAGAACAGGAATGGAGTCTTAGAACTTTTAGTAAGTAATCTAGCTAGGTATGTGTTAGATTATGATTTCTTTAAATGGCTGAGAAAAGAACTGTGCTGAATAGAATGAATATTCCTGTCTGTGTGTCTTTTTTGTAACTTAAGGTTTTGCCTAGAGGGATTCTCTATGTTTTGAATCTAATTACCCTGTAAGGTATCTACCATCCTGATTTTACAGAGGGGATTTCTTTACTTCTATTAAAAGTCTTCTTGTAAGAAAACTGAATGCTTTTTCATTGTTCTCAGATCCAAGGGTTTGGGTCTGTGGTCACTTATGCAAATTGGTGAGGATTTTTACCAAACCCTTCCCAGGAAGTGGGGTGCAAGGGTTGGGAGGATTTTGGGGGGAAAGACGTGTCCAAACTACGTTTCCCAGTAAACCCAGTTAGAGTTTGGTGGTGGCAGTGGATATTCCAAGGGCAAAGGATAAAATTAATTTGTACCTTGGGGAAGTTTTAACCTAAGCTGATAAAAGTAAGCTTAGGAGGTTTTCATGCAGGTCCCCACATCTGTACCCTAGAGTTCAGAGTGGGGGAGGAACCTTGACAGCTAGTCAGACTCCTGGTTTGGGACTCAGGAGGAGACACCCATGGTTCTGGGTCTCCTCAAGTTGAACTTTGCTGTAACTTTCTGCTTTCTGTGCTAACAAGATTCTGCTCTATGCTGTGTTCCAGACGACTAATAAACCCTTCTGTTTTACACCACTGGCTGAGAGTCACTCCTGACTGCTGAAGTCGGGGGTGCATGGCCCCTTTGGAAGGCGTGTAAGGTTTCCCCAGGTGTCCTATTCAGGTGGCTCACTGCAGGGAGCTTATGGTGTGCGACAGGGATGCTGAATGCTCCGAGGTCAGACCAAGGAGGAGCTGAAGCCCAGGAGGCTTGTCCTAGTGAGAGTGTGCCCCAAGGGGTAGTCACACTGGAAGAGGGTCCTGGTCTGGGGGCTAGTCTTCACCAGACTCACTGCAGCTGCGCTAATGTAGGGCAGTAGTGTAAACACACTATGAAGACCAGAGAGCGCTTTCCTGTCAGCATAATTACTCCACCTCAGCGAAAGGTGGAAGCTATGACAGAATGAGAGTGTGTCCCACTGACTTAGTGCTGATGCGGACAGCTCAGGGGGGTGGCTTTTTCATATCCGTGACTGACATAAGTGACAACAACTTAAGCGGAAGCGTAGACAAGCCCTGAACTTCATTCAATGGTTCCAGAGCACCAAGCCCGTGCATCCATGAACTACTATGGGGGGAAAAAGTCCCCAATGCCTCAAACCAACACCATATACCTGGCTAGGCCTCTGGAGAGGGCAGCACCCTTACCCGACCATGGTACTAATTAGGGCTGTCGATTAATCACAGTTAACTCACGCGATTCACTCAAAAAAAATTATTAAAAAAATGAATCGCACAGTTACATTTCAATTGGTATTCCATTGTGTGTGTGTGTATTAAACATTTTCGGATGTTTTCTACATTTTCAAATATATTGATTTCAGTTACAACACAGAATACAAAAGGTACAGTGCTCACTCTATTCTATTTATTACAAATATTTGCACTGTAAAAATGATAAACAAAAGAAATCGCATTTTTCAATTCACCTCATACAAGTACATGAAGTGCAATCTCTTTATCGTGAAAGTGCAACTTACAAATATAGATTTTTTTGTTACATAACTGCACCCAAAAACAAACCAATGTAAAACTTTAGACCTTACAAGTCTACTCACTCCTACTACTTCTTCAGTCAATCACTGAGAGAAACAAGTCTGTTGACATTTATGGGAGATATGCTGCCCACTTCTTATTCACAATGTCACCTGAAAGTGAGAACAGGCCTTTGTATGGCACTTTTGTAGCCGGCATTGCAAGGTATTTACATGCCAGAGATGCTGAACATTCGTATGCCCCTTCATGCCTCGGCCACCGTTCCAGAGGACGTGCTTCCATGCGGATGACACTTGGTAAAAAAAATAATGGGTTAAATAATGTGTGACTGAACTCCTTGGGGGAGAGCGGTGCACCCCCTGCGCTGTTTCACCCGCACACTGCCACAGATTTCCTGTTATAGCAGTCACGGATGATGACCCAGCACATGTTGTTCATTTTAAGAACACTTTCACTGTAGATCTGACCAAAGGCAAAGAAGGTACCAATCTGAGATTTCTAAAGATAGCTACAGTACTCGACCCAAGGTTTAAGAATCTGAAGTGCCTTCCAAAATCTGAGAGGGTCGAGGTGTGGAGCATTCTTTCAGAAGTCTTAAAAGAGCAATACTCCAATGTGGAAACTACAGATCCAAACCACTAAAAGAGAAAATCAACCTTCTGCTGGTGGCATCTAACTCAGATGATGAAAGTGAACATGTGTTGGGCCACACTGCTTTGGATCATTATTGAGCAGAACTCATCATCAGCATGGACACATTATCTCCTGCAAATGTAAACAAACTTGTTTGTCTTAGCAATTGGCTGAACAAGAAGTAAGACTGAGTGTACTTGTAGGCTCTAAAGTTTTACATTGTTTTGTTTGAGAATGCAATTTTTTTGTACATATTTCTATATTTGCGAGTTCAACTTTCATGATAAAGAGATTGCACTATATTACTTGTATTAGGTCAAGTGAAAAACACTATTTCTTTTGTTTTTTTGTACACTATAAATATTTGTAATAAAAAATAAATATAAGTGAGCACTGTACACTTTGTATTCTGTGTTGTAATTGAAATAAATATATTTGAAAATGTAGAAAACATCCACAAATATTTAAATGGTATTCTATTATTTTTAAGTGCGCAATTACATTTTTTAATTGCTTGACAGCCCTAGTACTAACAGGATATTTATCATGTTGCGTCTGTAGGAAAATGCATTTTGGAGCCAGCAACTGGTAATAAAGTAAATTATGAATTATGGCAAGGACAGGGCCTTAATAAGAAGAGTCACTTCACTGGGATGATCCCCAGGAAATTAATTTAGGCCCAGGCTGCACAAGACATGACTGTAGCTTTATAACCAGTTTGTACCCCACACAGCAAATTTGATCTGCTAGTTGGATCATCCATTTCTCCACACCACAGACATGCTGCAGCTGGGGGACATAGTCCACTAGGTCAATGTGGGAACCCACAAACCATGATGCACACTGTGGAGGACTGCAAAATGGCAACTTCCTGGAGGTCTTCATGCCTTGAACATCACTGATAAGAACGCTGCGACTTGGCCGGATTGCATACACTAAATAAATAAAACGAACCACACACAGCTGCAGTTACGCCCCCACTCCAGCCTTCCTGGCTCACAAAGGTTGGGGCATGATGTAGAGTATCTGCACCCAATACACTGCCTAGAAGCATTTGTCTCAGAACACCCAGTCCCCGACCCAACAACTACATATTATCCAGCCAGTCTCACACCCACCTTGCAAAACCTAGGTATTGTTTCTTGCTGTGATATTGACCCACATCATCCTTTATTGCCTCTAAAGTTTGTGTGGTTTTGAATTGCAAGACCACCACTGCACCTGGTTTTGGGTCCCAGAATGAAAGAAGTTGTGAACTGCTGCTCTAATACACAGAGGCATATATTCACCAAACTTAGTGCCTATAGCAGAAAGTTACTCCACTCCCTCCTTTAACCAAGTTTAAGATACTTTCATACTTTCAAAGATCTAAGCTGTCTCTCATTGTATCTTTGCAGGAACCATGAATAGAAATATAGAATTGTAGGACTGTAAGGGACCTCGAGAGGTCATCTAGTCCAGTTCCCTGCATGAATATTAGAAGCCAGCAAAGAAACACTTACCATAGTAGCCTTCTAAATCCATTTGACTGATGCTGAAAGAACTGAAGCTTTGTTGGAGGACGCTTTGAGCCAGTCTCTGAGTGTCACTCTCCTCCTAAAAATATCAACCCTACAGACGAAAAATGAGGAGATTCACAGATTTCTAAGGCCAGAAGAGACAATTATGATAATCTAGGAGTGGTTTTTAACCTGCCACCCGCAGACCCCTGGGGGTCCACAGATTATGTCTAGGATTTCCAAAGGGGTCCTGCACCTCCATTCAAAATTTTTTAGGAGTCCTCAAATGAAAAAAAGTTGAAAACTACTGATCTAGGCTGACCTTCTGTAGAACACAAGGCATAGGACTGCCATGAATTAATTCCCATTTGACCTAGAGCAGATCTTTTTGAAATCAAAATTGGATGTCTTTCGAAAATTTGATGGAGAATCTACAACAGTTGGTAATTTTTCCAATGGTTAATTATCCTCACTGTTAAAAATAAACCTTATTTCCATTCTGCATTTTTCTAGCTTCAACTTCCAGGCACTGGAAATAACTTTAAAGTCATTTCAATTTATCCATCACAGCTATTAAGTGTCAAAGATCAACTGCACTACAGCAAGTGGTAGACTTTACAGCTACGCTGTGCAGGCATAGGATACAAGCTTATTCTTGGGGGCCCACGTATAATGTAGGGTACCGGGAACCACGTATTCTTGTGCTCCACAGAGAAAAGGTTTCCTCCAAGATGCTAAAATCCACAGATTTTTGTCTGAAACTTCCTCTTTTCCCAATACATTTAAGAGGATTCAAAGAACCAGTTCCCAAGAAAAATTAAGCCATGTATTTGGGCAGCTCAGTTATCTTTTCTTATACACACTTAAAGTAATACTCCATCCTGAGCCCCTCCACCTGCCTGAGAGGTCAACACTTTTACACCTACCTTGTGGCTCATGATCTGTATGAAGAACTTGGTTCCTGATGTTTTAGTTAAAACAAACAAACAAACAAAAAACGCAAAGAGTTAGATTCTCTCCTGTCTTCACTGCAATTCATACAATTTGAATGCATCAGTCCTCTAAAAAAAATCCTTCCCTCCAAGATTATAAGTCTAAATAAGACAGAATTTAAAGGACTGCACAGTCTAGAGACAACCTGAATCTCAGATTTGGTTGCCCATCAGAAAATATGTTTGCTACCCCGCCGGCCCAGCCGGGGAAAGGGGAAGGGGGAGGGAGGGGGAAGGGCTACCCGGCCGGGGGGAGGGAAGAGGGAATAGGTTACCGGCCCGGGGGAGGGGAGGGGAACCCAGCAGGAGGCGTTACTTTGCGCCGAACCGGAGGCGCGTGGTCTCAGTGCGAAGGCGGCTCCTGGAGCTCCGGAGCAGGCACCGCGAAGCTCCCGCGTCCTGCGCCGTGAGACCACAGCGAGGCTCCAACCCCCCCCTCCCCTCGGGCACCCCAGCGAGGCTCCAACCGCCGCCCCCCTTCAGGCACCACAGCGAGGCTCCAACCCCCCCTCCCCTCGGGCACCCCAGCGAGGCTGCTCAAGTCAGCCCGCCCGCGGAAGGGGCGGGGCAGGAGGGGCCTGGGCACTCGGCGCAGGGGTTAGCTGGTGCCCCCCAGGGTCGGGCTTGGATTGGAGCAGGCCGTGTTGGGAGGGCGGTGTGAATGGGGGAGTGCGGCTAAGGGGCCATGGTGCAGGCTGGGACAGCAGTGGTGGCAGGGGATGGAGCGCAGCCTGGATGGTAGAGCAGTGCATGCTGGGAACGTGGGTCAGAGGTGGAGCAGTGCAGGCTGGGACAGCAGCTGAGGGCAGGAGCAGTGCATGCTGGGAACGTGGGTCAGAGGTGGAGCGGGGCAGGCTGGGACAGCAGCTGAGGGGCAGGAGCAGTGCGTGCTGGGAACGTGGGTCAGAGGTAGAGCGGTGTAGGCTGGGACAGCAGCTATGGGGCAGGAGCAATGCGTGCTGGGAACGTGGGTCAGAGGTGGAGCGGTGCAGGCTGGGATAGCAGCTGAGGGGCAGGAGCACGCCTGGTCCCCGTCAATCCCCCTTCGTTTTACTGCTCCCCAGTCACTTACTGCAGGAAGTGCCGTCCACGGGGTGCAGTAGATCCCACCTCTGCCACCAGTTGTCACGGAGTCCCTGGGCGATGCTCTGGAACTGCTCCCCATGAAGCCAGTCAGGACACTGGGGAAGTCTCCTTTCTGTGAGCAGCCTGTCTTCAGGACACACAGCTCACACAGCTTCCACCTTCCTGGGTCTGACCTCGGAGCATTCCGCATCCTCTGCCCCTCCGTGCACTTCCCACAACGAGTCCGCCCAGGCGGGGTCCTGGGGAAGCCAACTTCGCAATCAGACATGACTCTCAGCCAGCCAGTAAAACAGAGGTTTATTAGACGACAAGAACACGGTCTAAAACAGAGCTTGTAGGTGCAGAGAACAGGACGCCTCAGCTGGGTCCATTTTGGGGGGCAGTGAGCCAGACAACCACGTCTGCCCTTCACTCCATGTCTCCAGCCAGCCCCAAAACTGAAACTCCCTCCAGCCCCTCCTCTTCTGGGCTTTGTCCCTTTCCCAGGCCAGGAGGCCACCTGATTCCTTTGTTCTCCAACCCTTTAGCTCTCACCTCGCAGGGGGGAAGGGCCAGGCCATCCGTCGCCAGGAAACAGGGCGTTGACCCTTCTCTGTGTCCAGACTCCTGCACACACCTGCCCTCTAGGGCTCTGCAATGATCATACACCCTTACCCCACCACCTAGATCCTTAAGTACTGCATAGGGAAAACTGAGGCACCCCCACACTATTCAGAGGAAACATTAAGAATAGTCCCACTTTATCACACTGGGTATGAGATTTTGCTGTTTGTGCAGGGAGCTGGGAGCCCCAGGGTGCCCTGTTTAACCCTGGGACTTGATGCCTCGGCAAGAGGCCCTGCAATGAGTGTTGGGCTGAAACCCAGCCAGCTTGGTTAACATCCGGCCCACAACAGCGTCAGATGGAGTGAACAGGCCAAAGTGAAAGCAGAGCCACTCCCCAAGCCTCTGGGAAAGACTGACCTGCCTTGAGGGGCGGGTGTGCAATTCCTAGCTTCTCCCTCCCTCCTGCCTGCTGTTAACGGGAGGCAAACAGAGACTGCAATAGACCCCTCTGGTAGGAACGAGCCTGCGCCACTGGGGAACGGAGCCACCCGGAGCGGATTAAAAGCCCTAGTCCCAGAGCCAGGGCAAGCGTTCTCCTCTGGAGAGCGGTTGGGGACGTCATACAGGGAGGCTTTAGGGCCCAGGGTTCTCATCCTGGCGCTTCAGCTGCTAGTGACCTAGGGCCTCCTGTTCTGCAGCGCTGAGTCCCACAGCTGCACTGAAGTCACTGGGGCAGATCCACTGCTCGTGTCAGTGACCACGGCTCCAGGAACGGGGCTGGAGAATGTGCTGTGCCCCTGAACAGGGCTGGGAGAAACTGCCCCAGCCGAGGTCTGCCCCGATGGGAGCTGTGGGGAGCCCAGTGTACTGGAAGCTGCTGCTGCCCCGGGGTTTGTGATGGACAATGTGGGGTGACGGGGGGGGGCAATTCAGCACAAACAGCTCCTTTCGATTTCCTCCCAGCCACCCCAGCATGCCTGGGGACTCCCCTCCCCAATCAATCAAAGCCCAAGATGGGGATCTGAAGCTCGATATGAAGTTACTCCTCCGCCAGCTGATGTAACCCACGTATCTTCTGGGTGTAGTGTTGTGTCCCATCCAGTGGCACCAAGAACATTCGAGAGAGAGAGATGAGTCTGCTCTGCAGCCGTCGCTACCAGCCAGGGGGCTTTTAGCTCATGCAATAGAGGCTCATGCACTAAGCACCAGAGGCCCCAGGTTTGATCCCCACCCGCCGACGACCAGGGTCTGTGGGTGTGACGCTGGCGTGGCTGGCAAGTGGCAGCAGGAAGGGTTTCCACTGAGCGTTAAGGGAAAGGAACTTGCTGGCGGTGACACGGTGCAGCCGTCTGGTTGGCACACCGGGAAAGGAACATGGAGAAGAGCTCCAGCCCTGGCTGCGTCCCCAGCTCTTGTCTTGGCCTTGTAAAAGGCTAACAGATATAGTGCGAGGTTTAAAAGGGAACACACCGTGTTCTGGGCCTGGAGCAGCAGCTGGGAAGCGTTCCCAATAAAAAACCGCCCCGGGATCCCTGTAATCCGCACCAGAGTGCAGGGGGAGGGGAGGGAGCTGGAGGGCCTTTGAAAACACAGACAGCTTGATGCCAGCCTTCCCTGGCTGCATGAAGCTATCCTCCAGAACCATGCCACCAAGGGCCCAGTCCTGCAGCGGGACAGCCGGAGGGTTGGTGTCGCTATCCTCCCATTCTACAGAGGGGGAAACTGAGGCACAGAGCTGGGCCACGTCAGGGCGCAGCTGGGGATGGAGCCCGTCAGATCCTCACGAGCTGCTGTGCGGCGCTAGCGCTTGTGTCTGCGCCAGGTATAAACACAGGCCCCCTTGTGCGGGCCCAGCCGTCCGTCCCCTGGCGGGCAGCAGTGCCCATGCGGGAGCACCCACGCAGCCCCCCATCGCCCTCGGCTGCAAAGCAGCCCCAGCCCCACGGCAGGGTTACGTTCTCCTCCCCTGCCCTGTGTTCTGACTCCTCCAGGACCCTTCACGAGGCTGGCAGGGGAGCGCTGAGCTTGGAGCCTGGCCAGGCTGAAGCTGGCCCAAAGGAAACACCTCCACGGTCTTTCCAGGTGCCACCCGGTCCCCCGGTGCCTGCAGGAAGGTTTGGGGTAATCACACACACGCTGGGTCTCCCAGTCACCAACGCTTTGCCCGGAGCCTGGCTCGGAGGGAAGCGCAGACCCAGTCCAGCCAGCCTTGACGTCCCTCTCTGCGGAGCTGGGAACGCACCTGGAGCTGCCAGCCCAGTCCTGTCTACTCAGCGAACGGCTTGCTGCTGCTCTTTCCCGGGTCTCCTCCTCCCTCCCCAGCCCTGGAGCCAGACGAACACCCACACACAGGCCTACTGTGCCCATGGTTGTACAGCGGCTGCAGGGCTGCAGCCATCGCGTCCTGGACATATTCAAGGGGAGCCCGATGGGATTGGCCAGGCAAGGAGGGCATGAGCCCTGCCCAGCTAGGATGGGGCACCGTCCCCAGGCTGCTGCATCAAAGCCAGCCCTGGCTAGGAGCGATTCTGCAACCCAGGAGAGATTCTGCAACCATCTGCCTGCTGGAGAAAGACATCAAGGTGAACTTGTCCCAGCTTGGAACTCCCTGTAGCCAATGGGATACATTTGGGTTAGGAAAAAGAAAAGAAGTACTTGTGGCACCTTAGAGACTAACCAATTTATTTGAGCATAAGCTCCCAGTGTCAGCTGTGCCAGGGCCCCCAAGACCTTTGGGCCTGGATTGGGGGGATCATGACTAGGGCGGAGCTGGGACCCAGGGACAGGTGAAGCTGCACCAGGCTTGCAGAAGAGCTCATCCTGCAGAGACCTGCATGCAGACCCTGCTGGAGGGAGATTGTTTGGGGCAGAGCGGGGTGACTTGGGGGGCTTACAGCAGGGCTGGGGGGAGGCAGTGGGGGTAGCAGGGAGGTTTACAGTAACTGCAAGCTGTACACAGTGCATGGGTGGAGGGGCCAGGGGGTGATTTGGGGTGGGACAGTGGGAGGCAGGAGGTGCGGGTGGGTGATACCCCCATGCAGCGGCAGTGCCCCCTGTAGGCAGCACGGGTGCATCCAATCGGCCCTGGAGGAAATATTGTCTAAAGATCGGAGTTTACCAAACCCAGGCTGAGCTAGCCCTGTCCCCAACCTGCCCATTCCTTGTGGGTATGGACTGCAGCCTGGTGCCCCCTGCCCTGGGCCTGGCCATGCTGGGGGCTGAGCGATCCCAGAATGACGCCCAGCGCACACCCCTTCTCCCGGGCAGGGACCCAGCATCTCGTCCCCCAGCCCTCCCCAGAGTCGGCCCCCAACCTCCAGGGCTGGGCGGGGGGTGTAGAAGGCGACCGGCCTGAGCCAAGTTCACAATTATGCAACCAGCCCGTGTGATGCTGCTTATCATCTTACCGCGCAGCCCAAAGCCGGCTCACCCGCCACTTTCGTGGCATTTCGTTGTCTGAAATTAAATCACATTTCCTAATTACTGGGTGGGCTCCAGCTGCTGGGCTGGGCTGGGCTGGGCTGGGCTTTAAGAAGGGGGCAGCGTAGTGCGATCAGCATCAGTCACAGAGATAGCCTGTTGGAGAGAACCCCCCCAAAGCCCGAGACCCCCCTCACCACAGCCAGCCCCCCAGGCTGCATCTAACGAGGCCCACTCACCTCCCTCTGCCCTGCAGGAAACTCAGCCTGGCTGGTTCCTACAGGGCCCATCCAGCCCAGTATCCCCTCTCCCTGCTGTGAGCAAACGTCAGGCCCTGCCCACTTGCACGTTCCCAGAATCTGGCCAGCCCAGCGCTGATCGTGCAGAAACGCGCAGTCCTGGACAGTGCTCGGCACAAAGGACTCACACAAACACATTCCAGAAGCGTGGTACAAAACCCACAATATCAAGAATGGCACAAAAACATTCCCCAAGGATAACAGGAACACACTGAGCCCTCCTAAAAGATAAGGTCAAATAGCAACGTAATAAATACAAATGTTTTAATCAAACCAACATGTACAAAAAAGTGGACAATAACTAGCCAGGTCAGAGGGCAGTATCTAAGTCAGAGGGGCAGCTTGTTTGTATCAGGGTATCTCTGAGAGAATGTGTTGGTCCAGCCAAGGGGGAAATGGAAAGTCCCGCCATTCACTGAGCTGCGTCCATTGTCACAGGCATACTTGTCTTAGTATCCTCGTAGAGTCTGCCAGGTGCTATTACCATGCCTTGTCAACAATAAACCTGGCCGGGTGCCTTCGTCCCTTAACGGATCTTGTGGTCATTGGGCGGTTCACTCAAGGTCTGCTGTGCTGGCTGTCTGCGCAGAGCTGGGGCAGCACACAGGGAGAACACACACACGCAGTGAAATATCTAACAACAGAGGCAATCAGTAAGGATGTTTCGCAATAGCTCGTTTGGTTTCAATGGGCAGGCCCAGCACTTTCCACTAATTCATGCTTCTCCCCTGTTGGGGGAGTTACACAGGCCATGGCTACACTACAAAATCAAATCGCCCTGCGTGCAGCCGCCACAGTAGTTACAGCACTTGTGTGTGCGTACACCTGGCTCCTTGTGTTTGTGGTGTGTGGTATCGATTGTACTGTCAGTGTGGGGCATTGCGGGACAGTCGATGTAAGCAATGCAGTATGTACATTGACACTGCATTGACCTAACTACGCTGACTGGGGGCGGTGGCATGATTAAGTCGGCAAAGCAGGTGAGTTACATCAGCGGGAGCCAAATTTTAGTGTAGACGCAGTGTTAGGTGGATGTAAGCTGCCTTGCAAACTCAGTGGTGTAGAGCAGTTACAGAGGTTTACGATGCAAACATTCATTCTAACTTTATACCACAGGCTACAGAGGTTATGGGAGAGATCAATCCTGCAAGCAATTCCACAAGTCGAAACACTCCACACACGCTGATCAGCAGCTGTTTTCACACGGCTAACACACAGGCTGGGTCAAGCTCTGCATTTGTCAGTGTTCAGTGAGGCCTAAGGGCCTGGGCATGAGCTGGCACCTGGTCTGCTAGCGTCACAGGACCCATCTAGCCCAGTACCCTGCCCTCTCCCTGCTGCCTCCTTCCCCAAATCAGATCAATGGGGCCAGCCACCCCAGCACCAGCTACTTCAGAGGAAGGTGCAAGAACCCCCTCCTAGTGGCTAATGATGACATAACCAGTCGGGGGAGGGGGGGAAGGGGGGCATATCCCCCTCATCCTGACAGTCAGCAGTGGCCTTGTGCTCTGTTTTCTAAATTCTGTCCTGACACCCTTGCTCCGCCACCCCACACCATCCTTGTCTGAATCCTGCCAGGCTCGCAATGTCAGTGACATCTAGTGGCAGTGAGTTCCCCTGGCTAATTATGTAACTTCCCTTGACATTTGCTTTCACAGAGCGTCCCATTGCTCTTGCAACACTAGGGCAGGTGAAGGGGGGGGGCAAATAGGAGCACCCCCCTCCTTTCATTATATTCTGTACCTATTTCAGCCCTGCTTCTTTCGCTCCTCTTTTAACTAAAGCCTGAGCTTTTTTGTTGGTAAATTGGCCTTTTTCTTGACAGTGTTGTAGAAAAAGTTTGCTTCTTTCTAAACATTTCTGGTTTTTGATGATCAATTTAAAAAAAGCCTTCAAAAATTACCCCTCCCTCCCCCATTTCTTTGCCCTTTGTCCTTTTCTCATTTGCCACTGGAAAGTGGATGGGAGGGGATGAAAAAAACCACACACACACACACACACACACATATACATTTTTGGCTTTTGAAAATTTTTTGCAAGGGGTGAAAACATAAGGGTTCCACACACACCCCCAAATTTCCAAGGCAGCTCAACTGTGGGGCTGCTGCTCTTCCTGCTGCCCTTCTGCTGCCCTGAGTGTCTCTGGATTAAGTTTAGAAGTGTGTGCAACAAGAGTGATGTAGTGGTGGGAGTCTGCTATAGACCACCAGACCAGGGGGATGAGGTGGATGAGGCTTTCTTCCGGCAACTCACGGAAGCTACTAGATCGCATGCCCTGATTCTCATGGGTGACTTTAAGTTTCCTGATATCTGCTGGGAGAGCAATACAGCGGTGCATAGACAATCCAGGAAGTTTTTGGAAAGCGTAGGGGACAATTTCCTGGCGCAAGTGCTAGGGGAGCCAACTAGGGGGGGCGCTTTTCTTGACCTGCTGCTCACAAACCGGGTAGAATTAGTGGGGGAAGCAAAAGTGGATGGGAATCTGGGAGGCAGTGACCATGAGTTGGTTGAGTTCAGGATCCTGACGCAGGGAAGAAAGGTAAGCAGCAGGATACGGACCCTGGACTTCAGGAAAGCAGACTTCGACTCCCTCAGGGAACAGATGGCCAGGATCCCCTGGGGGACTAACATGAAGGGGAAGGGAGTCCAGGAGAGCTGGCTGTATTTCAAGGAATCCCTGTTGAGGTTACAGGGACAAACCATCCCGATGAGTCGAAAGAATAGTAAATATGGCAGGCGACCAGCTTGGCTTAATGGTGAAATCCTAGCGGATCTTAAACATAAAAAAGAAGCTTACAAGAAGTGGAAGATTGGACATATGACCAGGGAAGAGTATAAAAATATTGCTCGGGCATGTAGGAAAGATATCAGGAGGGCCAAATCGCACCTGGAGCTGCAGCTAGCAAGAGATGTCAAGAGTAACAAGAAGGGTTTCTTCAGGTATGTTGGCAAAAAGAAGAAAGCCAAGGAAAGTGTGGGCCCCTTACTGAATGAGGGAGGCAACCTAGTGACAGAGGATGTGGAAAAAGCTAATGTACTCAATGTTTTTTTTGCCTCTGTCTTCACTAACAAGGACAGCTCCCAGACTGCTGCGCTGGGCATCACAGAATGGGGAAGAGATGGCCAGCCCTCTGTGGAGATAGAGGTGGTTAGGGACTATTTAGAAAAGCTGGACGTGCACAAGTCCATGGGGCCGGACGAGTTGCATCCGAGAGTGCTGAAGGAATTGGCGGCTGTGATTGCAGAACCCTTGGCCATTATCTTTGAAAACTCGTGGCGAACGGGGGAAGTCCCGGATGACTGGAAAAAGGCTAATGTAGTGCCAATCTTTAAAAAAGGGAAGAAGGAGGATCCTGGGAACTACAGGCCAGTCAGCCTCACCTCAGTCCCTGGAAAAATCATGGAGCAGGTCCTCAAAGAATCAATCCTGAAGCACTTACATGAGAGGAAAGTGATCAGGAACAGTCAGCATGGATTCACCAAGGGAAGGTCATGCCTGACTAATCTAATCGCCTTTTATGATGAGATTACTGGTTCTATGGATGAAGGGAAAGCAGTGGATGTATTGTTTCTTGACTTTAGCAAAGCTTTTGACACGGTCTCCCACAGTATTCTTGTCAGCAAGTTAAGGAAGTATGGGCTGGATGAATGCACTATAAGGTGGGTAGAAAGCTGGCTAGATTGTCGGGCTCAACGGGTAGTGATCAATGGCTCCATGTCTAGTTGGCAGCCGGTGTCAAGTGGAGTGCCCCAGGGGTCGGTCCTGGGGCCGGTTTTGTTCAATATCTTCATAAATGATCTGGAGGATGGTGTGGATTGCACTCTCAGCAAATTTGCGGATGATACTAAACTGGGAGGAGTGGTAGATACGCTGGAGGGGAGGGATAGGATACAGAAGAACCTAGACAAATTGGAGGATTGGGCCAAAAGAAATCTGATGAGGTTCAATAAGGATAAGTGCAGGGTCCTGCACTTAGGATGGAAGAATCCAATGCACCGCTACAGACTAGGGACCGAATGGCTAGGCAGCAGTTCTGCGGAAAAGGACCTAGGGGTTACAGTGGACGAGAAGCTGGATATGAGTCAGCAGTGTGCCCTTGTTGCCAAGAAGGCCAATGGCATTTTGGGATGTATAAGTAGGGGCATAGCGAGCAGATCGAGGGACGTGATCGTTCCCCTCTATTCGACACTGGTGAGGCCTCATCTGGAGTACTGTGTCCAGTTTTGGGCCCCACACTACAAGAAGGATGTGGATAAATTGGAGAGAGTCCAGCGAAGGGCAACAAAAATGATTAGGGGTCTAGAGCACATGACTTATGAGGAGAGGCTGAGGGAGCTGGGATTGTTTAGTCTGCAGAAGAGAAGAATGAGGGGGGATTTGATAGCTGCTTTCAACTACCTGAAAGGGGGTTCCAAAGAGGATGGCTCTAGACTGTTCTCAATGGTAGCAGATGACAGAACGAGGAGTAATGGTCTCAAGTTGCAATGGGGGAGGTTTAGATTGGATATTAGGAAAAACTTTTTCACTAAGAGGGTGGTGAAACACTGGAATGCGTTACCTAGGGAGGTGGTAGAATCTCCTTCCTTAGAGGTTTTTAAGATCAGGCTTGACAAAGCCCTGGCTGGGATGATTTAACTGGGAAATTGGTCCTGCTTCGAGCAGGGGGTTGGACTAGATGACCTTCTGGGGTCCCTTCCAACCCTGATATTCTATGATTCTATGATTCTATGATTCTAGTGCCAGGGTAGACCAACACCCTGTCACACTTTAACCCTTAAATGGCCAGCGTCGGCAACGCCCATCATTGCATGGTGAGCCCAGCAGTGAGTGGGTGGGTGAGTTGGAATGGGATCAGTAACGAAGAATCTTCGCTTTCGTTAGATAAAGTGCCCACCCTCAGCGTGGAGGAAAAGCCCCAGACCTCGAACCTCCCAAACACAGCCATGCCAGAATGCAAACAAATATTAAAATTTTGTGATTTTTTAAGCAAATCTCATGATTTTGAGGCCTGACTAGTTACTTCTGAATGTTGGGGCACAAGAGGGGCACCAAAGCTGATGGGCCCGCTCGGCCTTCGTGCCATCTCGACAGAGGCACCTGTGTGGGACCTGGGGTGGCTCGTGCCTCCCCACACTTGGGACAGACAATACTAAACATCTCATGACTCCCCCTGGCAGTGCATGGAGGGAAAGCCGCTCCCAAGCTATGGCCACAGAGTCAAGAGAGGCAGTGTGGCCTAGTGGGTAAAGCACTGATCTGGGATGCAGCAGACTGGAGGTCTATGTCTGGCTCTGCCACTGGGTGACCTTGAGCAAATCCCTTCCCTGCCCTCTGCCTCAGTTTCCCCATGTGTACAGTGGGGATGATGACACTGACCTCCTTTGGGAAGTGTTTTGCTGGACAGTGCTATGTAAGATGAATAATAATATTCTGGGCTGGCGGGGGTAGGGGGTGTCTCTCCTCTCTGGGGCATGGGTTCGAATCTGTCCCAGGGGAGCAGTGTCTGACAGTGGGTGGTGGCTGTGGAGAGGGGCTCAGTCCAGTTCCTGTTGGGACAGCACCCGCGTTGCCTGCCGGCTGTGGGACTGGCACGCTGGGGCTACAGAGCCTGAGCTCCGCTCTGCCCCTAGATGGGTCCCTTCAGGGCAGGGCCGTTGGCGTGGGGGATGGGGGTGTGACGCAAGCCTTGGGCTCTGGGGCAGTCGAGCTGGCCCTTTCCCCAGTGCTGGAGTCCCCTCCACAAGGCCCAAAGCTCCCCAGGCCTGAATCCTGGCCCCACGGAGCCCAGCTCGAGGGGAGGGGGGCGGGTTTCCTGCAGCCGCACGGCCTCTCTGGTACAGCCAGTGGCCTTGGCACTGTGGGGCAAGGCAAGTCACTTTCCAGCCCCCACCCTGGTGCCAGGGGGCACAGGCCAGCCCAGGGCTCTGAGGAAGATGGGGCGCGCCCTCCGCCCCTCTGATTTAAACGTCTCTCTGTCCCTTCCCCCCGGCTCCATGGCCCCGTGCACAGCTCTCCTCTTTCTGCATCTTCCCCTCCTGCTCTTTAGGATCTCGCCCCCTGGGGTACCCAGGTGTCAAGGAAACCCGCTCCCGGCTGGGGAGCCATGGTTGGCTTTTGGGGCCCAGGCTTCTGCATGGCCCTGGCTAACGAGCCCCCTGGGAGGGCAGCGCTGCCCTGCATGGGCCCTGGGGCCTCGGCAGGAGCTGCCACAGAGTGCCAGCGGAAAAGCTGACAGTGGAGGCTTCTCCAGTGCCCTGCAGAGTGGGGGAACTGGGCTGAACTGGGGCCAGTGTCAAGGCCATGGGAGGTACCAGCCAGGTAAGAGGCTGGGTTCCCCACTGTTGGGCCCTATGGGGGTGAGGGGTCCGTGTTCAGCTCCCATCTCCCCACACACGCTTCTGATCCAGAATGGCCTGGGTGCGAGACTTTCCCCTGGCTGGTACCAAATGGCCAGTGTTTGCTGGGATGCTTTGGACCCGGCAGCTGCTCCCTGCTCCTGGGGGAGGTTCATCGCTGGGGCAG
The DNA here is from genome assembly GCF_965152275.1 of Natator depressus. Lineage (NCBI taxonomy): Eukaryota > Metazoa > Chordata > Testudines > Cheloniidae > Natator > Natator depressus. The sequence goes on from NC_134253.1 coordinate 13,442,987, forward strand.
TGCTGCTAGCCCCAGAGTCTGAGGGCCTGGGCCCCACAGCAGATCACTCTGTACTCCACCCCTTGCCCTGCCCGAGAAGGCGGGGAGGGCACTCTTGGCCAGTCTTTGGCTGTCAGCTAATGCCCGTCAGAGCATGGACCCATCCCCCTAGGGACGGGGTTGAGACCCCCAAACTCATGTCACACTTAGGCCTGCTGGGCGCTGGCAGTGGGGCAATCCCTTCCCTGCCAGGGACTGCGGGGGGAGGCTCTTGGGGCAGAGATGGGACCAGCGGGGCATCCCTGGTACAGCGGGGGAGCAGGTCTGTAGTCCTGGCGTGGAGAATCCGTTATCCACCGCTCATTACCCGCTGCCCAGTCGAGGCACTGAAAAGAAACCATGTGATTGTAGGTGACCTATCGAGTGGCACCTAGTGCGACTCAGAGCGACATGGCTGGCACGAAGGGCTCGGTGAATGGGGAGGGCTGGCTGGGAGCGGGGCACTGACTGAGTCACTGGGCTCCCACGGCCAGAAGAATCTCGGCCCCGGCCTTGCACCACCCCAGGGCCCCAATCTCTGCTGAGGCCTTGCCCACCTCCCTGGCAAGAGGCCCAGCAGCCCTGCTCACTCCCAGGACTAGAGTCACTTGTATTCCAGTCACTCAGTTCATCCCTGGGGTTGAGATGTAGCCACCTCTGGGGTGGGGTGCAGGGGCTATTTACACAGGGATCCTTTGCCCAGCACTGAGATGCAGCCACCTCTGGGGTGGGACGGAGCAGCTGTTTAACAGCCACACAGCAAGTAGATTAGGACAAGTGAAGAATCCCACATCTAGTTGCACTGCGCTGCACAGAGCGTGGGGAGCTGGGCCAGGGAGCCAGGGGGGAGGGACAGCTCAGTGGTTTGAGCATTGGCCTGCTAAGCCCAGGGTTGTGAGTTCAATCCTTGAGGGGGCCATTTAGGGATCTGGGGCAAAAATTGGGGATTGGCCCTGCTTTGAGCAGGGGGTTGGACTAGATGACCTCCTGAGGTCCCTTCCAACCCTGATATTCTATGATTCTATGACCAGGCTGCACTGCACATGGGCTCCTTAGTGACAAGCGCTCAGGAGCTTAGATTTACAACCCCCAAAATAGCACAAATTGAGCACTATGCTGGGGCCGGCACAGACTAGAAGGGGCGAGTGCCCCCTACTGGGTCCTCCCACCCCACTCACTGCAGCCCCTAGCACCCCATAAGCTCCATCCATGCATAGTAAGGGGACTGGCACATGGAATTGCAAGCCCAATAGCAAGGATTTCTGATGACTCTGTAAACTCGGGGCGGGGGAGTGGAGAATTGCTAATATAGTTCCTATTTTTAAGAAATGGAAAAAAACGTGGTCCAGGTATCTCCAGGCCTTTTAATTTGACCTCAGCTGTCTGCCAGGTCTTGGGACAAATTCTGAGAGAGAAAGTAACGAAGGACAAAGGGGTGAACGGTAACTGGGATAAAATACACCCTGGTTTTACAATCGGTAGGTCCTGCCAGGCCAACCTGAGCGGTGTCTCTGCGAAGATAACTGAGGTTTCAGACAAAGGAAACGCAGTAGATCTAATCCAGTGGTTCTCAAACTTTTTGTATTGGTGACCCCTTTCGAACACCCAGCCTCTGAGTGCGACCCCCCCTTAAAAATTAAAAACACATTTTTGATATTTAACACCATGTTAAATACTAAATTTAAACCCTATTGCTTAAAATGAATTGACCTTTACTCACTGCTTTTAAATTAAGACTAAAACACAGCGGGTGGCGGGGCTCGGGGCTGACAACCCTGTGCGTGCTCCCGGCTGATAACCCTCAGCATGGCCGGGCTCCGCCTGAAACCCCATTACAGGGGTCGGGGCTCCCAGCGTCCTGGAGGCCCCAGCTCAGGGCTCACAGCCCCACTCCTGGTTGGGGTCAGGACCTGCAACCCCATGTGGCAGTCGGACTCAGGGATCACAGGCCCGCTCCTGGCCAGGGTTGGGGTCTGGGCTTGCAGCCCTGTGTGGGGGTTGGAGTCGGGGCTCGCAGCCACGATTCCCTGTCGGGGTCGGGGCTCACAGCCCGGCCCAGGGGTCAGGGTCAGGACTCACAGCTGCACACCGGGGTCGTGGCTCACAGCGCGGCGCAGGGGTCGGGGTCGGGACTCACAGCCGCACACTGGGGTCAGGGCTCACAGCCTAGCACAGGGGTCGGGACCCACAGACGTGTGCCTGGGTTGGGGCTCGTAGCCCCGCAGCTCCACACAGGGGTCTGGGCTGACAGCCTGGCGCAGGGGTCAGGGCTCGCAACTTACAGCCGCGCGCTGGGGTTGGGGCTCGTGATCCCCCCACTTAACCGGGTTGTGACCCCCAGTTTGAGAACCAATGATCTAATCCACCTGGCTGTCAGTGAGGCATTTGATACAATTGGGAAATTATTAGTTCAATTGGAGAAGATGGGGTTTAATATGAGAATTGAAAGGTGGTTAAGGAACTGGTGTAAAGGACCTGCAGAAAAGGACCTGGGGTTACAGCAGATGAGAAGCTGGAGATGAGTCAGCAGGGTGCCCGTGTTGCCAAAAAGGCTAACAGCATATTGCTCTGCATTAGTAAGAGCATTGCCCACAGATCGAGGGAAGTGATTATTCCCCTCTATTCAGCACTGGTGAGGGCCTCATCTGGAGTATTGCGTCCAGTTTTGGGCCCCCACTACAGAAAGGATGCGGACAAATTGGAGAGAGTCCAGCAGAGGGCGATGAAAATGAGTAGGGAGCTGGGACACGTGACTTATGGGGAGAGGCTGAGGGAACTGTGGTTATTTTGTCTGCAGAAGAGAAGAGTGAGGGGGGATTTGATAGCTGTCATGGAGTCCCCGGGCGATGCTCTGGAACTGCTCCCCATGAAGCCAGTCAGGACTCTGGGGAAGTCTCCTGTCTGTGAGCAGACTGTCTGCAGGACACAGCTCACACAGCTTCCTGGGTCTGACCTCGGAGCATTCAGCCTCCTCTGCCCCTCCGTGCGCTTCCCACAGCGAGTCCGCTCAGGCGGGGCAGAGGAGGCTGAATGCTCCGAGGTCACCCCAACTTCACAGTCAGACGTGACTCTCAGCCAGCCAGTAAAACAGAGGTTTATTAAACGACAGGAACATGGTCTAAAACAGAGCTTGTAGGTGCAGAGAACAGGACCCCTCAGCTGGGTCCATTTTGAGGGTCAGTGAGCCAGACAACCACGTCTGCCCTTCACTCCATGTCCCAGCCATCCCAAACTGAAACTCCCTCCAGCCCCTCCTCCTCTGGGCTTTGTTCCTTTCCCGGGCCAGGAGGTCACCTGATTCCCTTGTTCTCCAACCCTTTAGCTCTCACCTTGCAGGGGGGAAGGGCCCAGGCCATCAGTGGCCAGGAAACAGGGTGTCGGCCATTCTCTGTGTCCAGACTCCTGCACACACCTGCCCTCTAGGGCTCTGCAGTGATCATACACCCTTCTCCCACCCCCTAGATACTTAAGAACTGCATAGGGGAAACTGAGGCACCCCCACACTATTCAGAGGAAACATTAAGAACAGTCCCACTTCGTCACATCAGCGCCCCCCCAACTTGTCTAGGATTTTATCAGTGGTAGGCATCAGACACGGTGATGGCACTGAACTTCCGATATCCACACAGAACCGGATTGACCCATCCTTCTTGGGGACCAGCACCATGGGAGAGGCCCAGGGGCTGGAGGACGGCTGGATCACCCCTAAAGCCAGCATGTCTCCAACCTCTCTCTCCAGGTCCTGGGCTGTTTTCCGAGTGACCCTGAATGGGGAACACCTGATGGGAAGATTGGCTCCTGTTTCCACCCGGTGAACAGCCAGGTTAGTGAGCCCAGGCCGGCTGGAGAACAGCTGCCGGTGTGAAGGCAGCACCTCTCTGATCTCTGCCTGCTGGGCAGGGGTTAGCTGGTCTGAGGGGAGAATTGATTCCAGAGAGGGGTCAGCCCCCACCTCAGGGAGGAGTCCCACCAGGGGATCCTCTCCCTTCTCCTCCCACTGCCCACACCCAGCCAGCCCCAACTTCTCCCTGTCCCAGTATGGCTTCATCATGTTGACATGGTGCACCCGGTGGCGGTGTGCCCGGATGGATAGTTCCACGACATATTTCACTTCATTTACCTGTCTGATGACCTTGAAGGGGCCGTCCCAGGCAGCTTGCAGCTTGTGCTTCCTCATGGGGATGAGAAGCATCCCCTGGTCCCTGGTAGCCTAGAAGCAGGCACGTGCTGAGCGGTCGTACCAGACCTTCTGCTTCCTCTGTGCCCTGGCTAGGTTTCCCCTGGCCAAGCCCATGAGCTCCACGAGCTTTTCCAGAAAGGTCAGAACATACTCCATCGGGGGAGGCCTTCCCCCCGCACTCGTCCTTCATCAAGTCGAGGGGTCCCCTCACCCTCCTCCTATTTCTGAAAGGGGAAAACCCTGTGGATTCCTGGGGCATTTCCCTGTATGGGAACAGCAGGTGGGGTAAATACTTCTCCCACTCCTGTGGGTGCTGGTCCAGAAAGGTTTTCAGCATCATCTTTAGGGTCCCATTGAACCTGTCCCCCAGCCTGTTGGACTGAGGGTGACACGCCGAGGCCGAGGTGTGTCAGACCCCACACTTCTCCCACAAGCACTGGAGCAGGGCTGACATGAAGTTGGACGTCTGGTCTGTAAGGACCTCCTTGGGGAACCCACTCTGCTGAAAATGGTGAGCAGCGCGTCTGCCACGGTGTCTGCCTCCAGAGAGGACATGGCCACTGCCTCGGGATAGCGAAATCTACCCCCACCAGAATGTATTTCTTCCCCAACTGGGTTGCCCTGCTGAGGGGCCCCACTATGTCCATGGCCACCCTCTAGAAAGGCTCCTCTATGATGGGCAGAGGTCTCAGAGCTGCTTTACACTTCTCCTGGGCCTTCCCCCCCCTCTGGCAGGAGTCCCAGGCCCTGCAATGCTGTTGGACGGCGTCAAAGGCCCCAGGCCAGTAAAAGTGCTGCAGCAGCCTCTGCCTGGTGCGCCAGATGCCCTGAAAGGGGAATATTGTGGGCCAAGTACAACAGTCTGTGGTGGTACCTCTGGGGGAGGACCACCAATTGCCTCCTGGCTTTCCAAGGTTCAGTTGGCCCTGAACCAGCCCATTCCCGGCACAGGAATCCCTTCTCCCACAGGAATCTCTCCCGGCGGTCCTCCCCCGGGGATCCTGCACCACTGTGGCCAGCAAGGGCCCTCAGCTTCTCTAAGGAGCGATCCTCCTGCAGCTCCATCTGGAATTCGACTGCTGGGTTTGAGGGTACAGCCCTGGTTGGTGGTGCCTCAGTTTCCCCACTTTGGGACAGAGGCTCTGGCCCAGCGCTGTCAAGCCCTACCCTCGTGCTTCGGTGTGTCCCCCGACCCCAGCATAGCCCTATCGACTGCGGCCCCCTGGACCCGCGGTGCCCCCTCTCAGTGGGCTTCCACCCAGTTGACACCCCGCGGGTTCTGCTTGGCTGCCATTTCCTCCATCTTCAGGCATTGAGCCACCTTGTGTCCTTTTTGGCCACAGTAATTACATTTCAGGTCCCTCAAGTCCCACGGGGGGTCGGCGTGCCCCAGCCTTCAGGGGCACCTGTGAGTTGGGCTTCCTGGAGTCCCACCCTGGAGAGGTTTCTGTGTGACTCCCCTTCTGAGTCCCTGATGTGGGTCTCCCTCCTGCCCCCTATCTGCTGTTCACAAACTCATCCACTAGTGCCCCTGCACTGCCCAGATCTTTAGGCTTCCGGTCCACTAACCACACCTTAAAGTCTGGAGGGCAGATGTCATACAGCTGCCCCAACCCCACCAGGTTACACACCTCCTCTGCGGTAGTGGCCCCTGTGCCCTTCCCCCACCTACGGAGATATTCCCCCAGCAGATTGGTGACCTCCTTGTAAGTGACACCTGGGGTCTTGCATACACCCCGGAATTGTTTCCTGGACGCCTCGGGGGTCAGTTCAAACTTCAGCAGCAAAGCCTGTTTGAACAGGTCATGGTCCCCCATCTCAATACCATCCATTTGGCTGAATGGCTCTATGGCCTTGGGATCCAGCAGGGGGGTCAGATAGTGTCATAACCATACAGCTAAGGGTAGCCTAGAATTCCTCCTTACCCAGTGTTGGCCCATTCCCAGCTTCTGGCAAACAGAGGCTAGGTACACTTCAGAGCTTGGTTTTGCATCCCTGCTCATCCTGACTAATTCATGAACTTATCTAGTTCCTTTTTAAACCCTGTTATAGTCTTGGCTTTCACAACTTCCTCTGGCAAGGAGTTCCACAGGTTGACTGTGCATTGTGTGAAGAAATACTTCCTTTTGTTTGTTTTAAACCTGTTGCCTATTAATTTCATTTGATGACCTCTAGTTCTTGTGTTATGAGAAGCAGAAACAACACTTCCTTATTTACTTTCACCCCCTTAGTCATCTCTTTTCCAAGCTGAAAAGTCCCAGTCTTCTCTCTTCTTATAAGGAAGCTGTTCCATACCCCTAATAATTTTTGTTGCCCCTTTCTGTATCTTTTCCATTTCCAATATATCTTTTTGAGATGGGGCCACCACATCTGCACACAGTATTCAAGATATGGATGTAGTGTGGATTTATATAGAGGCAATATGATATTAATTCTGCTTATGCTCAAATAAATTGGTTAGTCTCTAAGGTGCCACAAGTCCTCGTTTTCTTTCTGTTAATGTTGCATTTGTTTAATCACTGTACAGTGCCTAGCACAACAGATCTTTGTCCATGACTAGGGCTCCTGGGCACTATGCTAATACAAACAAATAATAACAATGTTGATGCAGAATAGACCTGCGCTCTCCCTCCTGTAGCTGGGCTTGCTCTGCAGAGTTAAGATGAGGAAAATGCAACAAATCCTCTCCCTTCTCATTTTTGTCACGACCGTCACAGCTCTGATTCAAATACACAAACACAGAGCAGGCCAGCTAAGGAGATGCCATTTTTAGCCGGTCACGTTTCAGAGCAAAAGCACATCATGGTACTGAAGTGACAACTTGCCGGCGGGGTAGCAAACATATTTTCTGATGGGCAACCAAATCTGAGATTCAGGTTGACTCTAGACTGTGCAGTCCTTTAAATTCTGTCTTATTTAGAATTATAATCTTGGGGGGAAGGATTTTTTTAGATGACTGATGCATTCAAATTGTGTGAATTGCAGTGAAGACAGGAGAGAATCTAACTCTTTGCGTTTTTTGTTTGTTTGTTTTAACTAAAACATCAGGAACCAAGTTCTTCATACAGATCATGAGCCACAAGGTAGGTGTAAAAGTGTTGACCTCTCAGGCAGGTGGAGGGGCTCAGGATGGAGTATTACTTTAAGTGTGTATAAGAAAAGATAACTGAGCTGCCCAAATACATGGCTTAATTTTTCTTGGGAACTGGTTCTTTGAATCCTCTTAAATGTATTGGGAAAAGAGGAAGTTTCAGACAAAAATCTGTGGATTTTAGCATCTTGGAGGAAACCTTTTCTCTGTGGAGCACAAGAATACATGGTTCCCGGTACCCTACATTATACGTGGGCCCCCAAGAATAAGCTTATATCCTATGCCTGCACAGCGTAGCTGTAAAGTCTACCACTTGCTGTAGTGCAGTTGATCTTTGATACTTAATAGCTGTGATGGATAAATTGAAATGACTTCAAAGTTATTTCCAGTGCCTGGAAGTTGAAGCTAGAAAAATGTAGAATGGAAATAAGATTTATTTTTAACAGTGAGGATAACTAACCACTAGAAAAATTACCAACTGTTGTAGATTCTCCATCAAATTTTCGAAAGACATCCAATTTTGATTTCAAAAGGATCTGCTCTAGGTCAAATGGGAATTAATTCATGGCAGTCCTATGCCTTGTGTTCTACAGAAGGTCAGCCTAGATCAGTAGTTTTCAATTTTTCTTCATTTGAGGACTCCTAAAAATTTTTGAATGGAGGTGCAGCACACCTTTGGAAATCCTAGACATAGTCTGTGGACCCCCAGGGGTCTGCAGGTGACAGGTTAAAAACCACTCCTAGATTATCATAATTGTCTCTTCTGGCCTTAGAAATCTGTGAATCTCCTCATTTTTCGTCTGTAGGGTTGATATTTTTAGGAGGAGAGTGACACTCAGAGACTGGCTCAAAGGGTCCTCCAACAAAGCTTCAGTTCTTTCAGCATCAGTCAAATGGATTTAGAAGCAACTATGGTAAGTGTTTCTTTGCTGGCTTCTAATATTCATGCAGGGAACTGGACTAGATGACCTCTCGAGGTCCCTTACAGTCCTACAATTCTCTGTTTCTATTCATGGTTCCTGCAAAGATACAGTGAGAGACAGCTTAGATCTTTGAAAGTATGAAAGTATCTTAAACTTGGTTAAAGGAGGGAGTGGAGTAACTTTCCGCTATAGGCATTAAGTTTGGTCAATATATGCTTCTGTGTATTAGAGCAGCAGTTCACAACTTCTTTCATTCTGGGACCCAAAACCAGGTGCAGTGGTGGTCTTGCAATTCAAAACCACACAAACTTTAGAGGCAATAAAGGATGATGTGGGTCAATATCACAGCAAGAAACAATACCTAGGTTTTGCAAGGTGGGTGTGAGACTGGCTGGGTAATATGTTGGGTTGGGGACTGGGTGTACTGAGACAAATGCTTCTAGGCAGTGTATTGGGTGCACATACTCTACATCATGCCCCAACCTTTGTGAACCAGGAAGGCTGGAGTGGGGGCGTAACTGCAGCTGTGTGTGGTTCGTATTATTTATTTAGTGTATGCAATCCAGCCAAGCCGCAGCATTCTTATCAGTGATGTTCAAGGCATGAAGACCTCCAGGAAGTTGCCATTTTGCAGTCTTCCACAGTGTGCATCATGGTTTGTGGGTTCCCACATTGACCTAGTGGACTATGTCCCCCAGCTGCAGCATGTCTGTGGTCTGGAGAAATGGATGATCCAACTAGCAGATCAAATTTGCTGTGTGGGGTACAAACTGGTCATAAAGCTACAGTCATGTCTTGTGCAGCCAGGGCCTAAATCAGTTTCCTGGGGATCATCCCAGTGAAGTGACTGTTCTTATTAAGGCCCTGTCCTTGCCATAATTCATAATAGACTTTATTACCAGTGGCTGGCTCCAAAATGCGTTTTGCTCCAGACGCAACATGGTTAATATCCTGTTAGTACTAGGGCTGTCAAGCAATTAAAAAATGTAATCACGCATTTAAAAATAATAGAATACCATTTAAATATTTGTGGATGTTTTCTACATTTTCAAATTTATTTATTTCAATTACAACACAGAATACAAAGTGTACAGTGCTCACTTATATTTATTTTTCATTACAAATATTTATACTGTACAAAAAAACAAAAGAAATAGTGTTTTTCACTTGACCTAATACAAGTAATATAGTGCAATCTCTTTATCATGAAAGTTGAACTCGCAAATATAGAAATATGTACAAAAAAATTGCATTCTCAAACAAAACAATGTAAAACTTTAGAGCCTACAAGTACACTCAGTCTTACTTCTTGTTCAGCCAATTGCTAAGACAAACAAGTTTGTTTACATTTGCAGGAGATAATGTGTCCATGCTGATGATGAGTTCTGCTCAATAATGATCCAAAGCAGTGTGGCCCAACACATGTTCACTGTCATCATCTGAGTTAGATGCCACCAGCAGAAGGTTGATTTTCTCTTTTAGTGGTTTGGATCTGTAGTTTCCACATTGGAGTATTGCTCTTTTAAGACTTCTGAAAGCATGCTCCACACCTCGACCCTCTCAGATTTTGGAAGACACTTCAGATTCTTAAACCTTGGGTCGAGTACTGTAGCTATCTTTAGAAATGTCAGATTGGTACCTTCTTTGTGTTTGGTCAGATCTGCAGGGAAAGTGTTCTTAAAATGAACAACATGTGCTGGGTCATCATCCGCGACTGCTATAACAGGAAATCTGTGGCAGCGTGCGGGTGAAACAGCGCAGGGGGCGCACCGCTCTCCCCCAAGGAGTTCAGTCACACATTATTTAACCCATTATTTTTTTTAACAAGTGTCATCCGCATGGAAGCACGTCCTCTGGAACGGTGGCCGAGGCATGAAGGGGCATACGAAAGTTCAGCATCTCTGGCATGTAAATACCTTGCAATGCCGGCTACAAAAGTGCCATACAAAGGCCTGTTCTCACTTTCAGGTGACATTGTGAATAAGAAGTGGGCAGCATATCTCCCATAAATGTCAACAGACTTGTTTCTCTCAGTGATTGACTGAAGAAGTAGTAGGAGTAAGTAGACTTGTAAGGTCTAAAGTTTTACATTGGTTTGTTTTTGGGTGCAGTTATGTAACAAAAAAATCTATATTTGTAAGTTGCACTTTCACGATAAAGAGATTGCACTTCAGTACTTGTATGAGGTGAATTGAAAAATGCGATTTCTTTTGTTTATCATTTTTACAATGCAAATATTTGCAATAAATAGAATAGAGTGAGCACTGTACCTTTTGTATTCTGTGTTGTAACTGAAATCAATATATTTAAAAATGTAGAAAACATCCCAAAATGTGTAATACACAATAGAATACCAATTGAAATGTAACTGTGCGATTCATTTTTTTAATAATTTTTTTTTGAGTTAATCACGTGAGTTAACTGTGATTAATCGACAGCCCTAATTAGTACCATGGTCAGGTAAGGGTGCTGCCCTCTCCAGAGGCCTAGCCAGGTATATGGTGTTGGTTTGAGGCATTGGGGACTTTTTCCCCCCATAGTAGTTCATGGATGCACGGGCTTGGTGCTCTGGAACCATTGAATGAAGTTCAGGGCTTGTCTATGCTTCCGCTTAAGTTGATGTAACTTATGTCGGTCACGGATATGAAAAAGCCACCCCCCTGAGCTGTCCGCACCAGCGCTAAGTGAGTGGGATACACTCTCATTCTGTCATAGCTTCCACCTTTCGCTGAGGTGGAGTAATTATGCTGACAGGAAAGCGCTCTCTGGTCTTCATAGTGCGTTTACACTACTGCCCTACATTAGCGCAGCTGCAGTGAGTCTGGTGAAGACTAGCCCCCGGACCAGGACCCTCTTGCAGTGTGACGACCCCTTGGGGCACACTCTCACTAGGACAAGCCTCCTGGGCTTCAGCTCCTCCTTGGTCTGACCTCGGAGCTTTCAGCATCCCTGTCTCATGCCATAAGCTCCCTGCAGTGAGCCACCTGAATAGGACACCTGGGGAAACCTTACACGCCCTCCAAAGGGGCCATGCACCCCCAACTTCAGCAGTCAGGAGTGACTCTCAGCCAGCGGTGTAAAACAGAAGGGTTTATTAGTCGTCTGGAACACAGCATAGAGCAGAATCTTGTTAGCACAGAAAGCAGGAAGTTACAGCAAAGTTCATCTTGAGGAGACCCAGAGGCATGTGTGTCTCCTCCTGAGTCCCAAACCAGGAGTCTGACCAGCCTCCAGCAGCCCACCTACAGTCACACCCAGTTGCCCCTCCTCCATCCTGTATGCTGGTCCCCAGGCAAACCAGTCACCTGGCCTCCACCTCCCTTTGTTCTCCAATTCCTCCAACTGGCTCTTGCAGAGGATGGGCCCCGGCAATCAGTTGCCAAGATACATCTATTGTCTGGGCCCAGGGAGCTAGACGGCACTTGCACCTTCCCTCTCGGGGTATCTGCAAAGGTCACACACCCTTATCCCACCACCTAGATACTTGTGCAACGCATAGGGAAAACTGAGGCGCGCACAGTATTCATACAAACACTAGAACACTTTCCACTTCGTCACAAGTAGCCATTTGTCCTAAGTACCTGTGTCAGTCTTTCTCAATGGCCTGTCCCTCAGATCCCCCTGACACTGTTTAGAAAGGCTGCAAGCTTTGGATTCACCAAGGGCAAGTGATGCCTGACTTGTGGGAGGCAGTGACCATGAGTTGGTTGAGTTCAGGATCCTGACGCAGGGAAGAAAGGTAAGCAGCAGGATACGGACCCTGGACTTCAGGAAAGCAGACTTCGACTCCCTCAGGGAACGGATGGGTAGGATCCCCTGGGGGACTATCATGAAGGGGAAGGGAGTCCAGGAGAGCTGGCTGTATTTCAAGGAATCCCTGTTGAGGTTACAGGGACAAACCCTCCCGATGAGTCGAAAGAATAGTAAACATGGCAAGCGACCAGCTTGGCTTAATGGTGAAATCCTAGCGGATCTTAAACATAAAAAAGAAGCTTACAAGAAGTGGAAGGTTGGACATATGACCAGGGAAGAGTATAAAAATATTGCTCGGGCATGTAGGAAAGATATAAGGAGGGCCAAATCGCACCTGGAGCTGCAGCTAGCAAGAGATGTCAAGAGTAACAAGAAGGGTTTCTTCAGGTATGTTGGCAACAAGAAGAAAGCCAAGGAAAGTGTGGGCCCCTTACTGAATGAGGGAGGCAACCTAGTGACAGAGGATGTGGAAAAAGCTAATGTACTCAATGCTTTTTTTGCCTCTGTTTTCACTAACAAGGTCAGCTCCCAGACTGCTGCGCTGGGCATCACAGAATGGGGAAGAGATGGCCAGCCCTCTGTGGAGATAGAGGTGGTTAGGGACTATTTAGAAAAGCTGGACGTGCACAAGTCCATGGGGCCGGACGAGTTACATCCGAGAGTGCTGAAGGAATTGGCGGCTGTGATTGCAGAACCCTTGGCCATTATCTTTGAAAACTCGTGGCGAACGGGGGAAGTCCCGGATGACTGGAAAAAGGCTAATGTAGTGCCAATCTTTAAAAAAGGGAAGAAGGAGGATCCTGGGAACTACAGGCCAGTCAGCCTCACCTCAGTCCCTGGAAAAATCATGGAGCAGGTCCTCAAAGAATCAATCCTGAAGCACTTACATGAGAGGAAAGTGATCAGGAACAGTCAGCATGGATTCACCAAGGGAAGGTCATGCCTGACTAATCTAATCGCCTTTTATGATGAGATTACTGGTTCTGTGGATGAAGGGAAAGCAGTGGATGTATTGTTTCTTGACTTTAGCAAAGCTTTTGACACGGTCTCCCACAGTATTCTTGTCAGCAAGTTAAGGAAGTATGGGCTGGATGAATGCACTATAAGGTGGGTAGAAAGCTGGCTAGATTGTCGGGCTCAACGGGTAGTGATCAATGGCTCCATGTCTAGTTGGCAGCCGGTGTCAAGTGGAGTGCCCCAGGGGTCGGTCCTGGGGCCGGTTTTGTTCAATATCTTCATAAATGATCTGGAGGATGGTGTGGATTGCACTCTCAGCAAATTTGCAGATGATACTAAACTGGGAGGAGTGGTAGATACGCTGGAGGGGAGGGATAGGATACAGAAGGACCTAGACCAATTGGAGGATTGGGCCAAAAGAAATCTGATGAGGTTCAATAAGGATAAGTGCAGGGTCCTGCACTTAGGATGGAAGAATCCAATGCACCGCTACAGACTAGGGACCGAATGGCTAGGCAGCAGTTCTGCGGAAAAGGACCTAGGGGTGACAGTGGACGAGAAGCTGGATATGAGTCAAGAGTGTGCCCTTGTTGCCAAGAAGGCCAATGGCATTTTGGGATGTATAAGTAGGGGCATAGCGAGCAGATCGAGGGATGTGATCGTTCCCCTCTATTCGACACTGGTGAGGCCTCATCTGGAGTACTGTGTCCAGTTTTGGGCCCCACACTACAAGAAGGATGTGGATAAATTGGAGAGAGTCCAGCGAAGGGCAACAAAAATGATTAGGGGTCTAGAGCACATGACTTATGAGGAGAGGCTGAGGGAGCTGGGATTGTTTAGTCTGCAGAAGAGAAGAATGAGGGGGGATTTGATAGCTGCTTTCAACTACCTGAAAGGGGGTTCCAAAGAGGATGGCTCTAGACTGTTCTCAATGGTAGCAGATGACAGAACGAGGAGTAATGGTCTCAAGTTGCAATGGGGGAGGTTTAGATTGGATATTAGGAAAAACTTTTTCACTAAGAGGGTGGTGAAACACTGGAATGCGTTACCTAGGGAGGTGGTAGAATCTCCTTCCTTAGAGGTTTTTAAGGTCAGGCTTGACAAAGCCCTGGCTGGGATGATTTAACTGGGAATTGGTCCTGCTTCGAGCAGGGGGTTGGACTAGATGACCTTCTGGGGTCCCTTCCAACCCTGATATTCTATGATTCTGACCAACCTGATTGCCTTCCAAGATGAGATAACTGGCTCTGTGGATATGGGGAAAGCAGTGCATGTGATATATCTTGACTTTAGCAAAGCTTTTGATACGGTCTCCCACAGTATTCTTGCCAGCAAGTTAAAGTAGTATGGATTGGATGAATGGACTATAAGGTGGATAGAAAACTGGCTAGATTGTCGGGCTCAACGGGTAGTGATCAATGTCTCCAAGTCTAGTTAGCAGCTGGTATCAAGCAGAGTGCCCCAGGGGTCAGTCCTGGGGCTGGTTTTGTTCAATATCTTTATTAATGATCTGGATGATGGGATTAATTGCACCCTCAGCAAGTTTGCAGATGACACTAAACTGGGGGGAGAAGTAGATACACTGGAGGGTAGGGAAGGGTCCAGAGTGACCTAGACAAATTGGAGGATTGGGCCAAAAGAAATCTGATAAGGTTCAACAAGGACAAGTGCAGAGTTCTGCACTTAGGAAGGAAGGAAGGAAATCCCATGCACTGCTACAGACTGGGGACCGACTGGCTAAGCAGCAGTTCTGCAGAAAAGGACCTGGGGATTACAGTGGATGAGAAGCTGGATATGAGTCAGCAGTGTGGCCTTGTTGCCAAGAAGGCCAATGGTATATTGGGCTGTATTAGTAGGAGCATTGCCAGCAGATCGAGGGAAGTGGTTATTCCCCTCCATTTGGCACTGGTGAGGCCACACCTGGAGTGTTGCATCCAGTTTTGGTCCCCCCACTACAGAAAGGATGTGGACAAATTGGAGGGAGTCCAGCGGAGGGCAACGAAAATTATTAAGGAGCTGGGGCACATGACTTATGAGGAGAGGCTGAGGGAACTGGGGTTATTTAATCTGCAGAAGAGAAGAGTGAGGGGGAATTTGATAGCAGCCTTTAACTACCTGAAAGGGGGTTCCAAAGAGGATGGAGCTAGGCTGTTTTCAGTGGTGGCAGATGACAGAACAAGAAGCAATGGTCTCAAGTTGCAGTGGGGGAGGTCTAGGTTGGATATTAGGAAACCACTATTTCACAAGGAGGGTGGTGAAACACTGGAATGGGTTACCTAGGGAGATGGTGGAAACTCCATCCTTAGAGGTTATTAAGTCCCGGCTTGACAGAGCCTTGGCTTGGATGATTTAGTTGGTGTTGGTCTTGCTTTGAGCAGGGGGTTGGACTAGATGACCTCCTGAGGTCCCTTCCAACCCTGATATTCTATGATTCTAAGCTGGTCCCTGGTATCAAAAAGGTTGAAAAACACTGATTTATGTAATCAATCTGGCCCATCCTCCTTACTTCCAGCTATCTAGAAAACCTCCCACAGTCCGTTGGCCCATGTTCCTTTCTGTGCATGCCCTCTGTACACTGATACAAATGCGGATAAATAGCATGGAAGGTGTGAGGGGAGACACATTTGTGATGGCAAGAAAGCTGCTGCACGGACACAAACTGAATCCTGAAGAAGAGGTCTATGTATGCTTGAAAGCTTGTGTGTCTCACTGTCAGAAGTTGGTCCTCCCCTACCTTGTCCCTTCTGTGTAACTGTTAAGTGATTAAGGTGACTCATGCCTGTCTCTGGGTCATAGTATGGACTAAGAGGGAACATTTTCAAAAAGTGCCTGTGACTTAGGCCCTCACTATGTTCAGTGAGCGTTGGGCTCTTAAGCACCTGCCAACCTCTGCACTTTACAGGGCCAAGTGCACTGTAGTGCAAATTGCATCCTTAACTCCAGACATGTTTGTTTGAGTCTGATATTTTTCTTAATCCAGCAGAGATGGCCTTTGTGGGATTCATACACGGTTCATGCGTTTGGCAACATTCAGGGCACACCCAGAGTGTTGTGCTGGAGCTGTGCACACACAGCTCCTCTCAAGGGCATGAACCTTGGAATCTCGCCCAGATGACATGAACCGTGGGAAGCCTCCCAGGACTGGGCTCAAGGCCCGAGAGCAAGGAATGCGGTAGATAGAAATTGGTAAATAAGAATGTTAAACAAAGCCAGTGTATTCCTTTTATCGGTTGGAGAATGTAATGCGCGGGGGGAGAGAAAGAATAAAGGGGAAGGTGGAAAGCTGACAGGCAGAAGTCCGTTGGCAGACCAGCTCGCTTGCTTGCTAAAAGCTCTGTGCTGTCTTGTATTTGAACCGCCACAGGCCTTGGAGTATGAAGGTAAATGCAAAAGGATTTACTTCAGAATGCCGTGCTTCTGCCAATCCTTAGCATGTCACTACTGTACAACTAGTTAATTTGGTAGCTTCAAGGGTTTTTATAGTAATGTTTATTTCCAGCTCACTGTTCTGCATAAGTATAGTCATTAATATGTACTGGCCACTCTGCACTACTGATTGCGCTTTCCTCATTTTTAATTGAATATTCCACTCACCCAAAATCCGAAGTGAATTTGGTTGGGTACGCACAATGAGTGCCAACTTAGCAGTTTAGCATTTTTGTCTCGGCTATTAAAAATTGATGGCTTAACCCCGTTAGAGGGCTGCTCCAGTACCTAGTATGTTTCCACTCTTGTTAATTGTGTTGATGATGAACTTAGATCTTGTTTTACAGAATGTTTTCTTTTGTCTTTTTATTCCTTCTCTTCCAGTTGATGCTTTGGATCCAGAGAGGTTAATACAATGTCCCTATGATAACTGTCATCGAATCAGGGCCTGTCGGTTTCCCTATCATCTTATAAAGTGCAGGAAGGTAGGATGGGATGTTAAGGTCTCTAATGCACTTGGGAAATCATATTTTTGTAAATGCTAATGCATGGTGAGCTCGGTATGCTGTGCTGCCTTTTGCTAGAAGGATGCATTCACTTGCTATTAGGCTGGAAGAAGCCGTCTTTATTTCATATTTATATCGCTCATCCATTTACCACTTCGTAAAAGCATCCAGTTCATATTTAGTAATGCCCTTCGGATCAGTGCATTTACCCTGAAGAAAGGCGAAACAGGTTCTTCAGAATACCTAGCTCAGTGATGGGATCCTATTCTCTTCCAACAGTTCACTCATGGGACCAGGGTATTTACTTCCCACTTCAGGCCATGGAGCAAATGCAGCCAGTGTTATATGGATGCCTTCTGGCTGGCCAAAGCAGAAGTGATCTGATGTTGCAGTTAATTCTTTACTTTGCAATCAGAGCAGGAGAGCTGCTAAGCCATCTTTTTTTTATATTGCTAATAACTCTATTCAGTGTACATCTGTCTGAAATTCCCTCTTCTCAGTCTTCTATCCTGGGCGAGAATGCTGTATATTTAAGAGGAGAATCTGCTCCTTTCTTTTGTCCTCTCAGTCTAGTATCTTATTTTAAGCTCTCCAGTGCTAGTGTATATTAGTTGTACTGGTATAAGCGCACTTATACCGGTATAACTGCATCCACGTGTAAAGATGATGTCCTGGTCTGATTGTATTGGTTAGGAATCACGCCCCTAGCCAACATAGCTCTAGTAATATAAAAGCCATGCAGAGCAAGCCTGAGCAGTGGGTTCTTCCTCTTTGTATTCTTGCTCTTTTCTAAGGGTAAAGGCTCTTCATTCAGTGGGGGCCAGTAGTGCTCTTCTATGTCCACACTAGTTTACCTATCCTGGCAAAATGCTCCCAATATAGATGTGGCCTCAGCTGGAACATTGAGTAACTTCCCTCCTGTTTCAGAAGGGTTAAATTAACTGCAAAGACTTAAGCTCTAGCGCAGGCAGAGACTTATCATAGAATATCAGGGTTGGAAGGGACCTCAGGAGGTCATCTAGTCCAACCCCCTGCTCAAAGCAGGACCAATCCCCAATTAAATCATCCCAGCCAGGGCTTTGTCAAGCCTGACCTTAAAAACTTCTAAGGAAGGAGATTCTACCACCTCCCTAGATAACCCATTCCAGTGCTTCACCACCCTCCTAGTGAAAAATTTTTTCTTAATATCCAACCTAAACCTCCCCCACTGCAACTTGAGACCATTACTCCTTGTTCTGTCATCAGCTACCACTGAGAATAGTCTAGAGCCATCCTCTTTGGAACCCCCTTTCAGGTAGTTGAAAGCAGCTATCAAATCCCCCCCTCCTTCTTCTCTTCCGCAGACTAAACAATCCCTGTTCCCTCAGTTTCTCCTCATAAGTCATGTGTTCCAGTCCCCTAATCATTCTTGTTGCCCTCCGCTGGACGTTTTCCAATTTTTTCACATCCTTCTTGTAGAGTGGGGCCCAAAACTGGACACAGTACTCCAGATGAGGCCTCACCAATGTCGAGTAGAGGGGAATGATCACGTCCCTCGATCTGCTGGCAATGCCCCTACTTATACATCCCAAAATGCCATTGGCCTTCTTGGCAACAAGGGCACACTCTTGACTCATATCCAGCTTCTCGTCCACTGTAACCCCTAGGTCCTTTTCTGCAGAACTGCTGCCGAGCCTTTCGGTCCCTAGTCTGCAGCGGTGCATGGGATTCTTCCCTCCAAAGTGCAGGACTCTGCACTTGTCCTTGTTAAAGCTCATCGGATTTCTTTTGGCACAATCCTCCAACTTGTCTAGGTCCCTCTGTATCCTATCCCTACCCTCCAGCCTATCTACTTCTCCTCCCAGTTTAGTGTCATCTGCAAACTTGCTGAGGGTGCAATCCACGCCATCCTCCAGATCATTAATGAAGATACTGAACAAAACCAGCCCCAGGACCGACCCTTGGGGCACTCCACTTGATACTGGCTGCCAACTAGACATGGAGCCATTGATCACTACCCACTGAGCCCGACAATCTAACCAGCTTTCTATCCACCTTATAGTTCACTCATCCAGCCCATACTTCTTTAACTTGCTGGCAAGAATACTGTGGGAGACCATGTCAAAAGCTTTGCTAAAGTCAAGGAATAACACATCCACTGCTTTCCCCTCATCCACAGAGCCAGTTATCTCATCATAGAAGGCAATTAGTTTAGTCAGGCATGACTTGCCCTTGGTGAATCCATGCTGACTGTTCCTGATCACTTTCCTCTTGTAAGCAGAATCGGGATGAGCTCTACCCTGACATCTGGTGGTGAGGTGTGGCAAGTTGTGGAAAAGAACTTCAGGGGCCGATCTCATTTGCATAGGCACACCCAGCCCGCCTAGAATGAGGCCATAGCTGCCCAAATGGTCACTTTGGCTGCTGTGGGATCCCCATTGTCTCTGTTATTGGGGCAGGAAGAATAAATTGTTATTATCCTGATTATGGGAATCAAGGACAATGGAACTGTACTTGGCCTTTTGTTACGATGGAGCGACTCGCCATCAACTAAGTAGCACTCGCTAGGCAAGGGACATGGGTTCCAAAACTCTGTGAAGGGAGAGAGGCTGGGGACAGGTATTAATACCTGGTGGTATGGCAGTCCCCCACCCCCTTTCATGAGGGCCTTACATGCTAATTGCACTTCTTCCTCTTTCCACTATAATTTTGATTCCATTAGGAGTCTAGTTACAGGCTGCTGAGCTGAATTCACTTTGGGCTAATGGTGCACCCACACTGAGGCTCCCCTACTACAAGCTGAAATCATGAAAGAGCTAAACTTACTAAGAGCTGAAATCACTGAGTGTTGTGTTAAGTAGCGGGGGAGCCTGAAGATATATGGTAGAGCAGTTTGCGGGATGGCGAGCAGAGCAGTTTGTTGGATACCTAGAGCAACTTATGGGGCGGCTGGCAAAGCAGAGCCCCATGGAGAGGTGGGGCCATCAGCTTTGGACCACGTAAGGTGCCCCTTAACCCCAATCTCCACCCAGGTTGGGAGGTAAAACTCTGCAGGTAAACTTTTGAACTCTGGGGCTGCCCTGACCAGGGACAGAGACTTTTCGGTTGTTGGACTTTTGGGACTTTGGGTGATTTTGGGTTGCTGGACTCAAGAACCAAATGGAAAGGACATGGCCCAATTTGCTTGGGGTGGGTTTTTTGCTCATGGGTTATATTATGAATCCTGTTGGTGGTGTTTCCCCAACATAATGCCACATTGTTTCTCTCTGTTACTGAAAGGTTTTTTGCTACACTCAGACTCTGTGCTTGCGAGAGGGGAAGTATTGCCTTGTGGAGGCGCCCAGCGGGGGTGGTATATATTTGTCCCAGGTCACTGGGTGGGGGCTTGAGCCGGTTTTCCATTGTGTTATTGGAATGGATCCCCTAGATACTGAACCCGGCCCTTGTTGCTGCCAACTCTGACAGGCAGAAAGGTTACACTTATGTTCTTAAGATACAAAGGCTGACTTTAGAGAACTGGCCTGGAGAGCAGGCCCCCGCTGCCCCAGCGGCAGAGCCCTTACCCCACCCGCAGAGTTCATTCTCCACATCACAGCGTAGAGACCCACCTTGTGGGACTCAAACAGCTGCACCGATTTGGCTCAAACATTAGAAGAAAACCACTCGCCACCTTCAGGCGAACGCCAGGTGGCAAAGCTCCAGGCCCAAGGTGACAGCATGAAGCAGAGTTCAAATCAGAGTCCTGGTGTTACCGTAACACCGGCATGGCAGTCAGTGGCAGGCTGCCAAAGCTCAGGCTCCAGGCCCAGCCCTGCCCTCACCCTGTAGCCCCCTTATCGGCCAGGGAGAGGCTACAGATAACGAGGGTGAGGGATCAATGAAGAGCAGCCGCCCTCTATCCCACACAGGCTCACAGACGAGCCCATGATGCTGTTAACAGCCACCCAAGGGACAAAGGGTGTTGGATCAATGGGCCCCAGATTCCTGCCAGGGCAGCCATCTCCTCTCACCCCAAAGCTCTGGCACAGAAGGAAAGGCTGCCTGGGAGAATCCCTTGGCAGGGAGCTTTGCTCAGGACGCAAGGGTCCCTCTGCTGGCTCTCATGCAGGGTGCCCACTGAGGCATGGGGCAGAAGCAGTCAGGTTAATTCAGCTCTTGATTGCCTTTGCACTGCAGCAGCAGCCTCTGAAGACTGATCAGCAAGCAAGGCCATGCCCTGATAAGAGGGCTGGACAGACAGATGCTGTGTGGAAAGGCCAAGCAAAGTGCCCGTGGCCTTCCCCACCCCACCAGCCCAGCCTTCCCTGCCCGGCATCTGCCAATCCCAGCCTAGCCTTTGCCCCTTCTAGCCCACCGCCCATGCCCCCCATGTCCCAGCCCCCCAATTTTTCCCACCCAGCACCTGCTTCCCCCAACCCAGCCTCCCGCAACCAACACCCCCTCAACTTCCCACCCAGTGTCTGCCAGCACCTGCTGCTGCCACCGCCCCACCCCCTTCCCCACAAGCCTTCCCTGCCACCCTCAGCCAGCCTTCCCTCCCCCGGCCCAGTCAGTCTTCCCCACTTGCCATCTCACTCTCTCCAGCCTGCCCTGCCCCACCCAGCATCCCACCCCCCAACCCACCCTTTCCCACCCAGTGGCTCAGCTAAGCCTTGCAGCTCCCCTCATTAACAGTGGCAGCTACTTCAGAGGAGATCTCTGTGCTGGTTGTTGCTAGCGTACTTTGGAGCTAATAGGCACACAGAGCCCACCATCTATGCAGCGTCACCAGTTTCAGAGCTCAGAAGTGAGGCCCCCAAAATCATGGGATTACAAAACTGATCAGTTTGGGTTCTTTATTCATCCCTCCTTGGAGCTGCTGGACTGTGCTCCCCAGCCATGAGCGCTAGACACTGACTTCATTGGCTAGGCAAAACCTGGAATTCTCACAAATTCACATGACTCCAGGAGCTGGGACTTTAAGAAAGCCACCAGTTCTCCTGAGAGTCAGTGACCTTGGCTGTGCTCAGGGGAGGCTCAGCTCTGTTCCCAGGTGCCCAGCTGTGCCCTGCTTGGGAGCACTCTGTCACAAGTGTGATATTGGGGAGAAAGGAGCACACAAGGGGCATGGCCCATGCCTGAGAGACAGTTGGACACATTTCCATGTGCAGCATCAGGTTTAAAACCTACCAGAGTATAATAAAGTGGGAATTTTCTGTAATATTTTTAATTAATTCTATGCATGCCTCAGTTTCCCTCTGCACTTCACACTGTTACCCAATGGGTCTGGAGGGTTAAAATGCCCATGGGGCAAAGCAGGAGACATGAGGTTCCTGGACTTTCAGAAAGCCTTTGACAAAGAGCCTTTGGTGGGGGTCCTAAGCAAAGTAAGCAGTCACGGGATAAGAGGGAAAGTCCTCTCATGGATCAGTAACTTAAAAGACAGGAAGCAAAGGATAGGAATAAATGGTCAATATTCAGCATGGAGAGAGGTAAACAGTGGTGTCCCCCAGGGATCTGTACGGGGACTAGTGATGTTCAACATATTCATAAATGATCTGGAAAAGGGGGTAAATGGTGATGTGGCAAAAAGTGCAAATGATAGAAACTTACTCAAGACAGATAAGTCCAAAGCAGCCCGTGAAGAATTACAAAGGAACCTCAGACAACTGGGTGACTGGGCAACAAAATGGCAGATGAATTTCCATGTTGGTAAGTGCAAAGTAATGCTCACTGGAAAACATAATCCCAACAATACATAGAAAATGAGGGGGGTTTATCATATCATTGATGAGCTGTTACCACTCAAGAAAGATCCTGGGGTCACTGTGGATAGTTCTCTGAAAGCATCTGCTCAGTGTGCAGCAGCAGTCAAAAAACTGAACAGAATGTTAGCAACCATTAGGAAAGGGATAGATAATGAGACAGAAGATGCCATAGTGTTTCTATATAAATTCATCGTTTGCCCACAAGTTGTATACTATGCACAGATGATTGACCCATCTCAAAAAAGGTATCTTAGAGTTGGAAAGGGTACCGAGAAGGGCAAGAAAAATGATGAAGGGGGTAGAACAGCTTCCAGTAGGAGGGGAAATTAAAAAGACTGGGACTTTTCACAAGCTTGGAAACATCGACAACGACGGGAGGTCTATAAAATCACGAGTGGTGTGAAAAAAATGAAGAAGGAAATGTTCGTTCTCTCTTCACATGTCAGAAGAACCAGGGGGTCACCCAATGAAATTTATCGGCAGCGGGTTAAAACTACCATAAGGAAGGTTTCAGAGTAACAGCCGTGTTAGTCTGTATTCGTAAAAAGAAAAAAGAAAAGGAGTACTTGTGGCACCTTAGAAACTAACCAGTTTATTTGAGCATGAGCTTTCGTGAGCTACAGCTCACTTCATCGGATGCATAGCATATCGTGGAAACTGCAGAAGACATTATATACACACAGAGACCATGAAACAAAACTTCCTCCCACCCCACTGTCCTGCTCGTAACAGCTTATCTAAAGTGATCATCAAGTAGGGCCATTTCCAGCACAAATCCAGGTTTTCTCACCCTTCCGCCCCCCCCACACACACATACACACATACAAACTCACTCTCCTGCTGGTAATAGCCCATCCCTCTTTGAAACCTCTCTTTATAATGCGCATGATAATCAAGGTGGGTCATTTCCAGCACTAATCCAGGTTTTCTCACCCCCCCCCACACCCCCCCCTCCAAAAACCACACACACAAACTCACTCTCCTGCTGGCAATAGCTCATCTTACAATGTGCACAGCAATAATCCAAGTTTAACCAGAACGTCTTGGGGGGGGTTTGTAGGAAAAAAACAAGGGGAGATAGGCTACCTTGCATAATGACTTAGCCACTCCCAGTCTCTATTCAAGCCCAAATTAATAGTATCCAATTTGCAAATGAATTCCAATTCAGCAGTTTCTCTCTGGAGTCTGGATTTGAAGTTTTTTTGCTTTAAGATAGCGACCCTCATGTCTGTGATTGCGTGACCAGAGAGATTGAAGTGTTCTCCGACTGGTTTATGAATGTTATAATTCTTAACATCTGATTTGTGTCCATTTATTCTTTTATGTAGAGACTGTCCAGTTTGACCAATGTACATGGCAGAGGGACATTGCTGGCACATGATGGCATATATCACATTGGTGGATGTGCAGGTGAACGAGCCTCTGATAGTGTGGCTGATGTTGTTAGGCCCTGTGATGGTGTCCCCTGAATAGATATGTGGGCACAGTTGGCAACGGGCTTTGTTGCAAGGATAGGTTCCTGGGTTAGTGGTTCTGTTGTGTGGTATGTGGTTGTTGGTGAGTATTCGCTTCAGGTTGGGGGGCTGTCTGTAGGCAAGGACTGGCCTTTCTCCCAAGATTTGTGAGAGTGTTGGGTCATCCTTCAGGATATTGCCAGCAGGAGAGTGAGTTTGTGTGTGTGGTTTTTGGAGGGGGGTGTGTGTGTGTGGGGGTGAGAAAACCTGGATTAGTGCTGGAAATGACCCACCTTGATTATCATGCGCATTATAAAGAGAGGTTTCAAAGAGGGATGGGCTATTACCAGCAGGAGAGTGAGTTTGTATGTGTGTGTGTGGGGGGGGGAAGGGTGAGAAAACCTGGATTTGTGCTGGAAATGGCCCTACTTGATGATCACTTTAGATAAGCTGTTACGAGCAGGACAGTGGGGTGGGAGGAAGTTTTGTTTCATGGTCTCTGTGTGTATATAATGTCTTCTGCAGTTTCCACGATATGCTATGCATCCGATGAAGTGAGCTGTAGCTCACGAAAGCTCATGCTCAAATAAACTGGTTAGTCTCTAAGGTGCCACAAGTACTCCTTTTCTTTTTTCTTTTTACCATAAGGAAGTACTTCTTCACACAGTGCACAGACAAGCTGTTGAACTCATTGGCAGGGGATGTTGTGAAGGCCAGAAATACAGCTGGGTTCAAAAAGAATGAGAGAAGTTCCTGGAGGACAGGTCCATCCATGACTATTAGGCAAGATGGTCAGGGATGCAACCCCATGCTCTGGGTGTCCCTAAACCACCGAACGCCAGAACCTGGGGCTGGATGATGGGGACGGATCACTCAAAATTGCCTTCTTCTGGTCATTCTCTCTGAAGCGTCTGGCACTGGCCACTGTTGTAGGGGCACTGGCACCATTTTTATAGTGGAGGTGCTCAAAGCCACTGAACAAAACTAAATGCACTATATGAGGGAAACCACTTCAAGCAAGAGGGTTCTGCCACACCCCCAGCACTCCTAGTTCCAGCACCTTGGCACTGCTGGAAGACAGGATACGGGCTGGATGGACCTTTGGTCCGACCCTGTATGGCCGTTCTTAAGAGGTGTTGGGTCACGCTGTCTGAAGTTGAATGAATGGGTCATTAAGGACTGGTTGAAACTGACCCAGGTCAGTGGAGGATCTGAAAAGACAAGGGGAGCCCCAAAAACCAGGGCAGTCACACCTAGCAACCGAGGAGGAGATTTCCCCCACCTCTCTGCAGGGCCCCCAGCCAGCAGTTTTATAGCCCCTCAGCCCAAGTCAGCTGACCCAGGCCAGCTGTGGGTTTCACTGCAGTGTAGACATAGCCCCCTCCCCACCCACCCACCCACTCTCCCTGCCCGCTCCCAGAGCTCAGTGCAGAGTCTAACAAGTGCAGCACACCCACCCTCCTGAACCTGCTGCTGTCTAGGGCCACAGGAACTGCCAGGTGGAATCAAAGCCAGGGTCCCTCTTGCCCAGCAGCTGGTGCGAGCCCCACACTGATGGCATCTCTTCAATCATGGCCTGGCCTGGAGCTGCAGGGTCAAGGTCTTTGTTCACATTAGGGGCTGTGTCCACACACAACACATTAGCTGAGAAGGGCAATGCGAAAAAGAGACTCCAAGTGGGGAGCAGCGACCTGTGAGGAGAACTGCTCAGGGAGTGACCTCACCCCTGCACAGGATGGCAGTGCCCGGTGGGAGGCAGTGAGGTGTCAACTTGCTCCTGTGCACAAGGTTTGTGCCTTCGGCTGCAAGCTAGATGCAAAGGAGGATGCTCCAGAAGGCCAACAACCTTAGTGAGAGCTGGTGCCGGGCAAAGGAGGGAACTCAACACCCCAATGAAGCAGCCCCCACGCTGGGCAGATCAGCCACAAGACAACTGTGAGATGGACGCTGACTGCACCCCCAGAGGGGCTGACAGCATTGCATGCCGCTGTTCAGACAGAAGGGGGAGTTGGCCACAGACAGGCTTCTGAAGGCAGGAGATCTGCCACCCTCCTTAGCTGGAGTTGGGGGCCCAGGCTGGCATTCCCAGAAGCACTGGTATCCGGCTTGGCATTCATTCTGCCATTTTATCTTTTCAATTCGTTGCCAAGTACACTTTGCCCTGGTGACTGGCCCCAGCAGGACAGGCACTGCCAGATGCTCCCCATCAGGAACCAGCATCTGCCCTTACAGCAGCAGCAGGAGCAGGAAATGCAGCTGCAGCAGGGTCTAAAGGCAGGGCTCCTGCTGAGAGCTGCCGCAGGGCGTCTGGCTTGGGAAGTGCCAGGCATGTCTCTCGCATAGCAAAGGAGGCAGCGTGTCCACACCAGCTGTGAGCAGCAGCCCGAATACCCAGGCTATGCTCTCACCTGGCTGTCAGTGCATCCGCATTGCTGCACATGCACTAGGACACAGGGGGCCTGGCACAGCCAAGCTGGGCTCCTCACACACAGCCGCCCCTAGGTTAGCTCTGCGGGCTGCACGAGTGCCCGTTCCCTAGCACGTTTCCTGGCCCTGGACCCACAGCAGAGCTAGGCAGCAGCACTCTTGTGATGCTGGCACTCAGGCAGCTCGCCAGTATGGTGGGCACCCTTTATTAATACTTGGCCTTTCATCAGAGACACCACGCCCACCACAAACCAGCTACTCAGCCCCAGTGCCCCTACTGGGGGGATGACTGGCCCCATGTGACAGAGGGGAGCAACTCAGCTGAGGTGGCCCGGGAGTCAGTTGGTGCTGCAGAGCCTGTCTCCTGGGCACTGTCAGCTTAGATGAGGGTTTTCATCGCATCACACACCCGTCACTCGCCCAGCCCTTGCAGAGTGCAGAACTGGCTGCAACTCTGCCAGACCTGGCCCAAAGCAACATGCTCAAGGGGGAGAGTTAGCAGTGGACACAGGGGAGCAGCCTCTCGACTCTCACCTCTCAGGCTCTGGCCTTCAATCCCCTTCTGCCCCACCATTACTCAGGGTAACAGATTCCTCCCAGGCTCAGGGAATCCTGGCCTTTCATGCACGTTGCCCGTACAAAGGCAGATGAACAGCCCGGCCTTCACTGGAACCATGTAGGTCAAACCAGATAAGACACCGGGGGTTGTGGAGCACCATCTCCCCTGGTGGGCAGGGGACCAGGACTCCAGCTTTTCATGCTCAGCTCTGCCACCAACTCCCTCTGTGACTTTGGGAGAGTCATTTGACCTCTCTGTGCCTCAGTTTCACAGTCTACAAAACACGCCTAATAAAACCCGGGGAAGCGTGCTTTATGGGTCAGGTCCCAGGCAGGAGAGGGGAGAGCCGCATTGAGAAGGCCAGAGGTTGTCGTTCTCTGCAGCAGAATCACGGGGCACAGCAGGGGCTTAGCGCTCTCCTCGGTCTACAGGACTCAGACCGGGGGTCATGCTGGCGTGTCTGAGAGCTGACGATGATCAGGAGCCACATGGCTCAGAGAAGCACAGAGATCTCATGGACCAGTTTCCAACTGGCCAGGCTGCGCCTTCACTCTCAGAGCCATGAGCCAGGCCCACTGTGTCACTAAGGCAGGGGTGGGCAAACTTTTTGGCCCGAGGGCCACATGGGGTTGTAAAACGGTATGGAGGGCTGGGTAGGGAAGACTGGGCCTCCCCAAATAGCATGGCCCCCCACCCCTATCCACCCCCTCCCACTTCCCCCCCCCGACTGCCCCCCTCAGAATCCCCGACCCATCCAACCCCCTGCTCCCTGTCCCCTGACCGCCCCCTCCGGAGACCCCCCCACCCTAACTGCCCCTGGGACCCCAACCCCTACCCAACCCCCCCTGCTCCCTGTCCCCTGACCGCCCCCTCCGGAGACCTCCGCACCCTAACTGCCCCCGGGACCCCAACCCCCCCCCACTCCCTGTCCCCTATCCACACCCCGGGGGAGGGGAGGCAGCGGGGGAGGGGCCGGGGATTGGACAGGACGGTCCTGCGGGCCGGACGTCGTTTGCCCACGTCCTGTCCGGCCGCCTGAGCTCCCGGCCGGGGAGCGAACCCCGGCCCCTCCCCCGCAGCCGCTCGCCCTCTGCCCGCTGCTCCTGCCGCGGAGCGTTGCAGCGGCGGGACCGGCTCCGGCGAGCGGGGGGCGGGATTGGATGAGGGGCAGGGGTTTGCGGAGAGAGTCAGGGAGCCGGGGGCGTTGGATGGGGCGGAGACGGGGGGAGGGCGGTCGGGGGAGGGGCCGGGGCTCGCCTCCTTGGCCGGGAGCTCAGGCGGGCCGGACAGGCCGGTCCCGCGGGCCCTAGTTTGCCCGTGTTGGTCGCAGGCCGGGACTCAGAAGTGAGGGTTCCGGGTGCAGGGGGAATGGGACTGTGCAGGGGGTCTAGATGAAGGTGGTTGGGGGTCAGCAGGGGAGTCTGGGTGCTGAGGACTCAGCATGGGGGTCCAGGTGCTGGGGGGTTCAGTGGGATGGGGGGCTCATTTGGGATAGTCCAGGTGCAGGGGGCTAGTCAGGGCATGGGTCTGGATGCAGGGAGGAGGAGCTCAGCACAGATCCAGACGCAGGGGGGGCTCTGTGGGGGTAGGTCTGGATGCAGGGGTCGCCATCCCTGCTGAAGGCAGCACAGAAGTGAGGGTGTCAATCGTGCAATGCCCCTAGAGCAGCCTTGGAACACTCCCCCATCCCCTTTTGGGTTGGGGCCCCCACTATTACAACAGCCTGAAATTTCAGGGGTAAACTTCCAAAAATGTGAAATTGTCTTATTTTCAAATCCTATGGCTGTGAAATTGACTAGAATGGACTGTGAATTTGGTAGGGCCCTAGTAATAACAGAAAGTTTATCACTGCTGTACTCAGTCTCATAGTGTGCTCCATCGCAAACGTGACAAAACCCAATACAAGAATACACCACCAATTATGGGTTTTGCTCACAAGAGTGAAACAAGCCTAATCGAGGAAAGCATACACTCATGCCCACACAGCAGTCTCAAATAGATAGATTACTCTGCGCTTCACCCCACATGTAGTGAAGGTTGACGGACATGTTCCATCCAAGGGCTGGCTGCAATTCAGCAAAGGATAAAATAATACCATGTGTAAAGCACTGAAATCCTTCTGGATAAAAGGCACCAGATGATCATAAAGTGTTATCAATAGTCACAACCACACATCTAATAACCAGAGGACTAAACCTACTAACCAGAGTTTGCTTCAAATAATTCCTTTCCTACTCAGTGGAGTCCAAGGGCTGTGTTATGGTGGGAACGCCAAATCCCACCCCCTTTACTTCACTACTGGTGGAGGAGAAGGGCTTCCTGCTCAGGTGTTGTCCCTGAATGTTCTTTGAGACTCACACATTTTTCTGTTAGACTTGGCTACAAAGTGCCTCTTTAATTTGATGGTTTCCCAGTCTGCTGAGAAGAATGGAAACCGTCTTCTCTCCAAGACACAAACCCATCCCTGCTGTCTAGTTAGAGGGAACCAATACCATTCTCTCCATCCGTCGATCCCCATTCTCTCCCATCCCTATCAGCTGCTTCTTCCCGTCTCTCTGAGTTTTCTTTTTCAGGCTAAAGGTACATTACAGCTCAGTGCAGATGGGCAGAGTCCCTGCGTGTTTCTGGAGAGGCTCAGCCCTGGCCCTGTGTCAGGGTCGGGTGCAGCCTCACCTCTGAGTCCATGTCTCAGGGGAGGCGGGGGGCTTCAGGGTGATCTCCCACCTCCATAGAGCCAGTGAGCGACTCTTGCCCCTGTTGCTGCACCCGCCCTGCAAAGGTGTGGGGATGACACAAGCAGCTGTGGGGAAGCCGTGGGAGCCCTGGCCAGGACTGCCATTTAGGGAGGGTGGAGGGGCACCCCCATCTCGAGTTCCATACCAGAGGTCTGTTCGTGGCACATAGTCGGAGCTCTTACCTGCTGCGCCATGCAGGTGCCCTCCTCCAGCTCCTGCGGTCTATTTCCTCCACTGCACTAGGGTGTCTGGGGGTGGGCAGGCAAGGAAGAGGTCAGTCGAGGGGTGGGGGTGGGGAAGCACGGGGGCCCTGGGGATGGGGGAGGGAGAGAAGCAGAGAGTCCCCAGTGGTGGGACAGCTTCAGAAAAATCTAGAGAAATTCTGCTCCTAGGTTTGATATTGTTTTATCATCTATTTAGTATGAGCATTTAATTGCATGTCATGGCTTGGGCTTTTTGGCAAGCAGCGTATGGAATGCTTAAACCTTGATTATGTATCTTAGATTGTTGTTACAATTGGATGTTTCTGAAGACCTTAGATTGAACTGCTACTGTACATAATAGAGCCATGATAAGTGCATATTTTGCTCCACTTTCCACATTTTAAAATGTGTCTAGATTAGGAAAAAGTGTCAGGGTTAGGTAAACCTCCTGTAGATGCAAGGGTGTAGTTTGTGGGGTGGGAGGGTTGCCCCTCCTCCCCAAACTGCAGGCCTCGACAGTTGTGGAATTTGCGCACCCCTCCCCATGCAGAGTCCTGTTGGCCTGACTGAAGCTGGCCCCCCAAATGTAGAAGTCAAACTATGCCTATGTGTAGACCTTTTACCTCCAGTGAGCTGGTTGACGTTGATTGCCGGGTACTCCTAGAATTAACCCACGAAAAATTCTACCAACGTTACCAGCAAATGAAAAGGATATCATTTCAATCCCATGGTATTCTTATATTCTAGCATTGATTAAAAATCCTTTTGTTTCAGATCAGCCCAAATGAAATTGAAAGATTTTCAGATTTCCCATTGTCAAACAAAACATTGAAAGGTAAGTACACCAACAGTTCTTCGGAAAGTATTTGAATAAAAGACCAATTTTCATCAGTCTTCTTCATTGGCTGTTTCAGGAGGTTTTGTTTTTAAATATCAGAGTTCCAAGATAATGTTGCCACCTGCAGGATTTTTCCTTATGGGAAAATGTATCATTATCCAAGGCAAAAAGTAAGAATCTTTTTTTTTCTCTCCCAAATACTAGGTTTGCAAGAAGCACAGTATCGCATGGTTAATGAGATACAGAGGCAGACCATAGGCCTGTCGTTGCAAGGTAAAGATGTACTGGGAGCTGCAAAGACTGGATCAGGCAAAACCTTGGCATTTATTATCCCAGTAAGTAATTGACCTTCTCATTGGAAGCTTGAGCTTATGTAAAGTGAAGGTATTGGACAGTAAACAGCATATTTTGGTTCACCTGGGCCAGGAGGAGACGTATAATTTGACTGTAATATTTGTTCACGTAAAGCTATGAGAGACTGACGTATGTTTTGCTGTCTGAGGTTTTGTAAGATGGCCTGGGTATATTTTTGTCTCTAGAAATGTTTTGACACTTTGATATCTTGTTCTGACATTTTTATTAAGACTGATTTTTTTTAAAAAAAGTTTTTTCTTGATAGTCCTTTACCCATATAGTTGTCTGCTAAAATTATTTAAAACTGAATGTCTGTATGGAATAAGTGTAAAATTGATCAAGGAACCTCTTTACAATTAATCTTCACTAAATATGTAATACATTGTTCATTGTAGGTTAGGCTACAGTTCATGAAAATGGTTTGCAAAATAGACTGAAAATTGGCTCACAACCAATATTGCTTAAAGGATAAAAGTTCCTAGTGGTTCAGCTGGAAAGTTAGGCTTTGCATTTCTTTTCTTTCGTATTCTAGAAAGGGATTTTTCAAGTTGGCATCTAAATTGTTTCCTCAATCAATGGTGATCAGGTTGGGAGGGCTTAATTTGGTTTTAAATTATGAGATTAGTGATGAGCATTCAATGTAGATTATTAGTTTAGGGCCCAATCCACTTCCATTAAAGTCAATGACAAAAGAGTGGGAACAGAAATGGGTATTTAGGCAAGCTCTCAGCAACCGGAATGTGCTTTATGCTAGATCTTATTCATGCTGATTCGAAAATAAATGTCTAAGTTTTGGAAGGGGGTGGGGGGAAACAATCTTCTGCATACGGTAGAAAGGAAAATGAGGTTGCTTAATTTATATCAGTAATTGAGAACTAGAGCTCTTGAAACAATTGTATGCATTTTGAGGTCCACGCATTTAAAGGGATTTGTAGAGAAGGGGCCTAGTGATAACTGGGACTTAGTGTCATCTAGAAGGAGGCTAGAAAACAAGTTTTGTTCTCCTGTGTGGCTGTGGAAATCACCATGAGTAGGGGTATCACGTCAGCTCTGGTGAAATCCTTTTGTTGTACAGCTGACCACAACAATTTGACAGCGTGTGAATCTGTAATAGCAGAAGTGGACCTGCATCATGGCTGCAGTACCTTTAGTTGGAGTGCTCTGTTTCAGCCATGGTACTGCCTTCTAGGTGTGAGCCCAGTACTGCTAAGGGCATTCTACACCCAAAAATGAAAAATTCTGTGCACAATATTTTAAAATTCTGCAAATTTTATTTGTTAATTAAATGTGGAGGCTCCAGCATGGCATTGGAGAGCACAAGCCACTGGCTGCACAGAGGTGGGAGATCATTGTGCAGCCGCCCCTCCCCACCCCCCCCCGCCCCCAGGGGACAGGGACTCACCGGTGAGGCTGCACCCAACCCTGACACAATGCAAGGATTGGGTCTGCCCCAGAAACACCCCAGAGTCCTGCCCCACCATGCCAGGTGCACCAGGTGTGGACAGAGAGGCTCACAAGGTGGGATCCAAGTGTGGAACGAATCCAGCTGTGGGGTGAGGGAGTTCTGTGTGGGGCAATCTGGGAGCTGGCGGCTCAGTGGGTGATCTGGATGCCCAGGAGCTTGTTGGGGGTTCTGGCTGCAAAGGCAATGGGATTCTGCATTGGGAGTCCAGGTGAAGGTAGTTGGGGCTCAGTGGGGGGAGGGGGTTGAGTTGCGGGGAGATTGAGCTCAGCAGGGGTGTCTGACTGTGAGGGGATGTCCAGATGCTGGAGGAGTGGGGATCAGTGAGTTAGATACGATTGTTGTTATTGGGTCTCTGCATGAGAATAAAATATATGCATAGACTGTAACCCAGTTCTTCCTCTCCTTGAACTTGAGCCTGCTATGGTGTCATTATCCTGGGTTTGTGGCATCACACGATTGTCATGGAAAAGCAAATGGAGTAAATTCAGCATTATTGTGTAACAGCAGCTTCTAGCAGGACTCCTGAGAGTTTTCTCAGTATTAAGTGACTTGCCTGAAATGTGTCAGGCTGTGTGTGCCCGCTTTTTTCCCCACGAGTATGACGGAATGACTTGTCTCACACAGGTGCTCTTGGGAATGCTTCTAAAGCACTCTGGAGACTAAAGCAGCCGTACTAGTGTTCTTAAAAAGGGTAAAGGAAATGGGATTTAATTCTAATCCTGCTGAGATCACTTTCCAGTGTACAAAGGGGGCCTTTTCAGAGAGCCTCTTTCAAATGAGACGTTTTCTGTGGTCGGGTAGTGGTAGAGGTACCGTGAATAGAGCTTAGCTGAATATTGGGGACAGAAGGCCTGTTTCTTGGTTGAGAAGCTGTACCCTCTGCTATACGGACTGACTACCCCTTGACTTCACCACACCTGTGTTGGGATCTCCTTTCAGACGAATTCTGCCAGGGCCTGTATTTAAGGCTTTGCTGAAGTTTCAAGGGAAGGCTGATAAGAACCAGCCTTCAGCTATTTTTGCTGGCAGAGTGGTGATTTGAAGAGAGCACTTTCCTTCTGTAGGAAAAGCTTTACAGGCAGTGGCGTAGCTAGGACAGGGAAACTGGGTGGGCAATGATGGGGCGGTTGGGGATAGGGAGACCGGCCTCCCCCACCAACTCTAGCTGTCCTTTACTGCTCAGCAGGCACCTGACCATGAGGCTGCCTGGGGGAGGCGGGGGTGTACCTTGTAGGGGCAGGGCTGGAGACCAGGGCAGCAGCATGTGGCGCTGGCAGGAGCGGGACACGGATGGACACCGACCCGGTGCTGGGAGTCCCAGCCTGTGGATTCGGGGGGCTCCAGCCCCGATCTGGGTGGGCCTGGATGCTAAGTGGGTGGGCCGCAGCCCACTCAGGCCCACTCATGGCTACAGCCCTGTCAGGTGCTTGCTGACTCCTAATCTAATGCACAGATTAACGGTAAAGCTGCCCTGCATTAGGGTTTCATTGTGGGGGAATCTGCCAAGTTCTTCGAGTGCTTGCTCATGTCGATTCCAAGTAGGTGTGCGTATGCCGCGTGCACAGTCATCGGAAGGTTTTTCCCCAAGCAGTACCCGTCGGGTCAGCTGTGGAGCCCCCGGAGCTGCGCCTTCATGGCGGTGTATATAGGTCCCTGCCGACCCGCCACCTCTTCAATTCGTTCTTACTGCCTCTGACGGTCGTTGGAGCTGTGTGTCTCTCTTGCCTCCGCAAGCAGTTTCCCCAGTGATTGGACTTTCTGTTAACCTGTAAATAGTTAATTAGTTAGTGTTAGTTTTCAGTAATTAGTTTGATAGAAGTGGGGGGTTCCCCCAACCCCAATTCCCTCCCCTCTTGGGGTTCGGCACATGCCTCCATCCCAAGAGTTTAAGCCGTACGGGACCTGCTACAAGCTCATGTCAATGGGCAACCCCCATGACTCCTGCCTAAAGTGTCTGGGGGAGGCACATCAAACAGATCGCTTCAAGATCTGCAAAGTTCTCCGCCCGAGAACAAAGAAAGAAAGGGACTTCAGGCTCAAAGAACTCCTTATGGAGGCAGCCCTCCATCCCCTGCCAGCTCTGGGCGAGCAGGACTTGGCATTAAGCACCTCTGTGCGCAGCGCTCTGGCCTCTGTTAGAGAAACTACGGCTCGCAATCACCGGTGCCACCTAAGCAGCACAAGAAGACGAATAGAGGGCGCTCACCCATGGTCAGAGCACTGAGTCTGACAGCATAAGCGGTATGCATCCTACGCAGGGATCAGCACTGTCGACTTTGGGCCTGCAGAGGGATCCGTCAAGTCTGGTGCCACTGGACCCTCCTGCTAGAGAGTGCCAGGTGGAGGAGCAGGAGCTCCCTTCCATCCTGGACACGTTTGAGGTGGCCAGGGACTTGATTGCTATGATGGTATCGCAGTTTCCATCCAGGCAAGATAGACCTCCGGCACCACAAGGCACGGCGCCGTCCAGAAGCAAGCCCATGATGATGAAGCTCTGCTCGCCTTCCCCACGGCACCATCCTCCCACACTGTCCTGCTTGGACCACCCTGCCAGATTGGCTGAAGAAGTTAGCTGTCTGGTTCTTAAACTCAGCAGCAGCAGTCGCTCGCTGGGTGCTCAGTGATTCTCTGCCTCCCTGTGCTCAGCTCTTGCCAAGCCCTGCTTTTGCTCTGTTCCTCCACAGCTTCAGCCCAGATCCTGTCCTACACCCAGCCTTGCTCCTGCCTCAGAACCAGCCCTGCTCCCTTCTTCCCTGCCCCCGGTGATCCGGTTCTGACCCTTGGCTCTGATTCCTGACTCCGACTCTCTCTTGATTCTAGAGTGACCAGATATCCCGATTTGATAGGAACAGTCCTGATCTGGGGGTCTTTTTCTTATACAGGTTCCTATTTCCCCCCACCCCCATCCCGATTTTTCACATTTGCTGTCTGGTCACCCTACTTGATTCTTGGCTCTGGCATTTGGATTCTGACTCTAGTTCTAATTTTTGGACCAGCTTCTTGGTTTTGGCCCTGTCTCAATCCCTGCTTTTGGCATTTGGACACTCACCACTAGGCATGACTCCCACTCTGACCACTATGCCTGACCGCCTACAACCCGGTCTCCTGACATGTGCTCAGTCTGGTTTGTGGTTTAACCATCTGGTGAGTTCCATGTAACCTTGTGCATGCCTTTGTGAGGAAACCAAGCATCACCAATAATCACTGCATGTTACTGCACAGCGATTCTCAAACTGTGGGTCAGGATCCCTTTTTAATAGGGTTGCCAGGGCTGGAGTTAGACTTGCCTGGACCCAGGGCTGAAGCCCAAGCCTGAGCCCTGGGCAGCAGGGCTGAGACTTGGGCTTCAGCCCTGGGATCAGGTTACAGCTCCCCCCACCCCCTGCCTGGGCCTGAAGCCCTTGGGTTTTGACTTTGGCCCCTTCTGGCCCAGGGGAGCTAGGGCTTGGGCGGGCTCAGGGTTTGGTTCTCCCTCCTGGGGTCGCGTAGTAATTTTTGTTGTCAGAAGGGGGTCGTGGTTCAATGAAGTTTGAGAATCCCTGTTATAGCAAGTTCTTATCTTTCTCTGCTATCGTTTGCTATCCTAATGCCATGTGGGAAGTAGTTTTGTTTTGCTCTATAGGGGTGGCTTGCTGCATCAGGGCCTCTAGTGGTGGAGCATGTACGGGCTCTGGCTGGGAGTTCAGATGTGGGAGTTCAGTGGGGACACTGGGGCATGGCCACTAGGTAACTCGAGGGGATGGAAGACCACGAGTGTCGATGAAGCCCCCTCGCACTAGGCCCAGGTGTCCTTGGCGCCCCCTGCCCCCCAGCCTAGAGGCACTCGCAGCAGCTCTGTGTACTAGGCCCAAGTGTCCTTGGCCCCCCCGCCTGGAGGCACTCGCAGCAGTTATGCTGAGGATCTGCAACAATATGTTGCAGAGTCAGACTGCCTGAAACTAA
The DNA here is from genome assembly GCF_965152275.1 of Natator depressus. Taxonomy (NCBI): domain Eukaryota; kingdom Metazoa; phylum Chordata; order Testudines; family Cheloniidae; genus Natator; species Natator depressus. The sequence continues at coordinate 13,479,544 of NC_134253.1, forward strand.
ACAAGGCCAAAGAGGGCAGATATGGAAGAACAATGCTGAATAAAGCAGCTTTATGTATGGTTTAACAAATGATACAGAGAACAAGGGAACTAGCCGGGAACTGGATTGGCTGGCTATATGGATACTTAGGACAGCTTGCTATTGGATAGGTATGCTGGGAAAAAGGATGTATAAAAGCTTGTGTAACTTCCTGCTCTGGGTGCAGGATTGGAGATTTTATTCTCCCTGTACCTTTTTGCAGCTGCAAATAAACTTTTCTGCTTCTCCACCCCGTTGTGATTATTGGGTGTAGCACACCGGGTAGCGAACCAACCTCAGCTGTTGTTTAGCCTCTCGGCACCGGGTGCCGGCAACAATAACAATTATCAAAAAGTGTCATGTTTTCTCTAGTGACCTGCTAACATATTTTGCCACCAGGATAAATATGGAATAATTCTAATGAATTACCACAGATTTACATTGGTGTAACTGAAATTATGCATTCAATATCCTGTTTCAGGTTAGTAAAAATAAAAGAATGCTGTGGGTTTTGCGGACGTGTACAAGATACAGATTTATAAAAACAACATGAAAACAGGTAGTTATGCTGGGGAAAGGGGAAGCCTTATTGAAGCTGGTGGGCATACCAGTTGTCCTTTATTCAGGATCAATGTAAAAACAATCAAGCTCTTTTGTGGAATAGATGGCTGACTTAATAGAAGTCACCATCAAGTAAAGCTGGAATAGGAGTTGAGCCATACAGTGGAATGGGCTTTCACTGGGGTCTGAATGCAAATGCAGGGGGATGGGGTTCGGGGCGGGGGGGGGGGAGGAAGCGAGGGAGTGTGACACCGCAGAAGCACAAAGAAGCCCCAGAGAAGTATTTGTAGTGTGATCTCAGAAAAAGTTGAGAGAGAGAGAGAGAGAGAGAGAGAGAGCGCGAGCGCGAGCGCTTTATGGTAGACTGCTGGATAGAAAGAGGCTTGGAATTGTGAGCCAAGAAACTATTCCTGCTGTCGTTAGGGAAATAGAACTTTGTGTACATTCTTTGTAAATAAGCAGGATTGTGTCAAAAAAATACCTGACTCCATCATCCATTTCTCCCCCTAATGGAAACAACTCACAAGACCCAAAATATTCACTAATTGCTCAGGTCTAAAGGGATAACAATATTGTGAATTCTTTTGTTTTCCTGTTCTGAGATAAAGAATAGACCTGCTTCAGTAAAGAACCATAAACAATGAAAATACTGTTTTGTTCTCTCAGAGCTAGCTCTCAGTAGATCTAGAAAATAAGAGTGTTTGTTGTTACACAATCCTTAGAATTCAATTATTTGCACAAATCCTTTTAATTTTTCTCTGATTAGGATTTAAAAATAAGCAATTTGATATTCTGTATAGTGTTTAGGAAATTTGTAGGATTAAAATCAGCATGTATTCTGTATACATGGCTTTACCATATATGCAACCTCACATCTACACTTGTAAGAGGACCACATTTCCTGAAGCAGTTTCAAACCACTTCAAGCTAGGATAGTTTTAAGCTACTTTATGTTTCAAATGTGAATGGTGTCCAACTGTGTCAATTAATTTTTTTAAATTATGACCATGATCTAAGATCCACATTTTCAGAATTTTCTTACATCATTCATATGCTCGGATGAATAAGGCTGCTTTCCTGAACTGCGATCCATATTTGGAACTGTCTTTATAGTTTAGACTCAACCACCCTTCTTCTACAGTTTGGAAGTTGTTCGATACTCCCTCGGGACCAGATTTACTCTTCTTTACACAGATTTGGGCCCTAGTCGGGGAGCGACATACTCATGTAACCGAGGAGCAGAATTTGGCCCTCATATGGGTTCAGTCTCTCAGTTAGGCCTGTCTTTTTATCTTATCTATTGATATGGCATCCATCCCGAGAGTAGAAGAGCAGCTGTCCCATTTCAGACAAGATACATCAATACCTATATTGATTATTCACAATGTTTTTATTTTTGTTGTACTGTTCCTTTTGAGAAATAAGAAAATAGAGTAAAAGTAAAATGTACTTTTTCTCCCAAATCTATGTGGCATTCCTGATCTTGACTGAACAGGGGAGAGCGTCTTTCCTCTGGATTAAGAATCCAGCTGAGACAACTACCCCAGCCCCACACATTCTACAAGGGAATCCAAAGTCAGAGCAGTGGCATTCAGTGAAGGGTAGCTGCTCTCTTTGAACATCCTGATAGATGAAATAAAGGACTGGGGGGTCATCATTAAAAGTACCTTAAATGGGAGCTCAATCCCCAGAGCTATGATTGCCGAATCAGGAAAAAACAAGAAAGTATGTCCTCTCAGGGACTGGCATATTCAAGTTTACAAGAGAGACGATAAAGACTGGCCATGACGTAGAAAAATCAAAATTCAAGTTTGCCAGTAAGAAAAGAGCCTGAGTAATAGTCAGCTAAAGAATGGAAGGGACCAGTTTACCCAGGAAGTTACAAGAGCCTTTATGAAAATGGAGAGCTACTTTTGTCCTTCTGTCTGCTTGCTTCTGGCATAGGTTGACTCAGAAATAGAGGGGGAATCTCTTGGGGTCCAGCAACTCTGCTGGCTTGGGAAAGTGTGCACTGCATCACCCACTCCTCCCTGTGTGAGACAATCTCTGGGCCTCTGTTTCGACAGTTCAAAACCCTTAAAAATATCTTTCTTTACAGCTCAATACAGAAATTGCCAGAACCTAGTCCTGTACTTTTTTCTTTAAAAACAAACAATGAAATGGGAATGTTTGCACGACAATGATATGAATCGATGTCTGTATTTTTATATCTTTAGACGCCCAACAAATATATAAAAATCTGCATTAAAACAACAATTAGTAAGTTTGCAAAACTGAGCAATGGAAAGTTCAGAAATGCCAGGATTCAGGGAGTCTGAGTACTGCGCACGTGCATTTTGACACAGTCTTTAATTGCACAATTGTACTATTTTTTTCCACAGGCCCCTCATTCAGTGACCATTGAAGTGTTGTTTGCCTTCAGACACTGTGTACATACTTCTGCAACGTGAACACATCAAGTCAGGTTCCAGGTCGCAGTCCTTCTCTTCCAGGGGCTCAGTGGCCAGGGCCCAGTATATCTAAAATATCAGGTAAATCCCTGGGATTAGGGTTGTGGCTGACAGGGCCTATTTCTCAGGCACCATGAAGTTTTCTACTATAAGGATGAGGCTTGTCTGTGCAGTAGATAGAGCTTTCTCAGGGGACAGCCTGTGACAGGAGAACAAACTCCTATGTCATTCCAAGGCTATTAGAGAGACAAGGTGGGTGAGGGATAGGGTGACCAGATAGTGAGTATGAAAAATTGTGATGGGGGTGGGGTGGGATCGATAGGCGCCTAATCCCCGAATATCTGGACTGTCCCTATAAACTTAGGACATCTGGTCACCCTAGCTGAGGTAATATCTTCTCTTGGACCAACTTCTGTTGGTGAAAGAAATAACCTTTCAAGGACCTGAAGGAGAACTCTGTGCAGTCCTTTCACCAACAGAAGTTAGTCCAATAAAAGATATTACCATGACAAATGTGAGTCATATTATTAATGTACTAGAGGAAGCTGCTCAGATACTTCATTGATGAAAACAGTAGAAAAACCTATATAGAATAAAGTGAAGGAGAAAGAGAGAGCCTCTTTCTGAGATTATCCTTTTCCTTCTCCCTAATGATCCTATTTGCTAACAAATACATACATTCTTAGTGCTGTTGTGGCTTTGTGCAGAAGTGTGAATTGTCTCAGTAGATTCTGATGTATTTTATCTTTTAGGCAAAGATATCGAAAACAGGGAATACAAACAACACCTGTTATGCAAACCCGCACCACTAGGTGGAAGCAGATATTTTGAGTTGTCATTAATTGAGAAACCATTTCAAAAAGCGAAGTAATGTTCTTGGAATTCTGCTTTAAGCCACAAGGCACACAGCTAAGCAGAGTCATCTTTTGCGTGCTGGATCTTTAATTTTTTTTCCATACGAGAACCTGCTTAAAATCCCATTAATAAACTGTGTTCTCTTCACTCTCCTATTTGTCTGTGCTGTGACAGAAAAATAGAATTGTCTGTCAATAATGGCTTTTATTTGAAGCAGAGAGTTAGAAAACATGTGTGTAAAATGCTTTGAAGAAGAAAATCTCTCTAGAAATGCAAATTATTATTATTATTGTTGCTATTGGGTCAAATTCTACAGTAGGGATTTAGGCTCCTAGCTTCCACTGATTTCAGTGGAAGTTAAGAGTCTAAAGACCTTTGAGGAGCTGAGCCTCATACCCTACTCAGACAAAACTTTGACTGACTTTAATTCAGCCTAGCCCTGCATTGGGTTAAGCCCAGTATCTTACTGTACATTGTACAGAAGCTTCTTGCTAGCAGGAGTCAGTCTGCAGCTGTTTTTTCAGTAATGCTGTCAAGGTTCCTTCCCCACTCTGAACTCTAGGGTACAGATGTGGGGACCTGCATGAAAACCTTCTAAGCTTACTTTTACCAGCTTAGGTTAAAACTTCCCCAAGATACAAATTAATTTTACCCTTTGCCCTTGGAATTTCCACTGCCAGCACCAAACTTTAACTGGGTTTACTGGGAAATGTAGTTTGGACACGTCTTTCCCCCCCCAAAAATCCTCCCAACTCTTGCACCCCACTTCCTGGGGAAGGTTTGGTAAAAATCCTCACCAATTTGCATAGGTGACCACAGACCCACACCCTTGGATCTTAGAACAATGAAAAAGCATTCAGTTTTCTTACAAGAAGACTTTTAATAGAAGTCAAGGAATACCTCTGTAAAATCAGGATGGTAGATACCTTACAGGGTAATTAGATTCAAAACATAGAGAATCCCTCTAGGCAAAACCTTAAGTTACAAAAAAGACACACAGACAGGAATAGTCATTCTATTCAGCACAGTTCCTTTTTCAGCCATTTAAAGAAATCATAATCTAACACATACCTAGCTAGATTACTTACTAAAAGTTCTAAGACTCCATTCCTGTTCTGTCCCCGGCACAAGCAGCAGACAGACAGACAGACACAGACCCTTTGTTTTTTCTCCCTCCTCTCAGCTTTTGAAAGGATCTTGTCTCCTCATTGGTCATTTTGATCAGGTGCCAACGAGGTTACCTTGAGCTTCTTAACCCTTTACGGGTGAGAGGATTTTTCCTCTGGCCAGGAGGGATTTTAAAGGGGTTTACCCTTCCCTTTATATTTATGACAAATGCATTTTCTGTATTTACCAGCTTTGTTTTCTTGCATCCTCAGTCATTTTGGGCCTTGTACATAATGTGTATAAATGGAATATTTATCATCCTCTCTGACTGTAATGTGTTTTAAGTGATGGTATATTGTCAAGCTGCATTCAGTATGGGTTGATCTGTTGATCCTCATTAGTGAGAGAAGTGTATGAATTACGAGCCCAAGCAGGATCCCGCTGCTCATTGCTGCAGCTCAACTTGCACTGCTGCAGAACACTGTGCTGTGTGTGCACAAGGCTTGTGTTGTGAAAACCTTGCCCCCTGTAAATACACTCAAAGTCAACCTCTGATCCAGCTCTTGTCAAATGCAGCCAGTTAACATCACAGTGACCACGGGTGTAAAGCTGTGGCCTCCTCCTTTTGAGGGTCTACTGTTGCCCAAGCTCTAAGTCAAGCTGAGGCAGTGTTGGGGTGATGAGGTGCTAATTTATGAGCTCCTTGATGCCTGCACAGTGTTTGTCATGGCTTTGCCACACATACTCTTGTTCTGTTCTTGATCTTAATTTGTTCTGTGGCATTACATAGTTCATGGTGTTCCTTGTCACATGCATGAACACTCTTCCCATCACTGGTCCATCCGTCGTGGACTTATATGTGGATGCCTTGCCCGGATGGTAACAGCTGCAATGAGCAAGCATTCTTACAATTACCTGTGCTCCTACCTGATGCTGCATTTTGGAAAGGCCCGACTTTATGGAGCCAGGTGTAGACAGCGAGGGCTGCAGAACACCAGCCCAGAGACAGGCAAACTCTCTGTGCTGACCAGGCCCTTAGCTTCTTGCAGAGTGGCCTGCTGTTTATGTACTAAAAATGGAGTAGGCCTCAACGGTGTGCCACTGGATACTTTCCATCTTGTGCAAATGTACGAGTCCCCAGTTTACACAATGGCATGGAACAGGGGCTGAGTCACATCAGACCCTGAATCAGGAAGAAAGTTCCCGAAATAGGTAGCACTATATTAGTTATCTGCTGGTACCTGGTCAAAGGGGGCTTTTTTGCTTGCTTTATTATCCTCTTGTCTGTTTGTTGTGCTGTTAAGATGTGTTAATTAATTAATGACAGTTAAGGACCATCTTGTTCTCTGTTTGTACAGGTCCTAGCACAATGGGATCCTGCTCTGTGACTGGGACTGTGAGGCAGGACTGCAATACAAATAATCACATGCTGATCTCCAGAAATATTTTTATACCGTGGCCATCCCCACTAGCTTAAGAGATTAGTCACGGAAAATGGAAGTTTGTGAACCTGACATCTGCAGTTTAACTCAGTCCCCTTGTCTCCTGCACTGAGTGTTCTTTCTGCTCAATACACACTCAATGGTAGGCATGCCCACAGAATAGGGTTATGAAGATGGGTCTCTGGGAGGCTTTGACTTCCTCTACCATGGGATGCTATTGCAGGAAGGAGGTTTGCTGGGAAGAGATGGGGTCCGTCTGACCAAGAAGGAGAAGAACATCTTCATGCACTGACTCACCAACCTTAGGAGAAGAGCTTAAAACTAAGTTCAGAGGGGGCAGGTGAAAAAAGCCACCAGGTAAAAAAAGGTGGCCTTAATAGAGGACTAGCTGCGTGGGGAGAAGTAGATGTGGAAAATTGCAGTAGAATTATAGGAGAAACAAGAGGGAAATCCATGGGGGCATCTGCTTAACATCTTAGATGTCTGTACACACAAGCAAGGAGGAATAATAATGGGGAATAAACAGTAAGAACTGGGAGTTTTAGTACATAAATCTTAACTGAGCTTAACTGCATCACAGATACTTGATGGGGTAAATCTCATGACTGGACTACTGGTATAGAGGACTATAGCTTGTTGAGGAAGGACAGGCAGGAAAAAAAAGAGAGGACATATTGCATTGTAAACCTGTTCTGAGGTCCAGAAGGAGGTGAGAAGCAGACCAGTTGAAAGTCTCTGAGTAAAGATAAAAGAGGGAATAAACAGGGGTGAGGACCTGGTAGGGGTCTATTACAGACCACCAAATCAGGAAGAGGAGGGAGATGAGGCATTTCTATAACAAACAACAGAAATATGCAAAACACAAATCCTGATCGTAATGGGGGACTTTACCTACCCAGACATCTGCTGAAAAAGGAATATGGTAAAACCCAAAATTCCCCAATAAGTTCCTGGAATGTACTGGGGACAATGCTTTGTTTCAGAAAATGGAGGAAGTAACCGGGGGGACAGCCATTTTAGACTTGATTCTGACCAGCAGGGAGGAGCTGGTGGTGAATGTGAAGGTGGAAGGTGATTTGGTGAAAGGGGTCATGAATGATAGATTTCATGATTCTAAGGAAAGGAAGGAGTGAGAATGACAGGAGAAGGACTGCCAAAAGCAGACTTTAACATCCTGAGAGAATTGGTAGGTAGTGACCCATGGGGCAAAAGTCTAAGGCATAAAGGAGTTCAGGAAAGCTGGCAGTTTCTCCAGGAGACAATATTAAAGGCACAACTGCCAATGCAAAGGAAAGAGAGGAAGAATAGTAAGAGGCCAATGGCTCCATCAGAAGTTTTGTAATGACCTGAAAATCAAAAAGAAATCCTACAAAATGGGGAAACTTGGACGAATTACTAAGGAGGAGTACAAAAGAATAGTGTGTCCATGTAAGGGCAAAATCAAAAAGGGTAAGGCACAAAATCAGTTATACATAGCAAAGGACACATGTAACTGGAATTCTTTTTCCATATGGTTTACTACAAAGAGTGTCATCACTCTGAATGCTTTAAAGGCAACATCATCTCCAAAATCAAGTGTGGGCTCTACATATGGCCATACATATGACACCACACTGTATTAAACGCAACAAAAAATAATTTAGTTGATTTGTTTGGCAGGACATGGAAATGAAGAATAAATTTCAATTCATTGTAAAACAATATAAAAATCAATATTTGTAATACAGTCCAATAAGATTTCATCAAGCTTTTTAATCAACCGAATTAAAAAGCAAAGGAAACCAACCACCCACACTCAAGTGTCACTGTGCATTCCAACCAACCAACCACGCTCAAGTGTCACTGTGCATTCTCCAAGGCAGTTTCTTCTCTTTCTTTGTTCGGTGCTTTTATTTTCTATCCATTCAACCAGGAGCAGATTTTCCAATAAAACCAATATTGGAAAGTGTGGCAAACTGAGAGAGGGACGGAACCAAAATTCAAAATGATTTAGAGCGAATGAGAAATTCTACACTGGAGCAAATTTAGCCACCTATTGGACTGCGTACATGGATGGGCCCAGATATTGAAATGTATTTAGGTTCCTCACATCTATTGATTTCAGTGCGAGTTAGGAGCCTAAATACCTTTGAGGCTCTTGTCCATGTCATCACAGCACCTACCTGGTCAGCGGCAGTTTATGTGCTATGCCACAGTCACAGCGATGTCATAATAGTGCTTGCATAATCTGAACTGGCTATCCTGGACAGGACAGCCTGAGAGGCCAGCTGCCTATCAGTACTGGAGCTCTTTGGAGACAGGACTGGAGGAAGTGTTGAGGAAAGATTAAAACATGAATAAATTTGTGAGTGAGCAGGAGGTAACCGACAGAGGTAAGGGTCAGCATTGTATTCTCTATATCCATTCTATATTCACACACACATTTAGAAAGCATAGGCATACAGATTAGCTGTAATGTTCTCCATTTGTATGAGCAGAACCTCAGCTGCTGTAAACCAGTGTCCCTCTGTTGACTTCCTTGTAGCTGTGTTGATTTACACCAGTTGAGGAGTTGGCCTACAGCCTCTGGACCTGGAAACTTTCCTGAGAATCTGAGTTTCTAGGGAATGTTATGGGGGAGGTCTTCCTTCTTTTCTCCCAGTTGTTTTATGTTTGTTATGGGTCCTCATTTTGTGTCTTCTGCATCCATGGAGCCAACTCCATCAGAGATAGGGGAAATTAGAACAAAAAAGGCAGAAGGACTTCTCCTCTAGCTGTCTAAATGAAGCTCTGCTAATATCTTAAATGCAAAAGAACAAAGCATGGGGTCACATTTCTTAGCAACACTAGTGCTCCTCATCCCACACAGATGGGCAGAGTAGGTTACAGTTATGATTCCGTTTGCATCTGGGTGTTACAACTGAAGGATGCAATTTGCATAACGGATGGGCAATCACCTAACCTCAAGCAGTCTTTCCTGGGAAGGGGAAATCTTGTTAGTTCCTCCTTCATGCTTGGAATGCTGTTACAATGGAGACAGATAAATACGGCCTTTCAGATTTCTTGTGAAATATTAAGTCTCCTGGAGAATTTCTGCCCAGAGCGAAGAGATACATGGGAGATCAAATCCTGATTTTTTTCATACACCCGCTATTTCATTGTTTCCTAGAGTTTAAGGCCAGAAGGGACCATTAGATCCTCTAGTCTGACTTCCTGTATTTCACAGGCCACTAAATTTCACCTAGCAACCCTACACTGAACCCCAAAACTTGTCTTGGACGAAACCATTTCAGTCTTTAGGAGACAAAACTGTTGTGTGCCATCGGCAGAGGACAGGAGAGACTGAGGTTCCACCAATGCCTGAGGCCCTTGCAATGGTCGAGAATTGATTAGGTCAGATATACTCAGATTATCCTAGCAGGTGATCAGTGCCCCATCCTGCCATTCAAAGGTCCCTGCCAATCCGAGCAGGGGGAAATTCCTTCCCACCCACAACTCTGGAGATCAGTTGGACCCTGAGCACGTGAGCAGGACAGCTAAGGAAACAGATTCTCTGAACCATCTTAGAGCACTGGTCCACCCTAGCAGGTGTCCCATCTCCTGCTACGGTCAATCCCTGATGCTTCAGATGAAGGTTGGAGGGACCCACCCCACCCCACCCCACTCACAACGTACACCTCACCAATTGTGCATTGGGGTGGGGGGGGCGGGGGCAGGGGAATTCCTTTATGACCTCTACAGGCAACTGTACAGGGGGGAGGGATAGCTCAGTGGTTTGAGCATTGGCCTGCTAAACCCAGGGTTGTGGGTTCAATCCTTGAGGGGGCCATTTAGGGATCTGGGGCAAAAGTTGGGGATTGGTCCTGCTTTGAGCAGGGGGTCGGACTAGATGACCTCCTGAGGTCCCTTCCAACCCTGATATTCAATGAACTGGATGAACTCCCTTCCATGAGTCTTCTCTGCAAGTATTTCAACTACCATAAAAGAAGATTAAAGGCTTTCTTCAAAACAAGGGGCCTAAAGTTAAGCTTCTAAATTCATACTGAGGTCTACAACAGTGGCCTGATTTTCAAGAGATACCGAGCCCCAAAAGTTCCCAGCATAGCCAATAGGTACATCTGGGTGCGCAGGATTTTTGAAAATGAGGCCCTGACTAAGCAAAACTCTTAAGCATGTGCTTAACTTTAGCTCTATTTCTTGGCTTAGAGTTAAATTATTATTCTGTATGCTATCAAAACTCATCAATTGACAGTAAAGAGGGAAAGGAAGATTATTTTACGTGGGGACCTACTTGAAAGGAGCAAATTTGCTTCATTATGATTTCCCCCCAAGCACACTGGGTAGTTCAGCAAACAAACCTGGTCATGAGGAGGAAGGAAGAGGATTTCCAGGATTCCCAGGTCTACTTCTCACAGTGTTTGGGCTCCTGCAGAATCTTTACTGGATAGTGAATTAAAGAGGCCAGCACCAATTTCTGCTATCAGTGGTAACCAGCCGAATCCTTTTATTTAATTTCAGGTGTTTATAATGAGGTTGTTTCCCTCCTGGCACATATGGGTGACCAAGATAATGGCAAAATTGCCCTCAGGATTGCCTTTATAGCCGAGAGCAAGTTGGCTATCGTTCTGACAGTTCTGCTCGAGAAACTGCAAAAGGATGAGGTAGGGCAGTTTCATGAAATTACATCCGCTTTCCAGGTGTCCACACCAAAGTCTGCCTGACTTCATGGGGGTACAGGGGACTGCACGGGGGTAATTCAGTGTAGAACTTGGCCTGGCGCACCATCAGGAGAATCAGTATTCGCCCTTCTGTCCTCAGGCGTAAACTCATCATGCAAAATGCTGTTCTTACAGATCAGGATGATATAATGCTCTCTAAAGAGAGCATTGTCCTTTTACACACAGTGGAGTACATGGGCTGTAGACAGTAAAAGTACACGATCGGACTAGCAGTAATCTCTTCTAATAATACTTTGCCCTTCTTTAGCATCTTCGTCCAAAAATCTCAAAGCACTTCCCTAATACTAATGAATTAAGACTCACAGCACCCTGGTGAGAATGGGAAGCATTATCCCCATTTACGGATGACTTGTGTCACAGGGAATTAAGTAACTTGCTCAACACCACTTAGCAAGTTAGTCAAAGAATGTGAATAAAACCCAAGTGAACTGACTCCCTGCTCTAAATCCTAGCCAACACTCCTTTGTTATGATGACATATTATTGAGATTATAGCATCGAAGGGACCCTTATCTATATATTTTCTACTGGGGGAATTCTGCAAGAAAAAAATAAAAATGATGCGTACAATATTTGAGAAGTTCTGCAAAATTCTGCATATTTTGTTTGTCAAAATAATACAATATGATTACACCCGTTAAAATTATTTTTGGTTATTTATTTCAAAATACCTGTCAGCAAGTATGTCTGTATGAATACAGACAACAAAAAGGATTCAGGAAATGTTTTTTGACAAACCAATTCCTTACTATGCATGTTAATACAGAACTCTGAGTAATAATTCATTTAAACTCAATACAGAACCATATTTCTTGCACCCCTTAGGCCCAGTGCAAAGGCTTGGTAGAGTCAGGGGTAATGGAGGGAAGTAAATTGCTGGGAAGGAGCCTGGGTGTGAACTTGGAGCGTTGCTGGGTATGGGTGGGAAAAGTATGGAACAGTTTTTTTGGGAGGGGCGGGGAGGAATTGTTAGGCAGCTCCCCCCATGCAGACCCTGTCTGACCCCTAACCTCTCCCATTCAGTAAGGCACATCTGCCCCGTCTCCATGTGTTCCTGCACCCCCATGGGTCCTTGCACCCCCGTCCACGTGTCCCTCCACTCCCACTCAGAAACCCACTCCCCCCCATCCCCATGTGTGTTAGGGGGCTTATTCCTTCACCCACTTACTTCCCTGGTCCTTCTCGCATGAACAGAGAGCAACAATACCCGAAGTCCAAAGGTGCAAACAATTCGATGTTTATTGGGTGAACTTCCAGCAAGCATGATTTCAGTTTCCTTCCTTAGTGTCCCCCTTCCCAGCTCTGACACCACAGAGCCTTACAGCTGTGTCCCTGTTCCCATTCCTGCCCTTAGCCAAACATGATTCCAGTTTCCCCAGCCCCATTCCCTGTTCCCATTTCCCCCTTTAGCAAAACATGATTCCAATTTCCACACCCCCATTCCCTGTTCCCATTTCCCCCACCCACACACCCACCCCCTCACTTCCTGATTGACTGCAGACTATATAGTAAAACGTGACTTCTGCTTAGCTATACCTTAACCAATCCTTTTCCTGAAATTTAACTAACCAATCCTAACATATTGTAACATGATTATGTAACCAATTATATCCCACCACCTTAATTAGTTTACACCCAGCAAAATTAATTATACAGCAGAGAGAAACAATCACAGAACCAGACAGAGATTATACAGACAAACAATGGGGAAATGGGGACTACAGTGATAGAACAAACACAGAAATGAGGATTTCACATCCCAGCTAGTGATAAGTGAGTTCTTGCCAGACAGGATGCTATCAAACTAAGTTTCCTTTTACATCTTCTAGGCCCTTCCCTTTCTCTGGAGTCAATAGGCATTATCAGAACAGGATTGTGTTCCTAACAGCCCAATAGCACCTTATTTCAATGTGACTAGTTGGGAATGTGAAGAGGTGACCGGTCGCTTCTGTGACGATGTGACGCAGCAGGGAGGGGGGAGTGTTGACCTGGGAATGTGCCCTGGGGACGGGAGACCTGAGAGCCTGTCACCTGAGCCAGGAGGGGGAGGGGGAGGTAACACCTCTGCCCAGGAATGTGGACGGAGGCTGCAGCAGGGAACCTGCTCGGTGGGTTTAGTTTCAGTTTGGGGCTGGGTGGAGGAACACAGGGAACCCCAGGGCTGGGGTCTAAGCTCCCTGCTCCCCCAGAAGGACTTCACTGAGGGGTCCTGGGTGTACCCACAAGCTCTGTTTTGGACTGTGTTCCTGTTGTCCAATAAACCTTCGGTTTTACTGGCTGGCTGAGAGTCTCAGTGAATCCCAGGAAGAGGGGTGCAGGGCCTGGACTCCCCCACACTCCGTGACAACTGGTGGCAGCGGTGGGATCTACTGCACCCCGTGAACGGCGCTTCCTGCAGTAAGTGACTGGGGAACAGTAAAACGAAGGGGGATTGACGGGGACCAGGCGTGCTGAAGATTCAGAGAGAGAGACGGTTTCAGGGGGCGGTTAACCCCTGGGAGTGTGTCACCAGAGAGAAGGACTTTTGCAGTAACAGGGTCCCCCGGGGGATTGCAGCGAGCGGTCCCAGGGGCGGAGGAGTCTGCAACTCGACCCTGGCAAAGAGGTGGTGACCTCAAGAAGGACTGGCACACTAGGGGCTTTTCCTGGAAACCGTGGACAGCTGCCCGGCCTGCGAGTGGCCAGCCGGGAGATGTACGCTAAACGCCTTAAGAGCGACCTGGTGGAGCTGTGCAGGCAGAGGGGGCTGCGCGTCGGGAGGTCCACCAAGGAACAGCTGATTGCCCAGCTGGAGGAGAGGGATCGCTTGGATGACCCGATCCCTGTCCCTGAGGGAAGCCGCCCGGCGGACGCAGCGTGGGCCCTGGGGCCTGACCAGGCTGGGAGGGGTCAGACTGCTGCCCAGGACACCCCGAGACCCTTCCTACCTATGCCTGGGGGAGGGGTTGTGGGAAGCCCAGCGAATACCGAGGGCCCCCTGACCCCAGCAGCCAGCAGGGGATCCTCCCAGCGGAGCTCCCCATCCCTGGAGCGGATGCGGCTGGAATGGGAGAGGGAGAGGAAAATGAGGGAGCTGGAGGATCATGAAAAACAACGTCAACATGAGGAGAAACAACGTCAACATGAGCAGGAGGAGAAGGAGAAACAACGTCAACATGAGCAGGAGGAGAAGGAGAAACAACGTCAACATGAGCAGGAGGAGAAGGAGAGGGAGCGTCAGGAGAAGGAGAGGGAGCGTCAGGAGAAGGAGAGGGAACGTCAGGAGAAGGAGAGGGAGCGTCAGGAGAAGGAGAGGGAACGTCAACATGAGCAGCAGGAGAAGGAGAAACAAAGACAGCATGAACTGGAGCTGGCCAGGCTGAGGAGCAGTGGGGCCCCGGCTGCGGTGAGTGAGGGGGGACCCAAGACTGCAAGGAGCTTTGATAAGTGCTTCCTGGCCCAGCGGAAGGAGGGGGAGGACATAGATAGCTTCCTGACGGCCTTTGAGAATGCCTGCGAGCTGCACAGGGTTGACCCTGCAGACAGGCTCCAGTTCCTCACCCCCTTACTGGACCCCAAAGCCGTGGAGGTCTACAGCCGGATGACAGGGGCAGAGGCAGGGGACTATGAACTGTTCAAACAGGCTCTGCTCCGTGAGTTTGGGCTGACCCCCGAGATGTACCGGAGAAGGTTCCGGAGTCAGCGTAAAACGCCTGAGGTCACCTACCTACAACTGGTCAACAGGATGCAGGGATATGCCCGCAAGTGGACAGCGGGGGCCCAAACTAAAGAGGACCTGCTTGACCTGTTTGTACTGGAGCACCTGTATGAACAGTGCCCTTCCGACCTGAGGCTGTGGCTGGTGGACAAAAAGCTCGCGAACCCCCAGCATGCAGGGCAGCTGGCCGACGAGTTTGTGAACAGTCGGTCAGGGGGTAGCCGGGAGGAGTCCCAAAAGAACAGGCCCCCCCCGATGCAGAGAGAGAGTCACCATGGGGCCTCCCAGCGGGGAAATAGGGAGAACCCCCTCCAAAGGGGAACGCCTGGTGTCGGGCCCCTCCGACCCGTTCGAGGGGACCAACGTGACCTGAGCTGCTATCACTGTGGCCAGAGAGGCCACGTACGGGCCCAGTGCCCCGGGCTCAGGGACAAACTGAGCAGACCCAACCTACCCAGGGTTAACTGGGTAGGGACTCAGCTGGACGAGGGGCAGGCGACCCAGGAAAGGGGGGCTACCAGTTTGCCACCTGCTCAGGAGGGAAGAGTACCCCCAGCCAGCCCCGCCAGAGGGCTGGAGGCTCTGGACTCAGGGTGCTCGGTTTACAGGGTGGGTGCGGGGCTGTCCCTCCGGAGAGAGTGCCTTGTTCCCCTGGAGGTGGATGGGAGGAAGGTCAATGGATACTGGGATACGGGCGCGGAGGTGACGCTGGCCCGGCCCGAGGTGGTGGCCCCAGATCGGGTGGTGCCCAACACCTACCTGACCCTGACGGGGGTGGGCGGGACCCCATTTAAGGTGCCCGTGGCAAGGGTACACCTGAAATGGGGGACCAAGGAGGGCCCCAAGGATGTGGGGGTACACCACCATTTGCCCACTGAAGTTTTGATGGGGGGAGACCTAGAGGACTGGCCAAGCGACCCCCAGACCGCCCTGGTTGTGACCCGTAGCCAGAGCCGGCGAGGGGCACTGCGACCTGACCCTGGGGAGGGTACCACACTGGAGGCGCGAGACCCTACTCGGGTGGGGAGGGAGCGCCGAGGGGCACGGCTCAGAGAGGCTGCGGCCTCAGACCTGGCCACGGAGGGGGAACCGGGCCCCATCCCTTCCCCAGCCGCTGAGTTCCAGGCCGAGTTGAGGAAAGATCCCTCCTTGCAGAAGCTCAGGGACCTGGCCGACCTCAGTGAGGGACGGACCATGAGGAGAGGCTGCCAGGAGAGGTTCCTGTGGGAGAAGGGGTTCCTGTACCGAGAATGGGCTCCCCCAGGGGAAGGGGAGTCCTGTGGGATCAGGAGGCAGCTGGTGGTCCCCCAGAAGTACCGCCGCAAGCTCCTGTCCCTGGCCCATGACATCCCCCTCGCAGGGCACCAGGGAATCCGGCGCACCCGGCAGAGGTTGCTACAGAACTTTTACTGGCCCGGGGTCTTTACCACCGTCCGGCAGTATTGCCGATCCTGTGACCCCTGTCAGAGGGTGGGGAAGGCCCGGGACAAGGGGAAAGCGGCGTTGAGACCTTTGCCCATCATAGAGGAGCCTTTCCAGAAGGTGGCCATGGACATCGTGGGGCCTCTCAGCAAGACGACCCGGTCGGGGAAGAAATACATTCTGGTGGTGGTAGATTTCGCCACCCGCTACCCCGAGGCAGTGCCCTTAGCTTCCATTGAAGCAGACACCGTGGCAGATGCGCTCCTGACCATTTTCAGCCGAGTGGGGTTCCCCAGGGAAGTCTTGACAGACCAAGGCTCCAACTTCATGTCGGCCCTGCTCCGGTGCTTGTGGGAGAAATGTGGGGTCCGGCATGACTGGGCCTCAGCGTATCACCCCCAGTCCAATGGGCTGGTGGAGAGGTTTAACGGGACGCTAAAGATGATGCTGAAAACCTTTATGAACCAGCACCCGCAGGATTGGGACAAGTACTTACCTCACCTGCTGTTCGCGTACAGGGAGGTGCCCCAGGAGTCTACCGGATTTTCGCCTTTCGAACTGTTATATGGAAGGAGGGTGAGGGGCCCCCTGGACCTGATGAGAGACGAGTGGGAGGGGAAGGCCACTCCCGATGGAGAGTCAGTGGTGGAGTATGTCCTGACCTTCCGAGAGAGACTGGCTGAACTCATGGGCCTGGCCAGGGAGAATCTGGCCAGAGCCCAGAGGAAGCAGAAGGTCTGGTATGACCGCACGGCGCGGGCCCGTGCCTACGCCACCGGGGATCAGGTGATGGTTCTCATCCCCGTGAGAAAGAACAAACTACAGGCCGCCTGGGAGGGCCCGTTCAAGGTCGTCAAGCAGCTCAATGAGGTAAACTATGTGGTGGAGCTGTCGAACCGGGCCCACCACCGCCGGGTGTACCATGTGAATATGATGAAGCCATATTATGCCAGGGGGAATGTGGTGTTAGCTGTGTGTGGTCAGTGGGAGGAGCAGGGAGATGACCCTTTAGTAGATCTATTCCCTGGGACCAGAGCTGGTTCCCCCCTGGAAACAATCCCCCTCTCGGATCAGCTCACCCCTGCCCAGCAAGCTGAGGTCAGGGGGGTGCTGCATCCGTACCGACAGCTGTTTTCCAACCAGCCTGGACGCACTAATCTGACTGTCCACCGGGTGCAGACAGGGTCGCACCCGCCGATAAGATGCTCCCCCTTCCGAGTCACAGGGAAAACTGCTCAGGACCTGGAAAGAGAGGTCCGGGACATGCTGGCTTTGGGGGTGATCCAGCCATCGGCCAGCCCTTGGGCCTCGCCGGTGGTGCTGGTCCCCAAAAAGGATGGGTCAGTCCGGTTCTGTGTGGACTATCGGAAGCTCAATGCCATCACTGTATCGGATGCCTACCCCATGCCCAGGCCGGACGAGCTCCTAGACAAGCTGGGAGGAGCTTGGTACCTTACCACCATGGACCTTACAAAGGGCTACTGGCAAGTGCCGCTGGATGCAGATGCCCGGCTGAAATCGGCCTTTATCACCCCTCTGGGGCTCTATGAGTTTCTGACCCTGCCTTTCGGCCTCAAGGGAGCGCCGGCCACCTTCCAGCGCCTGGTGGACCAGCTCCTGAGGGGGATGGAGAGTTTTGCCGTGGCGTATATTGACGACATCTGTGTCTTTAGCCAGACCTGGGAGGACCACGTGTCCCAGGTTAGACAAGTGCTGGACCGACTCCAGGGGGCTGGGCTGACTGTCAAAGCGGAGAAGTGCAAGGTGGGGATGGCTGAAGTATCTTACCTGGGCCATCGGGTGGGGAGCGGCCGCCTAAAGCCGGAACCGGCCAAGGTGGAGGTGATCAGAGACTGGCCCGCTCCCCACACCAAAAAGCAGGTCCAAGCCTTTATTGGGATGGCAGGATACTACCGAAGATTTGTGCCCCACTTTAGCGCCATAGCCACCCCCATCACTGAGCTATGCAAGAAGGGGAAGCCAGACAAGGTGGTCTGGACCGAGCAGTGCCAGGAGGCTTTCCGGGCGCTGAAGGAGGCTCTGGTCAGTGGCCCAGTTCTAGCAAACCCAGATTTTGACAAGCCCTTTGTGGTGTTCACCGACGCCTCCGACACGGGACTGGGGACGGTGCTAATGCAGGAGGATGAAAAGGGGGAGAGACCCCCCATCGTGTACCTGAGCAAGAAGTTGCTACCCCGGGAGCAACACTACGCGGCCATCGAGAAGGAGTGCCTGGCCATGGTGTGGGCCCTCAAGAAACTAGAGCCCTATCTCTTCGGGCGACACTTCACCGTCTACACCGACCACTCTCCCCTGACCTGGCTGCACCAGATGAAAGGAGCCAACGCCAAGCTCCTGAGGTGGAGCCTGCTCCTGCAGGATTACGACATGGACGTGGTCCACGTGAAGGGAAGTGCCAACCTGATAGCGGATGCGCTGTCCCGGAGAGGGGGCCCCGAACTTCCCCAGGTCACTGGTCACAGTGACCCCGCTCAGTTCAGTCTCGAAGGGGGGAGAGATGTGACGATGTGACGCAGCAGGGAGGGGGGAGTGTTGACCTGGGAATGTGCCCTGGGGACGGGAGACCTGAGAGCCTGTCACCTGAGCCAGGAGGGGGAGGGGGAGGTAACACCTCTGCCCAGGAATGTGGACGGAGGCTGCAGCAGGGAACCTGCTCGGTGGGTTTAGTTTCAGTTTGGGGCTGGGTGGAGGAACACAGGGAACCCCAGGGCTGGGGTCTAAGCTCCCTGCTCCCCCAGAAGGACTTCACTGAGGGGTCCTGGGTGTACCCACAAGCTCTGTTTTGGACTGTGTTCCTGTTGTCCAATAAACCTTCGGTTTTACTGGCTGGCTGAGAGTCTCAGTGAATCCCAGGAAGAGGGGTGCAGGGCCTGGACTCCCCCACACTCCGTGACAGCTTCCCAGCTTATGGCTGCCTCTGCTGCTTAGCCAAAGGCCTTAGCCTAAGAACAGGGCCTCAGACTGTCACAGTAAGAGAAGGACCTTACCCTGGCAGACAGTGATTTTGATTCTTTCTTTTATACCTCTAGAACTAGCCAAGTGATAAGAATACACCTAAATTCTTAGATGATAGGCCTTTACAGACAGGTCTGAACATCTGTATCCTAACAATGTGTCCCTGTACCCCCTCCCCCTGTCCCCATGTGTCTCTGTGCCCCCAGCCAACCACCCCCTGCCCTTATGTAGCTCTGCACCTCCTCCCCCATCATTATGGGGCCCTGAACCTCCCTCCTCCTCTAACTCTGTGCCTCCACTCCCATTCAGCCCCTGCCCCAGTCTGTCCTCCCCCACTAGCCCTTATGAGCCCCTGACTGACCCCACCCCAGCATCCCACACTGTCTGTCTCCCCATAGCCCCTGTCTCCTGACCTGGCCTGCTGTGAAGAAGACAGGCTCTCTCTCTTCCTGCGCTGATAGGGAGTTGCTCCTTTGTTCTATTGCCACAGCACCCTTTGGTGGGCAAGAGATGGAATGGCAGCAGCATTTCAGCAGAAGCTTTTTACTGTGCAAAAAAATAAAAATATGCGGGGCTCATTAATTATGCACGTGTGCAGTAGTGCAGAATTGCCCCAGGAGGAATATTCAGACCCCTTTTTTCCATTGATTAATACTTGCATCCGACAAAGTCCATTTCTCTATTAAGGGCCAACACAGAAGGCATTTTAGTTTCCATTAAAGTACTAGGAGGCCAACTGAACTGCTTGTCTTGGCCTCTGACTCCTTTAATTATTTGAATTACTTGATTAATTATAAAAAGAAAAGGAGTACTTGTGGCACCTTAGAAACTAACCAATTTATTTGAGCATAAGCTTTCATGAGCTACAGCTCACTTCATCGGATGCATTCAGTGGAAAATACAGTGAGGAGATTTATATACACACAGAACATGAAAAAATGGGTGTTATCATACTCACTGTAAGAAGAGTGATTAATTATGTTAATTCACGTGATTAATTACTTGAATTACTTGAATTATGTAGTGCTTATGTATTGATAAGTTATCAGTGACAATTTTCAATTAAAAAAATCCTCCTTACATTTAAAAATGAATGGAAGGGGCTTCTCCCCAGTGGAGCTGTCTGTTATGATTGCAGTTTGCAGAAGCATGCCTTTTAAAGCAGAACCACTGGAACGTTTAGCCAATCAAGAGATCTGATGCAGACCCTGTCTGACCCCTAACCTCTCCCATTCAGAGATCTGATTGGCTTTGAACATTCCAAAGTGGGCTATGACCTTGGCATGCAGGTCACACAGATGTCTAGACTCACAGGAGACAGAGATGGAAAAGACCTATTGGATCATCCAGTCCATTTCCCTGCTAATGCAGGAGCATTCCCAGCAGCCATTTTCCACTGTTTTGGCCAAACTAATTTGAAAAGCCCCTAAGGACTGAACTTCCGCCTCTTTCCTAGGAAGACTATGTCATAACCTAATAGCCCTGTCTCACAGTTGGGGCATTTTTCCTGTTGTCAAAGTCTACATTGAATGTCCTTTTTTAGCTTAATCCCATTACCACTACTTTTACTGAAATGTATTATCCTAAAAAATTCCTCTCCCTCCTTGGTGTTCACACCCTCCAGGTAGTTGTATGGTATTATCCTCTCTCCCTCAGAGTCATCCCTTGGCCGCATCGGACACAGACAGCTCTTTCCGTCTGTCTGCAGAAGTAGGGGTCTGCTCGGGCCCAATTTTTAAGCCCAACCTGAACTGGCCCCCGGCCCACTCACCTCACCCTGAGAGGGCTGAATCATTTTCCATCCTGGTCCCAACCCTTCCCCCCCAACCGGATCCTGCCGCTGCATCCTGCTCATGGGGCTGGTGCAGCGGCCACTGTGTGCAGCGATGGCTCCATCCTCTGACACGGCCCCTGCTGCGCTGGGTCTGCGCTGCAGAGAGAGAGGGAGACGCTGTGACTCCTCGGCATCCTCGCTCCACAGCGCGTGCAGCGCAGGAAGGAGGTGGTGGCTGGCAGGAACACGCAGTCATGGTTGTGCAGATCCCAGGGGCTAAAGGAGGAGAGCCGACCTGACCCGAGCCCAAGAGGGTCCAGTTGTTTTCTCATCCAACCTGACCCGGACGCCTGTGGTCAGGTCCCCTAGGATTTGGGTCAGGTTGCAGGGCTCTAACCAGGA
Organism: Natator depressus; assembly: GCF_965152275.1. NCBI lineage: Eukaryota > Metazoa > Chordata > Testudines > Cheloniidae > Natator > Natator depressus. Next base: position 13,500,965 of record NC_134253.1, read on the forward strand.
GTCACTTCTGCCAACCCCCTGCATTCTGTTTTGCTCTCCCAGGAATGACTTCCCATTTGTTGATCTCTCTGGGAATGTGGTGCTAGAAAAGGCACTCATCCAGATGCAGTCACAGCTCAGCTGAACAGAGAGGAACTGTTGTCTTCCTGCTTTGTGCCATGATCCCTGTGTGTAAAAGACCCAACCCACATGGCTCTTTGTGGTAGCCATCACACCTTGCATATACCTGTTGACTTTGTTTTCCACTGTCACCCCCAGGGCACTTGTTGCTTCCCACTTGTCTCCCTCCCATTCTGTCAGTTACTTCTACCTCCTTTCCAGAGGTGCTAGTTTGCAGTTTTCTGAAATGAATCTTGTTCTCTCCTCAGGCTTTTAATTGCTCTGTGTCCCGCTTTATTTTTTCTCGGTCCCAACTGATCCTACAACTCCTCCATAGTTAGTCTCATCTGTGAAGTTCTACACTGATGGGCCGCATAAAAGACACCTTCGAGCGTGTTACTGTCAGTGTAGATCTAACGGCTGAGCTCATTGCCCCTGGGAGCGGTTGAGGACTTACTGCAGGAGTTGGGTATTTTATATTCCACATTTACAAATTCTGCCTGGAGTGGCTAGAGCAAGGGCAAGGGGCTCATTTTTATTGTTTGTTCTGAATAAATGAAACTAGAGAAGGGGGCAGTGAAGGGCGCTTCCTCTGGCTCTTTTCTCTCCAGGAAGATTAAACGATGTCAGTTGCTCGGCTGCTTCTGAAGCGCTGCTAAATGCGGTGCTTGTGGAGGGCAGGGCATGTTTTACACCAATTAAGCCACCAATTAGGGCAGGGGCTTATTAGCCAAATTACTGTCTGGTCGTCAAGAAAAACTTTTCCCAATTCTTCTCTTTTATGTTTTGTCCCCAGCAAAACAGAGTAGACATTTACTGTGTCCTGGAGAAAGTCTTACAGCAGGACACCCAGGGCCTAGAGAGACGGCTTCTGGAGAAAATAATAACACTAGCCTCAAACCACATGACAGAGACTCAGGTAAGTTAGTTCTCCTGAGATACCAATCAAAGGATCCAAAGCTTTAACGCATTCAAACTCTCTTTTTGGGGGATAAACTATATACTGAAATGAAAATGTATTCTTCTGTTAGAGGTCCACACCTTCCTCCAGACCAAAGCCCAGGTCCTAGACAGCACTTGTGCACATGCATAAGATGGGACAACTCACATGCTGAAAGTTACACATGTGCTGAAGTGCTTTGCAGGATCAGGACCTGAGACACATGATCTCAGACCCAGAGACAAGCCTATGGTGTCTTAAGGAGCAAGTCTTTCCCGAAGTCTACTCGGGATTTCATTATTGAGACTGATTTTATGTGGAAGGCGCTCTGATACTGTAGCGATAAGTGGCAGTATAAAGCCCCAAGACAGAATCTGAGCTATCTCCAAAAGAAGCAGCATTGGATTTAGAATATAGTTTGCCAGCAGGAAAACCCATGGAAAAATCCCTCTCTTGTTCCAAAGGAAGTCAGCCTCCTTTTGGGGGACAGTTTATTCCAGGAAAGCTCTCGGAATATCGTGAAGCTGCCCAGTCTGTGTCTCACTTACCGCCTCAGGGAAGGGCAGGGAAAATATCATGTGACTATGGTGACCAGTCACCCACCACAAGTAGCTAACAGCGAATAGGCTAACGAAGCAGCTTGCAAGCAACTCAAAGGCTGAAAACTGTTTCGCCAAGTGACTCAAGGAATATTTATGACGAATGACTCTACCCTTAGAAAGTTGGGTTGGTTCATTCACAACTTGTGCACAGAAAGAAGGACTTGACTCATGTAAACAACTCTGGCTAGTGCAACCGGCTTCAGTCACCTCAGTCTCTCTCTTTTGGTTTTTGTTTTTAGGAAGCAAGAAATGAACTAAAAGTGGCAGCTAGCAACACCTTAGTGACTCTGGCACGCTGCTATTTCAATGATGTCATGTTCAAGCTGGTGTATCGTCTGGAGCTGCCTGAAGAGTTTATTTTCATTACGTTGGGCAACCTGTCATCCGCCTATGGTATGGTCACTTCCCTCTTTTCTTTCAAAGTGATTGTTTTTCATTTAAGGACAGGGGATTATCTCTCTACCTAAAAATGTTACCGCTAAACAGAGCTCTGTTTGAGTGTGTGTGTGTGTGTGTGTGTGTGTGTAGAAACACAAGATTAACTGCTGTTGCTAGTTCTGGCCTCCAGATCATGAGCGATCCAGATGGAGGTGCAAGCTCTAACTTATGCCCCTGAGTGAAGTACCTTAAGGATGGGAATGAGTGGAAGATCAGGTCTAGTGGAGCTCTTCTCCACCCCACTTCCCATCCCGCCCCAGTGCCCTCTCCCTTTACTCTGGGAGCGAGCTGGGCATTGGGCACAGCTGTACACTTGTGGAGGATTCCCCTCTTCAGGGTGAATCCCCCACTGGCTTTCAATGGCTGCTTTAAAGCCATTCTGCTCTGCTTACGCAGCGCCAATGGCCTCGGAACCCATAGCATCCTGCCCCACAGTGTTTCTAAGTGTGTTGTCAGAAGGCAGAGAGCAGCTGATTGTCTGTCTTCCTTCTCTTCTGGCCTTTCTCTGCAGCACTTAAGTGTATCCCTTTTGTGGGAGTGATCCTGAACGACATGATCTCCATGTTGGAGTTAGTCAAGGACAGCAGGATGAGACAAGCATTTTGTGGTGGTAAGTGCCAGCACTTCCTGTAGGTGCCCCAAATGGATATTTAGGGGGTCTTGGTACAGATTTAAGTGACTGACCAAGTTTGCAAACAGGCCCTGAACTGTGCTCCCTTCCCTGGATTGCACCAGGTGCTGCGTTCCTTGGCTCCCATGGCACTCAGTGAAGTTGAGAGTGCTCCTTACTTTGCAGGAGGTGCTGAGCATTTGTAAGTTCAGGCCCTTTGTGACTCAAGCATATCGTTTAAAATAAACAGACACAAAGGCTGAAGCTGTCCCTCTGCCAGGAGGCTCCTGGGGGAGGAGGTGAAGGGAGCAGATTTCATTACTGTACATTTAAAAATCCCCTGTTTCCCACTCCTCCACCCATTCTCTCTCCTTAGTTTCTTCATCATCTTCATCTCCTTTCACCCTCTTTCTCTGTCTTCTCTTCTTCTCCACTTCTCTCTTCCTTTGCTTTTCAGGTGATGCTCAGTAAGGGGTTAATCCTGTGCCCTTGAGGGAAATGGGAATTTTGCCATCCACTTCATAGAGAACAGGATTGGGCCCCAATTCGTCTTAGCAAGGACACTAGATACACCTACTTTTAGGGCAAAGTGCTTCCCACTACCTTCAAATCCCAGGAAAGCCAATGGCAGTTAGGGGCACTGAACATCTTTCAGACAAACTGTAACTCAAGATGAAATCATACAGTGTTCGGGTTGAACAAACAACAACTGCAGAGGACGCGAGTCTTCAAATGATGGTAATTGAAAAAAGATGGAGAGATGTACAAAGAAAAAAGCCTTTTAAGAAACAAGAAATGGAATGGGGGAAAGAGAAATAGCTCCAGATTGATATGGGATTTCAGCATCTAGTCCTGATAGGAGTTGCCATGGAATTGGAGTAAACGATAGGCCTGGGTGTCTTCTCTGAGAAAGCAACTTCTCCTCATTATTACTATGTCCTTTTCACATTGCCTGTCTTCTCTCCTTCCGTGCAGTTCTGGAAAAATGGTCAAGGGCAGTGAATGGATATTTTACGAACTGGGAAAAGTGCTCATTCCCCAGAATGGGTGAATCACAATTCTGCCGTCAAATTCTTCCCTTATATTGTCATGTGACCAGCAACTGGCTGACTTGTGAGGAGCTGGAGGTGAGAATTGCTGGCTTTCTAAACCTTTAGCGGAAATTGTGATGTTACATTCTGTGTGTCTGGCACTCTTTGTGATGATAGCATTTAATGGTAGGTCCTTTTGGATGGAACAGATTGTCATGTAAAACATCGAAAACCCATACGTTTATAATGTCACCACATCATGGAAATTCGGTCTGTACCCAGTGTACATGGAGTCTAGTTTTGTGCACCTAATGTGCAGATGAACCCGGGATAGTGGGCTAAATTAATTCCTGGTCTAAGTCCATTCAGCCCCAGTGGAGTTACAGCAGGGATGAGTTGGCCTAGAATGCATACTAATCTGGGGAAATATTTTACGTGGTCTGGTTGTGAGGTGCATTAGAATATAATCCTGACACCAACCCTACGAGTCCTGGTTCTTTACCAGGAAATATTGGGATAGGACCGTTCCGACAGTGGAACAAGGGAAATTGCACTCATTAGAAGTAGAAAAGGTGTGCCTATTGGAAGATATTGAATGAATTCGTAGGAACATAAATTCTGTGTCTCATCTATGCAGCTCAAGCAGGCCATCATCAAAGCCCTTGGTCCCATGATGGGCATCCTGCTACACAAAAAGGAGCCGCAAAATCCCATATTTAAAGAGATCTCATGGCTCCTTGAGCAATATAAGGAGGAAATTGATGTTTTTCACGTCACCAAGGTGAGGTACCACTCATTAAGGTAACTGTCTCTGTGTGTGCATGTGTGAACTGCAGGAGGAATTTGCTGCCAGTGGGGTTTCCTGGTCTAGATAGTGACTTGTTAGATAATAAATATGCACACAAGTTCTGGGTTTATACACATGGTGACCCAGGCAACAAGATTTGTAGGTAACTGCCTCTGATGAAAAGCATCCTCTGTTTCCTGGGGGGGAGGAGGAGGAGGAGGAGGAGGAGGAGCTAAAAAACAAAACACCTGCACAACAAGATACTCCCTCCTTGTGATTTCCCAAAACATCCTGTCAACTCTGTGTCTCTCTTTTAGATCATAAGCTCCTCAGAGCAGGGGCTACCATATGTTGTCTCTGGTCGGTACCCAGCCAACTGTCAAGGGTTGAAAATTAATAATAAGGAGGCTTGAGGGTCATTGCTTTGCACTGCATAACTCGATAGATATAAAATCATTGCCCGTCTGTTTCATCTACCGTTCTTTGCAGTGTTGTTGTAGCCAATTTGGTCCAAGATATTGGAGCGACAAGGTGGGTGTGATAATCTAATTGAAGATATTGTCTCACTCACCTTGTCTCTCTATTTCATCCCCCCTCAGTACCACATGAGCGAGAAGTAAGGGGCCATATTCTGTCTTCAGTGGGGCTACACAGTTGTAAATGAAGTCATGAGACAGCTCTAACTTCTTGGTAGTGATATTTACTCACCGTCTATGTTGGTTGAAGCTTTCTAGTACAGAGTATGTGGTCACTTTGGGGGTTGAAATACCCATGATTTGGAGGGAACCAATGCATCATGGACTTGTTTGATAGCATCAGGGCACTACGCAACTGTGTAAACATAGTAAAGTATGTAGATGGCATCCAAGACATTCGGGAAGCTTCAAGCAGCAAAGGAGAAAAGTGTGTTAGATGCAGGAAGGAATTCGATTTTCACCTTTTTTTTAATCAATAACCTGGCAGAGGACATAAAATCATCACTGATAAAGTTGGCAGATGAGATAAAAATGGGGGAGTGGTAAATAATGGAGAGGACAGCTCACGGATTCAGAGTGATCTAGATCACTTAGCAAACGGGGCGCAAAGAAACAATATGCCTTTAAATACGGCTGAATGTAAATGTATGCGTCTAGGCACAAGGGATTTAGGCCAGACATACATGATGGGGGATGCTGTCCTGGGAAGCAGTGACTCTGAAAAAGATTTTGGGGGTCATGGGGCATAATCAGCCGAACATGAACTCATGCTGTGGCCAAAAAAGCAAAAGCTGGGATGCATAAAAAGGGGAATCTCAAGGAGGAGCACAGTGGTTATTTTACCTCTAAGTCTGGCACTTGTCTGACGACTGTTGGAATCCTGTGTCCAGTTCTAGTGCCCACAATTCAAAAAGGGTGTTGATAAATTGACAGAAGAGCCACAGTGATGAAAGGATTAGAAACTATGCCTTACAGAGGGAGAATCAAGGAAGTCAATCTATTTAGTTTAATACACAGAAAGTAAAAGGGTGTGTGATGGGGTTTACCTACCCCGCCTTGGTTCAGCAGGGGTTAATCATGCTTTGTGGGCCGAGGAGGCCATGCCCCCTCATCTCTGCTGGGCATGCTTCAGCTGGACCCAGGATACAAAAGAGAGCCGCTCAGCTCAGGCTGGGATGGCTGCCGAAGGGAGCGGAGGCGCATTGCAGGCTCCTGCAGAGAGACTGCCAGTGCTCCAGGATTCAGAGGCCAGCTGGACTGTGGCTGCAGCTGACCCCCAGCCACCCAATGCCAGAGATTGAGGAGAGACCCCAGAATCCCTGAGACTCCCAGCTGCGGAAGAACGGGTGGGAAGCAGCCTAGGTGGACGAAGCATTGATCCAGTTGAGGTAGCAGGCTTGACTCAGCATGCTTTGGAAGGATCCCCGCTGAGTTGGTGGCAGATACCCCTGCGCCCTGGGCTGGGGCCCTGTGGAATAGGTAGGACCCAGTGGAGAAGGGCTCACCACTAGGCAACACTTCCCTGCCGCAAAAGGTGGTTCTATCGACTCTGGCCACTAGGCCGCATTGCCCTGCAGCCAAGGGTGGGTCTAGTGACTTTGACCACTAGGCCGCACTGCCATCCCTAGGAGGGCAGCCCAAGTGACTCAGGCTGTTGGGCCGCGGACCCTCACCCAAGGGCTGCTGCACTGATCCCGACCATTAGGCGATGTTGCCCTAGGAGCCCAGACTGCTGTGGTGGCTAGGGAGACTAGGCCAGTTGGGCCGCTCCAGATCTACTTCAATTCCTCCTCAACCTGATACCACCCTGACGGGGTGGACCTATCCTGTGACAGGGTGACTTAATTACAGTCTATAATATCTTACATGAGGGACTCCTATTATCTAATGGGCTCTTCCGTCTAGCAGAGAAAGGTGTCACTTGATCCAATGGCTAGAAACTGAAGCTAGACACTTTCAGACTGGAAATACGGTGTACATTTTTAATGGTGAGATAATTAACCATTAGAGCCATTTATCAAGGGCCGAGGCGGATTCTGACGATTTTTCAATCAGGATTGGTATGTTTTTCTAAAAGCTCTGCTCTGGGAATTATTCTGGGCAAGGTCTATGGCCTGTGTCATACCGACCAGAGGTCAGACTAGATGATGGCAAGAATCCGGTCCGGCTTTGGAATCTAGGAATCCCCTGAATCTGCTTCAGTCACTACATATGGCTCCTTTGTGTGCCCACCATCTGACTTTCGCCCTCTGTTGCAGAGTCTGAGCCAGCTCTTGGAGGTCTCTGGTGAATATAAGATCCCTCTACCTAAAGGGACGTTTCAAGCCATCTGCAGTGCTCTGCACAACCAGGTGAGGGGTGGTTTTGCTTGGATCCCTTGAGCTTAGGCACAGCAGATCTGAAGCATATTAACACTGAAAAATCGATGGAATGATCGTGCAGAGCCTGGGGACCTCCTCATGCCTTACTGATTTCTGCAGGCTCAAGAGTAAGCAGGGAGCGCTCTCATTTTCTTAGCTACTATCCAGCTCAGTTTGTAAAGCAATTTCACCATAAGCCGATTACCAGGGGGAGTCAGAGTTGTAAAGTGAAAACTGTGGCTGTGTCTTGATTAGGTCAGCTCTGCTGCTCAGAACACTTTAGCTTCTCTTATCTAATGGATTGGTCATTGTCTTTGAGTCTTGCTGTGCGTGCAGGACCATCTCCCTGCGGTTCAGACCTCTAGTTGGACAAGCAGGAAGTGGAAGCTCAGAAACTAATTGCACATTTTTCTTTTCCATTGCTTCTGATTAGTTTTTCTTTGACCATTTCCCTTCTTCCCACAGATCTGTTCTCCAGCTAAGCAGCTCAGCATAGAAAACCACAAAGAGCTCTTCCATTGTGTACTTCTGCTAGGTAAGGGGAAGAAACTCTGAGTTACACAGTGGTTTCTTTGTAACTTCCTTACCTTTGTGAGGTACGGTAAGAAGAAGAGTTCTGCAGACAGTGAGGACGTGATTTCTTCCCTTGCAGCCCGTTCTTCTCCTGATGACCTGCTGGCATTCCTACACGAGCAGCTGGAGATTGAGCATGAGGCCGTTCGTGTGGCGTCTTTAGAGCTCCTGAGAGCTATTGTTGGGGCTGACTGTAAGTAACACAGGAGCAACTGTGCCAGCTGCCCTCTTGGCCGACATGCTGAGGGTTGAGTTGAGGACATCCAGAGCTAAAAGCTTGAGCTACTAGAGATTGAGCTAAAGAACCAAGGCTCTGTAGGCACGGCAGGGCTGCAACAGACTCATCACCTCTGCACCTGGGGCACAGAGGCTCTAGAACACACAGTCACCAGTGGTTTGGAGATCCACTAAGGGACCAAATGCTGCCCTAAGTTACCCCCATATGGCCCCATATGGAAATCAACAGGTTCAACTAAGTGCTGAATGTAGCCCAAGATATTTGTCAAGGTCTTTTTCAACTTCCAATATAGAAGTTAACTTGGGGCTAATGCATGATAACAATAATCAGATAAAAATAGAATAATACTCCTGACTCGAGAATCCTAAGTATTATACACTCTAGACTAGATTCTGAGTCCTGTTATGCCGGTGTAAACACAGATTAACTTCAGTCTCCTCAGTCTATCAAACTCCTTTATAATATTTCCATCATGGTAGTAGGATGGCACTATTTAGAGAAATGGAATTACTTTAGATTTACACTGGTGCAACTGAGACCAGAATCTGGTCCTACGTTTTCCCCGCTGATTCTGTAGAGGAGAGAAGCTTGGTACTATTCTTAACTAGGGCCCTTTGAAATCCAGGATTAATTCCAGTGTGGAAAGTGAGTGTGTGTGGAACAAAGAAGTACTGTACACCTCTCCTTATCTTTCAGTGCCTGAGACAAGAGGTAAAAAGCTTCTGATTGTGAAGGCAGTGAAATCCACTCTCAGTGATCAGAATGCTACGGTAAGATTGTGTGTGGAACAGTGAACTATTTCAATTTTTTCAGTGTTATGGGATGAATGGATATCTGGGTGGAGCTTTCATTCCGATCCAGATGAGAGACTGCAGAATAGAGAAGGCATGTCATTCTCCTGCCGGTGTTAAATGTATCCATGTTTCTAATCCAAGGAGACAAAATCAAAAGCATAAGGACTCTCATATCATATCCTAGCTCCTATTTCAGGCAGAAGGGCTAACAAGAAGTGCTGTGTGTAATCTCTACCCTTGCAGGTGAGGAAGGCAGCTCTTCATTTCATCAGGACGCTGCTCAGTTCAGGAAATGTGGAGAATTGTGCAGCATGAGATCTGGTAGCATATGTTTTCAGCGAGTTCAGTGTGTCCACCAGCAAACTGGTAAGGAGAGTTCTTATCACTCAGGACTCGGTCCTACCATTCTTGCATGCTGATTGCTCCCCTTGACTTCAGTGGGAGTTTTGACTCCAGGACAGCTGGACTGAATGAATAGAGCCAGAATCGGATCCGTGATATTGGTGTAAAGTCAAGGTAACTCCACTGACTTTAGTGGTGTTACTCTGGATTTATACCAGTGTAACAGAGACCAGAATCTCACACTGGGTATTTCCATCTAACAGAGTTATCTGTGCTGCTCCAACCTCTGATGAGTCATTGAACAGTCAGAAAACACCATTCTTCAGTGCAATGTTCTTGTACAAGGAAGCACATCTTTTTGTTTCAAATAGACTCTCCAAAAAACAGAACGATGCCCCGTTCTGTGGCTGTCAAAGCAGACCTAAACTATCAGCAAAACACTCAGTTATGCAGGCTGCATCACAGACTGTCTCAGGAGCCTGGACAAGCTTGCTGCATCTTTCACTCCCTACATGCTCGACTCTACATGTACTAGTTTAAAAATATCTTCAATCCGTATTTCTATCCATGGACACAGCCCCGGGCTCCAGACACTTTGTGCTCCATGACCGAATCCATGATATGTATGAACATAAAGAGTTCAACTTGACAGTAAGTTGTTGAAGATCTTAGCTCTGCCTGGCCCCTTTTCTACAAAGCTGGAGCTTGTGGCAACACACACACACACACACACACACACACACACACACACACACACACACACACACACACACACACACACACACACACACACACACACCTTAAAGAAGGCTGCTTTTTCTCATCAGGCCAGTTTTGGTCTCCTTTAAACTGAAATCAGTAGAGAATTAGGCCCACTGATAGAATCACACTCACTACACACAGAATGACCAAGCTGGTTGGGGCATGAGAACAAAGAGATTGGATCCCCCTGGTTCTGCATATTTGTTTCCCTTGGGCAGAATCGGAATGTTTTTCCTCAGAGATCAAAAGATGAAACAGTTTTTCAAATTTTAAAAAATTGAACACTGTTGGGGGAACTCTTTTGTGTTCAGTGAATCATTCCCTTCATTTTAGGGTTTTCCTAAGCCTGGGATCTGACCCACCAGTTCGGAGTTTCTATTATTCCCTTCCCTTCAGATGTTTGTGCACTTCCAGTGCCGTAGAAAAGCAGGCACAGGTCAATGCTCAAGATGGCTTTGTAAGAGAAGGACACTGGTTCTATTGCCAGTGTCTCACTACTAGCGAATAAGTTCTATGTAGCTATCTCACAGCAGGGAACAACACTTCTCGCCCAGAGTGTTGAGGAAGAAAGCACGATCCAAACCCTGTGCATTGACATCCTGCAATCTCTGGACACCTCAGTCAATGGAATGACCCAAGTAAGTGATCTCTTGCTACTGCTTCTTGAAATAGGGACCTTCTTCCTTACGTTCCTTGTACCCCTCCACAAGGAAGCTTTCTGAAAGTCAGCATAATGGAGGATCAGCATGTCAAATTCATGCCAGGGACGATGTGACCCCTTCATCATGGAGTAAGTGGTTCACATTAGAGAAAAGATATAAAGCAACTTAACTGGAAGGAATCATGTTGCAGAGATCGTCTCTTAATTCTTTCCACTGTCTGAGTGCGACTTCCCCTTAGATCTCCCATGAATACTTCTGAAATGTAGAGTTGGTGATCCTGGATTTGAAGAGATATTGGGGCTGGGACTGTGCCTTATATAGGTCTGTCAAATTCTGGGTAAGCTTATGGTACTATCGAAATATCTCCATAATGCTCTAATGCTGGGAAAGAGGATTCATCTCTGGGTGAGAGCCCAATTGCTCACCAAACAAGATAGTGTCTTTAAAAGACAGAGTGAGGGGGCAGCGGAGAGGTAGAGTGAGCTAATGGGGAGAGAGAGATGAGGTGATAGGTTAGGGAAGGGTCCGTGATGAATCAAAGGAGAAGCTACATGACAGGGAGGGATTCAGACAGCAGGATACTGGAGGTCGGGGAACGGAAATAGCTCCGTACTGAAGAGTCTCGCTCTTCTGTGCAGGTGTTATGGCCAAGGCTGCTGGAGTATGTGGTGCCAGCTCAGTACACGGGTACTTTGAAGCCTCTCTGCAGATGCCTGAGGGAACTGGCTGAGAAAAAGCAGCAGGAAGGAGAAGCAGCTGCTTGCCTCGACTACAGTGGACGAGGTTTATAACAGAAACTCTTTCATTTCTTCTCTCCAGGCACTATGAAATGAACAGGTTCAGTCTGCTCCAGTTCTCTCATCTGTGATCAGGAGGCTCAAATGAATGAGGGATGGTCTTGTGATTACAACACGGCCATGGGAGGGAGCTAGGAAATGTGGGTTCTGTTCCCAGCTCGCCACCAAAATTCTAATGTGACCTTGGGGAAATCACTTGATCTTTCTCTCTCAGCTTCCCCACTTGTGAAATGAAGGAGTAATTCATGCCAAGCTCACAGAGGTGCTGTGAGGTGGAATTCATACATGTTTGCAGAGCATTTTGAGATGCTCAGACTGAAAGCACTATGGAAATGCAAATTATTATCAGCTGTATTCAACATTGGTGGGCATGTTGGAAATGGATAGGTGAAGAACATCAGCAGGACTCTCTGCAAAGCCTGGCATAATTAATGCTATTCTGTTTCTTTCCCTAGTGCAACTCCCTACACCCCAGGGGCTGCTGGCGCGACTCCTGGTGAGTAGACCATGAGAATAGGTTTTCTGTGGAATGGGACAGTTAACCGTACAAATTGGTTTTGTAGCTAGATGCTTGACTTAGGCTGAGGAATGTGTATGATTGGCTCTCTCTCTCTCCGGCCTCTCCTGAGACACACTGTTCTGCATCCTCCTACTAGCTAGAATGCTTTCTTCTTCAGGAAGGCACTGCAGTAGAAGCAACAACTCTATTGGATGGTCTCCACAATGAGAGTCTCTGAACTATTCCCTCCCTCCGGAACAAACGGGTATTGTGCCGACAAAACTTAGCCTGTTTTTTCTCTTTCATTGACAGGTAGTAGCCTCATCCCCTTATGAAAGAGAAGGACACGGATGTGCTGCCTTGCAGTTACTAAAGGCCCTGCACCAAACTATCCATGCAGCAGTGGGTGAGATGTGGGGAGTAAAGATCCCATCTCTGCTGCAGTACATTGAAGGTAAAGTGCTAGTTAGGAGGAGTGTGGTCCATGGAGAATAGAAGGGAAGCCAGAAAAAGCAGCTTCGTATTGACGTGTGTTGTGCCATTCCTGTTGCAGTACGTAGGAACAGTGGGGAATTGAAATGGGGCTTCTAGGCCCACACTTTTGCTTCCTCTGGATAACTGTGAACCACTGAGGCCAATTCAAACAGGGCAGAATCAGGCCAGGAAGGTTTCAGCTGAATGGAAATTTCACAGCAGTTTCCCCCACACCTTTGCTAGGTTATTTTTTGGGAAGGTCAATACGCATGAAGCTGGAGGTTAATGAAAGATTTTGGGGTTACATGTAGAGTCTGATTTTGCAAACGGACTTTTTCTGAACATTAAACCCCATGTTTACTTTCAAGGGGGATTCAATTAAAAAACCCAGAGTTTGTCTTTCTGTAAGGAAACCTAAGCCATAAAAGCTAGGTTGGCCAAGTGGGTGCCCTAGGGAGAATCTAGGTATTGTGGGCCTAATAATGTCTTTCACCAATTTTACAGTGGTATGAATCTATTGACGTCCATGGAAAAAACCCTTCAGTCAGTGTAGGCTGCGTCTACACGATGGCATTATGCCAGCAGAGCTCCAGTGACGTAGCAGCGCCTGTCTACTCTCTGTGGAGCAGGACAGACCCTAAGTGCAGCACAAGCCCGATATGTTTCTCATGAACGTCGAACCCCCCAATGGACAAGTGGGTTTGATATTCCGAAAAAGATTTTAAAAAATGAGCTGTATCTTCCCTCCTTGCTGTGGCTGTACAGAGTCCCCAGCGCTACATTGTGCTGACATTAAAGAAGGCTAGGTTAGAGCTGGACACTCAGAAACAGGGCCAGATTCTCAGCTGATGTAAATCAGTATAATTCCATTGACTTCAGTGAAGCTACACCAATTTACATCCAGTTCGGATCAAGTCCAGAATCTCTGATTCTGCAGGAAAAGTTTGTATTCCTATTAAACCCAGTCTTCTGATGTGCTGAACAGTTTTGTGAGGTGCTCAGCACCCTCAGCTCCCATTCAAGTCAAGAGGAATTGGGAGGGCTCAGCATCTCACTCCTGGTGGGTTGACGGACCCTGAATAAAAATGCCAGCAGGGTACGTAACATCTGACGAAGTGAGCTGTAGCTCACGAAAGCTTACGCTCAAATAAATTTCTTAGTCTCTAAGGTGCCACAAGTCCTCCTTTTCTTTTTGCGGATACAGGCTGACACGGCTGCTACTCTGAAACAGGACATTTTCTGTTGGTCCAACAAAGAACGTTGGCGCAGGTCCCTGTGACGGCGCAACGACTCACCCCTGCAGCGCCTCCTGCTGGCCATCTGGGAATTAGCTCTTTCCAGCACAGAGCACCCTCTGCAGGCCCGTGTCCCTCTCAGACCCCGGTGCCCTTTTTACCCAGGGTGCTGCCCCCTGGCAGTACCCGCTCAGTCTCTATGGGTCTCCCTTCTCTGGGGAACGCCCAACCCTCTAATCCCCACCTTGCCTCAGTCTGGGCTACTGCCCATCATCATCATCACTATCAAGCCCCTGCACCTTGGGGCAGATTGCAGTGTGAGAGCCAGTCACCACAGGCAAGGGGGTTTGGGTCTGCTGCCTTTCCCTGCAACCCAGTACCCCTATGGGCCTTGGACCAGGCCCGATAGCCTGGGGAGTTGCCAGCCTAGAGCTTCCCTGCTCCTCTGGCCTTTCCCCAGCCCGCCCTCATTCCCAGTACCCTTTCTGCAGGCAGGCCCTGCTCCCTTCAAAACTAGAGAGAAAGACCTTCTCCTACTGGCCCACGGCCCTGATTACCCTGGCTACAGCTGTGGCTGCTTTCCCTGTCAGCCCAGCTGTTGTTAATCCCTTTCCTAGATTCATAGATAGCAAGGTCAGAAGGGACCATTATGATCATCTAGTCCGACCTCCTGCACAACGCAGGCCACAGAATCTCACCCACCCACTCCTGCGAAAAACCTCTCACCTCTTTCCCTCCTACAGCCCTCGCCCAGGGCTGTTTTAAGTCCCTCAGGACAGGAGCGGGGTGACTCTCCTAGAGCCCAATAGGTACAGTCCCATTTCGCCTTGAAAGCCCAGGTATGTTACAGCTTGGCAGACCAGGAGTTTTAGAAGGACTCATCGCAAAGGAGATACCTGGGATGACTCTTCTTGCTAATCTAGGTGACATTATTGTTTTGCCTCCTGCTTTATAGGAAACACAGAGAATTCCCTGGACCATGCACAGTGGGAGCACATGCTGCTTCAGGTAGAGGATGGCTTTCAGATGTATTGTCACAGGCCTCCCTTCCCCCTCCAAATGTATCAGCTGGGGAAAAAAATAATGATAAATTATTCATTATAAGCAGAGCTGGTCAAACCATTTCATTTGCAACTTTTGTTCAATTAAAAATGGCCTTTTTTTTTTCATGGGACATTTTCAAATTTTTCAGGGTTCTTTTTTTTTTTTTTAAACACACACACAAAAAAAACAAAACAAAATAAGCCCAACCCAAATAGAAAATGTTTAGTTTTTTGAAACTGAAGCTGATTTTTTTTCCAGTTGCTTTGCTGTTTGTCTCCTTCCCCCTTCCCCCCCCCCCGACCTTTTCAATTACAAGTGGAAGAGGGGGGAAAAAGCACGGGGACGAGGGATAAAGGGAAGGAAATGGGGAAAACAAAGAATGGAATAATGGTCATTTTTGATTTTGAAAAGCAAAATATTTTTGTGTTTTCACTTTTCATTTGTATGTTGAAAAATCAAGAAAACAAAAAAATCCCACTTGTTTTGTGAAATGGACTTACTATTGTTCAACCAGCTCTAGTTATAAATCCCTCTGTATTACCCCTGGGAACAACACAAAACTTAACCAGAAACCCAGCATGCTAATGGTGCTAATGCATCACTGGGGGACGTCTAAAGGATTTTTTTTTCTATTTGCCACTCAAAAGAAAACTTGCTCTGAGAAACCCAAAAAGGAAAAGAGACAAGACAAGGTTTGGTGTCTGTATCTCATGGAGAAGCCTTTGTGGTCAGAAAGAGCTCTTTACAGCCTCATGTAAATCCAGACAAGGAAGATCTTTATGGCGAGGGCTGAAAATGAAAGGAAAGGACCTAGTGACAAAGAAGCCCCAGAAGGTTTGGAGTTCCATTTGGGGTTGGATTACACTCTAGAATTTCCCATTCCAGATCCAGCCTCATTTGAAATTCTTTGGGCTCAAAAATCAACTAAGATTAGGTTCTCTTGTGAGGCTTCTGATATTTCCTGGCTGCTGTTCAAAAGTCGGGCCTGAAACAGCAAAGTGCTGAGAGTTACTAACCTCTGGCTGACTTCAATGGGAGTTGAGGGTGTGACCCCGGGTCCTTTGGGTACCCACTGACAGAGGCCACAGGAGTGCATAGGGTTCCCAGGATTCCCTGGATCTGATCTCTATATCATCAAAGGGTGTCATGTAAAGCCTTTCCTGGATGCCTGTGCCACACGGCATAATCCTCATAATCATTGCACAGTGACTGGATGGATAATATCTAAGGCGTTCTGGTTGTCTACTGAAATTGATGCTTTGAAGGTCTGTGCGTTGCGGCTGGTCACCAGAAGGTGATAAAGAAGTTTCTTTCAGGCAGAAGATGCTTAGCTGCTTGAATGGCTGTATGTAGACTGAGTAATTATTCCCAGTGGATGCTAATCAATAGAGCAAAATTCTAATCAAGTGATTGCAAAGTCTCCAGAGGAGATTCGAGACAAGAAAAACAAACAAACAATAGGGGGTACCCTGTTTACAAGCGAACAATGGATGCTTGGAACTATATCTGGAGGTCCAGAGGTATCCTGCACCAGGTATCCTTCACCTATTGGACAAATTGCCAAGTGGCTTGTCTTATGAATGGAGGATCACATTTGGTCTGGGTGTTTCCTGCTGGGAGAGAGATTTGGGGGAGCTATCCCTTGTGAGACAGGGGACTGTTTGGTTCTTTAAGTTGAAGCTCTAGAAGTGTGTTAGGATTTTCTTTTTATGTAACCATTTGTTTCCATTAATTTTTCTTGCTGCTTCTCAAATCTCTGATCTTGGTGAATTAAACTCTACTTGTTTTCATTGTCAATGTATCGAAGTGTGTGAAATGGAGCGGTGATGCTGAGGTGAAACTGGTAAGGTGGTGTGTAGCAAACCTCTGAATTCTGTGAGTGTCCAGTGGAACAGGGGCTGGACATTCTGGGGATGCCCAGAGGGCTGGGCGGGTGGAGTGTACCGATTGCTTATCTGTAGAAGGACAGTGGAGCCTGGATGGGGTGAGAAGGGTGTGCTTGTGTTTCCTGTGACTGGCAGAGTCAGGAGCTGACACTTGGCAGGCACAGAGAAGGCTTCCTCGTGCTAAGGGCAGGTGGTAGTGAGGTCCCTCACAACCCTGGGTACCCTCGGGAGGTGTCATAAAGGGTCCATAGCACTTCAGAGAAGGTGCCTGGTCCTTCGTAGTCCAGGGCCCTTTGTTCAAAGTTGACTAGACCCATCGTCCATCCACTCGAAAATCATTCCTCAATGGTCAGATGTCTTGGCTCCATCTCATTCTCCAATTCACTGTCCATCTGGGTTTGGGGACTGAGAGGAATCCTCAGGCAAAGGTTCAAGAACAAGAGGCAGAGGAAGTCTGGATTGTCGATGTTTATAGTTCTCAATAGGGAAATAATCTTCCCATGACACCTGAATATTGGAAAGTTTACAACAGAACAAGGAAGCAAAAACCAACCAACCAACCAAAACCCCAAACCCCACAACAACCCCCACATTTTTGCAATTAACCATCTGCTTTAACTCTGGTTTTACACTCAGTTCCTAAGAACATCTCTGGAGATGATAGACGACAGTGCCTGGAGCAGCCAGATATCCCTTGAGTTGAGCTGGCAGATGGGCGGCTATGCCAGCCCCTCCAAAGAGAAGGTTTGTTCTCTGTTAAGGTTTAGTTTCTAGTTACTTTCCCCTGAAATTCTGATTGGAGGGCTGCATAAGGCTTCTCTCAAGGCTTCATTATTTGATATTTTATTCTGCGTATAAAATGTGTTTGTACTTCTTCCCTGCTCTCTTGCCCCCCTGCCCTTCCAATATTTGCTTGGACAGGCTGCTTGTCTGTACTGCATTGTTGGTTCTCTGGCTGGGCTAGACGATGGGATGTTTCTGCAGCATGGGTGCTTGGACTTGGCTGTCTTGTTCCTTCCTGAGTGTTGCTGAGCTGGGTCTGTACTGACAGGCACATTGTGTTCCTGATATCCCAGGGCTGGTCTCTTTCTTTCAGAGTTTCCTGTATAAGGCGCTAGGAATGTCCTTAGCAGCTTGTCAGGACCTGGTCCATGTTAAATCACAGATTCATACACTTCTGACAACAGCAGATTATATGGAAGCCCCTGAGAGACAGGTGAGGCCTCTGTCCCTCTCCCCATTTTACTAAGTAATCCCTGAATGCTCCCTGTGGGGCTCAGCTCTGAGTTGGCCTGGGACAGATGCCATTTTGCTTCCTATCCTCTTGATTGCTATTTCACTCAGCGCCCGCTCCCCATGTGTCTCAGGCCTGATTGGCACTTTACACCACTTTGGGTGAAAGGAATGGACTCGTGGGATCTATCAGGCACCTGGTTCGATCCTAACCTGTATTTCTCTTGGGTGACAGGGAGTCGTTTCCATCCTCGCAGTCTGTGCTGCGAGCCACTTGGACCTCAAACGGATATCTTCCAGAAGTTCACAAATGCAAATATTCCGTAGGATGGCCCCTGATCTTGACCTCTGCAAAACACCCCCTCTGGATACATTTCCTGCCTTTTGGAAGATTTAACAATCATGATTTCTCTCTGCTCCATAATTCACCAGCCAGGCCATTTTGAGGATGTGTGTTATGTGGGACTATAGACATTGCTAATAGCTGTTTTGCATTTCGTTTTTCAGGTGCTGGGCATCGCTCTTACAAACAAGGTAAATTCTAAATAATCTGCCCTCAGCTCTTGCCTTTTCTATCCACAAGTTGCTTGTTTAAATTGCACAGAGCTTGATTTCCTTGCTACATCAAGCAGGAGTCCTGGCTGCTCTGGTGTAAGTGGCCCTGGATTTCTTTCATGAACCTGGGTTTTCTCTTCTTCTGAGGTGGGTGCAGAGCCAGGGTCCTCTGCCTTCTGGGGTCTGTGGACACCTCTCTCCTCTCCTGAGGCTAGATTTAATTCCTGATCTTTATCTTCTGGACTCTGGTTCTTCTCTCCGTTTCTCATCCACATCCTCTTGTTTCTCCTTCTTGATTATGTAGGAAATGCACCTAAAATTAACCCTCATCCAGAATGTCACGGAGATTAGCTGTGCCATTTTGGAGACCAGAGGCTCCCAGAAGTTCAACTTCTCTTACAAACTGGAGCTCCTTGGCTACATGCTGGTGAGTGATTAGGAGCTTTGAGGACTGAAGTACAAAGGAGTTTGTTGTAATGTCATAAGACTGGTTTTCCAGGTAGATGGTGTTTTATCCATTGGCTGTGACTGTACCACTGCAGTCTCATGAGCTACCTGCACGGCACCCAGAATGCTGCTGGGTCCACTCTGAGCTTGGCAGGGATGCCGACCTATTGTGGGCTGTTAGTGACAGGAATGGCTTGTGTCTGGCGAGTTATCTTTCTGTCCTCTATATAGCCTGCAGATGGCCCTACGGTCCATTTCTGAGGCAGAGAGCCTGCCGAGCATGGTGTCTGTTTATTACAGATCTGGCATATGGCCCTGTTTCAGGGTGTGAGAGGAAGGCCTCTCTGCCTTTCAAATCCATTTCCCATTTTTATGTCCCTATTCATGCATTTCAGGACTTCATTAAAAAGGAACCACTGGATTCCCTGGCATTTCCAGTTCGCTACAAGGCAATTCTTGCCATTAGACATCTGAGGTAGGCTATTTTCTGCCATATTTCCTGGCACTGTGACGTCGTCTTTGTTAGTTCATGAGTGCCAGGTTGGGAGCAGTTTGATGCCTGCCGGGTTTGGCTCACATGCTGCTCACCAGCAGAACTTTAGTTCTTGAGGGTTTGAATGTGTCCATTTGGAGGTTTGTGCTTGAAAGACACAAACTTGGAGGTTGTGGGGCATGCAGTACAATGCAGGAGAGTTCAGATGGGAAGGGAGGTGTCTGGCTAACTGGCAGGGGGAAGGAAGTTTGTGGGTTTCTCTAAAAAGGGGACTTGAAGCTTTAGCTTTACTTCTCGATGAGCCAATACTTAATAGAGGTGCAAAGAGGTGCTCAGCTGCAAAGTGAAGGGTTGTTTGCATTTGGGGTTTTAGATTGGGACAATCTCTAGTCATTGGACCCATTTCTTTTACTTGGAGGTGGTACTGAGTCTAATGCATGACTTTTCTCTCTCTCTCTTTCTTCTGCCAGCAAACTCAAACCATCTTTGACCTTGAAGGAAAACCGTGAGCTCCTTCATCAGTGTTTCAAAAGTTTGTTTCCCCTTCCTCCCTTGGAGAAGATGATGAAAGAGGAAGGTGAGACAGCAAAGGATGCTTTGCCTGTACAGGTACGTGACAACAGTTCTCCTCAGGCACCATCCACTGTATTTCTGCCCAGCAGGCACTGGGTGATGGCAGTCACACATGGCCTCCCTGGCAAGGTTATGGTTAGCTTTCCCCAGCCCCCAGTCCCCCCCCCCCCCACACACACACAAATTATCTGTGCTGAGCCTCACTCCTTCTCTTCTGGTTTCAGTCACTGTACGTAGAGTCCTTGGAAGCCCTTGGCAAGCTAATGAAGACTTTGCTGGAGGAAGAACCAACTGCACACTGGTTCCAGGAAATGTTTCAAGTGAGTAGACCATTGAACCATTGTGGAGATTGTTTGTTTGTTTGTTTGTTTCTTGTTTTACTGCAGGGAAAATTCAGGGATTTAGGGGGTCAAGCTTCAGTTGTGGAGGAATTTTCCACAATGGAGTGAATTGTTGGCGAAAAAGCACCAAATTCTTCCTGGGATAAGCAGGCATGTGCCCCGCTGAAATCCACAGAAGCTATGCCATTTTATGCCAGGGCTGGATTGGGACCAACTTCTTACAGTGTAGTTGACACTACTTGGACCGGCAAGAAAATCACCACTGCAGTAGCCAAATCCAAGAGAACCAGTTGAAACTGATCACTTCTTCAAAGAGGAATTCATTCATATTGAGTTAAGCCCTGTGTATGGAAACTCATCCAGAGGAGACTTCCTGTTCCTCAGACATGAACAGAATATCTTGAAGAGCTGAGGGGTGGGGAGTTTGATGCACCTTCAGTATACAAATGAAGTTCTAAAAGGAGCTGGGCTGGGGGGGACTTCTCTGCTCTTCTTCAAATTAATAAAAAGAAATGCTCCTCTCTGTCATTTGGCCACTCCACGTGGGAGAAGTTGCCCAGGAAACAGAACACAGCAGCAGACATCAAACAGCATGCAATGTGGTAGACAGCTCCCATCAGACAGTCTACAGGAGACCTCACATACACGGGCCCAGATTCATCTCTCATGTAACTCC
Organism: Natator depressus; assembly: GCF_965152275.1. NCBI lineage: Eukaryota > Metazoa > Chordata > Testudines > Cheloniidae > Natator > Natator depressus. The sequence continues at coordinate 13,521,932 of NC_134253.1, forward strand.
TTTGGCTTCAATCACTCAGAGGTGAATCTGGTCCCTGGGACTTCCATTAGACATGTAATTCCTTCGTTCCATGGAGGTCGGATGCTTTGGAGAGGGATTTTAGTGACAATTAAACCTGTTTAAGAGGAACTTTTGGGAGGGATTTTCTGGTACTAACTCTGTCCATTCCCCTGCTCTACCAACAGCTACTAGAGACGTGGCTCAGTTCAGAGAAGGAGTGGGAGAGAGAAAGGGCCTTGCAGGCCACCATCCAGCTGCTGACTGCCTATCAAGAGACAGTTCATAGCACAGTGAGTATAGCCTTCCTCTTCCTTGAGCTGACTTCCCTGCTTATATCCGATCTGACACTCAACGCAAATGCATGAAGAACGCTTCCAGGGCAGCAGCTAGGATCTCAAAGTGACTAAGATCCCTCTGCTTCCATAAGAGAGAGGTTTACACAACAATGCTGTGACCACACTCCGGGCAGATTGCAAGAAGTAGAGGGCAGACAATCCCCCAAACGGATGGCTTATTCTAGAATTACATTCACCAAGTCAACAGCAAAAGACCTTCCACCCTAGTTAACAAAATGCCAAACACGGTCCCCTTTTGGCATTCCAGACCTAGGCTCCCATCTAAACAGCCAGTCTAATATAGTGAGGGGTTACTGAAAACCTGATTCACCATATGTGAGGTTCACCCATCATCAAGGACCAGATGCTTATCCCCAGGTCAATGTGAATCTCAGGTCTTTCCCAAATAGCATGCTGTCAGCCAATCCTTAATAACTAAATTGAAGATTTCTTCTTAAAAGAAAGAGAGTTACAAATGGTTAAAAGATCAATATCCATACAAGTGACTGTCAATGTTCATAGTTCAGGATCACAACAGTGATGGAATAAACTGCTGGCTTGTACAAGTCTCTCTGGAATCATCCCAACAGATCAGAATCCAAAGGCAGCTTAGATGTAAAGTCTGTTAGTTTTTCCATGCATTTTCCAGGTTCTTTCAAATGATGATTTGGAAGCTCTCTGTCCTATGGCTTACACTTTCCCTGTTCAAAGTTTCAGCAGACTAGAGATGACAGGAGGAGGCCCGAGCCTTCTCTTTTCTAGCTATTCTAGCAGGCTGACAAGCCTATCTCACAAAAATGGTTACAGCAGGACCTTCCTGTACTTTGCTTTGAAGCTAATCTTCTGTTTCCTGTGCATACACAGTAAACTAGTTACTCATTCGCATAAGGTGATTAGCCGTTCTTCCATTATAACACAGAGAGTTAAGCTGAAGACCAAGTAGAAATTATTAGTTTCCTGCAGTATCTTACATCTTTGATTTTAAGGTTAACTGAACACCTTGCATACATAATGAAGACCTGAAAGGGAATGAGCATCTACAAGCTAATTTGGTTACATTGTGAAACTTCTAACTGCATATAGATCAACACAGACAAAGACACTTAGCATCTATTGTTCATTTTTGAATGAGTTGATGATTGCTAGTCTAATCCATCTCTTTGAAATTCACATGGAAGTGAACTGTCTTGATACAGTGGAAGTGCCTCTTGTTAAGTTATTATGGGTCATACACAGGTTGCCTGGTCTGCCAGTGTCACAAATGCATTCTTGGTTCTTATGCTCCCAGGGTGGTAAAGGAAAATTTCTATTTAACCAGCTAAGAACATAAAACATAAGAATGGCTAACCTGCCTCCCGCAAAAGAATGGTTCATCTGGCCCAGTATCCTGTCTTCTGACTGCATTGTGTGAAGAAATGCTTCCTTTGGTTTGTTTTAAACCTGCTGCCTATTAATTTCATTGGGGGACCCCTTGGTCTTGTGTTAGGTGAAGGGCTAAATAACACTTCCTTATTGACTTTCTCTACACCAGTCATGATTTTATAGACCTCTAGCATATTCCCTCTTAGTCATCTCTTTTCCAAGCTGAAATGTCGCTCTTTTTTTAATCTCCCTTGGCTGAGAAGTTATCCCATAGGCCTAATTTTTGTTGCTCTTCTCTGTATTTCTTCCCATTCTAACACATCTTTTTCTGAGATGAGATGACCAAAACTGCACGCAGTATTCAAGGTGTGGGGGTCCTGTAGATTCATATCGTGGCATAATGATATTTGCTGTCTTCTTATCGATCCCTTTCCTAAGGGTTCCTAACATGTTGTTAACTTTTTTGACTGCATGTTGAGCGGATGCTTTCAGAGAACTGTACACAATGACTCTGAGGTCTCTTTCTTGAGTGATAACAGCTAATTTAGACCCCATCCATTTTTATGTACAATTGGGATTATGTTTTCCAAAGTGCATTACCCAGTACAGTACAGGAGTCAGAGGCACAATGTTACCAGATGTGCCTGTTACTTTGGGGTAGGCTCATTGATTAGGGTTACTCTTCTTGGGGGGAGGGGGAGGGTCTGTAATTCTATTACTGTGCTGCTTATGTCACTTGTGTGTTCCTATGGAGCTCTACTCCTTCCTTCTGCAAGTCCCCTCCCAATGGAGCTGCCCTGCAGGACCTCGGTTCCCCAGGGCTGGGTCCCTCCAGCCCTAGAACTAGATGAACACGCGCGCACGCACGCACACACTAGCAGAGCAAGTCTGAGCGGACCAGGTCCATCAGCCCTCTCCAGCTGATCCTCTCGTGTGTCCCTGTGCTCACTGGGCTGGGTTACGCAGCACTTCCAGCTGCTCCCCTCTTATGTGCCCCAAGTTTAACACATCCCTATCCCACTTTCACGTTATAATTGTACTGGTAGTAACCCACTTCATGAGCAAACCCCACAGTATTTTTGGGCGCTACCGGGATCTTTAGCTTAGGTAAAAGAAGGGTTGCTGCAGAGTAAATGGGGGAAGTGGAAAATACAGAGTAAAATTTGGAGAGAGAGAGAGAGAGAGAGAAGCAACCAGCTGAACCATAAAAGTTATTTGTTGAATAATAGTGATAACTACACAAGGAGGGCTAAACAAACATAATGGTTACATTTGAAAGGTTAATACCTGAGGAAGAAAAGAAAACGGAGGGACGGGGGGGGGGATCTCACCCACTCCATGAGGCTTGAACTCGGCGGGGTTCCCAGGTGATGGTGGTAGCTCAGGGTCCTGAGTGCTGGAGACAGGCAGAGCCCCCACCACGATCAGTCAGGAGATGGAATCCCAGTGGAACTGAAGCAGAGTTTGGGTCTATACATCAGAACCCTTACTTGGGCATAGGTAGGGGGTTTTGTAGAGAAAATACAATGGTTCAAGGGAGAACACTAGATTTGTTTATGGGTAAACTGATGGGTTTTCAAGGGTTTTCTTTAGGCTAGGCAATAGGAGCTGATCACTCTTGGCTATGGGTGGTGTTTTTTTCCAGGGAGCTCACAAGGCAACTAGGCTGCTTCAGTATTTTAGGATAATAAAGATTTATTACTAGAATTGGTCTGATAATTGCTGAGCTAGGTGTGTGCAGGCGTAGGTTCATTAGCATCTGGAGCAGGGATTCCCATGATGCAGTGCGTCCCTGCTTTTCTGGTCCCAGAGTTGAGTGCGGTTCTCTGTCCCTCATTCTTCATGCTAATTCCTATCCCATCTTTCATGCAGATGAGGCTAGGGGAGTTGTCTCTGTTCTTCATTCTGTATGCAAATGGAGATGTCTTAATATTGTCACCCTTCTCAGGAGGGGTCTAGGTGTGTCTCCCAACACCCTTCATTGTTCTCTGCAAGCCTTTTCTGTGGTGGGTTTTGGTTCCAACAGAGACTGGTGGGGGCGGGGGGTGTCTTTCATGAGTCAGACAGGCTAGATACTGTGCCCTGGTTCCCCAAAAACACAGCGCTGACTGGTCTGAACAATAAGGATGGCAAGTGAAGTCTAGTCCAACTGGAGACCATTCATTCTTCGTTCTTTTTTCATTAGACTCAGGGAACTTTTGATGGGTTTGGATCTCTGATTGGACTAATAGCACCATACAGCTGTGATTCGCTGGCCACGTCCCGTCAGTGGGTGGTTGACTGTATCAGCTGCCTTCTCTGTATACAAGGTGAGGAGACCATTAGCAGGTATAAGGAATTCTTCACCTTCTTTCACTGTTGTAATGTCCATTTGTCTGCCTATCTAGTTCTTTCTGTCCTGTCTGTTGTCGCTTAGATAACAGAATGGTGGGCATCTTGTAAATACCTCATTAGAAGAGAAGATTTTGATGTGTAAAGAGCCTAGCACACGTTTGGGAACTGTACAACTAATAAATGGTCTGCATACAGGTAGATAAGCGCTAAATTCCTTCGGGCTTGTCTACACAGGGACACTAAGGAAAGTTAATCCAAATGAACTAAAGTTGTCCATTTAAAGTGCATGAGGTAAATGTCATTAAACACATGTGTGGATGCTCGGATTCTGAATTAAAATGGGCCTTATTAATTGTAGTGAATTCCATGAATGAAACTAACCTGAATGAAGGCCACTTTAATTCTAAATAAGTGTGTCCCCATAGGTGTTGAATGAAGTTTAACTAATGCATTTTGAAAATGAATGGGGATTAGCTTTCTTGAATATCTCCATGGAGACAAGCCCTTGGTACTAAACATTTTCATTCTCTTTCCCCTGCCACTGGCTGGATTGGAGGGGTTTCCTGGAATAATTCTGTAAACAAAAAGTTCTTCCAGCAGCCCTCTGTCATGAGCATTCAGAGCTATTGGAGTAAGTAGAGGCCATTTTTCGCCTTTGTGAAAGAGTAGGATATTCTTTTCACCTAATGGTTAGATGTTAAGGGATAGAGCTTGGTTAACGTTTAAGGCCATTTCCAATGAGGGTGACCAGACAGCAAATGTGAAACCTCGGGACAAGGGGTGGGGGGGAAGAGGAGTCTATATAAGAAAAAGACCCCAAAATGGGGACTGTCCCTATAAAATCAGGACCCCTGGTCACCCTATTTCCAATTATTCTTAATCAGTCCTAAAAACAGTGTTGGTGATTCAGAAACAGAATAAAGGACTCCAACCTTTGAATGTACGACATAGTAATCCCAGCATTGTTTAGAAGTGACTGATGAGCCTGGGTTTCTTGCTGAAGTTTTTTGTCTATCCCCGTCTCTTTTACAAGGAGAGTTTGGGGGAGGGATTCACCTCTGAACTGGAACCTCTGATCTACCTGCATGAGTTGTACTTGAATAGGAGCTGAGATGTAAATAGTGAGAGCAGAGAGACTACTGAAACCAGACACCCACAGAAAGCTGCTCCAAGCTGAACACAGAGCTTGTTCAATCCTGGATCATTCACAATAACATACCACGACTGGTAACGTTCAGACATTTCAGGGTGTAATCCCGACTCCATTCCAGTCACCAGGAGTTTTGCCATTGACTTCAGTGGGGCCAAGATTTTACACTATGCTGATGACAACATAGCACATGGATCCTCCCCTATGAAGAACCATGCAGTAGGGGTTCAGTTTCCTTAATCGTTACAGTACTTTTTCTCCTTTTCTCCACTCCAGGCCAGTCCATAAACCTGGGCTCAGCAGAGGAGGAGCTGAGATGTCTCCGTGAAGCAGTAACAGCTCCAGACCCCGAGGCTCTGTTTCAGGCATCTTCCAAAATGGCCAGGGTAACTGACTCAAAAAGCTTGTGCGGATGTGCGAGTGACCGGGCACCGTTCATTTGACGTTTGCTCTTTCATGATGCCTTTCCATACTCGGAGAGAGCTGTGGGAGCGGGGCATTGGTTGCTAGTAACCAGCAAGATGCTTTTCATAAATGTGTGCTCTGAATGCCACGTAAAAACCAGATTCCACAGAATGTTGCACGCCCATGAAAATGCGCACGCGGATGCACACACATGTACCTATCCAGCAGGGCCGGCTCTTGCTTTTTCACTGATCCGGAGCGGTGAAGCACAAAAAATAATGAAATAAAAGAGCCCCCATGCCGCCCTACGATTGGCCGGAACACCGCCCCTTGCAATCTGCCGCCCCAAGCATGAGCTTCCTCGGCGGGTGCCTGGAGCCGGCCCTGTCATCCAGCCATCCAGGAGAAAAACTGTGTTAGTGGAACATCAAGCTGAGAAACCACCCAGGATTCATTCTGTCACCTTGTGGGTTTGCCTTCGCCGATATTTGTGTGCACGCCTCTCTTGACTGACTTCTATGTGCTGTAAAAAGATGCAGTGTATGTAAGAGACTACAAACGGGAAACTTACCTCCTGCATATCCAGTACAATGTTGTGCTCGCTGTGCAACAGAGTCTTTGCCTCTAACCTCATATCATCAGTGTAGAAGACAAAAATGTAGTCTATAGACTAGAGAGAATTGTAATCCCAAATGGCGAGCTAGACAGGAGGCTAATTCTCCATTTGCTGATGCAGGTATCTTTTTTTCCATTTTTAAAAGTGCTGGAGCCAAACATCATTGCGGTCTCTCCTGGTTTTGATTTGTTCCCAGGTTGTTAGTGAGTACTTTCCCTCCGAACAGGCCACAGACTTTATTGCGGCCACATTGGGTGGTCTGCTGTCTGCTAGCCCCACCTGTGCCACGGCAGCTGGACTGTGGATGAAGATCATCCTGAAGGAGTGTGGAGATGCCATGCTGGACCAGGTAAAACTGGGAACTGGAGAGCTTTTCTGCCTGAACTCTAGGCTTTTTGATCTTTGCCCTCATGTGTAAGGAAGAAAAATCTTGCTGTTTCTCCCCCTCGGACATAGAGTCGATTCCATCTCTGTTCCTACCCTAAGATAGGCAATGGCCGAATCAATAGCAGTAGACCGAGATAATCCAAGGGAAAAGGAAGATGGTTGGTTATTTATTGGTCTAGCTTGTTGCCACAGTATTCAGCCAAGAAAGGCTTGAGAAAACAGACTCTGGGGAAAATACAGGAAGACAGAATGACTGGCACTTGGAGGCCTCCAGGTATTAGGAGGCCTATGGCTAAGGGCTACATGGATTAAAAAGAGCACTGGGCTATTGCCACCCTCTTGCCAGGTTTCTAAGCCTGGGCTCCAGCCCGAGCAGGAACAGCTCCACTTTTAGCCCCATCGTGCAAGCCCCACAGGCCCAGGTTGACCTGAGCTCTGAAACTCAGTGCTGCGGGATTTTTTTGCTGTGTAGACCTACCCTCCCTTTAAGAAGAGAAGGAGGGAGGGAGAAAACTCTAGTGTCTTTGGGATCCACTATTTATATGCCTTATTCTGGAGCCCAGTGCATTAGGGCTAGATGAAAGGAGCTCTCCACAAATCTTCTAACAAGGCTGGTGAAAGGCCTCAGGACAGGGAACCCTCGCAGCAGAACTGCCATGTTTGCACAGTGTTTTGAAGATGTGAAGGGCTAGGAATGAATATGAGAGGTAGTCACCTGTTCATAGTCCCAGGCATTTACACACTGTCTTTAAAGCACTTGCATATTTTGTGCTTGTGGTTGTTGATGAGCTCTGCATTCTTCGAGGCAAATGGTCAGATTTGGCTGCTTAAATCACACCTGCAAAATCCGGGCAAGCAAAGCCGCCTTTTGTGCATGTGAACTGGTTTATGTAATGCATAGCTGGGCACTACCACATTAAATAACCTGGTATGTCTATGTGTGTGTCAGTGTTAATTTTTACAGCCGTGAGTGGGCAATTTGTGTGGGTTCAAGTTACGCAGACGTATTTGAACATTTGCTTCTTGAAGTGAGGCATTTCTAAAAAAGCAGCAAATGGCTAAAGAAAGGTTTTGATTCTGTAGACTGAATGGAGAGAAAGAAAAAGGGACATTTCTTTCTGGTTTTGTTCCTTCCAGGTGCCCGATATCCTGGCTATACTATATCGCCACATGCCTACTATCCAGGAGGGCAGCTTGAGGCAGTTCCTGGTGGAGGCAGTGTCCATTCTAGCTCACCATCACCAAGAGGCAGTGATCTCCAGCCTCCTCAGCAAAGGTCTGCCGATGGACAGGTATATACCGCTACCTATTGCATTCTTCTTGGTAAAACATTGATCCCACAGCTTTACTAGGAGATGTAGGGCTTCATTTAAGCAGCAGACAGTTTGGGATCATTCCTAAGGGTTAATAGCCTGGCTCTTTCTGCAGGAAGGTCCAAGAACATGTTAAGTTGGGGTGCGGAGAGAAATTAAGTGTCATTCTGTTTCCATTCATTAATAGCTGCTTTGACATCCTAAAGACCTATCTTTACTGGTATAACCGGGGTGTATTGTTGGAAGCATCTACCTCTCTAGACGCCTGAATTGAGCTCACTCCGGAAATGAGCAGTGGCTGTTGGTTTCCTGGTAGCATGACAGCTTCAAGTGCAAATCCCTGGCCGATTGCAAAGACTAGGGCCAATATTATCATCAGACCTCTGCTTGGTATCAGTGAGGGTGTGGCCGCTAGAGCAGAGTTGCCACCCTTGGCACTTCAAAGTGGACTGGAAGCAGATCCATCATTTCATTTAAAGATCCCTAACTGAGTTATCAGTGATCAGTGCTGGAATCTAAGATCATAAGAACGGCCATACTGGGTCAGACCAAAAGGCCATCTAGCCCAGTAGTCTGTCTTGCGACCGTGACCAGTGCCACATGCCCCAGAGGAAATGAACACAACAGGTCGTTGTCAAGTGATCCATCCCCTGTTGCCCAGTCCCAGCTTCTGGCAAACAGAGGGTAGGGACACCATTTGTGAAGGGGACATAGGATGGCCATGAACATTCGTTCTCATAGTTGTATGTCCATCTAGTAGGAATCTGGCTTTTCTTTCATCCACTTGCCTTCCAAACCCTAGCTCTTTGGGAGCCACATGCTCATGATTCCATATTGACTGGGAAGTGGAGCAAACAGGAAGTGAGGTTGGCGCTCTGTGTCCTGTCCTTCTGAAGTCTAGTATTAATGGTTAGGCTGCAGGAAGACTAGGTCACTTAACTTAGTTCTGTAACTGGAAACTCCATATTTAAACACGAGGAGCGTTAAAGGAGGACAGGACTCCTAACTCTCTCATCATAGGCAAGGAGAACATTTGGTCTTTACTAAAATATGACGCATTCAGTGTGAGCCACAAAAGTGTCCAGGGCTCACCTGTAACTTCTGTTAAACTGCAGTGACACCGCTGAGCTGTGGAGATCTCTGGGGGGAGACCCCTTGTTTGCCACTCAAGTCCTACAAGCCCTAATAGAGAAGATAAAGACTCCAACAAGAACAGAAGGCAGCATCACCTCAGAGACAGAAATTGACAGGCATTTGGCAGCTGCTGAACCTCTCTCAGTAAGTTAGATGACAGACACGTCTTTCAGGCTTTCCTGTGCCCTGTGACAATCCTGCTGATGGAAAGCAGGAAGTGTGGTATAATATTGGTGTGTGGGCACTTCTCCTCTGATGGACTGTTTCCCTGAGTCCGGCTCTGCTGTCTGTGGAACAAATACGGCAGTTTTAGCTACGTTACTGATTTACTTAATACTATCTGGCCCTTAGAAAGTCTTTGGAGCAGGTTTCTCACAGTGCTTTGCAAATCTTCCTTTGGACTCACAGCATGCCTTGGGAGGTCATACACATTTGTACAGATGTGGGAAAGTGAGCCACGAGTTAAGCAAGTTGCTCGCTGTCATTCAAGTTACTGGCAGAAGGGAGAATTTAGTACAGCAGATATCAGAAGGGGAGACAGGGTGTGATGGCGTTGGGAAGAGATCTCCTTTTTTACCATGCTCTCCTTTCAGGCAACATGTGCCATCTTTGAGGTGGTGTCAGCCCTGCAGTCGAGCAAAGTTGTGCAGGAACTGCTCCCAGAGTTGTTTCCCGTTCTCCTGCAGCAAGTCAGCCAAACCCTCAGACAAAAGTTGCCTTTGCCAATGAGAAGCAGCCCGAGCCAACTGCGAAGAGGGCTACAACTTACTGAGGGGAACCCTTGCCGGTAATTAGAAGGAAGGGAGAGAAACAAAGAGAATTCCAGTAGAGTTGTGTGACGCTCCCCAGGAGCTCCCAGGGTTACGAGGCACCTTACCATCACATGCCCTTCGAGTGAGGAAGTCTTGTCTGTGCCTGCTGTGGGTCAGTTCCCTGAAACTACCAGGCTCTGGCAAAACGAACGCTGCCACCCAGGCCTCCTCAGACCTCAGTCTCTTTGTACAGGTTAATGACAGGCACACACCAACTCCCGAGTCTTCTGACCATTCCGTAGAGTGTCCAGCACTTTATCCACTGAACTCCCACAGAATGATCAGGCCTGCTGTTCCCAATGGAACAGGACACACCAGTTTATTACTTCTACTTTAGACTCTACACTAGATACTTATACTCTGTACTGCAAAACTCACAGCACCTAGATATATTTCTAGTGAAAACAAGAACCGAGATTCTCAAAGAACAGAGATTCCAGTGACCGTGAGTAAGAATGCAAGCAAAAAATGGTTACATTTCAAACGAAATCATAACCTGCTCCTAGAAACTAAACTTAACCAAGAGGTTAACCTCCTGTCTAAAGATGTTTCTCACCCAAAGTTCTCAACCAAGCCTGATCGCGACCCCTCTTTCATGAAGCAAACTCGCGGTCCAAATAGATGTCCCCCAAATAGACTAGAGCAAACCTTTGATGTATACCCCAAAATTGGGTCCCCACCCCCTGTCTACTTCCTGCTACTTTTCTTTCTTTGAAGTTCTCACAGGCCTTCTCAACTGAATGTGAACCCTACATGCTTAATGTACATGTAAACAAAGAGATGGATAAACATTTCTTGCCTGAAAGAAAACCATTTTGTCACCTTTCCTGGTGACTAGTCCCGAGACACAGATCCTAAGAATGTAATTTTCAATTCATATCCATGACTCTTGACACAGCATCTGTACATGCGTTTCACAATGATATTGGTGACATGGGCTTTTATTTGAGACTCATGGGGCAATCTTTTAGTGAGCTAGAATGTACGTACCAGGCCCCTCGGCACCCACTCTGTGCCCCTCGCCAGTTAACACTAAGATTCCTGAGTCCTCAGTTGACTTCAGCTCTGGTAGCACATTCATGTACATTTCCCACCAATCTCACAACATTATTAGTTTCTCTTCTTGTTGTGTTTCTTTATTCCATGCCAACAAGGTGCTCAAATTACAGACTTCATGGTTTTATAATGTCTCTGAATTTTCCTAGGAAACCAGGATCTCAGCTCTGTTCACAGATGGGCAGCAGGTATCAAATAAACATAAGGAAGTACTACTTCACACAACACACGGTCAACCTGTGGAACTCATTGCCAAGGGGTGTTGTGAAGGCCAAAAGTATAACTGGGTTTAAAAAAAAAAAGAATGAGATAAGTTCATGGAGAACAGGTCCATCAATGGCTATTAGGCAAGATGGTCAGGGATGCAACCCCAAGCTCTGGGTGTCCCTTGGCCTCTGACCGCCAGAAACTGAGACTGGACAACAGGGATTGGATCATTTCATGATTGCCCTGTTCTGTTCATTCCTGCTGAAGAAGCTGGCATTGACCACTGTTGGAAGACAGTGTACTGGACTAGATGGACCATTGGACTGACCCAGTAAGGCTGATCTTATGTAGTGGCCACAGTAGGTCAGGTTTTCAAGATGGGTGCCTCAGTTTTGTCCACAAAACTTGAATTTGTTCAGATGGATGGGTACCTAGCTATGTGATTGCTGGCGCTGCAGACACGAGTATATATTCTGCTCATGCTGTTGGACAATGTGCAGGCCCATTTTAGGTACCTATATGTGATGGGGTGGTAGGCTGTGCCCCGGCCTCTTCCATGGACACAGACTGCTCTGAGTCCCTCCAAAGTGTTCTAGGGATGCCTGCTCCTGAGATGCTGGTGGTAAGGGCTCTGATGACTGTTTGACCCCAATGGATGATCTTAAGTCACCTTTACGCTTGACCTTTGTTTTCTTTCTCCTCCCTCTTGTCTATACTTTCGTGTCTAGGTTCCTCCAGCCCCTTTACCTATATTTCCTCTTTACCTGGCCCTTCAGGTTTTATTTCCGCCCTCCTGGGCCTCCATACCTGCCTTGGTGTCCCTGTTAGAAAGGGATTCCAGTCCATGCCCAGTAGAAGGCAGTGGGGCAATCCATCCACTACCCCTACATGTTTCTGCCTAAACTTCCCCTTAATTTTCAGAGTCACCTCTGCCATTGGGCAGAATTTATTGTCCCCATGGACCTGGTATTCAGTTTTGATCCTACCTCTGGGAAGTATCCAGTGGGGTTTCACTAACTCCTGCCTGATTAGCAAACAGGATGAAGCTGTGTCCATTAGTCCCTTTGGTGGCTCCTCCCTACCCAGACCGATATGGTAGGTACTTTCTTTTTTCTTCCCTGCCTGGGAGTCTTGTCCCAACCACAAAACTGGGCAAACCCACAGTCCATTTTCGGACAGTCTCTTTTTAGATGTCCTTCAGGTCCATGTCGGAAGCACACCGTAGGCCAAGCTCCCACTACAGTTCCTTGAGGCTCCTCCCTCTTCTTCTTGCTGCCCTTCCCAGCTGTAGGCACTCTGGTCCTTCTCAAATCTCGTCCCTTAAACCACTGACTCACTCTGGGAATGTCCGCCTGTGCAAATTCCTCTCACTTTAACTGTGGGGTCCAGATGAACTGGCTGGCGCCACAGAACCCATACTCGGGTATGCTCAGGGAGACTCTGAAGAAACTTCCAGAACCATGCAGGCCATGATCTCCCCCACAGTCTGAGTATCTGGCCTTACCAATGAGTGGCCCAATCTTTTAATTTCTGTCCAAATGCACAGAGGCATAATCCCTCAATCCATCTTTCAACTCTACATTTCTGGCAGTACTTTTCTGTGGACAGGCCCCACCTCGTCCAGCATGGCTGCCTTAATCATGTCATAATCTCTTGCCTGCTCATCACTAAAAGCCCTATATGTGCTTCCCCGGTTAAATAGGGTGTCAGTTGAAGGGCCCACATTGTTCTGTCCCTAGGAGGTCTCACTGCTCCTCCTTGAAGAGTAACCAAAAACACATCGGGGTTGTTCGCAGGTCCCATTTTACAGTCTGATCTCCTGTGCCTGGTTTCCATTTCCTGTCACGGGACTCACCAAACTTTGGAGGAGTTGTTGCCAGACCTGGGCTTGCTCCCGTATAAATTCCTGCCGACTCTTTTGCTGTTAAACCTACCGGGCAAGGAAAGGCTGTTTTTCTGTCTGCTGGGATTGTTGGAAGGTCTGTCGGGTCTTCTACACCAGTGGTCTCCAAACTAGGGTTCGCGGGATGATCCCGTGGGGTGCGTGGCAGCAGTAGCGCCGCCGGACTGCACCCCGCCATTTTTTTCCTTCGGCAGCAGCTCTGCACGTCCACGGCTGGTGCTCCCCTCTGGCGGCCCGCCTGCGGCAGGTCTTCCATCGGTGGCGCGTCTGCGGCAGGTCACCCAGGGGGTGCGTGAGCCAAAATGTTTGGAGACCACTGTTCTACACCAGCAGTTCTCAACCGGGCCGGTTTTAGGGGGTCTGCCAAGCAGGGTTGGCTTTAGACTAGCTGGGGCTCAGGGCAGAAAGCTGAAGCCTTGAGCCCAGCACCTGCACTAAAGCCCCAAGTCCCTGCACCCTGTGGGGTTAAAATCTGGAGCCAGGAGCCCCAAACTCTGATGCCTGGTGGGGCAGAGGCCTGGAACTGGGCCATGGAGTATTTCTAGCATGTTGAGGGTCGGGGGAGGCTCAGAAACGGAAAGGTTGAGAACCCCTGTTCTACACTTCTCTTTGCTGCTTCATCACCCATTTCAGTGTTCCCTCCATCACCCGGACTGCCAAACCTCTACACCGGCTTCTCCAACAGGCTCTCCATTTGCATAGATAACAGGGAAATCCCTGATGAGCCCCCAGCTGTGACAGAGAGGGGTGTTGCACCCCCACATCTTCCACAAACACAGACTGCGTTGAGACTTTTTTGCTTGTAAACACCAACGTATAGTCTATTTAATCCCCCTACCAATACATAGCACCTTTATATTGTATCTCAACTTTCTAAACTCTTCTCCAAAAGTCAGGTGGGGGGTAAGGTGTTTCCACTCAGAGACCTCACTTTGTCAGGCTCTCCTAGCTTTTTGTCTTTCTGTTTCTCTTAGGGTGACCAGACAGCAAGTGTGAAAAATCAGGACGGGGGTGGGGGTGGCGGGGGGGGAAGGAATAGGCACCTGTATAAGATAAAGCCCCAAATATCGGGACATCTGGTCACCCAAGTTTCTTTCTCTGTCTGTTCCCCTCAAAGGGCTCCTGCCCATGTCCTTTTATACAGTTTCCCTGTTAATGGAATGGTTGGTTCCTTGACTCACTAGCCCCAATCTGACCTCGTAATCGGGTACACCTCTATCCAATTAGGCCTTCTGTGAGGAACCGAATTAGTACGAATAGTGACCAGAGTGCTGACTCAAGTGCAAACCCTCAGCACTCTGTCACCTCATATCTGGAGATATGACCCCAAAATGTCCATTAGTGATCACCACACTCTATGCCCCCTGTTTCTGGGTCCTGATCATGTATCTTTTCCATATCACTGTACTCTGCTAGTGCCCATACTCCTTGCAGAAAGAGAAAAAGGACTGCAAAATTTTGTCCCTAGCAAAACTAGTCCTATGAGATGTGTGAGACTGAAACTTACTTCCCAGCATCAAGTCCTTCCAGGGACACTGGTGTCCAGGACGTTGCCAATGGATGAACTGCCGATTGAACAGCAGACCTGAGAAGTAACTGGAGCTTCCTGACTCTCTGTTCAAGCTGCACCTTCCTCCTGATTGCTGCAGTTCTGTGCCTCTCTTTCCCCAGGCTTTCTATCAAAGCATTAGAATCTGTGCTTTTCAAGGGTGGGAATGAGAGACTGGTGAGAGCGCTCAGGAAGCAGAGGACTTGGACTCTTGTGGAAAACCCCAAGACTCACCATGAGGGAGTGTGTCTGCTGGTGAGGTAAGAGATCTAGGAGGCATCATTTTATCCTTGGGAATGAGTAGCCAATAGAGTGGCTGAGAGGGAACCTCCCGTTTATAGTTTTGTGGGCAGGGGGTGTGGGGGTGTCCTGGGTGGAAACACACAGCTCCCACTCCTAGCTATCAGAGCTGTATGCTCAGAGCAGCTGAGTTTTTGAAGTGTGCAATCTAGCCCATGAGCGGTTTCTTTTGTCTTCCAGTCTTCTGCTAAGATCTGGACTCATAACACCTGAGATCATACAGAGCCTCCTCCCCTGGGTGAATTCCCCCTCAGAAAACCACCGAGTCACCAGCACAGCTTTCCTTGCCCAGGTAAGACACAGGGCTCTGAAGAGCAGTTTCACCATTAGACTCTTGTCTGCCTTTCTTTCGGGAGTTGTACAGTTCAGTTCATAGGAGTAATTGTCATTTTAGACAGTAGAATAGCTCCTCCTTTATATGGAAACCTCACCAGGAACTTCACGATACCTTTCTGAGTCCTTCTCTCTCTGTGGTTTTTATTGCCGCCATTGCCTATACTAGCTACACAACCACAGGTGCTGGCTGAGAGAGATACGGACAGAGTTTGGATGAGTGGACCTCTTCTGCCAAGTCCTAGTGCTGATCCTAACCAACAGCTCCTGATTTTGGTTTAGCTCAGCACATCTTCTGAATGAACCGAGCGTCCTAATACTACCAACCAAGCAACCTACAACTACATTAATGTCTATCTTAGGTTCTCATTACTCTAGTATCTGAGGACCTCCAAACTCTTTAATGTCTGTATCCCCACCACACTCCTGCGAGGTAGGGAAGCACTATGTTTCCTATTTTACAGGCAGGGAACTGATGCACAGAAGGGCTAAGTGACTTGCCCAAGGTCAGACAGGAAGTCTTTGAGGGAGCAGGAAATGGAACCTGGGTCTCCTAAGTCCTAGGCTAGTGTGGGGATACCTGCTGGAGCATCCTCCCTTTCCACAGTCTTCCTCCAACTTCTGCATCATATTTCCCACTTATGCTAAGCAACTATCTTCGGAGCTTATCTGGTTCTAAGAAAAACAACCTCTCTGTGCCTATGATGGGCTGTACCTGGGCTTTAAGGCTCCTTACAAGAGGCCCCGTGGTCCTATTACACCCTGCCCCAGGAAAAGAAGCCCCCAATCTGGGTCTGTCTAGAGAGGCCTCATGAAAGCAGCCAATCCGAGCCCATCAGGCTCGGCTAAAAGGAGCTGAATGAGGAGAGGCTGAGGGAACTGGGAATGTTTAGTCTACGGAAGAGAAGAATGAGGGGGGATTTGATAGCTGCTTTCAACTACCTGAGAGGTGGTTCCAGAGAGGATGGTTCTAGACTATTCTCAGTGGTAGAAGAGGACAGGACAAGGAGTAATGGTCTCAAGTTGCAGTGGGGGAGGTTTAGGTTGGATATTAGGAAAAACTTTTTCACTAGGAGGGTGGTGAAACACTGGAATGCGTTACCTAGCGAGGTGGTAGAATCTCCTTCCTTGGAAGTTTTTAAGGTCAGGCTTGACAAAGCCCTGGCTGGGATGATTTAATTGGGGATTGGTCCTGCTTTGAGCAGGGGGTTGGACTAGATGACTTCCTGAGGTCTCTTCCAACCCTGATATTCTATGATTCTATGATTCTATGAAGGGCTTTAGCAGGTCAGTTTCTGGCAGGAACTGGAGGGGCAAGAAAGGGCGCTGCTCTCTGGCCACAGAAATTCAGGGGACAGCCAGAGTTTGATTCTGGCAGCCTTTACTTAAGCTGGGTTTTCAGGAAGAGAGTCCCGAAGAACTTTAACCCTGAGGTGAGGGTGAAGCTAAAAGTGGCGGGTAGGAAGAAGCGACAATGAACTGAAATCAAGCAGTGCCTAGCTCCTGTTTATAGGATCCATGGTTTGGAACCCAGAGTTAGGGGCAGGCCCAGGTTCCCCTACCACCAACAGTGGCATAAGCCCCATGGAGGGGACAATGCTAATGGAGAGCTTGAACAAAGGGCAGAATGTAAAGGACCCAGAGCTGGGGCTGGAGACCCTAGTGAGGGCAATGGGACTGTTCTGGACTACCCCAGAAGGGGTTCATTGGACTTTGGGACTCAGCCAGAGGCCTGAGCCACAGAAGACTCACTGAGGACAGCTGGCAGGGTGCACGAGGGGTGAGAAAAGGACTGTGATACCATACCCAGCCACTAAGAGGCTCTCAAGAGGTGAGTGGATCCCTATTCTAGTGCCCAAAAGGAAAGCTCCATGTTTTGTAGACCTTTCTCATTTGTGTGGAATACTAAATTTACAGTGTATTATGTGCCAAGTATCAGAGGGGTAGCCATATTTCTCTGTATCCTCAAAACTGGGGCTGTAGGAGGACTCCTTGTTGTTTTTAGTGTATGACATGTCGGCTCAAATTCTATTCCCAATCTTAACGATCATATTGGGGCTAATGGACAGGTTGATTTTCTTTCAGCTAATGAGTGATCCCATGCTCAGGGAGAAGAAGTTCCTTAAGCCAGTCTTACACATCTTGGAAGAAAAGTCCCATGATAGGAACAGCATTGTCCGGCAGATGGCTGTAAGAGGCCTGGGAAATTTAGTCTATGGGGCGCCTGAGAAGGTAAGAGAGAATACTGACTAGAATGCAGCATAACTAGAGAAACCAAGGGAAACAGTTGTTCGGCGTTTACAGAGGGTGCACATAATGCACTAGGCCAAATTCTGCTCTCCCACATACCCGAGTAACCTCTTTGCAGTCAATACAGAGCAAGCTAGATCCTTTGCTAAGCTGGGCATAAGCAAACAATCTGTGCACTTTAATATGACCATGTGTAAATGTCTCCATCTAGGAACAAAAAATGCAGACCATACTTACAGGATGAGAGACTCTATCCCAAGCAGCAATGATGCTGAAAACCACTTGAGTCATGGCAGAGAATCAGTTGAACATAAGGTGTCCCAATGCGAAGTTGTGGCCAAAAGGGCTGAAATGATCCTTAGAGGCATAAAGAGAGGAATCTTGACTAAGAGTAAAGAAGTTCTTTTCCCTCTGAATATGACGCTCATGTGAGCACTGCTGGACTGCTGTGTCCAGATCAGGTGTCCACAATTCAAGCAGGATGCTGATAAATTAGAGAGGATTCAGAGAAGAGTCCCAAGAATTCTCAAAGGATTGGAAAAGATACCTCTAGTGATAGACTCAGGGAGCTCAATCTATTTAGCTTTACAAAGAGAAGGTTAAGGAGTGACTTGAGGACTAGAACTACTCACATGGGGAGCACATTTTGAGAATGGGTTCTTCCCATTAGCAAACAAAGGGATAAGAAGATTCAATGGGGGAAAATGAAGCTAGACTAATTCAGACTGGTAATAAGGCATTGATTTTTAATGGTAATTTTAATTAACCATTGGAACAATTTACCAAGGGTTGTAGTGGATTCTCTGTCACTAGCAAATTTAAAATCAAGATTGAATGTTTTTCTAAAAGATACACTCTAGTTCCAACAGAGTCTATTTCGGGGAAGTTCAATGTTATGCAGGAGGTCAGACCGGATAATCACAAGGGTTCCTTTTGGCCTTGGAATCTAAGTAACTAGGAATCTAATAATAGGATGACACAGGTGTATTATGGCCCCAAGTTTGGCTCATTGTAGCTCGAACCTGGTCTGAAATATAGCTATAGGCCTCCAGGGGGTGGAAGGGGGAGATGAAATTCCCACAGCTTCATAATGCTAAAGAAAACGTATTAGAAGTGTGATCAGTGATAAGTGTTCTTTAATGTCGTATGTTTGTCCAGGTGAAAAAACACAAGAAGTTTCTTATGGTCATACTGATCAGGGCCTTAAGTGACCCTTTCAGTTCTGAAGTCATTGGCGAGAGCATGAAAGCAGTGGCCAAAGTCCTGAAGGAGCTGAAAGAGAAGGACATAGGTTCTTCCTTCAGAGACCTCACCCAGCGGATCCGGACCTACTTTGACAACGTATGTGACCAGAACTCTCCAGCCCCAGTTCAACCGATCTTGATTAGACTCCATTTACTCCCTGGGCATTGCTCATGTCAGAGTGAAGAGATGTTTCGGCCCCAGGGAAGAGAGGTGTTTTACAGAGGAGGAGAACATTAGGAGGATGGGGATGACATCCCTGCTCCCACAGTCTCCCCCTTCTGTTCTTCTTTCTTGCCACTGAGAACCTCAAAGAAAGTCTGAATACTAGGTTAGGTAGCTAGATAACCATGAAAAGGGGGTTCCAAGGTACAATAGAGAGTGTTGGGCCTGCTCTATACCATTTTCACGTGAGAGGGTTGGCATGATTCCGTTTTGCAGAGAATTCTGAGATTTCAAATTTTGGTTTTGTTCCTATTTGTGGGAATCCCTCTCCCCAAACTTCAAAACTCTTTGTGAAACAGAATGACTATTCTCAGCCGAGCTCTATTGAAAGCCTTGGGTCCGGGCAGTCTGCTCTCAGACTATCCCGGTGCTGGGAACCCAGGAAACTGTGGGAGCTAGAAGTGCCAGGGAGTTGCCAATTTGAGAGCTGGGGTCCCAGACGCTGGGGGTTTGGAAGCCCACGATCCCAGTCAGCCTGCTAGATGGGCTTCCAAGGAGCTGAATGGGTGCACTGGCAAGACAGCAGGCAGGTTTCGAAGGACCCCTGCCTGGCTTCTGGAGGAATTTCATCCAAATGGAACTGTCGCTAAAATAGTTTGATGAATCAGCAAATTCGAATAAAAAATTAGTTCGTGAAAGTGTTTCCGACTAGCTGTAGTTGGAATCCCTCGACTTTAGCGTAGAAGAGATGGCTGTGCGAAGTACGTGATGTGATTGTCCCTTAGTTACTAACTTGTGGGGCTTTCTTGGCTGTAGGAGGACGATGCTCTTCGTTTATTGTCCTTTGTCCTGTTTGGCATCCTGGCCCGCCTGACCAAAAGAAAATGGAAGGGCTATTTCGCCGAGCAGGTTAGACAGAGCTGGGTCACACTTCTGCTGCACCTGCAAGACCCGAACCCCAGGGTTTCAGTGGTAAGACCGAGAGTGACTTATTTACTAAGCCAAAGGAATCTTCCTCCCAATGCCAGGGGAGCTCTGCTATTCCTGCCTGCTGTGGAGGCCCAAATTCTCCCCTCAGTTCATTGCCCTCCTGCTGAGTCAGTTCCCGCCAGGTTGCTCCATGGCTGCCTCACCAGAATCCAGGATAGGTCCTGGGTCTAAGCCTGACAGCTCTCTATTCCTGTCTGTCTCTGCACCCCAGGCCCCTGCCTCCCCAGAACAGAAGAGAGACCTGGTGAAGCAGCTTTCATAGGTAGATCTGTTCCAAAAAGACATTGATGCTACCTCCAGGTTGCAGTGGAAGCTCTCCCCTCTATTAGTCATTCCTGCATGTTTTCTGCCAATTACATCCAGATGAATCCCTTTTTATCCTGGAATAGATGAGCAGTCAAGCAGATGAGTTCCCTTTGAATGACCAAAGCGCTCAGTAGGGAACAATTAAATGGTGTGACACGCTTTCTTTTTTTCAGGAATGCAGAGCTACGTTTCACCTCTGTGTCCCGTTTTTGGGACTGAAGAGGCTCCAAACTGCCGTGAATCAACACCTTGATGGCACAGCCAAGCTGAAGCCTGAAGAGCTCCAGGTGGACATTTGCAGACACCTTGTGAGTGAGCTGTTGAAGTGTCTGAGATTCTTGACTGGAGTGGCATGTGGTGGTGTAGAGGTGTGGAGGGGATGTGTGATGGGTAATGGAAATAACGGTCAGAGTGGGATATATGACTGAGGGTGACGGGAAATGTAAATCTGCCACAGATCCCCATTTTTCCCACGTCCACCCAGTCACCTGTTCTTTCTCTGATTTACCTGTGGCTCGTAAAAGCATGTGCTGGCAGTCAAAGGGCACTTCTAGCCAGAGAGAGCTCATGTGTCCCTGATTTCCTCTAGGCCAAAGAGAATGCCGAGCTGCTGGAGAACTTGTACAAAAGCACCATCACATACTTCTTTAGCAGCTGGGAAGAGATCCGGGCAGTTGCAGCCAAGTTAGCTGGTGAGAGATGATGCCCAGTGTCCCTTTTGGTATTCCCATTGAGGGAGAGAGAAAAAAATCCCACTGTGCAGCACTGAGCTGCCATTAATCTCTCTGTGCCTCAGTTTCCCATACATAAATGGGGAGGTTAATATCCCCACCTCTCCAGTGTGGTGGTCGGAGGAAATCATGACTTGCTATAAAGTGCTTTGGGATTGTTGCAGGGAAAGCACGGTGCAGTCATTTAGTAGTAGAGGCTGGGACACTGTCTCATAGGGCATGTTTACACTTGGAGCTGGGGTCTAATTCCCAGCTTGATGAGACATACCCGCACTAGCCCTGAGTGCTAAAAATAGAGAGTAGCTGCGATGGCAGGAGCAGCAGGAGGTTTAACCACCCCAAGTATGTCCCATCCAAACCCCAAAGTCGATTCTCAAGGTGGCTAGCTCCTCCCACTGCTCGTGCTGCTTTAGCTACATTCTAATTTTAGCATGCGAGCGCTGTGCGAGCTAGTGTGGGCCTGTCCCATTGAACTGGGAGTGATCCCCCTCGCTCAAAGTGCAGACCCACCCACAGTGTTGCTCAGTGCTCTTCACTACTACTTCATCATTGGGAGGCATGCAGCCCACCTGCCCTCAGCGCCTGCTGTTTCAGGTTCCTGGCCACACCACCTTGTCAAGGAGGCAAAAGGTTCCTCCGCTTTGGCCCTGTGCCCTCTTCTCCCAAGCATACCCAGGTGAGACAGGCAGGCATTGTGGCCTAAGTCTCACCTATCAGTCACCTTGTGGGATCCCTGCTTAGAACTCACTTATTCCTGGCCCCAGTCCTTTGCTCAGACCACTAGACCAAGACACTAGCTTAGTATGTCTCCAATAAGTGACAGCAGTGGCAAGAGGAACACAGACTCTTTAAAGCAAATGGGTTTTGTGTAAACATTCTTAAAAAAAAAAAAGTCTTTCTCATTCTCTTCAGTGTGGACTCTAAACTGCACTAGCATCCTCTTGCCCACAGCTCACCCTTAGGCCCACAGTAGGAGAGGCCAAAGACCTGTCTAGGGGCTGCTAATATCACTTTGCATTCAACAAGGGAAGGTTTTATTGTTGTTGTTTGTTTTCCATTGTGTATTTAGGCATCATCCTGGAACACACAGACAGGCAGCGTATGAAATGGCTGGATCTGGAACATCTGCTGATGTGTAAGTAATAAATACAGCTGAAGTTCTGCTCATCTGTGAGTTCTAAAGGAATTTAGCTGACAAGCAGCAGTAACCGATACCACTGGTGCAAAGTGCATCAGCCACACATCAAGGGACAAATTCACTCTCGCCCAGTAGAAAGTCAGCTTTAATTTCCCCTGAAGGAGGCAGCTGCAGAGGGTGTGATGTGAGTCCGTGCATCTCCTGGTTGTCCTGGCAAGGCCCCCTCCGCAGCCAGTGCTATCCACTCTTTGGGCTTTATTGGCTCTCTGTGGACTCCCCAGGTGAGGAGAAATTGTAGCCACTTTCTGCTACCCCAAATTTCCCACCAGCAATTTTTCTTCCAGAAGGTGCCCTGCATCCTGCACAAAGCAGCTTGGACTTGGCCTCTGTTCAATTCCAGGGTTATTGGAGCTCAGACCGTGGCTCCTGAATAGAGATGGAAAATAAACTGAAAAGTGGAAGCTATTGAAACAATGGACCTTCTTCCATTTACAGCAGAGTGGATGACTTTCTGGTCGAGTCAGGGTCTCCCCACTTGTTGGGAGCACGGAAGGGAGCCAATGGAGGAACCTAAAGCTTTCTTTGTATTGGAGAGCTTCTGTAGCGTGGTATTCAGAGGTAGTAAGTCTCCAGCTATTTCAGGCACAGGTGACAATATGAAAAGTGAGGCATATTCATCTCTCATGTATTTTCCATCCCAATAGAAGGACTGAGCCCAGTTTCACATTTTACCATGTGATCATTCTGCTCTGGTACTTCAAGATTCTGTGATCACGCTTAGCTGTGATTTGACAGTCTGTACACTAACATGTTGTCCTCTGTCATTTCAGCTCTCCAGGTCCTCAAGAAAGACCCAAGTCCCTCTGTCCAGCTGGTGGCAACTGAGGTCCTAAATGACATCTGTCCTGGCCGAGTGCTTGGGGAATGAAGCGGGAGACAAAGAGAACAAGGCAGTCCAGTAGTATAAGGGCCCTACCGTCAATCAAACGTTAACCGCACCCTTGGCCCTCGTAAGCCTTGCCCACCGGTCACTGGAAGTCCCAAGCCATGAGGTATTACTTCCAGGGTCAAGGCAGACAAATAACCGGAAGCAACGTGTATCATGTGACCCCTCTAAGAACTCCTCCCATTGTCCTTTACCAATCGGGATGGGTTTTGCCCTGATAGGAACGCCCCAAGAGAAGATTTGACCAATCAGGGGGAGTTCCGGGGCAGGATGACCTGTCTGGAAGTGGTTCGTGTGACCCCTCTAAGAATACCTCCCACCACCGTCTACCAATCAGTAGGGGTTTGAGCCACTGGGGACCACCCCGAGAGGAGGTTTGACCAATCATGGGGAGTTCTGGGGTGGGGTGATGTGTCTGGAAGTGGTTTGTGTGACCCCTCTAAGAATTCCTCCCACCGCCCTCTACCAATCAGTAGGGGTTTGAGCCACTGGGGACCACCCCGAGAGGAGGTTTGACCAATCATGGGGAGTTGCGGGGTGGGGTGATGTGTCTGGAAGTGGTTTGTGTGACCCCTCTAAGAATTCCTCCCACCGCCCTCTACCAATCAGGAGGGGTTTGAGCCACTGGGGACCACTCCAAGAGGAGATTTGACCAACTGGGGGGATTCCGGGGTGGGGTGACCCATCTGGAAGTGCTTCGTGTGACCCCTCTAAGAACTCCTCCCACCACCTTCTACCAATCGCGATGGGTTTCGGCTGCAGAGGACCGCCCCGAGAAGAGATTTGACCAAAATGGGGCAGGTTCTCGGATTGGGTGAACCGTCCAGAAGAGGGTCATGTGAGCCCTCTAAGAACTCCTCCCAACGCCCTCTGCCAATCAGAGTGCAGCACCATCACCCCATAAGTCCCAGCGCTGGGCAGAGGACGCCATCTCTTACCAAGAAGACATGTTTTAGAAATTGTGGAAAGGCTGAGAGGAAACATGGAGTCCTTTACCACCCCCGTGAGACCTTCAGATTTTGTTTTAGCTCCGAGGACCTTTGGAGTTGTGTGGAGAAAGCGCTACGGCAGTGACAGTTCCGAGGAGGGCCCTTTGACTCAACCCTTGATGGATATGTCGGAACCCGACCCCAAAATCCAAACCTTTGTGAGGCACCCCGATGAGTGTGACAGCCTCTCATTGTCCATGCCCTAAAGTTGGAAGGCGATTGTGGCTTGGGGGAGTCACAAGGTGAACGGGAAAGACGGCGCTCAGGTAAATGAATGATTAAGAAGCGACGGTCGATCATGGGGGTGTAATGGGGTTCGGAATCGACCTGGCATTGCATAAATCTAAAAACAGGCAGTGGGGTGCTTACACTGTTTTTTTGTCTGAAAATCTCTCAACAGCTTGACGATGCCTTTCTAGAGGCCTTTGAGAATTACACATCGGTAGCCCTGTGGGAGTAAATCCATCGCGCATCAGCTGTTTTTGCTCCTGTCTGAGACCCAGATCTCAAGAGGAAAATCCAGAAAAGGACAAAAATGGGATAATGAACCAGCTCAGACTCCCTCATGGTAGGGATCATGGCATCCTTTGTTTCAGGCGGCTGTAAAAGATTGTGTTAAACCAGGCGATTAATAAAACTTATTTAAATGTGTCAGAATGAACGTGTCCCCCTCCATACTTGTGTTCGTAAAAGACGGTCCCAGGAACAGTTATGTCTCCACAGACGGCTCCGTTCAAGAAAATCTGTTAAGCCCCCAGGAAAGTTGGGGGCTTTGACGGGGTCAGTCTTCTTTTTCAAGTGGCCAAAAAGCATCATAAAACTTTAAATAGAAGACAGGTAAGAGCTTGGCTTTCACACCAGGATGCTTACACTTTACACAAACCAGCTCAAATACGTTTTAAAAGAACCAGGACCGTTGTTTCAGATGTGGACGCGCAATGGCAGGCAGATTTGGTCCGTATGCACCGCTTCTCCAAACACAACAGCGGTTTTAAGTACATCTTAACAGTGATAGACATTCTATCCAAATATGCCTGGGCCTTAGGCCTAAAAGACAAGATGAGCGGTGAGGAATCCAAGGCCTTTAAAGCTATTTCTTGCCAAGGTCGCGTGCCTCAAAAATGACAAACGAATCGGTGGAAAGAATTTTGAAACAAACCTTTTAGCAGATTGTTGAAACGGCAAAGCGTTCACGCTTTTTGTTACTGATAATGAAGTCAAAGCAGGGGTTGTGGAGCGATTTTAACAGAACTTGAAAAAGATGTGGAGGATGTGGCGATATTTTACAGCCCATAACGCCTTTCGCCACATTGACCTGTTACCTGACTTTATGAAGAGTTACAACCAGAGCTTTTACAGAACTCTACGTACCAGACCCACTGATGTTAACCCTTCCAATTCTCTGAAGATATGGAAACCGGTTGATAGAGACGGTTTTAAAATAAAACCGGTTGTTGCCCCTTTTAGAAAAGGCGACCACATGAGACTATCTAAAACCAAAGGAGCTTTTGAAAAAGGTTGTGAACAGATGTTTACCAATGAGATATTTATAGTGGATGAAGCCTTAACCAGGAGCCCGAGACCTGTATACCGATTAAAAGATTACGAGGGTGAGACAGTTACTGGATCTTTTTACCCTGAAGATTTACAAAAAGTAAACCCCAAACAAGACAAGATTTGCAGGATCGAAAAAGTTCTAGCGGAGAAAGGAAAAGGGAGAAAAAAGCAGCTACTGGTGAAATGGTTTGCGGGGGCGGGGGGGGGGGCGATAAGTTTACCAGCTGAGTGGAAGCTTCTCAATTCTGACGTTTAGACACAAACAAACAAAAAGATTCCTCCTGCAAAGACTGAGGGAGCGAAAAATGAGCGACAGCGGGTTTTACATGACTTTGCCCAGCAATGCCAGCTCTGCAGTTTTTCCTCAAAACACCAGCTCGAACTTTACAATACAGCTAATTAAGCCCTTGGATCTCCCGGGTGCGTGGGAGGTGGGGTTAGTGGAAATACAACACCCGCACAGCTGGAACGCTATCAACGAGGACACCCCTTTTGAAATCACCTTTGAAGATATGGCATAGAGTTTTATCCTACGATGAGGTTATTACTCGTCCATACCCGAATGATTGGATCATATGAACAGAACCGTGGCTCGTCATCCCCCACCGCCTGAGGTGGTCATGAACGATGACCCTGTGGGTAGAAAAGTTAGCCTTAAATCCGCTGATTTTACTTTTATGTTTTCTACCAGCAGGGAGCTAGCTAACATTCTAGGTTTGGGCCCCAAGCGCAGCGTCCAAAAATTCCCCTTCTGGGCAGACATCACAGGGGGAGTTAATTCCCTGTATCTGCACACAGATATTGTAGAACACCAGTTTGTGAGGGACTTTTCTGTTCCCCTGTTACGCTGTGTCCCTGTCTGAGGAAGGAACAATGAGTTTGTCACCATCACCTACGATAAACCTCATCACGTTCCTGTCAGAAAACACCACTTCGATACCATTACCATTGAAATAAAGACAGATCAGAACAGATACGTCTCATTTGTTGAACGGAGTGGATGTGAACATTTAAACTGACGCGCAGATAAGACGCTTTCTGTTAATGGGCAGTGCAGCCGAAGGCTTTAAATTGCGCATTGTATCAGCATCCCTTTTTGTGAAGAAAGTATGGGTGGCCCTGAGCGTTCGTCTGGGGCACGCGGAGTCCCTGCTTACCACAAATGCTAAATATCCCGTGGACCGTGTGGGAATGAAAGTGTTTAGCATCCCCGTGGGCAGCAGGGTCAATAACCAGGAGAACCTGTTTTTTGGGACAGTTACCCAAAATGCTTGTCCTAGGGTTTGTCTTATGCCTTGAGTGGAAGTTACACTAAAAATCCCTTTCATTTTAAACATTATGATATTAATTTTGTGGCCTTGTATGTGGCTGGTGAACAGATACCAACCAAGCCTCTGCAACCAGACTTCGAGGCAGGATGCTGCGTGAGAGAATACATGAATCTGGTACAGACACTGGTAAACACATGACAGATCGTTCTCTGTTAATCGACCGTGAGG